>NW_026623008.1:12182500-13583750 GCF_023065955.2 Ursus arctos | reverse complement strand
CTTTCAAAGTCTTTGCTACCCTGAAACTTTAAAGTTTTCCTTAGATGGTAAGTGGGATGAAATTCTTTGGACATGAAGGTCTTTTCCAAAGAGGATAAAAGGCTAAAACATTGAGTACTGGACGTAGGTTTGTGCTTTCGACTACTTATTGCAAAACACTAAGGGTATTTGAGTCTGTAGATCGACATGCTTTGTGCTTAACTGAGTCGCGGATTTGCTGTCTAAACACTTTGGTGTCACAGTTCACAGCTGGTTACTACTTCGTTTTCACTGGAGACCCAGGTTCCAGGAGTGCAAAATTCTGCTAAGTGTAATTAAGACTGATGGAAATAAGGGAAGCAACTTAATGCAGGAAAGTAAGAGACATGTTACGGAAGATGTGAGGAATGGGAATGCATTCAACATTCCTCTCTCAACAACTGATAGAGCTCGTGCCCAGAGAATCAGCAAGGATACAGAACTCAGAGGGGCCATCAACCAGCAGGATCTGCTCAACACTTATGGGCCAGTCTACCCAACAACTGCAATAGCTTCACCGTACCAATGTCAGTATCCAGGTTATGCTATTGTATATGGCTCTGCAAGATAGTACTTGGGGGAAACGAGGGGAACCACAGAAAGGGTACGAGGAATCGTTCTGTGTTATTTCTTACAACTGCATATGAATCTAAAATTACCTAAAAGATTAGAAATTAATTAAAACTTACTTCTCATTTAGAAGTACTCAGAAAGGTTATACATGTCAATCTTGTAGTCCTAAAATCTGTATTTAGAATGCACACAACATAATCTCAGACTGAAAAACCCTATCTTCATTGATTAGGCAAAGATCATTAGTAGATGAAACCGTAAGAAGAAAGATTGACAGGGACGTTTTGTGAACGGAGCGGGCTGACATCCCGTGAACCCACTGCTTGATCCCAATATTCCTAGGAGTGAGTCAGCCATGCTGTTTGTGCCTCCCTGGTGGGATGCATCCGGAAGTACTCAGCACACTGATGAAGCATTCTTTTCTTTTCTTAATTGAAATTCAATTAGCCAACATACAATATTTCACTGATGAGTTATTCTTAAGAAAGAAAAGAAAAGAAAAAACTGAACTAGAATGTGATCTAGCCATTAGAATGAGCTTCCATTTGATAGGAATTATGAGGGGATGAGAGGAGCAAGTTGAATGAAACTATGACTATGCAATCCGAATTTGGGACATACTGCAGCCCAATTCATGGGTGTCTTCACCAAGCAAATACAGGACTGGGTGGGGGGCAGGGCTTGGAGGGGGTGTAGAGAAGGCTGAGACTACTGACTTTTTTTTAAGATTTTATTTATTTATTTGAGAGAGAGACAGAGACAGAGACAGAGAGAGCATAAGCAGGGAAAGAGGCAGAGCCAGAGGGAGAAGCAGATTTTCTGCTGAGCCAGGAGACCAACCCAGGGCTTAACCCCAGGACCCTGAGGTCATGAGCTTCACCGACTGAGCCACCCAGGTGCCCCTCTTTGTCCTTATGAAATGTTCCTGTTGTCCTTGGTCGTGTTCTGAGACCTACTTTGTATTCATATAGACATTCCAACTTTCTCTTAGTTTGGTCAAGGTATGTCGTTTTCCATCCTTTTACTTTTAACCCGTCTGTTTATATTCCTCAGTCAGTTTTTAATTACTTACTATATAGTTGGGTTTTGCTTTTTGAGCCAATCTGACCACCTCTGGCGTATTTCAAGGCGATATTTGTATCATTTGTAATTAATGTAGAGATTAATGTAATTAATGTAATTACTGACATGACTGGGCTTAAATCGATCTTGCCATTTGTTTTCTAATGTTTCATCTGTTCCTTGTTCGTTTTTTTTTATTTATCTGCCTTTTTTGGTTTAATTCAGTGTTTTTTTATGATTGACTTTATCTCTACTATTGCCTTCTTAGCCACACCTATTTGTTTTATTGATTTGGTGGGTGTTTTAAGGCTTATCATTTACATTTTGAACTTATCACAATGTACCTTCCAATCATAGTACACCAGGTCACGTACAAGTTAAACAGAATACTGCCTGGTCATTTCCTGTGTACTACAGTTTTTCCTCTCCGTTCTTTCTTTTTATCTTTCTTTCTTTCGTTCGTTCTTCATTCTTTCTTCCTTTCTTTCCTTCCTTCTTCCTTTCCTTCCTTCTAAGATTTTATTTATTTATCTGTCAAAGAGCGAGAGAGGGAGTGTGAGTGCACAAGCAGGGGAGCAGTGGGCATTGGGAGAAGCAGGCTCCCCGCTGAGCAAGGAGCCCGATGGGAGGGCAATTCGGGACTCCATCCCAGGACGCTGGGATCAATACCTGAGTGGAAGGCAGAGGGTCCTGCTGAACCACGCAGGTTCCTGGTGTGCTATTGTGTTCATATATTTTACTTCCACCTTTGTCGTAAACTTCTACCTTTGCATAATAAATACTACATCCTTAGTTTTTCCTTGAAACAGTACCTTTTTGATGTTTGTATTAATATGGAATTTACATCCTAGTTCACCCTTTTAAAGGTAGAGTTCTTTTTTCTTTTTAAAGTGTTATTTATTTAAGTAATCTCTACACCCAAGGTGGGACCCGAACTCAGGGCCTTGATCAAGAGTCGCATGCTCTCTGCACTGAGGCAGCCAGGTACCCCAAGGGTACAGGTCTGAAAGTTTTGACAAAGGTATAGAGTCATGTTATCACCACCACAATGAAGATGTAGGAGAGCCCCATCACTCCCCGAAACTTTAAGTGATCCTTCTGTGCTCCTACCAGCAGCCCCCGGTAACGACTGCTTAGATTTCGGTCTCTCTAGTACGGTCTTTGCAGGAATGGCATGAAATAGAACCATACAGTCTGCTGAGCAGCAGTTTCGATTCCTTCCTGTGACTCTGCTGATCAGTTCATTCCATCCAATGAACATACCCCAATGTCTTTATCCATCCTGCCGTGGAGGGACATTTCGGTGCTTTTCAGTTTTTGTCTATTACAAGCAAAGCCTCCAAAAAACACTGGTGTATAGGTTTTCGTGTGAACACAGGTTTTGCTGAGTCATATGGCAAGTTTATGTTTAACTTTATAGCAACGCAATGATCTTTTTAAAGGGTCAAAGATGAGGGGAACCTGGCTGGTTCCGTGGAAGAGCATGTGACTCCCGATGTCTGAGTTGTGAATTCAGCCCCATCTTGGGTGTAGAGATTACTTAAATAAACAAATTAGAAACAATGGTTAAAAATGAAAGTTTTAGATTTACCCACCTTGACCACCCCCAGCACTTCATTTTGTGAGCGTGTAAATTCAGATTCCCTTCCGGCTAAAATACTTCTGGGAGAGTGAGCGTTTGCTACTACCCCTGCTTGTCTAAACGGAGTCTTTATTCTGCCTTCTGATTGGAACCGGGTTTTCGCTTGGGTACGCGTATTCTGAGGCTCTCAGTTCCTTGTTTTCATCCGTTGCATTTTCGTGCCACAATGGCGCGGGCTGGAGCCTCTGGCAGGTCCCCACTGGAGAAGCAGAGTGGCCTCTGGGAGCGCAGGGTGTCTGGACAGCTCGAACCAAGGCCTCCTCGCAGGACTTTTAGCACATAGAGAAGCCCCTCTCCAACGACCCCAGGACCCCGGGACGGCGAGGCCGAGGGAGGGGGAGACTTGGACGCGAGGTCCCTGGAGTCCCAGCCCTCAGCGTTCAGGAACGCTCCCACTAGTGCAGCTCCGCCTCCTGTGGCTGAGCCAGGCTACCTGCCAGGGAGGCCCGTGCAGCCCAGAGGAGGGAGGGGGCGGGGTCACATTGCCGCGCCCCCTCGGCCCACCCACGCTCCGCCTCCAATGCCAGTGGGCAGGGCCCTGCCCTGCTTTAAAGAGGCTTTAGCTCCTGCAGCCTAGTGCCTCGCACCAACCCTAGAGTTCCACCTGTGGGGCACTGATTCCGCTGTTGCCGCCGCCACCATGTCCCGGCCGCTGTCCCCCCGGCGCCCCGCCACCGTGCTGGGCGCCATGGAGATGGGGCGCCGCATGGACAAGCCCTCCAGCATCGCGGCCGTGCGCGCCTTCCTGGACCGCGGCTACACCGAGCTGGACACGGCCTTCATATACGCCGACGGCCAGTCCGAGACCATCCTGGGCGGTATGGGGCTCGGGCTGGGAGGCAGCAACTGCAAAGGTAACCTCTACCTTCCCCTACACCGTGCGGCGCCCACCCGGCCCCAGCCGTGGCCCGGCCGCCGTCAGGACCCACGGCTTTGGGCCCTCTCAGACACTGACCTCCTCACAGCACGTGGACCGCCTGCTCCTTAGGCCCCATGCACGTGTCGTCCCGGACAGCCAGACAGTGCTTTGCCCTGACCAGCCTTTCCTCTCCCTTTCCCTTCCGAGGAGGTCTCCCAGGACCCTCCCTCAGCGACGTCCCCCTCCAGGTGCAGTCTGGAACTACTTGGTTCATCTTCTAGGGGGCACTGAAAGCGCTGGAATCGGGCGCTGTGCAGCCCCTGCCTCCTTCCCCGCCCCCCGCAGGGGCCCCCTGTGAGCCTGATCTGCTGAAAACCTGCCCTTACTGTCCTGGCATTCCCTGGCAGAGCGCTGCCCGGATCCGACTTTGGAACCTGTGGGGCATCTGCTTCCTCCTTGCTCTGGCCCTAGACTTTGCTCCGTTGGGGTTCCGGGTGCTATGGTCAGTTGGCAGGGCCTCCCGCTTCCGCGGGGTGGCAGCGCCAGGGAGCCGCAGGAGCTCGATGGGCAGGCATGGGGGAGTGCGGGTGGTAGGGGATCTAACTACCCTCTGGGCTAGCCTCTGAGGTCCTAGAAGGGAAATGGACAGGAACCCACTCTGCGGAGCTCGGGTTCTAGAGAAGGCTGGGGAAGCCGGGAAGAGGGAGCACTTCTGGGGGGGGGGCACTGAAGAAAGCTCCGAAGAGGGAACATTAGACATTGAAGAACTGATTGGTTTGCCAGGAGGAGGAAGAGGAGGACAGGGGTTAGTGCTGTGGGCGTAGGCAGTGGGTGTGAGATTTGATAGTGCCAGGGGTGTTGGAACAGGCAGATAGAGCTAAATGGAGGGTTTGTATAAGGGCAGGGGAACGTCCATCACCAGTCTGATGCCATTTGAAAAGGTTCGGCAGTGCTGGGCAGGTCCCTCGAGTTCAGCAATGTCTGCTATTGCCCTTACGATTAGTAGTAGTAATAGTGGTGTTAGCGCACCGCGCCAACTCTTTTCTCTCCTCTTTTCTCCTCTGCTAGAGCCTGGCTTGGTTTCTCCTGTGATTCACAGCATGCTAGATCTGGAACAGTAAGACAGAATGCCTGCGTCTCAGCGCTCGCCCTTTCTAGATCACCGGGCTCCTTCTCTGACCGCTCTGCATCTTCTTTCTCAATGTCTTTTTTTCTCCAAGCCCTCCTTCCCTTCCCTCCTTATGGTCAGAGCTAGTGGGGCCAATGTTCTTAACCTCAGCTGCGAAGTTTCATTCACATGAAGAGGTGGACGAATGGAACAATTCCAAGTGAGCGGTCCTCCCGCCTGCTCCTAAGTCTCAAGCAGTCAGGTGACTTGCCCTGTGTGCAGGGAGGGCCACATTCCACGGGGTGCTCTCAAGACCGTTTCCATGGGTCTGTGGCCCTTCTCTCCCTCGGGTACCCCCTGACCCTGGTGCTCTAGATCCCTGGAATTGCAGGCATGGCTCCTCGTCTTCACCCTCTGGAATGACCTTCCCACCCTTCCTCAACTGGCAGCCTGTGACTTCCCCCTGGAGACCAAGATTCAGATCATAAAGAAAGCCTTCCCTGAGCTTACAGCGGGTCTCCCGCCTCTATGTCCTGGGCTCCCCCAGCACCTGCTGCATCCCTGCCTCACTTGCTGTCATGCAGCCCCTTAGACAGTGAGTCCCCAAGGGCAGGGATCGCCTGTTGGGTCTCCCACCCTTAGGGCCTAGTAAATAATGCGTCGTAGTGATGGCATGAGCGATGATGACAATGAACACGTCCATTCACGTTCTGATCAAGCCTTGGGAACAGCACACAAAATAGAACCATGGTCACAACCAATTTATAGTTGAGAGGATTGAGGCTCAGAGAGGTTGAGTAACTTGGTCAAGGTCACAGAACTAGTAATGGCAGAGCTGGGACAGGAACCCAGGGCTTTCTCTTAGTCATTACTTACTCTCTCCAGTGTTTGGTAAACTGCCCTGAACTCTCATTTCACTCCCCGCCCCCCCAAAGTGAAAATCGCCACCAAGGCCAATCCACTGGGTGAGAATTCACTGAAGCCTGACAGTCTGCGGGCCCAGCTGGAGACATCCCTGAGGCGGCTGCAGTGCCCCCGAGTGGACATCTTCTACCTGCACGTACCAGACCACGACACCCCTGTGGAGGAGACGCTCCGTGCCTGCCACCAGCTGCACAAGGAGGTGAGGCCGCCCACGAGCTCCTGGAGAGAGCAGGCAGCAGGGAAGTCCCAGAGCAGAGCCAGGAACAGACCCAACTCCAGGGGTCCCCACCCCCCTCTTCCCGTTCCAGTGTCCTGGGCGGCGGTGGGTTCTGACCCAGGCCTCTCCCCTACAGGGCAAGTTCGTGGAGCTTGGCCTCTCCAACTACGCCTCCTGGGAGGTGGCCGAGATCTGTACCCTCTGCAGGAGCAACGGCTGGATCGTGCCCACCGTGTACCAGGTGAGGCCGGGGCTGCAGGGCCCGTCTGCAGGGCTGCTGCCGATCCCCGGTTCTCCTGGCCCCTCTGCCTGCGTCCTCTCCAGCGCAGCCCCTCCCCTGCTGACAGCCAGGGATGCCTCCCAGTGCACCTTAGGCTCTGGCCTGGCTCCCCTTCCTGCCCACGTGTGCTCCTGGGGCTCTTCCTTCCTGCTTCCTACATGTGTGCGTCAGCCTGAACCATTCTTCCCCTGGTCCCGGCTACCTCGAAGTGCTCAGGCCTCGCTTAGATGGCTCGTCCCCTGGAAGCCTTTCCCGATGCCCCAGAGGAGCCTGTGATCTCAGGTCCTACTTCTCTCCTCATTCATTCAGCAAATGTTTGGACCCCTGCTTGGTGCCTGACACCGCTTGCAGAACTTACTCGTGGAGTCCGACTGCTGCTTTCCTTGATTGTACCTGTGGCCGCCCTACCTTGCTATTCGATCTCTCAGGGCAGGGGCCTTGTCCTGTTGGTGTGTGGATGGAAATTCCATGTGCAGCGCCTGGCTGGTGCTCAGAAATGTGGGCTGAATGAATGAATTTTCCTTTCCACCAAGTAGATGCCGTGTTTGTGAAGGTCCTAGGACTGTTAGGGTGTGAACTGCAAGCCCTCCCAGGGAAGCTGTGGGGTCCCTTCCTTTGATACGGGCACACCTGCAGCCGGCCTTCTACCCGCAGGGCATGTACAACGCTACCACGCGGCACGTGGAGACGGAGCTCTTCCCCTGCCTCAGGCACTTCGGACTGCGGTTCTATGCCTACCACCCTTTGGCTGGTACGGGCTGCTCTGGGGCGGGTCCCCTGGGGTGGGAGGCCATTCCTGGCCCCGGCTCTGCCTCTTCCTGACGCGGTAGAGGGCCGGCCAGGACCTGGGAAGCAGTGAGGGGTTTGAAGAGAGGCTGGACCGTGTCCTCCATCCCTCCTGGGTCATCCCCTCCCCCCTCCCCAGTCCAGAACAGCCTCTGGGAGCAGGGTGGGCCGCGGCTCTGATGGGCGTCCTCCCGCAGGGGGCCTGCTGACCGGCAGGTACAAGTATGAGGACAAGGACAAGAAACAGCCCGTCAGCCGCTTTTTCGGGGATAAGTGGTCTGAGGTCCACAGAAATCGGTGAGCGGGGGATGGGCTGGGTCAGGATGGGTGGGGTGTGACGTTCTGCTTTATCTGATGTGGAGAAATTCTAGGCAGCTTTCCTGGGGGTTCTGGGTCTCCCCTGCTGCCCGGACCCGTGTCTCTTGATTCCTACAGAAATGACTAAACTCGGCGGCGTTTCTTGTTTTTTGGGGAGCTCTGTGAGCAAACGGTGACCCCCGGGTCTCATACTGGGTCTTCGGAGGCCTAGCGCTTCCCTGAGAAGTGTTTACCACTGGCCAGGAAGGAAGGAGTGAGCCCTGGATGCAGGCTCAGGAGGCCTGGGGCGAGTCCTGCCCACCCCACCCCACCCCACACTAGTAACCTTTGCTTCACTCGGTAAAGGGAGGGCAGGCAGTTCTTAAGAATCATAAAGAGATGAAAGACGTCTTTGAGGTGTTTGGTGAGGGTCCCCCACCTGCCTCCTGTGCCCAGTGGTTCTGCTGCCCAATCAAGCCGGCCGCTGCAGGAAGGGCGCTAGGTCCCCTGCTCCGCAGTGTTGGGTGGGCACAGCTGCCGTGCGTGGCTTTGTGGCTCTAGCCCGGCGTGACCCCGGGTTATTGACCCTTGTGCCACTCCCTTCACCTGCCCAGCTTCTGGAAAGAGAACCACTTCGAGGCCATTGCCCTGGTGGAGAAGGCCCTGCAGGCTGCGTACGGCGGCAGCGCCCCCAGCATGACCTCGGCCGCCCTCCGCTGGATGTACCACCACTCCCAGCTGCAGGTGAGCCGGCCGTCCGGGGGCGCCGCCGCCCCTCGTAGCAGAGCCGGAATCACTTACCTTGATGTGATTTCTAAGTCAGATTTCATTGTTTTTTTCTTGTTTTTGTTTTTGTTTTTGCCACAACGATTTGTTTGGGGCGTCTGGCTGGTTCGTTTAGTGGAGCATGTGACTCTTGATCTCAGGGTTGTGAGGTCAAGCCCCATGTGGGGCATGGAGCCTATGTCAAAAAAAAAGAAAAAAGTTTTATTCGTAAGTACCCTCCACACCCAGTGTAGGGCTCCAACTCCCAACCCCAGACCCAGAGTCGTGTGCTCCCCACTGAGCCGGCCAGTCGCCCCACCGAAGCAGTTCTCCCCTCCGAAGTCTCTCCTGCTGACAGAGCTGACGAGAGCCCTTCCGTTGTCCTAAGCTCCTGTCTGAGTGCCAGGCCCCGGATGAGGGCTTCGCTCACATGTACTTAGTTCTCTAGCCCTAGAAGGGCCAGTCCCCCAGATTTACAGATGAGGACATGGCTTCGCATAGCTGTGCAGGAGGGTAGAAAATTGCTCAAAACCCATTAGCGTCACTCACACTGCAGTGGGAGTTGGGGTCCCTCTCGCTCTGGCGTCCCCGGTCTCCCTAGCTACAACGTCCCGCATGCATCAGCCTGACGCAGTTCCCAGTGTTGGACGCACAGGGAGTAGTTTCTCAAAAAACCGGGGCTAAGTGCCTGACATAGTTTCTGATTCCCGTAAGTAAGCCAAGCGTCACCCAGCTGAGCGGCCGGGCTGCGCTCTGAGCGCAGGTCTGTCTGAGGACGGGCAGAGTGACGGCAGAGGGAAAGACGACAGAGTTTGAGTCACATGGTTAAAATCACTGAAGGCATCCCAGGTTCCTTATAGAACTGTATTCGGCATAAATAAACATCAGAGCCCGGGTCTCGGCAGGGGCAGGGCTGGGAGGGAGGATGTGTGGCTGGAGTCACACCTGGCTGTCTCCCCTTGCAGGGTGACCTCGGGGACGCGGTCATCCTGGGCATATCCAGCATGGAGCAGCTGGCACAGAACTTGTCGGCGACCGAGGAAGGGCCGCTGGAGCCAGCCGTGGTGCAGGCCTTCGATCAGGCCTGGCAGCTGGTCGCCCAGGAATCTCCCAAGTACTTCTATGCCGACGAGTCCTGGCTGGTGCTGCCAAAGGCTTCTTTCTCTCCCGTCACCTCTTCAAGTCTCAAATCCTGACCAGTCTGCCTTAACTCGATTTAACTAACCAAGAAAATGCTCTTTTTTGATTGTCTGAATCGATGCAATATTTTTCTAGATTCCGTCCTGGCTCCCAAGTGCCTTCGCAATGTGTAAAGTCTGAGGCTGTGGTCCACTGGGGCTGATCCTGTCTGAATAAAGCAGGCACTTGACCGGCCTGGGCCCTGAGTAAATCCCACGAACGTGTCTCCTTTACTGTCTGCCGCCTATTCTCATCTGCCCGGGGCTTACTGCCAACGGGGCAGAACCACGAGCTGCAGTCCCCAGAGGGCAGGGGCAGAGCCTGAGCTCTCAAAGGCAGGACTGAGGTGGCCGTCCCTCTGCTGCGCACAGGAGAAGAAGAGCAGGCCGTGCACCCTGAATACACTTCTCTTAGCCAGAATCACCTGGAAATAGAGGCACTTAGAAGTAGAATCCTTGGGGCCAAAACCTACCGTTAGCGTCCCCACCAAGAAGAATAAGGATGCTCCTGGGCTCCTCCTGAGATGCTGTGTGACATATTTAACAGCCTCTCAATTTCGGCGGTGGCTTTACTGCTGTGCTGGTGAAAGCCTCCTGTCTCCTTGTCATCTGTAGGACTCTCAGCCTTGCCCTGGGTCTCCTGCTGCTGGAGGTGGAAAGGTGGCATGGCAGCCAAGGTCCCCATTTTCCTTGGCAACCCCCGACTCCAATCAGGGGGCACCCAACGCTGGGGAAGATAAATCCCAGGTCTCATCGTTGCTTGGTGACCATTCCCAGTGCAGAAAAATCAGTCTAGCCCTGGGCAGGGCTGTGGGGTGTGGGCCAAGCAGCAGAAGTCCGCTTGCTTATCTTGAAGTGAGGAAGGGGGCTCAGCTTGGAAATGTCAGACCGGACCACCAATCAGAAACACGCTCTGTTCTAGGAAATCTCCCCTTTGCCATCTAGAGGGAGACACCTTGCAGACAAAATCTTATTCTGTATAGGAGCAGTCGCCCTCTCTTCTCTTCATCCACCATAGAATGCGTTCTTCCCTTAAGCAGGAAGGTGTAGCAGTTCCCATTCACAGTTAGCTATCCTAAAATCAAGTTGCTTCAAATGACTACCTCCCCCTAACTGAGATTAAAGATTCAAGTCCAACTGGTTTTTTGTTTTGTCTTTTTTAAAAACAGAAATTCATTAACAAATCCTAAAATTCTTGTGGAAATTCAAGGGACGCCCAATAGCTCTAAGCTTAAATAAGAAGACTCTGTTCTCTGATTCTTGATTTCAACACTTACCAAAAGCTACAGTAATAAAGACAGTGTGGTAGTGGCGTAAGGGTAGACGTACAGATCAATGAAATAGAACCGAGAGTCGAGAAATAAACCTTTACACGAATTTTCAATGATTTTAGACAAGTGGGTCAAGAAAATTCAATAGCAAGAGAATAGTCCTCAACAAAGGAAGCTGGGGCAACTGGATATCCACATGCAAAAGAATGAAGTGGATCCCCTTCCTCACACCATCCACACTCACACAATGAACTCTAGGATTGTAGCCCTAAGTGTCAGGCTAAAAGTATAAAGCTCTTAGAGTATAGGAGTAAATCTTCATGACCTTGGGCTAGGCAATGCTTTCTTAGATGACACCAAAAGCACCAACAACAGAAGACAAAAAAGAATTAGACATTATCAGAATGTAAAATATGTGTGCTTTAAAGGATACCATCAAGAAAGTGAAAAAGCTGGGAAGCCTCGATGTCTCAGTCAGTTCAGCGTCAGTCTTCAGCTTGGGTCATGATTCCAGGGTCCTGGGACCATGTCCCATACTGTGTTCCATGCTCAGTGGGGAGCCTGCTTCTCCATCTGCCTGCTGCTCCCCCTGCTTGTGCGCTCACTCTCTGTCTCTCTGTCAAATAAGTAAAATCTTTTAAAAAATTAAAGAATGTGAAAAAGCAACCCTCACAATGGGAAAAAAATACTTGCAAATCACCTACCTCATAAGGAATTTGTATCTACAATATATAAAGAATCCCTACAATTCAATGATAAAAGATAGAAAAACAATGGAAGAAACAGGCAAAGTCCCTGAATAGACCTTTCTCTGAAGAAGATAGACAGGGCCAATAAACATGTGAAAAGCTGTTCAACATCATTACCCACCGGAGAAAGGAAATGAAAACCACAGCGATACCACTTTACACCCACCAGGATGGCCCAAGTAAAAGACAGACAATAGCAAGTGTTGACAGGGTGTGGAGAATTTGGAATCTCCTGCACTGCCGGTGGGAATGTAAACAGGTGAAGGCACTCTGTAAACAGTCTGGCATTTCCGAAAAGATAAGTCCTAGAGTTCCCATATGACCCGGCAATTATATCCCTTTGCTATACACCCAAAAGAAGTGAAAACTTCACCCAAAAATCTGTATGCAGATGTTCATAGCAACGATAGCCAAAAAGTGGCAGCAGCCCAATGTCCTAAGAATTCTTTCTTGGTCGTCCGCCCCAGACCTCACCCACTGAACCTCACCTGTATTCTAAAACCACATCATATGGTGCCCACATGTGGCACTTGGGGTTTTTTCATCTGGACTCTGAGCTTCGGGGAAACTTGGTGAATACTTTCTCTTCTCTTCCTTTCCTCTGCTGTTAGGGGCTCTTCAAGGAGTCCGGTCTTCCTGCAACACTTTCATTGCGATAGGTCAGGCTGCCATCCTCTAGGCTGTGGCTACTCTACGGGGAGGAGAAAGCCTGCCTATTGGTTGGAAATTAGTAACATGGACGGGATGGTAATAAGACCCAGAAACTTGACGCCCTCTCTTTACTCCTGTCCTTCTATAAAGTCGTCTCTCTTTGTCACGGGGCAGACACCTAAGTCACCAGGACGGCTGCCAATCTTAAGACTCCAATGTGAGGTTTCTTCCTGATTGATCTCACGGGATCCCCTTCACATCCCTGCTCTAGCCACTTGTGGCCACAGGACTTCTGCTAGGAGCAGCCGAAACCAGTGCCCGATGGAATTACAACCCAACCGGGGATGTTTCCTAGGGAAGTTGACTAGAAAGACTACCTGTGTTGTAATGTCACTTAGAACCACGATGGATTTCTATCTTGACTGTTTTCCATCAATGTCCTCTACTAACTACTTAAATTACAAAATTGGGGGTGCCTGGGTGGCTCAGTTGGTTAATCGTCTTCCTTCTGCTCAGTTCACGATCCCAGGGTCCTGGGTTGGAGCCCTGCATCGGGTTCCCTGCTCAGCGGGGAGCCTGCTTCTCCCTCTCTTGCTCGCGGTCATTCTCTGTCAAATAAATAAAGAAATAACCTTTTAAAAAATAAGGTTAAAAATAGTAATAAATGAGACAATTGGGTAATTTCCATTTAAAACTTCCTAGTGTTCTCCATGGGTTTAAATAGGCAAGGCGATAACGCAGCTTTCAGAGCCTAAGACGGCATGGCACAGTATCTCAGTCCATTCTCCAGGCATCCATCCATAGCCTAGGATGCGATCGGGAAGGGGAGGGATGCCCGCACCGTTCTAAAGGGGTTTTATGGCCGGAATGTCTTCGCATTCCTGAAAAGATAAGTCCTAGAGTTCCCGTATGACCTGGCAATTATATCCCTTCGGTATACACCCAAGAGAAGTGAAAACTTCACCCAAAAATCTGTATGCAAATGTTCATAGCAACAATAGCCAAAAAATGGCAGCAGCCCAATGTCCGTCAGCTGATGAATGGATAAATACAAGGCGGTCTGTTCATACGATGGAATAGCAATAAAAAGGAACAAAGTAAAGAAACATGTACCATGTGGACGAACATTGAAAACATGCTAAGTGGAAGAAGCCAGTCACAGTGGACCTGCCAGTGGAAGATTTGGTTTACATGAAATGTCTGGAACAGGCAAGTCGACTAGACAGAAAGTCACTTAGTGGGTGCCTAGGGCTGGAAGGGGTGTTGCAGGAAATGGAGAGTGGCTGCTAATGAGGTCAGGGTTCTCCTGGGGGGTGCTGGCACGCTCTAGAACTGTGACGGTTGTACAACTCCAAATACTCTAAAAACCATTGAAGTAGACAGTGTATGTGTAATGTGCGAATCGTGTCTCAGTGGGGAATGCTCACCTGCTCCCACAGTCTGAGAAGTGACCTTAGAGCTGGCGGTGCAGTCCCCCGAGGCCAAAGCACCCACACTCTGGTCGTTGATGCTGATCGCCAGCTGCAATGCCAGCTGCTTCCAAGCGGTACACTTACACGTGACCCCGCCATGTAGCCTGGGCTTCCTCAAAGTGTGGCAGCTGCCTTCTGAGGGCAAGCATCCCAAGAAAACCAGGCAGACGTCATAATGCCATGTATGTCACATCTTTGGAAATCCATAGCATCACTCTTGCCTCATGCGGTGAGTGTCAACGTTGTGTCGTACAAGAGAATTATGAGAGAACAGACAGTCATCTTTGGAAGACCACATCTACCATGGGGAGCAATGGTTCTGAGCGGTCAAGTCAAGAGGATGAGCCTTTGAACTGGCCCGGAGACCTTCAGTCCCGAGTAACCCCATTAGGGATGCATTCTCCAGGTCATGTTCCATCTACTAGAACTTTCGGCTAGCACATCTCACACATGTTCCATGGTTGCTTGAATTCAGCCATTTGATACCTAGGGAATGACAGAGGACGAGAGTTAGATCTGGAAAACGGGACGTACGTAATTTCAAACTAAAGAAACTGGCCCGTGGTGTATAAAAGACTGGAGAGGGGCGCTCTGAGGTGGCTCCGTTGGTTGGGCATCTGCCTTCGGCTCGGGTCATGATCCCACATTGGGCTCCTTGTTCAGTGGGAAGCCTGCTTCTTCCATTGCCTCTTCTGTTCCCCTGCTTGTGCTCTCTCTCTCCCTCTCTAACAAACAAATAAATAATAACAAAAGAAAGAAGGAAAAAGAAAGAAAGAAAGAAAGAAAGAAAGAAAGAAAGAAAGAAAGAAAGAAAGAAAGAAAGAAAGAAAGAAAAAGACTGGAGAATGACGTGGAATAGATGTTGTATAGTCGAATTAATGTGGCAGAAAGATGGCTACTGAAGCTAGAGGCTGGTGGGAGGGCATCTGGGCTGATATCCTCACTTACTTCCCATCTGGTCTGCTTGTTAGCATCACCCGTGTTGAATGTGGGGGTGAACATTATCAGTGCCTCAAATCTGCATTCTGAATACCTTTCAGAAGCTCATAAGGAAGGGCAATGGGAGGAACCACACTACTGAGGAGAGAGTACTTTTCCACTCCATAGATCTTTAATTTAACAGCACTACTTTTAAAATGATATTATTTTTCATTTACTTGAGAGAGAGGATGAGTGGGAGGAGGGGCAGAGGGACAAACAGACTCCCCACTGAGTGAGGAGCCCTATGCGGGGCTCCATCCCAGGACCCTGGGATCAGGAATTGAGCCAAGTCCGATGCTTAACTGACTGAGCCTCCCAGGTGCCCAGGACTATTTTTAACACGACACCGTGGTGCGTCAAAATTTGTGTGTGCTCGTTGCAAAACCACTTCCATCTTTGATGTTGAACTTTGTAACTGAATTTAAAATAGCCTTCACAGGGCACCTGGGTAGCTCAGTCGTTAAACGTGTGACTTTGGGGGCGCCTGGGTGGCTCAGTCGGTGAAGTGTCCGACTCTTGGTTTCGGCTTCAGTCATGAGCTAATGAGTCCTGGGATCGAGCCCATATCCAGTGGGGAATCTACTTGAAGATTCTCTCCCTCTGCCCCTCCTCTCACTCCTGTTCTCTCTCTCTCATAAATAAAACAATCTTTAAAAAAAATAAACTGGACCTTCTACATGGCACAAGTCACATCGTAATCTCCAGACAGTATTCTACGGCAAAAAATAGCAATTCTTTCAAGATGCTCGTGCCAGTTGTCTTAGTCTGTTCAGGCTGCTGTGACAAAAGACCACGGACGGGGTGGCTGAAAACTACAAATATTTTTTTCTCACAGTATTTGGAGGCTGAAATGTCCAAGATCAAGGGGCCAGTGTATTCAGTGTCTGTGAGGGCTCTCTTTGTGTTTTGCAGACAGCTGCCTTTTGACTGGCTATCCTCCCATGGTGGAGAAAGAACTCTAGTCTCTTGCTCTTCTTATTAGGACATCCGTCACATCTATGGACTGTACGCTCACCACGTTGGTGAGGGAGCAGAGGCTAGCTGAGGACAAAGCACAAGGTGACACCTGCAACCCCCCCCCCCAGGGTGGGATATGTGGAACATTCTTCCAGGAAGCTCCCAACTGTCTTTTTGTTTTTTTAAGATTTTTAAATATTTATTTGAGAGAGAGTAAGAGAACACAAGCAAGGGGAGTGAAAGAGGGAGAGGGAATTGCAGACTGACCACTGAGCAGGAAGCTTGTTGTCGGTCTGGATCCCCGGACCATGGGAATTTGACCTGAGCTGAAGGCAGACGCTTCACCGACTCAGCCACCTAGGAGCCCCAAAGCTCCCAACTGCCTTAATATTATTGCTTTACTTTACTAGAGGGAAAAGCAACCATCACTTGACATGGCAAGGCCTCCAGGATCTTGTAGGTCCTCTTTAGCCTATGGACTTCTTTTGAAAACCTCCCTTTTTGCTTACCTCCCCCAGCCCCACAGTATATAATCAATTGCTCCTCACAAGCCCACTGCCACTCTTGTTGCCCACCGTGCTTTCATAAAGCCACCATTTTGCACCAATGACGTCTCAAGAATTCTTTCTTGGTCGTCCACCCCAGACCTCACCCCACTGAACCTCACCTGTATTCTAAAACCACATCATATGGCGCCCACATGTGGCACTTGGGGTTTTTTCATCTGGACTCTGAGCTTCGGGGAAACTTGGTGATTACTTTCTCTTCTCTTCCTTTCCTCTGCTGTTAGGGGCTCTTCAAGGAGTCCGGTCTTCCTGCAACACTTTCATTGCGATAGGTCAGGCTGCCATCCTCTAGGCTGTGGCTACTCTACGGGGAGGAGAAAGCCTGCCTATTGGCTAGAAATTAGTAACATAGTCGGGATGGTAATAAGACCCAGAAACTTGACGCCCTCTCTTTACTCCTGTCCTTCTATAAAGTCGTCTGTCTTTGTCACGGGGCAGACACCTATGTCACCAGGACGGCTGCCAATCTTAAGACTCCAATGTGAGGTTTCTTCCTGATTGATCTCACGGGATCCCCTTCACATCCCTGCTCTAGCCACTTGTGGCCACAGGACTTCCGCTAGGAGCAGCCGAAACCAGTGCCCGATGGAATTACAACCCAACTGGGGATGTTTCCTAGGGAAGTTGACTGGAAAGACTACCTGTGTTGTAATGTCACTTAGAACCACGATGGATTTCTATCTTGACTGTTTTCCATCAATGTCCTCTACTAACTACTTAAATTACAAAATTGGGGGTGCCTGGGTGGCTCAGTTGGTTAATCGTCTTCCTTCTGCTCAGTTCACGATCCCGGGGTCCTGGGTTGGAGCCCTGCATCGGGTTCCCTGCTCAGCGGGGAGCCTGCTTCTCCCTCTCTTGCTCGCGGTCATTCTCTGTCAAATAAATAAAGAAATAACCTTTTAAAAAATAAGGTTAAAAATAGTAATAAATGAGACAATTGGGTAATTTCCATTTAAAACTTTCTAGTGTTCTCCATGGGTTTAAATAGGCAAGGCGATAACGCAGTTTTCAGAGCCTAAGACGGCATGGCACGGTATCTCAGTCCATTCTCCAGGCATCCATCCATAGCCTAGGATGCGATCGGGAAGGGGAGGGATGCCCGCACCGTCCTATGGGGGGTTTTACGGCAGGAATGTCTTCGCGGTGAGGGAGGATGGTGATCAATAGTGGTTTCTGTTTGAGGGACGCCTCTGTTCGCCTTTGACACACAAACCCTCTGCCATAGGCTGCGTGGGACGCCATCTGGGAGTTGGGGGATTTGGTAATGGACCTTCTTTACTTTTCTCGGAACATGGCCTCAGTAGGCTTCGTCTTTGGTTCCCAAGGTCTCTTCCTTGGGGTTGCTTTTTAACCCACTGGAAACAATTCAGACTGCAAAATTTAGGAAAGGACTGCTCTGCTGTAACACTGCATGGCCTCAGTGGGATCTATCAGTTAGAAAGGGACAAATAGAAGTACCCTAGGTCCATCCAGGCTTTCGGGGCTCAGACGTGAGGGCCTCTTGCAGACCATATTTGGCTAGTAAAACTCCCTCCTGACATATTGGATGATAATTATCTGAACAGGCCTCCTCCGAGTAAACCCAGGTTGCTGCAGGAAACACAGGCCATCCCAGGCAGAGGGGACTCTTGATTCTCTCTCTCTCACTGTTCTTCCTAAATGGATGTGGGGGCTTCTCCCTCACTCATTTCCCAGGTTAATGGCTATAATTGGAGCCATCTGTGGTTAGTCTACCTCAGGATGGGCACTACAAGGAACAGGCCCAAGGAGTCACCGAAACTCCCTTGTTTCAGGGAAATTCGGTCGTCTCTGGCCTGACATGGCCTGCCTAATTCCACTTGTTGGCAGGAAGACATGGCGTCCGCTCCTCTATTTGAGCTCATGAGCTCTAGAACCGGGAACCTTCTTTACCTTCTGGCAGGACTTCACCTCTTCAGCCTCTCCCGCTCCCCTTCCTGTTTCTGCACCACCGTGGGTGTGACCTGCACACCTGGCTTCTAGACCATCCTCGGTGCCTCAGTCACCACGGCTCCTTCTCCCCTCGCTCTCAGGGAGCGGAGAAGAGCACCCCCTGGACCTCACACCGCCCACTCTAGATTTCCCCGTCAGTGTCTCAGGTAAAAATTGACATTGGGGAGGATCCAGGTAGAACATGTCAGTATTTAAACTGATGTAAGTTTATTGGTTTAAGATAGACATGTCTTTAAGAGTAGCAGCATGAAATGTGAAGCTTTGATTGTACCAAGATTTTCTGAGGGTCACGTAAGCTCCGTTATCTCTGTTGCAATTTGTTAGCCATAAGATGGCTAAAATGATGGTTAATCTTGTCTGTCTCTAAGTTTTCATGGGCATTTGTTAAGATAGCTTTCAAAGGGGCGCCTGGGTGTCTCAGTCAGTTAAGCAGTTGCCTTTGACTCGGGTCATGATCTTTGGGTCCTGGGATCAAGCCCCATTTCCGGCTCCCTGCTCAGCGGGGAATCTACTTCTCCCTCTCCTCCAAGCCCTCCTAGCCTCCTGCTCCTGCTCGTGCTCCCTCTCTCTGTCACATAAATAAATAAAATCTTAAAAAAGAGAGAGAGAGAGAGAGATCGCTTTCAAAGTCTTTGCTAACCTGAAACTTTAAAGTTTTCCTTAGATGGTAAGTGGGATGAAATTCTTTGGACATGAAGGTCTTTTCCAAAGAGGATAAAAGGCTAAAGCATTGAGTATTGGACTTAGGTTTGTCCTTTCGACTACTTATTGCAGAACACTAAGGATATTTGAGTCTGTAGATCGACATGCTTTGTGCTTAACTGAGTCACAGATTTGCCGTCTAAACACGTTTGGTGTCACAGTTCACAGCTGGTTACTACTTCGTTTTCACTGGAGACCCAGGTTCCAGGAGTGCAAAATTCTGCTAAGTGTAATTAAGACTGATGGAAATAAGGGAAGCAACTCTGTGCAGGAAACTAAGAGACATGTTACGGAAGATGTGAGGAATGGGAATGCATTTTTGTTGAAGGTGGAAGAAGGTAATTTTGTCCTAAATAAGATGGTTGTTTGGAGAGAAATGGCTTGGGATAAAATCTGAATGCAGAAGAAAGCTGTAGAAGGTTTGTGAAGGGAAGTCTTTGGAAAGGAATTCTAGGTGTGTTCAGAAGGGACTGAGATTAAAATAAAGGAATTTTAAAAGTGCAGTGGTGTAAGACTGAAATTCTCACTCTGTTCAACAGACAACGTTTTCTTGAATTCCAGCAGCTCCTGGCCGAGAGCTTATACTAAGGATGTAATAGGAAAACACGTTTGTGACCCTGCGTGCTTTAGCGTAAATGTCAGAGCACCATCAGTTGGGAATGCACGGCTTGCTCAGGGTGGAATGCTGCCCTTCCCAAACCCTTCAGATAACAGCGGCCAGGAACGCCTGGTCCGCTAAGGGCAGAATGAGGCCCCAAAGAAACCTGGTTGCTCTTGACAATAGCCCTTGGGGTCCATAGAAATATGTTTAAGAATATGCTTCACTTGCTGAATGTTACATGAACTAATCCTGTGACCTTCCCCGGGATGTACTACTCGTCACGAGGCTCAGGAGACTCCCCTTGATTGTCTTTGAATGTTTACCGCCAAGAAATATGCCAGGTTGCTGCTGTTCGGGGCGATCGCACGCTTAGTCGTGTCCCCTGCACCCACCCCTGCACCCATGCTTTCCTTCGGAGCTCAGCTGTCTGTGCCTCGTCCTTATCCCGAATCACGCCGCGTCTCTGTGGGGGGTGACACAGAAAGTGGCGCCCAAACAGGGACGCAAAGAGGGACCTGAAACTACAGCGGAGACAGAGCTCGATGGATGAAGCAAGGCCTTGGATGTTTCCTGCTGGTGCGTCAGGGAACTTTCAGCAGGTTTGGGTAATTCCTAGAGCACAAGTAATTATCGCCCTTATGTCTGGCTTTTGAAGTATCTCCTGAGAGCGGGAGGAGTTAAGGTTAGCGAGGGCAAACTTCTGGACTTCCTGAAAGGCATAGAAGAATACCGTTCATGGTTTCCCACGCTAGGGACCTTAGATCTAAAAGCATGGGGAAAAGTAGGGCATGAACGTGAGCAACAGCGTGCTCGAGGAAAGTCTATTCCCACCACTATTTGGTGGACGTGGTCCCTGATCCGTTGTATCCTGGAACCACTTCAAACTCGGGACTCAGAGAGTGACACTGAACTTGAGAGTCTTAACGCCAAAGATGAGTCCCCAATGGGACCTGATCGTGCTGTCCCAGAAGGAGGAAAAGTCAAACGTGTTCCCCCTCGTCTTCCTCCCATAGAAATGGACGGCTTTCCACGGCCACCGTTACTTACAAAGAGGAACGGTGGTTTCCTCTCACGAGAACAGGCAACAGCTGCATCATATAGGGAGCCATATCCGACCTCGCTTTCGGCGGTTCAAACAGCCTTGCTCGTGGCCAAACAGCAAGGAGAGTCCCAAGCTCTACAATTCGCATTGCCAGCAACCTTAAGGGAGCCTCTGCCTCCCGGGGTAGATCCTAACCACCCGGAAGGAATATATGAAGCCACGCACGAACCGTTTCCCTTTAAGGTTCTCAAAGAGTGAAGACAGGCCGTTCCAAATTATGGCACTAATTCGCCCTTCACTATGGCCTTATTCAGGGCGTTGCGGAAGGCATCCGATTAATTTCCAGGGACTGGTCCTTGGTAGTGAAGACGGTCCTCTCCCCCGGGGAATTCTTACAGTTTCGTACGTGGTGGCGAGACCATGCAGAAAGTGCTGCAAATTATAATCAAACTCATAACATTCCTCTCTCTCTAGAACAACTGATAGGGGTGGGACCTCGGAGTCAAGTGCAGGAACAAGTGCGGATGACCAATCAGGCTACAGAAGAGCTTCGCAGATGTTGCCTACGTGCTTGGGAAAAAATGGAGTCTAGATCTCCTGCTAATGCCTCTGTTCAAAAGATTATTCAAGGAGCTAGGGAGCCTTGTACAGAATTCATAGGGAGATGACAGGAAGCTGTCAAAAGACAGATTAATCACGTAGAAGCCGCCGACACTTCATTACAATTTTCGGCCTATGAACATGCAAACGCGGATTGTAAGAACATTCTCGCTCCTTTTAAAGGAAAAGGCACTCTCACTGATTACATCAAATCGTGCCAAGGTGTGGGCACCGAGACCTACAAAGCTGACTTGCTGGCTCAGGCCATGGCAGCCTTAACAACAAGTACTTTCAAGGGACAGCGCTTCAGAGGTGGGAGAAGCAGGCATACTCGCGCCCAATGCCGTCTTAAGAATGGAAATAACGAAGGGAAAAAACAATCGAAATAATAATTCTCCCAGTCTTTGCCCCCCAATACTCAGTTTCAAGGGTGTTACCTACAGACCACCAAGATCCCACTGCCAGGAACCGAGACGAAGATGCCCACATGGGGTCAGATCAAGAAGCTGACCCAGAAAGCAGAAGTGCTGCCTAATGAACAAGGCCCTGTTACCCATGGTACTATGGCTGCTACTACGATGGACTTATTGACGGTAGCCGTAAGTATCCCACGCTGCCCCACGGCACCAGCCACCAATTTTACGTATTGGGCCTATGTACCCAATCCCCCTCTTATGAGGCCAAATGAAGGGGATGATGATGCCGCCCCTGTATACTTTAATGGATCTAAACGGATCCCAGGGATAGCAGACTCTAGGCTCCCGATTTTCCCTAAAGGAGAAGGACAAGAAATATCACATTGGGCTTTAATACGAGACCTACGTGCATCGGCGGTTACAAAAATTGCTTAAGACCATTAAACCGAGGACGGCTGGTGACCTCTCCTGGAGACGTTAATTCCTCCAGAATACAACTTCCTTGGATATCTCCTGTGGGCTTTGCCTACAATCTGACCGAGGAAAACATTGAAATCCCAACGATTCCTAAATGTAAATCAGCCAGAGTGTGGTTGGATGGAGGGATTCAACCCAATTGGGAGGAATGTAGAGCAAATCATCCCGGTGCATTGATTAATGATTCCTATGGAATAGTATGGGACTGGTCCCCTAAGGGGTCCGCTGTCTCTAATTGCACCGGGAGACAATGCCCTCCACATCAAATCTTACAATGGTATGCACTTAAGCTTACCTCCATTTATACTATCTCCAGTGGTCCCACAGGATGGCATGGGGACGGGGTAGCTGCCCCCTCTTCTTTTTTTTTTTTTTTAAAGATTTTATTTATTTATTTGACAGAGATAGAGACAGCCAGTGAGAGAGGGAACACAAGCAGGGGGAGTGGGAGAGGAAGAGGCAGGCTCATAGCGGAGAAGCGTGATGTGGGGCTCGATCCCATAACACCGGGATCACGCCCTGAGCTGAAGGCAGACGCTGAACCGCTGTGCCACCCAGGCGCCCCAGCTGCCCCCTCTCCTTTTGTGAACTACTGCAAAAGACAAAAACATGTATGGAAACGTGCTGCGGCTCAGCCCCCTATTAAGATCTGGAATGATACCTATCTTAAAGATGAAAACTCTATTTTCAGCTTTCAAATGGTTGATAAGGACGATATTCAAGCTTGTGTGAGAGACCCATATGTGTTGGTGGTAGGACCCGTTAAATTGGATATGTCTCAAAAAGAGCTTTTTTGCACAAATTGCAGGTTATATGCCTGCCTAAATCGTAGTATAAATACCGACCAGTCAATTATCATAGTAGCATGAAGAAGAGTCAGAATATGGGTACCCGTTGAACATCCCCGTCCATGGGAGAGTTCTCCGGACATGCATGCCTTGCTAGCAGTCCTACATAAGTGGGTCCGACGCTCAAAAAGGTTTCTAGGACTCCTTATTATGGCCATTCTCGGCATTCTTGCCATCACCGCCACAGCTGCGGTAGCAGGAACAGCATTGCCCCAAACAGTACAAACGACAAGGTTCATGCAAGATTGACATCACAATGCCAGCATGGAGTCAACAAACTATGACTGATCAAAAGACAAGTGAACGACTCTCAGATCTAGAATGTACTATGACATATCAGGGAAATGGAATACGAAATATTACATTGCACATGCGCCTTCCTTGTGACTGGAACGTCACAACGTTTTGTGTTCCTCCCCTTCTTTACAATGCAACCGAAATTCATTGGGAGAAATTTCGAAGACATCTATCTAATCATTATGGTAACAATTTAACTCTTAATATTAAACAGCTACCAGCTACCGTTCAGGGCATTACTCATGCCGACTTATAAAATGTACCAGGCTTATGCTTGGCGGATAATATTGATGGGGCACAGTCCCCCACATCCTTTTCAGTGGTTGAACAATAATGGTACTAGCCGTCTAGGAGCTCTACTATTACTTTTTATCTGTTTGTCATATGCTTAGTCCTGAGATGCGAAAGAAAAGCCTTCTGAGGAGTGATGGAACGCGGAGTGGCCAAGTCCGCCTTCCTGCTTCTACAAAAAGAAAAAGGGGGAAATGCAGCAGCCCCTGGCCGAGAGCTTATACTGAAGATGTAATAGGAAAACGTGTTTGTGACCCTGCAGGCTTTAGCGTAAGTGTCAGAGCACGAGCAGTTGGGAACGCCCGGATTGCTCAAGGTGGAATGCTGCCCTTCCCAAAACCCACCGTGATAAAAGCGGCCAGCAACTCCTGGCCCGCTAAGGGAGGAAAGCGGCTGCAACAGAAACCTGGTTGCTCTTGGCAATAGCCCACGGGGTTCATAGAAACATGTTTGAGAACAGGCCTCACTTACTGAACGTTACATGATCTAATCCTGTGACCTTCCCCGGGATGTACTACTCGTCACTAGGCTCAGGAGACTCCCCTTGATTGTCTTTGAATGTTTACTGCCAATAAATACACGAGCTTGCAGCTGTTCGGGGCGATCGCACGCTTTGCGGTGTCCCGTGCACCCACCCCTGCACCCACGCTTTCCTTCAAAGCTAACCGTCTGTGCCTTGTCATTCTCCCGAATCACGCCGCGGCTCCGTGGGCAGTGTCGGGGTGTTGAATCAGTGCCCTTCTCTTGATAAGATAATGTGAACAAAGGTTTTTCTCTTTTGTCTGCCCAGAAAACCAGTTTTAATGCTATGTCCTTATCAGGACTTCGATATCTTAGCTAAAACTTCTCAGTGTTAAAGAGGCCAAGTTTGGGGCGCCTGGGTGGCGCAGTCGTTAAGCGTCTGCCTTCGGCTCAGGGCGTGATCCCGGCGTTATGGGATCAAGCCCCACATCAGGCTCCTCTACTGGGAGCCTGCTTCTTCCTCTCCCACTCCCCCTGCTTGTGTTGCCTCTCTCGCTGGCTGTCTCTATCTCTGTCAAATAAACAAATAAAATCTTTAAAAAAAAAAAAAAGAGGCCAAGTTTGCTACCAGGTATCACGCTACATATTTGCCTTTGGAATCTCTTACTGTCACCTTGGTTACAGAAAAATACATGTTGGGTTTTGTAATGATCTGTAATCCTCTTTAGGCATGTGCTTAACAAATTTTTCTGAGGTGCTTTTTTAACAAACTCCCAAGATTTAAATTGTAAATGAAGTCTCCTTGACTCATTAGGCCTTTTTTTTTTTAAGATTTTATTTATTGATTTGACAGAGAGAGAGAGACAGCCAGCGAGAGAGGGAACACAAGCAGGGGGAGTGGGAGAGGAAGAAGCAGGCTCCCAGCACAGGAGCCCGATGTGGGGTGCATCCCAGAACACCGGAATCACGCCCTGAGCCAAAGGCAGACGCTTAAGGACTGCGCCACCCAGGCGCCCCACATTAGGCCTTTTTATGTGGTCTGTTAAGTTCCTCTGGAAGTACTGTTAAACAACTGATAAGCTTTAGGTTACATTTCAGTAAATGCTGTAACTATTCTAGAGAGGATATGAAGTTCCTAACGTTTCAATGTGCTCTGGTGTAAGGCCATTACTTAATATTCTCATGATGGAAGTGTTACGTGTCACAGAAATAACCGGATGTCCTTGCCAGCCATAGTGTCACCTCTCATCAGATGTTTAACCATGTCCGTTTTTGAGCTTTTGTCATTTATAGTTACTGTTCTTATTCTCTGGTAAAATAGTTTGTCTTCAAGGAGGTTCCTATAAAGGACTTAGAACAAATACAGGTTTTTGATATCTTTAATATCCTAAAGCAGGTAAAAATTTCCAGAACTCACTAAGGCTGCGTTGAAACAAAACAAGAATAGTAATATGGAACTAACTGAATTGAGAGAAATGACAGTTTTTTGGTAAGTCTTGGTTGAAACTTGCTGATTCTCTAATGTTTGCTCTTCCAGATTAAGGAAACTTTGTCTTAAGATATCTATGACTTACAGAAATGTGATAAAGTATTCATTAGTGGGAAGCCTGGATGGCTCAGTCGGTTGGGCATCTGCCTTTTGCTTGGGTCATGATCCCAGGGTCCTGGCATGGAGCCGACATTGGGCTTCCTGCTCAGTGGGGAGCCTGCTTCTCCCTCTGCCTCTGCCCCTCCCCCCACTCGTTCTCTCTCTCTCTCTTTTGCTCTTTCAAATAAATAAATAAAATCTTAAGAAAAAAAGTTCCAGCAAAGCAGATTCTAAAAGACCTATGTGATCAATTACTCTTCTTGCTGAGCTTATGCAAATAATTAGGCCACGTTTGTTACAACTGAATTTGTTTGTCAAACATATTAGTCCCGATTTGGCTGCCTCTGATTAAAAATGAGGGTGATTACAGGGAGAAATTATGTTTCAATAACACATCTTTGCGGATGTTAAATTCTAGCTCCGATTGTCTTTAAAAGAATGTCGTTTGCCTAAGCTAGACTTCTTGAGATAAACTTCAGAGAAATAGCCACAAGAGCTCATGTATAAACAATCTTCCTGCTTGTTATTCTGTGGGGATAATAACAGGACCCCATGGGCATATGATTATTTAGGATTAATCTCCCAACAGTTATATAACTCAGCTAGCAACTGACCAGTTCTGGGTGGCTGGGATGACAAAATCATTCCCTAAAAGCCAGAGCATACCCCACTCCACAGGGTTAACTGTGAACTTATGGAGATAATGGATGACCCCACTTTCCTTATGATTGTCTTGGATAATGTACGGGGGATGCCCTTACCTCTTGACAAGTTTTCTCCCACTTGCCAGTGATTCCTTGTAATTAGGACATATCTCTCAGTGGGGAGTCTGCCTGACAGTTCTCTCCCTCTGACCCCCCCGACCAAATAAATAAAAACATCTTTAATAACAAAAAACAAAAAACAAAAAACAAAAGACCATGTTAGACCAGAAAGAAGAAATAGATAACCCGCCATGACAGTTAGAGACTTCAACATTCCTCTCTCAACAACTGATAGAACTCGTGCCCAGAGAATCAGCAAGGATACAGAACTCAGAGGGGCCATCAACCAGCAGGATCTGCTCAACACTTATGGGCCAGTCTACCCAACAATTGCAATAGCTTCACCGTACCAATGTCAGTATCCAGGTTATGCTATTGTATATGGCTCTGCAAGATAGTACTTGGGGGAAACGAGGGGAACCACAGAAAGGGTACGAGGAATCGTTCTGTGTTATTTCTTACAACTGCATATGAATCTAAAATTACCTAAAAGATTAAAAATTAATTAAAACTTACTTCTCATTTAGAAGTACTCAGAAAGGTTATACATGTCGATCTTGTAGTCCTAAAACCTGTATTTAGAATGCGCACAACATAATCTCAGACTTAAAAACCCTATCTTCATTGATTAGGCAAAGATCATTAGTAGATGAAACCGTAAGAAGAAACATTGACATGGAACGTTATGTGGAGGGAGCGGGCTGACATCCCGTGAACCCACTGCTGGATCCCAGCATTACTAGGAGTGAGTCAGCCATGGCGTTTGTCCTTCCTGGTGGGATGCATCAGGAAGTACTCAGCACACTGATGAAGTATTCTTTTCTTTCTTTAATTAAATTCAATTAGCCAACATACAGTATGTCACTGATGGGTTATTCTTAAGAAAGAAAAAAAAAGAAAAAGACACAAAACTTGAATGTGATCTAGCGATTAGCATGAACTTCCGTTTGATAAGAATTTTGAGGGGATTAGAGGAGCAAGTTGAATGAAACTATGACTATGCAAACCGTATGTGGGACATACTGCAGCCAATGGATGGGTCTCTACACCAAGCAAATACAGGATGGGGCGGGGAGGGCTTGTGAGGGGTGTAGAGAAGGCTGAGACTACTGAAGTTTTTTTTTTTTCTTTAAGAGTTTTTTTATTTATTTGAGGAAAAGAGAGAGCATAAGCAGGGGGAGCAGCAGAGGGAGACACAGAAGCAGACTCCCCACTGAGCAGGGAAGCCTGTGCAGGGATCTATCCCAGGACCCCGGGACCATGACCTGAGCTGAAGGCAGATGCCTAAATAACTGAGCCACCCAGGTGTCCCAAGGCTATTGAAGTTTATTTTTTATTTTATTATTTAAGATTTTATTTATTTATTTGAAAGAGAGAGAGAGCATAAGCAGGGGAAGAGGGAGAGGGAGAAGCAGATTCCCTGCTGAGCCAGGAGACCAACCCAGGCCTTAACGCCAGGACCCTGAGGTCATGACCTTAACCGACTGAGCCACCCAGGTGCCCCTGTTTGTCCTTATGGAATGTTCCTGTTTGGCTTTGGTCGTGTTCTGAGACCTACTTTGTATTCATATAGACATTCCTGCTTTCTCTTAGTTTGGTCAAGGTATGTCGTTTTCCATCCTTTTACTTTTAACCCGTCTCTGTTCATATACTTCAGTCAGTTTTTAATTACTTACTATATAGTTGGGTTTTGCTATTTGAGCCAATCTGACCACCCCTGGCGTATTTCACGGCGATATTTGTATCATTTGTAATTAATGTAGAGATTAATGTAATTAATGTAATTGAGATGATTGGGCTTAAACCTATCTTGCTATTTCTTTTCTATTGTTTCATCCTTTTTTTCATATTTATCTGCCTTTTTTTTGGCTTAATTCAGTATTTTCTTATGATTGACTTTAGCTCTACTATTGCCTTCTTAGCCACACCTCTTTGTTTTATTGTTTCGGTGATTGTTTTAAGGTTTATCATTTACATTTTTAACTTATCACAATGTACCTTCCAATCATAGCACAACAGTTCACGGACACTTAAAACAGAATACTGCCGGGGCGCCTGGGTGGCGCAGTCGTTAGGCGGCTGCCTTCGGCTCAGGGCGTGATCCTGGCGTTCTGGGATCGAGTCCCACATCGGGCTCCTCCGCTGGGAGCCTGCTTCTTCCTCTCCCACTCCCCTGCTGTGTTCCCTCTCTCACTGGCTATCTCTCTGTCACATAAATAAATCTTTAAAAAAAAAAAAACAGAATACTGCCTTGTCATTTCCTGTGTACTATTGTTTTTCCTTTCCTTCCTTCCTTCCTTCCTTCCTTCCTTCCTTCCTTCCTTCCTTCCTTTCCTTCTTCCTTTCCTTCCTCCTAAGATTTTATTTATTTATCTGTCAGACAGAGAGAGAGTGTGAGTGCACAAGCAGGGGGAGCAGTGGGCAATGGGAGAAGCAGGCTCCCCTCTGAGCAAGGAGCCTGATGTGAGGCCAATTCGGGACTCCATCCCAGGACGCTGGGATCATGACCTGAGTGGAAGGCAGACCCTTCTGCTGAACCACCCAGGTTCCTGGTGTGCTATTGTGTTCATATATTTTATTTCTACCTTTGTTGTAAACTTCTACCTTTGCATAATAAATAATACATCGTTAGTTTTTCCTTGAAACAGTATCTTTTTTGATGTTTGTATTAATATGGAATTTACATCCTAGTTCACCCTTTTAAGGGTACAGTTCTTGTTTCTTTTTTAAGTGTTATTTATGTAAGTAATCTCTACACCCAACATGGGACCCGAACTCAGGGCCCTGATGGAGTCGCATGCTCTCCAGAGGGACGGAGCCAGGTACCCCAAGGGTACAGGTCTGAACGTTTTGACTAAGGTATAGAGTCGTGTCATCACCACCACAATCAAGATGTAGGAGAGCCCATCACTCCCGAAACTTTAAGTGATCCTTCTGTGCTCCTACCAGCAGCCCCTGCTAAGGACTGATTAGATTTCGGTCTCTCTAGTATGGTCTTTCCAGGAATGGCATGGAAATAGAACCATACACTCTGCTGAGCAGCAGTTCCGATTCCTTCCTGTGACTCTGCTGATCAGTTCATTCCATCCTATGAACATACCCCAATGTCTTTATCCATCCTGCCGTGGAGGGACATTTCGGTGCTTTTCAGTTTTTGTCTATTACAAGCAAAGCCTCCAAAAAACACTGGTGTATAGGTTTTCGTGTGAACACAGGTTTTGCTGAGTCATATGGCAAGTTTATGTTTAACTTTATAGCAACGCAATGATCTTTTTAAAGGGTCAAAGATGAGGGGAACCTGGCTGGCTAGGTCGAAGAGCATGTGACCCCGGATGTCTGACTGTGAATTCAGCCCCATCTTGGGTGTAGAGATTACGTAAATAAACAAACAAGAAGCAATGATTAAAAATGAAAGCTTTAGATTTCTCCACCTTGACCACCCCCAGCACTTCATTTTGTGAGCGTGTAAATTCAGATTCCCTTCCGTCTAAAATACTTCTGGGAGAGTGAGCGTTTGCTACTACCGCTGCTTGTCTAAACGGAGTCTTTATTTTGCCTTCTGGTTGGAACCGGGTTTTCGCTTGGGTACGCGTATTCCGAGGCTCTCAGTTCCTTGTTTTCATCCGTTTCATTTTCATGCCACAAGGACGAGGGCTGGTGCCTCTGGCAGGTCCCCACTGGAGAAACAGAGTAGCCTGTGGGAGCGCAGGGTGTCTGGACAGCCCCAGCCAAGTCGTCCTCTCAGGACCTTTAGCACGTAGGGAAGCCCCTCTCCAACGACCCCGGGGCCCCGGGACGGCGAGGCCCCTGGAGTCCCCGCCCTCAGCGTTCGGGAACGCTCCCACTAGCGCAGCTCCGCCTCCTGTGGCTCAGCCCAGGCTACCTGCCAGGGAGGCGCGTGCAGCCCGGAGGAGGGAGGGGGCGGGGTCACACTGCCCCGCCCCCTCGGCCCACCCGCGCTCCGCCCCCAATGTCGGTGGGCGGGGCCTGGCCCTGCTTTAAAGCGGCTTTGGCTCCTGCAGCCTAGTGCCTCGCGCCAACCATAGAGTTCCACCTGTGGGGCACCGATTCCGCTGCCGCCGCCGCCACCATGTCCCGGCCGCTGTCCCCGCGGCGGCCCGCTACCGTGCTGGGCGCCATGGAGATGGGGCGCCGCATGGACAAGCCCTCCAGCATCGCGGCCGTGCGCGCCTTCCTGGACCGCGGCTACACCGAGCTGGACACGGCCTTCATATACGCCGACGGCCAGTCCGAGATCATCCTGGGCGAAATGGGGCTCGGGCTGGGCGGCAGCGACTGCAAAGGTAACCTCTACCTTCCCCTGCACCGTGCGGCGCCCACCCGGCCCCAGCCTTGGCCCGGCAGCCGTCAGGACCCACGCCTTCGGGCCCTCTTGTGCGTTGACCTCCTCACAGCGGCGTGGACTGCCTGCTCCTTAGGCCCCATGCACGTGTCGTCCCGGACAGCCAGACAGTGCTTTGCCCTGACCAGCCTTTCCTCTCCCCTTCCCTTCCGAGGAGGTCTCCCACGGCCTTCCCTCAGGGACATCCCCCTCCAGGTACAGTCTGGAAGGACTTGGTTAATCTTCTAGGGGGCACTGAAAGCGCTGGAATCTGGCGCTGTGCAGCCCCTGCCTCCTTCCCCGCCCCCCTCAGGGGCCCCGTGCGGGCCTGATCTGCTGGAACCCTGCCCGTACTGTCCTGGCATTCCCTGGCAGAGCGCCACCCGGATCCGACTTGGGAACCTGTGGGGCATCTGCTTCCTCCTTGCTCTGGCCCTAGACTTTGCTCCGTTGGGGTTTCGGGTGCTATGCTCAGTAGGCACGGCCTCCCGCTTCCTGCGGGTGGCAGCGCCAGGGAGCCGCAGGAGCACGGTGGGCTGGCATGGGGGAGTGGGGGTGGTAGGGGATCTAACTACCCTCTGGGCTAGCCTCTGAGGTCCTAGAAGGGAAATGGACAGGAACCCACTCTGCGGAGCTCGGGTTCTAGAGAAGGCTGGGGAAGCCGGGAAGAGGGAGCACTTCTGGGGGGGGGACATTGAAGAAAGCTCCGAAGAGGGAACATTAGACATTGAAGAACTGATTGGTTTGCCAGGAGGAGGAAGAGGAGGACAGGCATTAGTGCTGTGGGCGTAGGCAGTGGGTGTGAGATTTGGTAGTGCCAGGGGTGTTGGAACAGGCAGATAGAGCTAAATGGAGGGTTTGTATAAGGGCAGGGGTACGTCCATCACCAGTCTGATGCCATTTGAAAAGGTTCGGCAGTGCTGGGCAGGTCCCTCGAGTTCAGCAATGTCGGCTGTTACTGTTAGGATTACTAGTATTAATAGTCATGTTACCACACGGCACCGTCTCTCCCTCCAGCTCTTTTCTGTCCTCTGCTAGAGCCTGGCTTGGTTTCTCCTGTGATTCACAGCATGCTAGATCTGGAACAGTAAGACAGAATGCCTGCGTCTCAGTGCTCGCCCTTTCTAGATCACCGGGCTCCTTCTCTGACCGCTCTGGGTCTTCTTTCTCAATGTCTTTTTTTCTCCAAGCTCTCCTTCCCTTCCCTCCTTATGGTCAGAGCTAGTGGGGCCAAAGTCCTTAACCTCAGCTGTGAAGTTTCATTCACATGAAGAAGAGGTGGAGGAACGGAACAATTCCAAGTGAGCAGTCCTCCTGCCTGCTCCTAAGTCTCAAGCAGTCAGATGACTTGCCTGGTGTGCAGGGAGGGCCACATTCCACGGGGTGCTCTCAAGACCGTTTCCATGGGTCTGTGGCCCTTCTCTACCTCGAGTACCCCCTGACCCTGAAGCTCTAGATCCCTGGAATTGCAGGCATGGCTCCTCGTCTTCACCCTCTGGAATGACCTTCCCACCCTTCCTCAACTGGCAGCCTGTGACTTCCCCCTGGAGACCAAGATTCAGATTGTAAAGAAAGCCTTCCCTGAGCTTACAGTGGGTCTCCCGCCTCTATGTCCTGGGCTCCCCCAGCACCTGCTGCATCCCTGCCTCACTTGCTGTCATGCAGCCCCTTAGACAGTGAGTCCCCAAGGGCAGGGATCGCCTGTTGGGTCTCCCACCCTTAGGGCCTAGTAAATAATGTGTCGTAGTGATGGCATGAGCGATGATGACAATGAACACGTCCATTCACGTTCTGATCAAGCCTTGGGAACAGCACACAAAATAGAACCATGGTCACAACCAATTTATAGTTGAGAGGATTGAGGCTCAGAGAGGTTGAGTAACTTGGTCAAAGTCACAGAGCTAGTAATGGCAGATCTGGGATGGGAACTCAGGTCTTTCTCTTACTCCTTACTTACTCTCTCCAGTGTTTGGTAAACTGCCCTGAACTCTCATTTCACTCCCCAAAGTGAAAATCGCCACGAAGGCCAATCCATTGGATGAGAATTCACTGAAGCCTGACAGTCTGCGGGCCCAGCTGGAGACATCCCTGAGGCGGCTGCAGTGCCGCAGAGTGGACATCTTCTACCTGCATCTACCAGACCACGACACCCCCGTGGAGGAGACGCTTCGTGCCTGCCACCAGCTGCACCAGGAGGTGAGGCCACATCCGAGCTCCAGGAGAGAGCAGGCAGCAGGGTAGTCCCAGAGCCAAGCCAGGGACAGACCACACCCCCAGGTGCCCCACGCCCGTCTCCCTTTTCCAGTGTCCTGGGCGGCGATGGGTTCTGACCCAGGCCTCTCCCCTGCAGGGCTTGTTCGTGGAGCTTGGCCTCTCCAACTACGCCTCCTGGGAGGTGGCCGAGATGTGTACCCTCTGCAGGAGGAACGGCTGGATCCTGCCCACCGTGTACCAGGTGAGGCCTGGGCTGCAGGGCCTGTCTGCAGGGCTGCTGCTGATCCCCGGTTCTCCAGGCCCCTCTGCCTGCCTCCTCTCCAGCGCAGCCCCTCCCCTGCTGACAGCCTGGGATGCCTCCCAGTGCACCTGCAGCTCTGGCCTGGCTCCCCTTCCTGCCCACGTGTGCTCCTGGGGCCCTTCCTTCCTGCTTCCTGGCGGTGCACAAGCCTGGACCATTCTTCCCCTGCTCCTACTGGAAGCGATCAGTCCTCGCTTAGATGGCTCGTCCCCTGGAAGCCTTTCCCGATGCCCCAGAGGAATCTGCGATCTCAGGCCCTACTTCTCTCCTCGTTCATTCAGCAAACGTTTGGACCCCTGCTTGGTGCCGGACTCCGCCTGCAGAACTTACTCGTGGAGTCCGACTGCTGCTTTCCTTGATTGTACCATGGCTGCCCTACCTTGCTATTCGATCTCTCAGGGCAGGGGCCTTGTCCTGTTGGTGTGTGGATGGAAATTCCATGTCCAGCACCTGGCTGGTGCTCAGAAATGTGGGCTGCATGAATGAATTTTCCTTTGCACCAAGTAGATGCCCCGATTGTGAAGGTCCTAAGGATTGTTAGGGTGTGAACTGCGGGCTGTGCCAGGGAAGCTGTGGGGACCCTTCCTTTGATTCGGGCACACCTGCAGCTGGCCTTCTACCCGCAGGGCATGTACAACGCTACCACGCGGCAGGTGGAGACGGAGCTCTTCCCCTGCCTCAGGCACTTCGGACTGCGGTTCTATGCCTACAACCCTTTGGCTGGTAGGCGCTGCTCTGGGGGCGGGTCCCCTGGGGTGGGAGGCCATTCTTGGCCCCAGCTCTGCCACTTCCTGACGCGGTAGAGGGCTGGCCAGGACCTGGGAAGCAGTGAGGGGTTTGAAGAGAGGCTGGGCAGTGTCCTCCATCCCTCCTGGGTCGCCCCCATCCCCCTCTCCCCAGTCCAGAACAGCGTCTGGGAGCAGGGTGGGCCGCGGCTCTGATGGGTATCCTCTTGCAGGGGGCCTGCTGACCGGCAGGTACAAGTACGAGGACAAGGACAGGAAACAGCCCGTCTGCCGCTTCTTTGGGGATAAGTGGTCTGAGATCTACAGAAATCGGTGAACAGGGGATGGGCTGCGTCAGGATGGGAGGGGTGCGGGCTCCCCTTTATCTGAGCTGGAGAAATTCTAGGTGCCTTTCCTGGTGGTTCCGGGTCTCCCCTGCTGTCCGGACCCATGTCTCTTGACACCTGCAGAAATGACCAAACTCCACGGCGTTTCTTGTTTTCTTGGGAGCTCTGTGAGCAAATGGTGACCCCCGGGTCTCATACCGGGTCTTCCGAGGCCTAGCGGTTCCCTGAGAAGTGTTTACCACTGGCCAGGAAGGAAGGAGCGAGCCCTGGATGCAGGCTCAGGATGCCTGGGGCCGAGTCCTGCCCACCCCCGGACTACTTACCTTTGCTTCACTCGGAAAAGGGAGGGGGGGGCAGTTCTTAAGAATCATAAAGAGATGAAAGATGACTTTGAGGTGTTTGGTGAGGGTCCCCCCACCTGCCTCCTGTGCCCAGTGGTTCTGCTGCCCGATCAAGCCGGCCGCTGCAGGAAGGGGGCTGGGTTCCCCACTCCGCAGAGTTGGGTGGGCACAGCTGCCGTGCTTGGCTTTGTGGCTCTAGCCCAGCGTGATCCCGGGTTATTGACCCTTGTGCCACTCCCTTCACCTGCCCAGCTTCTGGAAAGAGAACCACTTCGAGGCCATTGCCCTGGTGGAGAAGGCCCTGCAGGCTGCGTATGGCGGCAGCGCCCCCAGCATGACCTCGGCCGCCCTCCGCTGGATGTACCACCACTCCCAGCTGCAGGTGAGCCGGCCGTCCGGGGGCACCACCGCCCCCCCTCGTAGCAGAGTCTGAATCACTTACCTTGACGTGATTTCTAAGCCACGTTTCATTGGTTAATTTTTGTTTTTGTTTTTGTTTTCGCCCCTGAAGATTTTGTTTGTGGGCAGCTGGCTGTTTTGGTTAGTGGAACATGTGACTCTTGATCTCGGGGTTGTGAGGTCAAGCCCCATGTGGGGCATGGAGCCTATATTAAATAAAAAAAGAAAGAAAGAAAGAAAAAGGTTTTATTTGTAAGTACTCTATACACCCAGTGTAGGGCTCCAACTCTCAACCCCAGACCCAGAGTCGTGTGCTCCCCACTGAGCCGGCCAGGCGCCCCACCGAAGCAGTTCTCCCCTCCGAAGTCTCTCCTGCTGACAGAGCTAAGGAGAGCCCTTCCGTTGTCCTAAGCTCCTGTCTGAGCGCCAGGCCCCGGATGAGGGCTTCGCTCACATGTACTTAGTTCTCCAGCCCTATGAAGTGCCAGTCCCCCGGATTTACAGATGAGGACATGGCTTCGCACAGCTGTGCAGGGGGTAGAAAATCGCACAAAACCCATTAGCCTCACTCACAGTGGGAGTTGGGGTCCCTCTCGCTCTGGCGTCCCCGGTCTCCCTAGCTACAACGTCCCGCCTGCATCAGCCTGACGCAGTTCCCAGTGTAGGACGCACAGGGAGTAGTTTCTCAAACAACCGGGGCTAAGTGCCTGACATAGTTTCTGATTCCCGTAAGTAAGCCAAGCGTCACCCAGCTGAGCGGCCGGGCTGCGCTCTGAGCACAGGTCTGTCTGAGGATGAGCAGAGTGACGGCAGAGGGAAAGACGACAGGGTTTGAGTCACATGGTTAAAATCACTGAAGGCATCTCAGTTTCCTTACAGAACTGTATTCGGCATAAACATCAGAGCCCGGGTCTCGGCAGGGGCAGGGCTGGGAGGGAGGATGTGTGGCTGGAGTCACACCTGGCTGTGTCCCCTTGCAGGGTGCCCTCGGGGACGCGGTCATCCTGGGCATGTCCAGCGTGCAGCAGCTGACACAGAACTTGGCAGCGACCGAGGAAGGGCCGCTGGAGCCGGCCGTGGTGCAGGCCTTCGATCGGGCCTGGCAGCTGGTCGCCCACGAATGTCCCAATTACTTCCGCTAGGGCCAGTTCTGGCTGGGGCTGACAAAGGTTTCTTTCTCTCCTGTCACCTCTTCTAGTCTCAAATCCTGACCAGTGTTCCATAAGTCGATTTCACATGGTCTTTTTTGATTGTCTGAATCGATGCAATATTTTTCTAGATTCCGTCCTGGCTCCCAGTTGCCTTCGCAGTGTGTAAAGGCTGGGACTGTGGTCCACTGGGGCTGTTCCTGTCTGAATAAAGCAGGCACTTGACCGGCCTGGGCCCTGAGTAAGCCCCACGAACCTGTCTCCTTTACTGTCTGCAGCCTGTTCTCATCTGCCCGGGGCTTACTGCCAACGGGGCAGAACCACGAGCTGCAGTCCCCAGAGGGCAGGGGCAGAGCCTGACTTTCAACGGCAGGGCTGAGGTGGCCGTCGCTCTGCTGTGCACAGAAGAAAAGCAGGCCATGCACCCTGAATATACTTCTCTTAGCCAGAATCACCTGGAAATAGAGGCACTTAGAAGTAGAATCCTTGGGGCCAAAACCTACCGTTAGCGTCCCCACCAAGAAGAATAAGGTTGCTCCTGGGGTCCTCCTGAGATGCTGTGTGACATTTTTAACAGACTCTGTATTTCGGCGGCAGCTTTACTCCTGTGCTGGTGAAAGCCTCCTGTCTCCTTGTCATCTGTAGGACTCTCAGCCTTGCCCTGGGTCTCCTGCTGCTGGAGGTGGAAAGGTGGCATGGGCAGCCAGGGTACTTATTTCCCGTTGCAAACCCCTACTCCAAGCAGGGTGTACCCAACCCTGGGGAAGAAAAATCCCAGGTCTCATTGTTGCTTCTTGACCATTCCCAGTGCAGAAAAATCAGTCTAGTCCTGGGCAGGGCTGTGGGGTGAAGGCCAAGCAGCAGAAGTCCGCTTGCTTATCTTGAAGTGAGGAAGGGGGCTCAATTTGGAAATGTCAGACCGGACCCCAGTCAGAAACACTCTCTGTTCTACGAAATGTCCCCTTTGCCGTCTAGAGGGAGACACCTTGCAGACAGAATCTTATTCTGTACAGAAGCAGTTGCCCTCTCTTGTCTTCACAATAAAATGTGTTCTTCCCTAAGCAGGATGGAGTATCAGTTCCCATTCACAGTTAGCTATCCTAAAATCAAGTCGCTTCAAATGATAAAATCCACCGAATTCAGATTAAACATTCAATGCAATCCCTATGAAGTCCAACTGGTTTTTTGTTTTGTCTTTTTTTTAAAACAAATTCATAAACAAATTCTAAAATTCATGTGGAAATTCAAGGGACACAGAATAGCTATAACAGTAAATATGAAGACTAAGTTCTCTGATTCTTGATTTCAACACTTACCAAAAGCTACATTAATAAAGACAGCATGGTAGTGGCATAAGGGTAGACATACAGATCAATGAAATAGACCCGAGTCCAGAAATAAACCTTTACATGTACTTTCAATTGATTTTAGAGAAGTGGGTCACGAAAATTCAATAGCAAAATAATAGTTTTCAACAAAGTAATCTGGGGCAACTGGATATCCACATGCAAAAGAATGAAGTGGATCCCCTTCCTCACACCATCCACACTCACACAATGATCTCTAGGATTGTAGCCCTAAGTGTCAGGCTAAAAGTATAAAGCTCTTAGAGTATAGTAGTAAATATTCATGACCTTGGGTTAGGCTATGATTTCTTAGATGACACCAAAAGCACCAAAAACAGAAGAAAAAAAAAGAATTAGACATTATCAGAATTTAAAATGTGTGTGCTTTAAAAGATACCATCAAGAAAGTGAAAAAGTTGGGACGCCTGGGTGTCTCAGTCAGTTCAGCGTCTGCCTTCTGCTCAGGTTATGATGCCAGGGCCCTGTGATCAAGTCCCACATTGGGCTCCCTGCTCAGTGGGGAGCCTCTACCCACTGCTCCCCCTGCTTGAGCATTCAGTCTCTGTCTCTCTCTGTCAAATAAATAAAATCTTTAAAAAAAAAAAAAGAAAAGAAAGTGAAAAAGCAATCTGCAGAATGGCAAAAAATATTTGCAAAAACATATCATAAGGAACTTGTATCTACAATATATAAAGAATCCCTACGATTCAATGATAAAAGATAGAAAACCCAATTTTAGAAACAGGCAAAGTCCCTGAATATACTTTTCTCTGAAGAAGGTAGACACAGGGCCAATAAACATGTGAAAAGCTGTTCAACATCGTTACCCATCAGAGAAAGGAAATGAAAACCACAGCGATACCACTTTACACCCACCAGGATGGCTAAAGTAAAAGACAGACAATAGCAAGTGTTGACAAGGGTGTGGAGAATTTGGAATCTCCTGCACTGCCGGTGGGAATGTAAACCGGTGAAGGCACTCTGGAAACAGTCTGGCAGTTCAGGAAAAGATAAGACCTAGAGTTCCCGTATGACCCGGCAATTCCATCCCTTTGGTATACACCCAAGAGAAGTGAAAATATCACCCAAAAATGTGTATCCGGATGTTCATAAGAACTATAGCCTTAAAGTGGCAGCAGCCCAATGTCCGTCAGCTGATGAATGGATAAATACAAGGCGGTCTGTTCATACGATGGAATAGCAATAAAAAGGAACAAAGTAAAGAAGCATGTACCATGTGGACGAACGTTGAAAACATGCTAAGTGGAAGAAGCCAGTCACAGCAGACCTCCTAGCGGATTATTTGGTTTACATAAAATGTCTGGAACAGGCAAATTGACTAGAGACAGAAAGTCACTTAGTGCGTGCATGCTGAGGGCTGGAAGGGGTGTTGCAGGAAATGGAGAGTGGCTGCTAATGAGGTCAGGGTTCTCCTGGGGGGTGCTGGCACGCTCTAGAACTGTGACGGTTGTACAACTCCAAATACTCTAAAAACCATTGAAGTAGACAGTGTATGTGTAATGTGCGAATCGTGTCTCAGTGGGGAATGCTCACCTGCTCCCTCTGTCTGAGAAGTGACCTTAAAGCTGGCGGTGGAGTCCCCCGAGGCCAAAGCACCCACACTCTGGTCGTTGATTCTGATCGTCAGCTGCAATGCCAGCTGCTTCCAAGCGGTACACTTACACGTGACCCCGCCATGTAGCCTGGGCTTCCTCAAAGCGTGGCAGCTGCCTTCTGAGGGCAAGCATCCCAAGAAAACCAGGCAGACCTCATAATGCCCTGTATGTCCCATCTTTGGAAATCCATAGCATCACTCTTGCCTCATGGGGTGAGTGTCAACGTTGTGTTGTACAAGAGAATTATGAGAGAATAGACGGTCATCTTTGGAGGACAACCTCTGCCACGGGGAGCAATGGTTCTGAGTGGTCAAGTCAAGAGGATGTGCCTTTGAACTGGCCCGGAGACCTTCAGTCCCGAGTAACCCCGTTAGGGATGCATTCTCTAGGTCATGTTCCATCTACTAGAACTTTCCGGTAGCACATCTCACACATGTTTCACGGTTGCTTGAATTCAGCCATTTGATACCTGATGAGCTTTTTCAAATGACAGAGGACCAGAGTTAGATCTGGAAAACATACTTAACTTCAAAGTAAAGCAATTGGCTTGTGGTGTATAAAAGACTGGAGAGGGACGCTCTGAGGTGGCTCCGTTGGTTGGGCATTTGCCTTTGGCTCGATTCATGGTCCCAGATCTGGGATCAAATCCCACATCAGGGTCCCTGCTCAGTGGGAATCCTGCTTCTTCCTCTGCCTCTTTGTTCCCTCTGCTTGTGCTCTCTCTCTCTGACAAATAAATAAATAAGTAATATCTGAAAGAAAGAAAGAAAGAAAGAAAGAAAGAAAGAAAGAAAGAAAGAAGAAAGAAACGAATAAGATAGGAAAGAGAGAAAGAAAAAGAAAAAGAAGAAAAGGAAAGAAAAAAGACTGGAGAATGACGTGGAATAGATGTTGTATACTCGAGTTCTGGCAGAAAGATGGCTCCTGAAGCTAGAGGCTGGTGGGAGGGCATCTGGGCTGATATCCTCACTTACTTCCCATCTGTTCTGCTTGTTAGCATCACCCGTGTCGAATGTGGGGGTGAACATTATCAGTGCCTCAAATCTGCATTCTGAATACCTTTCAGAAGCTCATAAGGAAGGGCAATGGGAGGAACCACACTACTGAGGAGAGAGTACTTTTCCACTCCATAGATCTTTAATTTAACAGCACTACTTTTAAAATGATATTATTTTTCATTTACTTGAGAGAGAGGATGAATGGGAGGAGGGGCAGAAGGAGAAACAGACTCCCCGCTGAGTGAGGAGCCCTATGCAGGGCTGCATCCCAGGACCCTGGGACCCCTCCTCTAACTCCTGTTCTCTCTCTCTCTCTGTCATAAATAAATAAATCTTAAAAAATAAACTGGACCTTCTACAGGCACAAGTGACATTGTACTCTCCAGACAGTATTCTACGGAAAGAAATAGCAATTCTTTCAAGATGGTCGTGCCAGTTGTCTTAGTCTGTTCAGGCTGCTGTAACAAAAGACCACGGACGGGGTGGCTGAAAACAACGACTATTTCTTTCTCACAGTATTTGGAGGCTGAAATGTGCAAGATCAAGGGGCCAGCGTATTCAGTCTCTGTGAGGGCTCTCTTTGTGTTTTGCAGACAGCTGCCTTTTTGCTGGCTACCCTCACATGGTGGAGAAAGAACTCTAGTCTCTTGCTCTTCTTATTAGGACGTCAGTCACATCAGTGGGCTCTATGCTTAACACTTTGGTGTGGGAGCAGAAGGCTACCTGAGGACAAAGCACAAGGTGACACCTGCAAACCACCCCCCCACTCCAGGGTGGGATATGTGTGACATTCTTCCAGGAAGCTTCCAACTGTCTTCTTCTTTTTTTTTTTTTTAAGATTTTTATTTATTTATTTAAGAGAGGGCGGAAGAGAACACAAGCAGGGGGAGGGGCAGGGGCATCTCCCTGCTGAGCAGGAAGCCTGATGCAGGTCTCGATCCCAGGACCCTGGGATTATGACCTGTGCTGAAGGTAGATGCTTCACCGACTGAGCCACCCAGGTGCCCCGAAGCTCCCAACTGCCTTAATTGTATTGCTTTACTAGAGGGAAAAGCAACCTTAACTTGACATGGCAAGGCCTCCAGGATCTTGTAGGTCCTCTTTAGCCTATGGACTTCTTTTGAAAACCTCCCTTTTTGCTTACCTCCCCCAACCCCATAGTATATAATCAATTGCTCCTAACAAGCCCACTGCCGCTCTTGCTGCCCACCGTGCTTTCATAAAACCACCATTTTGCACCAAGGATGTCTCAAGAATTCTTTCTTGGTCGTCCGCCCTGGACCTCACCCCACTGAACCTCACCTATATTCTAAAACCACATCATATGGCGCCCACATGTGGGACTTGGGGTTTTTTCATCTGGACTCTGAGCTTCAGGGAAACTTGGTGATTACTTTCTCTTCTCTTCCTTTACTCTGCTTTTAGGGGCCCTTCAAGGAGTCCGGTCTTCCTGCAACACTTTCATTGCGATAGGTCAGGCTGCCATCCTCTAGCCTGTGGTACTCTACGGGGAAGAGAAAGCCTGCCTATTGGTTAGAAATTAGTAACATGGCCGGGATGGTAATAAGACCCAGAAACTTGATGCCCTCTCTTTACTCCTGTCCTTCTACAAAGTCATTTGTCTTGGGCATGGGTCAGCCACCTATGTCACCAGGACGGCTGCCAATCTTAAGACTCCCATGTGAGGTTTCTTCCTGATTGATCTCACGGGATCCCCTTCACATCCCTGCTCTAGCCACTTGTGGCTGCAGGACCTCCGCTAGGAGCAGCCGAAACCAGTACCTGATGGAATTACAACCCAACCGGGGACCATTTCCTAGGGAAGTTGACTATAAAGACTACCTGTGTTGTAATGTCTGTTAGAACCATGATGGATTTCTATCTTGACTGTTTTCCATCAATGCCCTCTACTAACTACTTAGTTAGATGATGAGAGGTGACACTATGGCTGGCAAGGAAATCGGGTTATTTCTTAATAACTACTTAAATTACAAAATTGGGGGTGCCTGTGTGGCTCAGTTGGTTAATAGTCTGCCTTCTGCTCAGGTCATGATCCTGGGGTCCTGGGATGGAGCCCTGCATCGGGGGGTTCGTCTTTGGTTCCCAAGGACTCTTCCTTGGGGTTGCTTTTTACCCCACTGGAAACAATTCAAATTGCAAAATTTAGGAAAGGACTGGTCTCCTGTAACACTGTATGGCCTCGGTGGGATCTATCAGTTAGATCTCTTCTGCAGGGAAGAGGGCAAATAGAAGTGCCCTAGGTCCATCCAGGCTTTCAGGGCTCTAACTCAGGACCCAGACCTAAGGGCCTCTTGCAGAGTGCGTTTGGCTAGTAAAACTCCCTGCTGACATATTGGATGATAATTGTCTAAACAGGCCTCCTCCGAGTAAACCCAGGTTGCTGCAGGAAACACAGGCCATCCCAGAGGAAGGGGACTCTTGACTGTCTCTCTCTCACTGCTTTTCCTAATCGATTGTAGGGGCTTCTCCCTCACTTATTTCCTGGGTTAATGGCTATAATTGGAGCCATCTGTGGTTAGTCTCCCTCAGGACGGGCACTACAAGGAATATTCCCAAGCAGCTGCCGAAACTCCCTTGGTTTCAGGGAAATTCGGTCGTCTCCAGCCTGACATGGCCTGCCTAATTCCACTTGTTGGCAGGGAAACATGGCGTCTGCTCCTCTGTTGGAGCTCATGATCTCTAGAACCAGGAACCTTCTCTGCCTTCTGGCCGCACTTCACCTCTTCTGCCTCCTCTGCTCCCCCGTCCCGTTTCTGCACCACCTTGGGTGCGGCCTGCAGAACTGGCTTCTAGACCATCCTCGGTGCATCAGGCACCATGGCTCCTTCTCCCCTCGCTCTCAGGGAGCGAAGAAGAGCACCCCGTGGACCCCACACCGCCCACTCCAGATTTCCCCACCAGTGTCTCAGGTAAAAATAGACCTTGGGTAGGATCCAGGTGGAGCATGTCAGTATTTAAACTGATGTAAGTTTATTGGTTTAAGATAGACATGTCTTTAAGGTTATCATCATTAAATGTGAAGCTTTGATTCTACCAAGATTTACTGAGGGTCAAGTAAGCTCCGTTATCTCTGTTGCAATTTATTAGCAAAAAGATTATCTAAAATGATGGTTAATCTTGTCTGTCTCTACGTTTTCATGGGTAATTGTTAAGACAGCTTTCAAAGGGTGCCTGAGGGGCTCAGTCAGTTAAGCAGTTGCTTTGACTCGGGTCATGATCTTAGGGTCCTGGGATCAAGCCCCATTTCTGGCTCCCTGCTCAGTGGGGAATCAACTTCTCCCTCTCCTCCAAACCCTCCCTGCCTCTGCCCTTCTGCTCGTGGTCTCTCTCTCTCTCTCTCTCTCTCAAATAAATAAATAAATAAAATCTTTTTAAAAAATAGCTCTTAAAGTCTTTGCTAACCTGAAACTTTGAAGTTTTCCTTAGATGGTAAGTGGGATGAAATTCTTTGGACATGAAGGTCTTTTCCAAAGAGGATAAAAGGCTAAAGCATTGAGTACTGGACGTAGGTTTGTGCTTTCGACTACTTATTGCAGAACACTAAGGATATTTGAGTCTGTAGATCGACATGCTTTGTGCTTAACTGAGTCACAGATTTGCCGTCTAAACACTTTGGTGTCACAGTTCACAGCTGGTTACTACTTCGTTTTCACTGGAGACCCAGGTTCCAGGAGTGCAAAATTCTGCTAAGTGTAATTAAGACTGATGGAAATAAGAGAAGCAACTCTGTGCAGGAAACTAAGAGACATGTTACAGAAGATGTGAGGAATGGGAATGCATTTTTGTTGAAGGTGGAAGAAGGTAATTTTGTCCTAAATAAGATGGTTGTTTGGGAGAAATCGCTTGGGACAAAATCTGAATGCAGAAGAAAGCTGTAGAAGGTTTGTGAAGGGAAGTCTTTGGAAAGGAATTCTAGGTGTGGTCAGAAGGGACTGAGATTAAAATAAAGGAATTTTAAAAGTGCAGTGGTGTAAGACTGAAATTCTCACTCTGTTCAACAGACAACGTTTTCTTGAATTCCAGCAGCTCCTGGCCGAGAGCTTATACTAAGGATGTAGTAGGAAAACGTGTTTGTGACCCTGCGCGCTTTAGCGTAAATGTCAGAGCTCCATCAGTTGGGAACGCCGGGCTTGCTCAGGGTGGAACGCTGCCCTTCTCAAAACCCCCTCAGATAACAGCGGCCAGGAACGCCTGGTCCACTAAGGGCGGAATGCGGCCCCAAAGAAACCTGGTTGCTCTTGACAATAGCCCTCGGGGTGCATAGAAACATGTTTAAGAACAGGCTCCACTTGCTGAATGTTACATGATCTAATCCTGTGACCTTCCCTGGGATGTACTACTCGTCACTAGGCTCAGGAGACTCCCCTTGATTGTCTTTGAATGTTTACTGCCAATAAATACACGAGCTTGCAGCTGTTCGGGGCGATCGCACGCTTTGCGGTGTCCCCTGCACCCACCCCTGCACCCACGCTTTCCTTCAAAGCTAACCGTCTGTGCCTTGTCATTCTCCCGAATCACGCCGCGGCTCCGTGGGCAGTGTCGGGGCGTTGAATCAGTGCCCTTCTCTTGATGAGATAATGTGAACAAAGGTTTTTCTCTTTTGCCTGCCCAGAAAACCAGTTTCAATGCTATGTCCTTATCAGGACTTCGATTACTTAGCTAAAACTTCTCAGTGTTAAAGGAGCCACGTTTTGCTACCAGGTATCACGCTACATATTTGCCTTTGGAATCTCTTATTGTCACCTTGGTTGCAGAAAAATACATTTTGGATTTTGTAATGATCTTTAATTCTCTTTAGGCGTGTGCTTAACAAATTTTTATGAGATGTTTATAACAAATGTCCCAAGATTTAAATTGTAAATGAAGTCTCCTTGACTCATTAGGCTTTTTTATTTGGTCTTGTAAGTTCCTCCGGAAGTACTGTTAAACAAATGATAAGCTTTAGGTTACATTTCAGTAAATGCTGTAACTATTCTAGAGAGGATATGAAGTTCCTAACGTTTTAATGTGCTCTGGTGTAAGGCCATTACTTAATATTCTCATGATGGAAGTGTTACGTGTCACAGAAATAACCCGATTTCCTTGCCAGCCATAGTGTCACCTCTCATCAGATGTTTAACCCTGTCCGTTTTTGAGCTTTTGTCATTTATAGTTACTGTTCTTATTCTCTGGTAAAATAGTTCGTCTTCAAGGAGGTTCCTCTAAGGGACTTAAAACAAATACAGGTTTTTGATATCTTTAAAATCCTAAAACAGGTAAGAATTTTCTCACTAAGAACTCACTAAGGCTGCGTTGAAACAAAACAAGAATAGTAATATGGAACTAAGTGAATTGAGAGAAATGACAGGCTTTTGGTAAGTCTTGGTTGAAACAGTGCTGATTCTCTAATGTTTGCTCTTCCAGATTAAGGAAACTTTGTCTTAAGATATCCATGACTTACAGAAATGTGATAAAATATTCATTAGTGGGAAGCCTGGATGGCTCAGTCGATTGGGCATCTGCTTTCTGCTTGGGTCATGATCCCAGGGTCGTGGCAAGGAGCCCACACTGGGCTTCCTGCTCAGTGGGGAGCCTGCTTCTCCCTCTGCCTCTGCCCCTCCCTCCACTCATTCTGTCTCTCTCTCTCTCTCAAAAATAAATGAAATCTTTAAAAATATATATTCATTTGTAAACAAATTGAAGCACTTAACTTTTCTCTCTACCTGAACCCCCTGAAATGCAAAACATCTCAGTAAGTATTCTTTCTCCCCTGACAACCATAGTCATTTGCATAAGTTCAGTAAGAATCTGTTCTCCTTGTAACAGGACGCCGTTGGAAACATTGGTCATTTTACCAAGGCTTTGACTGGAATGTCATATTTGAGAGAGACCTCAGATATGACCAAACAGCTTTCAGGAAGGTTGACCTTATGAAACCTGGAGCCATAAAGCCCCTTGGAAATGTTGGCCTGAGATCTTGCTTCAGAGCTCCCAGCAGCTGCGCCAGGTGAGTAGAGTGTGTCGCTTCCTGGCAGGTGCAGGAAGCTCGGGATATACTGGGGACTCCGTGAAGAAGAATCCACCCAAATCTACAAGTATTGCAGGCATGTCTGATGGCAAGTACCTGCCTTGGCTTCTGGCCTGGAGAGGCTACTAAGAGTTCAACCTAGAGATTCCTTATAAAAAGTTCCAGCAGGGGTGCCTGGGTGGCTCAGTTGGTTGGGTGACTGCCTTCAGCTCAGGTCATGATCCTAGATCGAGTCCCCCATCAAGCTCCATACTCAGCAGGGAGTCTGATTCTCCCTCTGACCCTCCCTCCTCTCATGTGCAGGCGCTCTCTCTCTCTCTCTCTCTCAAATAAATAAATAAAATCTCAAGAAAAGAAGTTCCAGCAAAGCAGATTCTAAAAGAGCTATGTGATCAATTACTCTTCTTGCTGAGCTTATGTAAATAATTAGGCCACGTTTGTTAAAACTGAACTTGTTTTTCAAACAAACAATCCTGATTTGGCTGCCTCTGATTAAAAATGAGGGTGATTACAGGGAGAAATTATGTTTCAATAACACATTTTGCGGGGGCGCCTGGGTGGCACAGCGGTTGGGCGTCTGCATTCAGCTCAGGGCGTGATCCCGGCGTTATGGGATCGAGCCCCACATCAGGCTTCTCCGCTAGGAGCCTGCTTCTTCCTCCCCCACTCCCCCTGCTTGTGTTCCCTCTCTCGCTGGCTGTCTCTATCTCTGTCAAATAAATAAATAAAATCTTTAAAAAAAAATAACATATTTTGCGGATGTTAAATTCTAGCTCTGATTGTCTTTAAAAGAATGTCGTTTGCCTAAGCTAGACTTCTTGAGATAAACTTCAGAGAAATTGCCACAAGAGCTCATGTATAAGCAATCTTTCTGCTTGTTATTCTGTGGGAATAATAACAGGACCCCATGGGCATATGATTATTTAGGATTGATCCCCCAACAGTTATATAACTCAGCTAGCAACTGACCAGTTCTGGGTGACTGGGATGACAAAATCATTCCCTAAAAGCCGGAGCGCACCCCACTCCACAGGGTTAACTGTGAACTTATGGAGAAAATGGATGACCCCACTTTCCTTATGATTGCCTTGGAGAATGTACGGGGGATGCCCTTACCTCTTGACAAGTTTTCTCCCACTTGCCAGTGATTCCTTGTAATTAGGACATATCTCTCAGTTGGGAGTCTGCTTGAAAATTCTCTCCCTCTGCCCTTCCCCCACCAAATAAATAAAAACACCTTAAAAACAAAACAAAACATGGTAGACCAGAAAGTAGAAACAGATAAATCCGCCATGACATTTAGAGACTTCAACATTCCTCTCTCCACAATTGATAGAACTCCTGCCCAGAGAATCAGCAAGGATACAGAACTCAGAGGGGCCATCAACCAGCAGGATCTGCTCAACACTTATGGGCCAGTCTACCCAACAACTGCAATAGCTTCACCGTACCAATGTCAGTATCCAGGTTATGCTATTGTATATGGCTCTGCAAGATAGTACTTGGGGAAAACTAAGTCTCAAGCAGTCAGGTGACTTGCCAAGTGCCGAGTGTGCAGGGAGGGACACATTCCACGGGATGCTCAAGGCCCTTTTCATCGGGTGTGGCCCTCTCTCCCTCGGGTACCCCCTGCCCCTGGTGTTCTAGATCCCTGGAATTGCAGGCATGGCTCCTCTCATGCCATGTTCTTTTCCTCCGGACTTTTGCCCTCGTCTTCACCCTCTGGAATGAACTTCCCACCCTTCCTCAACTGGCAGCCTGTGACTTCCCCCTGGAGACCAAGATTCAGATTAAAAAGAAAGTCTTCCCTGAGCTCACAGGGGGTCTCTCGCCTCTATGTCCTGAGCTCCCCCAGCACCTGGTGCATCCCTGCCTCACTTACTGTCATGCAGCCCCTTAGACAGTGAGTCCTCAAGGGCAGGGATCGCCTGTTGGGTCTCCCACCCTTAGGGCCTAGTAAATAATGCGTTGTAGTGATGACATGAGCAATGATGACAATGAACACGTCCATTTAGGTTCTGATCAAGCCTTGGGAACAGCACACAAAATAGTACCATGGTCACAACCAATTTATAGTTGAGAGGATTGAGGCTCAGAGAGGTTGAGTAACTTGGTCAAGGTCACAGAGCTAGTAATGGCAGAGCTGGGATAGGAACCCAGGTCTTTCTCTTAGTCATTACTTACTCTCTCCAGTGTTTGGTAAACTGCCCTGAACTCTCATTTCACTCCCCGCCCCCGCAAAGTGAAAATCGCCACCAAGGCCAATCCACTGGGTGAGAATTCATTGAAGCCTGACAGTCTGCGGGCCCAGGTGGAGACATCCCTGAGGCGGCTGCGGTGCCCCTGAGTGGACCTCTTCTACCTGCATGTACCAGACCACGACACCCCTGTGGAGGAGACGCTCCGTGCCTGCCACCAGCTGCACCAGGAGGTGAGGCTGCCCCAGAGCTCCTGGAGAGAGGAGGCAGCAGGGTAGTCCCAGAGCCAAGCCAGGGACAGACCACACCCCCAGGGGCCCCACCCCCGACTCTCTTTTCCAGTGTCCTGGGCCGAGGTGGGTTCTGACCCAGGCCTCTCCCCTGCAGGGCAAGTTCCTGGAGCTTGGCCTCTCCAACTATGCCTCCTGGGAGGTGGCCGAGATCTGTACCCTCTGCAGGAGCAACGGCTGGATCGTGCCCACCGTGTACCAGGTGAGGCCGGGGCTGCAGGGCCTGTCTGCAGGGCTGCTGCGGATCCCTGGTTCTCCTGGCCCCTCTGCCTGCCTCCTCTCCAGCGCAGCCCTTCCCCTACTGACAGCCAGGGATGCCTCCCAGTGTACCTGAAGCTCTGGCTTGGCTCCCCTTCCCTCATCGTGTGCTCCTGGGGCCCTTCCTTCCTGCTGCCTGCCTGTGTGCGTGAGCCTGGACCATTCTTCCCCGGCTCCTAGCTAGTCCGAAGTGCTCAGGCCACGCTTAGATGGCTCGTCCCCTGGAAGCCTTTCCCGGTGCCCCAGAGGAATCTGCAATCTCAGGCTCTACTTCTCTCCTCGTTCATTCAGCAAATGTTTGGACCCCTGCTTGGTGTCGGACACCGCTTGCAGAACTTACTCGTGGAGTCCGACTGCTGCTTTCCTTGATTGTACCTGTGGCCGCCCTACCTTGCTATTCGATCTCTCAGGGCAGGGGCCTTGTCCTGTTGGTGTGTGGATGGAAATTCCATGTCCAGCACCTGGCTGGTGCTCAGAAATGTGGGCTGCATGAATGAATTTTCCTTTGCACCAAGTAGATGCCCCGATTGTGAAGGTCCTAAGGATTGTTAGGGTGTGAACTGCGGGCTGTGCCAGGGAAGCTGTGGGGTCCCTTCCTTTGATACGGGCACACCTGCAGCTGGCCTTCTATCCGCAGGGCATGTACAACGCTACCACGCGGCAGGTGGAGATGGAGCTCTTCCCCTGCCTCAGGCACTTCGGACTGCGGTTCTATGCTTACCACCCTTTGGCTGGTAGGGGCTGCTCTGGGGGCGAGTCCCCTGGGGTGGGAGGCCATTCCTGGCCCCAGCTCTGCCTCTTCCTGACCAGATAGAGGGCCGGCCTGGGACCTGGTTAGCAGGGAGGGGTTTGAAGAGAGGCTGGGCCGTGTCCTCCATCTCTCCTGGGTCACCCCCTTCCCTGTTCTTTCTCCACAGTCCCTGTTCATGAGCCGTTTATTTCCTCCATTCCTGCAATGCTCCCAGCTGCCTTCACGAGAAGGCTGGGCTGTGACCCACTCGGGCATGTCCTGCTGGGACAGAGCAGGCGCTAGACCTGGCTGCCCAGCCCCTCTGCTGCCTGCAGCCTGGTGTCTGTCCTTCCTAAGGGCTTGAGGGGAGGGGGCAGGAGCACAGGCTTCCCAGCCTCTGTCCGGAATCCAGCCCAACCTCTGGATAGGGCGGCTGGAGGTGGCCCTCACTCTGCTGCACACAAGAGGAGAGCCGAATGCCCTGAAGATTTCCTCACATTCTGAGTTCCTCACACAAAGAACAACTTAGGCAAAACCTACCACTAGAGTCACTTCCAAGAATAAAAGTTCCCAGGATGCTATGGAACGGTTTCCATATCTGCTTTGGGGTTCGGCCGTGGCTTTACTCTTATCTTAGTGAAAGTGTCCTGACTTGTTGTCTGTAAGATTCCCCGGCCCTGGCTTGGGTGGGGGATGGGGGGGAGGAAGGAGAGAAAGAAAGGGGTAGGAAGGGTGGCCAGGGTTCCTCTATTCCTTGGCAAACCCCCGTTTTCCAGCAGGGGCACAAGGGCCAGAGAAGAGAAGCCCCGGGTCTGGTGGTAGCTCTCATGTCCCCAGCCGTCATGTGGGAGCCCGTGCTGGAAGCTGGCTCAAGGCAGACAGAAGGGACCCAGGGAATCCAAACAAAAGCCCAAAGCCAAGGCATTTTCTCTAGGAAAAGTCCTCTTTGCTGTCCACAGGAGTCACCCTGCAGACAGTTTTATTCCTCATAGAAAAGCAGTCCGTGCCTCTCGCCCTCCCTGCTGTTTGGCCATTGGGATGGTGGTCCCACAGTTCTGGCCCCAAGTGTCCAAGATGTCAGCCGTCATCTTCCCCCTCTGATTCTTCTGCCGACTCGGATGCGCTCTCGGGCAAGTCATCTCCCATCTGCTGGAACCTTCCAGACTGCGCATCCCACATGTATTTGATGGTGACCTTGAATTCAGCCATCTCATACCCGAAAAGCTTCTGCAAGGGATGCGTAAAAGGAACCAATGGTCAGGAGGAGCAAGGGTGACGTGAAGCGGCTGGGGGTCCCTGGTGCTACTACAGCCCAAAGACTGCGGTGGGGGTGGGGGGACGGACATGCGGACTCACCAGCACACGGGCCTGCTCTGGGGTCAGCACGTCGCCCTCCTTGCACACCTCGTGGTCGGACAGCAGGGTCACCACACCTACAGAGAAAAGGGACCCCACGTGGTGACATCTGCACAGAGGCCCGTGCACAGCTCTCTGCCCAGAGCTGGAAGGGAGCTGGCTGCCCCCCCGGCCTCCCCAGTACACTCAGGCTAAACCCGCAAGTGCACAGCTGCCCCAGAGGGCCTGCGGGGGATGACGGCCTCCCTCACGTCCCTTAGCTGCTGTGTCCTGACTGCGAGTTACTGTCCACTGGCGCCCCATCTTCACCCGAGGAAGCGGAGGCAGGCAGAAATAAGCTACTCAGCCACAGGGGCCAGAGGGGGTCTGCCGCGTTCAGGAGCTCGTGTTCCCGGCAGCTAAGCGGGGATGTTTCAGCTCCAGGAGCTTGCCCATACCTCTCTTGAGGGCAGTGGGCAGGCCCAGCTGCCTCAGCTGTGGCTCCATGGAGTGGGGGAACTGCTCCAGGGGCCCTGGGTCCAGCGTCACAGTGAAAGTGGCTTTGTTTCCGGCTCGAGCGAAGTCCATTTCCGTGTACTTCGTAAACCACCTCAGGAAAAGACAAGCGGTAGGAGGGGAGGTTCCTGGCTGGCCCACCAGCGCTGCATGAAGTTAGCCTCCCCCGGCCTGGCCGGCCCTCCCTGCCCATGTCTGCTGCTGGCCGGCAGTCAGCTTGGAGCACGGTGCTGTAGAGAACGAGGACTCAGGAGCAGTGTTCCAGGAACCAGTTTTCACCCGATACCTCCGTACCGTACAAAGTACCCGGATTATTCCTTCCCTGCTAGTCCTCAAACGCACTTACTCATTCACTTCCTCCTTTGTGCGGTTGGTGAAAAGGAGACCGACCTCACCCCTCAACTTCTTGCTGACCTACAGAACAGAAGTGGGGTCGGCCCAGTCCCATTAGACATCTGGCAGTATCTGCAGATGTTTCTGGTTGACACAGCTGGGGGGGGGGCACTACTCTGAGTCTGGGGGTTCAAGAAGAACGAGCTTTAAGCCAGGCCTTGCTCTCCCCGGTCCCTCCACCGGTCAGATGGCCAGAAACTCACCTGATGCAGGTTGTCTTTGTACTCGTCAGCTGGGCTTCGACCCAAGGCCACCATCATCACCTTGTTTTTGCCAAAGAACATCCTACAGAAAAAAAGGGGTTCTGTGAAGGAAGTGCTCTACCCACCCTCCCCCAGTTAGGTGCAAACCGACTCCAGTCCCCAGGAGCCCGAACTCCGGCCCAGGCTGTTCTGCAATGGGAGGAATGGCCAAAGGCTCCTACATCTTCCATGCAGCTCTGCCGACTCTCCGTCCACAGCTAAGGACTCCTTTCATTTTTCCCTGCCCACAGACCTCAACATTCACAGTATTTCGTCTACCGGCCCACTGTGGGTGTTATGTGACCCCCCTAAACCCCCGATCTGGATGCATGGAAGAGGCACATACACTGGTCTGAGGCGGGCCAGAGTCATCACTCATACCCTCACAGACCCAGCCCAAGGACAGGTGGCTCACGTGGCCTGCCCTCGTGTCACTGTGTGCCCTTGGAGTACATGGCAACATCCTAAAACTGATGGGAGGTTCCTAAGAGGACCAGACCCCAGGGGTAAGGGAGCTCCTCCTCCTGAGGGATCACTGATCAAACATTCCCGGAGCAACTACCCAGTCCTGCCCCCAAGGAGCTCAAAGCAAGACCAGTTTTAACAGTTAAAAAGCGCCTCTGGAGGGTGTGACACTTTGTCCTCATTCAGGTGGTATCTGTGTGACCCAGGCATCCCAGGGTCAGTAACCGCCCCTGGCTCTGAGGGCATCCTGGCTTCCTCTCTACGGGGGAAGGCCTGCTTACCGGCTGTGCTTCCAGGCGTTCCGGATGTCCTTCAGCTTGCTGTTCCTCATGTTGGCCACGGAGAAGATGAAAAGGTACTTGTACGTGTCCACACATTTCCGAAGCTGTGAGACAATTCAACGGGGTTCTAGAGCTCAACGGGCAGCAAGGGTTGGGCCTCAGAAGGGGAAGAATCTGCTCTAGGTCCCCAACTACTGTGGAAGTTTACAGCTGGAGGCATCTAATCTGGAGGTTTCTTCCTTACTTCCATTACTGAAGCAGAGATCACGGACTACAGGGGCTCCCCTGAGGCAGAGCAGGCATGATCTCAAAGTGCAGAGAAGCTGAAATCCCACGGTTTGCCAGGTTTCTGACTTACCTGTGGCTAGGAGCTGAACGGACCGCTTTCCTTTGCCCATTAACTGACAACCCAGAAACACTTAGCTATGCAGGAAAGGCTCCTGCTAAACGGAAACACATGAAGCCTCATTCTTTACTCACGGTGGGGAGCTCATCGGCCCCACTCTGCCCACATTGCTGGCTGCAGCCATGATGACGGGGTCTCAAGAAAAAGGAATCATTGTGCTGGAGGAGACTCTCCTCTCACCCAGCTTGCGGCCTGCAGCAGTGTAGACAGTGGCCTGGCGCATTTACTCACATCTGATAACCCCACAGACTCTTTTTTTTTTTTTAAGATTTTATTTATTTATTTGGCAGAGACAGAAACAGCCAGCGAGAGAGGGAACACAAGCAGGGGGAGTGGGAGAGGAAGAAGCAGACTCATAGTGGAGGAGCCTGATGTGGGGCTCGATCCCACAACGCCGGGAGCACGCCCTGAGCTGAAGGCAGACGCTTAACCGCTGTGCCACCCAGGCGCCCCATCTTTTTTTTTTTTTTAAAGTAAGCTCTACTTCACGTGGGACTTGAACTCATGACTCCGAGACCAAGAGTTGCACGCTCTACCAATTGAGCCAGCCAGGTGCCCCGTGTAACTCAACAGCTTTTTGACATTGGGCAGGCTACCAAATCTCTCTAAGCTTCCGTTACCCAGCTGCAAAACATCGCTAAGTCCTCCCAAGCATGCGGTAAAAATGGAGTGGAACAGCACACAGAGTACTTAGTGGGGTACAAAGTGCAGAGTAAGAGCTTGGTCAACACAGGAAATCGTTACTATGGGAGTTTTTATTGGTTCTGCTGCTGGAGGTAAAGGACAGAAACGGTAGCTCATGGTGGTATTTTTATTTTCTTCTTTCTTTTTTTTAAAACAATGTTTCACCGCCAGCCCTCTAGCCACCTTTATGAACCCAATACAAGGTCTGAACAATAAAAAGAATAAACTCTTACCTCTTCTATCAGGTTCTGTTTCAGTTCTAAGCCCTTCTTGGCAGTTTTGGTTAAGGAAACTAATACAAAGAAGAAAAAGAGAGGTGATGAGAGACGAATCCAGAGGCCCTGCAGACCCATTTCCATCTCCCGTCTGGTAGCTCAGCTGGACCAAGCCAGCGTGAGGCAAGGCGAGGCTGTATATTCCCAGGGTCCTCAGAGTGCCGACTCTAGTGTTCCTGAGCCTGGAGATCCCGACCTATTTCCCATTACTTAAGACAAACCAGGGATTCCTTGCTCCCCTCTTAGGCTAAACTAAGAATCTGTACTGAGGTGTGGGGGCGGGGCTTGTTCCTGCTCTTGGAGTGCTTTCAGTGGCTGGGTCAAGCAGGTCCCTTTCTGCTCTCCTCCACGGTGCACAGAGAAAAACTTTGGTGGCCTCAGCTGTGGAATGATGCATCTGGGGACTCTATGTCCTCTGCTACATCTTGTTCTGCAGTTTGGACTCATGGATAAAGCAGTGCCTCTCTGGAGGGGCCAAGCACCTCTACCCAAGAGCTGGGGCTCAATTTCCTCTTATCCAGAAGAGTATGACATTTGCCAGCTCTCACCAAGGCTCCCTCTACAGAACCCAATCATTCCACAAACACTTAACAGAGCATCAAATGCAAAGCCGCGGGTGCCCCCAGTAACGGGCCAATTCTTATTCATCCTGCATGGCACTCACAAGGCATATATGTGGAACGGTAATCTCACTGGTCAGGGCAAGGGCAGCACAGGAAGGGAAACAAAATGACTTTGTCCATTTCCCACCACTTCCACTGCTACAACTGTGGACCGAACCAGCATTACCCTCTCTTGGATTACTGCTGGCCTCACTCCTTCCAACTTTCCCTTCTCTCCCCACCTTCCCCAGTCTATTATCAACAAGGCAACTAGGGTGATTTTTTTAGATTTTTTTTAGAGAGGGAGAGGTGGGGGGGAGGAGCAGATGGAAAGGGAGAGAGAATCTTAAGCAGGCTCCATCCCTAGCACAGAACCTGAAGTGGGGCTTGATCTCACGACCCTGAGATCATGACCTGAGCCAAAACCAAGAGTCTAACGCTCAACCAACTGACTGTCCAGGTGTCCCTAGGGTGATCTTTTAAAAGTTAAATCATGTCGGGATTCCTGGGGGGCTCAGTCACTTAAGTGTCTGACTTTGGCTCAGGTCATGATCTCAGCCCTGCGTTGGGCTCCCTGCTCAGCATGGAGTCCACTTGTCCCTCCCCCCCGGCTCATGCTCTGTCTCTCAAATAAATAAAATCTTAAAAAAAAAAAAAAAAAAAAAGTTAAACCATGTCATCCCTCTGCTGAAGCTCTCGGGTGGTTACCCATTGCACCTGGGTGTGAAAGCCAACTCCTTGGGAAGGTTTATAAACTCCAGCCCACTCCCCCTTCTTTGCATACTCTGCTCCAGCCACACTGGCCTCTTGTCCCAGACTACAACAAACGTGCTCTCAATACAGCCCCGTTGCACTTTATCTTCCCTCTCCGTGGAGCACAATGCTCTGGGGTAACTCCATGGATGGCTCACTTCCTTTAAGTTTCTGCTTATTTGTCAGCTTATCGGAGACCCACTCTGGTTGCACTAAACGAAATAACATCACTTTTTTTTTTTTAATCTCACTTTTAGTCCGCAAGACTCATCGCGATCTAACTTAATTTGACTTCTGGTGTTGTGTGGAGAGGTATGTTTCCTATGACTAAAATGTTAAGCTCAATGAGGGTTCTAGGCCTTCCTTGCTGTGACTGCTGTATCCGCCAAACGCCTAGAGTGCCAGGCCCCTAAGTATCCGCTCAGTGACTGTGCTGGAGAGAGCCTGGATAAAAGAGACACTACCACATAGTAAAAGTAGTCAGGAATGGTCTCTCAAGAGGTGCTTTATGAACTGACAACTGAGCCAGACCCAACCACATGAAGATCTAATTATAAGCATGCCAGGCAGAAGCAACTGCAAGCAAAAGGGCCAGAGTCGGGACTAAGCCTGTCCTAAAGGAAAGGCGGCCGGGGGGCGGGAGCGCAGAGAGCTAAGGAAGAAGGGATGAGGTGCGAAAGGTGGGCCAAGGCGAGATCGGGCGCAACCCGGGTGCTCAGAAGCTGTCTTCCGGCCCAGTACGCCTTGGAAGGACACTGGAGCCCCGATACTCTCCGCTCCCCTAACCCAACCGCGCTCCAGCCCCCTTCCGTGCGCCAGCGGCCGCGAAGCCCTGTTGCAGTTCGCTGAGAGCCCGCGGAATTCCTCGCGGACGCCCCGGCGTCCCACTCGGTGCCCCTCAAGCCCCCACCGAAACTGGCAGCCTTCCGGCGGAGCTGCCCACCGGGTCTCGAAACCCCCTCGCTCACCTTTCTTGTCGCGCTTAGATTTGGGCATCGCGCTGGAGGCACATGCGGCGGAAGGCGGTGCTGCCTGCTAGGACCCCGGCGACGCGGGGGCCTCTGGGACGGCCGTCGGGGGCTGCCCTCGCGCGTGCCTGACCCAATCCGCAACGCAGCCCGCCTCTCCCTGCCCGGCCGTCTCCAGGACGACTTCCCGCGCGCCCGGGGGCCTCCGAACCCCGAGGGCCCGGGCGAGGACTTCGCGTGAGGGCCCAACTCTATGGTCTGCGGAGGCGGAGCCTGCGGCCGGATGCATGACGGGCCGGCGGCGGGCTGTCCCAGGCTCCCATCATGGCGACGGCGGAGGCGGCTCTCTGCTTCTGGCTCCGGGCTGCCCTGCTTGTCCTTGTGGCCGCAGTCTACGAAGACCAAGTGGGCAAGTTTGATTGGTGCGTACGTGTGGGTCCTGTTCGGGAAACGTATGGCTATTTTGTCAGCACCAGCCTTGTGTCTGCTAAAGGGAGGACGGGGTTAGAGGCAGCAGGACTGGCTGCAGAACTTGTGGGGCCCAGTGCAAAATGAAAATGTGGGACCCCGCGTTCAAAAGTTAAAGAGTTTTGAGATGGCCACAAGAGAGCATTAAACGGAGCGTCAGGGGCGCTTCCAAGCCAGTCTCTGTGTGACAGGTTGCAGGTTCGTGCAGCGGGCCCTGACATTCCAGCATGCTTTGGGGTTCTGGTCAGAGGTCACTTTTCCTTCCTCCCCGTCAGGCCCTGTTTCTGTGACTGTCAGGTTTCTGATCGACTGGGTGTCGGGGGTCAACAGCCCCTTGGTGAACTCTCATTCTTCCTCGAATTGGCATCTCTTGGGTATGTGTACAGGGGCTTGGGTCTGCCTCCGAGTCCTAAACTGAGTGCCCTTTCTCCTTTCAGCCCAACTGGGCCCTGGGCTCAGAACACGGCCAGCAAGTCTCACATCAGCTGGAGGTGCCATTCATAGAGATGCCATTTAATCATTCACTCACTCAGTCTTCTCTCCCTCCCCTCCCCTTAAGGCCCTGCAATTAAGGTGTACTTTTGTTAGAGAGTAAATTTTAGCACTTAAGGGATGTGTGACTTGGGAAAGTGACTTAACTGCTCTGAGCCAAGGTTTTTTTTTTTTAATCTGTAAAATGGGTTTATTAATAGTTCATTATTACCTGCAATAGTGGTAAGGATGAATGAGATCGTTCTTTTAAGTTAGCACAATGCCTGGCTCATTGAGTGCAATTAGTAAGTGTTACCCATTGTTATTACTCTGCAGGGAATAGTTTATCGTTCAGAGCCTAGCTCAGCTACCTCCTCCTCTGTGAAGTCTTTTCTGTATCAGATACATTGATTCATGTATTTGTGGCTTGCCTGTAATAGGCCAACAATTGTTCTAGGTGCTATGGATAGATAAGAAGGAGCTCAGTCTAGTGGGGCAGATGTCTATGTCTGCAATATAAGACAGTGTGGTAAATGCAACATAAGTCCTTTTCAGTGATGTGGGCAAATGCTCACAATGTCAGGTGTATATTATACACATACAGCCTATATGCATATGTGGTATGATTCCAACTTAGCAGATACTGGGCATATATAATTTACAAATAGAAAAGTAAACAGAAGAAAGTATCTTGAAACATTAAAAAGTTTATGGTGGTGGTATTTAGGCATTTTAAATTTTAAAAAATACCTTTATGTATTTTTCATATTTCATTTTCTACAAGGAGCAGGCGTTACTTTAATTCTTCCTCTTTTTTTTTTTTTTTTGAGAGAAAGAGCACGAGTGGGGAAGGGGCAAAGGGAGATGGAGAGAGAGAAAGAATCCTAAGCAGGCTCCATGCTCAATGACACGGGGCTTGATCTCACGACCCTGGGGTCATGACCTGAGCCAAAATCAAGAGTTGGGCGCTTAATTGACTGAGCCACCTAAGCGCCCTGAGCAGGCATTACTTTTACAGTCCAGATAAAAGATAATGATATTTGAAAAGGGAGCATGGGAATTAGAATGAGAGGGTCTCAGTCTTGTGTTTTATTTCTGACCATAATTACTTGACCCCAACAGACCTTAGTTTACTTATCTGTAAAATGAGAGTAATAACTTTTACTTATAAAATAAAGTAGTAATGTTTGTTCTGTGCGGCTCACAGAATGTTAAATGGATATAGTGAGAATTAAGTATGTGAAAATACAGATAGAAACTGTCAAATGTCATATAAGCCTGTCTTTCTACTCTCTGCTTAGTTTCTTTCCTTTTTTTTTTTAAACAGACCAGACAACATCGCAAGAGAAATTTCGTGTAAATACCACGTGTGTTCAGTGTGCCAGAGATGCGCATACTTTTTCCTTAATAGCAGTGTGCAGATACCTCCTGTGTACTTGGTAGTGTGCCATGCAAAGCTAGTTATATTCCCTTTATGCTTAGAGAAAGGTGTTGAAAGTGATGGGATACATTCCAAGGAAAGTATGAGTAATGAGTCAAATGGATCCTGAACATGGGAGTGGGCTCGAAAAGGCTGTAAAAAACAGAAGCCTGATCCAGTCTGTTTCTGTAGAAACAGAAGCCCAACCCAGTTTTTTTTTTTTTTTAAAGATTTTATTTATTTATGTGACAGAGAGACAGCCAGCGAGAGAGGGAACACAAGCAGGGGGAGTGGGAGAGGAAGAAGCAGGCTCCCAGCGGAGGAGCCCGATGTGGGACTCGATCCCGGAACGCCAGGATCATGCCCTGAGCCGAAGGCAGATGCCCAACGACTGCGCCACCCAGGCGTCCCCCAACCCAGTTTTGTTGGAAAGTTTACATGATTTTTTTCTCCAGGGGTCAGTGAAAATCGAAGGGCAAGTCGAAGTGGATGCTTGTGGACAACAGGCTTTGTGTCTCATCCCTCGTGTAATAGGAGTATCTAGTCCCGTTATTAATGAATACAGAGAGGACTAATGTTTGTTCCAGATTTAGTCCAGGTGTTCATGGGTGGCACTTGAGATAGTATGTGCTTGCATTTAGAAGTAAGACTTATGGGGGGCACCTGGGTGGCTCAGTCGGTTAAGCGTCTGCCTTTGGCTCAGGTCATGATCTCCGGGTCCTGGGATTGAGCCCTGTGACGTGCTCCCTGCTCAGCGTGGAGTCCGCTTGTCCCTCTCCCCCTCCCCTGCTAGCTCTCTCTCTCTCTCTCTTAATAATAAATAATAAAATCTTAAAAAAAAGAAGTAAGACTTGTGCTGCTTATCTCTTAGAGTGTATTCTCTCTTCTTGTTCCCTTGGCTTCTGATGACTTTGCATAGAAATCTTGCTTTTGGTCAGATCTCCTTATTAACAGCCATTCCTCACATGTCCTAAGATAGGTGTGATGGTGACAACCTTACGTGTTGGCGCAATGGTCTTTTCCCACAACATTTTGTGCAGTGATGGTTTTCACCCCTCACATTTCCCCGTCCTCTCTTCCTCAGGAGACAGCAGTATGTTGGGAAGCTCAAGTTTGCTTCCTTGGAATTTTCCCCTGGATCCAAGAAGTTGGTTGTGGCCACTGAGAAGAATGTGATTGCAGCATTAAATTCTCGGACCGGGGAGATCTGTGAGTGACCTATGTAGGCCAGTTAGCTTGGGATGGAATGGCTGACCATAGTGAATCCAGAATGGCCTGTGGCTTGTGTAGTCTTTCTGGCTGCTTGCCATGTTAGGGACAGGTTGGCCGAAAGATGCACCTCTTACTGGATTCTGATTCTTGTTTTTCGGTTGTGTTGTCTTTGAATATTAACTGTTTTCCTATAACTGGCCTTTTTAGTTTATCCCGTCAGCCTGAGTCCTGAGAGTTCTTAGGTTAAGATGTTATTTCAAAATATTTTTCTATTTCTATTTCTCCTCTGCAGTAAAGGTTTGGATGCCCCCCTTAAATTACTTATGCTGCTTTTATGGATGTTTTTAGGCACTAACATTATGGAAATATAATTTACGATCATGATTTTTCTTGTGAATCGTAGAGATTCAGTTAGTTTTGTCATTCATTTATATGTTTAGGGCGGTAGAGGGTATGGGAAGTGAGACTTCAGATTGGGACAGGAGAGGCTCCTCTCAAACCTTCCTCCCCTCATTACCCAGTGAGTGTGAGGGGATCATTGCCAGTTAGCTATAATCCTTCTCTCCCTTGAAATAAAATTAGATACAACTGTGCAAACAAAGACCTCTTCCATTCTCTCCTATCTGTCTTCTTGGATGCCTCTCTCCAGTTTATAGTAGCGTCTGACTCTCCTTTCAGTGTGGCGCCATGTTGACAAGGGCACGGCAGAAGGGGCTGTGGATGCCATGCTGCTCTACGGACAGGGTAAGCAGAGTCCTGCTTGGTCTCTATCGTGGTGTTGGCTCCATCTCCCCATTCCTCTGTTCCTTCCTCCGTACGGGGTCTGTTAGGAAAAGGAGAAGGGGTGTTCCCAAAAGGAAAGACCAGGTATCCCAATTCACTTCTATTTGTACCCATACCTCAGAAGTGCAGCCGTTGCTCCCAGACCATCAGAGGAGGCCACAGAGCCCCAGCTGGGGAGATGACTTCACCACGGTCTTTTCTTTTCCAGATGCAATCACTGTGTCCAATGGAGGCCGGATCATGCGTTCCTGGGAGACTAACATCGGGGGCCTGAACTGGGAGATTACCTTGGACAGTGGCAGGTAGAGGGCAAGAAGCTGTATTTCTTCTAGGCTTTTGGCTCGAGGCTTTGCTGGAACACAGGTCTGCATGGACAGCAATTCAGGGTCTTTCGACATTTTTCCTCACGGGCCACTGAAGAGCCAAAGAACATCAAACATCCTGCGTTTTGATGAGTTGAGGTCACAGAACACATGGTTACTCTGCCAGTGTTTATTGAGCACCTGTTAGGAGCAGAGCTCTGCTAGGTGCAGCATTTATCCTTGCACTTGAATGCTGCTGCTAGTCTTACCGTGACGTGAGAACTCTGTAATGTCCTAGCTATAGGAATTGTAATGTAAACCTTTCAGTGTTTTAATTTTATGTTGAGAGAACAGCCCGGGTTGCTGCTACATCTTTGGTGGGGTTTCAATGACGGGGTCGTTTGCAGTGGCGTACATCTCTTCTGATAGTAATCTGCATGGTTAACACTTGGTGTGCCCCCAGGCAGTGGGAACGCCTGTGCGACTGTGAGAAGGTTCCTATTGTCAAGAAACACACGGTCAGCTGGGTGAGGCAGGCACGTAGCCTGTAATGACAGTACGGGGTGGAGGATGCCATGGTAGAGGGATGGCCGGCTTGCTTGGAAATCCTCGGGGAAGGAGGGAACAACCCTGAGGAGGTTCATGGGGCTTTAGGGAGGCAGTAGAGCCGAGCGGTTGAAAGCACAGCCTCCAAGTCAGCTCACCAGAAGCAGAGCCGGTATTAGGATCCTGATGTGTTTGACCCCAAGGCCTATTTTCTTACCTAGCAAGCTACAGTGGTGGTGTTCCAGATTGTCTGCTCTAGTCTGAGACCCTGGAGGCGCTGGGCAGCGCTCACCCGTGTACCTGTGCTCAGTTTCCAGGCACTTGGGCTGGTAGGCCTGCAGGGGTCAGTGAGGTACATCGCGGTCCTGAAGAAGACCACTCTTGCCCTGCATCATCTCTCCAGTGGGCACCTGAAGTGGGTGGAACATCTCCCCGAAAGGTAAGGCCACCTTCCCACTGGGTGATGGCTGCCTCGTCCTGCTCTCCGCAAGCTCCTGTTTCTCGCTGAGGGTTGAAGTGTTCGTTCTGACTCAGGCTGCACTTATGTTGGCATCGTGTGTTGGGCTCCCTAGATGTAGGCTTGCACTCAAAGGCGGTGCTTCTTCCAGCATTTCCTTTGTAGTGAGGAGAAAATTCTCAAACTGGGCACTAGAGACAGTCCAGCAGGGGGAGAGGCTCCTTGCTCACAGTCCTAGCACTCTGGGCTTTTTGACTTCTCATTCAAGTCAGACTGAGCCTTTCGTTCATGTTATGAATCAGAAGAACTCAAGAGCCAAGGGTAGGGACTGAGTGAGGTTTGAGATGGTTTCCAGAGGTCCTAGTCATGGAAAGCATTGAAGCTGGGAAGGATCAGGAGGGAGGGAGGAAAGGAAAAGATTTGCTCAGACCTGTGACCATTTTCAGGGTGTAAAACTCAAATTTGAATGTGGCCAAGTGCGTGGCATAGAGCGAAGCAGGCCCAGTGGGGATTGCTGGCAGCTGCAGTGTACCTGGCTTACCTCCAGGGGGCAGCCTTACTTAGCCTATTGGCGCCCTGTAGGTGTGCCTAGCGGTGCCACTCCTACTTTTAAAGAAAAGTTAGAAATCTGATTTTTAAAGATTTTTATTTATTTATTTGAGACAGAGAGAGTGAGCAAGTGAGAGAGAGCATGAGCAGGGAGAGAGGGAGAAGCAGACTGCACTGAGAGGGAGTCCGATGCAGGGTTTCCTCCCAGGACCCTCGGATCATGACCTGAGCCAAAGACACTTAACCACTGAGCTACCCAGGTGCCCCAAGAAATCGATTTGTACATGTTGAAGTCTCAGTTTTAAATGTTGATGACTAGGGGTGCCTGGGTGGCACAGCGGTTGGGCGCCTGCCTTCAGCTCAGGGCGTGATCCCAGCGATCTGGGATCGAGCCCCACATCAGGCTCCTCCACTATGAGTCTGCTTCTTCCTCTCCCACTCTCCCTGCTTGTGTTCCCTCTCTCGCTGGCTGTCTCTATCTCTGTCGAATAAATAAATAAAATCTTTAAAAAAAAATGTTGATGACTATTTAAAAAAACAAAACAAAACTGGGAGTCAAACAAATCCTACTTGGGGACTGCTAGGTTGTGACCTCTGGCCAAGGACCTGGCTGATGGTAGAGGACCCCTGAGGGTGGGCCTGTCCTGCGGCTGAAGCTGTTGCTCCTTGATTTTTCTTCTCTCTCTTAGTGACAGCATCCATTACCAGATGATGTACTCCTACGGGTCTGGGGTGGTGTGGGCCCTTGGAGTTGTTCCCTTCAGCCACGTGAATATCGTCAGGTTTAACGTGGAAGACGGAGAGATTGTTCAGCAGGTATGGCCAGGTGCCTGGCTTGCGGAACCTTGCGGATTGTGGAGGGAGATAGATGGAGCCCTTCTTTGCATCGGGGACCAGGGAACATGGCTGGGCAGATGCAAAAGCCATTCATGGTCCCTGATTCTGGTCACTTGGAGCTGCTTTCTCCTCATCGAGCGTTTGTTTAAAGTCCTCACATTCCCTCACGGTGCTCTCCTGAATTGGCTAGGACATTATGTAGATTTTTTTCATTGCCTATGAATTTCTTAGGAGGTAATACTGTAAAATAGTGGTAGGAAACCACGGACGACAAATAAGGTAGAGAAATGCTTATCTGAAATATCAGGTCTTAAAGATGACCTGGTATATTTTTCCAGTGACCAGAAAGAAAATCCTGATTTTCTCCAGTTTTGGAGCTCTCGAGAAGTTGGAAGGGATGGGAAGAAGTCCTTTGGAATCAGCCATGAAGAACTTTTGAGCTTAGCCCCTGTGAGATTGGTGGTGACCTTGCTGATGAACAGAGAGGAAAACGTAAAAATTCTCACAAACTTCCTGCTATGATGTCTTTCCTGTAGGTCAGGGTGTCAACCCCCTGGCTTCAGAGCCTCACCGGAGCCTGTGGTGTGGTGGATGAGGCCGTCCTGGTGTGCCCTGACCCGAGCTCACGGTCCCTCCAGACGTTGGCCCTGGAGACAGAGTGGGAGTTGAGACAGATCCCACTGCAGGTGAGAGGTAGTGCTGCTGCTCCCTGGCCCGAGGCTTTGCCTTTGCTGCTTAATGTCTTTCTCCCAGTGACACTGCTTCCTGCCTGAGCCTTGGCAGTTGATGGGAGAAGGTTAGGCTTCTGGCTGAACTGGTGTAAGGGGAAGTGGTCCCCTCTTTAGGGAGCCTGAGTGCGAGCTTCTGGAGCCACATGCCGTGGCCTAGTTACTTTCATTGGCAAAGTGGGACCGAGGGAGGAGGCCTGGGATGGATCAGGGAATCAGTGACTTGCCTGCTTGTAGCCCTAATCCTCTTTCTTCTTACTCTTCAGTCGCTTGATTTAGAATTTGCAAGTGGTTTCCAGCCCCGGGTCCTGCCCACGCAGCCCAACCCAGTGGATCCTTCTCGGGCCCAGTTCTTCCTGCAGCTGTCCCCAAGCCACTATGCTCTGCTACACTACCATCACGGAGTCCTGAGTCTCCTCAAAAACTTCCCGCAGGTAGCCGCGGGCAGCGTGGTGCTAGGCTTCGGGAGGATCTAGTCGGGACGTGCTACTAGAAAGCCCTGCCTCTGATCTGTAGATGTTTGCTCCGGATCCGGGCAGAGTGTGGTTTGAGATGGGTTCGCTTTAGAGCAGAAACGGAATACTTTTTCTTCTGAGAGTTACAGAGGATCTTTAGAGTAAAACTGGCACCGCCTTCTGAGTCCGGAGAGTGGGGAATGTTAATTCGAGCTTCCCTGTAGATACTACGAACAGTGTGAGATCTAGGGCTGGCATGGGTCTGTGTTGGAGGTAGGGGAAAGGCCTGTTTTCAGCTGTAGATGCAGCTGGGGCCTCCCTCTGTTCTCGGGTGCCCTGGCTGCAGTGCTTTAAAGTCAGGAGCACTTTCAGCTCCAAGGCCAGGGACCTCCCTGTAGAGATGCTCCTCTGTAAGGCCGCTGGGTGGTATAGCCCCCATTTAGGGACTGACACTTTGCTTTATTCCCAGGCTGCCCTAGTGAGCTTTGCCACCACTGGGGAGAAGACGGTGGCTGCAGTCGTGACCTGTCGCAGTGAAATGGTGAGTATCGAGAGTACCAGCACTTGGGGGTTCTCCTTACTTATGTCTCCCAGGAGCCCTGAGAACCAAAAGTCGGGGCAGTTTGAACCCAGGGGGCAGGAAGCTATTGAGAAGTAAGTTCTCCTTTGTTCTTTTTTTTTTTTTTTTTGTAAAGATTTTATTTATTTATTTGACAGCTAGCGAGAGAGGGAACACAGGCAGGGGGAGTGGGAGAGGAAGAAGCAGGCTCCCAGCGGAGGAGCCTGATGTGGGGCTCGATCCCAGGACTCCGGGGTCACGCCCTGAGCCGAAGGCAGACGCTTAACGACTGAGCCACCCAGGCACCCCAAGTTCTCCCTTGTTCTATAGAACTTTCAGCACCCCCCTTGTCCCCGTGAGTGGAACCCTAATAGCACAACCCCACTTACACCTGCGGCTGTTAAGAGCTACACAGGCTCTGTGAGCAGGATTGAGCAGTGACGTTTGTCTTCTCCCAGGTGCTAAGATGACACAGAGCTTCGTTTCGGTGACTGAGGAGTGACCCTGTGGGTTCAATGTTCTCTTCTGTCCTTCTCTTTTCTCTAGCAGAAACCTAGCAGCTCTGAAGACGGGTCACTAGGAAGCTTTCCAGAGAAGCCCAGTGCTCAGGTGCGGTGTGGCATTGGGCAGTGTGCCAGACCTAGGCCTCCAGGGAGGCTGGGAGTGCGTCTCCCGGGGCCCTCCGCCTCACACGGGGTTTGCTGCGTTCTGTAAATCATGCTCGTCTGGATCCCTTGTAGTTGGGAAACTTGAAGTAGAATCCCTACAATCTGTTCTTAACCACGTTTTCCTCTGGCTCTGTTTGCCTGTGTCTTCCGGGCCCCTGGCTGGTATTGCCGAGTGGTGACCTGTGTGGTGGCGCTGGAGCAGAGCGTGGCCCCGGGGTGGCGTGCTTCTGCCGTGTCTTCCATCTCCTGAGCTCTCTGAAGAGCTTCGTGATTTCCTTGTGGGGTCTTCCCTCTCTTGGGGCAGTCTGCTGCACCGAATCGACTTCCTTCTGAAACAACTATCGTGGCTCTTATCCTGGTTACTTACTCAGATACATCGTGTCTGCCTTGGGATTTAGCTTTCTTTTTTTCTTTTATTTTCCTTTGTGTACATTTCCTCTCTTGGCCTCGTTCTTGTCTAGGGTAGTTAACCCCAATTGTTGGATTTCCTCTGGGGGGGCTTGGCTTTGGGGGATCTCTCTATTGACCCCTGCCGTCCATACCCGTAGGACTCACTGACTTGCTTCAACCAGACCTACACCATTAATCTGTACTTAGTGGAGACTGGTCGGCGGCTGCTTGACACCACCATCACCTTCAGTCTGGAACAGAATGGCACTCAGCCAGAGCGGGTGAGTCAGAGCCTTTGTCTTCAGGCTCCGTCCCGGGGGCTTCTCAGCACAGGCCTCCCTTTCCTCCGGGCCAGGTCAGAGCCTTGGGTCCTGGGTTAGGGCTCTCCGGACATGGGATCTAGGTCTTCCTGAGTAGCTGACGTGTTCTCAGTCCCTGTGAATAGCAGTCGAAGCAGGTATTCTTTATGCTGAGTGGGGAGCCTGCTGGGCACTGTGCTGAGGCTTTTCTTTACGCCCTAATCGATTTAGCTCTCTCACCAGCCTTGTGAAGTGCTTATTACTGCCCTCGTTCTACAAATCTCCTGGGCCTTGTGAGATCCAGGACCCTGTCCAGAGTCACAGAGCCCCTAAGACGTCACCTTTGCCCCAGCCTGCACTTCCGGTCATCGCCTGTTTGGCCACTATGCACGTTTAGGGCATTCTTCGGCCTCTCTGGGCTGTGGCTTCTTCATCTCCAAGGTGGAAGCTCTCACCTTGGCGTTCTTCTCTCTCTGGGGGGAGTGACTGGAGCACGAGGAATGACGCGGTGCCCAGGAAGCACTCAGGTTCCCCCTTGGAGGGGTCTGAGCTGCAGCCTCGAGCCACTGAGCTGGCTCTCACGCATTCACATTACCTTCTCAGGGTCTAGGTAGGAAGCTGTGTTGCTTAGCGAACACCCCATGTCCTGGGCCTTTAACAACTCCTGATGCCTTGAATCTGGGGGTCCGGTGCTCAGAGGCCTTTGGATTCTGGCTGACTGCACTGGTTCGGGCTCTGCTTACAGCTCTACATCCAGGTGTTCTTGAAGAAGGACGACTCGGTGGGCTACCGGGCCTTGGTACAGACGGAGGATCACCTGCTACTTTTCCTGCAGCAGCTGGGTGAGCAGATCTCATTCAGCCCGTTGTGTTTTTTTTAAAAGCCGGCCCAGATTTCTCATCAGACTATATTTTGGGGGCCGTGGATTGGCTTTTGGGAAAGAGCCCAGTGGAGTGTAGCCTGAATGTTTTTTAGGGCCGTATGTCATGTACTTTTGAATAATGCCTTAGCGTTCTAGGGTGGGATCTGGAACTTCTCTTACTTGACGTGTTAAGTGCCGCCCCCTGCTCTGCTGCTTCTCTGCCTGACATGAGAGCGTCTGGAATCCCTGAGCCATGGAGAAGAGCCTTTAGGCGCTGGGGGAGGCAGGCGTGGCTTTCGTAACCAGGGTTTCTGTAGCAGGGAAGGTGGTGCTGTGGGGCCGGGAGGAGTCGCTGGCGGAGGTGGTGTGCCTGGAGATGGTGGATCTGCCCCTGACAGGCGCGCAGGCCGAGCTGGAAGGAGAATTCGGCAAGAAGGCAGGTATGCGCGGAGGACGCTGGGATGGCGCCGCGGCTAGGGGGTGCTGCTCTGGGAATGGGTCTGGTACTTAGACTGCAAGAGGTGCTGGCTCACGGAATTGCCCCGGCTTCCTGGGCGCAGTCATTTTGCCTGTGCGTGTGCAGCTCGCTCTGCGGCCAGTTTCCAGTGCCTTCGTGGCCATGTGGTTTAGGTAACCATTCTTTTCTCTGAAAGGAGCCACTTGGGAACCCCTCTGTGGAAAGATCCTGAGGAAAAAGAGTCTTAACTTAGTAGAGTCATAGCTACCATTGCCTCAGTTCCTCGGATCTGCCAGGCACCGTGTCACACCTTGTCCCCCAGGCACCAGCCGTGTCTTTGTGGAGAGCTGTGACTGGGTTGACGGGGTTGTTGTGGTAACCGGCGGTGCCCTCTGGCGCTTGCCAGTCCCAGGCCCCAGGATGGACTCGGTTCCCTCCACGCTGGTCGGTCCTGCCTCCCGCCTCTTCCTCCCATCCCTTCACCTCGCTCTGCAGCCATATTTGCTGAGGGCCTCCTCTGGGCCAGGCACCCTGGTAAGGCATTGCAGGTTTTCTTGAGCCGAGGATTAATTTGACTTTACCGTTTATTTCTGCTGCCCGGATCCAGCAATTCAAGGTAAAATCTGCTTCCTGCTGCCTTGTTGCTTGTTGCCTGCCCACGTGGCTAGCTTTGGGTTAACTCTTTGTTTTTCCTGCGCTGCATCAATGCGGTACATACCATGTGTGCATGGACCGCTGTGCCTGTGACCTGGCCTGTTTGCCCCTCACTTCTCTTCCTTGAGCTGACGTTGCTGGGAAGTAGGATACGCAAAGGCACGACTTTTTAGTGAGCACTCACCATGGACCCCGTGTGGTGTGAGGTCCTGTGTGTCGGTCACGTGGTCTTCAGACTATATGCGACTTTACACATGAGGAACCAGAGGCCAGAGGTTATGTACATTTCTGGGTCACCCAGCTAGTATCGGACTGCAGACACCATGCTCTTTACTCATGCCGCCCTTCTCTGGTGGCCACGTTGACCCTGTGGGGGAGACTGGAGGGTGGTGTCCTCATTGACAGGGTCAAGGGTGAACGATAGCCATGGGGGTTGGTGGCAAGTAAGTCTGTCGGGTGTAGGTTTAATAGCAGACAGCGTGGGAGGAGAGCAGTCAGTAAGGGAAATGCCTGTCCATGGCACACTTAGCTCTGCATCCTTCACCCCCACACTCTCCCCTCTTCTGGTTTTGTCGTGGCACCCGGAAACCTTCCTCTGGCCATTCTGGATGTGGGCTGTGGTGGAGACATGCTCAGCATGGCCGCGTCCTGCATAGCTGATCCCTGACCTGGTCTCCTCTTCCAAGATGCCAGCAAATGGGAGTCCTGTGAGGCAGGAAAATAGGTTTTGGAAGTTCCTGCATGGCTATACCCGAGTGTGAGAGTGGTAGCTTCAGATAAAGGGCTGCCCTTTGGGCTTGCAGCCTGGCGTGTGGATGGCTTGAGTGCTCCACAGGAGGGGGAAAGACCCCTCATTAGAAAAGCCCCTTGCTGGAAACACCTAGTCTGATGAGGGGTGAGCCTCAGTGGTGTTACCTTCTCCTTGACACCAGATGGCTTGCTGGGGATGTTCCTGAAGCGCCTCTCGTCCCAGCTCATCCTGCTGCAGGCGTGGACTTCCCACCTCTGGAAGATGTTTTATGACGCTCGGAAGCCCCGAAGTCAGATTAAGAATGAGATCAACATTGACACCCTAGCCAGAGATGAATTTAACCTCCAGAAGATGATGGTGATGGTGACAGCCTCGGGCAAGGTGAGAGGGTTTTAAGCCCCGGGTACTGAACCTTCGGAGGTTCCGTGAGTGGGAAGCAAAAAGCCTTTGGTAGGGGATAGCGCTGGTTCTAATTTCCAAGGACAGAATCAGTTCTTCGGTTTGTCTTTCTAGTAATGAGTCAGTTATTTGTTTATCTTGCAGCTTTTTGGCATTGAGAGCAGCTCTGGCACCATCCTGTGGAAACAGTATCTCCCCAATGTCAAGCCAGACTCCTCCTTCAAACTGATGGTCCAGAGGACGACTGCACATTTCCCCCACCCCCCACAGTGCACCCTCCTGGTAAAGGACAAGGTGAGGCTGTCCTCCTCGGATTTGAGCCAGAGTGGGTGTGGCTTTTCAGTATTTTGTCAGTTGAATTTCTCCTGGGCCTTTGGAATTCTGGGAGAGCTAGGGACAGGTGTTCAGGGGTTAGAGCTCTGTTTGTTCCAGCTGTTTGTCTGAGTGGAGGAAGCATCTGGGACCGCTGGGGGTTGTCTCTGGAGGGGGTGTGATGTCACCAGACCTGGAATGAGACAGCCCTCCTCCTTCCAAACACAGGCTGCTCTTAGCAGCTGAGCGGCTGCTTTCTCTTTAGGCAAGGGAGAGCAGGGCACAAAGCTATTTATTTCTGCCTCCCAGAATTAGCTGGATTTTTGTGGATTCACTCTAGTGTTATTAGAAAGGGGCACTTTCTCTCCCTCTCCCTTTGCCCCTCCCTCTGCTTGTGCTCTCTTACTTGCTCACTCTCAAATAATAAAAATAAAATCTTTAATAAAAAAAAAGGGTGGGGAGCGCCTGGGATCAAGCCCCACATCAGGCTCTCTGCTCAGTGGAGAGTCTGCTTCTCCCTCTACCCCTCCCCCCCTGCTCATGTTTTCTCTCTTTCTCTCTCTATTAAATAAATAATAAAAATAAAATCTTTAAACAAGAGAAAGGGTACTTTCTGGGCTTGGTAGGCACTGCTGGAATTGCTGCCCGGGGTTACTGAGTCGGTACGTGACCGTTTTGTTTGTTCCTCAGCGTGTCCAGTACTCGGGTAGCTTTGGAGCCACAGGGGCAGTTCAGCTGTTTCCCTTCTGACACGTTAGCCTCGGTTCACCTTCAGGCAAAACTTTGTGCACAAATAGGGAATCGGCACAGAGGGGTCCAGGGAATGTGTCCGAGTTGAGCTGAAGTCCCAGCTTCCAGATTGACCCTTAGCACTTGCGTCCTTTTCCTGCTGCTGGAGTCTGACAGTTTGCTTGTCCCTCTCAGGAGACGGGAATGAGTTCTCTGTATGTCTTCAATCCCATCTTCGGGAAGTGGAGTCAGGTGGCTCCCCCAGTGCTGAAGCGCCCCATCTTGCAGTCTTTGCTTCTCCCCATCATGGATCAAGACTATGCCAAGGTGCTGCTGTTGATCGATGATGAGTATAAGGTACGAGACTTGAGAGTGGCTGGAGAGCACCTGGGGGGGTCGGGTGCGGGGATGGTGGTCCCACGGCAGCTTGCGGCCAGAGCTGGAGCTCTGTGCAGTCAGCACGTGTGTGGGCTTGGAGGGCATCTCTGAGCACCCGATGGCTCTTGCTGCGCCTGCGGAAACTGAGGCTCTTAGCAAAAGTAGATTTAAGGCCATTTGGGTTCAGTGGACTTTAATTCTTTTAAGATTGACTTTTATCCTTAAGGCGTTTTGATGGCGAACAGTAATAAATCTTGAGAAACTGTGCACAGAGCATCCTTTTCCTTTAACTCTTTCCTCGGGCTCCCTGGGGTTTTCAAGGTCACGGCGTTCCCAGCCACTCGGAATGTCTTGCGACAGCTACATGAGCTCGCCCCTTCCATCTTCTTCTATTTGGTGGATGCAGAACAGGGACGGCTATGTGGATATCGACTTCGAAAGGTAGGGAAGGCCCCTCCTGGCAGGACCTTCCATGGGAGGGGTATACGTGTTGCTTGGCTGTTTGGCTAAGAAGTGGATTATACTATTCATTCTGTTGTAAACGTGGATCAGCGTTAGTCCTAATGTCTGATTCATAGTCCTTTTCATATTGAGCAGCTACTACGTGGCAGGCAAGGTGCTAGGTGCTATGAAAAGAGCAGTGCCCAATAGATGAAGTTTCGGCCCCCATGGAGGTTTTTTTTTTTTTTTTTTTTTTTTTTTTTTAAGGTTTATTTATTTCGGAGAGAGGGAAAGAGAGAGTGCATGAGTGGTGGGAGGGGCAGAGGGAGAGGGAGAAGGAGAAGGAGAGAATCCTTAAGCAGACTCCTTGCTAAGCATGGAGCCCGATGTGGGGCTCGATCCCAGGACCCTGAGATCATGACCTGAGCTGAAATCAAGAGCCAGCTGCTTAACCAACTGAGCCACCCAGGCGCCGCCCCCCTCCCCGGCCCCGCCCCCTCAGAGTTTTTGTTCCATGTTCCTTTTCTATAGCAGAGAGAAGGGATGTTGTCTGTTCATGAGAGGGTGGGAGGTGGGAATGGAGGATGAGTAATGAGTTGTACTTTCTGTATGAAGATGACGTTATCGATCCACTCTTGATAGAATGTGTGCTTTGAATCTTGTTTTTAGAAATGGGATTGATTTGCTCTAATGCTGATGTACTTGAGTCCAGCACTAGCAGACAGTGGTAGACACGGGCCCTAAGGGCCAGCTCTGAGCTTCACCGGGAGCCGGCCTTGGTGTCGTTAGCAGGCGTGCGGACAGGAGGGATCTGTGGCGTGTGCTCACCAGAGGCCCTGCATCCTGTCCCACAGGGCCTGTTGAGAGGCAGTGCGGCCTAGAGCTTGGGAGCGTGGACCCAGCTGCCTGAGTGGGAAGCCAGACCCTTCACTTATTAACTTTGGGACCTTGGGCCCATGACTTCTCTGGCCCTCTGTTGTCTTGCCTATAAAATAAGGTGATAGAGGACCTACTCCGTAAGGTTGTCATGAGGAGTCAGGGAGTTCATACGTGTAACTCACACGAAGCAATGCCTGGCACATGGCAAAGGCCATCTAAGTTTTAGGTGTTGTTGTCTTTAAAATGCAGTGTCTTTTCTTGACATTTTGTAACAGTTGATCTTTACAGAAACAGCATGGGAAGTGGTCTCCTCAGAAAACATGTTCTTTACCCTTGTGGGTAAAAAAAAAAAAATTGTCCCCTCAAGTTGTTAAAAGGGGACCTTGAAAGAGATGGCTCTTTGTGGATAGAGGGGAGCAAGCTCGTGGGTGTCATGATCGCTGGAGTCCTGAGGACACGGGAAGAAACAGTGGCCAAGGGGAGACAAAAGACACAAAGCTCCACGTATACGCCGGATACGGATGGATAATACCGTATTTAACCATGGGGCACCTGGCTGGCTCTGTCCGTTAAATGTCCGATTCGTGGTTTTGGCTCGGGTCATGATCTCAGGACTGTGAGGTTGAGCCCCGCATCGGCCTCCGTGCTCCGTGCGTAGTGTCTGCTTGGGATTCTTTCTCCCTCTCCCTCTGCCCCTCCAGCTCGTGTGCTTGCGTGCTCGCGCTCTCTCAAACAAATAAATCTTAAAAAAAAATAACGTATTTAATCGTAAAACTTTGTGAATTGGTTTTCTCTGACTACAAAGAACATTTCCCATAACGTTTCAAAGTCCTTACTAGTAATTTACTGCTGGCCTCGGATACAGGAATCGTAGCTATTAGTAGTAAGTAAACTTTCCTTGGGTATTTCCTACTCAGATAAACAATGAGATACCGCTGAACGTTCCTCTCTTTTCTTACTAGCTTTAGTATCTTGCCTAATCCAACAGAGTTCCAGAACATCTGCACGAACCAGATCCTCATTGCTGTTTTCCTCGGAGCTCTGATCTCTGTTTCTTTGGGCACGAAGGCCCCAAATCAAGGAGTGTGGGGTGTATCCGGCTACAGCTATCACAGGTCTAAGTGTACCTTCCAGATTATAAGTGCTGGCTCTCTTGGCCTTGCCCTAGGATCTTACCACTGAGCTCAGTTGGGAGCTGACGATTCCCCCGGAAGTGCAGCGCATCGTCACGGTGAAGGGGAAGCGCAGCAGTGAGCACGTTCATTCCCAGGGCCGCGTGATGGGGGACCGCAGCGTGCTCTATAAGGTATGGCTCTGCAGTCGGATGCCAAGCAGAAGGGCAAGGGTTTGCATTCTGGCTCTAGGATTTGGTGAGTCATTTCATTTGGTGAGTCATCTCATTTGAGTGAGTCATTTCATTCCTTTGAGCCTTAATTTATTGTCTGTCAAAAGAGTATAATGTGTCCTTCTCGTAGGGTTGTCGTGGTGATCACATGACACTCGTGCGTAGCATAGTACCTGGCATACAGCTGCTGCCCAGGAGCTGTTAGCTCTTACTGTTAGTGATAGTGCTGATAGAACTTTCTGGGGTTATGCCTTCGTTGATCCATTGGAAACTCCATCTCTGTGATCAGACACTAGTTAGTGGTGAAGGAGGGAGACAGAGAGGTGGCTAGTGGGCTGCAAAACTGTTGGGAGAGAAGGCAGTCCTCGTAGTGACACCTGGTCATTAGTGACACCCTTTGCTGAGTTGGAGGAGATGTGATAGAGCCGGGTAGCACGGCCAAGGCAGCTGACGGGCATGGGGCAGTGCCGCAGGCTGCCAGCCTGGCCCGGCTGGAACAGCCAGGTACAGACTTGGCTCCGCCCCACACTAGCTGCTCATCACGGGTAATTTGCGGACGCTTCCCGAATATCTGTGTTTAAGAATATAATGGGGATAAGAGCACCTTTGTCGTACGATTGTTTTGAAGATTAATGATAACACATAATGCGGTTAGAACAGTGCCAGCCGCGTAGGTAACGTTATTAGCGCTCTTGATTTGAAATCCTTAGTGATGGATCCCTTCCCTGTGGCTGCAGTCAGTTTGACTTATTCAGAACAGCCAAGGTGATACAAATTCAAAAGTACACCTGACTCGTACTAGAAAAAGTATATCCCTTATGTAATTTTACCTTTACGAGTTAAAATTTACTAAGAGTATTTGTGCTTTTCTATGTTGAAAAAAGTAGTGGTTAGAGTAGGGCTTTTTGGATTTGTATTCATCACACACACTTTTCAGTTTAGATTTTTTTCAATAAGCTTCTTTTCATTTTGGCCTAATTTTAGATTTAGAGGAAAGCGGCAAAGATGGTGCATCGAGTTCGCATGTGCACCTTACCTGGTTCCCCTGGGGCACTGTGGTGCGTCTGTGCAAACTAAGAAACCAGCATCGGTACAAGACTGTTAACTAAACTGCAGACTTTCTCAGGGTTTCACCAGTTTTCCTGCTAAGGTCTCTTTCTGTCGCAGGCCCAGCCCCGGGCTCCACGCTCCATGGGCTTGCCACGTTTCTCTAAGTCTCCTCTGGCCTGTTTAGTCTTTTGTGACCTTGACAGATTCGTAGAGTACCAGGCAGGTGTTTTGTAGACAGTTTTGGTTTGTTTGATGTTTTTCTCATGGTTAGACTGTGGTTGGGGTTTTAGAAGGAATACCACAGAGGGGAAGCTGTACTTTTTTTTGAGGGGGAGTGTTGCTGTTGGGATGTCAGGCACTCTTTTAGACTCTGGGATACATCAGTGAACAAAATAGACAAAATTGAGGCTGTTATTGTATTCAGGAGAGGCCAGAAAGAAAATAAATAGATAAATGTACAGTGTATCAGGGGAGACTGGTTCTATAGAAGAACAAAGCCGAGAAGCGGGGAGGGGGGAGTTGGGATTGGAAGGGGGTGCAATTTAAAATAGGGAGGTTAAGGAGAGTCTCACTGAGATAGTGACACCTCAGGAAGGAGGAAGGGTAGTGCGTGGTATCAGGGGAAGAACCTTCTGGACAGGAAGGCCGGAGTGGACCTGGGGTGTTCCAGAAACAGCAGGCAGGGGGACAGTATGACTGGAATGGGGTGAGCAGGGAGGGTCGAGGCTGCTGAGGTTGGAGGGTGGCAGGACGTATCACGGCCACCACTCTGGCCTTGATGCTGGGTGAACTGGAGTGCTGTGGGAAGTTTGGAGCACGGATGTGACCTAAGCGATTGAGGTTAAGGGCTCACTCAGCCTGCTGTGGAGACCAGAGGATCGAGGGAGACAGGAGGCAGACCTGCTGTTACAGTAAGCCTGGCGACATGGTGGCTGCTTGACCTGGGTTTTTTGGGGGGCGGTGAGGAGGGACCAGATTCCAGGAGCCAGGAGGATATGTTAATGGGTGAGATGTTTTGTCTGTGCTGGAGAGAGAGAAGGAGTTGGAGGTCCTGGGTCTAAGACCCTGACGCATGGGGAGGCCTGCGTGGAACAGGCTTTAGGCAGGGGCAGGACAGGATTCCCTTTGGGGTGTGTCAGGTTTGAGGTGGGACTTTTAAGAAGAGATGCTGAGATGGCAGCCTGTTAGCGTCTGGAGTTCAGGGAGAGTGTTGCGTGGGTACGTAACCTTGGCTGTTGCCAGCACCCCTGGGTGGTGTGACCATAGCGAGTATAGACAATGTCCAGGAGACTGGGGAGATGAGCCTGCAGAGTAGACAGAGAAGGAGCGGCCAGTGGGGTAGAGGAAAACAGGGGGCCACCTGTCCTGGACACCAGGTAGAGAAAGTGTTTTTTTTTTTTTATAAAAGGTTTTATTTACTTATTAGAGAGAGAGCACAAGCAGGGGGAATGGCAGGCAGAGGCAGAGGGAGAAGCAGACTCCCCGCTGCGCAGGGAGTCCGATGTGGGATTCAGTCCCAGGACCCTGGGATCATGACCTGAGCCGAAGGCAGACGCTTCACCCAGTGAGCCACCCAGGCGCCCTGAGAGAGTTTTGAGAAGGGGCGATCACCTGTGTCGCAGTGTACTAGCAGGTCAGGTGAGACGAGGACTGAGACTTTTCTGTCGGTTTAGGCGTAGGGAGGGTCCCAGTGTGGAGAAACAGCACTGCTGGAGCGGGGGCTGAGGTCAGTGAGTGGGCAGATTGAATCATATCTTGACTTAACCACTTACTGTGTCTCTGATGTGAGCAAGTTGCTTTATGACCTGCAGCCTTTCCTCACCTACCGCGTGTGGATGACAGTAGCTCCATTGCGAGGTTGTTTGTGGGATCCCGTGAGGTGATGTGAGCAGAGCACCGGCTGTGGCACGTGGCACCCAAGGATTCTAACCAAGGGCAGTGGTGATGAGCTCCAATAGCAAGCTCTTCGGGCCAGAACGCCCGATTCCTCCGCCGAGCCGGCGGGCTCCAGGCCTGCCTGTCCGCCTCCTGGAGCTCGTGATGGGCTGTCGTGGCTCTGAAGGAACTCTTCTGTCCTGCTCCCCAGAGCCTGAACCCCAACCTGCTGGCCGTGGTGACGGAGAGCACAGACGTCCACCATGAGCGCACCTTCATTGGCATCTTCCTCGTCGATGGCGTCACCGGGCGCATCATCCACTCCTCCTTGCAGAGGAAGGCCAAGGGCCCCGTCCACATCGTGCACTCAGAGAACTGGGTGGTGGTAAGAGCGGCAGACGTACAGCTGTCAGTCCCAGGGACGCAGCCCAGCCAAGACCTGTGTCTCCAATCCTTTCCTTGGCTCTTGTTCCAGAGACCGGTGGCTGCTTTGTGTTTCTGTAGGATCCAAATGGCCAGATGGCAGTTGAGGTGCTGGTTAGGGGGCTCTGCTCAGGCATTAGACCGCCTCGGGCTCATGGCAGCCCTTCCCTTTCCCGACTGTGCGACCTTGAAGTGGTTCTTGAGCTCTCTGTGTTGCACCGCTCGTGAAGGAGGGCTACGAGCGTGTCCCTCTGGTCTGGGTTGGAATGACGCCTGCCTGCCACGGGATAAGTACTGAGACCCTAGCTATTGTTACTCTGACTTCTAAGTATCTTGAGAACTCCTTTGTCTTAACGGTGAACTTCGGGTAAGGCTAGATAAAACTACCCTGAAAGTTAGTAAACTTGGTAGCGGGGAAGAAGACTGGGGTGCTGGGTGGTTTCTTTCCTTCTTAGACGTGTAGCTCGTGTGTGGAAAGGTACCTTCCTGCGTCATACTCCTTTCCAGCCCAAGCAGCAGTTAAGTCCCCAGCTGCTTCCCCTCCTCTCTGTAGTACCAATACTGGAACACCAAGGCCCGGCGCAATGAGTTTACGGTGCTGGAGCTCTACGAGGGCACCGAGCAATACAATGCCACTGCCTTCAGCTCCCTGGACCGCCCCCAGCTGCCTCAGGTCCTCCAGCAGTCCTACATCTTCCCATCCTCCATCAGCGCCATGGAAGCCACCATCACAGAGCGGGGCATCACCAGCCGACACTTGCTTAGTGAGTGACCAGGGGAGGGGCTCCGCTCCGTAGGGTGCCATACTGAAGGACAGAGTTGGAGGCCCATCACGGGCACAACACTCTTTGACCACTAGGAGGCTAGCGAGGAGGGCTTTATTTCAGCAGATAAAGTTAGTCCAGCTTTGCCACCTGTGAGAGATTGACTCGGCTCTCATTTCTTTCCTTTTTGTTTGTTTGTTTGTTTGGGAGAGAGGGCGCATGTGTGCAAGACAGGGGACGGTGGGGAGAGGGGCCAAGGGAGAGGGAGAGAGAATGTTAAGCAGCCTCCCCGCTGATCCCGTCGAGCCCATGGAGTCCATGGGCTTGATCCCATGACCCCACTTATTTCTCCGCAGTTGGGCTGCCTTCCGGAGCAATTCTTTCCCTTCCTAAGGCCTTGCTGGATCCCCGCCGTCCCGAGATCCCGACAGAACAAAGCAGGTGAGATGCTTACAGGTGGTACCGAAGGCTCTGACCCTAAGGAACGTGACCTGTTGGAAGTTTGGTCTTCGGCCTGCTGTGTGCTATCTTGCTGTGCTGCGGGCTGGGGCCAGAGCGGGAACAAGTCTGATGAAAACCTCTCCCTTTGTGGAGCTTAACATGCTGGTGGGGGGATGAGTGGACACTACATAAGATAAGTAACGGAAATAATAATAAGCAAGGGAGAAAAAATTAAGAAGGAACTGGGGCCTATGGAGGGGTGAGGGGGGCATGAGGGGGTGTAACTTGAGAGGGTGGCCTGGGAATGTGCCTCTGGGAAGGTGACTGTGGAGTGAAGACTTGGAGGTGGTCAGAAGCCTGCCTGTGGCTGTCTGGGGGAGGACCTCCCAGGCCGGGGAGAGCCGTGCCCGTGCTCTGAGACCGTGGTTGGCGAGCCAGAGGCAGGGAGGAGGTCACGCTGGCTACAGCAGCTGGTGGGGTTGGGGGACATGAGGGAATGAGCTCGGGGCGCTCATGGGGCTGAGTCATATGGAGAAACCAATAGCTTGTCCCCGTTAGCATTCAGTTTTGTATTGCCTGTCATCATCTCTGCACATTTTCTTGCCCCTGTCCCGAATTCTGTTCACTTAGGGGTGCAGGGAACTGAGCAGTGTGGGGAGAGAGCAGATCTGTGTTTGTACAGGAGGAAAGGGGGAGTGTAGTTTAAGGAGTGGGGCGGCTGGAGCTGGGAAGCATGGGGGATGAGTCTAGAGTTTTCCGAGGAGCGTGGACCGAGGCACTCAAGCCAAGAGCAGGAATTGGCCTAGTGGTTCCACGTGCGGGTTTTAGAACGTCGCTGACTTCCTCCTGTAGTGTGAATTACTGGCTGGCTGTCATTAGATTTAGAACAGGGCTGGAATCCAGATCTACCCTCTACACAGGTTTCTTTCTAGTAGCCCTTGCTAACATTCAGCGGCTACATTTTTAACTACCTGATGCAAGTAGACCTCGAAGGAAGATGTGAGGCTGGGTATGTGGCCTGGAAAGCTCCCGGGACTCAGGGCAGCCAAGCGACCCCCTTGCTGCAGTTTTGAATGCCGGTCCTGGCTGATGTTTTGCAGGGAGGAGAACCTGATCCCATATTCCCCAGACGTGCAGATACATGCCGAGCGGTTCATTAACTACAACCAGACGGTTTCTCGAATGCGAGGTATCTACACAGCTCCCTCAGGCCTGGAGTCCACTTGTTTGGTGAGTAGAGCCCCCAGCCACCATGCGCGGCAGCTGCTCTTTGGTTCAGGCTCGGGAAACAGCGGAGGATTCCGTTTCCTTTCCGACCAGAGTGTGAGGTCGTGGTGGACCACTGGCCTTACGTATTTCTCGTTCCCTCTGCCTTCCAGGTTGTGGCCTATGGTTTGGACATTTACCAGACTCGAGTGTACCCGTCCAAGCAGTTTGACGTCCTGAAGGACGACTACGACTACGTGCTGATTAGCAGCGTCCTCTTCGGCCTGGTGTTTGCCACCATGATCACCAAGAGACTGGCACAGGTGAAGCTCCTGAACCGGGCCTGGCGGTAAAGACGCAGGACCCCACTGCCGGAGAGCGGAGGGCAGCGAGGGTCAAATGGGAAGCTGCAGCTGTGGGCCGACGGGTCGGGCGGGGACGTGTGTCGGGTGCTCATCTCAGCTGAGTCGTGGGGAGGAAGCTGCAATCTCATGGGGACTCCTTTCGGGTTGCGTGTGCTCCGCGTCGGTGGCGGATGGAGCCTGAGCTCTCTCTACCCGGGCATCTCAGCATCTCGCCGGACTTGCCCTCAGCATCTGAAGGCCGTCAGCCTGTTTCCTTCCGTTGCCCCGTCCGTGAATGTTGTTTCTTTACTAAATCCCCCGACAGACTTTTCTCTTTTGTGAGGCCTGCTTCAGTTGATTTCGGTTCGCCCTCTGTGTTTCCCAGGCTTATCTAGAAATCCTTCTGTTTCTCTGCCTCATGCTTCAAAGTCAGGAGGGAACTCTTATTGATAACTCCACCTCAGAGGTGCTTTTGCTCTTTCACGTCGGGGAGAAAGAAGATCCATGCTTAGTCGAGGCTCAGAGACGGATCCAGCCTCTCATGCCTTCTCTCCAAAGAGTTGCAGAATCTATGTGGTGTCAAAGTTTACTTTAGGCCCCTCGTTTGGAGGCTGTCATTCAACAGGTGGGGCTGCCCGGTCCTTGGTGCAGTCTATAACACAGGCGTGTCACGGTGCCCGGTTTGTCACTCGTTGCCTGTGCTTTGCACCTAAGGTGTGTCCGAGCCAAGGCCGCCTTAATACTCCTGAATTGCCTGAACCTGCAAGAGATTTCGAGGGAGGAGAGACTCTCCCCGTTTTGCGGTACCTCCTGACCTCTCAGTTCACCCCCAGGCTGGGCTAGTCCTCTTCTGACCTAGTTGGAGCCAGCCATCCTGTTTAAGAACTTCATTATTTATTTTTTACTTTTTAGATATAAATTCATGAGTGCATCACCACATTTCTCCTCAAGTGAGTAGATTTTAAATGTTACCGCTGTAACCTTTGCAGCTTTAAAAGAGGGGAGGGCTGGATGGGGGTAGGAAACTGGCGTGTTGTGGATGAAGCAATGCCGATCGGCTGGGCCATCGTCTCTGTGACAAATGGAAAAAGTCCTAAAAGTTTCCTTTGCACCCAGATCTGGGGAATGATGGCGTTTTTCTTTCCTGTGAAGGATGAAATGTGCAGAGGAGACCATCTCTAGCCTTGTGGGGAGTGCGGTTCGCTCAGGTGTCTGAATAAAGTGGGTGATGAGTGGCACGAATGGCAGTTGTTTTTTGTGGCGTGGGACTTGGAGGCGACTTCTGAATTAGAGGGGGCTGCAAGCTGTGCAGACACAGTGTTATTTTCATAGGGAAACATGCCAATTTAATCACACAGAGTTGTGTTATTATTATTTTTAAGATTTTATTTATTTGAGGCGGGGAAGGGGCGGAGGGAGAGGGACAAGCAGACTTCCTGTTGAGCTGGGAGCCTGACGCGGGACTTGATCCTAGGACCGTGGGATCATGACGCGAGCCGAAGGCAGACGCTTAATCGACTGAGCCACTCAGGTGCCCCAAGAGTTGAGTTATTTAAAAACAAAACTTGAAATCTTCTGTGCTCGTATGCTGCTGGTAGATGATGCTAGTGAAAGGAAAAAAATGAGAGTCCTTTTACTTGACTGATAAAATTGTGAAGATGATCTTAATGAGTAAATGAGCATCTAAGTATCTCCAGAAAAAACAGGCATCGATTCATCCTAACTCAAAGCATAGTTTGTTTAAAGTGTCCTGGGAGAAGGGAATATGTACAGGTTTAAAAAGATTCTGCCCTAGTTGTGAGGAAGCCCGGCTGGAATCTCGGCCGTCCTATGGAAGTATGTGCAAGCAAGTATGTCCTATGGAAGTATCTTTAGCACCTGCCTCACTGCGGGCTCTGTTTGCACAGCCCCCCAGTCTGCTAGATGCTAGTTTTTATTTACCTACGTATGTGCCAGAATCCAAAAGAACAAGCTCGGTAGAGGGGAAGCTACTTGCCTTTTCATAAAAGTCCCCGTATTTCGGCTTTAATCATTACCATTTTACTGAAAGATCTCTCAAAGCAAGTGCTAGAAAGAGCCCATGCTAACGGCGTGGGCCTGTGTCCATCTTGTCATTTCTCCCCCTCTCCTCGTCTTAAAGCCATGCTTGGTTCTGATGAGCTTTTCTCAGCCTCCGCCTGTGGCTTTGCCCCTGTTGCCTGCCTGTGCTCTGATCTGTTTTCTTGATTTCCTCCATTTCTGTGCATCTCCCTCGGGCCATCTGTTTCCCCACCTTCATTAATTAGGTTCATCTGGAGCCCCCTGCAATGTTTCACTTAAAAAATTAAGTTCTTCAGTATTTTTTTTTAAAGATTTTATTTATTTATTTATTTGAGAGAGTGAGTGAGAAAGAGAACACAAGCAGGGCCAGAGGGAGAGGGAGAAGCAGGCTCCCTGCTCAGGGCTGGATGCAGGGCTGGATCCCAGAACCCTAGGACCATGACTGGAGCTGAGGACAGATGCTTAACCGACTGAGCCACCCAGGTGCCCCTTTGGTATTTTTTAGGTCATTTTTTAAAAAATTGGTTGGTCAATATTCAAGATTTTTTGGTGTAAAATTTTGCAGCTAAATAGTATTTAGTGATTCTCAGTCCCTGTGGGGACTGGGAATGTAAAATGGTTTGTGGCTTTTATTATAATTTTCCCCTAACCTTTGACTCTGCAGTTAATTATTGGGGAACGTGTATGTATTAAATACAGAATTAGTTAGAATATTCATGGTCAATAAGAACGTTTTTAAAAATTTTTGATAGATGAGGGGCACCTGGCTGGCTCAGTTGGAAGAGCATGTGACTCTTGATTTCAGGGTTGTGAGTTCAAGCCCCATGATGGGTGTAGAGATTACTTAAATAAAACTTAAAAAAAATTTTTTTTTGATAATGTTACTCTTTTGGAAGGGGGTTAAATAGTAATGTATTATGCCCCACCCTCCTTCCTCTTAAAATTGTGACTTGCTGATTTAATACCACTTTGGGAAGAGATTGCCACCTGTTCCCCTCCCTCCCTTCCACCCCCCAGCAAAAAAAGGTGAGTAACCTAACATGCAGATAACATGGTTTTACTGTCATAAACTGTGGGTGGCTCTAAGAGACAACGGACCCTACAATTTAAGAGCAGAACAAGTTTAGAGGTAAACTTTTCTGAAACCCACATAATGTTTGTTACTAGTCCTCTAAAATTTATTTTGCTTGCAGTCCACAATTCTGCATTGTGAGTTCACCCCTTTGCCCTTTTTCTGGGGAGTACAAGGCCTAATTCTAGGAGTGCTGGAACACCTGTAAAACTGATGGCCATCCCTGTGGCCATCTGTTTAGCCATAAATTCTGGTCAGACTCTCTCATTTTACTGAGGATGTTCCTTCTCTCAGCAGCTTTAATGATTGCTCAACTAGGTAGCCCCTTGCTTATCTGGCATCGCAGAATAGCTGTGCTCCAGGAAGTTTACTGTGGATCTGTGCGGTCTGCAGCTCACCCAGCCCCAAAAAGCACTGGGCACAGCTGACACCAGCAAATGATAGACGATAAGATACAAAGAAAACTAACTGGGTGAAGAGAGAGCAATGAGAATAACCAAAAACTCAGGAGATGGGTGGAGGCAGATATGTGGTGGGCACCCCCCATATATATAATCATCTTTTCTTCCAGCTACTCTGAACTCCATCCCCAGATTAAGCCAGGCCGGCAGAGAACTAGCTATGCATCTAGGCTGGGTTTGGGGGTTATATTTCGTCATAGCCCATCCTCAGAAATGGATTTTACAACTTGTACTGAGTCTAGAGATGTTGTTAAGGGCACTGTTGATCATATTACTTACAAGGCCAATGAGAAATTCCCCTCTGGTCACAGCATCAGGAATAGTCAGGATCCTAAGTCACTTAAAAAAGTCTCTTTTCCTTGATTTTTTTTTTAAAGATTTTATTTATTTATTTGATGGAGAGAGAGACAGCCAGTGAGAGAGGGAACATAAGCAGGGGGAGTGGGAGAGGAAGAAGCAGGCTCCCAGCAGAACAGGGAGCCCAATGCAGGGCTCGATCCCAGGACCTTGGGATCACGCCCTGAGCCAAAGGCAGACGCTTAACGACTGAGCCACCCAGGCGCCCCTCTTTTCCTTGATTTTAAATAGAAAATGCTGGGGTGCCTGGGTGGCTTAGTCGTTAGGCATCTGCCTTCGGCTCAGGGCGTGATCCCAGAGTCCTGGGATCGAGCCCCACATCGGGCTCCTCCACTGGAAGCCTGCTTCTTCCTCTCCCACTCCCCCTGCCTGTGTTCCCTCTCTGGCTGGTTGTCTCTCTCTGTCAAATAAATAAATAAAATCTTAAAAAAAAAAAAAAAAGGAAAATGCTTATTATAGAAAGAGTTAAAATACAAAAATTACTGTGGACTACTACTGATATTACTCATACGGGCACTGATGGCCTGAGTTTAGTGTTCTTGTATACAGACTCTTTAATGGGATCATGCTATTTAATTGGTTTTTTTCAACAAATGCATTTTGAACATCATGTATTTAAAAAGATGCCCTAAATCCTTTCTGGAACAAAGTATGACAGAAAAAAATACTCACTTCCTGAAGTATGTGTTTGAGACTTTATTTTTTTAAAGATTTTATTTATTGGTCAAAGAGAGAGAGTGAGAGAGAGAGAGAGCACAAGCAGGGGGAGCAGCAGGCAGAGGGAGAAGCAGGCTCCTCGCTGAGCAAGGAGCCCAATGCGGGACTGGGACCCTGCCCCGAGCCAAAGGCAGGCACTTGAACCAACTGAGCCACCCAGGTATCCCATGTTTGAGACTTTAACGCAAGGCACTCCAACTCTCTGAATGCATTTCATTACTCGTGTAGGGGGACAGGTTCACAGTCTATATGGTGTCTATAACTCAAAAATTTCAGATTTGTGATTTCACTGTCCTTATAAATTGCTATTCTTTGTCAGAGCCCAGCACAGAAGCTACAATGATCAGAATCATCCCAAGACGGACTGAGTGATTTCTGCTCATTTAACATTTTAAGTCCCCAAACTCTTCTTTACCTATATGCTTTCTTCGGAATGCTTTCTTCTCTTCTCCAGATCTGGCGTGTCTCACAGCTAAACTCAAGAAAGCCTCCTCTGTGGGTCTCGGCTACCCAGGACACCTGAATTGCCTGGCTGCTAACCACAAGACTGCCTCCACTGATGTGCCCTAGCATTTTACTGTCTCATTCTGTGTCTCCCAGAGATCGTTAAACTGTCTTCTCTACTCTCCACAATCTTTTTTTTTTTTTTAAAGATTTTATTTATTTATTTGAAAGAGATAGAGACAGCCAGCGAGAGAGGGAACACAAGCAGGGGGAGTGGGAGAGGAAGAAGCAGGCTCACAGCGGAGGAGCCTGACGTGGGGCTCGATCCCATAACGCCAGGATCACGCCCTGAGCCGAAGGCAGACGCTTAACCGCTGTGCCACCCAGGCGCCCCCCTACTCTCCACAATCTTAAGCATGAAGCTGCTCCCCTACAAATATTTCCCTAGGTGGTTACAACACCTCCTTCCTGCCTTAAGACATTTGTCCCTAGTTTTTAAAATTTCTATAGTGCTTTTGGTGACTTAGGAATTGTATTTACTGAAATGCCAAGAAACAGACCTACTCGTCTTTTTCTGGAGGGCCCTGGAACACAAGTCCAACAAACCCTATTTAATACCTAAAATAAATGCTCACAAGATCAACATGGGAATGAGCTTTACGATACCATAACTTCTATTTTAAAGGGAAAAGTATCGGGGGTGCCTGGGTGGCTTGGTCGATGAAGCATCTGACTCTTGGTTTCAGCTCAGGTCATGATCTCGGGGTCCTGGGATCAAGCCCTGCATTGGGCTCTCCACTCAGCACAGAGTCTGCTTGTCCCTCTCCCTCTGCTCCTCCCCCTGCTCACTCTCTCTCAAATATATTTAAAAAAAATTTTTTTAAAGGGAAAAGTATCTTTTTGTTATTATACTGGTATATACTTATAGAAACAAAATAAAAAACTGATTACACAGGCTCAGAGTCCAGATAGGCTTTGGAAAACACTATTCTTTGTAACGACTACCTTAATATTCAAAATATTTTCACTTATTCCAAAACCAAAAGTAGGCAACATTTTGTGCACTTTTATTGTTCGTAAAATGTAAACTGAGAGGTACCGTTTACCTTTCAATAATGAAGGAGATGCTGGTATTTGTATGAACTGCTTCAAACTGATGTAGTTTTGGAATATAGGTGAGGTTGATGGGGTGAGGTCCACAGCCAACCACTAAGAAAAAATTCTTGAGATGTCTTTGGTGCAAAAAGGGGATTTTATTAAAGCACGGGAACAGGACCTGTGGGTAGAAAGAGCTGCACTGGGGTTGTAAGGAGCGACTGATTATATACTATGGGGTTGACGGGGTTCAGGGAGGTAAGGAAAAAGGCAGGTGTCCAGAAGGACTTTCATATCCGAAAGAAGACCCTCAGCATACTGGAGGCCTTGCTATTATCAAGCTAAGTTTGTTTTTCCCTCCAGCAAAGCATTAAGACAATTGGAATTTTCCTGGAGGAATGTCACACAAATTCCACCCAGGAGTGAGGGCGGCAGGGGGTGGAGGGGGCATTGGGGAGGGTTGCAGGGTGTCAGCCTGTGCTCTGTCCTCAGCTAGCCTTCTGTTCCCTTATCAAAATTTGGTCTCCAAGTGCTTTATTTAAAAAGAGAAAAAAAAAAATGCCCCAAACAGTAAAATCAATCTCTCCTTCAAAACCTTCCCCCATTCTCTATTTCCCAGAGGTTACCACTGAGCAATTTGGCATGTATCTCTCCAGATCCCATAATAGTCTGCAACTTGATTTTATCACTTAATGTATCATGGAGAGCTTTCCATATTAGCAATATGGATCTCCCAACCACTTTTTTTTTTATGGTCACAAGGTTGAAATTCTTAAGTGTTATTCCATTAGAGATTTTTATGAGATCAATCGAATGCTCTTCTTTCAGGCAAGTCTATCTTGTATTATTTAGACCATCATTCCAGTAAGGATTTATAATAACGTAAAGGACGTGTGCACACCTGCCTCCTCTTAAGGCACTACTGACCTTGAGACTGACCTCCAACCAAGAAGCCATTTTCCCACTAGCACTGAGGCTTATGTAAATTTCTGATCCGTGATACTGAGAAGGTGCCTTTCCCAGTATACAGACTGATGACATTTAGGAGGGTGTCTTTATAAAATAGTCACAGATTTATACAGAAGCACACTCTTTGTCTACTATCACCTCACCTGCAATCGGAATGAGTGAAAGTCAATAAAGCAAACTAAAATGAGCACGTTTACTCATATAAGTGCCATTATTCTTTACAGTTTTGGTGATGTTGTATATTCTGTGTGCTGTCATACAATAATCTAGATTACAAGACTGACAAGCCAGAATGCCGGTTTATAGATGACAATGAAGACGGTAACTGTGAAAAGGAGAATACTCATGTCTGCTAGTTGGAATGCATATCCTATAAAAAAAAAAGCCTGTATAATAAGTTAAAATGCTATTATAAGCTTGTTTGGTTATTCTGGAGTTAGTTAGAATAGAGGATGTGATATCATACACATGGTTTTTATGATAGACATACTTCTGCTAAGAGACCAGAATGTTCACCTCTGCTGACCAGGACAGCTCCCTTCCCCTGTCCCCTAACAGTGCGAAAGGATACAGTACAATTGTTTGACTCCACTTTTTCTAGACTTTTAAGTACACTACTTTCCTTCTGCTGAGTGCCTGCCACCTATGTCATTATACTCAAATCATGTTTTCCTTTTTTTTTTTTTTAAGATTTTATTTATTTATTTGACAGAGAGACAGCCAGCAAGAGAGGGATCACGAGCAGGGGGAGTGGGAGAGGAAGAAGCAGGCTCCCAGCGGAGGAGACTTACGTGGGGCTCGATCCCAGAACACCGGGATCACGCCCTGAGCCGAAGGCAGATGCTTAATGACTGAGCCACCCAGGAGCCCCTCAAATCATGTTTTCCTAATCACAAAGTATTTACAAACTGGTTTTTTAAACTTTCTATTTTGATGAAATTTCATACTTAGAGAAGTGTTATTAAGAGTAGTACAAAGAATTCTCAGATACCCTTCACTCAAATTCCCCAAATGTTAACATTTTTCCACATTTGCTTTATCTTTCTCCCTCCTGTCTCTAAATCTGATGGTCCAAAATTTTGCTGAGTGTAAATCCTAAACAATGGCAAAGGTAGGTCGGAGAATACAAAAATCATTTTATAAAACTCTTCTTCTTGATTGTATTTACTGGGGTGCCTGAGTGGCTCAGTTGGTTAAGCATCTGCCTTCGGCTCAGGTCATGATCTCAGGTTCCTGGGATCGAGCCCCACATCGGGCTCCCTGCTCAGTGGGGAGTCTACTTCTCCCTCTCCCTCTGCCTTTCCCTCTACTCCTGCTCTCTCTCTCAAATAAATACAATCTTAAAAAAAAGAAAGAGAGTGAGCAAGGGAAGAGCAGAGGGAGAGAAGACAAGCAAATTCCGTGCTGAGCGCAGAGCTCAATCCCAGGACCCTGAGATCATAAGCTGAGCTGAAATCAAGAGTTGGCAGCTTAACCAACTGAGCCACCCAGGTGCCCCTAAAACAAAACTCTTCTGATATATTTGTGATCTTATGTAAATTATTTGGGTTAAGCTGAATTAGTGTATCTAAGTTTCATTTTGTAGAAGTTTGCCGGTCAAGCTTTTATTAATTAATTCACATTGGCTGTTACTGAACAGCATTGCAAATTTGGATCTTCACCTTATTATAATTTTAATCATTTCAATTGCCCTCTTTTCTTCCTCAGTTTCCTGTAAGTCTTGCTTCTTGCTATTCTGTAAAACTGACATTCTATTCTAGTCCCTGCACAATTGCCAAAATTGCTTCTTTCTTAAAGCAAGAAGGCTGCAAGGCACATTTTCTTCTTTGTTTTAAATTCATACCATATAAAATGCAGTATTATGAAAAAATAATCAATACTTGTGGATTACAAATGACTATCATATTACTAAATTGAATTAGGCTTCTAATCTATTTTCTTATATTATTTGTTTTAAAAGATTTTATTTATCTGTCAGAGAGAGAGAGAGAGAGAAAGAGAGCGCACACAAGCAGGGGGAGCAGCAGGCAGAGGGAGAAGCAGGTTCCCAGCTAAGCAAGAAGCCTGATGTGAGACTCGATCCCAGGACCCTGGGATCATGACCCAAGCTGAAGGCAGACACCCAACCGACTGAGCCACCGAGGGGTCCCTATTTCCTTATAGTCTTGATGTTAAAAAACAGAACAAAACAAAACTCCCTTCATCGTGAATTACCAAAAAGGAGCTGCTCTCCATTTGTAGCTGTTTTGCATTAGGAGTTTTCACAAAATATGCACTATTGGTTCTTGTAACTTTGTGAAAGATCGAGAACAGACTGATCTCTATTGGCCCCTGGGGAGTTAATACTGGTGATTTATTCATGTAATGAAAGACACATGATACCTACTAGGATTTATTTCAAGCAACTCTTCTATCAGATGGGATTGTTTTTGCAATAAAAACTGCCAATATTTCTGCTTTGAGGTTCCTGGAGTGACAGTGACCTCTTGTTATTTTCATTTTATTTTTTTAAAAGAGATCTTTTAAACATTTTATTTATTTATTAACGAGGGGTGGGGTGGAAGAAGAGTGACAGAATCTTAAGCAGGCTCCACGCTGAATGCAGAGCCTGATGCAGGGGCTTGAATCATGGTCTGAGCCGAAATCAAGAGTTGGATGGACGCTTAAGTGACTGAGCCACCCAGGTCCCCCTTGTTTTTAGACTGAGGTATAATTTTTAACAGCTAAGGTGTATACATCCTAAGCATATAGTTGAATGAATATTGTGTGTATATCCATGTAACCACGACTCCTGTCAAGATACGGAATGTTTTCACTTCCCTGTGGGTTTCTTCACACGTCCTCCTAGTCTGAATCCCCACATTGATACTATTCAGTCATGGCTGCTTAATTTTTTTCTTTCACTGCATTTCTTGTAATATGACCATACCATATCTCTTTTTTATAAGTTTTAAAATTTTAGTTCCTTACCCAGCCACCTGGGATTAGAAGGAAATGAATATTTTATTTATTTGTTTGTTTATTATTATTTTTTAAAGATTTTTTAAAAGATTTTATTTATTTGACAGAGACAGCCATCGAGAGAGGGAACACAAGCAGGGGGAGGGGGAGAGGAAGAAGCAGGCTCCTAGCAGAGGAGCCCGATGTGGGGCTCGATCCCAGAACCCTGGGATCACGCCCTGAGCCGAAGGCAGAGGCTTAACCAACTGAGCCACCCAGGCATCCCAGAAACAAATATTTTAAATTCTTCTGTTAATAATTCATAAAAATTACTATTCTTTGGTTTGTATCTTATTTTCTGGACTAGAGTATAGAAACTTGTGTTTTGTCTAGTCTTTTTTAGTCCCCTATTTATTGTGTTCCTTTCTTATCTAAATTTAGAATGTGGAGAGGCACCCAGCTGGCTCAGTTGGTAGGGCATGTGACTCTTGATTCCACGGTCCTGAGTTCAAGCCCCACGCTGGGTGCACAGCTTACTTAAAAAAATTTTTTTTTAGAATGCGGATGCCATTCCAAATCTTTGTAGCAACACAAGAACAAATCTCCAATATTGGAGTTGATGTGGTATTTATAAAGAAAAAAAATTTTTTTAAAGATTTTATTTATTTATTTGAGAGAGAGCATAATCGGGGGGGGGGCTACAGAAACAGACTCCCCACCGAGTAGGGAGCTGGACGTGGGGCTAGATCCCAGGACCCTGGGATCATGACCTGAGCAGAAGGCAGACACTTAATCGACTGAACCACCCAAGCGCCCCTATAAAGAAAGATCTTAACCTGGAGTACTTTCTCCAAACCTATGAGCCAGAAATACTAAAAAGTAATGTGAATTTATGTACAGGAGCAAATTTCCCTGTGATCAGCTGCATTTGCCTTTTTACTCTCTCTCTTCCAGCAGTAGGTAAAGGGGGAAGGAGGGGAGCCGGAACATTTGATCTTCTATTATTTCCTGAAACCTTTCCAAGAGAACCTCTGCAGATTAATTTTGTCCTTTGGGTGAAATAAAACTAATGTCCCAAGAGCCACTCTAAAATTTTAAGCCTTCTCTTTCAGGCTTCTGTTCAGTATCTTGAAATAGTGCAATATATACTGTGTTATGGAAAGGCGTCTTTCTCTGTCTTCAACTTTTTGTATTTTCATGTTTAAGAAACCTGCCATTGTCATTATTATTCTCTAAGAAAATAAAGGAAAATCTCTACGGTTATCATTAAAGCCACGTTTTCCTCCAAGAGTAGCCTTAACTGCATTTTATCCCTACTGTAAAATAAGCTCATTTCTTACTACAAGTGCAAATCGATCACCAGGTACCAATTTATTTATCTGAGTTACACGGGTAAAAGAGGTCCTCCAACACTTGGGGAAGAATTTCAGGGCTTCAGGGTTATCAAACCGTCCACAATTCTTGCGAAGATGTCTTTATTTAGGCGGACTGTGGGCCACAGGGCCTAGGGCTTGCCATCCTCCACCCCCCAAGAATGTCCTCGAAGCACGCATACCTTTCCTTAAGTCAACTGTCAAGTCAAACTGCTTTTCCTCTCTTAGATCTGGAAGCTAGATCGCTATTTCGGCAAAAAGCCCGTCATTAAAGCTTACAATCCTTCTTTGCTGGTAGAAAAATGGGGGAAAACCCAACCTGCCGGGACAAACTGCAGAGAGTGCTGTAAAACGTACGCCGGTAACATTACTAGTGAGGGTAATCAAAACACAACAGGGATTTGAACCGAATTAAGTAAGACTAGTGATTATCATAGCGAGAGGTGGTGAGCAGTAAAAAGTTTTGTAGACTACGTAGCGCTGTAGTATCACTCTTGTGGGGGGCACTCGGGAGGGGAGCAAGCGGGTGAGTGATCAGACTCTGGTCCTTAGCTGTCTCGGCCCGGGGCCATCATATCTGCAGACGCATAGCCTGTTCCGCTGTCCTGGCCTTGCCAACTTCAACCAAATCCCCAACTCACCTTTCCCCGAGGCCCCGAAGCCACATAGCTACCACCTTCAGGCACGACTCCCTGCGCGCAGGCGCGGAGATTACCACTCCCCCGCCCTCCTCCGAAGGCGTAAATCGTGCGCAGGCGCAGCTCCTCCGGCCCGCCTTCGCGCCGCGCCGCGCTGCTCCAGAGAGCTGAGGGAGGCCGCCCTGCGTGTCGCGTGTTTTGCCCGGCGACTACGTCGCGCAGTCTGACGCGAAGTTTGCGTCACTTCCTCCCCCTCCCGGGAGGCGGCGCTGGGCCGGTGGCAAGCCCCCGAAGGGAGCCGCAGTAGTACGACGGAAGATGGCGACGAGCGGCGGCGAAGAGGCGGCGGCGCCGACGCCGGCGCCCGGGGCCCCGGCGACGGGGGCGGACACAACCCCGGGCTGGGAGGTGGCGGTGCGGCCCCTGCTGTCCGCGTCCTATTCCGCCTTTGAGATGAAGGAGTTGCCGCAGCTGGTGGCCTCAGTCATCGAGAGGTACCGGGCGGCGGCCCCGGCGAGGCGGGCGCAGGGAGGGGGAGGGGAGGTCGTGCCGGATCGTCTGGACCCGCTTCCCAGGTCGCCTTCTGCTGCTTGGTCACCCCCGCCTTAGCCGCGGCTTCAGGGCTCCCCGATCCAGGCAGACTAGGACTTGTCCGGGGTTCCTTCCGCCGGTCCATGTAAATTATCTGTGCCTCGATTTCCCTCCCGAGGAAAACTTTTGAGGACGCCCTCTTGAGAGGGCGTGGTCGGACCCGTTTGGGAGTGACTTTGGGAAGCTTCGCGCTCACAGGGGAACGTCCCCGGGGCTGCCCCCTGTGTTAAGGTCAAAGCACTGATGAGTTTGCATTTCTTGCCCGCACTCATCCCCCTAGCCTGGGCCAGAGCGGAGCCTGGGGTTTAAATTGGAAATGTGCCAGATAATTTAATAACGGTCTTTCTGTGGTGCTGTAATCAGTGGGGGCACGTGCTCTTTCTGTGACTGAAGCCACTAGTGACCACTGAGGACTTTCTTTTCAGGTCGCACTTAATGTATATTGCTACTGTAACGGTCTTTGATGAAACCATTTCAGTGTTAGTCTGAGGTCATTTCCCCACAGAAACAGTGCCCTCGCTCGCGCGCGCTCTCGCAATAAAATATTTTCAGACTCTCTTACAAACGGGGTCATTTATTGGTTTGGTATTAAATCGCTTTGTCATTTTGTCCAGAGTTATTAGATCGTGACAGTTGTGTTCATTCAAGGCCATAATATCAGAATGCCTCTCTTTTCCTGACTTAACCTTGCTCAGAGGAGTCTTTCATTGGTTTAATGGTAGACGTGCTTTTGAAGGCAGTCTCACTTATATTTTACTAGTCAGACCTTGCTTCAACAATCTGCAGTTGCTGACTGGGTCATTTTAGCTTCTTGCCAACAAGGGTATATCTTAATGTTATCCAGAAGGTTAGAGATTGCTGTTTATTACTCAAGGGAGGCCCATGACTTGACAAATTGTTTATTGTAGTGCCTGTTGTTAGGTTTGTGATGCTTTGGATGAAGTTTTTTTGTTGTTGTTTTTTTTTTAAGTTATACTAAGATAACGGCTGGGTTTGGTAATTTCACTGTTAACTTTACAGATGGATTTTCCTATCTAATTATTAAGCCAGGAATGTTTTAAAGATGTAAACAAGTATCAAGATACTGCTCTCAAGTTATGTGGCCTCTTTTTTTAACTGTTTTATAAACATTTGGTTCGGAGGTATTTTTCCTGCGTTATACTCATCATGTGACTTGTAATGGACAATGTTCCACTCTAGAATATTTGCATTATTTATTTATTTATTCCAAAGATTTTATTTTTAAGTAATCTCCACACGCAATGTGGGACTTGAATTCTCAAACCCAAGATCAAGAGTCGCATGCCCCACTGAGCCAGCCAGGCGCCCCTGCTTCTATGTTTTTGTGGACATGAGCTGAGTAGGTTATAAAGTCATTTGTTGACACCCTCCCATTCATCTGGTATTCCAGATCCATCTTTTTAAAACTAATGGTTTAGCAACTCTGTCCAGCTTGTAGAAGGAGCCAAAACCAAATATATCAAACTAGGTTTGAATTTTGCCGAATAAGTGACAGTGCTGTGCCCTCTCCTGCACCCTAAGGTGATCAAGAGTTGCCTGTGTTTGTAGACACTGGTAAGAACTCTCTTCACGGTTTAGAAAAGATCTCCAAACTAATGGATGTTTAGTAACAAAAACTTTTATTGTAAGGCAAGATCCCTGAAGCCTTGGTTCTGGTTTTGTTCCCCAATTCACTTAGGAAGCTGGTTATATGTCCTCTTTAGGCTCTATGAGAGGAATATGACCCCAAAAAAGTTTTCAGGATACCTGGCTTGCAAGTTCTTTACAGTAAAAAACAACCAATCATCTAGTGTTTAGTGTGGTGTAGAGCAGAGGTCAGCATGCTTTTTCTTTGTAAAGAGCCAGAGAGTAAATATTTGCAGGCTGTACATTCTCTGTGTGGATTAGTCAACTCAATCATTATATAGCAAAAGCAGCCTTACACAATGCATAAATGAATGGGTGTGGCTGTGTTCCAAAATCTTATTTATGGGTACTAAAGTGTGAATTTCATATATTTACGTGTCACAAAATAGTCTTAACAATTATTTTTCAACCATATAAAAATTGCAAAAACCCATCTTAAACATGGGCTATTACAAAAACAGTGCCAGACCCTGGTTTAGATCACAAAAATTAGTACCCTGCTAATCTGTTTCTCATAAATTTTTTGCCTTTCAAAAAAAGAAATGAGGGGTGCCTTGGTGTCTCAGTTGGTTAAATGTCCGACTCTTGATTTCTACTCAGGTCATGATCTCAGGGTGGTAAGATCAAGCTCAGCGTGGAGTCTGCTTGAGATCTCTCTTCTTCTACCCCCTCCCCCCCGCTGCTTGCACTCACAAATAAAGTCTTTGCTAAAAAAAAATTTTTTTTTAAAGATTTTATTTATTTGACAGAGAGAGTGAGAGAGCACAAGGAGGGGGAGCAGCAGAGGGAGAGGGAAAAGCAGGCTCCCCGCTGAGCAGGGAGCCCAAGGCCGGTTAGATCCCATGACTCTGGGACCATGACCTGAGCCAAAGGCAGACGCTTAACCGACTGAGCCACCCAGGCGCCCCAATGAATAAAATCTTTAAAAAAAATGAAATGAGGATGCCAGAATTGTGGAAGTATTTCTTGAATATAGAGTTACGGCCATTGAGTACAGGATCAGATCAGAGTCAGCGCTGTAGGGATGCTGTGGTGGTCTTTGTTTTGTAGGTAAGCAGAGGTTTAGGTGCCTAGACTACTTTACTTCTGAGGTTGGTGCTCCCACCTGGGGTTCCCTTTCTATTATCATGACTGCCTGTTTTTCTCTCTTGCCTCCGGAGACCTTCTGTTTTTCTGTTGCAATCTACTACTCTCTGCATCCCTTTTAGATGTCCTGGCTACATCATTGCCAGCTCTTCCTTCCTATCTGACAGCCTGCTCATCCATTGAATTCCTCCCTATTTGACCATTGGGGATGATGCCTTGCCCTGAGACTTCTCCGTGCTCCAGCATTCCACTTGGCCATCTCTATTTTTTTTTTTTAAGATTTTATTTATTTATTCGACGGAGATAGAGACAGCCAGCGAGAGAGGGAACACAAGCAGGGGGAGTGGGAGAGGAAGAAGCAGGCTCACAGCAGAAGAGCCTGATGTGGGGCTCGATCCCATAACGCCGGGATCACGCCCTGAGCCGAAGGCAGATGCTTAACCGCTATGCCACCCAGGCGCCCCTCGCTTGGCCATCTCTAATCTTTCATACCTTTATAGTTGGAATTGAACTTTGGGTTTGAAGAAAAGGTAGATAACAATTTCTAGGTCTAGATCCTATTTATTAAGTTTGACTTTGTAACCAAACTGAGAAACAAAGGAGGAATAGATTAGCATGGGTAAACTGGGAAGGATACTTTCAAAGGTGTCTTGATTTTTAAAAGAAAAACCTACCTGAGTCTACTTAACAAGAAGTTCATTTTCATTTCTACTGCCTGTTGCTAGCATGTCTTTTAGTAGTAAGGTTTGAACATCTTTACATTCCCCTTACTTTTCCAGACCAGAAATGGAGCTAGAATTAGATCAGTGGAGCACATGCCATATTTGGGATTAATTAGTATAATTGCTGAATGTAACCTTATGTTTTAAGGTACTGTCAAATACAGAATTCCTTTCTTAACTCTGGGTAAGATATGTTGGTGACCATGATTGTCATTGAATATTTTGACTGACTCTTTGTAGATTACCCTAAATAAATAAATAAATAAATAAATAAATAAATAAGCTCTTTTCCCATGAGCCAGTCCTAGGCTGTTTCTGGCCTCCTTAATGATAAGTCTCTTTCAGTCTCTGCCTCCCAGGTGTTCGGTAAAATTTAGGCCAGAGAGACCTACTTCGGAAGGTGGAATCTGTTACAAAATCCTTATTAGATTGTGTTCGGTCATTTCCTAAATATCTTGAAAGGGAGAAAGGGATACACTAATGTTAATCTTCTGAACTTACATGCTGTAGGAGAGAAGTTCATGATTGACCTACAGGAAAAAAAAAGCCGGCCACCAAGTGATAGAGTGTAATTGTGAGATAAGTCCTCATGGCTGGTTAATGTCTTAGTGTCACATTCACCTCAAGGTTATCGAGAGTGAAGGAGGTATCTGAAAGCTTTTAGTTCTTTGGTTTAATGTGTGTTACTCTGTGACACACAGCAGATGTTCAGTAAGCACATATTTTTTAATGCTGTTATTTTTTAATTGTATTGATTATGCTTACTTGTTTCCTGATTGTGTCATGAAACAGGCATAGTGGATTCTGTTCTTGGGGGTTTTGACTCTGATGAAGGGAAAGGGGTGTGTGGAGTTTCCATAGTTTAGAAAAAAGATATAAATAGTATGGTATCTAGGCGGGAGAAGGAAGGTGAATCTGTGGTCTTTTATTTTGTCCTCTTGGAGTTCCACCTCTTCCTAAAAAAAGCTAGATATTTCCAGACCTGAGCCAGTTATTTTTTACTTACATGTCAAATTGGATTTCTGTGACTGGGCTGCGTAGTTGCTGTTTCCCTTTGTACTGTGCCTCACATTTATTTTGTATGGGATATAAATGTTTCAGATTCCCTGTCTTTCAGCAGTGTTTCAGCCCCAGTGGTGTTGTGGTTGGAATGTTTGTTAGAAGAAGCAGATGTTTGAGGAAGATAGCTTGACCACCCAGAGGAGAGCTATGTTTTTACCTATAAGTCTTATTTTCCTTTTTCTTGTTATATTTGCCTGCAGTTCTTCATTGTTCCCCATTCCTACCTAACTTCTTGCGTTTTGTCCCACTTTTTCCATTTCTTGGCGTCTTCTGGTATCTTGGTGTTTTTCAGTTCTTGGGGAATGAAGGTGACTCATACACACTTGTTTCTTTAAAATCAAGAGATATGATATTGTCCTTTGGGCCACATGTCCACATGTTTCCTCCCTCCTTCAAGTCTTTTCAGATTAATTTCCCCAGGTTTATCCTTAGTTGCCCTAAGCAAACTGTAAGTGGAGCTTGAGAGTGCTCCATTTTTTTGTATGCCAACGTCCATCTTTCCTCAAAGTACATTCTTGTTTTTTTTTTATTGGAATAAGGCAGTTGTGCATTTCTAGGGCAGGAGAATCACAAAGGGGCAGCATTGAACCAGGCAATTAAATGAGTTTATTCTTGTATTTTGGATTTATTTCATTATCTGAATGGAAATGAAAACAATAGAATAAGCTCATCCTTTGGGTCGGCAGTTTTTCTCTTAGTTCTAGTAAGCCTATTCAGCTGAAAAACATGAGGATAAGCAGATATGAACTTTTGAAATAAAACAGAGAAGGTAAATGACTTAGTAAAATACATCAAATTACAGGGTGGGAAAATCTTAGAACAATGACTAAGAAAATACGAGGATGGAAGTGAAGGAACAACTAAGTATATGAGGTAGAAGCAGGGATTTAGTAGGGAGGTTTCTGCTGGGTAGGATATGACCTATACCAGTATGATTGCCACCAGAAACTGTTACTTGGTGTTTAAAGGTTTTTGTTTCTTCTTTTTTGTCCATCTGACAAATAGAAATGATCCTTGGTGGGCAGGAAGACCCTTGCACATCGTAGATGCTCCATAAATATTTTTTCTTGGTGAAGCAGTTATTCCGAGATAAGGAACTGATCTTTGATAAATCCCCATTTATCCCAGATAAATCCCCACTTAGCAGAGTGTTCACAATGCCAGACTCTTAAGTGCTATTTGAGGTGATTCATCACTCACACTGGCACCTCCCCAGTGTTGAACTTGTCTTTTTGGCTCTTGTGTTGATTTGGCAAGTGGATAGAGTCCTGACTGTGTACATTTCCCTTCCAGGGCTGATACTTCTGGTTGGAGAATTAACTCACTGAGGAAGCTGTTTAGCCACAGCCTTCTGTTCTTTCCATTTAATATGATACGTTTTGTTTTATTTTATTTTGTTTTCATTGTCTTCATGTTTCATGGGTTGTGGTTTAGCATCTGATTTGATAGAATGACATAAATGTATAGCTTTAAGACTTAGTTGGGCTCTAGATTTTCACAGAAGAGAGGATTTCCTCAGTTGAAGATAAGGGATATGGCTAAAATCCCCAAATTTGTTGTGATCTAGCTGTGTCCTGGTTGGGGGTAGGAGGGCGTGAGGAGACAGGAGAACTCCGGTACCTGGTGAATTTTGGGTTTTAGCATTGATCAGGCGATTTCTCCCCGAGTTGTTGATTCTTGCGTTATGGACTGGTCTTGTTTGGTCTTCAAAATGGGTTACTATGACCTGTATTCCTTCTAACAGTATTGTGAGTGCTCTGGTCTACTCCCTTTTGGCCAGCACATGACATTATTAGCTTTCGGTCTTTGCCAACCAGTAATACGGACAGAATGGCATCCTACTATGTTTTAACTTGAACTTTTAAAATTCTAAGTGAGTGTGAAAATGTTTCCTGCCTGTTAGCTTTTGCTACTCCGTAAGCTTGACACCTTGAGCAAGGTGCTTACTTTCAATTGGCTAAGCTTCACTTTCTTGAACATAGGGATGGTAACAGTGCCTCCCAAGTGGGGCTGCTATAAGGATTAAGTACGGTAATGTCTGTAAAAGGGTAGGGTATTTGACAGATAGGAAACACTAAATAAATGCCAGCTGAATTACTTTTTTTGCAGTGAATCCGAAATCCTGCACCACGAGAAGCAGTACGAGCCCTTCTACTCCTCTTTTGTTGCACTTTCCACACATTACATTACAACAGTTTGCAGCCTCAGTGAGTATTTCACTCCCTTCTGCGGGTTTGGGGATGGGGGTGGCTGTGTCTCCTCTTTGTAGGGTGTCTGAACAGGTTGTTGATGAAGTCTATATTTTAACACTCCTAACCTGTGCACCCAACAGTGGAGACTGCTAAGTCTTATCAGTCTGATAAGGCTCTGGAAGTTCCTTTACCTAGGCCAACCAGGAGGGATTTAAAAAGTACTTGGTTTGGACGTCTGCTTTGTAACCCATTAAGTGAACCTGTACCTTCTTAATCAAAAGCACTTTATTGGTTTCATACATGCATATGTAATTACTAGTGTGTTAGTATCTGAGGGTTAAGGGGGATGGGCGGATTCTGACCTGAGGTTCAGATGAAAACTCTATTCCTTATTTGGTTTTGGTGAGAAAGTAAATTCTCCTTTTGTATTCTCTGGTATGTCAAAGGATTTCAGTTTCAGTTCCCCATCTTTTAAACTTTTTTTGACCCTTATTTTCCACTATTTTTGAATTTTTGCATTATTACTTGTTAAAAAAAATCCTGACTCAGAGTTCTGAAGAATTCTAATTATTTGTTTACTTAAATAGTTTGCTAAGCAAGTAAAATGAAAGGAAGCTATCAGGTTGCTGGATAGCCATCTTGGGCAGTGCTGTTTATTATAGGCACTGGCTACTGGTGGAGGAATCACTTTTAGCTTAAGGAAATTTTGTGTAGGAAGCCTCTTGTAAAAGGCATTTAGAACCTATGGGAAAGGAGAGGTAGTTAAGGGTGAACTCTGGAGCCAGACTTCCTGGATTTGATTGTAGTCCTGTGACTTTGGGCAAGTCATTTAACCTCTCTATGGTGTAATTTCCCTATCTGTTATGAAAAGGAGGGGGAGGGGGTAACAATAATACCTACCTCAAAGTGTTGGTTTAAGGATTAAGTGGGTTAATATATTTGAAGCGCTTGGTACTTACTGTGATGTATTTCCTATTATAATGAATTTCCAGTAAATGTAAGATAGATTGATCTAGAAGCAGTGGATGGCTTTCAGGTCCAGGATGCCTGTGTTGGGCCCTTGGATTGTTGGTTCTGAATGATTGTTGTCATGGAGTGGCGCTGGGAATGCTGGACACACGGAGCTTGGGAGTTGTCTGGTTTGATGTACTGACCGTGAGGCTGACCGAACTGTGGCGGTCTGAGGTTAAGTGAAGCCCATTCCTTTCTCAGTTCCCCGGAACCAGCTTCAGTCGGTGGCAGCAGCCTGTAAAGTTCTGATCGAGTTTTCTCTCCTGCGTCTGGAGAATCCAGATGAGGCTTGTGCCGTTTCCCAGGTGAGAGTGATGGGCTCATTTGTGGCCCTTATTTTGAGGTAGGACTGTGACAGACTAGTGGAATGACGGAGAAGGGTGGCATAGAGCAGGGATTGATGAACTTTTCCTGTAACAGACCAGATAGTGAACAATTTGCTGACCATTTGGTCCCTGCTGCAACTAGTCTCTATCTTTTAAACACTGCCTTTGCAGTATGAAAGCAGCCACAGACAATACATAAATGAACAAGCATAGCTGTGGTCCAGTAAACTTTATTTACAAAAGCAGGCAGTGGGCTGAATTGGAGCTGTGGTCCGCCAGCCTCTGGTGTAGAGGCCTGCAGAGGCTTTTGCAAGGATTGCAAACTTCCACGTTTCCAGGAGTCATGCAGGTAACATAAAATGGGTGAAGTGTGCCAGTTGAAAAGGGTGCCTGACCCAGCTATAAAGGGCCAATTACTGTGTAGCTCCAGCTAATTGTTGCCACGCAGGGGTGGAGACTCCGTTGCTGTGTCTTGTGAATTACTGAGAAAGATGAAAAATCTGGATTTGTATGTTGAACCTTCCATGTTTTAAAAAGTTAGCTATAACTTCAAAAAAAAAAAAAAAATCCAGCAACAACACTTTGAGCATAATAAGACCAATTTGTAAGCCAGATATTGTCCGAGGACCATCAGCTTATGATCTCTGCTTTAGTGTTTTTCCTAATTTTAATTCTTGATACGAACCTAAATTTGGCCCTGTGCTAGTGAGAAGTCCCAAAAGAGTAGTATCTTCTGAAGGACATATTCGAATTTGTTTTCTTTTCAGAAACACTTGATTCTCCTCATCAAGGGCCTGTGCACTGGCTGTAGCCGACTAGACAGGACTGAAATTATCACGTTTACAGCAATGATGAAATCGGCCAAGCTGCCGCAAACGGTGAAGACACTCTCAGATGGTGAGCGTTTGTTCGCCAGACCTAGTTCTTTGGCTGCTTCTCTGGCCAGCTTTTTCCTGCTTTGGCTTCTGGTGGCATTCTGCTTGCTCATCCCTGTTTTTGGTTTTGTATTTACAGTGGAAGATCAGAAAGAGCTGGCCTCACCAGTAAGCCCAGAGCTGAGGCAGAAGGAGGTACAGATGAATTTTTTGAACCAGCTGACGTCGGTTTTCAACCCTAGAACTGTAGCATCACCACCCGTAGGTCCACAGACTCCGGTGAGTAACTACAGCCAAATGTCCTCATCCCTTGGGGGTTTTAAGATAATACTAGAAAAAAGTAACAACTGTATCTTAACATTTGTGATATAAAGTGATGTATGTGCTTAGGGTAGAAAGAAATAGAAGAGGGGGAGCCTGGGTGGCGCAGTTGTTAAGCGTCTGCCTTCGGCTCAGGGCGTGATCCCTGCGTTCTGGGATCGAGCCCCACATCAGGCTTCTCCGCTAGGAGCCTGCTTCTTCCTCTCCACTCCCGCTGCTTGTGTTCTCTCTCTCGCTGGCTGTCTCTCTCTGTCAAATAAACAAATAAAATCTTAAAAAAAAAAAAAGAAAGAAAGAAAGAGAAGAATTTAAACAAACAAAAAAAAGCAAAACCTCTTCTAATTTTCTGTCCACTGTTGATACTGTTCTGATGATCATTCTTCTAAAATTACTCAATGCAAATAAACAGTTATAAAGAACACATACAGTTTTCTGTAAAAAGCATCACACTCTCCATTAGTTGTAGAATATATGTATGTTCAAGATATATGTTTTTCTCCTCCTCTTGGGAAAATAACTTGTATTTTCCCTAACTTTAGAGAGGGATTCCCCCCTCATTAACTGGGAAGTCTGAAGAGTATCTATAGAACTCTGCTAGTTTGGGCGCTTAGGTTCTGAATTGCAGGGCAGTAGTTGGCAGGTGACAGTATCATCATAGGCCTTTCACATCCTTCGTTTCTCTTTAGGTTGAAGGAGAAAGTGATGAGCAGTCATCCACAGATCAAGCCTCTGCTATCAAAACCAAGAATGTGTTTATAGCTCAGAATGTGGCTAGTCTTCAAGAGCTTGGTAAGACTCTTAATTGTGGTCATAAAGCTGGTTTCTCTGCTTTCAAAAGTTCCGTAAGTGGAAAAGAATCAGGCAGCAGTCAGAGGCCCGTTCGTAAGGTTGAGCCTTGTCATTAATGCAGGCGGCTCGGAGAAGCTACTGCGTGTGTGTCTGAACCTGCCCTATTTCCTGCGCTACATCAATCGGTTTCAAGATGCAGTGTTGGCCAATTCTTTCTTCATCATGCCGGCCACAGTAGCAGATGCCACTGCTGTTCGCAATGGGTAAGGTGCTCCACAGTGTGTGCTTTACCTTCTAATGCTGCTCTCAAAAAGAGAGAAACTGGGTAGTTTTTTATGGCATGCCAACTTTCTTTAATTATCGGATTATAGAAGCAAGGGATTCAAAGAGACGCTTTGGTTAACCTCCTCCTCCATCATGTTCTAGTTTTCATTCATTGGTGATTGATGTAACCATGGCATTGGATACCCTCTCTCTACCCGTGTTGGAACCTCTCAATCCCTCTCGTCTGCAAGATGTGACAGTCCTCAGCCTAAGTTGTCTGTATGCAGGTGAGAGGTTATGATGTCTGATCTCATTTTCTCAGTGAAGCACAGGTATACTTTCTGGAAGCCATGAGATCCTCCTGAGTGCTCTGCTCTCTCCCTCTTACTTGGGCCCTTACCCCCGGGGATCGTCTGATGTCTCATCTCGGTGAAATGAGGCCTCCATAGGAGTCTTGTGAATTACCCTATTGTTCCACAGCTGGTGGCACAGTATGTACATATTTGCTTTCATAGTATGTGCAAAGAGTAAATATCTACTGTATGAAAAGCAAAACGCCAAGCGCTGTTGTGATATCGAGATAAACAATATGTAATCTGTGCTGTCGAGGAGCCTACACCGAGAACAGTTAGGACCACATGGAATAATATACAATAGGAGATGATAAAGGCAAAGGGAAGTGTAGAGTAGTTGGGTGTACAAAGAAGGGAGAGATGGAGTGTTGCTGTGGGAGCAAGTCTGAGGAAGCCTTCACGGAACAGGTGGTATCTGTTTATATTGATAAACACAACAGATGTTATTCTTCATGCTCCCACAAAATCCCCTTTCTTCCTGTTGCTCATGCTGCCTTGAGAGTGGGGACTGACAGCTGGTGTTTACTCTCTTTTAAGTTATTATGACAGTGACTTTTTAACCCAATTCACTGATCCTTGGTTTTAAATACTGTAGTCCTGGTATGTCTTGGAAGGTATAACAATTTCTGATGTTTACTTGGTTCTCTTAAGTGAGGATTTGAACAGCTTTGGCAGCCTGACCTTGGGAGCACCAAGAAATTACTGAGGTTGATCATCTCCCTCCATTCTTTCAGTAGCTTTATTTTGAACATCCGGATGCAAATAGGAATATAAAGAGGAAGGCACTTTCAGTTGGGTAAAGTAGTAGTGATGAAGGAGTTCTGTTGACGTACCTGTAGGGCAGGTAGGATTGCAACTTGTCTATACCGAGGTAGAGGCAGAAGCAGGACTCAAAATATGTTAGAGTTTGGGGGAACACACTGTATAAGTGTGTGTGGAGGGAAGGGGTGTGAGGGGAGAGGATATGTGATTAGTGGGTATTGTACAGCTGGAGAGAAAGGAGGACACCGTCACAGAGGTCTGGGAAATGCAGTCTCGGTCATTTGGACCATGTCCTACAGACAGTAGAAACCTGAGAATTCTGAGCTATATTCAGGCAGCAGCGTGCAGGTATTTTGGCGTGGGGAAGTTGGGAGGCAGGAAGCTCCGTTAGGATTTTGTGGTCTTCAGGTGAGACACTGTGAGAGCCTGAGCTAGGGCAGCAGCAGTGGGAGGAGAAAGCTGAAGATACATGGGAAAATGTGGTCCCCCCAGCTCATCTCCAGAGCTTATTTCCTTATCCTCTGCCTTTGATTTTTGCAGTTTTGAAGTTGGGGTTATTTAATTTTTAGGGAACTTCTTGAATATCACATGGTTCTCAGTGTGTACTTAGTTAATATTGGGTAAAGAGTCCTTATAATTTTTTAGTTGGATTTAAGATCCCAGATTTGGGTTGTTGAAATTTGATGGCCTGGGATTTGATGTAAAGACATGGATTTGGCCTTTGTGTCTTTGAGAAACACCAAACATGGAATGTTTTCCCCCATAATCTTGGAAAAATGGGAAGACGTCTTGTGATGTTTTAAAGTTAATAGATTTTATTTTTAAAGCAGTTTAGGTTTACAGAGAAGTTGAGCAGGTTATACAGAGTTCCCATCTACCCTCTCTCCCCAGTACCCTGTTTCCCTTATTATTCACGTATTGCAGTACTACGGTATGTTTGTTACAACTGATGAACCCAGTATTTGATACACTATTGTCTGAAGTCCATTGTTTACATCAGGGTTTCCTCTGTGTAGACATTCTGTGGGTTTGGTAAATGTGTAATGCCCTATATTCATCATCACTATGACACAAGATAGTTTCACTGCTCTGAAGTCCCCTGTGCTCCACCTAATAATCCTGCTCTCCTACCCCCACCCCCAGAAACCACTGATATTTTTACTGTCTCCATGGTTTTAACTTTTCCAGAGTGTCCTAAAGTTCAAATCAATTATATAGTATGTCGCCTTTTCAGACTGGCTTCTTCTGCTTGGAGTGCGCATTTCAGTTTCCTCCCTGGTTTTTTATGAATTGATCGCTCGCCTTTTTTTTATTGCTGAATAATAGTCTTTGTACGGTGTGCCGTAGTTTGCGGTATATCCGTCTGTTGAAGAGCATCTCAGTTGCTTCTAGTTGTTGGCAGTTATGAAAAAGTTACAGTAAGGGCTCGTGTGCAGGTTTATGGATGTGGATGCAAGTGTTCCGCTCATTCAGGTAAATACTTAAGCGTGTGATTGCCGGACCGGATGATAACACTATCTAGTCTTGCTCTTGTGGACGTTACTCTCAGTTGTCAAATCATGGAATGGCTTGGGGGTGGGTTTTGTTTTCTCTTTCTGTTTTTGGTGGACTCCTAGGACTGTGCCATGATTGGAATCTGTGCATCTCCCCCGCCCCGCCCCAGGTGTGAGTGTGGCAACTTGCATGGCCATCCTCCATGTGGGTAGTGCCCAGCAGGTGCGGACGGGGTCCACGAGCTCCAAAGAAGAGGACTACGAGAGCGACGCGGCTACGATTGTCCAGAAATGTGTAAGCCGGGTCCCCTGGCCCCAGGGGCCTCTGTCGTTCAGTGAGGAGATAGTGCGAGGTCCACTCTCTTCCCCGGGAGAGGAAAGGATGTAGTGTCCTTTCCATACCCTTCCCCTCGGTAGCAGGTCTAAGAGGTGGGCATTCACATGGTTGGCTCTGCGGAAGACCCCGCGTGTTCGTGGTGGCAGTGGACCTTGTGAAAGATGAGTCGCTCAGTCAGCATGCATACTTGAGGGCTTGCTGTGCGTCAGTGCACTTTGAGCAGAGACCTGTATAGTACCTGAGATAGTCTCCGAGAATGGTGAGCGTGTAGGACGAGTCCCTGTGATGTACCACGATCCGATGGGGGCCTGGCTGTGTTGCTTTAGATTGTGTGTGGGGGGGATACATCTCTGAGAAGGTGACCCGTGAGCTGAAGTGTGATGGAATTACACTTAGAAAGTGCCTTGAGGATATTTACTTCTTCAAGTGAAATTAATTTGGGTGGGATTAACGTTTGTAGTGAAGTAGGTCAGCTTGCTCAGATTTTTGTGTGTGTTTGATGTTGGACAGCTTGAAATCTATGACATGATTGGACAAGCGATCAGCAATTCCCGGCGGGCCGGTGGAGAGGTAAGAAGGCTGTCTCTGCTGCATTCCTGTCTCATAGCTCGTAAGATCTCTGCGTTCATACTATTCTTTTGTGCTTTTTCAACAGCACTATCAGAACTTCCAATTGCTGGGTGCCTGGTGTTTGTTAAACAGCCTTTTCCTCATATTGAACCTCAGTCCTACTGCCTTGGCTGATAAGGGGAAAGAGAAAGACCCACTGGCTGCACTCCGAGTCAGAGACATCCTTTCTCGTACAAAAGAGGGAGTGGGATCTCCTAAACTGGGGCCTGGGAAAGGGTACGTGTCTGTTCGATTGCTACTCGTGTTTTGTTTTGTGTCCCTGCCATTTTATATCGATGGGGGCTAGGGTAACCCCTCTCATCTTCACATCAGTAGAACAATTTGTCTCTATACCTGGTGAAATTTAACAGCTAAGGTGATGATCATAGTCTCCTATCTCTACATCATAGCCGTGTGATTTTGGACAAATCACTCATTTTTTCTGAGCTTGTTTGCTTATCTCTAAGAGGGGGAAAATGTCTATGTAATACATCTTTCAGGGTTTTTATGAGGTTCAGGTCAGAAAAAAATGCTTCCGTTTTGTAAAACGGGCTGGTGTGACTTGCAGTTAATGACTCACTTGAGTGTTTAACCTGTAAGGAAGATTCTGTCAGGTCCTATTGGCTTGCTTCCTACAACATTTGCTGCTGTTCTGATGAAGTCTGGACAATAAGCTCTGCTTGCTCGTAGAGGAGTTCGAGAAAGGACTTCCATGTGGTTCGAGGTTTTATTTTCTAAGCCCAGGCATTTCTGGATTTTGTTTATTCATTCGGTCCCAACCATGTGCTGGGCTCTCTCCAGGCATTGAGGATGTAGCGGTATTCAAAGCAATGTCTGTGCTTTTATGGAGCTTATTTTCTAACTGGAGCAACAGTGAACAAATACACCGATAAGTTCATGATAGATTCTCATATAAGTGTTGTGAAGAAAAATAAGCCAGAGAGAGGGGCTAGATAGTGACGGGGGTGTTATTTTAGTTAGGATGGTGAGGAATGGGCTCTAAAGACAAGATGGAGAGAACATATGTGAAGTGACAGAATGAGCCATGCAAATTTTGGGAGTAGAATTGTTCAGATTTGGAGGTGGAGGTATGATTGGCATTTTTAAGGATCAGCAAGGTCAGTGTGGCTGGAGTGGAGCCCTTGGGGAGGGAAGAGTGGTAGAAAGTTAGGTCAGAGAGGTAGCCAGGGGCCACATCTCCCAGGGCCAAGTGTAATCTGTAAGTGGTGGAAGGTTTTCCCCAGGGGAGTGATCTGATCTGATTTATTCGTTATCAGTGACCGGAGAACCCAGCTGCTGTGAGGAGAATAGACGGTAGGGTGTAAGGCAGGAAGGAGGGGGAATAGTTGGGAGGCTATTGCATTATTCCAAACAAGACATGAAGGGACTTGGAGTAGGGTGCTGGTGGGAAAGGCAGAGAAAAGAGGTCAGAGCAGCATGTGTGGAAGGTACAGCTGACAGGATTTGCTGATGGCTTGGATATTGAGTGTGAAATATACGACATCAAAATTTTTTGGCATTAGCAACTGGGTCGTATAATTTATGGAGACAGGGAACACTGGGTTAGGGCTTGGGTGGCAGGAAGGGAAGAAGTACAGAATTTTGTCTTCACCATACTGAGTTCGAGATGACTGTCAAACCTCTTTATGTGAGATGTTGAGTCGGCAGTTGGTATGGGCATTTGGAGTTCAAGGAGAAGGTCAAATTCTGGATCTCATTCAGCAGATTATTCACTGAGTGTCTTCTCTGTCCCAGGCTCTGTGTCAGTTCTGGAATGCTGTGATGGACAAAAAAAAAGACACATTTCCAAGATACATGAAGAGATATGTCAAATTGTATCTAGAGAGTATTCTAATAAGGGCATTTGGCCTGGTCAGAGAAATCAAGGCTGGCTTCCTTGAGGAAGTGTTAAGTGAGCTGAAATTTGAAATAGACATTGGAATGGTAGATAGTAGGATCAGGCAAAGCAGGGAAGTAAGCATGTTCCAGAGAGAACAGTAGTTTGTGATTTTATGAGTTTCTGTCTTCACGCTTGGCACTGTAGCAGGAAATGGGAGGATGCCAAAAGGTCTATCCTTCAGAGTAGCAGTTATGTTTAAAAAATGGTTTGTTTCTTGACACTGAAAAAGGAAACCTGTACCTTGTGTAAGTTACAAACCATGAAAAAGGGGGAAATAAGTCATCCTAAATTCTACCTTCCAAATTGGTAAACATTCTTCCAGACATTTTTCAGTGCAGATATATAAGACGTGTATATTTACAGAACAGGATCCCTGTTAGGAAATATTGTAGATAACTTTTCAGCGGCGCTGTTTCGGATTCACTGTGAGTGTTTAATGGCTGGCGGTTTTCCACCATATAAACATGCCGTTAACTACCCTATTGAAACACTTATTTAGGCTATATTAAATTTCTTGTTTTGATAAACTACGCTTTGATAAATCTTCCTAAATGTAAATCTTTGTGAACTTGTTTAATTATCTCCTTGGGGTAGATTCCCAGAAGTATGATTGTTAGGACAAAAGGCACACTTACGTGAAAATTTGCACTGTTTTGCTAGACTGTTCTGATTGCATTCTCACTAGCTCTGTGTGCATATATGCCCATTTCTCCAGGTCCTTTTTGACAGTGGCTGTCATTAATCCTCATGTTTTTCTAATCTTGAAGGAGAAGGATGATATTACATTGCTCCTACCCGTATTTCTTTGTTAGTACGACTGTAACTGCCTGTGTCTTTTGCCGCAGTTTTCTCTTTGGTATTTGTCCTTTTTTCTTACTGATGGACATGAGTTCTTTGTATATTAGGTATACTGATTCTTTGTCATTTGGTCATTTGGACAGAAAGAAAAAGTTTTACTCACGTTTAATGTGTAAAACTTTGCTTTCATTCTCTTTGGTTTGTAACCAGATATTTTATAGAAGTTGGCGATTTTTACCCTTTTTCTTCTCGAAAGAATGACTTTTTTTTTTCTTAATTGACGAGCAGTTTCTTACAAAAGACTGCAACTCTGAACAGCCAGATGGAAGAGAGGCCTAGGGCAAGGTGTGGGGAAAGATCGTGGCGCATCCCTGCACTCCCGACACGCACCGTTCTCTCATGTCCTGGTGTTCATCAGCCCAGAAGCTCTCGCAAAAGAATGACTTTTGTTATTTTTTTTAATTTTAATTTTTTAAAAAAGATTTTATTTATTTGAGAGAGTGAGAGGGCAAGCAGGGGGTGTGGCAGGCAGAGGCAGAGGGAGAAGCAAGCTCCCCGCCGAGCAGGGAGCCTGATGTGGGGCTCTGTCTCAGGACCCTGGGATCATGACCTGAGCTGAAGGCAACGATTAACCCACTGAGCCACCCACGTGCCCCAAAAGAATGACTTTGAAAAAATTCAACCAATCTTTGAATATCAGCATCTTTCACATCACCCAGTAGATTCGAACTGAGAGTTTGAATTCCAAAATGCCATGTGTTTGGGAGACTTTCTTGTGGTTCTGGAGTTCTTAACCTGAAGCCTGTGGATCCTGAGGCAGGCTGTGGGTGGGCTTCGGGAGACGAAGCTTTTGAAATTACATGCAGATATTGTGTGTGCATTTTTTTTCCTTCTGGGGAAAGGTCATAGATTCTGAAAGGGTTCTAGGCTCCAGATGGCAAGATCCCCTGCTTTTGAGGTGGTAATTCATGGTGTTTACCGTTTTCTTTGTGTAGGCACCAGGGATTTGGGGTGCTGTCAGTAATACTGGCAAACCATGCTGTCAAGCTGTTAAGCTCTCTCTTTCAAGACCTGCAAGTGGAAGCTCTGCACAAGGTGAGGGCTCATGCTCGGGGTCAGCATCTTCATTGCTGGCCTCACTTCTGGGGAAGCTTCCTTGAGCCATCCGATCCTGTTGTTACTTCCTGCTCAGTTGGAGGACATGAATTCTCTTTTGCTACGGTTCCCTTCAGGGCTGGGAGTCAGATGGTCCCCCTGCGGTCCTGAGCATTATGGCCCAGAGCACCTCCATCCAGAGGATCCAGAGGCTGATAGATTCTGTCCCACTGACAAACCTGCTGTTGACATTGCTCTCAACCTCCTACAGAAAGGTGGGTGGCGTCACACTACTGAGAATTGGGAAGATCTTATATAACCCTTTCGAAATGAATAAGGTTACATACTGTGACCTTTATAAACTCAAAAGTTGTGGTAATGGTTTTGAAGATGAGCGGAATTCTTGAATGATGGCACACATTTCAATCTGTTGTTGATTGCAGTGTTGTGATACATAAGGCTGCTTGATGCTTTGTGACAGTTGTCATGCTGATGCAGAAACTTAGAGGGCACTCTGGAAACACTCCTGTTTCAATTCTTGTCCGTAGCTTTGGCTTTGGCGTGCCTTGGTGGGATAAAGTGATTAGAGCCCTGAAGGAAGGGTGCTATTAGGCGGACTTCTTGGATTTAGAGGAAAGGAAAGGATACAGAGAGAGTGTCTCATGTGGTGAACGAGGTGAAGTAGGGCGGCTCTGTTTTTGTGACCAGCAGTTACAAAAGCTTGCTGCTTTCCTAGGCCTGTGTCCTGCAGCGTCAGAGGAAGGGTTCCATGAGCAGCGACGCCAGTGCCTCGACCGACTCAAACACCTACTATGAGGATGATTTCAGCAGCACGGAGGAGGACAGCAGCCAAGGTAGAGAGGCCTCTTTCGGTCTCCCAGGAGACAGACGGCGGAGTGCAACCGGAAGTATTCCCTGTGGCTTCCTTTAGTGTTCTGTTTGCCATCTTCACCTGCCTAGTGTGGATCTTGATTTTCTGTGCCCTCATAGGTGACATTGTTATTTATGAGTAATTTGAGCCGTGGAGACTGAAGGACAGGTACTACTTTCAGCAAAGCCCAGATTGCTTTTCAGCCTGTCTCTTCCAAGATCAGAATACATCTCAGTTCCTCTTTCTTTTTGTGTGGACCCATTTGGCAAATTCTTTTCTGAGCTTTCCCAGTGAAGCTCCGGAGGTTGTGTGAGAGGGGTTTGGTTTGGCCTTTGCCATCAATGTGTGGCTTGGGGAGGTGTAGGGAGAGGAATTCCAGATTCTGTTGCAGTGAAAACAGGGCAAAATGAACATTCTCTCCTGTCTTACTTTGGGGAGAGATTGAATAAGAAAAATGTCTCAGGTTGTTTATAATTAGGTTTGTGGGAGTAATGTATGGTATTGTGAAAGGTGCAGCTCTTAATTTAGGCTTTTCAACAAATAGACAAGTAAAAATTTGTTTTCCAGAATGTTTGGTTTATTGCCAATAAAGTGAGGTTGTTTCTTTTTTCTTCATTGGGCCCCTTTAAGAAATACCGGTATTGTTGAGGTATAATTTAGACGCAATAAAATGCTCCTATTTTATGTGTACATTTAGATGAGTATTGACAAATTTTTTTTTTTTTTAAAGATTTTATTTATTTATTTGACAGAGATAGAGACAGCCAGTGAGAGAGGGAACACAAGCAGGGGGAGTGGGAGAGGAAGAAGCAGGCTCATAGAGGAGGAGCCTGATGTGGGGCTCGATCCCGGAACGCCGGGACCACGCCCTGAGCCAAAGGCAGATGCTTAACCGCTGTGCCACCCAGGCGCCCCGAGTATTGACAAATTTATGCAACCATGTAACTACTACCTGAAATCAAGACATCCTGTGTTCCTTTTCACATAGACACTTCCACAAAGCAGATGTACTAAAAATTTTGTGAAAATGTGTTATTTTTATTCCTTTTTTCTTTCTCTGTTCAGATGATGACAGTGAGCCTATTTTGGGGCAATGGTTTGAAGAGACCATCTCCCCCAGTAAAGAGAAAGTGGCACCTCCGCCTCCTCCCCCGCCCCCTCCGCTGGAGAGCTCTCCTCGAGTTAAAAGCCCCAGTAAACAAGCCCCTGGTGAGAAGGGCAACATTTTGGCTAGTCGCAAAGATCCTGAGTTGGTAAGAGTGGATTTCTGAGGTTTAGGGGAAGGAGAGATGGGGAGAAGGGGTGTGAAAAGCAGAGCGTTTGAACTAAAACATTTTGTAGGTTGGGTTAACTGTAATATTTAGATATTTTTACTTAAGACTTAAGTGTACTGATGGTGTTTGATTAAATGACTTGTACTCTTGGTATTGTTTCTTGGAGTGAGGTTTAGTAATAACATAGCCTTTGGAGTTAGAAGTGAGTTTGAATCCTGCTACCACTACGGCTCCGAGACTTTGGGCGAATCTAAACTTCTCCAGGCCTTGGTTTTGTCTTCTGTCATACGGGAGTGATTGTACCTGCCTTTAGGGGTGTTGTGAAGAATTAACGAGCCCTTAGCATAAGTGTGGTCCATCGTAAGTGCTTGTTAATTATTTGTTCAAGCAGCATTTCTAGATGCCGTACTATCTATCAACACTGTTCTAAAGCTATATTGGTAAGTTAGATAAGGAACACACTTTGATATAGCTTAGTCTACTCAAGGTTGTGGACATAAAACATTTACACAATAATTCAATTTTATTTTGAGAGAGAAGTAAAGAGCTGGGAATTCTGTGTGTATAATGATCACATATAGGCTCCAGAATTCCTTATTTCAATAATGTCCTTGAGCTGAAGAAATGCAGGACCTTAGAGGAATGAATGACAGAAACAAGTCTGTCTGTCTAGAAGCCTCTGCCTTCACACAATGTTCTCTGAAGTCTGTTGTGTTCAACGGGTGCCATTTTGTATAACTGGTAGAATTATGTGGGAAAGATTGTCATCATTAAATTTTGTCCTACTGTAGGGGATTTAAAATCTGACTCTTTTATTCATTGCATTTGTTGCATCAGATCTGTGGGCATGTTTTATTTCTCTCTGTATTCAGGATTTGGAGGTATTCTGGCCTTTTGACCCCAACATAAGGTTCTTTATGTTCTTTTCAGTTCTTAGGTCTGGCTTCCAACATTTTGAACTTCATCACTTCTTCCATGCTGAACTCGCGGAACAATTTTATCCGAAACTACCTGAGTGTGTCTCTTTCAGAACACCACATGGCCACCCTGGCCAGCATCATTAAGGAGGTGGACAAAGATGGACTCAAGGGTCAGTAGAAAGGATAGGGGCCTGGTGGATTTTTTCCCCCAGTGGCGTTTGGCTGTTGGCAGGGCGGTATGATGCATCAAGGGGCTGCTTGAATAATCAGTGTCCTTATTTGCCTTCCAGGTTCATCAGATGAAGAGTTCGCTGCTGCTCTCTATCACTTCAACCACTCTCTGGTAACTTCTGACCTTCAGTCACCCAACCTGCAGGTTTGTGTGCACTGGGACCTTCGGCCAAGTACTGTCTGCGCCCGCTCCCAGTAGGCTGTAGTGTTGCAATTGTAAAGGAACATGGTTTGTTGTGGAAAACCCTTCCCTGGAAAGAGTTGGAGAGATTATTCTAGTATGTCCTACTGCCCCATCAGGATCATTTCAAGAAAGAGAAAATGTGTTCTTTATCCCCAAGTCATTCAGTAAGCTTAAAGCAAAGGAAAAACTACAAAACCAGCTCCTAATGACTGTCCTAGTAGACAGGTGGACAAAATAGACAAGAGGGCAGTTTATAAAAAAGGTAAATATCAATGGCTGACAATTCTAGGAAATGCTTAACTTCATTGGTAATCTAAGAAATCTGTGTTGGAAATATGTGTTTTAAAAGAGTCATTCAAATTGTAGGAGGTAGATGCTTTCAGATACACGTCTACTTGCAAACTCACCACCAAAATAAAGCCTAGAATCTTGATTGTGGCCTTTAAAAATATTAGGGTTTTCTCTCCCCACTAGTAGGTGATGTCTTAAATCCTGTGTCTCAAATTCCCCCTTTCATTAGTTTCATATATATATTTATTTTTACATTTATATTCCATAAATTTTCAAATTATTCATTTTCTTTTAGCTTTGTAGTAAATGATACCATGTTCTATATAATCTTGTTAGGCTTTCTTTTTTCCATTATATTGCCAAGATTCATCTATACTATTGCTAATTCTGTAGTTCTTATTTTGACTATTATATGCTGTCCCATTGTGTTTGTGACTATACCAGTTTATTCATCTCCCCTCTGCTCCCACTGATGGACCATTGGTTGTGTCAGAGTCTGTTGCTACTCCAGGTATTGCTGTGATCTTGTACGTGTCCCCTGGGATAACAAGGTAGATAACTGGGAGTAGAATTGGTAGGAGATGGAGTGCGCGACTGTAAGCAGGTAATGCCAGACTGCGCTCTAAAGTAGCTGCACCAGTGGGGCACCTAGCTGGCTCAGTCGATAGAGCACGTGACTCTTGATCTCGGGGTTGTGAGTTTGAGCCCCATATTGGGTGTAGAGATTACTTAAAAAAAAAAAAAAAGTAGCTGCACCAAGTTTTACTGTTACCAGCAGTGTGTCAGATTTGTGGCTTCACTTTCTCTCCCAACATTTGACAATGGCGTGTTTCTTTTCCAAGCCCAGCTCGGGGCTTGAACTCGACCCTGAGATCAGGACCAGAGCTGAGATTAAGAGTTGGACACTTAACCGAGTGAGCCACCCAGGTGCCCTGACAGTGTCATGTTTTGATAATAATTTTTTTAACATGGTCAGCGTTAGTGATTCTTTTAGTGTACATAAAGATCCCTGGGGAATTTGTTTAATAAATGTAGATTCCTAGTTGCAGCTACCCTTCACTTCCCCTAGTAGAATTAAATTTGGTAGATCTCTCCAATAGTTTGCCCTAAGATTGTTGAGAAAATTTTTGTTATTCTTCAGATTATTTCAGTGGATTCTGAGAATCAGGACACAGTTCAGGGGTTTGCACTTGCTCCCAAAGGGACGAAATCTAGGAGCTATTTCAAAAGGTTAAACTTGATTCTTACCATCCCAGGTTATTTGAGAAATTCTTAAAAATTTATTTCATTGTTTAAAAAGATGATTCATAAAACCTGTTTTTATGTACCTAGTGTTAGATGAAAAAATTGTTTTGGGGGCGCCTGGGTGGCACAGTCAGTTGAGCATCTGACTCTTGCTTTCGGCTCAGGTCATGATCTCAGGGTCGTGAGATTGAGGCCGCATCAGGATCCACGCTCAGCGCGGAGTTTGCTTGAAATTCTCTCCCTCTCCCTCCACCCCTCCCCGATGTGCATGTGTGTGTGCGCACGCACGTGCAAATCTTAAATTTTTTTTTGGCAGGGAAGGGAATATAAGTTGAGTGGTAAAGTTGTTGACCTATCTAAGATGAAGAGAAAAAAGTGCTTCAGCTAGTATATGGCCTGCAGCACCTTCTCACACTGTATAGGGTCAGGATGTCCTGCCAAAGTTATCAGCTCCTTGCTGAGATCTAAGTTTATTTAGGGAAGTTTCAAAGATCATAGACTTGGCCTTTTTCTGCCTAAACTTGTCCAAATAGTGGGGGAAGAAATATTTTCCTGTAGAGAATAGGAGTTCTTAAGATTCCTGTAATGATGTTGCTCTCTTAGCATTTAAAAAATAATTCCAGACCTTGTGTGGACATGCAGCTTGGCTGCCCATAACCACTGACTTTATGGAGAACAAATTATCAAACCTCCCTCTTCATTCCATTTCGAAACATGGGACTTTAAATTTTTCCCTTAAATTTCATTGCTGTGATGGGAGAAAGTGAAGGATGGTTCGCGTAATTTAACTATCTACTATTGATATTCTCTGGAATCATGTACAAAGTTCTTTTTTTTTTTTTTTTTTTGAGAGAGTGTGTGTGTGCATGGGGTGGGGTGGGGGCAAAGGGAGGGGTAGAGAGAGAATCTTAAGCAGGCTCCACACAAAGTGTGGAGCCCAACACGTGGCTCCATTTCATGACCCCGAGATCATGACCTAAGCTGAAACCAAGAGTTGGATGCTTAACTGAGCCACCCACATACAAAGTTACTTACCCAAGGTGTCTGACTTGCAGTGCAAGACATACACAGTGTCCTTTATGGGAGGTTAATGAAATAGAGCTCAGTCTGTGAAAGAAAACAAATGTAAGTTACCTCATAAAAATTTTCTTCACCTGTTAGAGTAATAAAAGACTCATTTTGAGTTAGTAAGACCACTAGGCTTCTCTACTTACAGAAGAAATCAAAACCTATTTATTGAAGGTGACTTATGACTATCTTGGGAAGAGGACTTTCTGCTAAAAGGCCATGTGCTTGGTTGGCATGGCCTCTCAGTTCTTTCTTTCAAATTTGTTTAATAGAGCAGTCTGCTAAGATGATTTGTGTCTTCTGAAGCCAAATGAGAAAGCAGGCTTTGTCTGGCTATCCGTTGGCATTCTGCTCTATTGACCACTGGTGATTAACTCAACTCTAGGCCCGGTTGGGGATGGAGCTGAAAGTTCCAGCCCTCTAATCATGTGGTTGGTTCCTCTGGCAACCAGCCCCCATCCTGAAGCTGTCTAGGGACCTCATTATCATAAACACAGGTATGTTGAAAGGGGCTTATTATGAAGAGCAAAGCACGTTCTTCTCACCCCTGTCAGGAAATGACAAGATTTTTAGGAGCTCTGTGCCAGGAATGGATCAAAGACCAAATATGTATTTCTTCTTATATCACAGTATCGAGTTAGTAGAGTTTCAGTTGGGAAAAATAAAAAAGTACTGGAGATGGATGGTAGTGATGTTTGCGTAGTGTATATGTACTTAATGCCACGGAACTGTACACTTAAAAATGATTTAAGTGGTAAATTTTATGTTACATTATTTTATCACAAGTAAAATAAGAAACATACCTGGCACATAGTACTAGTGCCTACTAAAGATTAGCCGCTATTTTATTAGTTTGTTACTATTACTATCATTATTTAATGTTATATTTATTATTAGCATTTATTGTCTTATTTATTACTACTACGTGTAGGAATATAATAACTTAATATTACATAGTGGTCTAGGTTCATGCATTCATTCACTGAGTATTCATTGAGCACCTACTATGTGCCAGGTAGTGTTGTAAACACTGAAGAAATCCAGAGGACTTGAATTAGTGTGGGATCGTGAGGAAAGGGGGCGATACAGTGTAGATAAAGGGCCCATGGTAGAGATCATGGGAAATTACTTGAATGGGGTAAAGGATAAAGGACATGGATAGGAAGGAGTCTGAGAGACTGCCTGCCTTTTCAACCCAAATGAGACCAGAAGGGGGACATCAGCAAGGAGAGTTGGTTTGGTGGTAGATGGAGCTGTCTTGAGTGTGCAGGGAGCTCATTCTAGGTTTGAGTCCGCTCAGGGGTTCTTTTTACTCACGAAGGCTTATTTATTGCACATTTGCTCAGAATGATTCTCTGGGTTCTTGAGCTACATGAGGCTCGTTGTGCCATTTTCTCTTTGTTCTGAAAAACAAGCCATGCCTGCTTACCCACACAACTTGGAGTCCCTGTGGTCAGCCAGCCTGGAAGCCGCTGTGTGATAGAGCTTGAGTGCGAGGCTTTCTTTTCATGAGGGCGTGAGCTACAGGCAGTCAGCTGTGGTGTTACCATGGGATTGTGTTGCTTCCTGTCAGAATGGGGAATTTTATAGATTTCAATCCAGTGAGAAAAGCTGTTTGTATGTTTTTGTATATGAGAATTATATATGAGTTTTGTGTATAAGAATTATACATTTTATCAGTGTTTTTAGTTAAAATAGTTACCACTACTACTATTAAAAAAATCATTTAAAATAGGATGACATTTTGAGATGCCAGTGGGATGAAGACATCTAGAAAGTAGTTGGAAATGTGAGTCGGAAATTCAGTTCTTAAAAAATTAAGATTGAGGGATGCCTGGGTGGCTCAGTTGGTTAAGCATCTGCCTTCAGCTCAGGTCATGGTCTCGGGGTCCTGGGATCGAGCCCCATGTTGGGCTCCCTGTTCATCAAGGAGTTTGCTTCTCCCTCTCCCTCTGTCTCTGCCTCCTATTCGTGCTTGCTCTCTCTCTCAAATAAATAAAAAATGCTAAAAAAAATTAAGATTGATAATGGAGTTGGAGAAATCATCCACTAAAAGGCAGTTGTTGAAGTAACGAGAACAGTTAGAACGTTGAAAAATGGCCTGAACGGGGAGGCTGGAGCCAGAAAGCCCAGGAGAGCCATCATGAAGCAAGGGTGGGTGCAGGGTGCCTGGAGGGCTGGAGGGAATGCTTCAGGCCAGGCCTCCGTGGGTGGGCTGTGGCTCAGTTTTACTTAGAAAGTCAGTTCCGTTTACTCAGGGCTAATGAGAGTTGGAGTGGATAGGGGAAAACCAGGTTCTTAGGAATGTTCGCTCACTTCTAAGGGCTCTGAGGTCTGAAACAACTTGACACAAAACAAAAAACCCTCTCTTAGAAAAATATGACTTCCATAACGTTATATAACATTATATCCTTCCACCAAATTCATGATTTACATTTTTCCATGTTATCTTTCTAGTCCCTGTCTGTATAGTTGCACAGTTTTGCAGTTAAAATCAGAAGATCAATACATCTCTTTTATCTGCTTTTTCAAATTTTGCTATTTCAAATATTGTTTACCTTGGTCTTGATAGTTGCCACTATTATGTCTGCATGTTCCTTGATTTGAACACTTAGGTTTTTTTCTAAATTTTTTGTTTTTCATTCCGGGAGTGCTACAGGTAAAGTTTTTGGTATAGCTCAGGCATGTTAATTGTTTTGAATTGTTTCCTTGAGTCAGGAATTGAGAAAAGTCTTTAAGGCTGTGTGGAGCATAATGATTAAGAATGCAAATTTTAGAGATAAACCTGGCTTGGGCGTTTGGGAATCATGTGGCTTAGGTCGTGTTCTTAAACCACCCTGAGCTCTGTGTCCTCCATCAGTCAAGCTGAGCACGTACCCACGTGGTGCTGTAGCTCTGAGCATTTCCTGTGACAGTGTATGTGCTGTGCTTAGCCCGGGATAACTGCCCAGTACGTGTGAACTACTCTTGATATCTGTGACATTCGGAATAATTATTTCCAAGGAGTGGGGTCCTCTGGGATGTTTTATGAGAATATAATTTAATTTGACAGACTTAGAAATTTATCCTATATCCCGAGGTAACTATGATCTGTGTCTTCTGAAGCCAAGTGAGAAGGCAGGCCTTTGTCTGGTTTTCATTGGCATCCTGCTCGGTTTGTGTGTGTGTTTGAGAAGATAAGTTGCAGCTTAGATAACTGAGCTGCAAGTCAAGCTTATTTGAAAGACGCGCTACAACTGGAGGCAAAGACAGCCCTGACTAACTGGGGGTGCCTTGACATCTTAGCGGGCAGACTTTCTCTGCTAATACTGCTGTAGACTACAAGTGGCTGGACCTACGAGTTGCAGGACCTCCCCACTTTGAGTGTTACTTATAGTATATAACTGATTGTGAAAGAAAAACTGTCAGCCCGTTTGGACAGTCATCCAGATTCTGCTGTCTCAGTGCATCTCTCCTTTTTCAGGACCCCATTTATGATACCAATTAACTAGAATTGTGAATGGGGTTAGATTAGTAATTTCCCCTTTATAGTTTTGCTATTTGTTGAGTGAAATGACCTTTCTCCAAACCACGTCTAGATCTGAATTTCCGCGTGCTCTTTACAGTACTCTTCCAGCATTAAAGAGTAACATTTAGGGCTCATGGGTAACCTTTGGCCTCATTCTCCATCTTTTTCCTAATGGTTTCTTGTATGTCTTTCCTGGCAGAACACGCTGTTGCAGCAGCTGGGAGTAGCTCCTTTCTCTGAGGGCCCTTGGCCCTTGTACATTCACCCTCAAAGCCTCTCTGTGCTTTCACGCCTTTTACTCATCTGGCAACATAAAGCTGGTGCTCAAGGTGATCCCGATGTCCCTGAATGCCTTAAAGTTTGGGACAGGTAAGAGAACTCCAGAAGCCCCGCAGAGAGGATTATGTGCTTTTTAAATTTGTTTGACTTCTTTGTAGTTAGCTTGGGCTCTGAGGTGGTATCTGATGATAGGGTGGAGGGTGGTGAGGGCGGAGGAGTCTGTTTCTGATGGCATTGGGGGAAGATTATGAGACAGAACCTGAATCCTGAACGTAACCAATTTTACCTTGACCTGATTTTTTGAGAGATGGAACAGGGAAGCCAACTCTGTCTTTGGTTATTTTGCTTTCAACATGAAAACCACTCAGCGTGACTTGCAGTCTTTTTTTGGACAACTTTTAAAGAATTTTTTTACTTGGGGGAAGCTCAGATTAATCATCTAAATCCTCTTTAGATGGACCTATATTTGCCATTTTTGTTTACATGGTTAGGAGTCTTCAAAGCAGTTTGTTTTCCTAAAAGGCTTTGCTTTTCTCTTTCCCATACTATGATTAAATAGCTCTAATCTGGATTTCAGAAATCATAAACCTCCTTGAATGCCAAAGACCCACTGTATTTTTCTTTTGGAATCTTGCAAAAAGACCAGGAGGTGGGGAAGGGGGGGAGGGGGAAGTATAGGGAGATGGGGTGAGGGAAACCCTTATTAAAACACAAATCTCTTTCCTAATAGCCAAAGGCAATGGAAACAGTTGGCTACATTCATTCCTCTTTTGCATAAAAGCTCTTTTGACCAGTTCTTTGAATAGTATAATTTATTTTTTATTGCTTTTTAGTGCATTGAGTTATTTTTGAGTGCTATCATGCAGTGATTTTAACCTGTAGTGTAAACTCTCAAAATAAGAATTAAGCTGTAGAGTCAAATTATAGGGAAAAGTAATTGAACTGTTGCTAGTTTATCAAACTGTCCAAGTGTACTAATTAAAAAAGAACATGAGCCACCTTTTGGGGGAGCTTACAGTTTTTCATGGTCAGAAATGGCAGAGTGGGTGTTTACACTACTGCCACAGTCGACAAGGAATATTCTGTGGCCGAATTTACCTTTTTTGTAGCCAAGATTGGATTTTTAATCTTCTCTTTATGTTTTAGTCTTCATTTTGTCTACATTTTGTATATTTTTGTCTTCCGTGATTTGTTATCTTGATGCCTGGGTTTAAAAAGCTTAACTCTTCCAGCACTTGACATTGTAACCCTTGGGGGACATTCTGACTTCTTCCACCAGACATGTTCTCCTTTTCTCTGCGGTAGGTTTTTGTCGACAATGAAGCAGAATGCCCTGCAAGGGGTGGTGCCCAACGAGACAGAAGATTTGAATGTGGAACACCTGCAGCTGCTCCTTCTCATTTTCCACAACTTCACTGAGAAAGGCCGACGGGCCATCCTGACCCTTTTTGTGCAGATCATCCAGGAGCTGAGCGCCAACATGGATGCGCAGGCGCGGTCCGTGCCTCTCATCCTAGCTCGCCTGCTTCTGATCTTTGATTATCTGCTTCATCAGTACTCCAAAGCCCCTGTGTATCTGTTCGAGCAGGTACAGATGAACACATTGTTTTTGCTTTACCAGCTGTTATTGAGAGTGTTTTTCTTCTCGAGTTGCCATGATCCAAAGCAAAGTGACTTGTTCGTTTTAGGTTTTAAACATTTGTTGTGGTAGGTTTATGATTAACTTTAGGAAGACCACCGGACTTGCGTGTGCGCATTCACACTTTGTATTTAGCCAGGAGCAGTAAATGTAGGTTATTTGATTTGATGGTTTTGTGAACATTGGATTATAGGTTCTGTTCACAGGTGTCCTTTGAATTAGCTGACTTTACCTGGTGTCCAGCTCAGTGCCCTGAGCATCTGCCCTCCATGAGTATTTGTTAGTGGTTGAATGATGGTTGAGCAGTAACTTTTATGGATTAGTAAACTCTTTTGTTGTAGGGATCCAACATCAGGACGGGAGGGCCAGTTAAGGATTTTTCAGCATTTCCTAAAATGTTTGCTTGAGCCCTGTTCCCCTTGTACTTTGGCAAGAAGTTGCTCTCCAAAGAAGTTACAGAAAAATCAAAACTTTAGTTTGGTTTGTGAGTTTCCCAAGCTTTGATGCGTTGATCAGTTATCACACCTGCAGTGAGATGCAGAATGTCGCTATGTGTCTTTCTTAATTTGAGTATTTGTGTTTTAAAAGGTGCAGCATAACTTGCTGAGTCCTCCTTTTGGGTGGGCAAATGGATCCCAGGACAGCAGCAGCCGCCGGGCGACCACCCCTCTCTATCATGGGTTCAAAGAAGTAGAAGAAAACTGGTCTAAGCATTTTTCATCAGGTCAGAAAGAAGATTGTCAGTAAGAAGCTGACTCACTGGTTCTCATTGTGGGGATTGAATTTGGTGCTTAGAGACTCCTCAAGACTTAGTCTATTCCCTGTAGGTGGCAAATACCAAGGGATTCAAAACATTTTTGGAAATAGACTGTCACATATCCCACATTGATTTAAAAACAAAAAGCAAAACAACATTGAGACATAAGAATTAGGAATTCTTGTGTCTGCTGCTCATGGAGTGTAGTACATGGATTCCTGCCACTCTGAGTGATTACATTTAATTTTCCACAGGAAAGTGGTACTAGCCCACAAGGCTGAATTTCCTTTTGGTCATGGTGGGGTACTGTTCAGAAAATAATGGGAGCCATGACCTTCTCTATGGTGATTCTTAGGAGCAGTTGTCCATTCTTTTGATGAAGTGCCTCTTATGTTTATTTTTAGTGTGTGTTTGCTCATCCTTAGGATTGTTAGCTGTTAAATGTATTTTGTGGAAACTCTCATCAAGGCTGTGTATGAATTTAGTATCACTGGGATCTCTTATTACTTAGTCCCTTTGATACTGGGGAGACAGCATTTAAGTTTAATGCAGTTAGTCTAAGGACCCAATTTTGATGATTAACTTGGTGATTGTAGAGCTACCTCTGTTATCTTCTAGAGCAGTGGTTCTTAACTAGGGATGATTGGGCCCCTCCCCAGAGGAGACATTTGGCAATGTCTGGAGACCTGTTTGGTTGTCACAGTGGGGAAGGGTGCTAAACATCCTGTCGTGCACAGGACTGCAGCACAGGACTGGCCCTGAGTGTCAGTAGTGCCAGGGTTGTTTGTGTCTTCAAGTGTCTGAAGTGTTTTCTTAGTTTTTACATTTTATGCTTGCTGAACAGAGTTGAGAATGAAACCATTCTTTTAACGAGCTCATTGTTTTTCAGATGCTGTCCCACAACCCAGATTCTACTGTGTCCTGTCCCCAGAAGCCTCAGAGGATGATTTGAACCGACTCGATTCTGTGGTACCAGGAATTTTAAAACCCCATCTTACATATGGGTCAGATGGTTTCCACCAAAATCAGTCTATCAGGGGAAAAGGGAATGACTTGCTTTTTGTAATGAGGGAATTTGGCCTGTTTTAGGATTTGAGCTTATTCTAGAAGGAAAATGTCATTTGCCGGGCTTCACTTTTGCCATAGGGGCATCTTCTTCCCGTCTTTGTTAGTATCTTCACGTGCAGATATTTTTAATGGACAAAAATAGTTGTCTCATTCTAATGCCTGCACTTGTGTTCTCACATAACCCATAAACCGAGAGAGGTCCCAGAGTGGGAATCTTGCTGCAATGAGAAATTCTTACCTATTATTTGAATGAGCTATTTGCCAGTCATGAGGTTAAATGATAGTGTAGGGGTAGCACACAAAATATTTAAAAAAATAAGAAAAAAAAATTTTTTCCCCCCTCAATATTAGGCATGTGATGTTCTTTTCTCTAAGCTTGTCAAGTATGATGAGCTTTATGCTGCACTGACATCCCTGCTTGCGGCTGGATCCCAGCTTGATACAGTCAGGAGAAAGGAAAACAAGAACGTAACAGCCCTGGTAAGACCACTGAAGCGCCGGCTGAGTATAAAGAGTTTGGAATGTGTTTGATGATTGGGTAGCAGTTCTACCAGAAATTTCTTTCTGAGATCTAATCAGTTACTGAATTATCTGTTTCCAGAACTGACTGATATTTCAGTCTGTCTGCCTGCCTGCCTGCCTTCCTTCCTTCCTTTTTTTTTTTTTTTTTTAAAGATTTTATTTATTAGAGAGTGAGAAAGAGGTTGAAATGAGCACGAGCGGGGAGGGGGGCGGGACAGGTAGAATGAGAAGCAGGCTCCCCACTGAGTGGCTCAGGCTCGATCGCAGGATCCTGAGATCATGACCTGAGCCGAAGGCAGCCGCTTAACTGATTGAGCCACCCAGGCGCCCCTGATACCTCAGTGTTTCTATGTAGTTTGGGTGGCTGTGTTCACTTAGAGATAGTTTAACCATTTTGCCTTTCTTTTTGTTACATTGAGGGAACTATGTGACTTTGAGAGTTAATGGCCACCTAAATATCAGCGCTTCAGTGAATGGTGGTTGATGTGTGACAGTGACAGTCTCCCACTGGCATTTTTTCTCTGGTCCCACGAATGCATCTCTACCTCTGGAACCTGTAACAGCAGTTCAGGCCACAGAAAGGGGCACCTGATGATGGGGTTGCCGGCAGAATGGCTCGGTCTCTTTTGGTTACTTGATAAATTCTTGGGAAGCCAGAGTTGTCTTATAGCAATGGCTTTGGCCTGTGAGATGTGCACAGGTGGAGCAAGTTATTTCGACGTGTGTTTTACTATTTTCTGTTTTGTTATTAGATACATTCTCTATCAAAGACCTGCCGAGCAGACTTGCGAGCCAGATCTTAGCTGAAGAGCAGGACTGCATACAGTCTGCTTTAAACATTGTATTTGGAACAGTTCTTACTGTCTGGGGGCTCGTGACATGATACCAAGTGCCACTGCTGCGACCGCTCTTTTTGCTTCCTCCAGGAGGCCTGTGCCCTTCAGTGTTACTTCTTGATACTGTGGAGGATCCTGGGGATTTTGCCACCATCAAAGACCTACATGAACCAGCTGGCCATGAACTCACCTGAGATGAGTGAATGTGACATCTTACACACCTTGCGCTGGTCTTCCCGCCTCCGCATTAGCTCTTATGTCAGCTGGATAAAGGTACCACGGTGTCACACAGGGCTTGCTGTCAAAGCCACCATGCTCTGTACTTGTGGGAACTTGTCAATTTAAGGGTAATGAAAGCTTTAGACTCTATCTGTATTAATCTCCTGAATACCTTTTCTTGCTGTCCAAACAGGATCACCTTATCAAACAAGGAATGAAGGCGGAACATGCTGGTTCTCTACTAGAACTGGCATCCACCAAGTGCAGCTCAGTGAAATATGACGTTGAAATTGTAGAGGAATACTTTGCTCGACAGGTATGTTTATTTTGGGTCCATAATGCCAGGATTTAGCTTTTGCTGCAGCTTTTTGCCTCAACTAACTAATATCTTGGGTACTTTTAAAGATATCATCATTCTGTAGCATCGACTGTACCACCATCTTGCAACTCCATGAAATTCCAAGTCTGCAGTCCATCTACACCCTTGATGCTGCCATCTCGAAGGTCCAGGTCTCCCTGGATGAGCATTTTTCCAAGATGGCCGCTGAGACCGATCCTCATAAGTCGTCTGAGATCACCAAGAACCTGCTTCCAGCCACGCTACAGCTCATTGACACCTATGCGTCATTCACTAGGTGTGATGGGCTGCCTGACCGCAGATGTCGGAAGTGGGGAGTTTAGATCCTTGGGTTTACTTTCTTTAGAAGCCTGAAAATTCTTCAAATTGAACTTAGTGGTTCTAAGTACTGTTCACTGTGCAGATCCTTATGGACTCAGAATCTTACATTTTTTTCTTTTTGTCAGCTTAGGGTTTTTTTTTCTCTTGGTAAAATGTTTTTTCTCTAATATAAAGAAAGGAATGTCTGTGAGAGAATTTTCAAATAGTTCAGGAAGAGTCAAGAGCAAGTTTGATGTCTATAAATCTTTAAATATTTTATTGCATTGAACTTACAGGATACTAGGAAAGATAATGAAATTTCCTCAAACGTGTCATTTCTGTTATTCACTAAGACGAAGCTTTAAATGCTCTTCAAATTTCATGGTAGGAAGTTAGAGAAACAAATTTTGTAATGAATCAGGGAGTATTTTGAAATCCAGTCCTTTCTAAAATAATACACGTTGGAAATTGCACGCCCTATAGACTAGTTCTGCATGATGTTTAAATACTGTGGAATCTACTTTCAGTGTATAAAGATGGTGAGTTTATTCACATAACAAGATTTCTGACTTTTCTTACATGGGAAGAACTAGCAGAACTGGGTCTGACTTGCCACGTGACATTAGCACGTTGGAGTTGAGGAGTGGCTACCCCGTGTAGCTGTTCACACCGGGTGCCTTTATGCTCGTTTACTTTCTCTGGTCCCTGTAGGATTTCACCGTTCAGCTCCTGTTCTGTGGAGCTTTTATGCTAAAAGGTACTTTAGATTGTTGTAAAGTTTAACTAATGCCTAAGTTTGGATGTCTTGCAGTAAGTAGAGCAGGGATTCTTGCTGGAGGCACAGTTCTTGACGATACATGAACAGGAGGCATGAATAGCAAATGGGGGTGCTTGCTATATGTCAAGTACTTTTCTAGGTGCTGGGGGATCACAGTAGCAAAGCTGACAAAGTCCCTGCCCCCTGAGAGCTTCTAGGCTCCAATCTGGCCCATAAGGCCAACTCTTTGTACACTAAGCTGTTAATAAATGTTCTTGGCAAGTAAGTTTGGGAAGTCCTGAGTAAATATGGTTGAACTGCTTTTGAAAAAGTATAGTAAGTTGACCTTTGAACACCGATCCCCCTGTGTAGTTGAAAATGTGCTTAGAACTTTTGATCCCCCCAAAACATAACTACTGATAGCCCACTGTTGACCGGATGGGGAAGTAAAGGATTTGAGTAGGAATGAGTTAAGGGCGGTAGTTACCCTCTAAATTTATAGCTGTTTGTATTTTCCTGAATTGCAGTGAATTGCTGTACTGATAACATAAAGATCTATTAGCACGTGCTTTGTGTATATGTGTATCATATACTGTGTTCTTACAATTAAGCTAGTGAAAAAGAAAATGTTATTGGGAAAATCATAAGGAAGACAGAATGTTTACAGTACTGTATTGTACTTATTGGCAAAAATCCGTGTGTAAGTAGACCTGTGCAATTAAAACTCCTATCGTTCAGAGGTGAACTGTACTTCTCAGAGCCTTCAGTATATACACTGCCAATCTTTCAAAGCTAGGGGAGGTGGGTAGATAGTGTTCAGTGTTTGCCAAGCTCATTTGTCCTGGAATTGCATTTTGGGAACATTTCAGAGGATGGGATATTCTTTGGGAAGCAGCTACCCATTGGAAATCTTACGAGATCACAAAGGGGCAGGTACTGTCAACTACATTTAATAGATTGGGAAACCGAGGTACAGGTGTTCCAGTTTGTCTAGGGCAGTTTCTTCTAATTATGATGGGAGTAGATTCTTCAGCTTTCACATATCTCTTATTTTTTTCTTCAGAGCCTATTTGCTACAGAACTTTAATGAAGAAGGATCCACTGAAAAACCTTCCCAGGAGAAATTGCATGGCTTTGCTGCTGTTTTGGCTATTGGCTCTAGTAGGTGCAAGGCGAACACTCTGGGTAAGTGAATGTGCTTTTGAAATGCTGTTACCGCTAGTAGGACTAGTCTTTTTTTTTTTTTTTTTTTTTTTTTTTTAATGATTTTTTAATTATATTATGTTAGTCACCATACAGTACATCCCCGGTTTCCGATGTAAGGCTCGATGATTCATTAGTTGTGTATAACACCCAGTGCACCATGCAATACGTGCCCTCCTTACTACCCATCACCGGTCTATCCCATTCCCTCACCCCCCTCCCCTCTGAAGTCCTCAGTTTGTTTCTCATAGTCCATAGTCTCTCATGTTTCATTCCCCCTTCTGATTACCCCCCCCTTTCTTTATCCCTTTCTTCCCCTACTGATCATCCTAGTTCTCATGTTCCATAGATGAGAGAAATCATATGATAGTTGTCTTTCTCTGCTTGACTTATTTCACTTAGCATTATCTCCTCCAGTGCTGTCCATGTTGTAGCAAATGTTGAGAACTCGTTCTTTCTGATAGCTGAGTAATATTCCATTGTATATATGGACCACAACTTCTTAATCCAGTCATCTGTTGAAGGGCATCTCGGCTCCTTCCACGATTTAGCTATTGTGGACATTGCTGCTATGAACATTGGGGTGCATATGGCCCTTCTCTTCACTACGTCTGTATCTTTGGGGTAAATACCCAGTAGTGCAATGGCTGGATCATAGGGTAGCTCAATTTTTAACTTTTTAAGGGACCTCCACACTGTTTTCCAGAGTGGCTGTACCAACTTGCATTCCCACCAACAATGTAGGAGGGATCCCCTTTCTCCACATCCTCTCCAACAATTGTTGTTTCTTGCCTTGTCTATTTTTGCCATTCTAACTGGCGTAAGGTGGTATCTCAGTGTGGTTTTGATTTGAATTTCCTTGATGGCTAATGATTTTGAACATTTTTTCATGTGTCTGTTAGCCATTTGTATGTCTTCATTGGAAAAGTGTCTGTTCATATCTTCTGCCCATTTTTTGATTTGTTTATTTGTTTCTCGTGTATTGAGTTTGAGAAGTTCTTTGTAGATCTTGGATACCAGTCCTTTATCTGTAGTGTCATTTGCAAATATATTCTCCCATTCCGTGGGCTGCCTCTTAGTTTTTCTGACTGTTTCCTTGGCTGTGCAGAAACTTTTAATCTTGATGAAGTCCCATAAATTCATTTTATCTTTTGTTTCTCTTGCCTTTGGGGATGTGTCATGAAAAAGGTTGCTTTGGCCGATGTCGTAGAGGTTGTTGCCTATGTTCTCCTCTAGAATTTTGATAGATTCCTGTCTCACATTGAGGTCTTTCATCCATTTGGAGTTTATTTTTGTGTATGGTGTGAGATAGTGGTCAAGTTTCATTCTTTTGCATGTAGCTGTCCAATTTTCCCAGCACCATTTATTGAAGAGACTGTCTTTTTCCCACCGGATGTTTTTTCCTGCTTTATCAAATATTAGTTGCCCAAAGAGCCGAGGGTCCATTTCTGGGCTCTCTATTCTTTTCCATTGGTCTATGTGTCTGTTTTTGTGCCAGTACCATGCTGTCTTTGTGATCACAGCTTTGTAGTACAGCTCGAAATCCGGCATTGTGATGCCCCCAGCTTTGTTTTTCCTTTTCAACAGTTCCTTGGAGATTCGGGGCCTTTTCTGTTTCCATACAAATTTAAGGACTGTTTGTTCCAGTTCTTTGAAAAATGTCCTTGGTATTTTGATCGGGATAGCATTGAAAGTGTAGATTGCTCTGGGTAGCATGGACATTTTAACTATGTTAATTCTTCCGATCCATGAGCATGGAATATCTTTCCATCTTTTTATGTCTTCCTCAATGTCTTTCAAGAGTGATTTATAGTTTCTAGAATATAGGTCCTTTACGTCTCTGGTTAGGTTAATTCCAAGGTAACGTATGGTTTTTGGTGCTATTGTAAATGGGATGGATTCCCTAATTTCTCTTTCTTCGGTCTCGTTATTCGTGTATAGAAATGCAACTGATTTCTGAGCATTTATTTTGTATCCTGCCACGTTACTGAATTGCTCTATAACTTCTAATAATTTGGGAGTGGCTTCTTTTGGGTTTTCCATATAGAGTATCATGTCATCTGCAAAGAGAGACATTTTGACTTCTTCTTTGCCAATTTGAATACCTTTGATCCCTTTTTGTTGTCTGATTGCTGTTGCAAGGACTTCTAGTACTATGTTGAATAATAGTGGCGAGAGTGGGCATCCTTGTCGAGTTCCTGATCTTAAGGGAAAGGCTTCCAGCTTTTCTCCATTGAGAATAATATTTGCAGTAGGCTTTTCATAGATGGCTTTTATGAGATTGAGAAATGTACCTTCTATTCCTACACTCTGAAGGGTTTTAATCAGGAAAGGATGCTGTATTTTGTCAAATGCTTTTTCAGCATCGATTGAGAGGATCATATGGTTCCTGAGTCTTTTCTTGTTGATATGATGTATCACACTGATTGATTTGCGAATATTGAACCACGCTTGCATCCCAGGTATGAATCCCACTTGATCGTGATGGATAATCCTTTTAATGTACTGTTGGATTCTATTAGCAAGTATCTTGTTGAGGATTTTGGCGTCCATATTCATTAGGGAAATCGGTCTGTAATTCTCCTTTTTGAGGGGGTCTTTGCCTGGTTTGGGGATCAAGGTAATATTGGCCTCATAGAATGAGTTTGGTAGCTTTCCTTCTGTTTCTATTTTTTGAAATAGCTTTAGGAGAATAGGTATTATTTCTTCCTTGAATGTTTGGTAGAATTCCCCAGGAAAACCGTCCGGGCCTGGAGTTTTGTTATTTGGAAGGTTGTTTATCACTGACTCAATTTCTTCATAATTAATTGGCCTGTTTAAGGAATCAATTTCTTCCGGTTTCAATCTTGGTAGTTTATAGGTTTCCAGGAAGGATTCCATCTCTTCCAGATTGCTTAGTTTATTGGCATATAGCTGTTGATAAAAATTTCTAATAATCCTTCCAATTTCAATGGTGCTCGTCGTGACCTCTCCTTTTTCATTCATAATTTTAATAATCTGGGTCCTTTCTCTTTTCTTTTGGATAAGTCTTGCCAGTGGTCTGTCAATTTTATTGATTCTCTCAAAGAACCAGCTTCTAGTCCTGTTGATCTGCTCTACTGTACTTCTGGTTTCTGCTTGATTGATTTCAGCTCTAATTTTGGTCAACTGCTTCCTCGTGCGTGGATTAGGCCTGTCCCTCTGTTGCTGTTCCAGCTTCTTGAGGTGAGAATATAAAAACTGCATTTTAGATTTTTCTATTCTTTTGAGTGAGGCTTGGATGGCTATGTATTTCCCCCTTAGGACTGCCTTTGCAGTATCCCATAGGTTTTGGACTGTTGTATTTTCATTCTCATTGGTCTCCATAAATTGTTTAATTTGATTTTTGATTTCCTGGTTTATCGAGTCATTCCTGAGCAGGATGGTTCTTAGTCTCCAAGTGTTTGAGTTTCTTCCAAATTTTTCCTTGTGGTTGAGTTCCAATTTCAGAGCGTTGTGGTCTGAGAATATGCAGGGGATAATTTCAATCTTTTGGTATCGGTTGAGACCTGTTTTGTGTCCCAGAACATGGTCTATTCTTGAGAATGTTCCATGGGCATTAGAATAGAATGAGTATTCTTTGGTTCTGGGGTGTAGTGTTCTATATATATCTATGAGGTCCAACTCGTCGAGTATGGCATTCAAAGCCTTTGATTCTTTGCTTAGTTTTTGCCAGGGTGTTCTGTCTATTTCTGATAGTGGAGTGTTGAGGTCCCCTACTATTAATGTATTTTCATTTATATGTCTCTTTATTCTGGATAAGAGTTGGCTTGTGTATCTTGCTGCTCCCCTGTTGGGGGCATATATATTTATAATTGTCATATCCACTTGTTGAATACTTCCCTTAAGAATAATATAGTGCCCTTCTGCGTCTCTAACTATAGTCTGTAGTTTAAAATCCAATTTATCTGATATGAGAATTGCTACCCCAGCTTTCTTTTGAGGACCATTTGCGTGAAAGATGGTACTCCATCCCCTTACTCTCAGTCTGAATGCATCTTTGGGTTCGAAATGAGTCTCTTGTAGACAGCAAATGGATGGGTCATTTCTTTTTATCCAATCTGCAACCCTGTGGCGTTTTATGGGATGGTTCAAACCATTTACATTAAGACTGATTACTGATAGATATGATTTTAATGTTGCCATGTTGCCAGTAAAGTCTTTGTTTGTATTGGCTGTGACTTTCTGTTCTGTATCACTCTTGGGGCCTTTTTACTTTTATAGAACCCCCCGTAATATCTCCTGTAGGGCTGGTTTCGTAGTTACAAAATTGGTTAGTGACTGGCGATTCTGAAATGTCTTTATTTCTCCATCAATTCTGAATGACAGCCTTGCTGGATAAAGGATCCTTGGCTGCATGTTTTTCTCTGAAAGAGCTTTAAATATGCTCCCCCAACCCTTTCTCTCATTCCAGGTCTGTGTAGACAGGTCTGACGTAATTCTGATGCTTTTGCCTTGGTACGTGAGAAATTTCTTTGCCCTGGCCGCTTTCAATACTGTATCCTTGCATCTAATATTTGCGAATTGCACTATGATGTGACGTGGCGTAGGTTTGTCGTGGTTGAGCTTGGGAGGGGTCCTCTCTGCTTCTTGGACACGAATGTTTGTTTCCCTTGCTAGATTAGGGAAGTTTTCAGCTACAATTTGTTCAAATATCTCTTCTAGACCTCTGTTTTTCTCCACCCCCTCGGGGATGCCGATGATTCTAACATTGGATCGTTTCATTGAGTCAGTAATCTCCCGTAACCTACATTCGTGGGCGTGGATTTTTTTAAGACCATCTTCTATTTTCATTTTTTCCTCTATTAACCCATCCTCCAATTCACTAACCCTTTCCTCTGCTTCTGCGACCCTGGCTGTCAGAGCCTCTAGTTTTGCCTGCATTTGGCCCATAGAATTTTTAATTTCTGTCAGATTCACTCTCATTTCTGTCCTTAGGGATTCTATATTCTCAGTAACCTTTTCGTTTATACTTTTTTCAATTCTACTCATCATTTTGACCATCGTTACTCTGAATTCCATTTCTGATAATTTGGTTACATCCATATCCATTATTTCTGTGGCAGAGGCCACAGTCTCACTGTCTTTTCTTTGCTGGGGGGGGCTTCTCCTTCTTGTCATTCTGATGAGGAGAGGTTGCGGGGTTGTCCAGAGCCCAAATTATTGACTGGGTCCCAGGCCGTGCCCCTTGTTTTATAGGGATCTTAGGGATGTGGGCTTCTTCTTTAAAGATTTTATTTATTTATTTATGTGGCAGCCAACCAGCGAGAGAGGGAACAGAAGCAGGGGAGTGGGAGAGGAAGAAGCAGGCTCCCAGCGGAGGAGCCCGATGAGGGACTCCTTTCCGGAACGCTGGGATCACGCCCTAAGCCGAAGACAGGCGCTCAATGACTGCACCACCCAGGCGCCCGGGTTGTGGGCTTCTTGATTTTTCAGCCTGCCTTCTGTGTTCTGGGGGAGGGGCCTGCCGCGCCGATACTCAGGCAGCCCTGTTTGGGTAGAGTCTCCGTGTCCCCTGCGAGGGGGGATGGGGATGGGCACTCTCTGAGCCGGTATTTCCAGGCTTTTGTTCTCTGGCGGCTTTCCCTGGCGGTTTGCTGTGCCTCTTCTGAGAGTCAGAGCAGCAGCGGCCGAATTTCAGCCTCTGTCACAGAACAGAGGGATTGCGGCCCATTCTCTACTAATGTTCTGGCCACTTTAACTCTGTTACTGTTGGTGCTGCTCAACCCTGCAGCGTCCCGGGATGTGCGCCCCACACCCGGCGTCCCAGCCCTCACTTCCAGGGCCGGCGCGTCTCTGTCCTTTGTGTTTCTAATGCCGCCAGCCGCCAGCCGCCCCGCGCCCGCTCCCGGATCTCCCGGTCTCAGTCTGGATCCAGTGAGCGCACCAGGATTCCGGGGTTCCGCGAGATGCCTGGTGGCGCGCGCACCCGGCTCACGGTCTCAGTCTGCTGTTTTGCGGGTGCCGACCACGAGCCACGCCCGCTCCCCCGTGCAGGTGGCTACCGCTTCCCGGCGCCCGAACGCGGCGGCTCCCTCCCCCTTCCGTTTATCTTCCGATATCTGTGCACAGTTTCATGGCTCCCCGCTTCGTACCTCAATACTCAGCGCTGGAGATGTTCATTTGTAGAGATCCAGATGCGTCTTCCTGCGTCTCAGGCTGGTTCCGTGGTTGTTTAGGCTGGTCTGGTACCTATCCCACTCGACTCGGAGGACCGGCTGAAAACGGTGTCTCCTACTCCTCCGCCATCTTAACTCCTCCCCTAGTAGGACTAGTCTTACCACTCCTCTGTCTCCTGACATTTACCACTTGCTGGAACCTTTCTGTGTATCGAACGCTGACACAGGTTTATCTCTTGTCAGTCCTCTTGGGAGCCTTATGAAGTGTTATTTTGCTCTTTTACTCAGTAGGAGACTAAGTCTTAGAGATGTTAATTTGCCCAAAATCCTACGTCTTGCAAGATGTGGAGGCTGGGTTCCATACCAAAGTCATTTGTTTCTAAATCATTAGCCTGTGTTGTTCTCCTTTTCATTTACGGAGATCAGGAAGACTAGTGAGCTGCTGCTTTGTGCTGGGCAAACCTCTTCCCTGTGCTAGGAATGATCTGGTAGAAATGGAGGGTGGGGGAGCAAAAGGGCCTGAGCAGGACTGGAGTTAAGAGCAGTAGTTACCCTCTCAATTTATAGCTATGTGTATTTTCCTGAATTGCAAGCTTTAAATGCCCTTTCAGTTGTTCACATAGTCACACTTTTGGAAATTAAGTTCTCCTACTTCATGGAATGCTGTTCTTGATGTGCATTAAGAATCCCTGTCCTCAGGGGCACCTGGGTGGCACCATCAGTTATGCGTCGGACTCTTGATTTTGGCTCAGGTCCTGATCTCAGCGCCGTGGTCAACGGGGAGTCTGCTTGAGATTTCTCCCTCTCCTTTGCCCCCCCCCCCAAATCTCTGTCTCTCATTCCCTCTTTCTTTAAAATGTATAAATAAATCTTCAAAAACAGAAAAAGAATCCTTGCCCTCAGATCTGTCTTGAGAGGAGGAGAAGAGATCAACATGCTACCTGTTCGTGGAAGGTGTAGCAGATGCTGAGTAGCAATTGTAGCCTGACTTGTAGTGACACGCTCGCGCTTTGCATCCTGTTCTCAGCTGTCGTCTTTACTTGTGAGATTAGAAAGTGAATATGATGGGAAATGAAAACCTTATAATTGACATTGTTAGCTATTAAGCAATTAGCTAGTTCTTGGATGTAGTACTGCTATTGAAAGACTTATCTAACCGATCCTAGTAATTATGTTGACAGCTTGGGCAATGGTGTATCTTCCTGCATTTGGGCTTGGCTTTAAAATAGTATTTGTCATTCTTTCTCTCTTGTGATGATGTGTTCCTTCCTGTCGCCTCCAGGTCCCACTCTGGTTCAGAATTTACCATCCTGGGTGCAGGCTGTGTGTGAATCCTGGAACAACATCAACACCAATGAGTTTCCCAACATCGGATCATGGGTGAGTGTCTGTTCTCAGAATAGAGATGGGGAGCGCTAGGCATTCTGTGTTCTGTTCTTATTCCTTGGCTGAAATTAACTGCCAAGAGGTCTTGGTATGCCGCAATATATTTGCTATGGCTGAATCAATAATCAAAGGCTTGAATGACCCAAATGGTACCCAGGTGGTTGTTTCGTTAAGAAATCTGTGTTACTGTGTTATAGGGCAACCGTTTTATTGCTTGGAGTCTCCATTTCCTTGTCTTTTTCATACCGGGATGTGAAGATTAATTGTATTAAATGTTAGGTGCCCCTGAATTCTCAGTAAATGTGAACTGTTTTCATTTTCCTTTTAGGAAAAATGTCAGGAACCTGCTCCTTTTGTCATAGTTTTCTAGGTAGGGTAGCTTTCAGGTTCTAGAGGCTGTTAGAAGACTGTGGAGTCTCTTGTCAGTTTACTTGACCTTTGTGTCTGCTCTGCTCAGATTACCTCTATTAACAGATTATTCCCTTGTCACAGTTCGTTGGGGAAGTCACGTATTATAATCTTGTTATCCCTGCTTTATAACCGTGACCTCTGTTTAAATCACACGGAGCTGTAGCAGAAGGATAATGAAGATATTTTAATGGAGACTCTGATGCTTTGCAAAATACTCCCCTTCTTAATTATTAGAGATAGTAGTTTTAGTGTTAAATAGAACATATTCTAATTGTTTGAAAGAATTATTCTAATTGTTTGAAAACTGGTGTTGGATATCTTAACTTAGTACTAACATTTTAAATTTTTAGCTTTTTTTTTTTAAAGGGGGTAGGGGCAGAGGGAGAGGGAGAATCTCAAGCTGACTCCCCACTGAACAAGGACCTGATGCGGGTCTCGAGCCCATGACCCTAAGATTATTACCTGAGCCGAAATCAAGAGTCGGGCGCTTAAACCTGAGCCACCCAGGCGCCCCTTAACTTTTTAAATTTTGAGTTACTTTTGTACTAACTAAAATTTGTAAACGGCTTCCTTCGCTCCACCTCACTTTCCTTCCCAGGATAAATAATAGTGTATACTGAGTAGAGCCATTAGTCTAGAAACCTCAGTGGGGTCTTAGTTTGTGCCAGTGGGTTCTTTTCCCCCCACATGAGAATTTTATCCCGGCTAGATAGATGGTCTGTCCATTCGTGTATGTTTTGCTTCCTTTCAGCGCAATGCCTTTGCTAATGACACCATCCCTTCTGAGAGTTACATCAGTGCTGTGCAGGCTGCTCACTTGGGGACTCTTTGTGGCCAAAGTCTGCCCCTGGCTGCTTCCCTGAAGCATACCCTCCTCTCACTGGTCAGGCTGACTGGAGATCTTATTGTGTGAGTACCTACTGTGGAGCCCTGTGTGCTCTCTGTTCCTGTGTTCCTTCGTAGCTAAAGGAAGATGAAGTTTATAATCGTATAATAATGCTTTTCTTGGATGCTTCTCTAGCAAGGAGAGTGTGTTGTTTCAGAGTGGAGTGTGAGCATTGAGCTAGAATGTGATGTGAAAGGTAGCAGAATACCTCCTTCCCTCTTGCAGAAAAGGCCATCCAGGCTTTAAATCATGTTGTGATTTTGGGGTGCTTTGGGTTGGAGTTTTAAGGTGGCACTGATACATTTCAAATCATGCATCTCCAGAATTCTCGCGGGAGTTAGCCTCTGTCTTGTGGGGCCCGGGGTAGGCCGGCGGGGGCACTGCTTTGTCTTCCTGTGCAGAGGGCCCGGGTGAAGTCCTCTATCACATCGCCTTCACAGTGATCCAGATTCCTGGCAGTTCTACAGAGTTGTCTGCGATGGGTTTCTAGCTTAGGTTTTAGTTAATTTTCTTTTCTGAATATTATAAAATACATGTTAAGTTGTTAAAATGGGCCTTTCACCTGGAATTGATTTTTGTTTCTGATGTAATAATGAAAAATGAAATTATGAAGTTGTATGATTACACCTATATAAAAAATAACTATCAAGGGACAAAAGACTGGAATAAAAGCCCTCCTCCCTCAGTAAATGATTGAGTTGCCCTATCCTCGCCTTCGCAGCTTTGTTGGGGGAGTATATTCACTAACGTGGTTCCATTTTCTTTGCTGAAGTTGGTCCGATGAGATGAACCCGCCGCAGGTAATTCGGACTCTTCTTCCCCTTCTTTTGGAGTCGAGCACTGAGAGCGTCGCTGAGATCAGTAGCAACTCCCTGGAGCGCATCCTGGGCCCTGCAGAGTCTGAGGAGTTCTTGGCTCGAGTGTATGAGAAGCTGATCACTGGTTGTTATAACATTCTGGCCAACCATGCAGATCCCAATAGGTGAGCCTGATTGAGGGGGCAGCAGGCGCCCAGGATCTCCTGCTGCTTGTAGTGGAATGTACCAGCGCTGGCTTCTTTAGGTCATTAATAAATGGCTTACTGTGCTTTTTAACAGAAAGTTCTGTACTTGTGTGCATTTTATGTTCTTGTGGACATGCACGAAAAGTTATTTGGAATCCACTTTTATGATTAATTGTTAGGAATCAATGTTGAGAAAGTGGAAGGCTTAAATGGTTCAGATTTGGAAACTTCAAGTAATTGAACAGATGCTTATCAAGCGCCGTACTTGATGTAATGAACTGTACAAAGGAGCTTCATAGGATTTCTAATATTTTTGGAATCATGCCGCTGACATGGGTGGTGGGGAATTAGACAGTCTTTCACCATCGTTTGACTTTGGTACTTTAGGCCATAGTGATGTGGGTGAGTCCTCAAGAGCAGCAGAGTAAGTTACAATGCTTTGTCCCGCTGAGAACTGTACTAATAAAGGGTTCCAGTATAGACATTCCTGGCTTTTTGTTGTTGGCTTCAGTGTTTCATCAGGTGCTCCTTTTTTTTTTCTTCTTCCCTTCCCTTCCTCTTCGCCTCCCCCTCTCTCTTTCCCTCCCTCCCTCCTTCCCCCTCTCCCCTCCCCTTCCCTTCCCTTCCCTTCCCTTCCCTTCCCTTCCCTTCCCTTCCCTTCCCTTCCCTTCCCTTCCCTTCCTTTCCCCCTCCCTTCCCTTCCCCTCCCTCCCTTTCTTTCTTTTCTTTCTTTCTTTCTTTCTTTCTTTCTTTCTTTCTTTCTTTCTTTCGAAACAGCAGCAATGATTCTTTGAACTCTTAGCCTTTGACTACATCCTTTATCTAAGATTTTAGGAACATTTTTGTTCTGTTACAGTTTAATGTATTAAACATGTACTGAGCTCCTGTGTAGCCAAGCTTTATGTTAAGCTTTGAAATTAAAAAAAAAAAAAAAAAATTTTAGGGGCACCTGGGCGGCGCAGTCGTTAAGTGTCTGCCTTTGGCTCAGGGCGTGATCCTGGCATTCTGGGATCGAGCCCCACATCAGGCTCCTCCGCTGGGAGCCTCTTCTTCCTCTCACACTCCCCCTGCTGTGTTCCCTCTCTCACTGACTGTCTCTCTGGCAAATAAATAAAATCTTAAAAAAAAAAATTAAAAAAAATTTATTTGACAGAGAACATAAGCAAGGGGAGCAGCAGGCAGAGGGAGAGGGAGAAGCAGGCTCCCCGCTGAGCAGGGAACCCAATGCGTGGCTCAATCCCAGGACCCTGGGATCATGACCTGAGCTGAAGGCAGGCGCTTAATCGATTGAGCCACCTAGGCACCCCTTATGCTAAGCTTTGAAAAAAAAATTGAATATTGCCCTTAGGGTTCAGTCATAACTTAGGATTTTTAAAAATCAATATTAGGAAGACATTGAAAAAGACGTTATTTCTGGTAGTTAATTTTTCTTTTTGATCCTCAGTGGACTGGATGAATCCATCTTGGAGGAATGTCTCCAGTATTTGGAAAAGCAACTGGAAAGCAGCCAGGCTCGTAAAGCTATGGAGGAATTTTTCTCTGACAGGTGAGCCGTATTTTGTTTTACTCAGTGAACATGTTTTGAATGTCTCCTGAAAGCGTTAGGTGTTTTTTTCTCAGGGAACACTTACAGCCTGCTTAGGTGTTTGTACTATGGGGAGGACTTAGATTAATTGCTGACTCCTTCAGGTTATTGATGAGGGGTCGACTTCGTGAACACCTAGTGTCGTTGACTGACGAGTGATCAGTTCCCCTAGGGGAGATGACATTGAGAAGAAATAGAAGCGGATGCCTTTTTATGTGAGGTTTAATGTGATTTTCCCTTTTTTCCCCCTTCTGCCTCCCAGTGGAGAACTCGTGCAGATCATGATGGCAACAGCCAATGAGAACCTGTCTGCTAAATTCTGTAACCGAGTTCTGAAATTCTTCACCAAACTCTTCCAGCTGAGTGAGTGACAGCTTTTAGTAATCTTCTTATGGGAACTTTGATGTCCAGCTAATACTGTGTATATCTTCTGCCCGAGTATAACTACCGAGTAACAAGTGCAGACAATCCCTGCGAGGAAGTTGGGAAGGAAGTTGAAAACTTGCTCAAAGCCTTTCCTTCCCCCTTTCCTGGCTCCTAGTCAGCATCTTCCCTCCTGTCCCTCCCCCTCCTTCACTGACCGCAGCCTCTCGGTCTGTCCCTAGCTGAGAAGAGCCCTAACCCGAGCCTTCTGCATCTCTGTGGCTCTCTGGCACAGCTGGCTTGTGTGGAGCCCGTGCGCCTCCAGGCCTGGCTCACCCGCATGACTGCGTCGCCCCCCAAAGACTCTGACCAGCTGGATGTGATTCAGGAGAACCGGCAGCTGTTGCAGCTGTTGACTACGTACATTGTTCGGGAAAACAGGTAGAACAAATGCATTTGGGTCACGTGTCCCTAAGAGCCCCGGATGAATGTTGGGGGCATTTGCTGCGTTCTTTCCTTCAGGCATTGGTCCTTAGCATTGGGAGTGATTCTGGAGCTCCCCTCACTAGACTTAAGGAATGTAGTAGAGCTCCTTAATTTCTCCTGTGGAGAAACTTTTGCAGTGACTGGGCCTGTCAGTTGTCACATGGGTGACTGTTTTGTGCTCTAATAGCTGAAGTCCAAAACTGGGTGCATATATACGGAGTGGGGAGGAAAGGGGCGGGGGGAGAGTCAAGTATTTAATGTTTAATTTTCAACGTCCCTTACTCTTACAAATTTAGAAGTACAGACAGATTCCTGGTGTTTACTTGCTAATTTGCTGTTTCTTTTTTACCAGCCAAGTTGGGGAAGGTGTGTGTGCTGTGCTTCTGGGCACCCTGATCCCCATGGCAACAGAGATGTTGGCCAATGGTGATGGGACTGGTTTCCCCGAACTCATGGTTGTGATGGCCACCCTGGCCAGTGCAGGTCAAGGTGCTGGCCATCTTCAGCTTCACAATGCTGCTGTAGACTGGCTGAGTAGATGGTAAGATGATGAAATTGGAGGGGCCCATCTATAAGTGCAGCGTTGCTCTTAGAGAAAAGGGGGATAGATAACGAATTGCGAGTTTTCATTGTAGCGTGGCACATAAAAGAGCTTGAGTCTTTACCTTTTTATTGGGGATTGAGGGAGTAGTCTCTAACTCTTCACTTGAGACTCAGTCTTTGTCACATTCTTAGTAGGGTTTCCTGTTCATTATCCCTAGGAGAAGTCTTAGGGAAAGTATATCAAGTGTCAGTGATAAGAGCAGAGCACCCCACACCTCTGTGTTTTCTAAGAATGCCTTTGCTTCCCAGTGTCACAGAATGATGCAGGATTCATGAAACTTGTTCCTTTTCTTTGGTTCCTTAGATGATTTTTGTTTCCCTCCCCCCCCCCCCTTTTTTTTCCTTTGGGACAGCAAGAAATACCTATCACAGAAGAATGTGGTTGAAAAACTGAATGCCAACGTAATGCATGGAAAGGTAAGCAAAGTGCGGCGTGACAGCAGTCAGGGGGAGTGATGATTTTTCTTTGTGGTCATATAGAAGGCTTCCTTTTGACTGGCTTCTGGCCCTGGCCAGCCTGCCTACAGTTTCAAAGCCCTGGGAGTGTGTAAGTTGAACTACATGCCTGCGGGCCTCTGCTGGGTCATGAGGAGTGATGGGGGGAAATAACAGGGTAAACAAAACATCCAGCTGAATCCTTAAAACCTAGTGAATTTTTGCTATTTTTTAGACATTGGTATGCTGTAGAAAATTGTTTCTTGCTCCTGCATTGGAACTGTGTGCTCTGAGTAGGTGGTATATGGGGTCACTGACTGCCTTCTTGGCTCTAGTTTACTTACTAGAATTGTTTAACGTACCTGAAGGTTCAGGTCGCTGCTGCGAAGAAGGGTTTTAAACTGACAGAAATCTTGCATCCGGGCATTCTTCTCCCCCATCCTTGCCCCCCCATGAACCTGACATTGGTGGCTAAGAGTAGGTAACTGGCCTCTGAGACCCAGCACTGCACTATTCATGTCTCCTTCTTTTCTTGCTAGTCTTTCTCCTCTCAGCTCTGAACTGTCAGAGTGCAGAGGGAAGGAACTTAGAAATCTGAGGCCTTGATGCCAGGCTCCTGGGATTTTAGGCAAACATGAGCTACTGGCAGTGGTTTGCTGGAAAACTTTTCGCTTGATTTCTGAAGCTGTTCCTCCCTTACTGCATTAATTTAAAACCCAGTAATGTAAATGTCTTTAACTAATGGTTAAAAAAAAAAATGCTGTTGGTAGGAAAAAAGTCAATGAGAGCCCATTCATACTTTTAATCTAGTCTTTTTATTAAATTGGGGTATCTGTGACATGTAATGCTATATTATTTTCGGGTGTACAGCATAATGATTCGATGTTTGTGTAGGTTGTGAAGTGATCACCCCACTAAGGCTAGTCAACATCTGTCTTCATGTGTAGTTCCCAAATGTTTTTTTCTTGTACTGAGGACTTTTAAGATCTACTCTTTTAGTGACTTTTAAATATGCGATACAGCCTATAGCCAGCTCTAGTCCCCGTGCTGTGCATTATATCTCTGTGACTTATTGTACAGCTGGAAGGTTGTATCTGTTGAACCCCCTTCATCCATTCTCCACGCACCCCATACTCCTGCCCCTGGCAACCACCATTCTGCTCCCTGTACCAGTTGTCTTTTCTTGAATGGTTTTTGCCTCCAGTTTTACTCTATTTTCCTGACTTCAGTTTTATCTCATTTAACAACCTCTTATAGAGGGTTGTCTTCATGCTTAAGAATGAATGAATCGCATTAATTCAGTTCAGTGTATTCACTGGCTATATGCGGTCACGGTGCTCAGAGCTGAGGAAATAGATAATTAAAACATGTTTTTTGTCTGCTTTTATACCCTGTCTCTGATCTTGAGCTTTATTGGGAAAACCTTGAGAAAACATAGTACCCAGTAATCAAATACAGAGAACTGAAGTTTCTGTGTTGTGACGGTGGACTTCTCTTCCAGCATGTGATAGTCCTGGAGTGTACGTGCCACATCATGTCTTACTTGGCTGATGTCACCAATGCCCTGAGCCAGAGTAATGGTCAAGGCCCAAGTCACCTCTCGGTGGATGGGGAGGAGCGGGCCATTGAGGTGGACTCAGACTGGGTGGAGGAGTTGGCAGTGGAAGAGGAAGACTCCCAGGCGGAGGATTCAGTAAGTACCACGTCACCATCCAGGCAGCCATGCCAGGTTATTAACGGCCGACTGGCACTTTCAGAGCTCATGCTAACAAGCCTTTGGCCCTCTTTTCTAGCTCCTGCGAGCTTCAAAATTCTCCCACTCCTGTCTGCTTTCTCCCAGCTTACATGACCAATACCAGACTGATTTTCCAGGTCCTCAGAGCAAGCTGTAGGGATCTGATCTCTTAGGGAAGGGACTGTAATAAACACATGACTTCTCCATCCAGAGTCACTTACTCTGCCGTTCTTCAGTTTTTGTATCCTAAATGGAGTCTTAGGGATGAATCATGGGGATGGTGTGAGCTCCCTTACAGAGAAAGCATAAGATTTCTTTCATTTATTTATTTAAAAAATTTATTTATTTGAGAGAGGGAGAAGGAGGGCGAGCATATGTGGGCAGGGGCAGAGAGAGAGAGAGAGAGAATTCCAGGCAGACTCCCTGCTGAACACAGAGCCCGATGTAGGACTTGACCCCACGCCTCTGAGATCATGGCCTAAGCCAAAACTAAGAGTCAGACTTTCAACCGACTGAGCCACCCTGGCGCCCGTAGATTTATTTTTTTTCTAACCATAAAACCTTAAGCCCTCACCTGGAATTGTAGCATGTTTATAGCCTGCAGATTATTTCCAGGAGTAAGTTTTACTGGTTATTTAATGAATTGACTGTTTATTCTCTGTAGGGTATATTTTTGGGGGTGCCTGTGTAGAAGGGTATATTTTGGCGGGTGCTTTGTAGAAGGGTATATTTCTGATTAAAAAGATCTATTATCTTTGAAGGATGAAGATTCTCTTTGCAATAAACTCTGCACTTTCACAATCACTCAGAAAGAATTCATGAATCAGCATTGGTAAGAGTAGTTCGTTCTTTCATGTGAGGATTTGTTGGGCCTTGAACTGTTGGCGCTGCTGGACTCATTTACTCCTTCTTGTTCTTTGTAGGTACCACTGTCACACCTGCAAAATGGTAGATGGGGTCGGTGTGTGCACAGTTTGTGCCAAGGTGTGCCACAAGGATCATGAGATTTCCTATGCCAAATATGGGTCCTTCTTCTGTGACTGTGGAGCCAAGGAAGATGGCAGCTGTTTGGTGAGAGTTTGGAACATTTGCTGGGCTAGGAAGGGTGACTTGTTTGTGACATGGGAATACTGAAGCCAAACTGGGAAATTGTCATGTCACTTTCATGGTGGCCCGGGTCTAGGAGTAAGTTCTGGGTCTGTCACCGATCATGGCCTGAGCACTTCACTTAAAATGTTAGAACTTTCAGGGTCCTTAAAAATCTTGCAGTGTTTTTCTAAGAACTAACACAGTTTCAGATGTTGTAATTGAGACCTGTGGCTGTGAGTGCTGAAGTATTAGCTATTAGGTGGGTGCTGTGAATATCAGAATTCAAGTGTTTGGATATCATTTAAATGGTTGGTCAATTTCTCCTCAGGTCGGGATTTCCTGCCAGTATCGCAGGCAGTGTGTCATCTGTGTTTGTGGTTCGAGCTTTGGGCTTCTGACATTTTCTGTCCCTAGGCGCTCGTGAAGCGAACTCCCAGCAGTGGCATGAGCTCCACCATGAAGGAGTCAGCCTTTCAGAGTGAACCCAGGGTTTCCGAGAGTCTGGTGCGCCACACCAGCACCTCTCCAGCGGACAAGGCCAAAGTCACCATCAGCGATGGAAAGGTTGCTGATGAAGAGAAGCCCAAGAAGAGCAGCCTGTGCCGCACAGTGGAGGGCTGCCGAGAGGAGCTGCAGAACCAGGTGGGGGTTCCGGTGGTGCCCGGGACGCTGGGTGGAGTGCGGAGCCGGACCGATTGGTTCCCGAGCAAGCCATGCACGGGGCTCTCCTCGCAACACACCTGGTGGGGCTGAGGGTTGCTTTCGCCTTTCTCTGAGTTTACTCATTTTCACGGGATAGATCTGAATAGGATGTGTCGTCAGCCCTGCCTCACAGGGAGGGATTTGGGACTGAGGAGCACGGTGGGCGTTTGCGGGAGGGTGTATTTTAGTTGCGTAATACTCTAGAACACTGTTCTTGGCCAGGGATCCTCATCTGAAGCACAGAATGGAGAAAGTGATTTACATGATTGTTTTCTCAAGGATGGCACGTAATTAGAACAATTCTAGATGCACAGGAGAGAATTCAGCTAATCCTGTGTGATGGATGTGTTCTAGCATTAGGGTGTCTCCATGGGACTCCTGGTTTAGAAAGATTGCTCTAGAGTTTGTAGCACGAATCCAGTATTATTGAGAGGAAGAGTTATGGCTAGAATATCAAATGGGAAGTGCAGAGCCTGGATTCTAGATTGTGAAGGTAGTTCTTGGCAAGATTGATTATGATGAGTATGACCCATTATTTTTGTCTTTTTTTTTTCACTTGTGTATTTGGATTTTTCTCAGGCCAATTTCTCCTTCGCTCCTCTCGTGTTAGACATGCTCAATTTCCTCATGGATGCCATTCAGACCAACTTTCAGCAGGCTTCAGCTGTGGGGAGCAGCAGCCGGGCTCAGCAAGCCCTCCGGGAGCTGCATACAGTGGACAAGGTGGTTGAGATGACAGACCAGCTGATGGTGAGTGTGGCAGGAGCAGCACACTGACTGAGCTGCCAAGGTGTGCTGGATGCTCTGAGGAGTCTCCTTAGGCTAGCCAGTCCCTAGCTAGGCGGCATGGAGATCCACGTGCGAGGTGTGTCTTCAAAAGAAGACAAAAAGGTCATTTGGGCCAACTCAGTAAGTCTCCTTTTCAGTCCAGGAGAACATACGAACTCCCAAGATGTGAGGCACAACATCTGGGGGCAATTACACTAGTTAGATGTTTCTTCTGTATATAAAGTAGAAGATCTCAGGTTCCAGTGGCTTGCAGAAATCATGTTTGCCGTCTCTGCTTATAGCCCTTCAGGCAACTCTTTTTAGTTCTTCATAAGAAATAGCTTAGAAGTTGTAAGTCATTTCCACTTTAAAACCTGCTCAGCCCCGAAAAGGGAGTTCTGGTGTGTTCTGCCTGTCCTGTTCAGCAACAGCGTGAAATAGTGGGAACCAGCGTAAAGTGTCTGTGCTTCTGAAAGGGAAGCGTACAAGTGAGCGAGGTGTAGGACTAGACTCACAAGGAGTCTGTTTTTAAGGGAAAAATATTCCCTTGGAAATACACACACGTACATACACACAGATATTCTGGTATTTTAGTAAAAATGAGTCATAGTTTTACAGTAGTGGCTTTTAGACTTCGAGCTATTAAAGACGAAACAAGTAAGTATGGGGGTGGTGTTGGCGATCCATAAAGTTGCCAACTCAGTTTTGCCAGGTCAGATCAATGAAAAACATTCCATCTGTTATCACCATCATTTGACTTAAAAAAAGGGCGTTTTAACATTTCAAGAAGCCAGTACTTTGTATTAATTAAATTTAGCTTTGTGAAACATTCACTATGGTGTTCTTATCGGATTGACAGAAGAACTTTGAGAGGCTTATGTAACTGTCCATGGATTAGAGACTGGAATTTGTTGCTTTTGAGTGACTGCATTGTGCAGTGTCTTGGTCGTATGAATAGTGGATGAATCCACTTGATCTCTTTGGCTTATTGCTGCCTATTCTTTGCTTCCTTCTTTGCCAGGTTCCCACCTTAGGCTCCCAGGAAGGCGCCTTTGAGAATGTTCGGATGAATTACAGTGGCGACCAGGGCCAGACTATTCGACAGCTAATCAGCGCCCATGTGCTCCGGCGGGTGGCTATGTGTGTGCTCTCCTCCCCGCATGGGCGCCGCCAACATTTGGCTGTCAGCCATGAAAAAGGGAAGGTGGGTTTCCAGTTCTTTCCTACTCATTTTAGGTCGTGTTTGTCTTAAGTGCTAAACAAAGCAGGTGGCTATGCTCAGATTGGCCCTCTGAGAAAAAGTCTTTTGGGTTCCAAGAATGCTTTATGGGACAGAGCTCAACGAGCTTTTCTACTCCAACCCTGGGTTTGTTGATTAGACTTAGAAGCAATGTGACTAGAACACAGTTGCTATTTCTGATGAGTAGTTTCTTACTCAAAACCTATCCTTCAAGCCCTCAGAGAAAGGTGATGACTAGCGATTACCTAGGACATCATGGCTCCCAGACTTGGCGTGGTTTGGTTATGCTGGAGGGAGGGCATAAGCCAAGAGATAACAGTCTTCATAGGAAGACATAGTGTTCCTTATTTAGTTCTTTCCTGCCCTCCTGGCCCGCTGTGGACACAGGGAAGCTTATGTCATTTTAGAGAACCAGTAAGAGTTGGAAGGGTGGCAGGTATCTCAACATTTTTCTTTATTCTGGCTTATCACTAGTGAGGTTGTTTTAATTTTATCTTAAGTGAAAAAACAAGCTAGAAATCTGCTAAGTCTGTAAGATTCCTGTAAAATACTTCAAAACAAAACAAAAGCTTGTAGAGAAAGCTAGAAAGGACGATAGTACATAGGGAGTGGGCAGTTATTTCCTTGAACTGTATATAAAGAGCAGCTGGTTTCATTATTTCTCTCTTTTGTCGTCACTGGAAGGAGGAGATGAAAGGCTTTCCATCTCTCTCCAGCGGGAGAAAGAGAGGGTTTTCCTGAGAGTCTTAACTGTGGACTAGTACCCCGTTGAAGGAGCTTTTGTCGGCTCTGTGTCCTCTGCGAGGACGGGGACAAGAATAAATTGGCGACTGTCCCGTTGCAGATCACCGTTCTGCAGCTCTCTGCACTCTTAAAGCAAGCAGATTCCAGCAAAAGGAAGTTGACGCTGACCCGCCTGGCTTCTGCCCCTGTCCCCTTTACTGTGTTGAGCCTCACTGGGAATCCCTGCAAAGAGGACTACCTGGCTGTGTGTGGGCTGAAGGTAATAATCTGATCCAGGTTTGGTTACTTCGTGCTGCGGATCCTGCTCTTTTCTCCCCTGTTCTCAGCGCCTCTTTCTCTTACTCATTGTTAAGGTTAAAACCTAAAGGCCTTTGGAATATAAAAGAAATCTCTCTCTGAATTTCTCCCACCTCTTGCAGATCTTTCTTGTATTGGAAATGATTTTTGTATGTTCTTGGAACGTGAGTATATTACCAGACAGTGTGCATACTACCCGAAGGCAGGGAATGTCAGGGAAGGCTTGAGAGAGCCGAAATGAGTTAATCTGCTTCCCGCCATCTTTTAACCAGTCTGTTCTTAAACCCTGTCCAGGACTGCCATGTGTTGACCTTCAGTAGCTCAGGCTCTGTTTCGGACCACTTGGTGCTGCACCCACAGTTGGCAACGGGCAACTTCATCATCAAAGCGGTGTGGTTACCTGGTTCACAGACCGAATTAGCGATTGTCACTGCGGACTTTGTCAAGGTACAGTTACTGCTCTTGGATGATGTGGCCTTAGAATGTTTTGTTTTTAAATCCAGAATCTCTGATCTCCATTATGTGCCAGCTTCTCCCAGAAATTAAAAATAAGCAATCCTCATTTTGTCGCCTTTTGTTAATGGTGCCGAGCTAGAGCTTTCTGTGTGTAGGCAATATGACATTGTTTCTCGTTTTCCCCTTGCTTTTTCAAGCGCACGGGTCTTCCTGTACTTGTCACAGAATATGTAGTTGTGTCTCTCTCCCATGGTCATTCCTTGAGGGAGAGTGAAAAGATACTCATCTTTGTGCGCTCTGTGCCTGATACTTGCAGATGCTTGTTGGAGGGAGAATGGATACCTATTACTCACCATTGGCAGGTCTTTGGATTCGCCAGGATGATTTGGGGGTGGGACTGAACTACATCTCCTTTTCTTCTGTCCTGCAGATTTATGACCTGTCTGTTGATGCCTTGAGCCCGACCTTCTACTTTCTCCTGCCAAGCTCGAAGATAAGAGATGTTACCTTCCTCTTCAACGAGGAGGGAAAGAACATCATTGTTATAATGTCTTCAGCTGGTTACATCTATACCCAGCTCATGGAAGAGGCCAGCAGTGCCCAGCAGGGACCCTTCTACGTCACTAATGTGCTGGAAATCAACCACGAGGACCTGAAGGTTCGGGCAGATGTTGATTTCTCCTCCTCTTCCAGTATCTCCTCCATTGTTTTTCTTTTTTCTTCGGTCTCTGACTTTTCCCCTATTAGCAGAAACTCTTGTCCTTTAGGACCAAACTGATTCACTGTCAAGTTCCTTGACTCTTCATGGTATCTCTAAGATTTACCCACACGACTTAGATTTTGAGAACCCACAGTCATGATTTAAAACTAATAACCTGCGAAACTGGATGCTGGTCCCGAAGGCAATACTCGAGATTAATGCAAGCGTTGTGTCTTTTGCCCCGGCAGGACAGTAACAGCCAGGTGGCCGGGGGCGGTGTGTCCGTCTACTACTCCCATGTGCTGCAGATGTTGTTCTTCAGCTATTGTCAGGGGAAATCGTTTGCAGCCACAGTGAGCAGGACAACTCTGGAAGTGTTGCAGCTCTTCTCCATCAACATCAAAAGGTGGGAAGAAGCACTTCACGTTGAGCTTCTGCGGTGCCCGAGTTCAGCAGGAGACTCCCCTGGCCCAGTACAGGCGTCTGTTAGGAATCTGGTGAAACTAACTTTGCTCCAGCGGGCCTCTCCCTTTTACAGGCAGGAGGCACCCAGTGTTGGCAGGTTGGCTGTCTGCATGGTTTGTCCTCCACCGTGCAGACCCTAACCTTAAGAGGTCTCGGGACCACTGTTCCCCAGAAGGAGGAAGCTCTAGTCAAGGCAGCACACCTGACTTTAGTGCGATAACTGGGTTTGAGAAGGCAACCTAAGTTGCTCCTGGACACTCATGTGGCCGAAATGCCCTTTCAGTTTCCCGCTGGGGTAGTTGATCAGAACACAGAACGTGGTGTCAGCAGTGGGGACATGGTCGGGAGGGCAGTGTGGGGGGCGGTAGAGACTGGCATTGGGTGTCTGGATAGTAGAGGTGTGCGTGAGGTGAGTGTTTGTTTAGGGAGCTAGGGAGAAGAGGCTTAGGCTTCCTTCCTGTCTTTTCTGTCTGCCATTGAAGAGCCATAAAAGTGCTGTAGGCGCTGTTTCTCTGGCCTCTGTGTTGTGAAACGTTACCTGGTTGGAGGTGAAATCAAATGGGGTACCATTCACACGGAACTTGATGTGCTTGGAGATGCTTGATAGGACCAGGGATCGTGAGCCTTAGGCAGCTCCGTGCAGTGGACGACCTCTCGGCACGTTAGGCCACCTCTTCCCTCAGACAGCGGGAGCTCGCAGAGGAGATTCCTGAACCAGGACTTCTGCCAGGGGCACAGTGTGGGAATGTGAGAGTATACGCGTGGCTCAGAATAAAGCTGAGACTTGTGGGTAATTCAAGTCCCTGGGCACATACGTCTCTCTGGGAGTCAGGTGTTTGGTCGTTTTGGCCTTTAAGTCAAGAAAAGGACGACTAGGTGGTGATTGACACCCTGACTGTGGCCATTTTTGTTGTCTGCAGTTCCAATGGTGGCAGTAAAACGTCTCCTGCCCTTTGCCAGTGGTCTGAGGTGATGAACCACCCGGGCTTGGTGTGTTGTGTCCAGCAAACTACAGGTGTGCCTCTGGTAGTGATGGTGAAACCAGACACTTTCCTTATCCAAGAGATTAAGACCCTGCCTGCGAAAGCAAAGGTCAGTGCCAGATGCTCCCATCGCTTGGCTGTGAACCTGGCCTAATTTTATATTTCTGTATTTGTATATGGCGTCCCTTCCCCGCCTCTTTCAGTAGAAGAGGTTTATCAAAGAATCTTCACCTGTTCTCTCCTAGATGCCTTTTCCCTGTCGCTCTTCTCCACCTCCTGACTGTGGAACTGGTTGCTTCTCTGCCTCTTTCTGTTGGTTTCTGATCTCTAGTTGTGAGAAGTAACACCCTCCTTTGTCTCCTGCCAGATCCAGGACATGGTTGCCATTCGGCATACGGCCTGCAATGAGCAGCAGCGGACCACAATGATCCTGCTGTGTGAGGATGGCAGCCTGCGCATTTACATGGCCAACGTGGAGAACACCTCCTACTGGCTCCAGCCGTCCCTGCAGCCCAGCAGTGTCATCAGCATAATGAAGCCTGTTCGGAAGCGCAAGACGGCTACCATCAGTAAGGCCCTTCCTCAAAAGACTGGTGGGGGAATGGGAGTGAGAGTCTTCTAGACGAGATTCGGAACTAGACGAGATTCGGAACAGATGGTGATAAGTGTCTGTGAAGAAATGGTGACTCTCCCACTTGCCTGTTCCGTAAAGGTAGAGGTGTCACATTTCCTGAGGCCAGCAGTGTTCTTGTGGCCTTTAGAGACCTGTCATACAAATGGCAAGCACTCATTGGCTCTCCACTTTAGGTCAGCAGTTCTTAGGTGCCCAGGAAAGAATGATCTCACGTTGGGAGATTTTTCTCTGGGTTTGGGGAACACGGCTTGCCTGACGTGAAGTGTAAGATGGAGCCAGCGGAGGATGGATTGCTCCACTGGTCAGTTTCCCACTGAGTAGTGAAGAAGCCACTGTGGCTCTCTGAGCTGGGAGTCTTGCTCCTGGGACTCTTCAGGGTGTGGAGGCTTGAATGCAGGAATGAGTGGCTCTGGCTAAGCAGAGACCTTTCCAGGGGTCATCCCATGACTGAGATTTGTTTTAGAGTCCATGTTTGACATAACAATGCAGCTCATTCTCCTGTAAAGAAATAGTTTCTGTTGTTTGCTTTATTTACTTACTTATTTAAAAGATTTTATTTATTTATTTGAGAGAGGGAGAGAGCACGAGCAGGAGAGGGAAGAGCAGACTCCCCGCTGAACAGGGAGCCCGACGTGGGCCGATCCCAGGACTTCAGCCAAAGGCAGACACTTAAGCCACCCAGGTGGCCCTCTGGTGTTTACTTTAAATAAATCAGCCATGAGGGAACCTGTTGTTACTAAGTGTACTCAGTACCACACCTGAGTTCTTCGTCCCGCTGGGTCGAGGTGTGGTTAGGAATGCTGACTGTTGGACCACGGGCCACATGCAGGCATCACACAAATGTTCACATCCTGATTGTCTGGAAGAGGTTAGAGCGGCGGAGTGCGGGATCAGTCTGGGAGGGGCTTTCCCCATGGAATGGGTGCAGAGGTGGGAGTGACACGCTTACTGATGCTCTGTGTCCCCTGGTCCTGTTCTCCACAGCAACCCGCACGTCTAGCCAGGTGACCTTCCCCATCGACTTCTTTGAACACAACCAGCAGCTGACGGATGTGGAGTTTGGCGGTAACGATCTCCTGCAGGTCTACAACGCGCAGCAGATAAAGCACCGGCTGAACTCCACCGGCATGTACGTGGCCAATACTAAGGTGAGGACTGTGCTGGGCTGGGTACCGTGCCTGCGTAGAAGGACTCCTAAACTCCTCTTAGAATGCAAGCTTGAAATATATACTTATTGTTTTAAGCCTTGGATTCTAGTTAAGTGGTCCCTGCAATAAATGGCTATTCTCAGCTTCCACACAGAAGGGTTCCTGTTCCAATGTTAGCAGCAGGAGGTGGTTAGCGATGGGGGGAAAGTAGCTTGGAATTGGAGACTGTCCCACTCCCTGCCTCTCTTTTCCTGTCCTTGGAAGTAATAAGCAAACCATTACCAAGGAGTTAGGAGGGTAAAGGCCTTATCTGGGGTCACACACTTGGGCGCCAGCAGACGAAGGGTTACAAGTTTGCCCTGAAGAATTTGTGTTCGTTGTCTGACTTGCGCTTTGCCTCCCTCTAGCCTGGCGGCTTCACCATCGAGATCAGCAACAACAACAGCACTATGGTGATGACAGGCATGCGGATCCAGATCGGGACGCAGGCCATTGAACGGGCCCCGTCATACATTGAGATTTTCGGCAGGACCATGCAACTTAACTTGAGTCGCTCCCGCTGGTTTGACTTCCCCTTCACCAGAGAGGAAGCCCTGCAGGCGGACAAGAAACTGAACCTCTTCAGTGAGTCACCAGCCCCTAGCATGGCCTGCCCTTTGCATTTCTCTGTGGCTCTCCCGTATTCTGAGAACCCTCTGCTGCTCAGTGGTCTCTGCCATCTTGAACCTCTGAGCTTCATTGGAGATGGGCATGGGCAGGAGAGGGCTGTGCTGAAGCATGGGAGGGTTGAAGACAGGGCACACCCTGCCTCCGCGTCCGCTTCTGTGGGGCTGGCTCAGCCTTGCTGGCATGGCTGCCTACGTGGGTGGGCAGAGAGGAGGCAAGCTTAGCGCGTGAAGCACAGATGAGGGCCTCAGCCACACGCTGCCGAGAGAGGGATGTGTAGCAGCGCCTGGCCTTGCCGTCGAATACTTCAGACCCTCAGAGGACAACTTCCTGAGCCTTTCACGAGCCTGGCGTCTTTCTCTACCATTTACTGGCCGCCTGTCTGATGCTCTTGTTCCTAGAAATAGCTGCTGTTAGGATGAACAGTGATCTGTGTTTTGAACAAAGGGGGTGCTTAGAGCTCCCTGGGGGGGTGGAGGCTGGGGGATGCGGTACCCCGATAGCACCAGAGGAGTCCTGCCGTGGTGCTCTAGGGCTCTTCTGAGAGCTGGGTTTCCTAGGCATTTGGTCAGTGGGACTGCTTCACATGCAGTCAGTGTCTCCTCAGGGTTCAAGTGCTGTTTGAGTCTCAGGAGACAAAGTTCCTTCATGACGAAAATCAGTGGCATTTGCTCCTTTACCCTTATTAGTCCGGTCTTCGGTTTGGAGGTGGTCACATTCGCCCTGTAGAGAACGTGCTTCCTAGATGCTTTTCGCACTTGTTGCAGTTGGGGCCTCCGTGGATCCAGCTGGCGTCACCATGATCGATGCTGTAAAAATTTACGGCAAGACGAAGGAGCAGTTTGGCTGGCCTGACGAGCCCCCGGAAGAGTTCCCTTCTGCCTCTGTCAGCAACATTTGCCCTTCCAACCTGAACCAGAGCAATGGCACTGGAGACAGCGACTCTGCGGCCCCTGCCACCACCAGTGGAACTGTCCTGGAGAGGTACCAGCACCGGCGGGGTTCGGCTCCCGTCCTTGCCATTTTCCCCCTCTCCTGGCACAACCTGTCTGAGAGAGCCTCTCAGAACTGCCCCAAGTGTACCCTGTGAGTTTCAGGTTGTCCCCCAGCTGCCCGACACCCTGTGTCTCCTTAGTGCGCAGATGGAGCCTGGCAGCGTGCTCAGAGCCATGGGATTCCGGTCTGCCTGGGGGCTTCTGTGCCTTCTCTTAATGCTCAGGAGCCCTTTGGAGGAGCCGGAGGCTGTGAAGTAGATGCTTAAGCCAGCGTTAGAGATTTGGGTCCAGTCTTGCTGAGATCAGAGGGGAGAATCTTCCCATTCATTCTGATGTCATCATCTCTTTCTCTGCAGCGGCCACTTAGGTGGTAGTGGTGCTGCGGGCCAGAGGCTGGCTGCTGCACGTGCGGCAGAGTTCAGAGCCTCCCAGGCTCCCCCCAGTGGCCGTCTGAAGCGTTGCGCTTGGCTTCTTTGTGCTAGGCGGCTGCTGGTTTGCCGCGGTAGATGAGGCGACTCATGATGTAAGACAGAGTTTCTTACATCGTCAGTCGGAAGAATAGCCTGGCTTGAAATCACTGCCTCCCACCAGCAGCCTGCCCCCTCCCTTCTCTCTCTCTCTCTCTCTGTTTCTTTTTTTTCCCCCTCCCCTATTCTTATATTGTTTGCTTAGGATGTATTTCCAGGTTTCTCTGAGCTTCACATTTTTTTCCTTTTTTTTTTTCCTTTGCTTCTTCCCCAAGTTCTGAAACTGAGTCCCTAACCAAGCTGGACCGGTTAGTATGCCCTCTTTCTTTTCTCTGCACGGGTGAGTGTGTGTCAGAGAGCAGTGTAACCAATGGTGTGGCTTCGCGTTGATTCTGCTTCTGTGGAAGAGTCCTCCTGCTTCTTTCTGTTCTGGTCCTTGCATGGCTGCAGAGCTATCCTGTGTAAGAGTGGAATATGTGGACGGTTGTACGTGCACACTTGGTGCTGGCCGCTCCAGAACCTCCTAGCTCTCTACTCTTTCTGTACCCTGTCCCTCTCCGTTTCCTGTCCACAGTGGGTGAGACGGGGGCGGGTGTGGGCAGTGGGATGACGGGAGAGTAGCCAGCGGAGAGCTTGTTCCGTCCAACTTCATTTTACCTCTCAGGCCCCTCTTCCCTCACTCTTTGTTGCCTTCTGCTGCCCCTTGACCATTTTCTCTCCAGCTACCTTCTCCATACCTTTCCCTTTGTGCCTGGAGCCTCGGCATCAGGATGTTGGTCTTTTTACCATGCCACAGTAAACTCACAGGAGTGAGCCCTGGGGAGCATGTTGCTAGGTGCCCTTCAACAGCTGGGTTTCCGGTTCCTTTCCCACGAGAAAGTGGCTCGGTTTTCTAAAGGTGCTTTGTTGTATCCTGTGAATGTTGGCAATTGGCATGCTCCTGAAAACACAGTTTGTTCTCTCCTCATACTTAGGGACTCACAGGAAGTGCCTTTGTGCATTTTCTTGGAGATGTAAGTAAAATATGTGTATACAGCGTTCTTCCCACTATAAGAAGATGGCTTTAACCTTTCCCTTTGTGTATCCTTTTGCCTCCTGATCTGTGGGCACCTGAGCTCGGGTCCCATTGCATCAAGACTCTTAAGCCCCTCTCAGTGATCCCTGCCACAGGCAGCAGAAGGAAGTACACTTATCCGCTTTGAGGAAGAAAAGCCCCGTCTTTCAGTTACGGATTATGAACATGGCCTCAGGTTGATCTCCAAGCGGGAGCCAGGTTTCTTCTGGCCTGTGACACAGGGAAACGATATGCATGGTGCCTGTGGCAGGTCTTATTGTGCATTGATTTTGTATTTGGCATTCATTAGCTGTCCCCAAGGTCCCCCTGACTATAGTTCGCACAGGCTAAAGCACAACCAGAGAGAAGGGTGGTAGTTGTACTCAAGCCAGCTTTTCTGTCTCCCTAGGCTGGTTGTGAGTTCTTTAGAAGCCCTGGAAAGCTGCTTTGCTGTTGGCCCAATCATCGAGAAGGCAAGTGACTTTTTTTAAAGTGCTTGGGAGCTTTCTGAAGAGGCAGGAAGTCAGTGGAGTTGTCAGAGGCCTGAGGCCTTGCAACTAAAGAATATTTATAGCATAATCTTGATTTGCAAAAAAGCTCCAGAGAAGTCTCTAGCTTAAGGCCTTCTGTCCTACTTTTGGGGGATCCATTGTGAGAGTGTTTCATAGGCTAGGATGAGTGCTGGCAGAAAGAACAGTGTTTCCAGGAGTCGTGGGCTTGGACTTGATTCCTGCTCTCTTGTATTGTGGGAGGATTGTAATATCTGAAACTCTTCATTTTGTTCTTAGCAGTCCACATTGCATAACCTAGCCCTGGTGGTCTAGAAAAGAGCAAGGGGGAAGGGCAGAGTGTACGCAGTTGGTTCTGCGTGGGTTTGGTGGGGTCAGCGATAACCCTGCTGTCTTCCGCATCAGGAGAGAAACAAGAACGCAGCTCAGGAGCTGGCCACTCTGCTGCTGTCCCTGCCAGCACCTGCCAGCGTTCAGCAGCAATCCAAGAGCCTTCTGGCCAGCTTGCACACCAGCCGCTCGGCCTATCACAGCCATAAGGTAATCGTTCCCTCCCTGGATGCATTCTGTAGAAGTGCAACTTTTGGTACTGACAGGGCATCAGGCCAGTTGGCTTTTCGTACGGAAAGCGAGGAGGACACAGTGAAGTCACTGAGATGAGACCCACACTGTCTAAAGTCTCTCCTGAGAAATGAACAACTCCCCCTCAAAACGGGGGGCAAGCCGACTAATGGGCCCCTGGTTTGCATTGACTTTTTTGTCACTAGTAGGCTCAGCAGGATCTAAGAGAGACTGTGTGGCTTCTCTGGAAAACAGTGAGGGCAGGGGAATCACTGAGATCCCTCCTCCAGCTTGGCACAACCCTCGCTTCGGTGTACTCGCTTGTGAGGAAATTGCCAAATGGTTGTTGGAGAGATTCTGAGGAGGGACTCTCGGGCCAGGGAAAGGGGCACAAGGGGTGGGGGGTGGGGTCTCACCTATAACTGAGTGTGGCGGTCGAAGGTAATAAGTTACGCCAGTTGCTGTAGATGGGAAAGGTGGCTGTTCAGTTCCACTAGGAAGAAGCCAGCAGCCCAGATGCCTCGGTTAGCTTTTGTGCCTCCGGCCCGGAGGCTTGAGAAATGTAAGTCTAACCTGCTGAACCTCTCGAGGAATGGCAGGTTTAGAAACAGACTCTTTGGGCTCTTCTGCTGGAGCAAAGTCGTCTGGGATGTTGCACTTCTAGAGAATCCAGCGGTTCCAAATTTTCCTATTGTGCTTCGATACTTAATGACTTTTGAATTTTGTGCCTTTGATATTTCATGATTTAAGAAGTTTACCTGTACTGGACTGCTTTGAAGACTTGTTCCAGGTAGTTGGCGGTAATTAACCTGTTCACCTAAGAGGAGGTAGCCATCCTGATGACCTACCTGCCAGCTGTCCTCTCCTCTTTGCTTTAGTACCCTACCCAGCCCTTGCTTTTGGTTTTCATCCTCTGTGATCCTTTTGTTATAGGATCAGGCCTTGCTGAGCAAAGCTGTGCAGTGTCTCAACACATCCAGCAAAGAAGGCAAGGATTTGGACCCTGAGGTCTTCCAGAGGCTGGTGATCACAGCTCGCTCCATTGCCATCATGCGCCCTAACAACCTTGTCCACTTTACGGAGTCCAAGCTGCCCCCGATGGAAACAGGTGAACTTGGCCTATGTGGTCGTGGTCCTGAAATCTGCTTGGTACATCTTCTGTACCCTCTCACCCTCTTCTTCTTGTCTCTGGCCTCCGCCTGACTGCATGCTCTGAGACGGGATTTACTCTTGTCTTTGTACCTTGTAGGGCTTTTGACGTTTAGATTGTACCATTTAAGCAAATACTCTTTCCAGTGCTTACGCCTTGGAAAATGTTGAGTTTGTTTAGTGTTCTGAATGTCAGATATAATCTGTCTCTGAAATAATTACCTCTTTAGGATCTTCAGGGCAAAGCTAATAAGCTTGGGCCCCGGTTGCTTTAAAGTAATAGGGTCAAATCTTGCTTTCGTGCTAGTCTTTGCCAGTGTTTTATTAACATTTGCAGTGGGCTTTCTCAGTGCTTGATTCTGTTTCCTCCTCTCCGCACGTTGGCTGGGTACCTAACTTGTTCTGCTTTATCAAATACAGCTTACAGTTCTGTTACCTCTGTGCTCCCATTTGCTGTCATCGTCCAGTTCCTCCTCCTAGTATTCTTATCCGGGAATCATGCCAGAAAATCTCAGATGTTCCCCTAGTTTTTATAAGTTGAGTAGTTGGACCTGAAATCCTTGAGTCTGCCGTAAAGATCCTGAATGCTCCCCTTTCTACTTAATTCTAACATACAATGTTTTCTGTGATATTCCTTTCCCAGACTGTTTTTTTCCTAGATGTGCCTGCTGGAGTCTAGGGATAGTTGGCATATTGATTGGGGCCCCACTTGAAACTCCCTCCCCAGGCAAGCTTCCTTGACCTGAGTTAACCTTAAAACAAATTAAATTCCATGTCAGATTTACCATCGTTAATCATTTTTTTTCTCCTGTTCTATTAGAAGGAGTGGATGAGGGGAGAGAACCTCAGAAACAGCTGGAAGGAGACTGCTGTAGTTTCATCACCCAGCTGGTGAACCACTTCTGGAAACTCCATGCATCCAAACCCAAGAATGCCTTCTTGGCACCTGCCTGCCTGCCAGGTATCATATTTAAAGGGATACTTGAAGCCCAATCTAAGTTCTGTCTTTGAACAGGTCAAACCCTTAGCCTTTAGTTTCATTATCCATCTCTTCCTGAATTAATGGAAGATCAGTGCATTCTTCGGGTACAGGAGTTTAGCAGTGTCGCTGAGAAGTGGGATTTTCTTGTACTGTAGCTCCTCCCGTGCGGTTGAATATTTCATATAAAGAGGCATTTTTGTGTTTCTGTGTATCCTCAGTGGTAGTTAATAATTGTTTTAAAAGTATTTTGAAAGCTTGGGCAAAGCCACTTCAGAAGGTAAAAGCGAAGCATCACCTTGAGAATTGTTTTATTTCCAAGTTACTCCTGTGTTTGGCATCTGACTTCTCACTCTCCAAAGTTTAAGTGGAAAGATAATGATCCGAATAGCAGTCTAGGAAAGTAGAGTGAGCCCTGGTGCTTATTTGTGTTTGCAGGTTGCTTGGGCGGTCAGCCTAGAAGGCAGGTCAGAGGCCAAGTTTATCGTCACCTAAGGTTTGGGGATTGTGGTTAACGAGTAGTCTGCTCACCTCCTTGCACTTTTCTGCCCTGTCTTTTGATATCCAAGAGCAGACAACTCCTTACTTCTGTGATGCAGGGTATCTGGAAAGGCTTTTGAGGACCGTTTGGGAGAGGAGGAGACTGTTAATAAAGCAAATCACAAAAAATGCTGACAACCTACGTTCTCTGTGTGTGTTTTGTTCGTCTGTTTAAACGCTGTGTGTGCTTGTCATCTTTTCGTTTGACCTTCATGTGGGGATAAGAATTTGCACTTTTGTTTTAGATTCTCAAGTAGCTAGAAGTTTTCCTACCATGTTTTCCTCTCCTGTAGGCTTGACTCATATCGAAGCTACCGTCAATGCCCTGGTAGACATCATTCACGGCTACTGTACGTGTGAGCTGGACTGTATTAATACAGCATCCAAGATCTACATGCAGATGCTACTGTGTCCTGTATGTATCACTCCAGCCCCAGATAATCTTGTATTGGTCTGGGAGTGTCTAGAAAATTTGTTTTAAACAAGTTTGTTAAATTAATGAAACACAATAAACTTTTAAAGAAAGGTGTGGGAAGTAAGAGTCTTAAATGTCAATGAAAGCTTTATGATCTCACTCATTCCATGCGAGGAAAAGGTCTGAAGTGGAGGTGGATTTTGTTTTTCTTGTTCAACACTAAATCCCCAGGGAATATACTGGTGGTTGCTACGTAGTTAGTGTTACTGAAATGAGTCTGAATGAACATCATCAGGATCTATTTCCAGTGGCTGTGTCATAGAAGCTTAGCGTTAGAAGTACTGATTTTAGCACAGAGCTAGGATGAGCCTGCTTTCTGATGAAAAGCCAAAATCCATTTGTAGAGCGCCAGTGTGACTTCAGGAGCAAATGACCTGCCAGTCTGTTACCAGGAACGGAGATTCAGGGATGTGGGGAATGGGTCTTACCTGTGCCACGTCAGGAAACGGGATTAACACTGAACTTGGTTAGCGAGCTTTCAAGTGTGAGAGTAGATAGATAGGTCCTTCACATGTGTGTCAGTGATTGACCAAAAAAGAGAGTCCGTTATAGACAGTTTCATGAATAATATAAAACCTAAGCATGCTGGTTATTTTTTGTTTTTCCCCAACCTCAGGATCCTGCTGTGAGCTTCTCTTGTAAACAAGCTCTAATTCGAGTCCTAAGGCCCAGGAACAAGCGGAGACATGTGACCTTGCCCTCCTCCCCTCGAAGCAACACTCCAATGGGTAATGTGAGGTCTGGGTTTAGGCTTGTGTGTGCACGTGGTGGGGCCAGGGAGAGGGAGGTGTAGCCTTAGGAGGTATTGCTCATGTGGACCAAGGTCCTGGAAGCTTTTGTTTATGTATCCGTTGTTTTACGCTATCTTATTCCATAAAGAATTTAAGGTGGCACTTAAAAATGTATATGGTAAGTAGAATAAAAAAAAATAAAATTGAGGCCATAGGAAAATAAAATATAACAGTAAAAGCAAGCCAAGGATGCAGAAAATATCTTTTTTTTTTTTTAAGATTTATTTTAAAGAGAGCGTGTACGTGCATGCACGTGAGTAGGGAGAGGGGCAGAAGAAGAGGGAGAGAGAGAATCTCAAGCAGACTGCCCGGCTGAGCACAGAGCCCGATGCGGGACTCCATCTCATGACCCTGGGATCATGACCTAAGCCAAAATCAAAAAAGTTGGACGCTTAACCGACTGAGCCACCCAGGCGCCCCGGGTGCAGAAAATTTCTTTCATGAGATTTTTAGTGTGTCTTGTATTATTGCTAAGCGAGGATCTTCTGTTCGGCTGAAAGTGTCCTAAGAGCTTATAGCAAAAATAAGAACAGTCACAAAAATCACATGACCACAGACAAAAAAACAGCTATTTTTGAGGAAAACTATATTTTTCCTGGCATAAAAAAACTTCATTAAGGGTCCACTTTGCTGCCTAAGGAGTAGTAGCCCCAGTGGACTTAACCTACAATCCAGTTTGATAGCAAATATCACAAGAGATTTCCCTCCTGATATACTTGTGCACAAGTCGAGGGCATAACATTGAACATTTTAGTAAAAGCAGTTTTACAAAGTATCTGAATGTTAGCATTTTTTTTTTTTATTTTTTAAAGATTTTATTTATTTGTTCGACAGAGATAGAGACAGCCAGCGAGAGAGGGAACACAAGCAGGGGGAGTGGGAGAGGAAGAAGCAGGCTCATAGCGGAGGAGCCTGATGTGGGGCTTGATCCCAGAGCACCGGGATCACGCCCTGAGCCGAAGGCAGACGCTTAACCGCTGTGCCACCCAGGCGCCCCTGAATGTTAGCATTATTATGTAACTCTCTGGTTACTTAGTTTGACAAAAATTCCAACACAAGTAACATACATAATTTTTAATTTTCCATTAGCCACGTTATAAAGAGTAAAGAGAAATACGTCTGGTATATAACAAATAAAATTTTAAGTGTAGTCAGTATGAAAAAGTATTAATGAGAAATCTTCCCTTTTTTTTTTTTTTTTAAGATTTTGTTTATTTGAGAGAGCGAGCGAGCACATGAGCAGGGACAGAGGGAGAGGGAGAAGCAGGCTCCTTTGCCGAGCAAGGAGCCCAATCCCAGGACCCTGGGATCATGACCTGAGCCAAAGGCAGATGCTTAGCCAACTGAGTCACTCAGGCGCCCCGAGAAATCTTCCTTTCCGCAAATTTTTTTTGCACTGTTTTCATAGTCTAGTGGGTAGTTTACACTGAAACCACATCTCCGCTTGGACTAGCCACATGTGGCTGGGGGCTTCCTTACAGTACAGTTGCCAGTCTAGAGGAATGTGTGCAACTTGGTGATCTTCCGATAATCTTCCCTGAATATCATTTATTGACGTAAGCTTGAGTTAGACAACAGCGTGTGCCTCTTTTCTCTGGAGAGAAGCTAGAGTACGGGGAGTTGATGTTTCCAGTTTAGGCCACGGTCGCATTCTTTCACAACCCGCACAGCCCAGTGAGTGGAAGATGAGGGCTCCACCCTCTCTGACAATTAGGAGTTTAACCCTGACTTCCCACAGAAGCCAGCCTGGGCAGGACCTGTAGTGGTGTCCTTCAGCTTCCATTTGATGGTTTTACATTTCAGTTCTGGTTCTTCTTGTGAGGATTATGTGGTGTGAAAACAACTAAACTGACCCAGTTATTTTGGACAGGAGCGAAATGATACTCCAAGCTGCCGTGACATCACAGATAAACATCTCCAGTGTACTATTTTCCTGGTCTTGCTCAAGGTCTCCTGGGAGTTGGTGGGAGCTCATGGGGCCTACTGGTCTTATATTTCTCTGCCTTTGGAAATCTCTTGGGAATCCAAGGTTGTTTTTTTGTTTTTGTTTTTTGTTTTTTATTTGTTGTTTTTGTTTTTGTCACGTCATTAGCTAGGAAAGTGTTTTCCTAAGGGGGCAAGCTGTCACTGCCAACCCCATCTTCCCAGATCCCGCTGGATCCAGGAAGCGGGAGGACAAGCCTGGGATGACCTTGCAGCTTCCCTCTAAAGCACAGGGCACTCACTGCTAGCTTGTCTTGGGTTTACGTTGCTTTGTGACTTACCGAACCACATGCCGAGGGAGGCAAGAATAGGCACCTTCAGGTGACTGGGGTTTCTCTGACTCAGGAGACAAGGATGATGATGACGATGATGACGCAGACGAGAAAATGCAGTCCTCAGGGATTCCGAATGGTGGTCACATCCGTCAGGAAAGCCAGGAACAGAGTGAGGTGGACCATGGAGATTTTGAGATGGTGGTGAGTCTATGGCAGCAGTAGAGGGGAGGCAGAGTCTCACAACTCTCCTCCGGCTCTCATTCTGTGGACTTGCAAAAGCTGCCATTTCCCATGGGACACTGACAGAGCTTTCTCTCTGCAGTCTGAGTCGATGGTGCTGGAGACAGCCGAAAATGTCAACAATGGCAACCCCTCTCCCCTGGAGGCCCTGCTGGCAGGCGCAGAGGGCTTCCCCCCCATGCTGGACATCCCGCCTGATGCAGATGACGAGACCATGGTTGAACTAGCCATTGCCCTGAGCCTGCAGCAGGACCAGCAAGGTAGACGGCAATGCCAGGAACAGAGCCGCCGGTGGCCTTGCGCAGCAGAGAGGGTTTGGCAGTTACTGATATCCAGCTGACTTAGCTTGTCCCCAGATTTGGGGAGAGGTTGATCTGGGTGAGAGCTGTTCAGAGACACAGGTGGAGAGTGAGAGGGATGTGGTGGGATTTGCCATCTGGGAGTCCCATCTCCTTATTTCCGTTAGTTTGGTCTTTGGAATTATTTCCTCCCAAATCCGTTAGAGTCCTCTGGCCCGTGTCGTGCCTGAGCTGAAGGTAGCTTCCCACCATGTCTGTAACCAAACTTGGGTAGACAGCGGTTGCTGTTGATTAACTTCCTCTAGGCCAGAGGGGGTCACATGCTGGTGAGTTGAGACTCCCGAAGGCAGCAGGTGACCAAAGCAGCGCTGTGGACGGGGTCTGGAGGGAATGCTGTGCTCACTCTCCACTTGTTTCCCAGGCAGCAGCAGCAGTGCCCTGGGCCTGCAGAGCCTGGGGCTGTCCGGCCAGGCACCCAGCTCTTCCTCTCTGGACGCAGGAACCCTCTCTGACACCACAGCATCAGGTAACTGTCCACAGCAAGGAACGTGGCTCAGGGCCCTAGGACCCTCTGGCCTTGTTTCCAGTGCTGTGAGAGTGGAACGGGCAGCTGCTTTGACAGGCCATTCTGGACTTCCTGCTTCTGCCTTTGCTTTAGAAATATGGGCGTGGAGGGCACAGTGCTGCAGCTCGCAAAGGCGCTCATGGCTCCGCTTCCTTACACTTTGCATGCTGCCTGGCTCCTGCTGGTTCCCCAGGGAGAGGCTGAGAGAGCGGCTTGCAGGGTGCTCGGCTGTAGAGCTGCAGTGACAGCTTTCAGGGCTCTTCACCAGAGTCCGAATGTTTTAGACAAAAGAAGCAGGGAGACGAGAAGTAGAGAGAACTCATGCCATGCACTGTTTTCTCTTTATTTACAAATCAAAGCGAAGCTGCAAGAAGCCGAGTCCTGCTTCAGGTCAGCGTGGCTCGCCGTCGGGGCTCTGAGCTTGGGAGGTAGGGGTGTGTGGACAGTTAAAATGCGTAGAAACTCTTACAGACCTCATTTTGTCTTTACACTCAGTTTCTTTGCTGATCTGATAAAGGGAAAAAAAATGTCCTGAGTAGAGAGTTGGACCGAGTAGAGGAGGAGGGAACACGTGAATAATGCCCTGGAAATAACTCCTGAGGAATGGAAGGGTTGATTTAGAGTTTTCCAGAGTGCTGCTTCCCTGTATTTCTTTCTTCCTTTCTTCCCTTTCTTTCTCTTCTCTTGGGAGTGTTACCCTGGGTAGAAGAGAAAGGGAGACATTGGCTGTCCCCTCTCAACCTGCTGCCATGTGTGTCGTTTTTCTCAGTTCTCGTTAGCTGCTGTCCCCTCAGGCTTGGAGGTGGCTGTCGTGTTGTGCCGATTGTGTTCCTCATGTGCTCTGTGGCTGTCTTGGCTTTCCTCCCCTATGTATCTCATCCAGCATTTTCCTCCTGTCTCAGCTCAGCCCTGATCCTGGATGCTGTGGCTGTCTCTGGGGGATTTCCTTGCTTCATTCTTAGCGTCTGAGGAGGATGATGAGGAGGGGTGAAATTTCCCCTTGTACTCCCCTCTGGACCACCTGACCAAACAAACAGACAAACCAACAGGTTTGATTCAAGAGCTCATGATGAGTGATTTCCTAACATAAGCACAAATTAACTGATTGCAAAACGAATCTCATTAAAATTCAGAGTCCTGTGCTTTGAATGGTAATGGGTAGTTTCTGATCTCAGCAGGTGTCAGTAACACCTAGACGATGGTGGCCGTGAGGCATTCTAGCTAGAAAACTGAGCGTCCACATCACAGATTCTCGTTGGATCTCTTTACTGTCTACTTGCACTATAGCGAAACAGCGAAGGAAATGCCCAGCAAACTGGGGTTTCCCACTGTCTCAGTACCGTTTGCAGCGCACCGTGTATAGTGTTTGTTCCTGTTGGTGATGAGCCAGCAAAGCAAATCTTTCCCTTTTTCCTTCGATGACAGGATATGTAAACTGCATTGTGTCCTCTGCGCTATGTGGTTTGATGCTGTCGCCCCCAGGAGGGGTTTTTTCCTGTAACAGCTCTCGTTACTCTCTTAGCTCCAGCCTCGGACGACGAGGGCAGCACGGCAGCAACTGACGGCTCCACCCTTCGGACCTCCCCTGCTGACCATGGTGGTAGCGTGGGCTCGGAGAGCGGGGGAAGCGCCGTGGACTCGGTGGCCGGCGAGCACAGTGGTAATGTGGCTGGGGGGGCCTGATCTCTTTGGGCAGGGGCAGGAACGCACTAGGAATCTCTGCCTGGGTCCTGGGGTTGGTGTCAGCAAAAGGAAGTTTTGAGGGCTCACTGAACATCTGGTGGAATTCATTTGACCTCAACAATGGAGTCTCAAATGTTTAGTGATAAGAGCTTAGATACAATGTGGTTAATGTTGGGACATTTTACAGGCAGCTTTTAATTGTGTCTTATTGGAAGAAAGCAAGGATGTGCATTATCCCAAATCAGGAGTATGGTATGACTTTGAAGTCCATCATATTGTGGTTTTTGTCCCCTCTTTTGGGGGAAGCTGTGTCTGGCAATCCTCCTAATATAGCGGGCCACCCTCACAGTCTGCCGGCTGATACGGTGGGGCTCTGGAATGAGGAAGCATGCCATTTTGGCTTGACCTTGTAAATGAGCCTGTGATTAAAAATTAGATAGGAAAATATTTTACGGAAGGCATTAAGAGTAGCTGATAATTCCTAGATTCCCAAGTCAGTGTACGTTTCCCCTAGGTTAGGAGATGGAAATTTATCAGCAGTAGAGATTGTTCTTGTAGGTGGATCTTATATACCGTAGAAAGACAAGTGGCTGCCTTGAGAGTCTGGTAGCATAGTGCTCTGGGGCCAAAATCTTGAATTCAGTCCTTATTTATTCACTTCTTCACAAAGAAGAAAAAATTCTCTGAAGCTAACAGTTGTCTCTGAACTATTGCTAACTTCAGAGTGCATTGGATTCTGTCATGCTTGGGGATTTGATTTACACTTTTTTTAACCATTTCCCTCTAGTATCTGGCCGGAGCAGTGCTTATGGTGATGCCACAGTGGAGGGGCACCCAGCTGGACCAGGAAGTGTCAGCTCAAGCACTGGTGCCATCAGCACCACCACCGGACACCAGGAGGGAGATGGCTCCGAGGGAGAAGGAGAAGGAGAAGGGGAAGGAGATGTCCACACTAGCAACAGGTTAGGACTTGGTCATTTGCAGTCAAGAGGCTATGGGAGAATATTTCAGGAATAAGGTGATGGATCAGTTGCAGGAGGTGGAGTGATCATATAGTGTGTGTGTGTGTGTGTGTCTACACACACGTACACGTATATATATTTAGAAATATACAGGTAATAAACTCAGCAAATGGTTCAAGATCTTAGGAAGCATTCTAGGTCTGTCTTCTTTGTCCTAATTAGAATTATGTGAAATGAATTTCAGAGAGAATAGAACGTCGTTTTTCTCTTAAGGCCCCCTGATATCCCTTAGTCACCGTAAAGTGATTGTCATGAAAATGTGTATCCTCCTGCTTAGATCTTTCTTGTTTCATCATTACCCATAAACCCACTTTGTAGCATTCTGTTTACAAGTGGCACTATTCTAGGCTCAACAATGATAGCTATTACATATATGCTAGAAATGGCTCCTTGTTCAGTGTGTTTACGAGGTAACAGAGAAATAAGACAGAGCAAATACAGATTTATGTCTAGAAATACCAGTGGTAGGGCATTTGGCAAATTGAAAGTAATCTATAAAATCCTAATCCATCCCCGTCAAGAAGTTCTGGTGGTGTTTGCTACTGGATTGGTCGAGTGAATGTAGTCTTAACTGTGAGGGGAGACTGGAGAAATACATTTGTGATCTAATGTTTGTTAAACTCGTTGAGGTCCAAGATTATCACATTAGCGCCGTGCGAAAATAATCAGCTAGCATTTTGGACTCAATGGTTTCTATCCAAATAGAAGGTCCCTGAAGCTGTCAGGCACTAAGCATTTTCGGAAGACATCAGGGAGCATCTCCCATAGAGTCTCCTAGTGCTTCACCGTCCGTTCTTGGAACATCTCTTCGATGAGGGTGACCTCTGGCTCCAATAAGTGATGATACTCTGATGGAGTCTGTTTTTTAACATCCTGCCATAAAGGGGTTTTTGCTTAATCTTTTTTTCTCTCTCTTAACAGGATTTCTAGGTTAATTCCATGTGTTTGGAGAATGTGGTGTTTGTGATTTTTTGTTTTTTGAAATTTATTTAAAACATTTTTAATCCAGTCTGCCATTGCTTGTTAATTGAAACAGTTCAGTTCATTTGTGATTAGTATTAATTACTGATGAATTGGAATTTATGCCTACCATTTATTTCCTGCTGCTTACTTGTTTTGCCTGCTTCTGTGTTTCTTTCTGTCTTTGCAGTCCTCTTCTGGGTCGATATGCTATGTTTTCATCCCTTTTTCTTTTCTTTTTTCTGCCCCTCTCTCCCACGTTTGGAGGTTGTTCACTGTTTCCAGTCTTTTGATGGTTATCCTGATCATTTCAACGTGTGCATTTAACTTACCCAAAACTCAATTTAACTCACAGCTGCATCTTCCTGCATAATATAGAGACTAAGAAGACTTGGCCCCTTCTTATCAAGTTAAGCTGTATTTTTGTGTGTTTTAATTCTTTTTCAAAAAAGGCTTTTGAAGCTTTCAAGGTGTTGTTGCTGTTTCATTTAGTTTACGTGGTCAGTGTGTGTTCAGATTTACTCACATGTTTACCACTTTCTGTGCTCAACATTTGCTTATGTGTGTCAGACCTTCTGTCTGGGATCATTTCTTCTTGAAGTGCGTTGTTTAGATTTTCCATCAGGGGAGGGCCACCGCTTATAAAATCGCAGATTTTCTTATTCTGAAAATGTCTTTATTCAGTTCACATTTTGTGGACATGTTTTTGATGGGTATACAGTTTTGTGCTGTTAGTTTTTCTCCCCCCAAATTGAAAATGATATCCACTGTTACTGCCAGTGAGACGTCACCTGCTGTCCTAAAATAGTGCTTCTTTGAAAATAGTGTCCTTACTGCTGCTTATAAGATCTATTTTGTCATTGTTTTTAGGCTATAGTTAGGATGGATTTCTTTTTTTTCTTTTTAAGATTTTACTTATTTGAGAGAGAGGGGGAGAGAGAGCAAGCACACGCACACGCACGATTGGGGTGGGGGGACAGTGGGAGAGGGAGAAGGAGACTCCACGCTGAGCAGAGACCCAGACGTGGGTCTTGATCCCAGGACCCCAAGATCATGACCTGAGCTGAAGGCAGAGACTTAACGGACTGAGCCACCCAGAACCACCTGTTTTGCTTAGTGGTCTTTGGGAATCTTGAATGTTTGGGTTAGTGTTTTTTATTCTAGAAAATGCTTATCAATCTTCTCAGATATTGCTTCTGCCTCATTTTCTGTCATTTTTCTTCCTGGGACTCATGTAGATGTTTTAGCATCACGTTCTGTTTTTCATGTCTCATAATATCTTTTTTTCTTTAAAAAAAATGTGCTTAGTTATTTATGGCTTCTTAAGGTCTATTTGAGTGGCAGGCATCAAAAAACATCAAATACAGGAGTGCCTGGGTATCTTAGTCAGTTAAGTGTCTGACTCTTGGAAGCAAGACGAAAATAGAAAAGTTCGTGTGAGATTGATATTATTTCATCTATAAATTCTTGTAAAAATTCAGCAGCAGACTCAGTTGGGTCTAGACTTTATTTAAGGGAAGATTTAAAATTATAGATTCATTCTTTAAATGATATGGAATTATTTGTTTCTTCTGTGTCAGTTTTGGTATGTTGTGCTTTTCGAGGAATTTGTTTATTTAAGTTGTTGACTTTATTGGCATAAAGTTCATAATCTTTCTTTTTTAAGATTTATTATTTATTTACTTTAGAGAGAGAGCACGTGTGCATGCACGGGTGGGAGAGAGGGGCAGAGGGAGAGTGGGAGAGAGAATCTCAAACCGACTCTCCACTGAATGCTGAGCACAGAGCCCAGGGCGAGGCTCGATCTCATGACCCTGAGAGCATGACCTGAACTGAAATCAAGAGTCAGATGCTGGGGCGCCTGGGTGGCACAGCGGTTGGGCGTCTGCCTTCGGCTGAGGGCGTGATCCTGGCGTTCTGGGATCGAGCCCCACATCAGGCTCTTCCACTGTGAGCCTGCTTCTTCCTCTCCCACTCCCCCTGCTTGTGTTCCCTCTCTCGCTGGCTATCTCTCTCTCTGTCAAATAAATAAATAAAATCTTTAAAAAATATAAAAAATAAAAAAAAAAAGTCAGATGCTTAATCAACTGAGCCACCCAGGAGCCCCCATAACCTTTTTTTTTTTTTTTTAATCCTTTCAATGTCTTTAGGGTCTGTGGTGATGTACCTTTTTTTCATTTTTAATGTTGGTAACTTAATATGTGTGTTCTTTTTTCAAAGGTCAGTTTTGCTTGGAGTTACCAACTTTATTTACGAGGAATTGACTTTTGGCTTTGATTTTTCTGTTTTATGTCTGCTTTCTGTTTTATTTCCACTCTTAATATTTTCTTTCTCTGCCTAATAAGCTTTTATTGTACCTTATCTTTTGTGGTTTAATTTTTTGTTCTTTTTTTAGCTTAAGAAGATGGAAGCTTAAATCACTGATTTTTAAATCTTTCATTTTAAGTATATATTTGAAGCTAAATTTCTCTCTGCATTCCCGTTGAAGTCTACTTTGGCTGGGGCCTGTATATTTTGATGTGTTATATTTTTATTCCTGTTCAGTTCAGAATGTTTTCTAAATTCTGTTGTAATTTTCATCTTTCCTGTAGGCTGTTGAGAAGTGTGTTGCTAAATTTCCATACCTTTGGGGATTTTCTAATTATTTTTGTTACTAATTTACAGTTTAATTTACTATGGGGAATGTACTGTGTAATTTCAATCCTTTCAAGTTTCTTGAGATGCAACTAAAATGATGTTCTGTCTTTTTAGGATTTTTAGTGTTTTTAGAAGGGCGATTTTAGGTAACCTAGGCGTGTTAGTAACAGAAGTCTAAAGTGTTGTTTGTTTTTTAAAGATTTTGTTTATTTATTTGAGAGAGAGAGAGAGAGAGAGAGACAGCAACAGAGCTAGTGAGAGAGAGTAGGAGTGGGGAGGAGAGGGGAGAAGCATGCTCTCTGAGGAGCAGGGAGCCTTCCGGGGGCGGGGGGCTTGATTCCAGGACTTTGGAATCATGACACAAGCCAAAGGCAGGTGCTCAACCAAGCGACCCACACAGGCACCCCTAAAGTGGTTTTAAGTAAACTTTTTTTTTCAGGGATAAGTTAATTGAGCAATTGTTAAATGATTTGTTTTAAATAATATAATAACTAACTTGTTTTTACATTAAGTCACTAAAGAAAAGGAAATTGTAATTTTTGGTATATGGTTTACTTTTTCTGTTAGATTCTAAGAGTTGGAAAAGCCAGAAGTCTGGCAACATCTTGGTCCGGGTCCATACTCTGCTCATTTTGTTGACTTTTTCTTTCATACGTGTGTATTCACAAGTATGTTCTGCCAATCTGAAGATTTTCATCCATCTCAAAGCTTGCTATGTTTTATCCTGCAAGTGTAAACTGAACTGCTAAATTTGAACTTCTACTGTCCTATTATTTTTCTTTGCTGTATCTTGTACATTCCTGAGCAATTCTTACTCATTTGTGGTCCCTATATAGCTGGCCTTATTCTTTGGATGTATGCGTGAGCTTTTACGTGTGACTATATTCTGAAGGACTGTTACTAGTGCATTCCTTTGAGTTATTTTTGGAATCATGGTCATTTATCAATCAAGTAAGGTCCCATATACTTTGATTCAAACTTTAATATTTTGAGAATACTCTGCATATCTCCTAGGATATGTAATACGTGAAAATCACTTTTTTATGCATATGTATGCTTATGGTTTATTATACACAGTCTGTAAAGTAAAATGAAGCAAGAACAGTTTATGAACTATGAGAGTGAAGCCATTAATTGATTCAGCAAGTGCGCTCTTCATCTGTGTAAGATTGTGTGTTAGGTGAGACTGCCAACCAGATTGTCAGCAGGACCCTAATTAATTCCTTTTCATTTTGGTCCTCTTTTGAATCAGCATGTTCACTGCAGATCCAGAGGCACACATTTAGTAGGGAAGCCCAGCCATGTATCTGTGCCTCTGATGGAGAAGGCTTAGTTAGCACCCAGCTGAATATATGGGAGAACTCATGGGTCCAATGTGAAAAGGGTAGAGTTGAGATTGAATTTTCCACTAGGAAAAATGGTAGCCGAGTTGAGAGGGTAAAGCAGTGCCAGGCCTTCTGGGAAGCAAGAAAAAGAAAGGACTGGGTCACTGTGCAACTGGATGATGCAGACTTTGTAGATGGAGGAATCCCAGAAGATAATGGCTGGAGGCAGAATGGGACCATGTGTTGGAGAAGGCCGTAGAGTGCACTACTAAAGATTTGATTTTGCTACGGAGAATAGCTAGGGCTGATTGCTTGAGAAATATTAGCTTACCCTGTAGCAGGTTTTCAGGGCCATCAGTTGTATTTTGGACTAGATTGTTCCTTTTAACAGAGTGAGATTTCTCCTTCCGTGTTGGTAGTGTTACTATTTAGGCATTTCTGAATATTTTGCTAATGGTAGGATTGTTCCTAAGCAGTAGGCTCCTTGTTTACCTTGGTGGCAGGAGGAAAGAACTATATTCTTGTGAACTAGATGTGAACTAGCTCACGTCTCATGTGTTTTCCTTGGCCTTTTAGGCTGCACATGGTCCGTCTGATGCTGTTGGAGAGACTCCTGCAAACCTTGCCCCAGTTACGAAATGTTGGAGGTGTCCGGGCCATCCCGTACATGCAGGTATCCCTCAGTTCACCTGGGTCTGTCACATTATGGTTGGACCATCCTTCAGCATGCTCACATCTCTCTTGTAGAGGCTCTGTAAGGCTTTGTTTGGTGTTAGGTCATAGAATAATGGCATGCAGTTTTGAACGGCAAGTTATAGCCCTTAATCCTCTAGGTGAAAAGGCCAAGGGTCAGAGAATTTAAGATGTCCGCAGTCATCCAGCTAGTTGCTGACAGAGCCCGGAGCACGTGTGTGCCCCAGAGATTCTCAGTGTGTAGCGAGTCTTTATTAACACCACGTTGAAATGTGGTCTGGTAGCTGTTCTCCTGCTAGCTGCCTTCCTCTGAGGCAGAAAGTTCTTTGCTCTTGAGCACACTGCCCTCTGTTAAGCCACTTCGGTTGCTTATAATGTAGTTTAGTCAGTTCGTTTTGCAAACACTTTGCAAAACATTTTTTGTGATGCCAAATGTGTGGTATATACCAAAAATTGACTCTTCTGACTCTGGACACTTAAACTTCAGATACCTTGGGATATAGGACCTTTTCGTGGATTACAGTTACGATTGACAGGGCAGTCAGGAAGATTGGGATTTCTTCTGAACCCCCTGTGTTTAGAGTCGTCTTTAGGGTACTGGCACTCATGTTTTACCTCTCTCTTGACTTCCAGGTCATCCTGATGCTCACTACAGATCTGGATGGAGAAGATGAGAAAGACAAGGGGGCCCTGGACAACCTGCTCTCCCAGCTAATTGCTGAACTGGGCATGGACAAAAAGGTAAGACTGGAGAGTCCTGCCGTGTGAGAGACAGGGAGCTGAGTTCCGTTCACATCTTGTCATCTTTCTTCTAGAGGAACTTCACTTAGTTTTGTGGCAACCACTCACTGAGGGCTCCAGTTCTGTTGAGTCAATAAAAATGTTGGCAGTGCCTGCTTTGGCCCAGGCCTCCTGTTGGATCTGGACATAAATGAGGAATAGACCAAGTCTCTGCCCTCACGGACCTTTTGTAGCTCCCTAAGCTGAAAACAGTAAATTAGTTGTTTGTATCTTAGTACAGCCTCTTATGCGTATTGGGCTCTAGGTAATCCGGGTGTAGTCCTTGGGGGCGTTGGTGCCTGTTTTGACTCTGATTCCATGTGAGGAACAGTTAGTGCTGATAGGCTGGGGGGAACCTTGTTGAGAGGATGCCTTAAGCTTAAAGTAAGCGTGGGCTTCTGGGCTCTGCTTCTGCCGTCAGGACGTCTCCAGGAAGAATGAGCGCAGCGCCCTGAATGAAGTCCATCTGGTAGTTATGAGACTCCTGAGTGTCTTCATGTCCCGGACCAAATCCGGATCCAAGTCTTCCATCTGTGAGGTACTGTCGCTTTGAGCACAGGGGTGTGGGAAAGGTAAGAGGATTGTCTGGTTGGCGCCAGGGCCGAGGGCAGAGGTGATAGTTAGAATAGGCTATTGTCGTGCTAGAGGAGAAAGATTCTAAGCTGTCACCTCTTTAAGAGCAGAGCCACCACCTTTTTCAGTATCCCTTCCAAGCCCTGATCTTTGCCAGCAGTCCCTCCATTGGAGGGGTTACAGGGTTTGGAAGTTCCATTATTGAAAGGAGGGGACCGTTCTGCAAGGCGCAGGGTGGCTAAGAGGATTCCCCTACTGTGCGTTGCTATAAGGTATGGTAATAAAGCAGAGAGAAAGCAGTGTGTGCGTGGTGGAAAGGAGATTAACACAAAGCAGAGAAGGTAGAAGTGGAGGCTGAACTGCATCCAATCTTAATGAGCTTATGAGCTGTGGGGTTTGCTGGGATTTGCAAGGCTCTCCTAATGGTTTTATTTACCGTGGCTTTTCTCCCGCTTTTTTATTCATGTGATCACTTACCCCATCTCCTTTAGAAGCTGGTTTGGTGGGGGGAGTGCCTGGCAGGAGCATGGCGTTGCTGAAAAGTGCTTAGAGAGGAAAGTTTTCTCTCTCCTTCTTGAAATGGGCTGCTTTTCTAGTTGCCCAGGAAAGAAGAAAACCCGCCCCTCCTAGCAGAAGCCTCTAGCATATGTGTGTGGGCGAGTAGAGCTGGGACCTGGGGTTGGTTGGTTCTTACCATGACTTAGTTGGGGGTCTTCTAACTCAAGGGTCGAGCTCCCTCCCCCAGCGGCCCACTTTGAGACTACCGCCAGTGGGTTTCCGACCCTGCCCCCAGCGGTCTTACAAGCTCTTCTGCTCTCCCTGTTTCCCGCAGTCGTCTTCCCTCATCTCCAGCGCCACAGCAGCGGCTCTTCTGAGCTCCGGCGCTGTGGACTACTGCCTGCACGTGCTCAAATCCCTGCTGGAGTACTGGAAGAGCCAGCAGAACGACGAGGAGCCCGTGGCTACCAGCCAGTTGCTGAAACCACACACGACTTCATCCCCGCCGGACATGAGCCCATTTTTCCTCCGCCAGTATGTGAAGGTGAGGCCTTTCCCTGGACGAAGGACCGCTCTTGCCCTCCTCCAGAGCACTCTCCTCTTCGCCGTCCGGGAGTAGGGCTGAAGGAGCCAAGGGCCAGGAGCTGCAGGAGGCAGACCAAGTGCCCTGGGGGGCTTTGGTCTCGGTGCAGTTTAGCGAATAACCACTTCTTCCATCCTTCTTCTGTCCGGATTCAGACTCCGGACAGCGTGTAAAGCAGACGAACTGAATGAAATCAGACAGGCCTGTCCTTTCATGTTAAGCTCCTTAGAAAAAGGTGAGCAGGCACAGGCTGACATCAGAAGTGGATCATGTCCTCGTGTGTGCATCAGAGACTCCTGCTACTGTCGTCAGAGGCCCTTGAGGGAGCTAGTTTAGAAAATGGGCTTTCTGATCAGGTTGGCCAGGAACAAGCATTCCCACTTACTAGCCGTGAAGCTTGGACAAGTTCCATGCGGCTTTTGTGCGCTTCGGTTTGCGCACCTGGGAACTGAGGCTCCACATGGGGTCTGCTGTGTGAGGTCGTGGTGAGCACTGAATGACCTGACGCAGTAAAGCCCAGTGCCGAGCACGCCGGGGCCTGTCCACGTCAGTCATCGCTATTGTTCCTGTGTGTTTGTGTCTGAGCGACGGCACCAGCGTGCTCCTCGTTGCACACTCCCAACTGCTTTGACCGAGACAGGGTTAGAACAGGCATAAAATGTGAATCGCATCATGTCTTTCTCTTTTCTTAACCCTTTGCTGGTTTTCTGTAACTTCTAGGCCAAAAAGTTGAGGACCCAGCTATCTACTTAACTCTCTAGCTGTGTCACTACTGCCCCCCAGCACACATGCCTTGTGTCCCATGCCTTGCCCCAGATGTGGCACGCTGCCTTCCTACTTGTCCTGCTGAACTTCTCTCCCTCTGCATCGCTTCCTTCCCCTCTAAGCTAACTCCTAGTCCTTCAAGACCCAGCTCACACACTGGGTCCTGGGAAAACCCTCCTCACCATGCACTTCCTGCTAGCAGGTCAGATTGAGATGGCCTTTCCCTGGGTCCCCAGAGCCCCCTGTGCACACATGTGGAGTCTTCTCCTTGTTTGTATCCCCAGTTGCCTAGGAAAGACCTGATGAGTAACTGGTGATTGGATAGGTGAGACACGTTGTGCCTCAAATTCTTGCGGGCTCTTCCCGGGGGACCATGCGGCCTGTAGGATAGCTGCTGCTTCCACTGTCTTCACACCCCTCAGCTCCCCGTCCTCTGTGGGATATGTGTTAAGTGATCCTAGCCACCCTAGTTTCTATCTTTTTAAAAGATTTATTTATTTCGGAGAGAGAGAGAGAGAGCGCAGACACATGCTTAACGTACACATGCACGCATATGGGTGAGGGGGGGGGCAGAGGGAGAGGGAGAATCTTCAAGCAGACTCCCCACTGAGTGTAGAGCCTGAGGCGGGCCTCCATCCCAAGACCCTGAGATCATCACCCGAGCTGAAACCAAGAGTCAGCTGCTCAACTGACTGAGCCAACCAGGAGCCCTGCCTTGGTTTATTTAAATGTTTCTTGTTATCCTAGAAGGTTTTGGTTCTAGGGAATAGACCTGCATCTCTCACAGGAAGTCAGAAATCCTTCATCACCACTGTTTTTCCCATTTTTTCCCATTAGAAGTTTAATTTTTGTGTAAGCAGAGTACAGTCAGTCCAGGGGCAAAACCCACAGAGTGAAATGTTGGAACTTTTAAGACAAGTGAGATCTGTGTCCACTGGAGCCTGGGGCCTTGCTGGGTTTAAACCAAGCTGTCAGGCAGTGATGGCTCCAGCTTTGAAAGGTACCATTTACCAGCTCCAATATAAGCTATGCCTAATGAGCAGTAAACCAGCCCTTTTCCTAATTGTGGCTGTGGACAACTGTCCGTCACAGGTTCTTACGTGATTTTCTCCCCCCAGGGTCATGCTGCTGATGTGTTTGAGGCCTATACCCAGCTTCTGACAGAGATGGTCCTGAGGCTTCCTTACCAAATCAAGAAGATTGCTGACACCAACTCTCGAATCCCACCTCCTGTCTTTGATCATTCGTGGTTTTACTTTCTCTCAGAGGTAAGTGAAGGCCTCAGGCAATGTGCCATTCAAGGAGAGGACAAATCAGCTGTGACAGCTTTTTCCTTTTTTTTTTCTTTTTTAGATTTTATTTATTTGAGAGAGAGAGAGAGTGCGTGTGCAAGCACGAGTGAGGGGGTGAGGAGCAGAGGGAGAGGGAGAAGCAGACTCTCTGCTGAGCAGGGAGCCCAATGCGGGGCTGGATCCCAGGACCCCAGGAACATGACTTGAGCCAAAGGCAGATGCTTAACTGACTGAGCCAGCCAGGCGCCCTGGCTTTGATGGCCTTTATGGCCCCCTTCGGTCTTCACCCTCAGGAGGTGTTCCCCACCCCCCAGCAGCGCCACTCACGCCGTGGAGGTCTTGCCCTGGGTGTACTGTATGGTGAAGCTGTAGAAGATGGCTGTCAACACAAGCCGTGGCTTTAGTTTCTGATTCTGTACATTTGACTCTTTCTGCATATCATGGTAAGGGACAAGTTTAATAATTTGAGCTCTGTCTGGAAAACAGAAAACACACTAGTTAAATTACAGAGAAATTTTAATATAAGGAATTGGTTGAACAGCCATCGAAGAACCAAAAAGAAAAATAGGAATGTTGAGGTAACACAGACCGTAGATGCAGGCAGCAGCCGCCAGCAGCCCTGTGTCTGAAGAGGAGTCAACCTTGTGGGCCTGAGGCAGGGTGCTGCTTCTGCTACCCCAGGAGCTCTGAGGGGATGCGATGCAGTTGATTCTGGAAGTACGGAAAGAAGCTGATGATTAGAACCAACCGTAGTTGGTTTGTTCTTGAACACTGAAGAGCTGATGGAGGCTGCCTGAGTGAAGGCCTGCTGCCAGAATAGCAGGCAGACAAGAAGGAGCCAGTGTTTTTTCCTCGCGCCCTCTAGTGTCCCTTTTTGTTCCTTACTGGCAGGACCTGAGGGGGAGCCAGCTGGCAGAGAAGCAGAAGTTAGTGCACTTCTGGGCCGGCCATTACAGAACAGTGTGTGGCAGGGTGGGTTTGGAGGCAGCCAAGGGACAGTAGCTTTACGATCAGCTGCCGTCATGCCATCGCAGCAAGCTTGAGATTCAGGTGGGAAGAATGACCTGTTAGCAAATCCCAGATGACCATTTCAGGTTGTATAGATGGAACAGCCCAGCCTCTTCCCCACTTCTCTGACCTGAAAGATCCTGAATAGGTTTTCCTGACCGTTTCATTCTGGGCGGGCTAGAGTGGAGGCCAGCTTCTCTGTAGATTCCAGAGCACTCCTAGGAGGGGAGCGGGAATATTGCTGTTTTCCCCTCTTTGACAGCTTGCTGTCTCCTGGCCCCTTAAGGAGTACTGAATTCTCCAGAGTCTAGCTTGGCCAGGAGGAAATAGCTTGGTGTGTGTTTCTTACCAGTTTTTAATAATAGTTCGTGAAGACCTGGGGACCCACTGCTGGCACAGTTCCTGAGTCATTGACGCTTTGTGTTGCCTTTCCTCTCAAGTACCTGATGATCCAGCAAACTCCATTTGTGCGCCGTCAAGTCCGCAAACTTCTGCTCTTCATCTGTGGGTCAAAGGAGAAGTACCGCCAGCTCCGGGATTTGCACACCCTGGACTCCCATGTGCGTGGGATCAAGAAGCTGCTGGAGGAACAGGGGATATTCCTCCGGGCAAGTGTGGTTACAGCCAGCTCAGGTTCTGCCTTGCAGTATGACACGCTCATCAGCCTGGTACGAAGGCCAGGGGGGCCGATGGGGCCGGGAGAGGGCACGTGATGAGGCTCAGCCGGGTAGGCAATAGGTTGGAGTAGTACAGGCTTTTATATATTCAGAAAACGTCACAGCCACAGTTGAGCTCAGGGTGGATCCATATGCTCTACGTTAAGTGTAGTTGGCTTCAGGATCTGTGATTTCCCCTTCATCATTCCCTCTCCCACCTGGTAGTGGTTCCTCCATTATGAGGAGGAGTGGCTTGGGCTTCTTAACCTGTGTCATTGGCTCATACGGATAGGATCGACCTGGAATTTGCCAACCTCTGATTTTTGTCCTTGAATACTAAAGAAATGATGTGTCTGAAGATAAATTGTTTGGACTTTGGGGGAGCAAACAATATAATGCGTGGGAGCCTCTAGATGAGAACTTTTTTAGTATTATATACTCTTAAACTAATGTCCTTATTATTGTGCTTTCAGCAAAAAAACGTAAACTGGGAGGGGAGGAAGAAAAGAAAAGAAAAAAGTAAACTGCATTGTAGTTTCCCGTCATGGCCTATCTTTCTGGCTGCGTTACTGAGTGGTGTGAAGGGCCTCTGCAAACAAAGGGCGTTTGTGTGGTAGGGGCTGAGCGGAGGAGGCTCAGTAGACCTACAGTGTGTGGGCCTTGGTCCCAGGTTCACCAGGGCACTGGATCAGCAGCCTTGCACAGACCCTTCAAGGCAGCAGGTGTGGTACGGTGCGGGCTACTTGGTGGTGGTACTCAGCTCTGGTGATTGGTTTCCATTTCAGATGGAGCACCTGAAGGCTTGTGCCGAGATTGCTGCCCAGCGAACCATCAACTGGCAGAAGTTCTGTATCAAAGATGACTGTAAGCAGTGCAGCGACTTTCTGTGGCTGTTGTTCATTCATTCATCTCTTTGAGAACTGTGTATTGAGGACTGTTTATTGAGGCCAAGCAATGAACTGGATGCCAGAGATGAGGCTCTGAGCAAGACACCTAGATAGAACTCGGTCTAGCTGAGAAGAGAAGTCAAAACTTCAGAGTGATAAGGGTCATAGATAGAATTTGGGGTGCTGTGAGGGCACAGAGCAGGAGTCGCTGACCTCCAGATTGTGGAGGGAAAGCTGAAGAGGAGCCTGGGGCGTCTAGAGAATCATCTTAGTTGAAGAAGTGGGGGCTGTGAGCTGATCTTTAGGTAATTGTTAGGACGTTTGCCAGTTCATTCCTGCAGAGGGCGGGAGTTCTGGGCAACATCTGGCAGAGAGGACTCGGAATGCAGGCTGGTGGGGAGGGGGCGGTGCTGGCCTCGTGCAGACACGGCTCCCGCGACGCATCCGTCTAGTGCATTGGTCTCTGAGCTCAGCCCCGTCTCCTCTGCCTGCAGCCGTCCTGTACTTCCTTCTCCAAGTCAGCTTCCTGGTGGACGAGGGGGTGTCCCCGGTGCTGCTGCAGCTGCTCTCCTGCGCCCTGTGCGGCAGCAAAGTCCTTGCCGCCCTGGCCGCCTCGGCCGGCTCCTCGAGTACCTCCTCCTCCACAGCGCCTGTGGCTGCCAGCTCCGGACAGGCCCCGACGCAGTCCAAGTCGTCCACGAAGAAGAGCAAGAAGGAAGAAAAGGAAAAGGAGAAAGAGGGTGAGTGTCGCTTTCTTGTCTTGGTGACCAAGTCGAGGTGTTCTCATTTCTTTTGGATCGCATGGCTTATGCTCCTCTTTGGAAAGGGCTTTTATTCCGATTTACTAGGACCTACAACTCTGATGCCCTCCAGTGTCTTGTTTTGGTTTCATTGTCAGTTACACCTTGAATGTGTGGCTTCCCGTACCAAGGAAAGGTCAAAGTGCACTAAACGGTTTTAGTAAGCCGAGTTTGTATTTCTGTGGAATAATAAATGACAGTTGCCATGTGGGGAGGTTGTCAGCGTCAAATGATGCTTATAAACGTGCGTCGTAAACTGTTAAATGCTCTCCGTATGGAAGCTATTTTAGCTGACTCCTTACTATCAGAAAGGCAAAAGCCTTTCTACTTCACTGCTTTTCATGGTCCTTGCAGGCCTGGGACGGGTGATCGGGGGTGGGGAGCAGTGGAGGTGGTTTACCTTCTCCCAATTAATTATTCAGCGAGCTGTTTTGGGTAGCAAACCTCTGAAGGGAAGTGCCTCAGTGTAAGGCCTGTGTCGGCACTTTAGCCTGTGCTTTTTTCGTAGCATTATTATCGCGTGTCTCGTATGGGGCTGGCCTTTGTTCTCCAATAAACCAGTGACAGTTGTTTTCAAATTAGAACCATTTAGTTGAAGAAACTCTTAGAAATGGACAGAATCCCCTCCCTCTCCATCTGGTGGCACTGGCTGTAAGACCCTAGAGCACGCGTCCTGTTCTCCAGTCCTCAGTTCTTCCCTGATCTTGCAGGTGAGAGCTCAGGCAGCCAGGAGGACCAGCTGTGCACAGCTCTGGTGAACCAGCTGAACAAATTCGCAGATAAGGAGACCTTGGTTCAGTTCCTGCGTTGCTTCCTGTTAGAGTCCAATTCTTCCTCGGTGCGCTGGCAGGCCCACTGTCTGACCCTGCATATCTACAGGTAGGGTCCCGGGCTAAGTTTCAGTGGTCTGCATGGGTCCAGGAGACGAGTGGTTGATGTAGTTCCGTCTTGCTTTTGTGTTGTTACACACTCACGGTCACAGTGTCAGTATTTACATCAGCCTGGATCCTCTTGATTTACAGATGTCTGATTATCTGCCTTTAGCCATTAATCTGATGTCATAAGCAAGAGATGATCGCTTTTCCTCTGAGGGGGCTATGTTTAGAAGTTTGTAAAGTGACTGGGCTTGACTCTTTAGGCCACTTTCTGAAGATAGGAAAGGGCTGAGCTGCACCTGTTAGGATCTACTGTCGAAAGTGCAGAATGATTCTAGTTTGTGGGATAGACATATCTACAGAAATAGTACCTGGGCCTTGTTTATAAATAAAAGGAACCTCAGGGTTTTCTACTGCTTGGTAACATGAATTGTTCTTTATCTACAGAAACTCTAGCAAATCTCAACAGGAACTCCTGCTAGATCTGATGTGGTCCATATGGCCAGAACTCCCAGCCTATGGTCGTAAGGCTGCCCAGTTTGTGGACCTTCTAGGATATTTCTCCTTGAAAACCCCACAAACAGAGAAGAAGGTAACAATGATGTATGGTCAGAGGGGCTAACTTGCCATATTTGGCCTTTTTCCCTCTTGCGTTAAGAATGGTATGACCAGCCCGCGTAAGGGGTGCATATGTGAAATCTCTTTAGATGTATGTTAAGCACAGGCACCATGTGTAACACACAGATAACATACACTAACAAATAAGTACAGGCTGAATTTGCCTTAGCCAGCAGGAGATCAGGTGGGGAGGGCAATGCAGCCCATTAAAGTTGCTTTAGGAGAGAAGGTGTCCCCCTGGTTTTCCTGGCAGCCCTGATGACATTCCTAGAAGTGTCTCTGCAGTTGGATAACTATTTTATGATTTCTCCATGGGAATAAAAATTACCTTCATCCACAGGGTCTGAAAAGATGGCTGTCACAAAGACTGGAAACTTGTAGGAGTTAGGCCCAGCTTTGCATGACTCTGCGTGGGGGCTGAGAAGCTTGGTACTTCTCGGGCAGTATCAGCTAGACAGCAGAAGACAAAAGCCTTTTCCAGTAAGACTTTCCCTTGGGTTTTAACTGTGGTCTTTTATTGACTTCTGTTTCAGTTGAAGGAATATTCACAGAAGGCTGTGGAGATTCTGCGGACCCAAAACCATATTCTTACCAACCATCCCAACTCCAACATTTACAAGTGAGCTTGCTCTGCTTGCTCCCTGCTTGAAGCTCCAGCAGCAGTCCCAGTTGCTCTCTCCGCATCGGTTGGCTCTTACATAGGAATCGATACACCTCTGTCTAGTTGGTCTTTGAATCCCTCCCTCATAGCTGGGGCCTTGCACACATAGGGTACTCAAAATAAACTGCTGAATTAGCTTTTAGTAAGCAGTCATTTGAGAACGTCTCTAATTTTTGAGTGTCAAAGTCTAAATCAGGTAAGATAAATTTACAGGAAATGGCTATATTAAGAAAAAACTTTTGAGCAAGAGTATTTATTAAACAAGCAGTTGTTATTTCCCTGGTTTAATAGTGACTGTTCTTTTTTTTTTTTTCTTAAGTTCATTGAGGTATAATTTATATACTACAAAATTCACCTATGTTAAGTTACAACTTAATGATTTTTAGTAAATTTAATTGTGACTTTCCTCGGAGTCAAATTTTAATGTCACTTTTTAGGATTCTTCTGATCTCAGAACAGCTAGCTCAGAAATAGGAAGCATCTGGGGTCGATTGGTTGACATTCACTTCCTGTGACTTCTAAGCCCTGTTGGGATTTCTCACTTTCTTCTGTGTTCTTACTAGGGTGGGGCTCGCTTTAGGGAATGTTGAGCTGTCACTCATTCGTGGCTTCTTTGTGAAGCTCAGTGCTTTCTGAGATGAAGACTTCCTTATGCTGAGACTGGTTTCTTCCTTAGCACCTTGTCTGGCTTAGTGGAATTTGATGGCTATTACCTGGAGAGCGATCCCTGCCTGGTGTGTAATAATCCGGAGGTGCCATTTTGTGTAAGTGCCGTCTTTAACGTGGGTGATCGTGAGGCTGGCAGGGCCAGTGGGTTTCTTGTTTCCAGAGATTGAGTGTGGCCACATAGGTGTTCGGTCACCAGTGGTATGAATGCTTACCTGCCACACTTACCACCTTAAATAGAAACTTCATCCATGGATGAAGAGTGGGTTACAGTGCTCAGTTTTGAAGAAGAAAGGATGAGCCAGTGGCCTTGAACTGATACAATGTTTTGTGTGTACTCCTGTGTTTAGTATATCAAGCTGTCTTCCATTAAAGTGGACACGCGGTACACCACCACCCAGCAGGTTGTGAAGCTCATCGGCAGCCACACCATTAGCAAAGTGACCGTGAAAATTGGAGATCTGAAACGGACAAAGATGGTGCGGACCATCAACCTCTATTACAACAACCGAACCGTGCAGGCCATCGTGGAGTTGAAAAACAAGTATGGTCTCTTCCAGACTTGGGGAGGGGCAGCTTATCAGGCTTAACACCAGTTGTTGGCTTTGATGGCTGGAATGGGGTGAAGCAGCACGTCCCTAGAGGCCTGGTATGTCCTCTTACCCACTTGGAGTCATGACTGAGGACAAGAGTGAAACGCTGTTCCTAAGGGTATTGACAAAGGTTCTTCTAAAATCCTGTCCGATGGAGCCTGTGGGGTCTAAGGAAGCAATTCAACAGCCTGCCTCAGGAGGGGAAGCTGAGTGAGGGGACTTCAGGCTTCTCCTGCCCATGTTAATGAGGGCAGTTCTAGTTTTATAGAACACCTGTGTTGGGAAGTAGTTGTTATTTCTTGGGTTAAGATGCTCTTTGCTCACGGCACAGACAGTATCAAGAAGCTTCTCTGGTACACAGTCCTTCCATTTCTGCCCCTTCCCTCTCTATCTGCCAGTGTTGGAGCTTTCTAGCTCGTGTATCCCAGTGTCTGAATGGGGGCAGGTCGTATGTGGGCCAGAGAAGGCAGTGGCATGGGGTAGAGTGTTGACTTCCGGAGACAACGCTCTTGTCGAAATCTCAGCGTTGCTGTTGGGCAGAGGACGTGGGGAGGTGAGGTTTAAATAGTAAGATGCTGTTCTGCACAGAATGGAAGTACTGGTATTATTCCGAGAGGCAGAGTACAGCTAGAGTTTACCACAGCAAACGGAGCTCCACCTGCAGGAAGTTTTCTTGAGGAGCAGTTCACACTGGTGATCTGCAAGTAGAAGCTGCTCACTGGGATATCCCACTCCCTTCTGGAGGAGGAAGGGGATTGAATCTTCTGTTGTGTAGTCAGTGCAGCAGCTGGTGAAACTCTGACTCTGCTACAAGACCGTGAGTTCACACCCCGGCTCTACCACTTCTCTCTCGACATGGGAGAAGTTGTGCAGCCTTGCTTTCTTTAACTGTACAATGGAGATGAATCCTCTCTCAGAGTGTTTTTAAAGGATTAGAATGAGTTTAGTTATGTAAAGTGCTGAGAACAGAGCTTAGCACATAGTGAGTGCCCAATAAATATTACCTGTAATTAACGTAATTATTCTAAATTATTACATGCCTTTTCTTTTTCTGTCTCTGCTTGTCACATGTTACATGGCACCTCTTGGGATTACAGGCTTCAGGGTGGCATACTTTTAGAGTAATAACTTCCCTTGATACCTACTTCATTGTTTTTCTAGAATCTGAAAGAATTTTTTTTTTTAAGATTTTATTTATTTCTTAGAATGAGAGAGAGAGCATGAAAGCGGGGAGAGTCAGAGGGAGAAGCACACTCCCTGGTGAGCACAGAGCTTGGTGTGGGACTGGATCCTGGGACTCCGTGATCATGACTGAGCCAAAGGCAGTTGCTTAACCAACTGAGCCACCCAGGCGCCTCTGAAAAAATTATTTTATATAACATCTTAAAGCACCTGTGTGTTATATCCTTTTTTATAGAGAGTATTTTTAAAATTAGGTTACTGTTACTGGTCAGATCTCCTTTTCTTAGAGAAACCACTTCACTGCCTTAGAACACACGGGGACAGTCTTGCTCTTCGTTTCCTCAGACCGCCCTCACCGAGGGCTATGTGGGTGGCTCTCAGGCCGTCCCTCCCTCTGAGCTGCCACCATCTCTTCTAGGCCGGCCCGCTGGCACAAGGCCAAGAAGGTTCAGCTGACCCCTGGGCAGACAGAGGTGAAGATCGACCTGCCCCTGCCCATCGTGGCCTCCAACCTGATGATCGAGTTCGCGGACTTCTATGAGAACTACCAGGCCTCCACAGAGACGCTGCAGTGCCCGCGCTGCAGCGCCTCCGTCCCCGCCAACCCGGGGGTCTGCGGCAACTGCGGGGAGAATGTCTACCAGTGTCACAAGTGCAGGTGAGGGAGGGAATGGCGCCCCGGCCAGGGCCACGTATGTCCTTGTATCCCCTGCAGGGCTCTCAGTGTGGGCAGTTTCAGTGTTTGCTGCCTTCATCATAATTGGAGGGTTATGGGTCTGTGGAGTCCAAGGCTAGAAGGTGGGGGCAGAAAGAATGGCGCACACGCCTGTCCCATGGTGTCTGTCTGGAGGTAGGGGGGCGTCCCTCGGTTTAGTTCCAGGTCTTCCTTTCTAGTTACCTGGTTGTGTTAGTCACCCTTGCCTCTTGTCATCCCGATACAGTTCCAGAGAATGCATGTGGCACTCAAGGTCACCCTCCCCCACCCCAGCCTCTGCTGCCCCCCACCCCGACCCAAACACTCTGGTTCTTCAGGTCTATCAACTATGATGAAAAGGATCCCTTCCTCTGCAACGCCTGTGGTTTCTGTAAATACGCTCGCTTTGACTTTATGCTCTATGCCAAGCCTTGCTGTGCCGTGGATCCCATTGAGAATGAAGAAGACCGGAAGAAGGTGAGGCTGGATCCGTCCTAGACTCAGGGCACTGGCTTTGCTCTGAGCTTTGGGCAGCAGGGCTGGTAGAGGGCAGTATGCTCTTCCTTCTGTCCTGAGTCTTCCTCAAGTCAGCACTCTTCAGGGCCCAGCTTTCTCAGGTGGGAGCAAATAATGGCATTGGCTATTTTGGAACTTGTGATTTACATAGGACTTCGGAGAAGTGTTGGTTGGCAATGAACCAAAATGTCTCCGGGGTTAGGTGACTTCAGATTTGGAAAGGCAGAAAGAAGTCAAATGAGTGCCTTGCATTTGTTCCACAGATGCCTCGTATTACAGCTGTTGGCCTTTCTTCAGTGTCCACTTATCCAGGGGCTGGTTCTCATTCTGTGTGGTGTGGTGGGACTGGGGATTAGGTGACCGTCAAAAGTGGGGAGCTTTTGGGATTGCTGCTAGAAGCGGCTTAGGAAGCAGGACAACATTTAGCTGTGGAGTCAGAAGGATGAAAGTTCCAGTTCTGGCTGTGCCTTTTAGTGCCCTGTGACCTAGTGTCAATGATTTCTCTCAGCGTTGTATACTAATGTGTGTGCTGTGTTACATAGTACGTTGTATGTTACTACAAATAACACCCCGACACCTGGATTATTGTGAGGGATAGAAATAATGAATGTATGAAACACAGCCCCTGACCTGTAAGAAATGTTTCAGGAAATGGTTGGGAGTTGGGATCACTCAAGGAAGAGCCTTCACACGTGCCCCTGTCTTTTCCTGCCAGGCTGTATCCAACATCAATACACTTCTGGACAAAGCCGACCGAGTGTATCACCAGCTGATGGGACACCGGCCACAGCTGGAGAACCTGCTCTGTAAAGTGAACGAGGCAGCCCCCGAAAAGCCGCAGGTAACCCCAAGCTAGAGGGGCGTGTGGAGGGGGCTCTGGGTCAGAAGCAGGAGACTCACAGCATGCTTCTTGGGTTGCAGGACGACTCGGGGACGGCCGGGGGCATCAGCTCCACTTCAGCCAGCGTGAATCGATACATTCTGCAGCTGGCTCAGGAGTACTGTGGGGATTGCAAGAACTCTTTCGATGAGCTCTCCAAAATCATCCAGGTAGAGAAACGGGAGCCACTCTAGAGTGTTCTGTCGAGTGTTCCCCAAGCTGTTTTCAGAGCAGTTCTGTTGCCCCCCACCTCCAGCAGTTGGAGTCTTGGGTTTCCCTTGTCCGTTTGGCTGAAAAGGCAGGGTCTAGGTGGCTGCACCATATAACTTCTCTCCCACTGTGGTTTCTGGTGCTTGGCAGAGACCTGAATTTGTTCCAGAAGACCGAGGGTAGCAGATGATTATAGATCTGTTTTCCTTGGCCCATTCACAACCCATCTTTTAGTTGAGGGGTTGCTTGTTTTAAAAAACCGGGTGTCGGGTCTGTTCCCTTTTTTTCTGATATGCCATGTTTGTAGGCTGGTAAGGGCAGGGCACACCAATGCCAGTCAACCAGGGTGGGCTGGGCAGCCAGTGGAGTGTTACCGACCTAATCTCCATGGGATATGGGAGGGTGGCCACAGACAAGCTGGGTCCTTGCCCCCCAGAATTGCCTTTGCTACATGGGCTTACATCTCTGATCGTTGTGTTTGTTCTTTATGAGACAGCATTACGTGGGAGTTCAGGACATGTGCCTGTGATCAGGGGCTGAGTTCTGCCTGTGCCACATGCCTTGGGCAAACCAGCCTTCCTAAGCCTCAGCTTTCTGCTTCTGTAAAATGACAGTGAAGTATCTAATAGGTGGGGTCATCAGAAAGGTTAAATTTAAATAATGCATGTAAAATGGTTTTTCAGACCAAAGCTGGTTTCCAGTTAACTTTCTCTTTTTTCTTATTTTAATAGCTAATTTGTTTTTCTCTTATCCTTTTTTTTTTTCTTAGAAAGTCTTTGCTTCACGCAAAGAGTTGTTGGAATACGACCTGCAGCAGAGGGAAGCGGCCACCAAATCGTCCCGAACCTCCGTGCAGCCCACCTTCACCGCCAGCCAGTACCGGGCCTTATCCGTCCTGGGCTGTGGCCACACATCCTCCACCAAGTGCTACGGCTGCGCCTCCGCCGTCACAGAACATTGTATCACGCTGCTCCGGGCCCTGGCCACCAATCCGGCCCTGAGGCACATCCTGGTCTCCCAGGGGCTCATCCGGGAGCTCTTTGATTACAATCTTCGCCGGGGCTCTGCGGCCATGCGGGAGGAGGTCCGCCTGCTCATGTGCCTGCTGACTCGGTCAGAGCCTGCATCGGGACCGTGGGCCCAGTAACTCCTGCTAGCTCGGGGCTTGGTGGTAGCAGTGGTACTAGGAGCTTAGGGGTGTAGAACGTGGCATTTGTCGCTGCTGGACAGGCTGGCTGACTTATTATGAGGGAGGAAGAGGGAGAGATGCCCAGGGTCTGGGTAAGCGAACTCCGTGAGCATTTGAGACCAGGTTTCATTGTAAATAGAATATTTGGCTTGTACTTCGTTGGTTCCAGTGAGGTTCCCTGAACAGAGTCTGGGTTCTGGTGAGAGAGGAGTAGGGAGTGACCCGGCACTTGGGCTCCAGACTCACATGGAAGAGGCCAGTGGAACAGTGGAGCCTAGAGATGATCGGTGTGTGATGTTCTGTGCCTTGAGCGTAGTTAACTTTTCTGAGCTGAGGTTTTCCTTGTCTGAAAAACACTGATAATAGTAAATGCCTTGAAGACTTGTGGCGAGGGTGAAATGGAATAATTCCTGTGGGCGATAACTCGTATTTGTTGAGTACTTAGTATGTGCTGATGGAGTCACCAGAGCTGGGTTTACTGAGTGTGTGGCCGAAGTTCCAGAACACGTTAGGTGATTGGTACCCGTTCCTTGCTATATTATTCACTTCCTCAGCGGGTGTTTGTTGAATGTCTGCTGAATGCCAGGCGCTGTTTGGACTCTGAGTGTGCAGTAGTAAGTGGAGCAGAATCGCTGCTTCCTGGGGCCTGCGGTCCAGGTGGGGAGCATGCAGACTTGCACAGTCTGGTGTCTGTCAGCAGATTCGATTGTGAAGAGAGGTACACCTGGGGTGGTGCCCTGACCGCGGCAGGGATTGCTGCTGGAGAAGATGGTCAGGGAAGACGTCTGAGGGGTGATGTTGGAGGAGGCATGTGTGCCGTAAGGGGACGAGCCATGCAGATGTCTCAGCTGTGGCTGTGCGCGTAGGATGCGTCATCTGCAAGATCGAGAGGCAGGGCTGTGCCGGGGATGGTGCGGGAGCTACCAGAGGCCTGTGTAGTGGAGCGAAGGAGGCCACATGGGAAACGGGCAGGAGAACCGGGACTGCTGGGGGCCAGATCTCGGGCGGTCTTCTAGGCCATTGTAAGGACTTGGGGTTTTATTCAAAATGGGGTAGAAAGTGAGAAAGTGACTTGGTGCAGTTGATTAATACACACGTTATTACAGTGGGGTGTCAGTAGGAAATGTGGGTACCTTGTGGGAGGTAAATTGGAGGCAGATGGAGAAGATGAGGAAAGTCTTGTGACCCATTCTGGCAGGGGACCGTCGGATTCAGAGGTTGGAGGATTCAGTGTCCTGGACAGTGCCTGAGGGCCAGGAGATCTCCTGGCTGCTGGTCCTGCTCTCCCCTCAGTGATTGCTGTGGGAAAGGCGGCTGCGATGAGCACTCTGTTACAGACCCGGGTCTTGTGGGGCCAGTCTTGTGGTCAGGCCCCTGGGGAGGCCCTGGGCATTGAGTGCCTTTTCTCTGTGCTCCTTCAGGTGGGAAGGAGGGACACAGCCAGTGGTGGATAACAGGACTCCTATTTCTTTGCTTCTCCAGAGACAATCCAGAAGCCACCCAGCAAATGAATGACTTGATTATTGGCAAAGTCTCCACTGCCTTGAAGGGCCACTGGGCCAATCCCGATCTGGTGAGCAGGACAACCGCCCTTTGACTCCTTTCTCTTTCTCTTTCTGCATTCCCTCACTTTCTTTCCACCAGTGTCTCTGGGGTGGTTGGGGGTAGGGAGCAGTAGCCTGCAGAGCTCTCACCCGGAATGACTGTCCCAGGTAGAGCTGGCCTCAGAGGGAGGAGAGAAACGTGTGGTTGGCCGGATGAAGGACAGGGGTCTCCACTCGTCCTTTCTCTCTTTCCTTCTTTCCTCTCCCTCCCTCCCTCCCTCCCTCCCTTCCTTCCTTCCTTCCTTCCTTCCTTTCTCTTCCTCTTCCCCTTCCCCTTTTCCCTTTCCCTTTCCTTTCCCTTTTTTTTTCTCTTTCTTTTTCTTTCTTTCTTTCTTTCTTTCTTTCTTTCTTTCTTTCTCTCTCTCTCTCTCTTTCTTTCTTTCCTCTTTCTTTCTTTCTTTCTTTCTTTCTTTCTTTCTTTCTTTCTTTCTTTCTTTCGAGATTTTATTTATTTGAGAGAGAGTGAGAGAGAGATCACAAGCAGGGGAGGGTGGGTAAAGAGAGAAGCAGACTCCCCACTGAGCAGGGAGGCTGATGCAGGACTTGATCCCAGGACTCTGGGATCATGACCCGAACTGAAGGTCAGGTCTGCTTAACTGAGCCACCCAGGTGCCCAACTTCTTTCTCTTTCTGGTGGTGCCACCGGGTACCAGACATCTTCGATCCGAGTTCCCTGAGCAGAGCTTGGATAAGCCCCAGTCCTCGGTCTCACCTGCAGACCCTCTTCTTCTCATGTCTCCTCCTGTTGGCCTTCTAGGCAAGCAGCCTTCAGTATGAAATGCTGTTGCTGACAGATTCCATCTCAAAGGAGGACAGCTGCTGGGAACTCCGGTTACGCTGTGGTGAGCTTGGGCCACATCTAGTTAGGGGCTTTTCAGAGAGGGGATAGGGGCTTCGGGTGCAATCCTAGCCACAGAGTTAGTGGGGTAGGGCAATCGTCATGGGCAGCCTTTCTGGAGCCAGGTGCAAGGTGCTCTGTGACCACAGCTCGGCCTGTCCTTCCTATCCCTAGCTCTCAGCCTTTTCCTCATGGCTGTGAACATAAAGACTCCTGTGGTTGTGGAGAACATTACCCTCATGTGCCTGCGGATCTTGCAGAAGCTAATTAAACCACCTGCTCCAACCAGCAAGAAGAACAAGGTACGCGGCGAGTCAGAGGGCAAGGCAGGGTGGCGGCCACCTCCTGCCCCGGCCAGCACAGTGTCCTGCCTCGTAAAGGTCTCTGCCGTACCCTGCACTTCGCATGCCCGTGGTGGGGCACCAGCGCCTCCTTTGCCATGGTTCAGCAGACAGGAGTTGGGATTTTTGAGAAGGAAGGTTTTTCAGAGGAAAGTCAGGCGTAAAATAAACGTGAAAATTTAAGAGCTTAGAGCAAGGTGGTTTACTGGAGGGTTGTCTCTCCAGTCACATCAGAGGACTCGCAGCTCCCAGAAAGCACAGTGTTCTTTTCTGCCCCCTTGCCGTTGCCTGTGTAGCATTGCGCAGTGGTGAAGATCCGAGGCTCTGAAGCGGGCTTCTTGATTTCACATCCCACATCACATTACTTGCCTTGTGACTTTGGGCAAGTTCTTAACTCAGGCTTCTCAGTTTGCCCGTCTCTGAGACGAGACCATACCACAGTGAAGCGTTGTGAAGAATCAGTAATTGACCAGATCACATGCACCGAACACTGGCTCATGTTAGTCCTTAATGAATGCTGACTGTGGCTGCGTGCGATCTTCTCTGCGTAGGGTGTGCCCTCTCTGAGCTGCTGCTTAGAAGATCCAGTTCTCTGCTAGGCTGGCTGTGAGCTCCTTGAACCCAGGGACCTCAGTTTAGAAATATTTTTTTATGTCCAGAGCAGAGTGTAATAGCCACTCAGTGAATCATTAAGTGAATGAGGAAAGCCAAGTTTTCTTTCTAAAATAAGCATAGCTGAGCCCCAGATTGATTTGCTTACTGGCTTGTGGAAAACACCAGCCATAATTCTTCCTCTCGGCCATGACTGAGGCTCTCTGTCCCTTATCCCTCTGTGGTCCTTGGGCCATTTGACTCCTGCTCCATTTCCTGATGGAATCCTTTGATAGAAACAGAGTCTTCCATCATTGTAGGAAGGCTGCTTTTCTGAGCGGTAAGCACTAGGGAGGAAGCTGGATCCTAAGGGTTGACCACATTTCCTTTGACTCCCACCTTCCTAGACAAAGGCAGGGCTGAGGGGTGCCCCTCTTCCTTCCCTTTGATGAGGTTTATTTCCCCTCAGAGCTCGTTCTTAGCAGGTAAAATCAGTCCTTGATTGAAGAGAAACCCCCTCCGCACATAACCATCACTTTTTCCTGAGTGAGGCAGCAGAGTTTGCAGAGTTGCTTACCTTCTGAGCACTGGAGCCCCAGGTCAGTGTTCGCACTGTGCTTAGTTTTAGCCCAGAGAAAGCAGCAGTTCTCAAGATTTGGGCTCCCAGATGCCTGGGTATTTTCCAGACTCCTGGGGAATCTGTGAGGTCAAGGTCTGGTTCATAATCCTCCTACGACCCTGTTTGCCCCTTGCGGTCTGGCGCCCTTGGTGCTGATGGTGCACTGTCACCAATGGGTGAGGCCGCCAGGGCCCCAGTGGGAAAGGCAGTGGCTCCCAGCTACCCTCCTAGCTGGGCTCCCCACTGCCGTGCACTGTGACTCAAGGGCATCCTTGGTGAAGTAGCAAAAGTGAATGTTAGTAAATCTTGACTCTGGGGTACTCGTATTTTGAATACTCAGCGCGACAGTGTGGAAGAACACAGAAGCACTCCTGTCGCATGCCAAAGTGTGGCGCTCGTCTTGAGGAGCTCGTGAGTGATGGTTTCAGGTGTAGGCTGAGCCCGACGCTCTCCGTACAGAGCCCCTGCGTGCTTGGGAGAATGCGCGCCAGGCCACTTGTGGTTATGCAGAATCGGGTGTTTGGCAGACATTTTCTTGAGAAATGAATGAAGCGGGCCTGTCACGTCCAGAGGAATGAACATAACTCAGTGAGCCAGTATTTTCCGAGTGACCAGCACATGCTACAGAATCATACATGGGTAACAGATGCGTTTTAGTGTAATGGACTATGAGAAGTTTATCCATTGATTTCACCAGTAACTTGCTGAAAGTATCAAAGAAAGAAACCTGCAATTAAGTGAGAAGACTGTTAAAACATTGTTTTCTTTTCCAACTATGTATCTGTGTGCAGCTTGGTGTTTTTCACGACCTTAACCCAAACAACATCTCCCAACATTTGAACACAGAAGCAGGTCGGGGAGTCCAGCTGTCTTATTAAGACAGTCATTAAGCAGATTTTCAAAAACATGAAGTAGTGCCACTCCTTTATTTTTTAATTTTTTTAAAGATTGTATTTATTTATTGGACAGAGAGACACAGCGAGAGAGGGAACACCAGCAGGGGGAGTGGGAGAGGGAGAAGCAGGTTCCCTGCTGAGCAGGGAGCCCTATGTGGGGCTCGGTCCCAGGACCCTGGGATCATGACCTGAGCTGAAGGCAGACGCTTAACGACTGAGCCACCCAGGCGCCCCAATGTGCCACTCCTTTAGATGATTTTTATTTTGGAAACCTAATAAATGTCATTTAGGTAAATAGTGGATTTATTCTTATTTTAAGATGAAATTAGTAAATATTTTAAGAATTTCTCATGCTTAATTTTAAACATGGTAAATATCGATAGATAGAACCACACATACAAAAGCTATTTAGGGTCCTCAGTAATTTTTTTAGAGTGTAAAGGAGGAGGAGTCCTGAGGCCAAAAAGCTTGAGAATGGCTGGCTTAGACTGCTCTGTGGGTCTCCCTGCTGTGCACATTAGTTCTGCTCAGTAATGGCTCTTAAAATTCCGGAGAGTGCCCAGGGACTCCTTGAAGATTTACATTTAGGAAACTGAGTCAGGCTTGGGATAGGAACTGGCATTTGAGGCCATGGGATGGTCTGTAGGAAGCCAGCTGCATCTTACCCTGCAGAGTCAAAGCAGTGACCATAAGCCCAATGTGCAGATGCTGCTGCTAGCAAAATTGGGCCAAAATGTTTTAACAGGAACACATATTGGGGCCTAACTGCTACGAATGTTGATCCTTCTAATCTTGCTTTTGCGTATGTTCCTCTGGGGCCTCCGTGCCATTGTATTGGAGCCCAGCTCAGGTGTGCTCTGAAGCTCCCCACCCTGTTTGGCTTTCCCCCTGCAGGATGTCCCTGTCGAGGCCCTCACCACAGTTAAGCCATACTGCAATGAGATCCATGCCCAGGCTCAGCTGTGGCTCAAGAGGGACCCCAAAGCATCCTACGAAGCCTGGAAGAAGTGTCTTCCAATCAGAGGTGTGTCTGTCTCTTCAAGCCTGGGGAAGTCAGGCCCTCTTACCCTGTCCTGACAGCCCTGCCGTCCCCCCTTTCTGTCACTTCCTTTTCCTTACGCCTTGCTGGACCCCTGTGCCTGCCAGGGATAGATGGCAACGGGAAGTCCCCCAGCAAGTCAGAGCTCCGCCACCTCTATTTGACCGAGAAGTACGTGTGGAGGTGGAAGCAGTTCCTGAGTCGTCGTGGGAAGAGGACCCCCCCCTTGGATCTCAAACTGGGTCATAACAACTGGCTGCGGCAAGTGAGTGACCCCCTCCTCGGCCCTCTCTCCACTGCCCTGGCCCCAGGTGCCAAGCACTGCGTTTCTGCTCCTCCCCACGTGTCTGCTCTGCTTTTGCCTCCTTCCAGGTGGGAAGCAGATGGAGGTTGTTGGTGCAGCCCCCAGTGCGGTAAACTGGTCAAGACAGGATTTTTCTGTGCTTTCCTCATCAAGCTGGTGGGCTTGCCACTCTCCCTGGCCACTTACCAGAACTAAGCCTCAGTGCCACCTTCCCTTTTTCTCCTCCTGTCATCCCTACCTCCTGCTGTCCTCCCCCTCTTCATTCTAGCGAACATTGTGAAGGATTGAAGTAATTAAGGGCATCCATTGGTCCATGAGAAAGACACTGTTTGGTATAAGCATTAGCCTATAGCTCTCCCCAGACTCGAGTTAATAGAAATTTGTGCTAAGGAAAATACTTGCTGGCTTGGTTTCCTAGCTCAGTCATCTTAGGCGTGTTCTCCAGATTGCCTGGGGGAGAAACTTTCCATGAAATAGAGCAGCCACGGTTGCATCTGGCATTAGCTGGTGGTTTTCACCTTTAACCTTTCCCTGGAGAGGTGCCCAGAGGCCTTCTGGAAGGGTGGGAGAGGACTGCCCTGCTGGGGGCATGGCGAGACCTGCCGTCACCTGAGCCGGGGCTTCTCTCCTGTGTCCCACAGGTGCTCTTCACCCCGGCGACGCAGGCAGCGCGGCAGGCAGCCTGCACCATCGTGGAAGCTCTCGCCACCATTCCCAGCCGCAAGCAGCAGGTCCTTGACCTCCTCACCAGGTACCGCTCAGGCTTCATCTGGGACCGGCCTTCCGCGTGTTCCTCGGGGAATCAGTAGGTCAGGGTGATGGAGGGCACACCTGGGCTCTGTACGCACGCCATGCCGCGTAGAAGAGCACAGAAACAGGAGAAGCCGAGAAGCTGAGCGGTCGTGCTGGTGGCGGTAGCGGAGCAGCGGCGCCGGCAGCTCGTGATGGAGGTTTGACAAGCATGTAGACGCATGGCCCGCACCGTCTCATTTCACCCTCACGGCAGCCTGGACGGGCCGCGGCTGGGGGGCTGGTCCGCTGAAGGCAGCATTGCCTTCAGTACCACGCCATCAGCTACTGAGCTCTGTGGTACACTTGCCTTCTCCTCGAGCTGCTCAAAACCACTGTCTCGCTGCCCAGATAAGCACCATTGCATCTCAGTGCCGGTTGGTCCAAACGGGTATGGTTCACTGCACCGTGCTCTTGTTGGGTGCGCCGGTTGTCCCCACGTGTGGGGAGTTGCCAAGGGAGACGTTGCCCAGAAGGAAGGAGGAGCCCAGGACAGCAGAGGACATGAGGTGGGGGGAGCAGAGGGGGACTGCTGGAGCCCCTGGAGTTGCGTTCTCACGGTGCCCTGTCTCTCTCGGGGCAGCTACCTGGACGAGCTGAGCGTAGCTGGCGAGTGTGCCGCCGAGTACTTGGCTCTCTACCAGAAGCTCATCACTTCAGCCCACTGGAAAGTCTATCTGGCGGCTCGGGGAGTTCTGCCCTATGTGGGCAACCTCATCACCAAGGTAGCCGCCCCCTGCCCGGGAGAGTCCTTCCCCCATTCTGCTCTCACCACAGTCCCTTGATGTAGCTTGTGCCACTCTTCTTTGTAGAGAAGAAATATTTGTTGACAAAATTGATCTTTGTGGCCCTGTGTATCATAAGGAGGTAGCAAGCTGCTGGGGGCATTTCGGCCGTTCTGAGTCTTTAAGCCATTCCTTAACGTCATTGCCACTGCCCTTGGCTCTTAGGAGTTCTGCAGAGGTTCATGGGAATCGGGGTGATGCAGGGGTGACTGCATCAAGGGGTCAATGGAATAAAATGCTGACTGCAGAGTGCTTGCTGTTACGGGCTGCTGGATCACACCTAGAAGGGGCCGATGTCATCAGCAGTGCTGTCACTAACTGTGCCTGTCGTCCCGTGTAGGAAATCGCCCGCTTGCTGGCCCTGGAGGAGGCCACCCTGAGCACTGACCTGCAGCAGGGCTACGCCCTCAAAAGTCTCACAGGTAGATGTAGCCGCCAGGCCCTTTAGGCACCCTGGGTCTAGTTTGTGGGCTGACCTTAGTTCCTGGGGTGTGGAGGTTGACTCTGTTCCCTCTTGTGTTGACTCAGAACACATGTAAGCTCTGCATGTGCCTCTCGGGTGGGTTTATTGTTTTGAGCTGCTGTTCACCGTTGACCAGTTCACTTCCTTGAGCCCCTGCTCTGTGCTCGGAAGTTGCTTTGGAGTTGCTCATAACCTTTGGAAGACATGGACCTTCCTCGCCTTCATTCTCATTCACAGCCCTTGCAGTAGCTTTTTCCTGTCCCTACAGGCCTTCTTTCCTCCTTTGTCGAGGTGGAGTCCATCAAAAGACACTTTAAGAGTCGCTTGGTAGGTACTGTGCTGAATGGGTACCTGTGCTTGCGAAAGCTGGTGGTGCAGAGGACTAAGCTCATCGACGAGACCCAGGACATGCTGCTGGAGATGCTGGAGGACATGACCACAGGTAGCACTGCCCAGTGGCCCGAGCCGGGGGCGCCCTTCCTGCTGGGGCACGGTGGCAGGCATCTTTCCACATTCGAGGGGAGAGTGCAAGAAGCTCTGGTTCTTGGAACTGTAAAATTCCAGAGTTGAGCTCAGTCCATTTAGACATTTTATTTATTAGTTTGTTGATGGGGGTGGGGGCGCGTGCACAAGCAGGCAGAGCGGCAGGCAGAGGGAGAGGGAGAAGTAGGCTGTCCACTGAGCAGGGAGCCTGATGCAGGGCTCTATCTCAGTGCCCTGGGATCTTGACCTGAGCAAGAGGCAGGTGCTTAACCGACTGAGCCACCCAGGCGCCCCCTGTTTAGACATTTTATATTAAGCTAATAAAACAGAAGGAAGTATATGTCTTCAGATCGGTGTCTTTCGCTGGTTCTGGAAAATTCTCCACTGTCATTTCGTCAGTTGCCTTTGCCCCAGTTGTCTGTCATCCTTGTGGAACCCGCTCTCTCCTCTGTCTCTCTTTACTGCTCTGTCATGGGGCCCATCTCACCATCTCTTTATGCTGACTCTTGGGGGTTTCTTCAGTTCTTTCATTTAGTTCATTAGTTTTTTCTTCACTGTGTTAGCTCTTTAGTCTAACTGTTGAGTCTTCGTGGTTCTCTATAGGTTTTATAGTCTCTTGTTTTTCACTCACAGTTCCCATTTCTCTTGTAGTTTGCAAACATAGCAAACATTTCTGTGTCTGGTAATTCTAAGGCTGGAAATATTTATCCATTTGATTTTGCTGTTATTCCACCTCTTGCTTCTGGTGCCTTAAATTTTTTTGTATTTTGTGATTTTTTTTTTAAAGATTTTATTTATTTATTTGACAGAGACAGCCAGCGAGAGAGGGAACACAAGCAGACAGAGTGGGAGAGGAAGAAGCAGGCTCCTAGCAGAGGAGCCTGATGTGGGGCTCGATCCCAGAACGCTGGGATCACGCCCTGAGCCAAAGGCAGACGCTTAATGACTGCGCCACCCAGGCGCCCCGTATTTTGTGATTTTTGACTCTGAGCTCTGAACTCATGTTTCAAGGCTTTATTTTTTTTTTTAAGATTTTTTTTTTTTAAATTACTTTTATTTTAGAGAGAGAGAGTGAGGGGGGAGGGGCAGAGAGAAGAGTGAGAGAGGCAGACTCCCTGCTGAGTGCCAGAGCCTGACATGGGGTTTGATCTCAAGACCCTGAGATCATGACCTGAGCTGAAACCAAGTCACTTAACCGACTGAGCCACCCAGGCGCCCCACAGTTGGACCCTTTTGAAGCATATGTCTGCCTTCTCCTGTGACTTGAAATTGTCTCTTTGGCTTGTAGAGGGCAGTCCAGCTAATCATTTTAAGACTGAAGCTTAAAGCTATAAGTTCCCTTTGATTTGCCTGGAATACAGTTAGGATTATTATTTGACATTCTGGAGTACTTGTCTTGGACAGGAGCATCCTAGCTTGAATAAAGCATAGTTCCTGTCTTAAGGAGGTGATCACTCCCGAGAGGAAGCAGGAGGTGTGCCAGCTAACCGTGGTGCACCGTGTTGACTTGGGTGCTGGGCCTTTCAAATGGAATGTGGTCTGAGCATCAGATCAGTCAGCTTCCAGTTTCCAACTGAAATACTGATACTGCCAGGTAGGGCCTTTGAAAATTTGCGAGGAGGAAAGAACCTGTTGGTGACTGTGCTTCACATAAAGTCTTATTGGGGTTTGTGTGTGTGAAGCTCTCTCCTAACTGACGTGGCCACTGATTTCTGGCAGGTACAGAATCGGAAACCAAGGCCTTCATGGCTGTGTGCATTGAGACAGCCAAGCGCTACAGCCTGGACGACTACCGCACGCCTGTCTTCATCTTCGAGAGGCTCTGCAGCATCATTTATCCCGTAAGCGGTGCTTCTGCCTGCGCCTCCGGGGTGTCTGTGTGCACTGTTCAGCCAGGGAGCCTCTCAGTCACGGGTGGTCTGACCAGCTGTGGGCCATTTAGTCTACATTTTAGAAAGCTGCCCTGACAACACAGAGGCAGTCTCCTAATTTTCCTGCTTCTGATGATGGGAAATCCGATGACCTTCCTTGGTCTTATTTCCTATAGATTTCAGGTCTAGATCGGTCTTCTTAAAAATGGGGTCTGACCTCCCATTGCTAAGATCCTGTTGCCTTAGCCATTCAGTATGCTATGAAAGAAGCAGTATGGAGCTAGAGTGAGAAGAAGTGCTCACTCTCTTCCTTCTTGTATTTGGTGTGCGCACACACACACACGTGTGTGTGTGTGTGTGTGTGTGTGTGTGTTTCCCTTGCCTAGCTATGCGAAAGCATGGTCTGGCCCAAAGATGAAGGCTGAAAAACACCAGCATCATCAGTTAATGATGAGAGCTCTTTAGGGTTAGGCACACCTGAGCATTACATAATAGAAAGACTCTCTCCTGGACATGGGGGTCATCAGTGGCAGAGTCGTCCAGCCGCAGATGGGTTAGCATTGCTTGAGCGAGCAGGAGGAAGGCCCCCCTCCCCTTGGTTCAGTAACACAGCTTTGGTACATTGCCCATGCGCTGATTGTGGTAGGCTCTCTCTTCTCCTCCACCCTTGAGTGTCAGAGGAGATGCTTGATATTGAACACTATTTGAAGTGTATTTGGAATCAGCTCTTAGTTTCCTATCGTTTATATCTTAAAATGTGTAAGGAGCTGGATGAGTTTGTGTTTCCCTTAGTGTCCATGGAACAAAGGAAGATGGTCTAAATCTGAAAGGCCTCTGCCATCCCTCTATGATGTTTTTATGCCATTCCTGCCGATGCATCCTTCTCTCTGTCCTTTAGGAGGAGAATGAAGTCACTGAATTTTTTGTGACCCTGGAGAAGGACCCCCAACAAGAAGACTTCTTACAGGGCAGGATGCCCGGAAACCCATATAGCAGCAATGAGCCAGGCATTGGGCCACTTATGAGGGATATAAAGAACAAGATTTGCCAGGACTGTGACTTGGTGGCTCTCCTGGAGGACGACAGCGGGATGGAGGTAACAAGCATAGGATGTTTCCGCCATGGTTAAGAACTGGGACTGGGGTCACATCCAGGCTTCTCCCTACTTAGTAGCTGGTTAACCTTGGGCAGGTAGCTTGCTTCAGCTTCCTCCTCTATAAACGGGGCCAGTGGCTCCCCACCTATGTATCTTACCTGATGTTAAGGTTAATTACTTGTAAGGGCTCTGCCCAATGCTTGGCATGCAGTAAGCAAATGGTTAGTGGCTATTGCTTGCCTCGGAGTAGGAGTTTATTGTTCTTGTTGCTCCGACAGAGACTCCCCAGGGATTCCAAGTTAATTGAGCTTCCTAAAACTGGCACAGCGGCCCTTGTGCAGATTTCTGGCCCTGTATCTGGTACCTTGTAGCAGATGACCTCCAGGGTCTGGCCTTGTCATCTAGGGGTGGAAAGCATGTTGGGGCAAATGGAGAAAATGGTTTTCTGGCAGAGCCTGAGAGGGACTTTGGGTAGGAGGTGGTCCTCAGCAGCGGTTTCTAACCTGGAGTCGCGGTTTGGGTTAAGGTGTGTTTGTAGCTTCTGAAATTGTGTCCCAGATTCTGCGTGTTGTGCACACACGTGCAGTTTTTAGAGTCGGGAAGTTGATGGGTCCAGAACACAAAAATGTTGAGTTACGAACCACTGCCATGAAGGGCCCTTTGATCTTGAAATGTACTTGTCTTATAATTATTTGGAATAACAGCCTCATCTCCTCTGCTGTTCAGCTTCTAGTGAACAATAAAATCATTAGTTTGGACCTTCCCGTGGCCGAGGTTTACAAGAAGGTCTGGTGTACCACGAATGAGGTATGTGCTTGTTTTCTTGCTTGGAGGTGGGGTTTTACTTTTCTGACTTAGCATACTTGAACCGGAGGGAGCCGTTGTTCATCATCACCACCGAGCTGGTAACCGCGCTTCTGCAGCCGGCCTTCCCTGTTCGTGGTCGTGGAGAAAACCAGTTGTCTTGTCCTCCTTTTGAGGCATCTGACCAGAGGTAGAAGAGCTTCAAGGGAGAATGAGTGCTCTGGCTGTGTGCAGCCGGGCTGGGTAGTGTCGGAGGAAGTGTGTGATGGGGGGTTCTTGCTGTCTTGTACCCTTTATACACGGGCACCTCTGGACCGAGATGAACTCTCTGCTTTGAGGGGCCTGCTCACTTGGAACATTTTCCAGTAGCGGCATCAAGGAGCGAGCATGGTCCCTGTGTTATTAGCTGGGGAATTGAGATGCAAACAGGCAGTTCTTGAGGGGAAAGGGAAGTGAAGGAAACATGGCACTCTGGTCGTTTGGCCCCCTCAATACTATTTGACCTCTCCTAAGGGTCTCAGGTATTCTGCTTCTCCTCTCCCTCCTCTTTCCCTGCCCCCCCCCCGTTCCTTCCTTTCCCCTTCCTCCCTTTCCTCTTCCTCCATTTCTTTCCTTCCTTCCCTTTTCTTCCCATCCCTTTGTTAGGGGGAATTTTTAGTCAGTGAGTCAAACAAGTAACTGAAGTATGGCAAGCCAGTGTGCCATTGAAGCACAGTCAACTTTCTGTATTGAGTCCCACATAATTCTGGAGAGTTTAAGACACTGCATTGGTAGTGTCTACTAGTATGTTTTGGCCTTCAGTCTGTCACATATTTTTGCTTGTCTCCTTTCTGTTCTCCTGCTATGCTGGGACTCCTGGTCAGTGGGTACTGTCAGTGGCAGAAGTCCACACAGAAGATTGCCCCATCCAGTGATCTTGTCCTTGGCACTTGACATCAAAACAGAATGGTACAGATTTGATCCCCGGTACAGAAAACAAAGAGCTTATATGGCTACCCTTAGAAATGGTGGTATGGAGCCCAAAGAGCATCCATAGGCTGCTCCCCTTTGGAACCACGAGGCAAGGTAGAAGTGGATGGTCACTGCCTTTCACATTAGCACTCGGTCCACCTAGGGGTTCTTCTGGCAAAGTCCAGAGATTATGGTACCTTTTTATCAGGGCCTTCATTGACTTGCCTTTTTACTCTACCCTTCTGTTTCCCTGATAAACAGCCTGTCTCCTTAGCTGCTGAGTAGAGCCTGTTGTGTTTTCTACTTGTTTTTTAAGATTTTATTTATTTATTTGAGAGAGAGAGAGAGCAAGGGAGAGCAAGTGGGTGAGTGGGGGAGGGGCAGAGGGAGACAGAATCTCAGCCATACTCCATGGAGAGCACGGAGCCTGACACGGGGCTTGATCTCACGACCCTGAGATCATGACCTGAGTCGAAATGAAGAGTCGGATTACGCGCCCCAAGCGCATTCTGTTCTTTGTGTCTCTGTTTCTGCCCTTGTTCTCTGGCTGTTCTGTCTCTAAGTCCCATTGGGTTCCCATAGCTGGGAATACTTCTGCAAGTGGCCTTTCTGACAGGTTCTCTCCCACGAGTGTTTCCTCTCCTGAAGCTAAGCATGGGCTTAGAGGCAGGCATCTTGAATTAATGTGGTACCTGCTCTTCAACTTCATTTCATACAGGGTGACTTCAGACCCCTGCTTCTTACCTCCAAAGTGAGGATAATGTAGATGGGAGAGTGTCTAACTTAGTACCTGGTGTATAATGATGACCTGTCACAATCCTCCGATCTAGTAAAGTTTACAAAAGACTTCTTTCTAATCATTCCATCAAGTTAGAGGTTTTAACTTCAGTAACTTTGGAAGAACTCGTTATATGGTTATACGAAGACCTCAGGATTGGATTATGCTCTTGCTTTTGATTCCTGAGTCTTAAAGCTCTTTGATCCGATTGATCTTGCTTGTCCTGATTCTTTGGGAAGTAGTCCCCATTGGTTAGAATTTGTGCTCCTGAAGGAGGCACAGGCTTGGAATTGTCCAGTGCTTATCACTGGATAACTCTGAAAAGCTGCTTAACCTGCTGTAAGAGGATGATGTGAAGTGCTCTGTTAGCATAGAACTTAGCACAGAGTGAAACACTCAGTACATAGTAGTGATCATCGTTGTTAACGTACACTTTCAATGAAGCTAAAGGAGATTGTGTTTATAAAATGCTTCACACAACTCCTGGCCTGTAATGTAGGAGACACTACATAAGGTTAGCTTCCTTTCCCCTATGTGAGTTGCAGCACACTTGGACTCTAGATGTTGTGGTTAAGATCTTGAGAGAAATAGAAGAATGAGGCCAGGTGTTGAGTCCTTTGCATTTCCTGGGCCTGTTTACAAGCACCTTTGTCCACCTGCCTCTGCTCAGGGAGAGCCCATGAGGATTGTTTACCGCATGCGCGGGCTGTTGGGCGACGCCACCGAGGAGTTTATCGAGTCCCTGGATTCCACCACAGGTAGGCCCTTCCCACAGACACTGCTGCGCGTTGGGAGTGAGTGGTTCATGTCCTGGGATGTAGGAGTATTCTGGACACACACTCTCCTGGAGCTCTGATCGGAATTGACGGGAGATGACTTCTCCAGCTGAGGAAAAGTGGAGGCATCTATGGCCTGATTCAGACCCCTTGGGAGTAAAACAACAACAACAGACTTGGGGAATAAAGTGCCATTAGCAACAAGCTTGAGTTCAGATTTATTTTTAGCTTAGGTTTATTTGAGTTTTTTTGTTTGTTTATTTGGGGTTTTTTTGGTGGTAGTGGTTGTGGGGCTTGTATTTTCACATATTCGAGTAAATAATTGTAATTGGCTTCAGTCTCATAGTTCAGTATCCAGTATTGATTCCCTTCTATTGCTGTGCTTTTCTTGGAGATACAAAAGAGGGAACTAGCTGTCAGCCTGGAAGAGGATTATCTGTTTTCTTTCCATCCTTCCCTTCCCTTCCATTTCTGTTTGGCTTCCCTCCTCCCTCAGATGAAGAAGAAGACGAAGAGGAAGTGTATAAGATGGCTGGTGTGATGGCGCAGTGTGGGGGCCTGGAGTGCATGCTCAACAGACTGGCTGGGATCAAAGATTTCAAGCAGGGACGCCACCTTCTCACCGTGAGTTGGGGGCAACAAGGTGGGATCAGTCCTCTGCTTTGAGAGCGGCCCCTGTGGAGAGAAGCTTGTGGCCACTGTGCGATGGAACCCTTGAGGGCGGCATAGTGCCACAGCCTAGGGCCTGGCAGCCTCCCTGAGCCCTCTGTCCCCTAGGGTGTCCAGTGTGTCAACGCCTCGCACCCCCCCACCCCGCCACTTCTTGGCCCTCCTCTCCCCACTAGAGCCAGTGCACTGGCAACTGTCGGCCACATCTCTTCAGTCGCCTGTGGAGCCAGTGCCTGCCCGTCTTTCCCTGCAAAACTTACTCGAGTCCATTATTATTACTGTTGCTTTTTAAATTGATTTTCTAGGTAGGTCTTTCATTTTTTTGGTAGGATCTTGTTTGGGTTTTCATCCATCTGTCTCCTAAGGAGTAGAGGATCCCCAAGGCACTATAAGTATTACTCTTATTTTTAGCTCCAGAGGATGTGAGAACGTGTATTATTGTAACCATGTTTTAAATGAACTATGTGAAGAATTTAAAAGAAAAAGCATTAAAAGAATTAAAATCTGAAAAATGTAAAAAAAAACCCCATATATCAATAAAGGAAAAGTGTTACTTGAAAACTAACTAACTAACTAACTTACATGGTTCTGAGCTCCCACAGGCCATGAATTTTGGGATCTTTCTGTTTACTGTTCGAGTCTGAGTTAGTACTGGAATTTCCCTGAGACAAAAGAGTGTCACCCGTTCCACTAGGAATTGGTGCCATTGCCGTACTTTTAGAGATGGTCGAGAGATGCCAAGCCCACGTGGGCTGTTGCCCGAGAACATTGCTATTTAAAATGCCGGTCTGGCCAGAGATCCTCCCCACCTTACCATGTCTCTTCAAGAAACACTTTTCCTTACTGTTCCCTGCGCTTCAGGAGGAGTACCTACTGATTGTACATGAGCCCTCTCAGACATTTCTTTCTTGCTTATCCCTGCGTTTTATACTGTCTGATGGCCTCTTGGATTTTGACTGACTTTTCTTGGCAGGTGCTCCTGAAGTTGTTCAGTTACTGCGTGAAGGTGAAAGTCAACCGACAGCAGCTGGTGAAGCTGGAAATGAACACCTTGAATGTCATGCTGGGGACCCTAAACCTGGTAAGGAATATGGGCCGCAGACAAAAGAGTGAACCTCAGAAGTCCTGGGGTGGGGAGGGGCATGTCACCTCTGGGCTCAGATGAAATGGGTTTATGGCCCTTTTAAAACCTTTTATCTCTCTCTGACTGACTGGCCTCAAGGCATGGATCATTTAAATTGTCTCTTTTCCTGCTGGCTCACCTTTGTGCTGCTGCCAGGACATGCAAGAGCTTTCCCGGTCCCTTTCCTGAATTCAGATCAGAGATAAGAGGAAGTTAGTCTGTGAAACAGTCCAGACTGCACAGCGTTGGAGAAGTAATGCCAGTGTCCTCAGGGCAACCAAGATAGAGATCTGGAACATCACGATTTCATTGTCTGCAAAAGTCTACACACTTCTCTCTCTCTCTCAACACACACACACACACACACACACACACACACACGTACGTGTCTCTGGCAGGAAGGCCATGAAGGACATTGGTGAGGAACAGATCCCATCAGCAATGAGTGGTTGTAGTTTTATTCCCACAGTAACTGGGTCTCCTCCTACAGGCCCTGGTAGCTGAGCAAGAAAGCAAGGACAGTGGTGGTGCTGCTGTGGCTGAACAGGTGCTTAGCATCATGGAGATCATTCTGGATGAATCCAACGCTGAGCCCCTGAACGAGGACAAGGTGCGTGGGGCCAGTCTCTCTGCAGACACGGGGAGTACATACTGTATCTCGTTGCCAGCAGCAGGCTTGTTTATGTGTCCAGCTGTGTCCACCAAGAATGATTGAACGCATGTGCTCTGGTCATAGAAATGACAGAGCTCAGCTAATGGTGACACAATGGCATTGAAGCCTGAAGTCTGTGGATTTGGAGAAAACAAAGCCGCTAAGGATATTCTTTCACTCACAAGCTGCTCACTAATAGAATGCTGGCATGTTCCAATTGATAGACAGGGCCTTAGCCCAGCCCCTCATTGTCCACTTGAGGGAACTCCAAGCCCAGAGAAGTAAAGGGAGCTGTTCAGTGTTCCGTAGTTGGCTACTGCAGAATCAGCCCGAGAACGTGGGTTTCCAACTCCCCGGTTCAGTTTCTCTCCACCGATTGCATTCTTGCCTTCTCCTGTCCCTGTTGGTACTCAGGTGTGACCAAGTAAGTATCGGGCAGCCTGCATTCCCATGGGGGATGGGAGATTGTGTAAACATTTTTGACTGCCTGACCTGAGACTATGAACCAGAGCCACACAGAGACTTAGAAACTAGTAGCAAGTGGAACTCACACTGTTCGTTATTCTGCAGGAAGTGCTGAGACAGTTTTTCTAGGGCTGCTTCTGATGGAGGTGGGTGACATCTGGGGTTTAGATACCGGCTGACCAAAGTCCCTACCCCATTACTGAGCCTTCTGTCCTCTTTCTGCTGCAGGGCAACCTCCTCCTGACGGGTGATAAAGATCAGCTCGTGATGCTCTTGGATCAGATCAACAGCACCTTCGTTCGCTCCAACCCTAGCGTGCTCCAGGGTCTGCTTCGCATCATTCCCTACCTTTCCTTTGGCGAGCTGGAGAAAATGCAGATCTTGGTGGAGCGGTTCAAGCCATACTGTAGCTTTGACAAGTATGTGCTTGGGTTTCAGGTGGCTACGTGAGGGTCCTCACCAGTATATCCTGAGCTAGTTCTGTGAGACTTAGAAGAATCACAATTTCTGTTAGATTTTCACATGCCTGTCTGGCCTTTAAGGGGTTCATTGTAAGTGGGGAGTCAGTATGTTGTGTTACATTGGGTTGGCAGAGGGGGTGAAGGGGCTGGGGAGATGGGACAGAGGCATGACAAGATGAAGAGAGTCATGTGTGAGAGAACGTTGGGAGTCTGGGGGACGTAGCAGGTAAGGAGGAGTGGCAGGAAAAGATCAGCAGGCTCCTTGTGTCATGCCAAGAAGTCTAGACTTGATCCTGTAGACTGTTGAAGATCGTTAAGAGAACAACATGATGCACGTTTGTCATCTCCTTCACACCCTGGGGCTCTGCTCTGTACTCCAGGTATGATGAAGACCACAGTGGCGACGATAAAGTCTTCCTGGACTGCTTCTGTAAGATCGCAGCTGGCATCAAGAACAGCAGCAATGGGCATCAGCTAAAGGATCTGATTCTCCAGAAGGGAATCACCCAGAGTGCGCTGGACTATATGAAAAAGCATATTCCCAGCGCCAAGAAGTAAGAAACAGCTCTGTCAGGGGGGCTGCTTTCCTTCCCTCTTCTGGTTCCTTTTCTCCTTCATCGCTGTGGCCTAAAGCTTCACGTAGTCCCCTTTGGCCCTCCTTAGGGTCTCTCTGCCCTTCCGGAAACTATCACGGTGACCACTCAGCCACCGCAGAGCCCTCTGGGGCCGGGAACAGGTGGCAGCTTGTTGGTTTCTGTTCAGAGTACTCACTTGTCTCCAGCTGCCAGCTGAGCTAGGTGATGCTTTGTGATTCTTGATGGTCCCCTTGAAGGGTCACGTTTCAGCAAGCCAGAATAGAATCAACAGCTGGTTTCTAGATAGGCTTTGCTCCTCCGGCCTGCTAATCAGCTGCTTTTCCTTTGCAGTCTGGATGCTGACATCTGGAAAAAGTTCTTATCTCGCCCAGCCCTGCCATTTATCTTGAGGCTTCTTCGGGGGCTGGCTGTCCAGCACCCTGCCACCCAGGTGAGTGAGTAGCCAGCATGCCTATGGACCTTACTCTGGAGGCAGGATTCTGGTGAAGGAACCACACACTCCCGTCTCATCTGCCGTGGCTGAATAAAGAGAACCACCTCAGTTAGCCTCAGGATGTGACTGCCCCTAGCATGTAAGACCCCTAGAGTAGAGAGGACTCTCAGGTCATCTGGTTCAGCTCTGTGTGGAGAAGAGTAAGCTGTACTTGTGACTTCCTCCGTCGACTCATTGTTATATGTGTCAGCTGAGCAGGTATAGCTGGCCAGAGTGTAAGACAATTTTGATTTCTGGTTGTAGTCATTGGAGTCATTTGGGACATATATAGTACCATCACCACCATTTTCTGCTCTGCTTCAGGCAGCTGGAAACTTTGTTCTCAGAGAGACCCACCATTTCATTCTGCCGCTTATCCCTGATCTGTCTCCACTGAGCTGGACTATCTGGGACCCCCTCACAAACCCTGACTGGCTCAGACAGGTGGCCAGGCTGGAGTTTTTCTAAATTAAACTTTTCATTTTGAGATAATTGTAGGTTTACCTGCAGTTTAGGGAGAAATCCCATGTACCCATTTCTCGATGGTAACATAGTACAAAACCATATCCAGTATATAGTCGGGATATTGACCCTGATGTAGTCCGGACTCACGAGTTTGTCGTCACAGAGATCCCCCTTGTTCCCTTTTATACCCTCATCCACCCTGCCGTGAACTCCTGGCAACTCCCGGTCTGCTCTCCGTGGCTATAATCTTGTCACTTCAGAAATGGTCTGTATGGCACCAGACAGCTCGTAGCCTTTTGGGGTTGGCTTTTTTCCCTCAGCATCGTTTTCTCTGGATTCATCCCGGTGATGCGTATCGATAGTATTTTCCTTTTTATTGCTCAGTAGTGTTCCGTGGTGTGGGTTCCACAGGCTGCCTCGGCTTTCACCCGTTAAGGAACACCTAGATTGTTTCCAGTTTTTGGATATTACAAATGAAACTGCCATAAACATTCATATGCCGTTGTTTTGTGTACGTGCAGAAATCTTCACTTCTCCGGGATAAATGCCCAGGCATGGAGTTGCTGGGTTGTACAGTAGTGGCGGGTTTAGTTTTATTAGAAACTGCCAAGCTGGTTTCTAGAGTGAGTCGCTGCCAGTGCGTGAGTGAGCTGCTGCCCCTACATCCTCACCGGCTTCTGGTGGCACCTAGCCACGATAGGTGAATGGTGGTGTCTCAGTGTAATTTTAATTTGTATTTCCCTAATGGTGCTGTACATCTTTCCGTGTGCTTGTTCTGCGTGTCTTCTTCAGTGACCTGCCTATGCATATCTTTTGCCAGTTTTCTAATTGGATTTTTTTTAATGTTGAGTTTTGAGAGTCCTCGGGGCTGGTTTTTTTCTGCCTGTGGTGTTCTGCATTGAATGTAATCCCACGTTCTCATTTGGTGATCGGTTCTGGTAGCTCATTCCAAAAGTAGGGTAGGGTAGCTTGGCTGTAGGATTCTTGTGTCTCACCCAGTCTCTGTTGTTTTACACTTTTGTTCAGTTCAGTGGGGATAGTCATAATTAGCACACCTCTGTGGAGATAATTTTTCTTACATGGGAGTCTTCACATATATTAGTTTCTGTGTTCTTGTAACACCTGTTTTACATGCGGGTGAATCCAGGAGTGGGGCTGTGATGTGACCGAGCTCGGGTCAGCTGATTCCCAGGCTTCTTTGTAGTTACTGGGTCAAATTACTTTCTTGAGACTAAGGCTTCATTTAGTGAGGAACTCGGCATTCACACTTGTGACCATTCACTTCCTAGCAACACATTTTTGTTTAGTGCTTGTTGTGGACCTGTGCTGTGCTAGGCTGAGGCAACATTGGCAACCAAGGTGGTCACAGCCTGTGCCTCCTGTGGGAGCTCACTGGCAGAAGATAACGCCATGTACCCGGTGATAAGTGCAGTGTGAAAGGGGACAAAGGAAGGAGGATACTTTAGAAGAAAGTATGGCACCTGCTAAGGCTCAGGAGCCAAAGGTGTTGGAAGCACTTGGGGGTTGGCAGGGGGGTGGGGGAGGTGTGGCGAGAGCTGACCCCGATGCAGCATGGGTCCAGGGCACATTCTCCAAGGAGAGGAGTATGCATTTTCTCCCGAGGGCTGTGACCTGGGCCATGAACTAGAAGGAGGGGAGATGACAGATAGGAGAGACGGTTGGTTGCCTTTTATCATAACCTAGGTAAGAGGTGAAGGCAGCTGAGCTAGCGTGTGAGGTGGACAGTGGGTGGGTTCAGCAGCAGTCTGGGAGGCAGAATGAATGGCATTTAGAGATTGGTGGCACGGAGGGGGGTTAAAGAAGCTGGAAGAGTCAAGAACTCTGCTGAGTTCTGGGGTGGGTGACCGGGGAGTGGTGGTGCCCTTGAGAACCTACGAAGTTTGAAGCAAGTCAGGAGACTGCGGACACGCATCTGCTCACCCAGTGAGAGTGCAAGCTTCAGGAGGGCGGGTCTTTGTCCCCCTGGCACCCAAAGCACAGCTCCTGCCGATGTGTGCATGCACACGCATGCAGCTACCGCCCAGCGTGTGGAGGTCGGGGTACCTGTGCAGTAGTTCCGTGGACAGTTGCACCGGGGGCTCGGCATTTAGGAGCAGGATACGGGAGATGACCTGTGGTTTTGCTGAGGTGCAGGTTGGAAGCGTACCTGCTATGAGGGCAGGTTTATGAGCCAGTGAGTGATCTTAGTTGAGTGCTGAGCTTTCACATTGCAAGTTGGTTCTCTTGTTTGCCATTTATTGTCAAATCCGTACCGTAGTAATCAGCTTTAATAAACTTGTGCTTGGGGCGGGGGGATTTTGGTGGTACTGCGCTCCTTCTCCACTCACCTGGAGAGCTTGGTCGGACCTGCCCTGCCTTCTGTGTTCTGTTCTCCCACCCATGTGGCGCTGTCATGCAGTGACTACCAGCCTTCTCAAGCACAGGGGTTTCTGGGTGATATCTGTTTTTTTTTTTTTTTTAAGATTTTATTTATTTTGTCAGAGAGAGCACAAGCAGGGGGAGCGGCCCAGGGAGAGGGAGAAGCAGACTCCCTGCTGAGCAAGGAGCCCAATGCGGGACTCGATCCCAGGACCCTGGGATCATGACCTGAGCCGAAGGCCAACACTTAACCAGTTGAGCTACCCAGGTGTCCCGGGTGATATCTGTATTTTAAGAAGTGTCTTTTTGATTCCCACTCCCACTTGTTGTCGTATCTCTAATATCCCTAGGTTGAGAAAATCCTGTGTTCCTGGGTTTGGTGGAGACAGGGCTCCTGGAGGAAGAACTTAGCATAGTCCCTATGAATGTCAGGGTCTGTGCTGCTCTGTGTGGTCACTGAGCCCACCACTTAGGCCTCATCGGGTACGGCTGCTCTAGGGAATCTTACCCGAGCCCCTTTCTCTTTCACTGTGCTGGGTGTTTTACATCTAATTATTTGTGGCTAATTTTTAATCCTCACCACAACCCTGACATTATCCCCATTTTATAGATGGGGCACTGGAGCCAAAGAGCAGAGTGACTGGTCAAAGGTCAGTGGCAGAGCCAAACCCTCCATTTGTTGAAACTTTTGAAGCACACATTCAGAGGATCTGATTGAAACTGAACAGATGACATGAGATTGAGGACAGTCTTTTGAGTTTTCTAAACCTACAAGGTCCTGGATAGAATGCTTGTTCACCTGACCTGAAGCATGTATCTCTCTGGTCTCTATTTGGTAGGTTCTGATCGGAACAGACTCCATCACAAACCTACATAAACTGGAGCAGGTGTCCAGCGATGAGGGCATTGGGACCCTGGCAGAGAACCTGCTGGAGGCACTGAGGGAGCACCCTGATGTAAACAAGAAGATCGATGCCGCCCGCAGGGAGACCCGTGCTGAAAAGAAGCGCATGGCCATGGCAATGAGGCAGAAGGCTCTGGGCACCCTGGGCATGACGGTAAAGCCACTCTCCGGGAGTCCCCACTCTCTTGTCTACGCTGTTGAGGAGGAGATAGCTGGGCTTCGGGACAGAGCTGGGTTGGGGATGGTGGAGGTGAAGGCTGGTGAGTAGAAGGAGGGAACTAGGTGTGCCAGGTGCCTTACCTTCTGTGACCTTCCCGACAACCCTCATAGGTGTGACTGTGGTCCCACCGCACAGATGGGACTCCGAGGCTAAATGACTTAACAGGTTCATGGAAACAGTAAAAATGGGGATGATAATCCTTGCCACCCGGAGGATTTACCACTTGTGAGCGCTATGCTTGGGCACTTTGTAGGATTTTATTTAAGCCCTCAGGTGATTCTGTGCAGGTGATAGTACTATGCTCATTTTCTGGTTGAAGTAGTAGAGGCTGAGAAGCAGGGGAAATAGGCCAAGGTGCATGATTAACCAGGGCTGGACAAGAGTTTGAACCCGCGTCTGGTGGACGTGATGGTCTGCTCTTGTTGCCCCACATTGGAAGAAGCGGTAGTCTTATGAGTGCCTTCTCCAGAGCAGTAGGCTTGGTGTCAGTGGCTTTAGAACTCCACGGGAACCGTAAAGTGAATCCTAATGCAAGAGCCCTTGGCAGCTGAGACTGGGTGTGCTGGCACAAAGAAAGGGGACTCTTCTGGTGGTGCGTGGCAGCCTGTGGTAAGAGAGTAGCAGGAGAATCTGGGTCTTGACCCTCATTGGAAGCCACCTAAAGAGGTTTCCTTTCCATGCATCCTCACTCTAGTGTCTGTGGAAGGGCAGCCCTGTTCCCGAGCATCCCCAGGCTAGGTTCCGGGGTGGGTGGAAATCCCCTTCTGCCATGCCACTTGGGTTTCCCCTGCAGACAAACGAGAAGGGCCAGGTCGTGACCAAGACGGCACTCCTGAAGCAGATGGAGGAGCTGATTGAGGAGCCAGGCCTCACGTGCTGCATCTGCAGGGAAGGGTACAAGTTCCAGGTAGAGTGCTTGGCCTCGGCCCAACACGCAGCCTGGCCGCTTGCTCCGGTGGCATCCTTCTCCTGCGGGCTTTCTCATTCTTACGCGGGCCTGTGTCGAGGTGTGTCTCAGGGCCAGCTGTCCTGTCTAAAGGGAGGAAGGCAGACTGCTCTGAACATTAGTCTTCACCACCATCACCCACCACCAGCACCACCATCATCATCGCCATCATCACCACCCCCAGAACCACCACTGCCACCCCCACCACCAGCACCATTCTTGACATCACCACTCACTGGATTCCCTCTCTATGCTAGTCCCGGTACCCAGAGCTTTCTGGATAATTTTGTCTTTAAAACTACGAAACCCCACATTATGGATGGGAACATAGGGGTCAGTGGTACAGCCAGATTCTAGCCCACGCTTCTCTGACTCCAGACCTGGGGCTTTAGAAAAAATACACCATGCTGCTTCTAACCAGATCAGGATCTCTACCAAACTAGATTTATGACTGAAGGGAGCAGAGCAGCAAATGACCCATTTGTTCCCCTGAAGGACTGCAAGCCTCGTAAGTTCTCTGGCACAGGCTCCTGGGAGCTGCCTGGAAGTTTTGTAAAGCAAATGACTTACCTGGAAGGCACTTTATTCTTCCTTTTCAGATAAATAAAGCATCAAAAAGAGTGACAGTGTAGGCTTCCGTGTCTGCCTTCCCATCTGCACAGCATCTGCTTTATTTGGGTTGCTCCCCACGTTCCTCAGCTCTCTGGGGCTGTGCCCAGCCAAGTTCTTAACCGAGAGACTGAGGTGCTGTCCCACCACCCCCTCTCTGGGTGCTTTCCTTCCCAGGCGGGGAGGCCCTCGGGTCCCCTGTCCTCTGCTTCGCCTCCTCCCAAAGCCTGCCTTGGGGTTCGCCTCACTTCTCCTTTTCCTGGTGTCTTTGCAGCCCACAAAAGTCCTGGGCATTTATACCTTCACCAAGCGGGTAGCCTTGGAAGAGATGGAGAACAAGGCCCGGAAGCAGCAGGGCTACAGCACCGTGTCCCACTTCAACATTGTGCACTACGATTGCCACCTGGCTGCCGTCAGGTAGGCCTGTCTCCCGGGCGCGGGCTCCTCAGCAGGCCACTTCCTCGGGTGCTTCCGTCCATGCCTGTGGTGCTTCAGTGGCAGGGGGGCAGCTGGCTCAGGGCCCTGTACTAGGAGGGGGTCGGGTGCTGACCGTGAGGTTTTGTCTCAGGAGTAGGGTGTCGTGCCTTAAACCACACAGGCCCAAGAGCCACTGAATGCCACATGACTAGGAGAAGCCATTGGCTTTTGGCCTAAGGCCGGAGAAAGCAACCTTACTTCTCTGATGCAGTGAAACTGGCATTTACTATATCGTGGTACAGAGGGCTGATGCTCTCTGGAGTCAGGTGCACGGGCTAACTTCTTTCCTTAGTGTTAGCAGACCCTTCTCCATCCCCACTCGCCCAGGTGCCCGTTGCCAAGTCAGTTCCAGCGGTCACTTGTCCCTGCTCTCATCCCAATCCAGGCTGGCTCGTGGCCGGGAAGAGTGGGAAAGTGCTGCCCTTCAGAACGCCAACACTAAGTGCAATGGGCTCCTTCCGGTCTGGGGGCCCCACGTCCCTGAATCAGCTTTTGCCACCTGCTTGGCAAGGTGAGTGTTGAGCGGTGTGCGTGGCAGAAAAGAGGGGGTTGCCAGGGGAAGGGGGGAGATTAGTGATCAGCTCGGTACGGAAGGCCTGTCACTGTCCTTGGGACCCCTGGTCTCTGCGTGCTGGTAGGGAAGCCGCGTCTGGAAGAGGGAAGAACTCAGCTGTGAGAAACCAGCACCCTCAGTGTCTGGTTCACCACGTGGAACTTCTGGTTACCCGCTCCCTCTTCTCCCTTGTTGGTCTCGAGACATAAGACACGGGACCCTGACTTTGTCCTCAAAGCCACCATTTCCCAGATTTCTCTTCTGCAGTGTGTGCCTTTGAGGTTTAAATAATGCAGATAGCTCAGTAGCATGGGGAAGATGAGGCCCCTTTCAAGCCTCCCTTGTCCCCAGGCCCAGAGTAGAGTTGCTAAGGCTTTGGTGAGGTGCCTGCTGTTGCCGGTGCTTTGGGGAGTGGAGCCCCCCACCCCCAAGTCCTATTAGAAGGCTGAGGGGTAGGAAGTAACCTGGAGAAATAATGACGGGCAATGTATTGAAATGCTTGTCATGTGCTGTTACTACACACATTCTCCGGGTGAAGAAGTTGAGGCACAGAGAGGTCGAGTGAATCACCTGAGGTCACACAGTTAGGCGGAGCCCAGGCTGATGGTGGCATATATTGATGTAGAAAATACCTTTCATTTGGAGGTTGAAGAAAAGATTCTTGTGGATAGATCGCCTTGTCAGAATGAATACCTTCCACATTTCTTCTTCCAAAATATACTTCCAGATTTGGCCATGATACGTTCTGTGACATTTGTCCATCAGAAAGTGGGCCCCCCGAAATTGGCGAGTTCTCCTCAGAGCTTGGAGAGCATGCCCTTCCACCCCAGCAGAGATGGAAATGTCCTCTGCTCCCCTCTGCCTGCGGGCGCCCGTTCACGCCCTTGCCTCTGCCCTCGACTCCTGTGCCTGCTTGTTGCCGTGCCCGGGGGGCTCCGCCTTCCAAGCCAGGCTGTCCCCGGGGACCTTGCTTTCGCTCACGGCATCTGCTCTGCTGCTCCGCAGGCACAACACTTACCTCCAGGAATGCACGGGCCAGCGGGAGCCCACGTACCAGCTCAACATCCACGACATGAAGCTGCTCTTCCTGCGCTTCGCCATGGAGCAGTCGTTCAGCGCCGACACCGGCGGGGGCGGCCGGGAGAGCAACATCCACCTGATCCCGTACATCATTCACACTGTGCTTTACGTCCTGAACACGTCAGTATCTCGGCCCGGCGGGCAGCCCCCCCGCCCCGTGCCCCTCTGCCCGACCAGGGCTCCGCTTTCTCCTGTCTGCCTGAGGTAGTTCCAGAACAGACGGCTGACCTAAGGTAGCCTTTGCTGAAGCACGCATGTTCATCTGCGACTTTTTGGAGTCACGCAGAATAAGGTGCTAAAGGTGACTTCCTTTCCAGAACAGTTCCATCTCCCCCCGTGGGCAGCCGAGGGCTGTGTCCTTCGACCGAATCTTAGCCCAGAGCGGAGCAGGAGCTGGTTGAGGCCAGACCACCAAAAGCCCTCCTTAGCTTCCACTGCCATGGAGCTGCCACTCCTCGTGGGACTCAGTGCTCTTGGATGGGAGAGGTCGTGGGTCAGAGCCGCACACAGTCACTGTCAAAGGGCACATAAGGTGTAACAGGAGAAAGTTTCACAACTAGGGGCTGCGGCAGAACCAGGAACCCTTCTCGTAAATGGAAGACTGGGCTTGCCATCCCTGTTTCCTCTCCAGTGAACAGTGCTTCTGGCAAGTTGAGGAGCAGGGAGTGTTGACAGTTATGTGAGAAAGTCCGCTGATAGCCAGGAGGAGAGAGGGCTTGTATTTTTATCTGTTTTAACTGTCCCGCATGGAGCAGTTAGGCTGGTGACGTTAAATGTAATTGTAAAGAAGAACTTAGGCTAGAGAACAGTATTCACTTCAGCCCAGATTTTAAAAATGAATGAGGAGATAATATATGTGAGTTCTTAGTTTGAACAGTTTCGTGCTTTAGGCCTTGTTCCCACAAGAGTCTGACACCTGCGTTGGGCTGTGGAAAGGCCATGTGCAGTCCGCCCGAGGCAGCTGCAGGCCGGGCGAGGCAGCAGGACAATCCATCTCTTGTCCTTTCTGGTCGTCTGTCTTCAACAATGTTGTTTTCCCCTTCCCTCCCATTTCCTGGTGAGATAGAAGGCTGACCTCCAGACCGCAGCCCTCATTGTTAAAGAGATGCACGGGCAGGTCTCTGTCGGCGCGTGACATCATCCGCGAAGCTGTTGGGACTGTCAGAAGCAACACCCACATCACTGACAGCACAGATGTTCCCACTCTCCAGACCACTGCAGGCCTGAGCAGTGCTAATTACCGGTGTTTGTGGGGCCTTTGACAGAGCCCTTGGCTTTGTGGAGACCTGTCTCCTGGCAGCTGTGAGGTAGAGCGGCCTGCTTCTCTCCAGGGGGAAGCACTGCCCCACGGAGGCGGCGCGATTTGCCCGGCAGAAGAGAGCCAGGGACTGCAGCGACACAGGGTTTTTCAGGTGCCAGATCCTAGTCACTTGTGCTCGAGTCCCTTGGTCAGGGAGGGAGTCAGCTGTGTCGTGGATGTCTCGGTCAGTTAGAAGCTGTGCTGGAAGCTTCCCAGAGAGGCTCTGTTGCCCAGCCACCAGCCGCTCCCCTAGCTGGTCGCTTCACTGTGGTGTGAGCTAGGTCATAGCAGGGCCTGGGTGCCACGTTTGTGTCCACAGGCAGGTAGGTTACACTGTGAGCCGGAGCGGAGTTGGGCAGGTACGACAGTGACAGAGAACTTCCGACTCCCAGTTCTGGAAGGTCAAGTTGGGAATGTCCATCTGTGCCATTCATGTCCGTTCTTCAGGAGCAGAAGGAGGCAGGGCGTCCTTACACCATCCCCTCCTGCGTTCCCACGCTCTGGTGTCTGCCAGTGCTGTCTGCAGGCCTGGTGACTTCCATCCCATGGCTACTGGGGTCGTGTTTTCATTCTTCTCCTCCCACAGGATGAGGATAGGGCATCAAGTGCCCTTATTGTGAGAGCACCATCCAGGTTATAGGGTCAGGAGTATGTGATCAGGAAGTCTTCAGTGGTGACCCCGTGCTGTTGCAGTGGCCGCTCGCTGAAGCTGGTGGCAGCAGTGGGGAAGGGGCGTACACAGGGATTGAGAACGCAGAGGCTCGGCTCGGCATCCAGACTGCTGTGGTTGGAAGCCCAGTTCTCCCACTCCCCAGTGTGTGACTTGGGGCAAAATAGCTACCTTCTCTATAATTCCTCTTGTTTCTTGTTTCCCCTTCTGTGGAATTGTGTAGTACCTCTGTCCTAGGGCCACCGTCAGGGTGAGATGAGCTGATCCATGGTGGTGCGCGGTGGTGAGGCTCGTGATGCCATCCTCACGCTTCAGGCAAGAGGGAGAATAGGGAGCAGTGCTTGCCCGGAAGTAGCTGTTGTGATGGAGGAGGGGATGCAGACACATAAGAAAACACGGAAATGGAGCGCCCGGAGTGGGGACCGGTGCAAACGTAGTGCAGACATTCTAGCTGTGAGGACTGCGTGGGCCAAGTGAGAACACGGGCTGGCTCGCAGAGTCAGAATCTGGGCTTACATTGGCTCCCTCAGCAAACGTACCTGCTGGCTTTGGGAATGTCAGTTTACTTCTCTGGGCTTCAGGTACCGTGGTAAAAAGGTGCCATCTGTCACCTTGCAGAGTTGTTAGGACACTTTGATGGTGGAGAGTTTGTGAATGTGCCCGCCATATGCAGGGGGCACAAGAGTCAGTAAGTTGTTTGGAATTGTTTCAGAGCTAAATTGGGGGGGGGCGGTTGGGGGGGCAAGGAAAATGACACCAAGAAGGGCTTGAACGGGAAACAGCAGCCCTTGGAGAGGGGGTGGGAGGGGTAGTCAAGAGTGGGTGGCCGTGTTCCATGATCCAAGTATTCCAGAAGCTTAAAAGTAGACGAGAAATTGACCAAATCTCTTTCCCTCTTGCTGCTGGTGGCTTGCTTCTACCCTGGTTTTATCGTGTCCCTTTTGTTCCAGAACCCGAGCGACTTCCCGAGAAGAGAAAAACCTCCAGGGCTTTCTGGAGCAGCCCAAGGAAAAGTGGGTGGAGAGTGCCTTTGAAGTGGACGGGCCCCATTATTTCACAGTCCTGGCCCTTCACATCCTGCCCCCCGAGAAGTGGAGAGCCACACGTGTGGAAATCCTGCGGAGGCTGCTGGTGACCTCTCAGGCCCGGGCAGTGGCTCCAGGGGGAGCTACCAGGTCAGTCTCTGCCTCAGGAGGTACTGTCTTCCGGGCTGCCTGGTGTCTGATTTGTGTATTCCGCATGTGTGCTAAGTGAGGGCTTGCTCACTCGACTCAGCCCCTTCTCTCCCTTCTCAGTCTCAGTCTGTCATGCCGAGAGGCTAGGCCCCACGGCTGGCAGGTGCCTGGCCACCTCTGGGTCTCGCATTCAGCCAGTAGAGCGGTGGAGCCAGGAACAGGGTGAGGCTACTGATGAGGAAATTGGGGCCAGCAGGGAGCTAGGGCAGGTAACTGGGTTTTCCCAGTCCTGCTGGGCTGGCCATTAACTGGGAAGGCTTCCGCATGGCTGCACTGGGGATTTTCTCTTCTGCTCACGAAAAGCTCATTATCTCTCTTTGGTCACATTCCTATCCTGTGTGCCCCATGTTCCACGAGCCTTTGTTCTTCTGTTCATGTGGACATGTCTCAAAGAAGGAAAGACATTTCAGGAAGGAAGTGCTTTTGTTTTCATGACCTTGTGGTGTGATTTGGGTCAGATGGGCGGCATCTTGAGAGAAACAGCTATAAACAACAAGAAGCCCTTTGAGAGGACCGTGGATTTCCACACGTTGCGTGGACTCCACGGGCACTCTAGGCTCGTGGTGGCCCTGCGCAGTGTCTGCCTGCCCTGCGTTCCAGAGTGGGCTGTGGGTTTGTCAGCTTGCTTCTGCCGCTTCCCTGGAGTGGAAGATCTGTCTTTGTCGGTCTGCTTTTGCTAGGATCTGAGGGAACTTTTCCACATTTGCAGGCCATCAAGGGAGCAGAGGAAGAGCTTTCCAGGCCCCAACAATGACAGACCAAGGGGGCACAGAGCAAGGGGGAACAGCCGTGTGCCTGGATTGGCACACCTGGCATTTTCACCTCTACCAGCTCTGATTCAGCCCGCCTTGCTAGTCCCAGGCACCTCCCCCTGCAGAAAGACCAGGTCAGGGCTCAGCTGTTGAGTCTGGCCAGTACCAGCTGCTTTGTGTAGAGGAGGAGGGGGCGAGTTCTCTCAGCTTCCTACCTCACCCCTGCCCGCATTCCAGACATATCACCTTCCAGTGTTTCCCAGAGTCCAGAGCATTCATGCTGAACTAGCTTCTAGAAATCAAAAGTTTGATCTGGGAGATACCAGTTTATTGATAAGCCAGGCTCAGCCCGTCTCCATGGCACGGAAAGTGGCTGTTTGCGGGACACTGGCTCTCAGTGGCAGGTGTGAAATCAGAACCCATGGGAGCTCTTCTGCTTTCAGCGAGGACACCAGAATTTGTTACCGCCCCAGGCAGTTCAGGAGAAGCCCCTGTGGCCACAGCTTACGCAGGAACGCTGGTGTGGGCTTTGCTCCCAAGCTGCCGTTTTCTCTGTGGCGGTTTAGTCACCTTTGCTAATTAGCCTGAAATAATTAAGTTGGGCAGGTCACTCACGATTCCTGCTTACCACAGCACAGCAGCCACCAAACCTGGCGTGGGGTGGAGGCCCGAGCGGGCGCCCCTGAGACCGAGCGGGGGAGGTGCTGGGCGTGAGCCCCGTATTGGGACACCCTCCGAGGAGAGACTGTGCTGGAGGGACAATCAGAGGGCGTCATCCTGGCGGTTGGGCGGTGTCCCTGGCAGGAGGCTTTGTCCTAAGTCCATGATGGAGTGGGAGGCAGTAGCCGATACAAAAGTCTAGGAATTTGCACAAGAGAAGCTGACCTCTTCTGCGTGTCTTACACTGAAGAAGGGTTCCTCTGGCAGGAACTTGCCAGTAGTCAGGTCTGGGACTTTCTTAGGATCCATCAGATCCTTATCTGGTATCTTGTGCGCAGAGACACAGAGGAGTGGGTGTCCCCCTCACCCCAGGCCTGCCTTGTAGCAGACTTCACTCTGGGCTGCGAAGTCCCCATTCAGGGCCAGGGAGAGAGTGGGTGCTTTGGAGGATATTGGGGTGCAGGAAGGGAACAGGAAGAATATTGTAGCAAACCTAACTGTCTCGCTCTGTTGTTTAACTTTACTTTTGTTAACGAATTTATATTTAGGGGATGTACGCATGGATGGCCCATCCCCTGCTCAGCAGTCCCTTCGCTTGAGGCCCATACGGGATAGTCTTGGCTTCTGTGATAAATAAGCTCTCTGCCTGTCTCACTTTGCTGATTCTTACATACATATGCACACTTGAACGCTAAATTTTAGGCCCTTTAGTTACAGGCTTTGTTCCAGTGTGTTGTAAGATACAGGATTTCTGAGACAAGGGTTTATCTGGTACTTACTACAGATGTGAAGGCAGTTTGCAAACAAAACCTCTTGTAGATCTTGGGTGGTAGAAACTGAATCCTAGCACCGATCTTCCGCTGCTTGTGTGGAGGGGGATCTGGGCTCTCTGTATTTCAGTGTCTTTACCACCGTGAATTAGTGTCATTGCTCCTCACGCCAGCAGTGTGTGCCGAGAGGGCAGGGGACGGTGTCAACAGGCCGCCCCTGGCGTTCCGAGGGCCTGCTGGCCCTTCATCCTGTATTGAATCACCGGGTTAAGCGGAGATGGTCCTGGGCAGAGGCAGAGGGGTGTGGTGGCAGCTCTGGGATTACCCAGGGTTTAGGAGGTGTCGGTTGCACCCTCCGTCCTAGATATTACTCTTGCTCAACACCAGTACCCCCCCCCCCCCCCAGCTCGCTGTCTGACCGTGGTTGCCAAATCCTTGTGTTTGGCTGGCTTGGGTCTGCTGACTACTTGTGAAAGTTCTTCCAGGGAGAATGTCGGGACTGAGGGAGAACCCTGTTTCCCACTTCATTTAGGATGTCCCACCAAGTCCAAGGGCTTGTGTGGGGGTTGAACACAGGAATGCGTAGGACTCCATGGCACGTCTTCAAGGCAGCGGTCTTGGGTTGCTCTTTGCACCTATGTCCCCCCGATTCTGATTCGCCCTGATTTGGAAGAGAGTCCATACGAAGGATGAGTATTTCACGGATCACTGTCCAGGCTTCAGAGGTTCTTGCCCACAGCTGCTTTTTTCTGATAAGATAGGCAGGTGGCAGGAATGGAGTGGCGCACAGAATAATGTGACTGGCCTTGCTCCCGTCATGCTCTGCTCTGTCCTCGTGTACATTGGTCCAGGGTCTTCATGGGCATGTAATGGGATTTTCTCTTCCAGGCTCACAGACAAGGCAGTGAAGGACTACTCTGCCTACCGCTCTTCCCTTCTCTTCTGGGCCCTCGTCGATCTCATTTACAACATGTTTAAGGTAGGGAAGCCCTCGGAAGCTTGCCTGGTTTCTGCGAGGGTGTGAAGTTGTGTGCCGCTGGCGCTGAGCTGCTCCGCGACCTGGTGGCTCTTCCACGGGCCACTCTCCAGAACCAGACGCCTCCCGTGGAAGGGATCTGCACTCCAGCTCGGAGCCTTCCGTGTGTGATGCACGTCTGTCCAGGGCCGCTCCATCACCCGGTCTCAGGCCCCCTGGAAACCCACTTCCCTCCAAGTCACCCCTTGTTTGCTCTTATCCCCTCTGTCTGGGTAACCTGCATTGCCTTGTGTGAGTGTGACTCACGCCAGCTTAGCTCATAGGAGGGACACTGCCCTCTGCCTTGAGAGAAACCGAGGGTGTGGGCGGTGGTTCCTTTACGGTCTGTATGGGACCGCTTAGTTGAAGCATGGTGAGAGTGGCTCTTTCCTGGGAAAATGCAGATGTGACCTGTGCGGGAAGGAAGAGTGGTCACTTGGAGCTTGGAGGTCACATGACACAGTGCGTCAGAAGGGGGCTGCAAGAGGAATGACATGAGACTTTGTTGTTCCTAAAAGCAAAATGTGTCCTCCAGGGAAGGTTTGATGTGGGGGGATGGAGGAGGGCTGCTTTTTTGGCATTGAGAAAGCCCGGCTGACATGAGGCATTAAGTAATCCAGCCCCGGGCCTGGCTCCTGTTGCTTCTTGTAGAAGGTGCCTACCAGTAACACGGAGGGAGGCTGGTCCTGCTCTCTAGCGGAATACATCCGCCACAATGACATGCCCATCTACGAAGCTGCTGACAAAGCCCTGAAGACCTTCCAGGAGGAGTTCATGCCAGTGGAAACCTTCTCGGAGTTCCTCGATGCGGCTGGTCAGTGTCAAGGTTTTATCTTTCAAAGATCTTCTCCAGCAGCACCACGTGTATCTCAGTGGGGCCGGTCTTAGCTTTCATCTTCACAGCAGCAGGCACGCGAGCAGAGTCTGGGAGAGAGATGTAAACAGCAGGCCCCTGGTCGTTAAGAGCAGCAGCTGGGACATGGGGGGACTTCCTGCATCCCAGGCCCTGTGCTGCTCACGTGTTTGAGGCGGATACTACGGTTACCCCCACTTCACAGATGGGGTAACTAAGGCTGTGGAGATTAGATGTTTCCTGTGGGACATACCTGAAAAACGGGTAGAGCCTTTTTGAAATTCCTGGCTTTTTATGACTGTTCAGAGAATTCACATGGAGCTGACCTGCCTTTTTCCTGCCTCTTGGGGACTGAGACTTCTTATGTCACAGCTACCCTGGGGAGATGGGGAGGAGTTCCACTCTGATTCTAAAAATGAGTGGTAAATACCAAAACAGAGCAAAGAGCATCTTGCTTGGAAGAACAGGGCAGCGCTTTGAACTGTTGTCCTATGAGACACCCTTAGACAGTCCCTCATCCCGTAGCTGGTGAGAAGGAAGTTCCTGGGTCTCTCTTGGCCACAGATGCTGTGTACAACAGACTTGTCATCCTTCTCGCAAACATGTTCAAGTTTGCTCGCATCTCATCAGCAGGCCCCGCTGGCGCCTGGGGAGGTGGTTGGAAATCGCATGCAGGATGCAAATGTTAGGGCCCTGTCGGGCTGTGGGCGCCAGTGCATCAGAGCCCTGTGGCCGCTGGCCCTGCTGGGAGATGGCTGCCAGAGCCAAGGCCGAGGGGACGGGACCTTCCTTGCTCCTGTGTCAGCTTGTTGTGCTTTTCCCTCATGTTCATTGTGGAAATTTTGTGAAGTGTTAAGAAACCAGAAAAAAAATTCTCCTTAGATCCTGCTATCAAGAGAAAGCCTCCACTAGCATTTTCCCTGTCGTTGTCAGCTAGGAACTGCACCCTCAGAGGCCCGGAGTGATGCCTATTGGGAATTCCACTTTCCTCCCAGCTCTGCACCACCTGACGGAGTTCCCCACGTGTGCTAGGGCTTCCAGGTTGGCCGTGCTTTGAGGTGGCCTCTGTGGAAGCTTAGCACGGTCATGGGCCTTTGTTGGCCTGGTGCTGCCCCTGTGATCTGGTGGTCACGCGTTGGCACTGCTCAGCTCCGTGTCTTAACTGTGAGCCTCGACACTTCTCCCCAGGAGTGGTCACTGCCTAAGAGCAGGTGGCCCATGTACTGTGTCCTCAGTGCCGTGCTCTGCCAGTCACCAGGGCTCTGGGGGTGTCTGAACCCAGGCTGCGAGTGGGAACAGAAGAGACGGAGGAAGAAAGATGAGGTGGCAGGGGGGGAGGAAGGTGTTCATGTCAGTTCGGGGCTTTCTAGCCACCCTGCAGCTGGTGGCAGCGCCCCTGGCCTGAAGCCGAAGAGAGTGGGAGCCCGACGGGCGGGGAGCCTCCGTGGCTTCACTTCTGGGGTCTGGTTTTTACAGCATGATTTTATGACTTCTGGGGTCCGGTTTTTACAGCATGATTTTATGACATGATTTTATGACTAATTTCAGAACATCAGACACACCCTACTCAAATGCAAGGGCAAAAACACCTTCCAGAAGCCAACAAGGAATTATGGGTGCTAGCCTTCCCTCCGCTAGTTCCAATGCTGGGGAGAGGAGTTCAGTGCACATGGCACCAGGCCTCGGGCTTAACCACTCACGGCTGTGAAATGGGAGCTCCCTGCTTGGTGAGGGAGGGGTGGGGGGGGCCACAGGGGCCACTGAGCACCTTCTATGCTTCTGTGCGCTGGCACGTTCACATATGTGGCCTCATTTAATCCTCACAGTGACCGAACCAGGACTTGTTACTGTCCCCATTGGATGGTTGTGGAAACGGAGCTCCTGAGCGTTGGCAGCTCACTCGGGGCTCTGGGACTAGTGGTTGGAACGAAGCCCAGCTGAGCCCAGGGGCCCACTACCCTACTCTCGTCCTCCCAGCCCTTGGGGGCACGGGTATTAACTTTTCCTTGGCCCTGGCCCCCCCGAGAATAGGCTGAATGCTGTGGACTCTCCCCTCAGAAGACCCCTCCGCTTCGCACTTCGTGTCAGCGTGCTGGGGGCCCCCCTGCGGTGGTCCACGGACCCGGCTTGGAACCTCTGCCCCGGGCGGCCATAGGGTCGGCCTCGGCCGTGTTAACGCCTTTAAACACACAGTGGCGCCCAGTTCTGGAACACAGCTAACTCCTCTGACAGAACGAGAGTGCTTGCTTGGTGACTGTCTCCCCAGGGAGCGGCCGTGTCGGAGCTTGTCGGGGCACACCGCGTGCTCTGCGCGGATGCGGCAGCTGTGACTCAGTGGGGCCGGGGGCCGTGCGTGCCTGTTCCTAACGACCTCTGTCCGCCCCTGTTTTCCAGGCCTGTTGTCAGAAGTCACCGATCCCGAGAGCTTCCTGAAGGACCTGTTGAACTCAATCCCCTGAACATCACGCGACGCTGCGCTGGCAGAGACTGACGCTGGCTTGCCTTCCATCTTCTGTGTTCTTCCCTCCTGCGCATTGACTCCCCCCCAACGGGGCGCTGCGGCATCACTCCCCCCCTCGTGTCTTCTTGGAGTGGCTTGGGGTTTTAGGCTTCCTGTTCTATCTTGTGTGTGGTGCGCTAGCTGTGAAGTGGTCCGTGACCCAAGCCACGGAAGGACCTGTACGTATGTAGGAGCCACGAGCTGTCCCGGTCACCTTGACCTTGAGTGTGCGCATCTTGAGAAATAAACGAATGACTGAGTACATATTGAAAGAGAAGGTGTTGCCTGCTGCTTAAACCCACCCTCAGGGCCCCTGGCCAGATGCTGTCCTTGGCCGTCCTTGGCCATGCGGCCCTTTCTGGCGCGAGCGCGGGAAGACTGACGTATCCGGGTCGCCGTTCTTATCGGTACCCGATGGAGCCTGTCTGCTCTCGGCTGGCAAGCTGGGAGCCCAAGCTTTCCTAAAACAGAGCCCTCGGCCTCTTAGTGTTTCGGCCTTAAGAGCTGGAACCCAAAGACTCGTGGAGCCGAGGAGCGCAGTCCTCGCCCGGGGGCGACTGGGCTTTGGGCTTGCCGGGTGAGGAGACGGCCCGGGGCAGTCAGCCCTGGAACGGCGAGTAGCCGCCCTCTCCTGAGCTGCTCTCTGCCGGGCTCGTGCGTGTGCGTGAGCGTGCGTGTGCGCTTCCAGTCTTCCCAGTGGCCCTGCAGGAAAGGGCCTGGGAACGGGCATCACGGGCAGGTCTGTGGCCCTGAGGCTGTGTCCTGTACCACGGGGGTAGCTGCCTCTGGGGGCCTTGACAGCCGCTTTCCCGTGTTCATGGGCAGCGGCCCTGTGGCTAGCGAGGCAGCAAGACCCGCAAGGGCCTCTCCCCAGATTCTAGGGCGAGGCTGTGCCAGACGTGGCCTCACGGGGAGGAAGAGCTGGCTCACAGCCGTCTTTGGTTCCCTGCGAGCCGCTCTGCCAGTTGCTTCTCTGACGACCGCTGCCTTGCTCCCGATGCCCCACGTACATGGCTCGTTCCTCAGGCCGGACCTTTCAGGACAGGAGGTCACTCTGGGCCCCTGTAGAAGACTTGCACGTCCAGGAGCACTCAGTGTCCCTCCCTCAGAGCCCCTGAGCGGACGGCCACAAGCAGGCGGGAGTGTCCTGCTTGGGGCTTCGCCAGAGAGACAAAGGCGATGGGTGGCAAGAGCCCAGCTGGTGGCCCGGCAGGCGAGAGCGTGTGTGCCCACGTGCACAAGTGCACGTCGGTGTTGGTGCCGGCCGAGGGGCTTTCGGGGGCACTGATGGGCTCCAGGGGGGAGGGCTCTCCCTCCTCCTCTGCTCAGATGCCAGCTCGACAGCCTCACGTGTCTCCACAGCCTCACCTGTAAAATGGGACCGTCGGCCACTGCGGGGGAGGGCCGTGCTGGTGTTCGTGGGCTTGTCTGTTTGCCGTGTAGTAAGGAAATGGCTGCTCTTATTAATGAATTCATTTTCAGTCTACATGATTTTGCCTTTTTCTTTAGCAAAGCTCCATGTCTCAGCTGAGGTCCAAGTGTGTCTAGTGAAGGAGGATGAAGGACCTTGGTCTTAAGGACATGGGCTTCTCACCCTGACCGCAGCAGCTCACGCCCGCTCTCGCCCCTCGTGTCCCACTGGCCGGTGGTCTCCTGAGGGCCCGTTCAGGTACACGCTCGTGTGCGGGCTTGCTATTCTGTAACATCCCAGCAGGGGAGAGATTGGAACGGCTTCGTCCGGGTCCGCAAAGCCAGAAGGGAGAGTGGAGGAAGGGGCCCATGCAGACGGTCGGGATGACCCCTGCTTACCAGATGTCAGACCTGCTGTTCTGGTACCATTGGAGGCTGAGCCACCTTCACAGTGACCCCTCGGGGCATGGGGAGTGTTGACAGGGCACCTGCAGAAGCTTCTCCACAGTCTGGTTTCTTTGGCCTGCAGAGTCGGAGTCACCAAAGCTCAGTGCAAGGTGTTGGTTTATTTTTCTCTGCCCTTCATTTTTGCATTTCTTACAGAGGCCTTGGGGAATTTTGGCTCCAGCCCAAACGCCTCAGCCTCTTGCTTTCAGGGTCACAGCTCTCCCGGTGTCTACGCGGGCCACTTCCCGGTGATTGCCGCAGTCCCAGACGGACTGCTGGGGTGGTGGCCGCAGTGGCCTGTGACGGTCCCAGGGTGGCGCCTTAGGCAGAGCTTGCGCAGGAGCGGAAATGGGTCCAGGGAGAGCATTCTGCCTCCCGAGCCCTTGTCTCCTGACCTCAGCGTCGAGGGATCCCAGGCAGAAAGCCATTTCGTCCCTTCTCGCCCCGAGCCGTCGTCTGGGCTCCTTGCTTCTGGGGCGAGTGACGGTGTGTCATGTCTGTCCTTCGTAGAGCCCAGGTTCCCGTGAGGGGTGCTGGGTAGGAACGGGTGAAGGTGAGCGGGCAGGTGGCAGCACGGGGCGTGGGGGCTGCGGCCACCCTGCATTCCCCTCGTGGGGCGATCGGATCAGCATGCTTCCCCGTCTAGCCCACCCATGCTGCATCCTCACACCGGCTTGTAACGGGCTGACCCCAGTGGGGCACTGGGTCTGTGTTTGGCTCCCGGCAGTCCCTGCTGCTTTGGCCAGGCAAGCCCTTTCGGGGACCGGGGACCAGCCAGATAGGAAGATGAGATTCACTCTGCTTTCTGGCTTCAAAGTACAGACTGTCCCCTGTCACCCCCTTCCACCCCATGCAGTCTGCAAGTTCAGGCTGATGCTGCCTTGCTCAGTCTCCCCGTTCACATGTTCACCCCTGGGGGGGAGCCTCGGCTCCCTCCCCCAGCTGGTGGTCGCCTCTCCTATCTCACCGCCTCCCATCCCATCCTTGCACACCCTGGCCCCCGCTGTGCACTTGGTGTCCTTCACCGTCCCAGTAGTGCCGAGGGGATGGCAGATGGACGAGGCCAGGACCGACTCCTCCAGCTTCTCTAGGCCGCCTCGACCCTCTTTCTGCCTCAAGCCTGGTTATCGAGGTTCAGATGCAGCGGAGGGAGCAGGGCAGTCTCTGAACAAGAAAGAGTCTGAAGACCAGTCTTTCCCAAGTGCCCATGAGAACCGGGCCCTTCGCCTGCTGTGCCTTGGTCAATCCCTCGTCAAAGAGTGTTGCTGGCCTGGAGAGAGCTGCTGGCGCTAATGCTGGGGGGAGGCTCCGAGGAGGATGAGGGGTAGAGGGGGGCTCAGGGGGCAGGACCTGGCTTGCTCCCTCCTGTCCCCGAGGCCAGGGGACACCCTCAGGGGTCTTTGCTGGCACAGGCAGCTAGAAAGAGAGCCTTTCCCAACACCGAACCAGTCTGTCGTGTGAGCTTGGAGATCGTTGTGCTGTGGGCCATGTGGTGTCACGGGGAAGCGCCGGGGCTCAGAGAGGGCCCAGCTCTGCTGCGCGCTTAGTGGTGTCCTCTCAGAGTGAGCGGGAAGTGAAGTGATGCCTTGGAAGGTCCTGGAACTGAGCATGGCCCAGGCACCGGTCCCCTTAGCTGACTGTCAGTATTAGCGTGTTCTCACATAGGGGATTGCAGACCATCCGAGGTCAGGAGCCCTGGGGAGTCTGCCTGCCTCATGTGGGGGCTGTCAGGGCAGGTGTTCAGCCCGGACACGCAGACACACGTGGGCACGTGCCCACAAGTCCCCCTGCGGCACCGGGGCCCGTTGCTTGGGTGACTCCTCTGTTTGCTGCCCGAGTTATTTCTGCGTCTTCTGCTCTGCAGTCCCTGCCCCGGGCGCCGCTCCCTTTCTTGCCCGTCCTTGTCTGTTGCCTGGTCTTGGAGCGTCACGGGCTGCCAGCTCGCCCACTGTGGCCTCCCTGAAGCCTGGAGCGGCTGGGCAAGGCCTGGCCAGGTGCAGAGCAAGGGGGCCCAGCCAGTGAGGGGAGGCACCTGCCCCTGCAGTGACACCCGAGGACCCTGGACTGTGCCCGGCCACCATCGGACATGGCTGGCATCCTCCGACCTCTCACCTGTGCCCCTTTGCTGGCTTCGGGGGCACACCCTGAGCCCTTCACTCTAGGCTGTGACAGTGGGGCACAGAGAGGAAGAGGGGCTTGCCTGAGGCCCACATCCCAGGCCAACAGGGTCTGGGGCTTTCGGGCTCAGGGACTACCCTGAGTGCCTGAAGAATGATTTCCACATACTGGCTGACAAGAAGAAAGAGGGACCGGTGATGGGCTCGGAGGAAGGGGCGTTCTCTTTGGGAAGAGAAAATGGTCAGTGGGGTACAGAGCCCATGAACTTCAGCATCTGAAACAGGTCCCGTGCTTCCGCCTGAGGTGGGGTGGGGGGCTTGGCCTGGCCCCTCAGGAGCAGGAGAGATGAGTGCCTGGGACATCCCAAGCAAGAAAACAGCTGGGCGAGGCCAGGGGCTGGGGCAGGACCAAAGTTAGCCTAGGGTGACCAGCTCACAGGGCATTCAGCCAGCGGGCCCAGAACTCCCACCCCAGGGCCCGGCACTCTGGGTGTGGGCAGGACTGGAGGAGATGGGACTCGAGGGTCTCACTGGTTGCTCTTCGGACTTTTACAGGTCCCTCTGCCACCTTTGCCTGATGTCTTTGTCACCCCATCTGCCTCAACTGTCCCCCAGCCTTCTCAGTCTCCAAAGGGGGGCTCCTGCTGGACTCCTCTATCAGGCTGTTCACAAATTTGGATATTTGGGGAGCCCACCATACTCATATTCACTGGGCACCTGCTCCGGGCCAACCACTGTGTCAGGCGTGATCTCGTCCTCGGTTACTATTCTTCCTGTTTCTCTCAGAGGGGTGAATTCACTTGCCCAAGGCTGCACAGCCCATAAGGGGGATGCTGCCGCCGTCCAGCCAGCCAGAGCCCTGTTCATTCACCTGGTGCTGCTCCCCGTCTGGTCTGGGCATGGATTTGGTCAGGTCCGCCTGGCTCCCCACACAAGGCACAGGTCCGGGAGCCGGGGCCCAGCCAAGTGCCCACAGGCTGATAGGGCGGCCATGCGCTGGGAACCATGCAGAGGGCGGGACAGACGGGATGCCAGGCCCTGGGAATGAGCTCCTGGCTGGGATGATAGGGCGGATCCATGGGCCCCATTGGCCCCAACGCCAGGGCAAACAGGGCAATTAGAGGTAGCTTTTGTTTGGTGGGGCCTGAGTGCCGGGCTTGGGAGCTGTGAGCGGCCTCGCGGCCCGGTCCCCAGTCACATGGCTGCCCTCAGCCCCGGCCTCTTCGTGGGGCAGGAATCTGCTCGTTCTTGGGGACGAGGTCACAGCCCTGTGGAACGTGACTGCACGCAGCAGGACAATGACACTTTGTTTCCCCTCCTGGCTCCGGAAGTGGTGGCCGGTGGGCTGATTGTTTTCACGGCACAGGACGCCAGTCCTTCGCCAGTCCTTCGCTCCCTCCCTGCTCCGGGTAGCCAGAGGGGCTCCGGCTTCCTCAAGAGTGAACTCACGGGCGGGGGTCCCAGGCTGCAGGTACCGGGCCCACTAGGCTTCCCTTTCCCTTTCTCTGCGTTCCTGCCTGCTGTGGGCGGGGCTGTGCTCAGCACCCCACACTCACGTCTAGTACGAGCACACTCACGGAGGTGGGCAGTATCAGCTCTGTTAAATTGAGGGAATAGAGGCTGGGGGCGGGGGTGCCTCACCCAGAATAGGCACTCTGATAAGGATTGCCGGAGGAAATGCAGGGTGCCAAGCCAAATGTGAATGTCCAATCAATGACGAAAAATTTTGAGTATAAATATCTCCTAACTACTGCACAGGACCATTTTTTAAAAAAATACAAGTATATCCCATGCAACAGTTGGGACATACACTAAAATAATTAGTCCTTATTTCTCTGCAATTCACATTTAACTGCACGGCCTGCATTTTTATTTGCTAAGCCTGGCAACTCAAGTGGTTGTTGAATACACAAATTGAAGCAAACCCAGGCTCTGTTTTGGGGGAGCCCCGTCCACTTCGGTGGAAGAGACAAGTCCCAGGTGCAAATCCCCACTGTGGGGTTGAGGGCGCGGCAGATGCCCCAGCCTGGAAGCTGGAGAGAGCCTGGTGTGTCTGGGGAGCTCCTGGGTCACCTGGAGGGGAGGGGAGGGGGCACAGGGGCTGGTGAGGAGGTTCCTCCTGAGAGGGGCCTGAAGTGTGGCGAGCGGGGCAGGCAGGGATGAGAAGCCTCAGCTCTGGCCTTTCTTCACTGGACTCTGCGGAGACCCCACGGGCTGGCCCCGGGTCCCTCCCCGGCCCCTGAAGCTGCTTGGCTCTGGGGTCTTATTTGAGTTCAGCTGGCTGTGCAGCCTTCAGCCAAGCCCTTCTCCTCTCTGGGCCTCAGTTTCTTCCTGGATAAGATGAACATACCTCATCGGGTGAACCAAGAAGGTGCTTGCGTGGTACCTGGCAGAGGGGAGGCTCTGCAAACGTGACTTGTTGGGGTCGTGAATGACTCAGGCCCGGGAGGGGCTTTCACATATATGGTTTGGGTTCCATCGGAGGGACACGCAGCCACCGGCAGGGCTCCTGCAGTGCCGAGAGCAGTTTGGAGGGAGTGAGTCTCCTGTCCTCGGGGGCATCCCCCAGCTGCCATGCATCAGACGCCACGTGGGGCATGATGATGTCGAAGGTCATTTCCAGCTCTAAGGGCTGGGCAGCTGGTGAGGAGTTCAGGGGCCTTGGAGTCAGTGCTGGGTTCTAATTCCGCCTCCTCTACGCTGGGACCTTGGCTAACCGCTGGCCTCGCCCTGCAGCCGGCAAGTTCCGGCCCCTGTGAAGGCAGCCGGCAGTGCCGCCTCCCAGGACAAAGGCAACCACGTTTGCCAAGGGCCCAGCGCAGAGCAGGTGCCAGCGAGTCGTGGGTTGTAGGAAGCGTCTCCCTGATGTGGGAACGGAGGCTTCGGAGGAGCCTTTCATGGGCCCTGCCGGGAGCCACCCATCCCCTCCCCGGTTACTCTGGCTGTCCCCCAGCGGGTGGGGCGAGGCTGCGGTGACGGTGGCCCACGGTGTTCTCAGAGTCCAAAGCGGACCTGGGGGAGGCAGCAGTTCGGAGGAGGGAGCCCGCCCACCCCCAGGGTCTCCTCAGCACCCTCGGGAGGCTTGGAAGGCCCGAGTCTGGGCTCTGTGGTTTGAGGCAGCCGAGAACCCGACTGGCAGGTTGGGCGCCGGGCCAGGCCACCCTCAATGCTGCATTGTGCTGCCCCGGGTCGCTCCAGCCTCGGGGGAGCTGCTGGCGCGGGACGCACACACGTGCACGGATGCTTTTGTTTTATTAACTCCTGGAGGGTGGAGGGTGCACCGAGATCTGTCCGATTAGCAACTTTTGGGGAAACTAAGGCCCAAGAGGGGTGGCACTGGCACAGGCTCACGGGTATCCGGCACCATGGGGCATGGACTTCACCAAGAAGCTGGCAGAGGGGGAGCCTGGGTGGCTCAGTCGTTAAGCGTCTGCCTTCAGCTCAGGGCGTGATCCCGGCGTTCTGGGATCGAGCCCCACATCAGCCCCTCTGCTGTGAGCCTGCTTCTTCCTCTCCCACTCCCCCTGCTTGTGTTCCCTCTCTCGCTGGCTGTCTCTCTCTGTCAAATAAATAAATAAAGTCTTAAAAAAAAAAAAAGCTGGCAGAGGCTCCGCTCCAAGGAGGCCCCAGACCAGGACGGGGCCAGGGGACGCCTCCCCACCTCACACAGCCAGCCAGCGTGTGCCTCGTTCCGGAGGAAGTGCTCACGGGGTGTTTTGTCCCCACAGTCACCCCGTGAGCTGGCACTCTTGTCATCCCCATTCCACAGGTAAGGAGACTGAGGCCGCCCCATCAGATCAGAAGCGGCAGAGCAGAGATCGGAGTCCAAGTCCACCTGAGGCCTCGATCCATAGTCAGTTCCCCCTTTGCCACCTCACCTCCGTCCTGGTCCCAACCGGACTCGGTCTTGGAAACGTCTGGACTCCAGGGGCCGGGACAGTGGGGGGCAGTGGTGAAGAACTTCTTACTGTCCCAGAGGCCGAACGTGGCAAATCAGTTCAAGAAGGGTTTTCGGGGGGCGAGGCACATCGGGCTTGCGTTTGTACGGCCTGGGAGTAGGAAGAGTTCGCACATTTTTACAAGGTTGGCAGAAATACAAGAGTAAGTAACAGAGCGAACGTGGCCGGCAGAGCCCCAGATACTGCCCTTGGCAGAACGTGGTGGCCGAGCCCTGGTTTGGATGGGGGATCTGGTGGCTCACAGAAGTGAGGCGGCCTGGGGACTGACCCCCACATCCGAAGCCCCTAACGCCCTAAGCTGCCCTGTGCCCGAGGTCACACCGCTGAGCGTTGTTTTGCTGAGAAACACCGGCGGGCTGGCTCCGCAGTCTGTCCGTGGGTCCGCCGTTGAGACGGTGTCCGGGTTCTGGCCCGGGGCTACGGGACACAGCCTGTGACCAGGGAAGGGGGTGTTGGTGTTGCTGTGGGAGTTGGAGCGGCCGAGGGTCTCCAGCCGTGAGTGCCAGGGGGCCCGAGCAGTTGGGGGAACCCGCTGTCTCACCCACCAGCACGTCCAGAGCGGGAGGCTGGGGGTGGTAGACTGCTGGCCTTGTCTGTCGGCTCTGCCCCCAGGCTGGCTGCCCGCGGGGTCCAGGCATCACACCAGCCCGTGGTGATTCCTGCGTCCTCTTCTCAGGAAACCTCTGCTGGAAGCCTCCAGAGGCTTCCCCTCAGGTCTCAGGGGTCAGGAACTTGGCTCAGATGAACCTGGGCGAGGGGAGGGCAGGATGCTGTCGGGTGGGCAGTGACCGTCCCTGCCCCAGTCCGTCCTGGGGCTCCCGGCGCGCCTCACTCCTGCGCGCCTGCTAACGGAACCGGTCATGTGGGCCACCATAGTCCACACTGGATGTGCCTGTGCCCCACGGCCATCCCCGCCGGCCCCCGACTTGATCCCCCGAGGGTCCTGTTTCTCCTCACCTTCTGGCTTGAGTCCGGGCAGGGGCATCTGTGTGGCTGAGGGAGGCTGGGAAGGCGAGGGCCTGGCCCTCTCTGGACCCTGCTGGTCCGTCTCCAGCACAAGGGGATTGGATGAGCCCAGCCCTTCCTCCGGCTGCTCCTGGGAGCCCCCAGAGGCTTCCGCCTCCTTCCCTAAGGACTGTCACGGGAGCTGGACAATGATGCGGGTTCCTGAATTCTCAACATTTGCTGCAACATGGACGGCACTGGAGGAGAAATAAGTGAAATAAGTCAAGCAGAGAAAGACAATTATCATATGATTTCTCTCATCTATGGAACATAAGAACTAGGATGATCGGTAGGGGAAGAAAGGGATAAAGAAAGGGAGGGTAATCAGAAGGGGGAATGAAGCATGAGAGACTATGGACTCTGGGAAACAAACCGAGGGCCTCAGAGGGGAGGGGTGGGGGAATGGGATAGGCTGGTGATGGGTAGTGAGGAGGGCACGTATTGCATGGTGCACTGGGTGTTATACACAACTAATGAATAATCGAACTTTACATCGGAAACCGGGGATGTACTGTATGGTGACTAACATAATATAATAAAAAATCATTTAAAAAAAATGCAGGTTCCTGGGCACCCCCAGCCCTGTCCCCGTCATGGGCCGGGCCGGGTGTGGGGACTGTCCCACCACACTAGTGATCAGACAACCCCTTCTTCTGTAAATGTTTGTCTGGTGCCGGATCCTGGGGTTCAGAAGTGGACAAGGCTGCCCCTGACTGTATCAGGTGTGATGGGGGAGATGGACCCTCCTATTAAAATCCTCTGAACCCCAAACCGTAGTGATCCCTCACCTCGTGAGCTGGGACAGGGCCACCCGCCCGCAGCTCAGACAGGAACCCTCCCTGGGAGCTGCTGGCTGCCACGAGATGCGAGGTGCAGACACAGCTTTGGGTGGAGTCCTGGCTCCCGTGGTTCTGTGGGGAGGCTGGGCGTGGCCCCCAGTCCCCAGCACCCGAGTGAGCTTGGGGGGGCTGCTGCGCGACTCTACTGCATGCCCCAGTCCTTCCTGGGCAGCCACCAGGGTCTTCCCGCCCCAGCCCTCTGCTTCGGGAACCCTCCAACTCTCGCTACTCCGCCTGCTCTCCCATGGCCTCGTGCAGCCTTATTCTCCCATTTTATAGACAGGCAAACTGAGGCCCCAGTTTGGGGTGATGGAGGGACCTTTAGGTCAGGGCTCAGCGAGTGCTTTCCCGAGACTGGGGCCTTTTTCTTTTCTTCACACGTAGCCTTCAGTTGTTTTTTTTATTCACTTATTCTAGAAGATCTCCACCCCAGCAGCTTTCCCCTCCAGCAATGGCTTTTCAGTCAGTGGTCTTGGAGGACGTTCCAGTCTGGGTTTGTCTGGTCGCATCCGTGAAATGTCATTTAGCTGGTTCTTCTAACCGCGCTACGCCCTGCAAATGGGAGGGCAGGTCTAACGGCTGCATCGGGGTCTTGTCTCAACGTCCCGGCAAGTCCCCGTGAGGCTGGGGACTGTGTTTGCCAGCCCCTCACATCCGAGGACCCGGCCACTAGGGATGCCGTTGATCACTCGGGCAAGGGGGGGACGACCCAGCTGACCGACGGTCCTGGAGGGCTGCGCTCCCTCAACTGCCCGCTGTCCTCAGCGCTTCCTCTGTGCCGGGAGCGGAGGGCGTGGGCGGGAGGCAGGCACGTTCTTCTTCGTGTCCGCTGAGCCGAGGAGTGGACAGGGGTCTAGGGTTTGTGGTGGAGGATGGAGGCCAGGATGGAGGGGACATGAGGGGTGGGAAGGGGCGATGAACGCGGGGCGGGGGGGGGGGGACACCTGGGCTGAGTCTTCAGCAACAGTAGGACTAAGGCCAAGGTGGGCGGGCAGCAGGGGCAATAGGGGAAGGGCAGTTTGGGCCCGACGGCAGAGGCAAAGGTGGGAGGGTCAGAAGCAGCATGGGGTTATGGGGGCGGATTGCAGGCACCTGGCCGGGCACCCCAAGACCTCAGTGCCTGCTCACCACACCCGGCCGCCCTGTCCCGAGGCAGAGGCTGTCGGAGGAGCCACCTGCCGGGGTGGGAACCACGGGCTGCCTCCTACAATCCTCCGCCCCGTCTCCACGGTGACGTCTCTATCTAGAGCACCTCCCAGCCCATACATGGAACGACCCGCTCAGAGAGGGGCTCCTCCTGCCTCCGCCCCAGCTCAGCCCTCTCTCCACATCGTCCTCCAGAAAGCCGCGCTGGCAAAACCCGAGGGTTTCCTGGCTGCTGGCCTCCTAGCAGACACGGCCGTGGACGCCGAAACGGCCCCTCGGTCTGCGGACGGGCCTGGGAAGGGTGGGAGGTCTGGGAGCTGTGACAGAAGCCTCTGACGCACCTCAGCCTGCCTTCCTCCAGAGTCGGGGGCAACCTGTTCTTCCTGCCCCACTGCCAGGACAGGCCGCCCGGCCCCCCCAATGGAGCAGGTCCCCGGCCCGAAGGCAGTGACATGGCCTCCTCTTGGGCAAGCTTCGTCTGCCAGGGCGGGGTCCCCACCAGGCAGAGGCTGGCACGTGTCTGGGCACCTGAGCCAGGCAGGCCGGGGGGACGGGGAGGCAGCCACGCAGCCGGGATCCTGAGGTCCCTGTCTCTTGAGTCTCGGGAGTGCGGGCCATGGTCCTCTCCCGATGGCCTGGACCCTGGTCTTCACCATGCAGGAATTCTTGTCTATGACTCTGCATCCAAAGGTTAGAGTTAGGGCCGCTGAGTGTCGGGAGATGGAGGAAGCCAAGAATTCACTGGGTGCGTGTTCCTCAGTGCCAGGTGGGGTTCGGGGGGGTCAGGCAGGTGCCCCCCGAAGACAGTGGCCTGTGAGGAGACAGCTATATGCACACTGACCTTCTGTTCCTCCAACAAGCCAAACCCTTTCCAACCCCAGGGCCTTTGCTTGTGATGAACACTCCTTCCTGAGTCTCATAGGCTCCTTCATGGCCTTCGAGGCTTGTTCACGTGGCGTCTCCTCAAAGGGGCCTTTCCCAGGCACTTGTCCAGGGCTGCCCCCCCATCCTCTCTACGCCCTGCTTTACTGTCTTTGTGGCACCTGTCCCATTCTGAAGTTGCCGGGTGGATCCGCTTGGCTGTGTGTTAACAGCGGGCCCCTGTCTGGCTGTCTCTTGGTCCCAGCTCCCTCTGGCTTGGGTGTCACTGTAGCTCCCTGGTACCCGAGACCCCAAGGCAGGAATGCAAGCCTGTTGTCTCTGTACTCTTGGCCTTGAATTGGGGACACCTGGGGATATTTCTATCAGCAGCCTCATGGTTAGTTCGGCCTTTCAAGGATGAACACCTCAGGGAAACTGAGGCAGCTCTCAACTCATTTCTGTCCCCAGCCCCCATCTTCTGGAACTGTAGGAAGGAGGAGGGAAGGAAGCCAGAAGTGGCCTGTGGGAGTTTCCCCCGGGTCAGGGGTTTTTATCCCTTATTCTTTTCCAGCCAAACTCTAAATACAGCCATTCCCCCCTCCCCGAGCTCACCCTCACTCCGTATCTGAAGAGAAGCCCGAGGTCTAGCTCTGGGGACACTGTCCCAGTGGGAGCTGGGGTCCTTCCTGCCTGGCATGCCCATCCCCCCCAACAAGGGGGCACGGCTGCATGCAGAACAGAATACTAAGCCCTGGTCAGAAATAACAGTCCTGTTTTACAGATGGGGAAGCTGAGGCCTGGCGGGAGTGATGGGCCCTGGCAGCACCACCAAGGACCTCTGCACAGGCCTCTTCCCCCTGGCCTTGCCGTGCCCCGCTGACCACGCACCCCCTGCCCGCCAGTGGAGGGCACTTGTGTGTGGCCTGCCCTTGCCCGGGACCCCAGGGGGACCCTCAGGGCCGAAGTCTGCCTCCGATGGCCCCGGGGCGGGCTACAGCCTTCTCCTCCACCCTGGGGGGAGGGGTGGGCCCCCCTAGATGCACTGGGGAGGGGAGGGGGTCAGTTTTCTGGAGGATTGTGTGGGGGGTGGCTTTCAATGGCTTGCTTAGCAGTATCACAGAGTCGGGGCCGTGCCAAGACTCAGGGCCCCTTCTGTGGAATCTGGGGGACAAAGGCTGTTCCCACCATGGGGAGTGGTGTCCCTGGCAGGCCAGGTGAGAGGCTCTGTGCTGAGCTCAGCGTGGGGCTGACTCATGCAGGTGCCTCTCCCAGGCCCCCCGTGGAGTCGCCCCGGCTGCTGGAGCGTGGCCTCCCCGGGGCTCCCACGAGGCAGCCTGGGGACGAGGGGCCCCGGACACGTGCGGGCTGGAGTGTGCCACACGCCTGCTGGCTCCCCTGCCTGTGACGAGGCCTGAGCAGAGTCACAGGTGCTGGGCTGGGGTGCTGCCCTCACTCACAGACAGGCCGTGGCCCCAGGTCTGCTGACTTGGAGGTTTTGTCCTGCGTTGGGGCTGGGCCCGCTCTTTGAGGAGGATGTCTGTCCTGGGTGTTCACGGAGGAGAATGGGCCAAGCGAGGGTTAACCCCACACAACACACGGATCGCCCCTTAGTTTGCTGGTTTGGTTAAAGAAACTCGGCAGCTGGGCTTCTAGGAAGGACAGGCATGGGGTGACGCCTGCCCCAGATGGTGAGCTCTGAAGGGCAGGGACAGAGCCGCCCAGCCCCGCCAGCTGGGACTAGAACCACACACTTGGGGGGTCCTCGGGAGGGGCTCAGGGCTGAGGCAAGCCATCCCCCGCCCCGGAGAGGGACGTGGAAAGGTGGAGTGCTGGGGGGAGAAGAGGAGCAAAGGGTCGGGCCGGCTGGACTCCCGGGCTCACACCCACTAGCTGTCAGATTTCTCTCCCAGTCTGAGCCTTGGTTTCACTGACCACACAATGGGTTTGCTGAGCCTGCCCTCCTAGAGCCGGTGTGAAGACTCAGCAAGTTCACGGAGGACTTTGTAAGCGGTGAAGCACAGAAAATATGGTGAGCTGTTTTTACGACCTGCCATGGGCAGGCAGATGACTCGCAACTGCCGAGTTCCTCCCCGGCTAGAGGTGGGGGTGCCCGGCCTCCCTCCCCAGGAGAACCTGTCCTGGCTGAGGCTGAGCACGTCCTCAATTCCAATTCCAATTTCCAGCTGGGGGACTGCACTTGGAGACGAAGCGCGCTCCTCCTTAGGACTTGGAGGGGAACACAGCAGTCAAGCGCTCTCGGGTTTGCAGCCGAGAGACCCGCTTTTGAATCTGTGCTTTGCTATCCGCTGGCTCTGCTAAGGAGAGTGTCCACGGGGGTGACAGTGGCCCAGAGGACCGTCAGAGCCCCAGCAAGGGCAGAAGGCCACCCCATGGAGGGTTGGCCTGGTGGGGGTACCAGAGCCCCAAGGGTAAAAGGCTGTCCACATGGGGGAGTGACCCCCAGGGGAAGCCAGAGCACGAGAAGGGTAAGGAGGGCATCCCATATGTGTGTGGGGGGCCAGGGGGGGGCAGTGAGGTGGGGAAACTGGTTACATATAAGGGGATCAACCGAATTGGTAAATACACTAAGGATGAAGGAAGCCAGACTTTCACATCAGAGAAGGGAAATGAGTCCTGTGCTGTCCAGCTGGAATTTGAGGTGTCTGTGTGTATGCGCGGTTTTCAGTATGAGAGAGAGAGATAAATACAGATGGACATGTGAGCATTAGGTAGACATCATGCAGACACATGTGTGTACACATGCACACGCACACCCGTGTGTCTGCTGTACAGATGGATTTCCTGCCCCGCCCCCTGCTCTGGCTGCTGAGAGCGCCCGGGAGTAGCAACTTCCCACTTGCAGTGAGCACATCCAGCACCCGGACGTTGGCTTCTATGTACCATTCGCCGCTACAGGAACCAGGGTTCCTTGGAGACACGGCTGGTTGTAAGGGGAAGTGCAGGGTGCAGCTGGGGTATCTTGTGGCAGAAAGCAAGGAGATGCTCAGAGAATGATGGAGACATGCCCTAATGCCGCAGGAACCACCTGAAGGGGCAACCCCAGGCCCTGGTTATGTTTATTATCACAAACAATGGTAATAATGGATTATAAGCTGCCGAATACAGTACGAAGCCATGAGTCCATACAGCTGTAACTCAATCAGAGAATCAGCTGAAAGTCAGATGCAGAAAGGCATCTTCACATAGTTTCAGAGTATGTCGTCACAAAATACTTACGAATTCCAAGGAAAGAAAGAGTAACTTGACAACAAGGAAATCTGGCAGATACCACCTTAATCAAGCCACCCAACGTGACATCACAGTCACAGAGCAAATTCAAAGCCACGTGGGTGGCCCCTGGGATGGTCCCACCACAAAATAATGTAGCCATGAAGAAACACCAGCTGAACCCACATTCTACAAAAGAAGGGACCTGAATGTCTCCAAAAGGAGGTGCAAGTATGTAGTTCGGACCGAGAGGCCCTGATGAGTCTGGATTCCGCACTCGGTGCTCTTGCTGTGAAGGGTGTTGCTGAGGGGACGCCTGGGTGGCTCAGTCGGTTGAGCGTCTACCTTCGACTCAGGTCACAATCCCAGGGTCCTGGGGTCGAGCCTGGCATTGGGCTCCCTGCTCAGCGGGGAGCCTTCTTCTTCCTCTCTTTCTGCTGCTCCCCCTACTTGTGCTTTCTCTCTCTCTGTCAAATAAATAAATAAAATCTTAAAAAAAAAAAAGGGTGCTGCTGGGATGGTTGGCAGAACTTGCAAGAGGCCGTGGAGCAGAAGGTAGTTAAGGTGTCAATGCCAACTTCCTGTTTGAGGGTTTTACTGTGGTCGTGTAGGGAAATGTCCTTGTTTGTAGAAAGTAAACGCTAAAGACTTTCGGATGATGGGGCCTCAGGAACAACTTACCCTCTTACTCAGGGACTTCCTCTCCAGTGGTTCTAGAAAAATCTTCTTCTTATGACACATGCCAATTTTCTACAGGTTTGCAAGCACTTCAAAGCTTTCGAAGCTTAGTATAAAAGCAAATATATAAACGACAAAAGAATTCCAAAACGGAGGTGGGCTGAGTGCGGCACTCTGGCCATTCCTGACGTGGTACGTGCTCGCCTCATGTCCATAGTTATGCTGAGGCCTGCTGAGCTTCCTGCATCTCCTGGCCTTATCGTCTCTTTCTGCCCATCCCTGTCCCTTCCCCCCCTGCTCAAAAGTCACCTCCTCCAGGAAGTCCTTTAAGAAAATGTCATGTGTATCAGTGACTGTGGTCATCTGGCCCCTCGTGGGCCCTGCCTCCTGCTTTAATTCACGATCGCTGAAGGCACAGGAAGTGCAGGAGGGGGTTGGACTGGATGAACCCCCCATCCCCAAGCTCTCCTCCTGTACCGAATTTCCAGCATCTTCTAACTGGGTGTCTGCCCCTTTCCTCAGAGCAGATGTCTTCCCAGACCGAGTCAAGGTCAAGGCCCTTCCCTTCACTCCTGTCCCAGTGTACCTGGCGTTCTTAAATTGGTTTGGCAAAAGGGGGCCTTATCTTTTTTTCCTGCATTTCCAGGAAATAGGGTTTCCAAAAGCACACATACGCACGTGATCCTGCAGGCTCGCCGCCCCGCGGAAGTGCAGAATTCACATTCCCTGGCCCCCCGGTTCCCCACCCACCGCTTCACGGAGCTGCCACTGACCGGCCGCCACTGACAGAAGCCTTGCTCCGTGCCCGGCACTGAGCCGGGCGCTTTACCCGCATTAGCTCGTTTAACGCTCGCGTGGGATGAGGCCGCTGCGGTTACACACCCCCTCGACAGATGAGGGGAGGGAGGCTCCTGGAGGCTGTGCTTTATCCCAGGGGCCTCGTCAGGCACCAGGCCAGCAGCTTTGCACACGGGTGCTTGCTTCGTCCCCACGGGATGGTCCACGGCAGGACCCTGGAGAGGCCCAAGTTACTTTCTTCATTTTTTAGGGGCCCCCAAAGCTTCCACAACTTGAGGGGGATGCTTAGGTAAAGAATACAAAAATATTTTGCTTTTGCAAATTATACAAACACACAAGTGGGTGAGCCCATTATGGGGGGCTCCCCCCCGGCCTTGGGGGCTCTGGGAGCTCACGCGCCCCTTGGCCCCCAGGTGAGTCTCGCCGCGCTCGGAGAGGTGCAGGGACTTGCCTGGGTCTCTCAGCTCACGAGGAAGATTCGACCCACATTCCTGGGAACCTTCCCTCTCCTGCCCTCTCCCCGGGTCACTTTCTGGATCTTGCCACATTCTCAGAGTGAGCTGGGCCAGGTGAGGGTGGGGCTCTGTCTGGCTTTGGGGTGGGGCAAGTTAGAAACCCCACGGTTGGATCTTACCAAGAATGCAAGTTCTTGGGCCCTGGGACCCCCAGACACAGATTTTTGTAGGTGGGGCCTGGGAATCTGTATTTTCAACAGGTTCCCCAGGTGAGGCGGATGCGGTCACCCCTGTGGGGACACCTGGCTCCCAGACCCCCCCCCCCCCCGCCCCTGTCACCTCTGTGTTTGGCTCCCTGCCAGGCTGGGTCTGGCGCTGTGGCTGAGGTCCGGGTTAACAGCCGTGGGCTGCTCAGGTATGCAATTAGCCTCCGGAGAACAATGCCCCTGTTTTAATCATTACAGCTCTGAGCCCCGGGTAATTTGCTGCTTTTCCGCAATAACAAGCTCGTGCTTGGGAACAGGGGCGGAGCTGTCTCCTTTCATCCCGGCATTCCCAAACACCTGCTCAGGGGGCTGTGGGAGATGCCCAGCACTGGCTAGGACAATCTGGGGTGTCTTCCTGGGGGAGGTGGCTGCTGGCTGTCCACTGGCAGGATCTGGAAAGCAGCTGGAATGTGGCCCCACGCTGGGGATATAATGGTAGATAGACGGGGGCGGCATCCATGCCCTTGTTGAGGCTCAGTCTGTTGGGGGCTGACAAGCAGAGAAGCCAGTGCACTCAGAGGGGCAAATGAGATAGCCGTCAAGAGGGGCCCCAACGCAGCTGGGGTGGGGCTGGGATCAGAGCAGGCTTCCTGGGAGGAGATGATGTCTCCATTGAGCCCTGAAGGGTGAGTGAAGGTGGTGGGCCAGGTGCAGGGGATGGGAGCAGGCTGGGCAGATGGGTTTTCTGGTCAGAAGGAATGGCAGGTGCAAAGACCAATGAGGCTGGTGATGCAAACTGGCCTCATTGGCCATGCTGAGGGGTTGGACCCCAACTGAAGAGTGACGTAGGTGGATTCTGGTTTTTCAGAGGTGACTTGTAACACTACTTCCCATCTCTCTTGCTCGTCTTTCCACATGACCTTGACATTCCTCCCATCCAGTGCTGGGTCTCTGTCCCCTTCCCTTGAACCTGGGTGGAGCTTTGTATATGTGGAGGTTTGTGTCTGGCACTCTGTGATCTCCGAGGTGAGGTCATAAAAACGCCTTTCCATCTCGCTCTCTTGGGACACTCATCCTTTGAACCTGGCCGTCACGCTGTGAGGAAGCCCAAACGAGTCCCCTTGGGAAAGACCATGTGTAGGTGTCCAGCCCACAGCACCGCGGAGGTCCCGCTGGCAACCAGCACGAACCAACAGCCAGACATGTGAGCAAAGCCTCCTCCAGATGCCTCCCAGGCCCATCCCTCGAGTCACCCCAGCCTTCCAGCTTTCCCAGCCGAGGCCCCAAACATCACCGAGCAGAATTAAGCCATTCCCCAAGTGCCCCGTCGGCACTTGACCCACAGACGCTGAGCGTAGTCATGTGGTTGTTTTAGGGCACTAAGTTGTGGGTCCTTTGTTGCTCAGCTCTAGTAACCCGCACAGATGGCAAAATGCCACAGGACTCACGCAGGGAGCCAACAGGGTCGGAGGGATGCTTTGGAAAGTTCACCCGATCTGCGGTGTGGGGAGTGGGTTGGCAGGGCTGAGACTGGAGAGGGCAGGGGTGGGGGGGACAGGTGAGGAACCTCAAAGCGTCAGCACCAAGGCCACGTTTGTCCAACCCCCAGCAGTGCGAGAATGCCCGTCACCCTGTGCCCAGTGACCGGTCAGCCTCTGCCTGTACACGCCTGATGCTCCTACGTCCCCAGGCTGCCCTTTCCTCTGTCCCCCTGAGCGTCACAGTGTTCTGTCTCGGGTCCAATCGAGATCGGCTTCCCTGAAGCGTCCCTGTGTCAGACAGACGTTGTTCTGTCCTCAGGATTCCCATGCAACCCCTGTCTCCCATTCTGTTCTTCAAGGATGTGACGACGGGAGCCCCACGGCCGACTCTTCTGGAAGATGAGCACCTGTGGAGGCTCCTCGCATGGCGTTGGGCTGCAGACCCGGGTTCAGGTTCGGGCTCTGCCACTTCTAGAGAACAGGGATAACAGGAGTGCCTGCCTCCTCTCATTACATGAGGGTGACCTGGGTGAGTGTGTTGGGGAAGCATCTGGCTCGGGCCAAGGACTCGACGTTGACTCGGACAGTAGGGCTGAGCCTGGGTCTGGCCGCCTCTCAGCTGTGAAGAAAATCCGATGAGACCAAGGGCAGGGAAATGCTTTACAAACTGAATTACCGCAGTGGGCAACACTGTCGCTCTTCTATGATCACTCTGAAGCAACTCAGCTTTGGCCTCACCTGCTCTTGGGGAACAAGTAGTGGCCAAGAGGGCGAGGGCCATCCTTCAGGGGACACTGGGAGGACAAAGCTGGTCCCACACTGCATAGAGGCTCTGACTATGCTTTGCCAGGCTCACCACTTCCCCCTCAGTGTGAGGTCATGGTTGGTGGCAGGGGCTTTCTGAAGGACCAAGGGTGCTGAGGGTGCAGGGGGGCGGGGGGTGATGCTGTGAGTGGGGTGCACAGATCCCCCATCTCTCCTTTGTACCCCAAGACCCCGCACCGCCACTTCACCTTCCCTGGACCTTCCCTGGGCAGGTCCACTGACCCGGACCGTGTGCCGTGCTGTGTTGACTCAGGTGGATTGGGCTTCCAGAGATGGAGGGAACAGTAGGGGCTCCTGGGGCCCTTGTGGGGAGGGGAAGGGACTGGAGGGTGAGGGTCCCTGGCTTCAACCCCAGCATCTCCACTTGGATCTGATTGACATAAGACTTTGAAAAAAAAATTTTTTTTTCTTTAAACTAAAACAAGGTTTTAAAAGATTTGCTCCAGTCCACTGAGCCTAGAGTGGGGAACGGATTGCCCACGTCACCAGCCAAGCAGTGGCAGAAATGCAACCAGAGCCGGACGGAGTAGAGAACAGCTCAAAACTCCCACCAGCACGGCTCTCCCCAGCTCCGCGTTACAGGTGGGGCACCAGGGCTGGAGCGCGTCATCCAAACTAGCCAATCCGTGGGCTCCATTTCCCCTGCCACAGGGGTTGGCTCAAGGGTGGACACGTGACCAAAGCAGGACCAATCAGAGTGAACCTCAGGACTTGAGCTGGGGTGATGGGGAGGAGCCCCGGGGGCAGGATGGAGCCCCCCAGGAGTGGGGCTGGCTCTGGGGGGGGGGGGCGGAGCGGAAACACGGGGAACAGGTGGGCCCTTGGTGATCCTTAGAGCAGCTGTATCCAGCCTCACCTGCTGCCAGACTTTTGGCCTCAAGTGACAGCATCTTCCTGCGGATGCGTGTTCCTGCCCAGGCCTGGGATGTTGCCAAGACCAACGGGCGCTTCCAGGCTCTTGGCCCTTTGACCTCTGAGCGCCTCCTGCGGTTGCTTTCAGCCCCCACCCTCCGAAGATGCCGTGGGACCCGGGCAGGCACCCACACGGGGCTTCTGGCCCAGCCCTTGGAACCGGTGGGGCCGCCTTTCTCACTGAGGCCACCCCCTTCAGCCCACCCACCACCCCCAGAGCCACAACCCCGGGCACTGCAGACCCTGAATCATCCACCCGCATAGGCTGTGCTCCTGAACTATGAGGAAGACGCCTTCTCAGCCGAATTCCCCGCTCTGCCCCTGGCTGGAGGCGGCACCAGGAAAGCTCAGAAGGGGCTGCCTCCCAGCGGGTCATGACCCATCCGAGCCGCAGGTGCCTGGAGGTCCCCCAGGGGCTCTTCCCACGAAACCTCTCTGCCCCCATCGAGGGTAACAGCAGCAATTTATAACCAGCCCATGGGGCGCCAGGCACCTCGCCAGGGACTTTCAAGGCGGTCCTTGGTTTAATGTACACTATCTCCTGGGTGGGGGGTGGGGGGCGGCAGTGCGTCCTGGGGTTCAGCACAGGGTCTCTGAGCCAGGCTGCCCCGGCGCGAATCCTAGCAATGCCACATGCTAGCTGTGTGGCCTTGGGCAAGTTCTCTCACCTCTCTGTGCCTCAGCGCTCCTGCAGCCCTGGGATGCTGCAATGACAGGCTCGCGGATGAGGGAGGGGCGGACATACACCAGGGGCTCAGAGCAGCAGTGCCGCCCGGGGTTCGTGCTCTACAACGTTCCCGATGCTTAGGATCCCTGTTTCACAGATGGCAAAAGCGAGGCTCAGAGATGATGACCTCCTTGCCCAGAGCACACCGCTGAGCAAGCCAGGTCTGTGTCATTCCAGAATTAATGACCCATTTTATTGCCACATGAGTGAGTGTTTATTGCCACCTCAGCACATCACCTGAATGGTTTTCTGCAGCTGGGACCGGCCACGGCCCTGGGTTCCACCTGAGGCAAATGTCTAGGGACTCTAGCCTGGCCTTGAATCCCGTCCCATAACTTACTTAATTTACTTATTAAGAAGATTTTATTTATTTATTTGACAGAGAGAGAGACAGCCAGCGAGAGAGGGAACACAAGCAGGGGGAGTGGGAGAGGAAGATGCAGGCTCCCGGCGGAGGAGCCTGATGTGGGGCTCGATCCCAGAACGCCGGGATCACGCCCCGAGCCGAAGGCAGACGCTTAACGACTGAGCCACTCAGGCGCCCCAAATCCCGTCATATAACTTTAGGGGAGGCCCTAGAGGTTTTCCAGATCGGCGCTGTCCCGTACGGTGGCCACTCGCCACGTGGCTTGTCTGCCTGGAGCTGGGCCCGAAGTCCGAAATGCATACTGGATTTGGAAGTTGTGGTACAAACAAAGAATGGAAACTCTCCTTACTGCTTTTTGATACCGACTATGTGTTGGGCTGATCATATTTTGAATACAGTGGGTTAAATGACACATATTGTCAGAATAAATTCCACCTGTTGGTTTTTACGTCTTTATATGGCCACTAGGACATCTATGACTCACGTTACATTTCCGTCGGACGGTGCCCCTCTAGGCCATTATCCCATTTTACAGATGAGGCAAGGGGCGCTCAGAGGTGTGCTTTGCTCAACTTGGGGGCTTCCCTCGGTGGGGCTGGCCCTCTGAGTCCGGCCCCTGGGCTGCTTCGGGAGGTGGGAGGGGGCTGCCCCACGTGATAAGGAGACTGGCCACAGAGCTGTCTTCTCCACGCCACCGGGGCTCTGTCTGCCCCTCGCCAGCTGCCCCTTCCCCGCCCGTACCACTTCCACGCTCACGGCCTAGACCAGCATGTCAGAGAATCATCCGCCCCGGTAATTTCTGAGAGGGCCTGCGACCAACCCCGTCTGCTGGAGGGAAACACTGGCCGTGCTGTTCTGGACAGAAAACCCATCTCTGCTTCCAGAGACGTCCCCGGATGGAAGCTCTATCACCCTTCTGACTTTGCTCATTCCGGACTCCAGCCCTGTCTCATCAAAGGCTTCCCGGTGTCTAACCCACACCCCTCATGCTGCCGCGGGACTCTTCGCCTGAGGCTGGCTCCTGAGGGCTTTCTCAAGAACGGGTTGGGTGGGGTTACGAAAGAACAGCATGGAACATCTGCACGGGGGAGCTCCTAGCAGAGGGAGCCGTTGCTCATGTCCCGGAAGGTGGCCACTGGATCCCCCTCTCTCCCTAAGTCCGAAACAGGGGCCATCTCTCGCTGTGGCCTCCTGAGCCCTCACCTCTGGGTGCCCAGGGCACATTGTCACCCCATCCCCGGAAGCCACTTTATAGTAACGTCATGTGGACGACAGTGTAGGGTATTGGCTTTCTATTGGATCACAACTCACAGTAAAAAATACATTTTTCATCACGATCTTGCATACAACACACACACTCCTTGTTTATGAAGCAAGCCTTCCCTTACTATGTGCACTATTTTTTTTTTACTCTTTTCTACCTGCTTCTATTGTTTAAATGTTGCTCGTAATCTGCCCCGTCGATTTCACAGCCCGCTAATGGGTAACAACCTGCAGATTGAAAAACGCTGGCCTACGTGGGCAAGAACTCCGAGTTGGCTGTGCCTGGTTTCTGTCTGTAAAGCGAACGCGCTCATCCTGCCTTTGGGGCTCTTGGAAGGACCGGGCAGAAAGCAGGGGGTGCGCCTGGCATACAGTAGGAGCCCAAGGGGCAGGTGACAGAAGCTGCTGCTGCGCAGATGTGCCCGCTCGGGAGGGTGGGCAGGGTGGGACAGCACCTCCGGGCTATGATTTGGGAAGCCCAAGCTGGATGTCTAGGATGGAGGTGGTCAAGTATTACCATGAGATAGTCATTCCTTTGGCTTGAACATTGCCCTGCCCAGCTTGAGTCCTATGTGTGTGGGTAGACCTTGTCGGGGAGCAGCAGCTCTCGGGTCCCCATGACTTTGCACAGACTCTTCGAGCCCTGAGGGACAGAGGGAAGGAAAACTGGGGGCACGAATGTGCCTGGAATGTGGGGGTGAGAGACCTGGAAGGTTCTTCCTGGACACCCAGACATAATGCCTGGCCTCCCCTCCTGGCCCCCACACTGCCGGGCCAGCCAGCCCCGACCTCCCACCGAAGTGACCCTTGGGGGTGTGGGTGTGGCCTCACCGCACACCAGCTGAGTGCTCTTGGATTGGTCCCTGGTTCCTCTGAGCTCCAGCTCCCCCTCTGTGATACCGGGCTTGTACTCCTCTCCTCACTGGGTAGGGGTGTCCAGCTTCAAAGACAGGGTGCTTGCGAAGCATCCCACACCAGTGCTGGCACATAGTGGGACCCAAGGCATCTTCGTCGTCCCTTCCCAACACATCTCCCTTCCCGCCATACTCCCTAAAAACCAGCTCTTGGGAAAAGATGTGCCACGTGAGGCAGTGAGCTCCCCGTTACTGGAAATAACCCCCCCAAAAAGCCAGAGAACCAACAGAGTTGTTCTAGAAGAGGTTAGGATAACCCTGGTTTCCTGCACAGAGTAGGTGCTTTGTACCCGTCTGTGGACTAAATAAACAACCGGGATTCCCGTACTGGGAAGGAACCCCGCTACAGCTGGGTTCCATAGCGCAATCCCCCGGGAGCTTATAAAGGCTGGATGCTTGGATCTCACCCCCGTGGATCCTTCATTGGTTTGCGGGGCCGCCTGAGCAGGCGTATTTGCAACAGCTCTCCGGGTGATCCCACGTTTGAGGACAGAACACCCCGTTTCCTTCTAACCCCAAGACGGTGAGTCCCTATTACGGCGTCACTGACACTTTGAGTAAGTTTCAGTGAAAGTTATTTCTCCTGGGGTATGGAGAGCGCGGTTTGATCCACGGCTCACGGAATGCTCTCCGATGGCGGAGGCCAGCTGGGTTTTGTTTCTAAGGAGCAGCAAGTGCTCAGCTGAGTCAGCTCAGCCTTAATGCTGAAGGTGAGGGGTCCATCGGCATCCATGTAACTGGTTCGAGGGGGTCCACGAAGCACACCCTGGATGCAGAACCCTCAGGGACCACTGAACTGAAACAGGAGTCTCCAGTCTGATGGGAGAGACCTGGCCCCTGACTCAGGGGTTCCCGGTCTGATGGGGGAGGCACAGCTGCTGCCCTCAGGAGGCTGCTCAGCCAAGGGATGCCCGTCTCGGCTCCCAGCTTCATCCTGTGTTCTATCCACCAGCCTCATGAAGGGAAGGTTCTAGTGAGGGGGACGCGTGGTCCCAGCTGCCAGGGAACTAGCTGGAGTAGGTCGTCCTTCCACCAGTGGGGAACTTTCTGTAGAATTCCTCTCCCTGGTATCCTTGGGCAGATGGGAGAGACCCAGTGACCAACATCCTTAGGGAGTCCTTGGTCTGAGGCCTTCTCGGGTCCCCGCCCTCTGGTGTCTGGACAGGGGACAGAAGCAGAGTCCCTGTTCCCTGGGAACCTCCTGGCCACGGGGGTTGGCCGCTCCATGGCGCCTTCAGCTCGCCCAGTTGTAATTGTCTCTTTGGTTGCTTGTCCCCTCCCTCAAACAAGACTTCCTAATGGGCTGGGACCCTATTAGTTTTCTCTGGATCCCCAGGTTTGCTGACTGACTGATGGACCAACGTAGTGAATGAACGAGTGGCAAGGTGGGGGGTTGCAGGCAGACCCTCAGAGAGGCACTGCTCCCTGCTTTTTTTTTTTTTTTTTTTGCCCCGGACGGCCTCGAAACGCTCCTGCTTCTCTCCTCGGAGTCCTTGAGTTCCCGAAGAGGGTCTGTGCAGGTGTAGACTCTTTCACTGGCCTTGTAAAAACGTGCGGCAGGCCAGGTGGAGCCCCGAGGCCACACAGGGGAAGGGTCACGAATCTGCAGACAGGGACACTGAGCACTTTCCAGCACGAATCCTGTGGGGCCCAACGGTGGGGGTGGGGGAGGTGGGACAGCTTCCTCCTTCCTAGCTTTGGGGGGAAATCCCTTGCCTACGCTCTCTCTTGTGCGGAAAACCACACGTAGAAGGAGCGGGAAGGAAACGCACCCCAATAGAACGGCAATTGTCTTGGTGGGAGTAGGGGACCCACGACCTCTTCTCTGTCATTTCCCAAATTCCCAGCATGGTCTTGATGACGAAGCCAGCTTGCATCAGTCCACGTTCCTGTGCAAAACCTGCCCTGGTGGGCCCCCACCATGGCCCTGCCTGTCCCCTCGGGTTAATTTCTCGAGATGCACTGGAACGTTCTCCAGGCACTGCCTGCCAGCTGCCCTGGTTGGTCTGAGCTGTTCCAGTGGCAGTGGCGGTGGTGGTGGTTGTGGGGATCTCTTCCTGTTGTTGTCACTGGGCCCCGAGGTCTTTCTCTACTTCACCAACCCATTCGTTCCTTTCTTCATCCATGTAGTCAGCGCCTGGCTGCACTCTCCTGCCTGGCCTTCCTCACCGCTTTTCCCGTTCCCCCTACTGTCCTCTTTGACTCTTCTCCCCCAGGAAGCTTCAGTGCATGCCTTCTCCTCTGCGCCAGGCCCCACACAAAGCACGGAGGCCAAACATTAAATCCACAAGACCCTGGCTTCAAAGAATGCATCATCTAATCAGGAAGAAAGACAGGTAAATGAATAATCCAGGTGAAATGTGTTCCGTGAAGGAGTGAGGCAAGGAAGCAGACAGGGTGGGGTGGGCGATGGCCCTATCAGGGCAGGCTGCCTGGAGGAGGCAATGCTTGCAGCAAAGGAGTCACCTGGGGAGGGAGGGGAGAAAGACAGTCTGGGCCAGGGAATGGCAGGGCTGCCAGCACCACTGGGGTCACCCTCTCCCCTCCTCTCCACCGTGCCCCTCACCTCCTCCCAGAACCACTGTACGAGGTCACCAGGTGGGGGCAAGGTGAGAAAAGGAATTCTCACCAGCCGCTCGGTGGGAGGCTGCCATGCGGTGAAATTCAGAGCTAGTCAGCTATGGGGATTATCTGGGAGCCTCAATTATGCCGGCTTTAGTTTATCTGTCTATCTCTTCCTGGCTTTATTGCAGGGAGTTAATGTGATTATCTATGATATTGCTTTAGGCGGGACCCAGGCATCCCGGAGAAATCAGTCCCCTTTTCCCTTCTGGATCCCCCCCTCCTCCCTGCCCGGGGCATCCCTGGGGTCACCCGGTCAAAGGGGCGGATCCAGCTCAACTGGGTGTGAGGGACAAAGCCCTCAGCTTTCCGCAGGGGTGGCTGATAAAAACTCCTCCATCATGAGGCGACTTGCCTCCCAGGAGGGTTTGTTTGCTTTTAAAACAAGAAATAAACAGAAACTGACTCTTACACCGGATGGCGAGCTCCCAGAAGGTATCGAGTCTTCTGTGCTGAACTCCGGGGAGGGGTCCAGAAATGACCAGCTGATGGGACCCAGTTAGTGCAAAGCAGGAAGAGGTCGCAGTGCTGTAGGAAGGGGGCTGTGATGCGTGGCCAAGCCTGGCTCCCGGTGACCACCTGCTCTGCAAAAGCTAACGTTTGGCTTGCTTTGGGCTCCCCACCGGGATGATTTGGCAAGAGAACCCAGGAGTCCTGATTTAAGGGCCAGAGAGAGGTGTCTTATCCTGAAGCGGTCCTTGGGGAAACGAGATGTCAGGAGGCCCCTACCCCCAGGCTCCCCACCATGTCTGGCTGGGTCCCATCAAGTTCACAGCCCAGCGCCGAGCTGGGCCCTGACTGGAGGGGGTGGGGGGTGGATATCTGTGCCGGGTGGGGTCCTGCCAGGGAGATCTGAAAATATGACCGGCTGCCCAATTACCGGGAGCCCAGCGCAAAATGAAAATGTGGGCCCCTTGTTCAGACGTTATTAAGAATTTAGGGTGGAGGACATAGAACGCTATATCAAACAGGGGCCTTTGGAGCACAGGCCCTGTGCAGGGTCCTCCCCCTGACTCGTGGGGCCCGCGCGCCCATCCCTGGGGCTGCTCTCAGAAACCAGGGGGCTTGAAATGACAGGAACACATGTCCACAGTTTTGGAGGCTAGAAGTGTCGGCAGGTTGGGCTGCTTCCGAGCCCTCCGAGGGACACTCTGCTCCAGAGCTCTCTCCCAGCTGCTGGTGGTGGCCGATAGCCTTGGGCGTCCTTGGCCTGTAGAAGCCTCCCCCCCCACCCGCCCCCCTGGCTCTGCCTGCACCCGGCCGTCTCCTCCCTAAGGCCCTCACATCATCTTTCTTCAGAGCATGTCTGCCTCTGTGTCCAAATTTCCTCTTTCTAGGAGGCCGTCAGTCATGTTGGGTTAGGGCCCGTCCTAACAACCCCATTTTACTCGATTACCTCCATAAAGACCCTATTTCCAGAGAAGACCATATTCTGAGAGACTAGGGGTTAGGACTTCAGCAAATCTTTCTGAGGGACATAGTTCAACCCATAACATGGGCCCTACTGGAAGGTTCCCTCTGGTCTGGTTCGGCTGCGGGACATGAAGAGACGCTTGTCTGTGTCCAGCTCCCTCCAGGGGCAGGTGAAGCTGCCTTGGAGGGATTTCCTGTCCCCCTGGAACCTTCAGAAGGAGGCAGGGTGGTTCTCTGGATGTGGTGGCCTGCAGACCTCTAGAGGGCTAGAGCTCCCGGTGTGACTTCGTTGGAGATGCAGAGCCTGACCTCCTCCGGCTCTGTCATAACCTGCTGTCACCCGGGGTCTAGACGCCCCCACCCTCACCCACCCAGCTCCATCTCCTCGCGGCGGGTCCTGTAAGGGGCTCTCAGAAATAGCCCTTGCCTGGGAAAGGCAAGTGACGCTGTCCCTTTTTCCAAAAGGCTGCTGCCATGGGGCCTGTGTCGTGCCGCTGAAAGAGAGGACCTTTGTCTCCTGCGAGGCCACTGACCAGCCGCTAACCTTGAGTCCCCTCCCTCGATCCCAGTCTCTGTTTCTCCACCTGCAAAATGAGGTCACCAGGGCCCGCCACGTGGTCCTGCGGTTTCAGAGACAGCCAACGGCACCTGTGACCCTGCGGGGGCTCAGTGAGAGGCAGCAATGTGAACGCCGTTTTCAGGTATCTTGGTAGGAAAGCCACGGTCTGCCTCAGAGGTATAGAGACCTCCCAACCCCCCCCTCCCCGCCGGGAGCTGGGCGGGAGGCAGATGTTTGGGGAATGACAGGATGGGGGGCGAGGGATGAGTCCAGAGGGTGGGGTGGTGTCCTTGGCACGGGAGGCCTGGGCTGGGTTCAGGGCCCGCCACCTGGCACACACCTGGGGCTCTTGTTTTTTGGCTCAAAACGGGGATGGTGTCATCCATTCTTTACGAGTGATCATTAATTACCTCCGAGAAAAAGCGCCAGCTATGGGACTTGAGCCTTTTCCCTCCTATTTCTTTTCTTTTTCTTTTAATGAGTGTAATATACTCAGTAGGGACTTGTGGGAGGGAAGCTGCTCCCTTTTTAGGGCAAGGCGTCTCCCCTTCCCTGACTCATCACCTTGCTTTCTGGCCCCCAAGCATGCACCTTGCCTGTTAAAGCTGTCCCGGGCGCCGCCCCTCCCTAGGAGGGCGGCCCCCACCTTCGTGTTTGCGAGGCCGAGTCAGCAGTGAGGTCAGCCCTTGGCTTGGTGCTCAGACAAGCACCTTCTTGCCTGGTCTGCCTGGTTCCCACTGGCACGGAGGCTCCACCCCAGCTGTCGCGTGGGCCTGGACCCTGGGCAGGTGGTCAGCTGGCTGATGTGGACTCTGAGCTGGGCTCCGATGTGGGCACCGGGGTGTGAGGATGAGGAAGGTCCCTTGCCTGCAGGGCCAGGGGACGTGGGCGCACAGAGATTTCCATGCACTGGACCATTTGCGCTTGGCCGCGTTGGGGAAGGAGGGGAGCAGCACCTGACTGCCCGGAGGTCAGGGAAGGTGATGCTGGACATGAGTCTTGAAGGATGGACCAGAGGCTTCCAGAAAAGGGGAGGGAGCATATTAACCAGAGGGAACAGCATCAATCAGAGGGAAGGCATACAAAGGCCGAGAGACAGGTTTAGGGGAGCATGAGCGGTTTTCAGGGTGAGCCCAGAGCTGGCAGGGCCTGGACAGTGGACGGCTCTCTGTCCCACCAAGGAGCTCAGGTTGGGACAGTGGGGACAGCAAAGGGAGTCGAAGAGGGGGAGAGACATGGCCCAGTTCAGATTTTAGGGCAGCGATGCTGGTGGCAGGGTGGGGAAGTTGGACGGTGGGTGGAGACAGGTGGCGGGAACCCTGGCCACCAGACGAGGTCATGGTCATCGGGGAGGCAGAGAGAGGTTCTGGAGCAGGCAGTGCAGGGGGCAGAAGGAGGGGATGGGCTTGGCGAGCTCAGGGCACCTGGTCCCTGGAAGCAGCAGGTGCTTTTCCTAGTGGCCACCACCCTTCCATTGTTTCTGGCCTCTGTGCCACCTGTCCACGATGTTCCGCATAAGTTGGCTCAGGCCACGTGACCCAATGCGTTCAGGCCCACCCTCTGGTCTGTGTCTCCCCCCTGTCGCCCTGAGGATGGAGGGGAGTGGGAGGCACCCACTGGACAGATGAGGGTTCAGACCAACTGAGGGTGAGAAGCGTCCTAAGTTCTCCTGCTTCTCAGGGGTGGGTGGGCTCTAGACCCAGTCCCCACACCCCAACCCGGGGTCCTCCCACTTCACTGCAGCACCCCTTCCACGGCTGCCTTCCATCTGCACCATGGGATACCGGCCTCATGCACTGCGGGAGAGCAGCAGCTTCCGAGTCAGACCCAGGTTCGGGGCCCAGCTCTCCCAGTCCCCGACTGTGTGATGTTGGGCAAATAACTTGACTGCTCTGTGCTTTAAGGTCTCTCACCTGCAAAGTGGGCTGATCCCTGGGCTGGTGTGAGACTTGTCCGTGGAGGTGGCACGAAGCCCGGATATGGTTGATACATGTGACTGTGCATTATAATCTTGAGCAAAGGCCCCTGTCTCCCCTTGCCCACCTCCAAATACCAGAGTACTTTAGGACATATGGAAGACTCTCGTCTCCTGACCTCCAAGGCCACGTCTGCCAGGGCACCTAACGCCCACCTAGAAAGCGAGGACCTGCGTCTCCAGAAGCTTCTATTTTTTAAAAAAATTGTATTTATTTATTTGAGAGAAACCGAGAGAGAGGGAGAGGGAGAAGCAGACTCCCCATTGAGCAGGGCGCCTGATGCAGGACTCGATCCCAAGACCCTGAGATCATGACCCTAGCCAAAGGCAGATGCTTAACCTACTGAGCCACCCAGGTGCCCCTCCAGGAGCTTCTAAATAGAGGCCACCCCAGTGCAGGAGAAATGCCAGTGCTGTCTCGCCCAAAAGACCGTTGCACTGCCTTGTGCCCGAGGGCCACTGTGTCGCGGGCCCCAGGCTCCCATCTGACCGCGTCTGCTCCCGGGGCCGGGCCTTGGGATCAAAGCCGGTGCCCGTCTGTGCTGCTTCTGTTCGTCAGCACCGCCCGCTGCTCCCAGCCGCCGGCGGAAAGAAGTGGGTGAAAACAAATACGCGATAAAACCACCTGCCAGAAGCGTATCTTCGCGTCTGCCGTGGGAGGGGAGCCTCGGACGCAGGGCACTAAGATCCATTCCTTGACTTGTCTTTTTCTGGTTCTTAATAGGGTGAGTGAGGACTCAGAGGCAGTAACTCGTCTGCCCTCAGTAAATACACCAAAGCCACGGCCGGGCTCAGATGCCGCCGACCCACACGGCCGTGAGAACAGTGTCCTTGATCCCTCATCGGTGGCGTGGAGCCACGTCCACGTTATTTTGTTAAAAGGAAAGATCCAGGTACTGCATGGGGTGTAGACTCGAATCCTATTTTGCCAAATATATAGACTAGGCATGGCCAGAAAGAGTCCAGAGAGAAGCAGATGAAAACCGCGGGGAGCTGTGATTTCTGGAGGAAGGGTTACAGGCTGTATCTTGCACGGCTATGTAGACGGGGTTTGGCAAACCGTGGCTTGCAGGCCACGGGCTGTCTGTGGCCTGTTTGCGTACAGCCCATGAGCTAAGAGTGGCTTTTCCATCTTGAAGGCGTTGAAAAAACAAACAAAACCCAGAAGAGTTATAGGAGAGAGAACATATGTGATTCCCCGAAACCTAAATTATTTAGGCCCTTTTCAGAGGAAGGGTCTAGAAAAAAAAACCCAAAAAACACATGAGCATGTCTCATGGCTGTAAAAAACCGCCATGTGTTTCCTTCCTGAAATTTCATAAAATGTAGTAAAATGCCGAATTCCCCCTTAGCGAACAGAGGCATCCAGAATCCGTTTCTTTTCACTAACACACGTGTGGGTTGGGCACTGTGCTGGACTCATCCCTCCCCCTGCTCTCCCCGCCCCCCTTCCATGTCCAGACGGACCCCCAGCACCTTCCACACACCAGCGGCTCACCGTCTGATAGGAAGACAGTCCCAGGGACAAGCCACCGTGAATCCTGGGCCTGAGTGCCACAGTGCGTCTGTGGGTCCTTCCTGGCGGAGGTCATGGGCTGGGAGGGTGGGCTTTGCCTGGGATGGCGAAGGGTGTTCCAAGGAGGACTTGGCTGGCGGTTTGCCACGGGCACCCAGGAGCCGGGACGGGCCCTTTGCAAGGTGATTCCCTAGCTGCCTGGCCCAGAGCGCCCCGGATCAGTCCGGTGACCAAAGGGGCTTGTTTGAGGATTTTAAGAGTTGAACAAGGACTCCTGGGAAACAAGAGCAGATGTGGCCCAGCTCAGATCCCATGAAATGGGGCTCGGAAATGTATTTTGGGAGGGCAGAAACTTGCGAGGTGGGGATCTGTGGGAGCTGAAACTGAAAAGCAGGGCAGCAGAAGCCGGGCTGAGGAGCTGGGCTTCGTCCCGGCGTGAAGGGGAGCCCCAAGGGGCAGCCTCATGGGGGGCTGAGGGGTACGAGGCAGGGCAGGAGGCAGGGAGGCTGGGAGGCTGTAGCTACCCTGCCCCCCTCCTGCCCAGCCAGCTTCCTGCAGCTGGCTCCTACAGGCCCACTCCTCCCTCCCGGCCTCTCTCCCATCAACTCGGTCAAACCAGTAGAGGGAATTGGGAAACGGCTGTGTGGCGCAAGGGTGGGTGCCGAGGACACCCCTTCCTTCCTCTTAGTCACTGGATCTTACTTTCAGTACATCTTCCAAGCCTTAGTCACGCCTGAAATGATCATGCCGTTCCTTAGTACCCAGGAGAACTGAGGCACGGAGCCATGTGGACAGGGAGGTTCTGACCTCAGGCTGCTGACCTGCCTCCTCTCCTGGGTGCTGGGATTCAGGGAATGAGCCCAGAACCTAGGCCAGGCCCAGCCAGGCTCTTGGGCCACCAAGCTTTCTGAACAGCTCTTAGCTCTCGGTGTAGGACTAGAAGTGGTGCTGGGGCTTGGAGAAGGCAGACCGTGGTTTGAATCCCAGCTCTGCCTGAAGTCTGTGTGACTTTGAGCAAGTCACTTCACCTCTCTGGACCTCAACTTCCTTATTCTAAAGCAGGGATAATGAAATAACTCACCATATAAGGACTCCCTGCTATCATGCCCATAGAGTACGAGGTAGGCTTGCAATAAACATTCCTTCCATCCTTTGCAGACATATAAGGAAATCATGTGAGGCACAGGCTCTGCCCTCAAGGGGTTGCCCGTGGCACAGGACAGAGCAACGCCCTCGGGACCATTAAGTATGCTAATGGAGCTGAATAACATCACAAGACTCGGCTCTGCCCCTGGAAACGTCCCATGCCCCTGGCAGTTTACATCCTAGACCTTGGTGGTTCCTTTAGGTCGTTGCTAACTCTGCTCTGGCCGCACCGGACTTGGGGACAGCTGCTCGAACACGCCAAGTCCCCCTGCGGGGCCCTTGGACAGGTGGTTCTCTCTGCCCGCAACACTGTCCTTCTTGCTACCTCCCCTCCCTCCACTGGGATCAAATCAGTATCCAGGAGACATCTCCAAAGCTGTCCTTAGGGAGTAGATGGAGGGGCCCAATCCAGTCTTTGCGATGCCCTGGGGGAGACCCTAATTATTCCAAGAGGTATCAAGAAACTCTTCGGGCAAGATTAATTTTAATTCACTTTAATTAAAAGAGAAACGACAGCACGCTGGTGCTTTGGTGGGTGGGCAGAGGAGGGACACGGTGCTGGGAAGAGGAGCCAACAGGCCTATGTCCCCACTGTTCCCACTCTCCCCACCGTCTGGGCTCCAAGGAGGCCTATCCCCGCCCGGAAGTGGTTGACAGCTCCCTCCCTGGCACGCCCACAGCACTGGGGACTCCAGTGAAGCCTCATTGCATTGCTTCGCAGTGACTGGGTCACGTGCCTTTCTGCGCCGCTGGCCTGGCCACTGTCTTCGTGGCCCTCACCTTCCCAGCCACCCTGCCCAGGAGGTTGGCCGCGTGTGGTGCACCGTGTCCAGCCAGACGTGGGAATGGGTCGGAGCGCTGCTCCTTGTCCCATGTCTTTGACAGCCTTCCCGAGCTATGATTTACACTCCATAAACTTCACTTGTTTAAAATGTGTGAATTTCGGTTCAGTGAATTTCGGTAAATATGCACAGTCGTGCATCCACGTCCATAGTCAAGGTTTGGAACGCTTCCAGCACCCCAGTTTCCCTCGTACCCCTTTGCAGATAAACACCGCAAATACTGATCAATGCTGATGTAATTCCTGTCACTGTTGATTCCCTTTTCCTAGAATTTCATATAAGTGACATCAGACAGTATGTGATCCCTGGTGTCTGGTTTCTTTGTTTAGTATAATGTTTTGGAGCTTGTATCCCTAGACTGTTCCCTTTCATTGCGAAAGAGTATTCCAATCGGATGGCTAGATCGATCCCGTTTTGTTCAGTGTTCACCTGTTGAAGGACATTTGGGGTGGATCAGCTTTTTTTGAATTATGAATAACGTGGCCATGCTCATTGGCATACAAATCTCCGTGTGGACATAGATGTTTTCAATTTGCTGAGGTAGAGACTTGGACTAGAATTACTAGATCATGAGATAAAGTGTTTTTTTTTTTTTTAAGAAACCCGACAAGGGGCACCCGGCTGGCTGAATTGGAAGGGGCGTGCAACTCTTGATCTCAGAGTTGTGAGTTCAAACCCACGTTAGGTGTAGAGATGACTTAAATAAATAAAACTTAAAAAAATAAAGAAAATATGTATATATAAAAAAAGAAACCCGTCAGGCTGTTTTTCAAAGCGGCTATACCATTTGGCATTCTCGCCAGCAGTGCGCGGGATACCATTTTCTTTACATCCTCACCCACACTTGGTATGGTCAGGTGTAGGGTTTGGTTTTCAATCTTAGCCATTCTGGTGGGTGTGCAATAGTACGATGTCAAATGCTTCACCAGACATCCCTGCCCTGCTCCTGATTTTAGGTAGCAAGCTTCAGTCTCTCGCCACTGAATCTGCTGCGAGCTGTGGGGTTTTGCCAGATGCTCTGTCAGGTTGAGGAAGCCCCCTTCTGTTCCGAGTTGGCTGAGGGGTTTTTATTGAGAGTAAATGTCACGTTTGGTCAAATGCTTTTCCTGCATCTATTGAGATGATTGTATGATTTTTCTCCTTTATCGTGTAATATGCTGTAATATATGAATTGATTTCAGGATATTAGGCCAACCTTGCACTGATGGGATGAACTTCACTTGGGCATGGTGTGTTATCCTTTGTAGACATTGCTGCATTTGATTTGTTGATAGTTGTTAAAGGTTTTTGTATCTGTATTCATGGGGGATATTGACGTATGGTTTTTTCTTCTCGCAACTTCCTTGACTGGCTTTGCTATCAGGATAATAGTAGCCTCATTAATGAATTGGAAAATGTTTCTTCCTCCTGTATTTCCTGTTTATGGAGAATTGGTAGTACTTCTTCCTTAAATATTTGATAGGATTCACTAGTGAAGTCATCTGGACCTGGTCTCTCCTTTGGGGGAAGACTTTAAATTACCAAATCAATTTCGTTAGTTGGTATTAACATTGGTAATTTGTGACTGCTTTCTCTTTTGTATTGATGAGTCTAGCTGAAGGTTTATCAATTTCATTGATTTTTCCTAAGAAGGAACTTTTAATTTCATTGATTTTCTCATGTTTTCTATTGTATTAATTTCTGCTCATCTCTTTGTTATCTCCTATCTTGTACTCCTTGTCTTAAGGCCTTTTCTGTTGGTTATTGATATGGTCAGTCCAGTCCTCTCATGCTTCCGTGTGCATGGGACATCCTTTCCCATCATCATACTTTCTTGTGTAAAGCATAGAGTTGAATCTTGCTTTTCAATCCAATCTAGAGCATCTCTGCCTTTTGCTGTCAGGTTTAACCCATTTATAGTTATTGTATTACTGACCTGGCTAGAGTTGGTGTGCAGTTTTGCTGTTCGTTTTCTACTTGTCTCTCTCTTAGTTGCTTCTCTGTTTCTTCTGTACTTCCTACTTTTGTGTTAAATAATTCTTCTAACGTATGATTTTAGTTCTCTTTTCAATATTTTTGTGGGTTTTTGGTGATTGTTGTAGGCACTGCCCTATATGCATCCTGACCTTATTGCAATCTAATTCAAGTTAATAATAACTAACTTCCACCAACTTTGCACTAGCATAGTTGTACCCACTTTCCTTTGAGCTATTGTTGTCATATATTACATCTATGTCCGTTATAAACACAGTATGATAATTTTTGCTTTCAACAGTCATATATCTTTTAATGAAATTAAGAAAACAAAAGAAAAAATATGCCACATAATCACCAGTTTCAGTGCTCTTCATTCTAACCTGTGGCTCTGGTTAGAGCCTTTTGTTTAAAGTTTTTACTCGGTTTTTCCTTTATATTTTATTGTAATGCAGATCTGACAACAACACATTTGCTCAGTTTTTATTTATCTGCAACTGAATTCATTTCACCCTTATTTTGAAGGAAATTTTATCGTATAGAGAATTCTTTGTCAACAAGTTTTTTTTCTTTCATCACTTTGGATATGCCATTACAATGTCTTCTAGTCTCCATTATTTCTGATGAGAACCCAGCTACTTAAATTATTAGTCCTCTATACGTGATGCATCATTTTTGTCTTGCTGCTTTCAAGATTTTGTCTTTGTCTTTCAGCAGTTTGACTGTGATACATCTGGGTTTGACTCTCTTTGTGTTTAGCTTTCTTGTTGAGTTTCAAGGATCTGTGAGTCAATGCTTTTCACCAAATTTGGGACGATTTTGGCCATTATATATCAAATATTTCTTGCCCACTTCTTTCTTCTCTTTCTTTCTTGGGCTACTATTAAACATATGTTGGAATGCTTGATACTATCTTGCAGATTTCTGAGATTCTGTTGATTTTTTTCCTCAATCTTTGTGGTTTTCGATCTGGAGAATTTCTACTGATTTATCTTCAAGTTCATTGTTTCTTTCTTCTATTATCTCATATATACTGTTGAGCTCATCTTGTGGATTTACATTCTTTTTCAGATACTGTACTTTTTAGCTCTAGAATTTCTATCTGATTTTTTTAAGTTTTAATTTCTCTGTTGAGAGTCCCTCATTGTTCACTTCCTTCCTAGTATATTTTCCCTTAATTTTTTGAATATATATTCTTTTAATTCTTTGAACATATTTATAATAGCTTTTTTGGAGTTTTTTCATCTATATTTAACACTTGGACTTAGAGTCAGTTTCTACTCCCCCCCCCCCTACTTTTTTACTCATTTATTTATTTTTGCCCTGATATGGGTCACACTTTCCTGCTTCTTTGTGTGTACAGTAATTTTGGTTGAAAACTGGACACTATGGATAATACACTGTGCAACTCTAGATTATTTGGCTTTCCTGAAGTTGTTAATTTTTTGTTTTCATTAGGCAATTAGCTTACCTGGACTCTGGCTGGCTTGGTCCACAGAGTGTAAGACTCTTGATCTTGGGGTTGTAGGTTTCAGCCCCACATTGGGTGTAGAGATGACTTAAAAATAAAATCTTTAAAAACAAAAGCAAAAACTTACCTGGACTCAGGGGCACCTGGGTGGCTCAGTCATTAAGAGTCTGCCTTCAGCTCAGGGCGTGATCTTGGAGTCCTGGGATGGAGCCCCGCATCAGGCTCCTTGCTCCACTGGAGCCCGCTTCTTCCTCTCCCACTCCCCCTGCTTGTGTTCCCTCTCTCTCTGGCTGTGTCTCTCTGTGTCAAATAAATAAATAAAATCTTAAAGAAAAAAAATCTTACTTGGACTCAAACTGCAAACTGTGTCTCCCGCAGTGTGAAGCTGTTAATGCTTCTGGTAAAATAAAACATTTTTATTTTTTCTATTTTCAGTTGGTTCCCTCCTGCGTCTGAATAGTTTAAGGTCAACCAATGATTGGGCAAAGGTTATGCTCAGCCATCTCAAGCTAATGAGGATTTATTTTAATTGTATTTAATTTTATTTTTTAAAGATTTTATTTATTTATTTGATGGAGAGAGAGACAGCCAGCGAGAGGGAACAGGGGGAGTGGGAGAGGAAGAAGCAGGCTCCCAGTGGCGTAGGGAGCCTGATGTGGGGCTTGATCCCAGGACTCTGGGATCATGCCCTGAGCCAAAGGCAGATGCTTAATGACTGAGCCACCCAGGCAGCCCAAAAGCTAATGAGCTTTTAAACCCTGGCTATCTGAGCTCTGGGTGTGTTGAGGAGCTCATTCAAAGGTTCTAGTTTCAGGTAAGCTAAGAAGAAGGAGGAGAAAGTGTTCAAGTGTCCCCAGGTTTTCAATTTCCTCTGAGTTCTTTGGGCTCTCCACATTTATGCTTAGCTTAGCATTCAGCCTAAGATGTATGAGGAATTTGCTGTCTTTGCCTGTCTATGGTGTATTAGTCAGGGTTCTCCAGAGAAATAGAACATAGGATATAAAGATATAGATAAATAAGAGAAGATTTATTATGGGAATTGGCTTAACAAATTATGGAGGCTGAGAAGTCCCACAGTCTGCCATCTGCAAGTTGGAGAGCAAGGAAAGCCAGTGATGCAATTCAGTCCAAATCGGAAGTCCTGAAAACCAGGGGAGCTGATGGTATAAATCTAAGTCCAAAGGCCTCAGAATCAGGGGGCTGATGGTGTAAGTTCTGATCTGAGTCTGAAGGCTCAAGAATCAGGAGTGCTGAAGTCTGAGGGCAGGAGAAGACGGATGCCCCATTCAGGCAAAAAGAGCAAATTCATCCTTCCTCTGCCTTTTCGTTCTATTCAAGCTCTCAGTGGATTGGGTGATGGAAAACAATCTTCTTTACTCAGTCCACCTATTCAAATGCTAATCTCTTCCGGAAACACCCTCACAGACACACCTGGAAATAATGTTTTACTAGTTATCTGGACATCCCTTAGCCCAGTCAAGTTGACACAGAAATTAGCCATCACATATGGCTCTTTCACTTTCAAAATCTCCCTGTGCAATAGGCAACCCTTCAACCATGTCCACCTTTGGCCAGTGAAGCTGTGGGTTGTTGCTGTCCTTGATGAGAGAAGCCTGAACACCCCCCGGCATAGAGGTCACAGATTCACTGCTCCTATCCTCAGTAGCAGTTTTTCCTGAGTAAAGACTAGTCAAGTTGTTACCTGCCTTGGGTCATTTCCAGTTCTTTGTTAGCAAAATAATTTTGTCCAGTTTTATACTTGTTTTCTATGGAGGAGAATTGCTAAGACCTTACGCTGCTATTACTAGAAATCTTGCTCATCACATTTTTTCAGGATTCTATTTTATTATACAATTGAACCAAGTTCATCATAAATAATATTTAGAAAATTAGATAATACCTCAAATCACGCATAATCTAACAGGAGATAATTGTTGTTAACATTGTAGATATATCCTTTTGTATATATTTAAGCATATACATTAAAAATAAAAAATGGGATAAGTTGATGTATACTTTATTACTATGGTAAAATACACATGGCATAAAATTCACCATTTTAACCATTTTAAGTATACAGCTCTGTGGCATTAAGTACATTCACATCGCTGTGCAATCATCACCATTGTCCATTTCCAGAACTTTTCCATCTTCCCCAAATGAACCTGTGTACCCATTAAACATTTTCCTCTCTCCCAGCCTCTGGCAACCCCAACCTACTTTCTGACTCTGTGAATTTTACTACTCTAGGTACCTCATGTAAGTGGAATTATACAATTATTTGTTTTTTTGTGACTGGCATATTTCACTGAGCACAATGTCCTCAAGTTTCATCGTATTGTAGCATGCGGTGGAACTTCACAATTAGGTCTGAATAATATTCCATTGCATGTATAACCCACATTTTGCATATTCACCTTGGGTCATTTCTCACTGAGGTTATTCCCACCTTTTCACTATTGGGAACAATGCTGCTATGAACACAGGCCTACATATATCTGTTTCAATTCTTTTGGGGGTATACCCCAGAATAGAATTTCTGGATCCGAGGGTAATTCAGTGTAATTTTTTTTAGGAATCACTGCACTATTTTCCACAGCAGCTGCACCAGCAATGCACAAGGGTTCCGATTTTACCGACCGTCACCAACACTTGTTATGTTTTGGGTTTTGATAATAGCAATCCTAATAGGTATGTAGCTCTATCTAATATGGTTTTAATTGCATTTCCCTAATGATTAGCGTTGTTGAATATCTCTTCATGTGCTTGTTAGCCATGTGTAATATTTTCCTTGGAGAAATGTCTGCTCATTTTGACCATTTTTAAATCGGGTGTTTTGTTTTTGTGTTGTCGAGTTATAGGAGTTCTTTATATATTCTGGATATTAATGCCTTACCAAATATATAACTTTCATGTATTTTCTCCCACTGTGTGTATTGTCTTTTCATTCTGCTGATGGTGTCTTTTGATGCGTAAAGTTTTTAATTTTGCTAAAGTGCAAATAATCTATTCTTTATTTTGTCGCTTTGTACGTTTGGTGTCACATCCAAGAACTCATTCCCAAATTCAGTGTCATGAAAATTTTCCCCTATCTTTTCTTCTAATGGTCTTATTATTTTGGTTCTTCCATTTAGGTCTTTGATCCATTTTTCAGTTAATTTTTGTATATGGTATTAAGTATGGGTTCGTACTTCCCAAAACCATTTGCTGAAGAGCCTGTGCTTTCCCTATTGAACGGTCTTTTGTTGAAAATTATTTGACTGTATAAGTGAGGGTTTATTTCTGGGCTCTCCTTTCTGTTCCCTTGGTCTATATGTCAGTCTTTATGCCAGTATCGTACTATTTTGGTTACCATTGCTTTGCAGTACATTTTAAAATCAGGAAATGTGAGAATTCCCGCTTTGCACTTCTTTTTTCAAGATTGTTTAGCTATTCAGGTCCCTTAAAATTTTGCATACATGGATTTTTCTTTTTCTTTTTTTAAAATTAAGGTATAAATGACATAAAACATTGTATTAGTTTTAGGCATGCAACATGACCCCATGTTTGTACATATTGCAAAATGATCACCACAGTAAGTCTAATTAACATCTGTCACCATACATAAACTTTTTTTTCTTGTGATGAGGACTTTTAAGATCTACTTTCTTAGCAACTTTCAATGCTGAGTAGAGAGCCGAACTTGGGACTCAGTCCCAGGACCCCAAGACCATGACCCAAACTGTGAGACGCTTAACCAACTGAGCCAACCACGTGACTTTTGTTTTAGTGAGTTTTTTTTAGTTTTTTTTTTTTTAGATTTTTCTTAGCTACTTTCAAATATGCAATATATAGGATGTATTTTTCTAGTTCTGCAAAAATGTTACTGGGATTTTGATAAGGATTCCATTGAACCTTAGATGATATACACTGCTTTTAAACTATCTTTTTTCCCCAAAATATTATGAATATATGAACAGTATATCATGAAATCTTTTTTGCTCATAATATACTTCAGTGATTTCATTTGTACTGGCTGCATAGTACTTCACTGTGTGGATATATTATAATTTATTTAATCATACCCTATTGTTCAGCATTTTGGTTATTTCCCATTGTTGATATTATAGAGAATGCATAATGATTATCCTTGTACCACTCTCTGTTCACATATGGCCTTTTTCTGGGGGTGGGGAGTTATCACTGAGTTTTATTTTTTTGAAAATTTTTTGAAGATTTTATTTATTTATTTGAGAGAGAGAGAGAGCACAGAGGGAGAGGGAAAAGCAGACTCCTCGCTGAGCAGAGATCCCGAAGCAGGGCTCGATCGTAGGACCCTGAGATCATGACCTGAGCTGAAAGCAGACGCTTGACCGACTGAGCCACCCAGGAGCTGCGTTTTAATTATAGAGAGAACGCTGGCATGAGAAGGAGCTTTGAAAACTGTTTTGATGTATCTCCTCCATTTTACAAATGGAAAACCGAAAGGTCCCACAGTGCAAGTGATTTGTGAATGGTCATGCACTAGCTAAGGCTGGGTTTGAATGCTAGCTCCAACACTGACCAGCCAGATGCATTTACACAACTACCTTAACCTCCCTTCACGGGGAAAATGGCCGTAACAGAATCCAGTCTGTAGGGCAGAGGGGGCAGCAATGAACCCAGCACAAAACAGACATTCTGTAAATACTTCTCCCTCTCCTTGGCATGCAGGGAACTAGAACCCAGGGTCTTTGTGAACCTAGTCTTCTTATTTCTGCAATCAGAGGCCTGAGATGCTTTCTGGTTCCATAGTCTCACTTGAAGGAAAGGGAAAAACCCTTTCTCCTTTTTCTATCTAGCCCAAACCCTGACTACTTTAATTAGGTAATTACTATTTATATTGATTACATACCATATTTTATATATTCTATTTTATTTGTATTAGCTTCTATTCTATGTGATGTAAAATGATAGTTTATATTAATTATCTGCCAGGCACTGTTCAAGCTCTTTAAGAGTGTTAATTCATGTAACACCTTGTAGCTGAGAAAGTGAAATTAGCTGGGACCGAGAAAGTACAGATCTGCGGCCATTTGTCCGTCTGAAATGGCAGACAGGGAGAAGGCCAGCTGCCAGGAACCAGGACAGGATGTTCTCCTGCGGTAGGACGTTCTGCAGCTGTAAAATGTCGTGACAACTCACGTCTTTCCGTGACTCGCTGAGAAACTGCTCTTTAAGATCACAGACTCCCTGGAACTTTGCTGCTTGAAATTTTATCAGCAGGAATTTGGGGGGGGAGAATGGAAGGTAAGAATAAAACGCCCCACCTTTGCCCTGAAGATCTAAGTCACTTGGATACAGAAGAGCAGCTTCATTTCCAACCCAAGCATAGGGCTTCAGATAAGGGGTTTCTGAACACACCACCCCACATCTGTCTTAAACTTGTCGTTTCCAAGGAGACGGGATTCTGGGTCTACGTGCAGTCCAGACTTGATGTCAATCTCTTTCAACACAGTCCTGCTTTGCTTTGAGGCAAAAACACCGCTTCATTTAAATTCCACCCTTCTCCAACGTTCTATGGTAACTCTGTCTTTTCTTTTGTTCGGTTCTTTCAGTGTCTGTTCTCCCTCATTGCAATGGATTGATAAATCTGACTTTGCCAGACCAAGGCTTGTTTTTGGTCTTAGCTTGATTGGGCTGGGATGCAATTTTTTTTTAAGATTTTTATTTATTTATTTATTCGACAGAGATAGAGACAGCCAGCGAGAGAGGGAACACAAGCAGGGGGAGTGGGAGAGGAAGAAGCAGGCTCATAGTGGAGGAGCCTGACGTGGGGCTCGATCCCAGAACGCCGGGATCACGCCCTGAGCCGAAGGCAGACTCTTAACCGCTGTGCCACCCAGGCGCCCCGTGGGATGCAATTTTTAAGCTTCAACTCCAAGGCTGTCCTCGAGAAACACAGGCAGGACGTCACCCCTGGACCAAGCCTTCTCAAACTTGAGCATGCTTCCAAATCACCCACTGCACTCGGTAGAGCACACATTGGTGGCCCCCACCTCCCAGAGTTTCTGCATCAGGAGGTCAGGGTAGGAACCCTAGAGGTTGGATTTCTAGCAAATTCCTAGGTGATGCTGATGCTGTGGATTCCAAGGGAGCACAATTTGGGAACACCGACCTAACTAACCCACATCATCTTCACCGTGTATAGCTGTAAGGAATAATTGAGAAATGTGTGAAGAGCTCTGTGCAGGATTTGACATATAGCAAGTACACAATAAATGTAAGCTATTAACTGTTATTTTTAAATGAACCACTCAGATTTTCCAGTCGTCCATGCACCCATCTGTTGTTTCTTCCAATCCACTGACAAGTTAACTCTTGTGATTCTCCAGGAGCTTACGGTTGGGGAGGGGGGTGGGCAGATAGACAACCAGTTAATGGCAACACGAGGCAGGATGAGATAAACTCCTTGCACAAGTGTTGAAAACACAAATTCGGAGTCATATGATAAATATGTAATTTGGTGTATTTTCCCCCCCACCAGCTCTTTTTTCCTCATGTTGTGATTAGAAAACCTTCTGAACCAGAAACATCAGACTGTGTCTCTGCCGAGTTCTGTTTAACCATTCTATTGTTGGACGTTTCATTTCTTCCAGTTGTTACCAATATAAAGAATGGACCTGTCAAGATCTTTGTATCTAAACTATGTTAGAACCACAGATGACTTCTTTAGGGGAAAAGACCCCCAAATGGGGAAGCGATTGGGTCCAGAGGCATGAACTTTGAGGAGTCTTCCGATCACTATTGTCAAATTTCTGTCCATCTTGGAACAGGAGGGTTGCTGGTAAGAGCTGCCAGACGGCAACATCTGTGCCCCTTTCAGCAGCTGTCCGTGATTCTAAGCACCAGGCGAAGACGATGGGGGTCCCTGCAACGGGTTCAGTTTTGCCTTTGACTGCTTCTTGCTGCAACTGAGTGCGCGCGTTGGCCGGATCTCCCCCCAGCATCTGCCCACCAGTTTCTTCCTTGGTTCGAGGGCAGTCTCGGGCCAGTGTTCGCCGTGCTAAGAGGGCCTTAGTTAGCTGCTTTTATCAGTCCCTAATGGTGCATGAATTGCTTTATGGGTTTCAGTGAAACATGAAGCTAATGGGAGTGAAATCATTTCCTGGTGACCTTTATTTCAACCAGGGCTTGGCTGAAGTTTGAATAAACTGAGGCAGGAAGTGGCTAAGTTTATGATCAGCTCTCATTCAAAATAAATCACTCTTCAAAGGGAGTAGCCACCTCCGCCACCATCACCGAGGACCAACGAACCGGCCTTACTTGTGGATGTCGAAGTGGGCACTAGGCACCTCCTGTTCAGTCCTGCCCTTGCTTCTAAGGACTTGTGCCAACCCCACAGTGGAAACCTCCCCAGATGCCCACGGCCCACATTCACGTCTCCACCCCTGAGGGCTGCACTGGGGACGGAATTCTTTGCATACCTCCTCTCACTCAGTACCCACACCTATTGGTGACCCATTTCACAGCCAAGAAAACTAAGGCTCAGAGCAGGGTGGGAACTTGCCCAAAGGACAGAACAGGAGAACAAGGGTTGGAAGTCAGGTCACCTGGGTCCAGATGGTCATCTGTGGACCATGTGCCCTGCCCAGAGTCTTTCTCCACTCTCGATTGCTTCTGTCATGCTTGGAGCCCTCGTCTGTGCACCTGTCCTATCTTACTATTGTCTCAGAACTTGGATGCGTGACTTGCTATTCTCTGGGTAACCCAGACTATGCGCAGGACTGGGCACAGTGAGGACGCTCAGGGATGCGTGATTACATCTGCTTTGCTTTGCTTTTCTTCCTCCATCTCTCTGCCTCTAGAAGGAATGACATCGGATGACCATGCTTGTTTCAAGAAAATATATTGAGGAGGGAGAAATGTCTTCATCTCTACCCCTGTAGTTCAACACTTTTTAGAGAGACCTGAGTTATCGACATCACCCTTCCCGTAAAACCACCGCGATCTTAAAGACAGCCATAAAAATTCTAGAGAGTTCAGTATTTAATATTCACGAAGTGGATCGAGTAATTTCAGCCCTGGCCTCCCTGTGCTAAATGCCAGACTGGGAATACCAGGGGGAAGCAGATGGCCTTGGCTTTCTTGGTGATCCTCCCTGGGCCAAGACGACAGGCACTAGGTGTCAAAGCCTGCCCAACGCGAGGTCACTATTCGGCAGATTGTTTTTCAGCCTTATTAAATAAAGTGATAAGATATTTAAAGTGTGTAATGTGATGGTTTGATATATGTAGGATTTCTCCCAGCCAGTTAATTAACACTTGCGTTGCTAAGTGCGTGTGTGTGTGTGTGTGTGTGTGTGTGTGTGTGTGTGTGTTGTGAGAATATTTAAGTTCTACTCTCTTAGCGAATCTCAATTATACGGTCCGGGGTCATCAATTACATTCACCATGTTGCACACTAGATTCTCACACGTCATTCATCTTAGAGCTCAGAGTATCTACCGTGTTACCAACCTTCTATTTCCCTCGCCCCTGAACACCTGGCAACTACTTTTCTCCTCTCTGTTTCTCTGAGCTTGACGTTTTCTTTTTAGACTTCACATATAAGGGATAGCAGGCAATGTTTGTCCTTCCTTGTTTGGCTTGTTTCACGTAGCATAATGCCCTCAAGGTCCATCCGTGTTGCAAATGGTGGGCTTTCCTTCTTTCTCGTTGTATATATATATATATACAGACACCGCATCTTCTTATCCACTCAACTGTTGATGGCCCCTTGGGTTGTCTCCACATCTTGGCTCCTATGAATAAGGCTGCGATGAACATGGGAGAGCTCTCTTTGAGATCCTGTTTTCATTTCCTTTGGGTAAATACCCAGAAGTGGAATTGCTGGATTGTAGGGTAGTTCTATTTCTAGTGTTTTGAAAAATCTCCCTCTGTTTTCCATAATGGCTGCTCCAATGCGCATTCCAGCCAACACAGTGCAAGGGGTCCCTTTCTCCACATCCTGGCCAATACTTATTATCTCTTGTCCTTTTGATAGTAGCCATCCCTGACAGGTGCGAGGTGGTAGCTCATTGTGGTTTTGATTTGCATTTCCCTGATGATGAGTGACGCCAAGCACCTTTTCATGGACCTGTTGGCTATCTGGATGTCTTCTCTGGGAAAATGTCAAGCCAGTTCCTCTGCCCATTTTTTCATTGGATGGTTTGGGGATTTTTGGCTATTCAGTTGTGTGAGTTCTTTGTACATTTTAGATATTAACCCTTGTCAGGTGTATGACTTACAGATAGATAGTTTCTCCTGCTCCGTGGGTTTGCCTTTCATTTCCCTGGTGGTTTCCTTTGCTCCGCAGAACTCTTTTAGTTTGATGTCGTCCTCTGTGTTTATTCTTGTTTTCTGTTGCCTTTGTTTTTTGGTGTCAAATCCAAAAAAAAAAAAAAAATCATTGTCAAGACCAATGTCAAGGGGCTTACCCCCATATGTTTCCTTCTAAGCAGCGTATTCTTTATAAGACAAGTATTGCCAGGATCCTGGATGTGAATTTTCTTATGCTCTCAGAATGAAATCAGGGGAACCATCACCAGTGTGGTCTACTTCGGGCAGCCACCCAAGGCTATCCTTCTGCCCCTCCTTAGCCACCTCCTGGTGGCCCCTTGCAGGCTGTGTCCTGAGGAAGGCAGGTGCTGAGTTAGCTGGGCTCCTAGAGGACTCCTGTGGAAAACTGCTGTTCTATATACTGGGCTGAGGTTTTCTATCACAAAATCAAATCATGCTAGTGTTCTTTCAAATCACAAAATAATTTAAGTAAGGGAGAGAGTATTTTCAGTTACAAGGCTTTCCCTACCTACTGCCTTTTGTCCACACCATCATCGGGTGCATGATTTAGCCCCAAATTAAGTTTGATCCATTGACATTTCATACTGTTCCCTGCAAAGCCACTCGGAGACACCGGGGAGCAGCTGGCCTGGAATATTGGAGCTGGAAACTGCCCTCAGGGGCTGCAGTTTCGTCCTGATTCCCACCTTCCTGCGCCTACAGCCCCGTGATGTCCATATTCCCTTCACCCCTCACCCCTGTGCTCAAGGCACTCTGCCATTCTCCATGGGACAGGCCGCGGTTCTGCTTCTCTGCAAGGGGCTTGCTCACAGCTTCTCCCTGCCTGGCATATCTCCCATCTTCCACTCTGTTGTCACTCCTTCGGGGAGTCTTTCCTGTCCTGCTCCTGCCCTCCCCAGGCTGGGTTCATCCCCCAGGACGGGCTTGTGGAGCACCACAGAGCTCGGAGCTAATCACGGCTGCATTTTAATATTCGTTTATGGAATCATTTGATTTGTGTGTGTGTGTGTGTGTGTGTGTGTGTGTGTGTGTGTAAGAGAGAATGTGTGTCTCTCTGCATGTGTGTGTCCTTACCATTGTGCCCAGCACAGTGCTTGACACATAGAAAGCCCTTGATAAATATCTGTTGGTTGAAGGATTGTGTAGTGCTGTGAATTTCTTTACAGTCCTGGTCGTAGTGTCTTCGTTTTACAAATGGAAAAACTGAGGTCCAGAGATGGGACTCGCCTTGGTCATCGTCCTGCGGCTGGAAGGCGGCAGAGCTGGGGCTTGAACTCAGGCCTCTGACTCAGTCAGTGCCCTTTGCACTGCTGTAGGCTGCCAGCTTCCCTCGAGGTCTGGCGGGTTAAACAGAAATAAAAAGTTCAGAGGAAATCCACCGCAAGGCAGAGTGTCTACCAGCGATGACTTCACCGCAGGCCAGTGAGAGACTTTGCAGAATAGAACCGAAAAGAAAATACCTTTGCCATGAATGAGCTGGACTTCTGGGCTCTGGCTGACTCATACGAAGTTTTCACTTTATAAGGACTTTCTTGGGGGTCCCCTGGGCGTGCCTTTTGCCCTGCGTCCAGGTCTGGGAGAGGGGAGGTGGGGTGAGAGCAGGGCGCAGAGCTCACAGCCTGCAGTCCCGGCTTGGCCGGCTGTGTCTCCAGGGGCCTGTCCCTCCCTCCTCTGTCTGGAACCTGTCTCTTCTGCCTGGTGTATAAACGGGCTCGCTTTAATAGCGCCCACTCAGATCGCAGTGGGTCTGGCTGCCAGCTGCTCCTTGGGGTGTCTGGACCCTGCAGAACCCTGCCCAGGAGCCCGGGAGTCCTGAGTGCTCAACCCCACTCCCTTCACCTGTAGCCCGTCTGTCCATTCATCCTTTCTTTTGGCTACTCCTCTCCCTCTCTATGTCTTTTGTCCTTGAAGTCACTTAAGGGGCCTGGCCAGTGCTGTCTGCAGGAATGTGGAAATTCATGCCCAGAGCTGTTTCCCAAAGCTCCCCCATCCCCCATCCCCCCACGGAGCTGTGTTCTTGGCAGAAGGAGGGGAAGGGTTGCTCTTACTATTACCTTCACGCCTTGGTCCCTGTGAACAGCACGGTCTGCCCCTGCCCCGGGAACCTCTTTTCCCAGGGCACATACACCAACCCCATTGTCCCTCCTTTTCCAGCACATGACCTCTTCCCCCCGACAGCCGCTCAAGCAAATCCATGCCTGCGTACCCGGCCAACCTATCTGACAGCCCCTGGCTGTGTTTGCATCCAGACAGAGAGAACTTGGAGACCCCAGCCACTTCCAAGAGCCCCTCATACTCCCCACAGCCTGGAAGGTTGGATTATCAGCCACCCATTTCAGAGATGGAGAAGCTGAGGCTCAGAGAGGTAAAAATCTGCCAAGATCTCACAGCCGGAGGGACAGAGGTGGCCTGGGAATGGTCCCACTTTCCTGTGTCTATCGACAGGGCATAGGGGTTCCCTAGGCTCCCAGCCCGCTGCAGAGCTTTGCGTCTGGGATCAGGGAGAGCAGGACCTGCAGCGAGAAGGTTAGGAACGCACCAAGGCCATCTCCGGAATTCTTGGCACCTGCCAGCCGATAAAAATCATTGGGGAGTGATGTCACATGTTGGTGACCCATTGATCGGCATGTGTTTCTGCTTGTTTTGCTTGGTCGGATTGGATCATGATTAAGCCAAAGGCTGAGGGTTAGGAAAGGGAAGGAAGTGCGGATTATGACCCAGGGCCACAGACTCTCTCCGGTGGCCGATTGGACGGGCAGGAACCCGAGCAGTGACTCAGCAAACCCTGACAGGCCGTGTCCACGGCCCTCTCTTAGCTGGGCCGGGAAGAGACTGTGGCTTTGACATCAGGCAGAGAGAGCTGAATTCCATCCTATTTCTGCTGTTTCCCAGCTGTGGACCTTGGGCAAGTCCCCTCCAATCCCCAAGCCTTGTGTTCTCACCTGTACAATGAGAACGTAAAACCCCCTGCTTTAGAAGCGGGTCAGGATGGTAACGGGAGAGGAACCAGATCAAGGGTTTCGCACGCAGAGCGTGCTCAATAAATGTAGGCTGTCCACCTCGTCCCGCTGCACAGAGCACCTGTGTTCATTTTCATCAGCTCTAGAGAGAGACAGACCCTAGATCTGAAGCCCACCTGTCTCATTCCCTGGCTGTTCAACCTGGAGAAAGTTATCCCCCCTCCCAGAACCCCAGCTTCCTCTGTAGTAAGAGGGATGTTGACACAGCCGCCAATAGGGTTTGTAGAAAGTTCAAATACGATAGTGCTTGATGACACCTAACGTTTATCAGCCTCTTGGCTGAGTGCCAGGAGTCTGCATTTTATTTTTAAGGTTTTTTATTTGTTTGAGAGAGAGAGAGAGAGAAAGAGCACAGGCAGGGAGGAGGAGCAGACTCCTCGCTGAGCAGGGAGCCCGACACAGGACTCGATCCCAGGACCCTGAGATCCTGACCTGAGCTGAAGGCAGACGCTTAACCGACTGAGCCACCCAGGCGCGCCCAGCACTCTGCATTTTTAATCAGCTCGTGGTGATCCTGATGCCACTGATCTGAGCAGTGAGGTGGTGGGTGAAGGTCAGTGGGATTGTAGGGGGAAGTGGGTGGAGCAGGGACAACGGCTTAAAAGTGGGCTGTTGCCTTCGGGATGCCACCTGCGTGAGACAGAGCTAAAGGTTATCTGGCAAGTAATGACTTTACTCAGTTATTTGTTCAATCAACAAACATGTCAGTGCTTGGGGGCTGGAGGGTCAGCTCCCGTCTCCTCGAAGCACCGGCTGCCGTGGCTTCCAGGACAGAGCCCCGGACCAGCCTAGGGCTCATGCCAGCTGACTGCAGGTGAGGGCTCACGAGCTGGTGTCCAGGATGGGGAGGAACCAGCCGAGGGAAGTGTCCAGACACACAGGAGACCGGTCACGCAGAACGCACTAAAGACAGAGTCTGTCTTCACCGTCATCATTTTACAGCCTCCCGCGGAGGAGAGCACCCAGGCTTGGGAGGCAGGGAGAAGCGAAGTCACGGCTCTGCCCTCGACATGCCATGTCACCTACGTGCCGTGGGACCTCAGCGAAGGACGCCCCTCTCTGGGCCTCAGCTTCCTCTTCTGCAAGGTGGAGGCGATGTGGCCTATCCTGAGCGCTTCCCGCAGCTGGCCGGCCTCCGTGGAGTCCCTCCCCTGGCATCACGGAAAGCCAGTGTCTGAGCATAGGGGTCCTGGTCTCGCGGTGGCCTTCACCGGCAGGGGAGCCTCCGCCCCACATGCCTCCCCCCTCCCCCAGTCAGGCTTCCAGGGAGCATGCCAGGGTCCCAGGGAGGCTGGTCTTGTCAGCCTCAGACCTTAAGCCCCTGCACTGTCTGACAAGAAACCAGAGACCTGGCTGAGATAAGAAGGCTGTTATCATGGTAAACAGACTCCTCCTGGGATGCAGAAAGGACTAGAACAGGCTGTTTGTCTTTCCCTGGCCTGACACCCAGCAGGCTTGGCTGCCTGACAAGTCTAAAGCAATGAACAGAGGCCGGTTAGTAAAGAGACACAGAATAGAAACCAGGAGGCTAGGCCCACTCTCCACTCTGCCCCTAGCTTGCTGTGTGACCTCGGTCAAGTTGCTTGGCCTCTCTGGGTCTCAGTTTTTCCATCTACACAATGAAAAGTTGGACCGCACCTATAGCTCTAACCCTTGATGATCTTACGGTTCAGGCGCTCTTCACCCTGTTACAGAGGAAATACGGAGGACAGGAAAGATTGGTCGGGGCCAGGAAAAGAGTGAGGAGGGAGGAGCCCAGCATTTCGCGCCTTCTTAAGCACCAACCAACATTTGGAAAAATCACAAGGGCATCTTACAGATAGAGCAGCCGATTGGTGTCTGCAAAGCAGGCTGGGCACGGTCTCCTGATGCCCTTCGTTTCCTCGTTCCTCTGCGTACCTGTTCGCTCGTCTTCCTTCCTCTCTCTGCTTGTTCATTCTTTCACTGAGCGGTTCGCCTGGTGATCGCTAGCATGGATGCTGAAGCTGATTCGCTTGGGTTCAAACCCTGGCTCTGCCAATGACTAGTCTGTGACTGCAGCAAGTTGCTTGCCTTCTCTGTGCCTCTCTTTTTTCATCTGTGGAACGGACACCACATACCTGCCTTGCGGGGTGGGTTTCGCGTTCCGTGTGTTAACGTGTACGAAGTTCTTAAACCAGTGCCGGGCGGTTACAAGGTGCGATATTCACGTGTGCTGCTATTGTTCCTTTTTTCTCATTATTGACGAGGAGACAGGTGTTGTGGCAGACCCTGGGCTGGGCAGCGACTGGGGGTTCGGATCTGAAGGGCAATCCCCAACCTTGAGGAGGTCACAAATGCATAAACCGGCAATTACGGTCATGTGGTCAGTGTTGTGCAGGAAAGCTCAGGGTGCCATGGGAACAAGGAGGAGGGGCGCCCGGCCTGGGTGGGGGTGTGCGTCCAGGAAGGATTCCTGGTAGAGATGTCACTGGTTCTGGGTGTGGAGTCGCAGGTTCATGTGTTTCTGCCGGGAGGTGCAGGGGGTGGGGCGCCTAGAAACGCTGGCGGAGGGCAGAGCTTGTGAATCGGCTTGGAGGGGGGAACATACGGGGTTTGGTAGGGCTCGCTGGGGGGTGCACTAGGTGGCAGGTGGAGCTGCGGGGAGGGGGAGGAAGCCGAGCCTTCACTATGCTGACTATTCCAGGACTGTGAAAGAGCTAATATTTTATCAGTTAGGCCAGTATCCCCAACTTCAAGGATCATGTTTGAAAGAAAGAAAAAAAATCTCCATTAAATGGACATTAATTTATTAAAAAAATTACACGTACTACCATGCAAATACATCATGCACATTGTAAGATACACACAGAGAGAAACGTTTAGTTGGATTGTTTTGCTTTTTTTTTTCCCTCTTGAATTGTATGAGATTTTGGGTATTAATCCCTTATCAGACATATGGTTTGCAAATATATTCTCCCGTTCAGTAGGTTGCCTTTTCATTTTGATGATGGTTTCCTTTGCTGTGTAAAGGCTTTTTAGTTTGATGTAGTCCCACTTGTTTATTTTTGCTTTTATTGCCTTTGCTTTTAGTGTCAAATTCCCCCCAAAATTATCACCCAGACTGATGTGAAGGAGCTCACTGGCTGTTTTTTCTTCTAGGAGTTTCATGGTTTCAAGTCTTACGTTCAAGTCTTTAATCCACTTGGAGTTTGTTTCTGTGCGTGCTGTAAGATAGTGGTCCAGTTTCATTTTTCTGCATGTGGCTGTCCAGTTTCCCCAACAGGAAAACATAAAACATGAGATAAGGAGAATACATATAAATAGAAATTCTGGTACAATTTCTCCCTTGAACCAATGGCTCTTCTCATGCATTTCCTGGTATACATCCTTCCTCCGCTTGGGAGCTTGGGGTGTATCAAAGGAGGGTAAGTGGAAGTGAGTGCATTTTTACCTTTAAAAGACATCATGACATTTATACCTGCTGGTATCCCCACAGTTGTTGAAATGAACAATAGCTGTATATTAGTAACTTTGGAACAAAAAAACGGCAGGGTGACAACTCTCTCGGTTTGCCCAGGACTGAGTGCTTTCCCGTGATGCAGGACCTTCAGTGCAAAAACGGGTGTTCTGGTGCTCCCGGTCACCCTAGTAGTCTAGAACAATCCTATTTTATAAAGAATACAAAAGAGTGTTTAGAAAAGCATTGGAAGAGTGTTTATCCAAAATATTAACGTGGTTATCACCGGGTGATGGTATTTTACTTCTGTTTATTAAATGATTTATGTTGGGTTTGCTTGCCTGAATTAAATATTTTCTTGTGAGAAATGTATTATTGTGTGATTTTTAAAACATGCAAAACAAGAAAGTTGAGCCTCCCTTCGTGTGCAGGGCATAGCGCAGACGGGAGCAGAATAAGGCAGAGGTCGTGGGGCAAGTTAGAGGGTGTGGGAGAAAAAGGTGAGGGATGAGAAGGGGCCTTGGATTGGCAGTGGTGGGGGGAGGGGGAGAAACAACACGTTTGAGAGATCAGTGCGAGAGAAAGAGTCTGTCCCAAGACCTCCAGTGGATGCCTGAACCCAAGGATAGAACCGAACCCTGTACATACTAAGTTTTTTTCCTAGACATACATACTAATGATAAAGTCGAGCTTATAAATTAGGCAGAGTAGGGGCGCCTGGGTGGCACAGTGGTTGAGGCGTCTGCCTTCGGCTCAGGGCGTGATCCTGGCGTTCTGGGATCGAGCCCCACATCAGGCTCCTCCACCGGAGGCCTGCTTCTTCCTCTCCCGCTCCCCCTGCTTGTGTTCCCTCTCTCGGTGGCTGTCTCTGTCAAATAAATGGGTGAAATCTTTAAAATAAATAAATAAATAAATAAATTAGGCAGAGTAAGAGATTAGCAAGGCCAATAATAAAATAGAACAGTCATAACAAGATACTGAAATGAAAGTTACAGGAATGTGGTCTGTCTCCTGGAAAATACCTGATCGTGCTGTCCTCACCCTTCTTGGGATGACGTGAGATGAGAAAATGCCTGCGTGATGAGATGAAACGAGGTGAGCGCTGTAGGCATGTGACATAGCTTTAGGCGACTGCCGACCTTCTGATAAAACATCAGAAGGAGCGTCACCTGCTTCTGGACCGCAACTGACTGCTGATAGCTGAAGCCTCAGAAAGCAAAACTGGGGCTATCTGCGAGTTTCTCAGTGGTGCTGTTAACTGAGATGGGTAATTCGGGAGAGGCGGCAGTGTTGAGAAGGAGCGCTAAAGAGGAGGGCCTGGGAATCTGCGGTTGGCTTGGTTTGGGACCCACAGACAAGCCTGTGGGACAGGCAGGAGGAAACGGAGGAGACGGATTGATCCCTGGAGCTCAGGCCACCAGCTATCTACAGCCCTGTTTCTCGGCTCAAGCCACCATGACCAGCACTCTCCCTTTGAAAAGTTGTCCAGACGTTCAACAACATGCTCTGCTGGCCTGGGCGTCCCTCCTGACTCATGGCCTGGTTTGAAAGGAGTTACCTTTAAAGACACGCGGCAGTAATCCACTGCCGTCACTTGTGAGCAACAGCTGATGACTCGTGTATTACATAGAAAGTTCCTCTTCTCTACCTTTTTGCTGAAAACAAAACAAAACAAAACAAAACACTTGGGCACCCCCTTATCATTTTTTTCCCCTCCAGAATCAGTGTAGTGATTTCAGTCCTTTGAAATGTACTGAGACTCGTTTCATGGGCCAGCGTCTGGTGTGTCTCGGTGTGCCCTTGATAATGGCTCCTCCATGGTGGGGTGGGGTGGTCTCTAAATGTCAGTTAGGGAAGTCAGTCAGTCGACAGGGTTGTTCAAGTTTTCTTTATCCTTGCTGACTTTCTGCCTACGTGTCCTGTCAATTATGGGAGTGTTAAAACTTCCAACCCTAGTTGTGGGTTTGTTTATTTCTCCTGTGGGTTTATTTATTTCTCCATTCTCATTAATACATCTTAATCTCTGGTCATATCCCTTGTTCTGAAGTCTACTTTGATGTTAATATAGCCAGTTTTCTTACGATTAGTGTTTTCTGACTATATGTTTTCTCATCTTCTTACTTTTAACTTCTCTTTCTATTAAAAGTGGATTTATCATAGGCAGCGTGTAATTGAGCCTTGCTTTTAAAATCCAGTCTGCCCATCTCTGTCTTTAAATTGGACTGTTTAGACAGTTTACATTTAATGTAATTATCAATAAGGTGGGGTTTAAATCTACTTTCTTATAATGCTAAGCAAAATCGTTCAGTCAGAGAAGACAAATGCCAAATGATTTCACACATACGTGGAATTTAAGAAACAAAACAAGCAAAGGGAAAAAAGAGAGAGAGAGAAGCAAACAGACTCTTAACTATAGAGAACAAACTAATGGTTGCCAGAGGGGAGGTGGGGGGGATGGGAGAGATAGGGATTAAGGAGTGCACTTGTCCTGATGAGCACTGAGTAATGCAGAGTTGTTGAATCACTATATTGTTCACCTGAGACTAATATAACACAGTATAGTAATTATACTGGAATTAAAATAAAAAATCTGATAAAAAATTATGATGGAAAAGGATGCTCATCTAAATAAAATTAAATAAATTATTTAAAAAATCTACTACCTTGCTACTTGCTCTCTATTTGTCCCATCTCTTCTTTGATTCCTTAATTTTCCTTTGCCTGGCTTCTTTTATTATTATTTTTTATTATTCCATTTTGTTTTCACTCTTTGTTCTATTTTTTAAAAGGATTTTTATTTATTTGAGAGAGAGAGAGAGAGAGAGAGAGAGCGCATGAGCGGGGGGAGGCGGGGCAGAGGGAGAAGGAGAAGCAGACTCCCCACTGAGCAGGGAGCCTGACGCGGGGCTCCATCCCAGGATTCTGAGATCATGACCTGAGCCGAAGCAGACGCTTAACTGACTGAGCCACCCAGGTGCTCTTTTTGTTCTATTTTTTTTTTAGTGTATGCTTAGGGTTAATTAAATGCTCCTTACCTTATCACATCATATTTGCATAATATTATGCCACTTCACATATATATTAGGGTCTGATCAGAAAAACAGAACCACTGGTAATGATCTAGAACATGGGATTTATTATTTATTATTTATTATTATTATATTATCCCTATATAATTATAGGGAGCTGGCTAAACAGTTTATAAAAGGCCATTTTCTTTGTATCTGGTGCTGGTATACCACTGACTGAAGGGTAGGAAGTTGGGAAGGGGAGATGGATTTAATGTGGGGAAAGAGTGGGTGAGAGCAGGAACAAACCAGCACCCATATTATCATCTCTCATCCCTTCTAAGACACCAACTTCAATGATGTGAATGACCTGTAGGAGAAACTGGGGCTTTTCTTTATTTAGCTAAACAGACCTAGTCTAGGGATCAGAGAAACTTGAAGAACAATCCAGTAGGAGGTAGAGGAGCTGTCAGCCCAACTCCTGCCTCATGATGACATGGTGACCCAGCAGTTAAGTGATAGAGTGTGTGAACTGTGCCTGAAGTTCCTGTACCAACATTTCGAGTGGGGGGGGGGAAGAAAAGCAAGTGCAATTGCTTTATTCCACCTTCCAGATGTTGCACAAAATGTCTTCTGTGTCCCACACTAACTTGGAACTATATAGGGAGAGGAATTCTGGGAAACAGAGTTCCCAGAATAGCTTAGCTGAGTTGACCCAAGAGAAATCCACTACAAGAGATCACATAAGAAACTTGTACCAGCAGTACATTTCCATTCCCCATTCTGTCCTTTTTGTGCTATTGTTGGCATACATTTTGCTATTCCATACATTGTAAACTCCAGCATACACTGTTAATATTTTTTTTTATCTTTTAAAGAAATTGACAAATGAGGTGAAAGAAGACCTTTATATTTATTCATGTGTTTATTATTTTGCATAGATTCAAGTTTCCATCCAGGATAATTTTCCTTTCACCTGAAGAATTTCCTTTACTATTTCTTATAGTGAAGGTCTGCTGGTGACACATTCTCTCAGGTTTTGTTTTTCTGAAAAAGGTTTTATTTCTTCTTCATTGTTTAAAGGATATTGTGGCTAGAAACCTAAAATTTTAGGTTGAGAACTTTTTCTGTCAGTGCTTAAGAGAGGTTCCATTGTCTCTTGGCTTGCATAGTTTCTGATGAGAAGTCTTTTTTTTTTTAAGATTCTATCTATCTATCAATCAATTATCTATCTATCTATCTATCTATCTATCTATCTATCTATCTATCTATCATCTATCTATCTACTCTGTCTATTTAGAGAGAGCACAAGTGTGGAGAGGGGCAGAGGGAGAGGGAGATAGAGAATCTCAAGCAGACTTCAAGCTCAGCATGGAGCCCAGTACCCATATTGGTCATGATCCCATGGGCATTGATCCCATGACCCTGAGATTATGACCTGGGCCTAAATCAAGAGTCGGACACTTAAACAACTGAGTCACCCAGTTGCCCCAGAAGTCTTTTAATTCTTACCGTTGTTCCTCTGTAAGTAACATGGTTTTTTCTCTCTTTGCTTTTAAGATTTTCTTGTTATTACTGGTTTTCAGTAATTTGATTACAATGTACCTTGGTGTAGGGTTTTTATGTTTATTCTAATTGGGATTTACTGAAGTTCTTGGATCTGTGGGTTTATAGTTTTCAGCATTTCAGCAAATTTAGAAAATGTTCAGATATCTTTTCTCCCAACATATTTTCTGTTTCTCTCCAACCAACGCCCTCCTCTCCCTTTTAAATTACTCATGATAGACTACTTGATGTCATATCACAGATCACTAAGTTCTGTTCATTTTTTCTGTCTTTTCCCCTGTTGTGCTTTAGTTTAGATAGATAATATTGCCGTATCTCCTGGGTCAATGATCTTTTCTTCTGCAGTGCCTAATCTGCTGTTAGCTTCATCTAATGAAATTTTAGTTTATTTTAGTTATTTTTATTTTTACTTTTTTGGTGAGCAGCAAAGTTTATTGAGTGATAGTGAAGTTCATTGAGTGAGAGTACAAAGCTCCCAAAGAGGGAGGGGACCTGAGAGGGTCACCCGAATTTTTTTAGATATTATATTTTTCATCTTTAGAAATTCCACTTGATTCTTTTTTATGTCTTCCATTTCTCTCCTCATTATGCTTATATTTTTCTTTAAATACTTCAACATAATTATAATAACCATTTTAACATCTCTATGTTAATTTCATCATCTCTGTCACTTTTGGGTCCATTTCTATTGACTGATTTTTCTTCTGGCTATGGGTCCCGTTTTCCTGATTCTTGGCATATTTAGTAATTTCTGACTGGATGCTGGACATTATGGATGTTATGTAGTTGAGGATTTCAATTTTGTTGTCTTCTTTTAAAGAGTGCTGGGTTTTGTTGTAACAGGCAACCAGGTTACTTATAAATCAGCTTGCTCTCTTTGAAGCCTGTTTTTAAGCTTTGCTATAACTGGTCTGGACTAGCCCTCACTCTAGGGATAGCTTAGCTTACAGCTAAGGCATGACATCTACCAAGTCTTCACTGAATGTTCTAGGTTTTCAGTGACTTCTCACCACTCTGGCTGGTCGCAACTCAAATGCTCCTGTCCTGTGTGAGCTCTGAGAATTGTTCAGCTTGCAACTGTCTAGTTTTTCTTTGCCCAGTATCATGGAGCTTCACCCTAGTACTCAGCAACAACTTCAGGAGGCCAGATGCAGCTTTCTGGAACTCTTTTTGGGCACAGCTTTCTCCTCTCTAGAACTTTGCTGCCCAGCTTCTAGCTGGGTGCCTGAACTCCAATTTCCACATCCTCAAATCAGCAAGATTACTGTAGTCTGCTTGGGATCCCTTTCCTGGAACCGTGGTCTGGAATATGACTCCACGCAGAAAACCAGGAAAATCAAGGGCTCTCCTCATTTGTTTCTTTTCTCTTAGAGATCACATCCTTCCATGCCTGTTTTTAATTGTGGGGAAACAGTTGTTTCCTATATCTTCATCAATTTTCTAGAGTTTGGGGTGATTAGATAAATTTAATCCTTGCTACTCTATCATAGCCAGAAGCAGAAGTCAGAAATTGATAAAAAAGAAAGCTCTCTAATGGCTCTTTAAATGCTACCCCTCTCTCATGAAGTTCTTAATTTCTGTCTCTTCTGTGTTTTATGCCATCACACTCTGCCTTGACTTATAATCACGAACACATGTGACTCAATGGACTAGGGGCCATGAAGGTGAGCACAGAGTCTATCTTAGTAGCTTCTCTGAGTCTAGTACATGATAGGCCCTTGGGAAGTGAGGCTGAGTTTCCTTGAGTGGCAGTGAACTGAAGTGACCTGGATGAGGTAATGGGTATCCCAAGCTGAAACCCAGGAGGACCGGCTGTCTCCCTTGTGTGATCAACGGTAGGCATACTCCCAGGTAAAATCATGAGGGTGCACAATTCTCCCTTATTAGGCAGGAGACGAAGTGATTGGTTGAAAGAATTCAAGCCTGTCCAGACTTGCCAAATACATCATCATGACATTAGAGCTCACAAAGCCTCAGATCTTGGCATAATGGAAGGGCTTGACCACAGGTGCCCTGACAGTGTCACATGATCTCCCAGAGTGAGGCCAGACCGTTCCCCAAGGGGCAGGTCCTGGAGTGTCCGGGGACTCAGGCTGTTGCTGCTCTTGCCCACTTTCCCTGGAAATGGAGCAAGGATGGGGAGTGACGAGGTCTGGGTCCTTGCCTTAGCTATGTGACCTTAATCAGCTGACTCTGTTTCCCCACCTGCAAATGAAGCCTCAGACAGGTTGGTCTCTAGTGCCTCTTCCTGCTCTAAAGAGCTGGTTCTCACAACTGGTGGCTTGATGGTCCTGGAAGTCTGTGATTCCCTCAGCTGCTGAGTCTAGGCTCATAATTGATGGCACTGGGACATTGGCTTTTTGTGGTTCTGCGATTAGAACAATCTGTAACTCTTGAGTGATCCATGATGCTGTGAACCTAACCTTCTATAGAACTGATGGCCGCAGTCAGTGACAATTCTGTGACACTGCTGTGTGGCTCTGCGACCCTGAAGCATTCACCTCATTGATCTCCATCAGCAGCAGTGGTGCTGGTGTGCCTGGGACCCAGCTTCCTATCTGCTCCAGAACTCAAACCTCCTCCTCATTCATTGCTCCCAGGGTCATTAATTTGAGTGATTCACTTGCAGGAGCCAGTGAGAAACAGAGGGACTGCGAGTGCCAGCCCGGTCGCCCTCAGCCTGAAAGGGCTTAATTGTTTGCCTGCCTCAGAGAGCCCTTGTGCTCGGCTGGCTAGTGAGGGCCCGGCTGGGCCAAGCTCGGCTGGGCTGGCGTGAGGGCGCAGGGCAACGCTGCGCTGTGCCCGTGCTAGAGGGACATTCTGCCCTCCCTGCCCATCATCCAGGATGACACTGTGCACTACGGAGAGGGGTGAGCTGAGCGCAGGCAGGGCCCACTGCTGATTCTGACCCTGGTTCCTGGGGCCACCTCTTGTGCCTGTTTGCCAGCCTTGGGTGGTGGCCCTGGTTTGCCTGGTTTCCGGCCTGACCCCACCTGAGAGTCCTCTGGGCCTGATTGTGCTGTCTGACTGGAGCCTCTGGACACACCCCCTGGAATGGCTTGTTATCTATTTCATTTTCCTGTAAATGAGGACCCAGATGCTCCTCCCTGAACTTTGGCCTGTGGATCTGGGACAAACCTCTGGCAATCCCATAATCCTGTCCCTGACCCTGCTTACAGTCAGATCCTGATCCACAGGGATAAGTCAGAAGAGGAGAGACCCGCCCCCCCACTCTGTCACTTGTTCCTGTGTGACAACTCACATCCCCTCTCTGAGCTGTGGGCTCTTCAACCTATAAAATGGGAGCGTGGGACCTCCCTCCCGGTGGCTGTGGGGAAAAATCCGTGGGAACCTGTGTACAAGCATGCTCTGGGCACAAAGGTTGGGGATTACTGTGCAGATAACAAGGTTGGTTCTCCAGGAACACATGTGAGCCTGTCTCCTATACTACACCACAAAGGGGGTCCCCTGCCCCTGGGGAGAATGTCCGGTGGGCACCTGGGTCTGCCTCTCCTGGCAGGAATTAAATACTCTCTCCTCCTGACAGGGGAGAATGTAGTCAGGAGAAATCCATCTATTCATTCATTCAGTCATTTATGCATTCGTTCAACATTCCTTAGTTCATTTGTTCATGCATTCATATTTTGCCAGTCCCTGTTTTTGCCACTGGTTTTTGTCTTGGCAATCCTACCTTGAGAATGATTTCATTACACTCTGGACTTGGAGCGGCACAGGCTGGGGAGGTGGGAGTGGCCACAGCAGCCCAGTCCTCCTGGGGGAAACCATTCCAGGCAGGGGTTAAGAGTGAGCATGTTGGAGTCAGACTCCTACGGGTCTCTGCCATTACTCTCCTTGCTGAGTGGCCTTGGGCACGTTACTTAGCCTCTCGGAGTCTCTGACAGCTCAGCTGTAAAATGGGGGTAAGAAATGGCGATCCCCCTGCCAGGGTTGCTGTGAGGTCTGAATGTAATCAGGTGTAGTCCTGAGTGACCAAGGATGGGCTCCATAAATGGGGTGGAGGTTAAGGTCATAGGAATCAGGCGACCTGTTTGAATTTCAGCTCTGCCACTTGCGGGCTGAGGGGCCTTGGGCAAGCCACTTGGCCTTTCCTGCCTCGGTTTTCTCTTCTGTTAAATGGGACTTTGTGAGGTTAAACTTTTTTAGAAGGTAGATCATGTACCACAAGGCCTGGCACGTGGAAGACCTCAATCAGTTGTAGCCAGTAGCATTATTAAATATTCCTCATGATACCTGAGGCCTTCAGTCAGGAACTTCACAGGGAAGCATGTGCCTTGGAGAACGACTCTGGCCACATGGCAAAGAGGGATTTGTCCTGGAGCTTGGGATTCCTTTATACGGAATGAGTGTCCCACACCTGTCTCCCAGTTGGCCCCACTGGAATTTCTAGATTCCTAAGTTACCGGTGAAGGAGGCACCCCTCCTCGGCCCTTGAGTTTCCAGGAAGGGTTTGGTCTCTGTTTTGGTGCTTTGTTGTGGGGTTTCCATGGGGAAACTGAGCTTGAAGATTGCATTCATCTCAGCTGCAACACCCCTGGGACCAAACCTGGCTCACCTTCCTGTGTGGGAGGGGGGAGGGGGCGGGGGAGGGTGCAGCCAGTGCTGGGCCTCAATCAAAAACCTGTAACGGATCAGCACTGCTGGGCTGCAGTTAAGCACGAGGACAGCACCATCCAGGGTCCTGCCCCTCCCTGGCTCTGACACCAGTGTTCTGTGTCCTGTCTGTTCTAGTCTGTTCTAGTTCCCGATGTCTTGGGCTGCCAAGGAGTCCAAGAGTGAATATGAGCCTTGTACCCAGGCTCCAAAACCATGCTTTCATTCACTTATTCATTCCAGAACTGGCATTTGGGGGAACAGTGGTGGACTTGCCCTCAAGCAGCCTGCTGTCCGAGGGACCTGGTCAAATTATAACCCAACTGAAACAGCAGTGTTATGACAACTCTTTTTATTTTTATTTATTTTTTAAAAGATTTTATTTATTTATTTGACAGAGACAGCCAGCGAGAGAGGGAACACAAGCAGGGGAAGTGGGAGAGGAAGAAGCAGGCTCCTAGGAGGAGCCTGATGTGGGGCTTGATCCCAGAACGCTGGGATCACGCCCTGAGCCGAAGGCAGATGCTTAACGACTGAGCCACCCAGGCGCCCCTTGACAACTCTTTAAAAAAAAATTCTTTTTTAAATTTTATTATACATAATCTCTACACCCAATGTAGGGCTCGAACCCACGACCCTGCGATCACGAGTCACATGCTCTTCCAACTGAGCCAACTAGGAGCCCCATGACACTCTCTTGTGTTTGGGCATAACCCCTTTAAGAACATGACAAAAATAAAGAAACTTCTTCCCAGGAGATGTAAGAAGGCACATGAAATTTTGCCTACAATTTTAGGATGTTTGTGGATTCTCCAGCCATCCCTTCAAGAACTTCAGATCAAGAATTCCTCAATCATGGTGGGAAAATTGCTGAGAGAGGCAAGCCAGGAGGCTGTAGAAGTGCAGTTAGGAATGCTCCGTAGTCTAGGAATTCAGGAAAGACTGCAACGAGCACTTCTTGAGCTCCTATGAAATGCTATCCATTGGTGATATGCCACCGAAGAGAAAGTCCCTCCTCTCCTGGAACTTATGGTCTAGTGGGGAAAGGCAAAAAAAAAACAAACGAGCAAACAAATCAACAGACACAGGGATGCCTAGAGGTGATGAGGAGCCTGCTTTAGGGCAAGTACCAGGCAGAGGGAACAGTTGATAGAAAGGTCCTGGGGTGGCTGTGAAAATACAGGGCTGGAAGAATGTGTGAAAGAAAGCTAGTGTGGTTGGAGCTTAGTGAGTGGTGGGAGATGGGTGAGGTTGCTGAGCAAGGGCCGAATCACACAGGCCTTGTGGTCCAGGGTAGGGATTAGGATTTTGCTGGGGAGCCCTGTTTCTCTTTTAAGTTCAGAATTTTAAATTTGTATAAATGAAAGCAGCATGCACATTTCTTTTCACAGCTGCCTTTTTTCATCCAACAGTGCTTGATAGCTGTTGAATTAATTTATCTTTATCTGTTATATATAATTATGTGGCCCATATACTTATCCATTCTCACACTGATGGGCCTTTAGGCTGTATCCTGTTTCATGATTCCAACTGAATCCAAAATGGAAGATCAGTGGGGTTGAAGGGTGTGCACATTTTCAACCTTACAGGAAGCTGCCAGATGGCTCTCTTAAGTTCATGTACTAATTTAGATTCCCACTAGCAGCGTCCGAAAGTTTCCATTTCTTTATATCCTTGCCAACAGTTGATATTGTCAGCCTTTTAAGGTTTTGACAATGTTTTGGGTGTAAAATGGTAACTCGCTTTAATTTGCATTTCCATGATTACCAGCGAGGTGAAACGTGTAATTTCGTATTTATTGGCTCTTGGGAGTTTCTTCTCTTGAGAATTGTCTGTTCATATCCCTTGTCATTTTCCCACAAGGATGTCTCTTTCTAATTGATTGGTGGAAGTTGTTTATATATTTGGGTTACTAATCCATTGTCTTTTATAAATGTTGCAAAGCTCTTCTCCCACGCTGTTTACTGGGGGGTTTTACGGAGAGGAGTGACATGCTCTGATTTACATTTTTAAAGATCACTCTAGCTACTGTGTGAAGAATAGATGGGAACGATGGGCATGAATGAAAGTGGGTAAACCCGTTAGAGGGTCATTGTTGTGGTCCCAGGATGAATGACAGTAGCCTTGACTAGGGTGGTAGGAGGGGAAATAGAGAAAGGTAGACAGTTCCAGAGTACATCTTGGAAGTAGAGTTGATAGAACCTGCTGATAGATTCGATGTGGGGCAAGAAGAAAAGATAGGAATCAGGATGACTCTTAAGTTTTTGGCCTGAGCCATTGGGTGGATGGCGGTGCCATTGACTGAGATGGAGAACGGCAGGTGGAGAAACAGGTTTAGGCTGAGAGAGGGGGAATAAGCACTTCTGTTTTCAACATATGAAGCTTGAGACAGCCTGTGGATATCCAAGCGTTTAAATCAAGAAGGCAGTTGGAATCGTGAGTTCAGGGGAAAGAGCCAGGGCTCGGGATAGACATTTGGGAGTCATCAACACACGGATGGAATTTCAAGCCATGAGACTGGATAAGATGGAAAAGACAAGAGGCTCCCAGGTGAGCCTCAGCACATGACAACATTTAGAGGTTGAGCAAAGGTGGAGAATCGATAAAGAATGCCCTAGAATGTAAACTCCACGGAGCAGGGTTTTGTTCTGTTGACTGTCCAGTGTCTAGCATAGGCCTTAGCAAGTAGTAGGTTCTTAGTAAATATTGGTTGAAGGAACACGTGACAGAATAAACGAATGAATCAAGAGATTGAGAAGGAGTGGCCAATGAAATAGAAGGAGAACAGGTACCATAGAAGCCAAGAGAAAGAGAAAGGTTTCACGAAGGCAAGCATGGTCACTTGTGTTACATGTTGTGAAGAAGTTGTGTACGAGCTGGACAGAGAACGGACCATGGGATTTGGCAACACAGACGTCACTGGTAACCATGACAAGGATAGTTAAGGCTTGAAAGAGGTGGAGTTTGTCAGATCCTGTGAGGTAGGGGGCAGGGTGGGGTGGGGAGTGAAAGGATGTTCTGAGCAGTGGAAGAGCATGGGACAATGCCAGAGGACAAGTGGGGCTGGTTCCTGTCACGGCAAGTAGTTCCAGCTGAGGGGAAGGTAAGAGAGTAGCCAGGAGAGATGAGACTGGGGCCAACGGTAAGACAGGCTGAGAGGCTGAGGGCAGCCCAGTGGTTTTGTTCGTGATCTCTTGGTCTGGAGTTAAGGGAATAAATGTCCATGTGTTATTCAAGATTCAGGGGACAGAATTCCAATTCTAGTTGACTTTTTTCCTCACGTAACTGAAAAGTCCAGGGATAGATCCTGGCTTTAGGTGCAAGACTTGGACTGTTCTTAGTTCTTCTCTCTGTGTTGGCTTCCTTGTTGGGCAGGCCATTCTCTCAGAGGCAAAAAATCTAGGCTTCCATCCTACTCCCTTAATCTCAGGGGGAAAGCCGATGGTATTTCCAATCCTGCCATCAAATGAAGTCTCATTGGTTCTGCCTGGTGGTCATGTGTCACCCCTGACCCAAACACTGTGGGTGAAGGGAGGGTGCTCTTTTCTGATTGGCCAGGCCTAGGTCCTATGAGCATCCCTGGAGCTGATGTGAAGGTGGGTCTACCAGAGGTAATTTCCCATTAGAAAATCAAAATGCCCACAGGAGAGCAGGGTGTGTGTGTGGGGGGGGTGGGGTGGGGGGTAATGCCAAACAAGTCAACCCACAGAATTTAATGATTACCAAGCACTAGAAGAACATAGATTTGTAGAATATCAGGATATTAAAAAACAGGGCCGGGGGATTCCTTAGGGAATTCCTACAGAGATTCCTTAATTCAGTGCTGTCCAACAAAAGTGGACTATGAGCCACAACTGTAACTTTAAATCTTGTAGTACCCACATTAAAAACAATAAGAAAAGAAAACAGAGGAAATTAATTCTAATAATACATTTTAATTAACCAACAAAATCGAAAATATTATCATTGGAAGGTAATCAATATAAAAAGCATTAATGAGATATTTTATATTCCTTTTTCCTATTAAGTCTTCAAAGTCTGTATTTTATACTCACAGAACATCTTAGTCCAAAATCTAAATTTTCCCCAGAAATACTTGATCTGTGTGTAGATTTTATCAAATTCACAATGGAAAAAAGTAGGTTCCCATACCCACGTTGTTTCAAATGTACTTGAGAATTCCCCATGACTTAAGACTTGTATATCTGTTTTAAAATTCAGATTAATTAAAAACGAATACAATTCCAAATTCAATTCCTCAAGTCCCACTTGAGGAATTTCAAGCAAGTGGTTACCATATTGAACAGCAGGCCCTGATCCAATGTGTTTGTCAGACGGAGGGGGAAGTGACGTCCAGGGAAGGGAGTGGCCCTTCAAGGTCACTGAGCTGACCAGGGGCAGATCCCTGGTCTGGCCTTCCGACTCTGTTGGGGGCTTTCCACTCCATCTCACGCCTGCCCTGTTCTGAGTAGGTCAGTGAGCACTGACCAAGGAAGCAGCACTAAGGCAGTGGGAGTCCAAATCTTACTGAGGCTCAAATTCTTGCTCAGACTGTAAAAAGTGTTCCTTTATTTTATGTTAATCTTGTCCGTAACCATCCCTGCTACTGGATGATAAATGTGTTTGGAATGAGTGCATAAACGCATCAGCAGACAGTATGCATTTATTGAATACCTCGTGTTCTAAGCACTGCACCCAGCCTTGGGACGTGGAGGTAAGGCTGGCCCAGCTCCTGCACTTAACGGGCTCACCATCTGGGTGGTGGGGGCAGGGTGGTAAATGCATCATTTAGGGGGCGCACAGGATGGTGTGGGGCAAGTGCTTGTGGGAACAAGCAGATCTCGTGCCTCATGAATGGAAACCACCAGCAAACAGCCTCTGGGGCTGGTTGAGTCCTTGGGAAAATCCACAGGGAGCCCACACCTGGCACTGTTGGGTGTTGGGCCTTGGCCTGTGGGCGTGGGGGTGTTTGGGTAACAGCCCAAAGGCTAGGAGGGGTTGTTTTGGTTGGAACTGAGAGGGGCTATTGTTAGGTGAAGCCTCAGCTTGTTGGTGTGTGGGGTTGGCTCGGGACCACGGGGTGGGTACAGGTTGGAGTGTCTGCCACCAGTTAACATCGCTCGCTGAGCACCCACAGCATCCTCCTCTCTGTTCACCATTGTGTGCTCGAGAGCTCTCTCTCTCTCTCTGTCTCTCACACACATACACACACACACGTGCACGCACACACACGTGTACGCACACGTGATTGCTACATGATTTAATTTGTGGAGCCCCGTGCACTACAAAAATGCAAGGGTCCCTGGTTCCGAAATGAAGAATTTCAAGATGGTGGCATGGAAGCCGCGTGTTGACCAAGTGCAGGGCCCCTAGCGGGGGGTCCTCTACGACTGCCCAGGTCCTGAGTCCCAAGTCCCAAGTCTGGGACGGCAACCGCCCACACATGCACCCCGCAAGGTGCCTGCTGGTGGTGCTGGACTCGTGCCTTCCCTCTGAAAGGCGAAGCAAGTAGGGCCAAGTGTTTTAGGGATTTGTTATCTCTTGCAATCTGCCCATATCCGGCTGTGAACGGTGACGATCATACCCACTGTACATATGGGGACATGGAGATGATGAGAACGACCCAGGACCCGAACCCCACACTTTGCTGAGTCCGAAGCTCAGATTCGTTCCTCGGCCTGCCCGCTTCTCCTGCTGAGAAGAGTAAGCCTCCTTGCTTGGTGTCCTTTCTGATTTTTTCCCTAATGTTCTTTTCCTCTGAAGTTTTAGATGGTGAATCTGATAGAAAAATGGAGTCACCAGGTTCCTCTAGCCACATGGGGTTGGTCGCTCTTCCTGTCAGTGGGTCCCCACCATGAGGACCTGTGGTGTCCCCACCCAGCCCAATCACCAAGGATTCTCCGGGGGCGGATCTGAGTCACCTCCAGCACTTGTCTGCTTCTCTCCACCCCCATGTGGACTCAGAAGCAGCCCATTTTCCTTTAACTCTTTCTCAGGGTGTTGGTCACCTGAGCCGCACAGGCTCTTTCTGAGATTTGGGCTCATGGAGAGAATTGCATCACAGAACAGCAAACAATGGGCAAGTGACATTAGATGCTTCTCCTCTTAGTCATCTCCGGGCCCCCACTGCCTCCCAGGGCTCCTTCCTGACCACGGCTTCCCTGGAACCTCCCGTGTTCCATACCTCCTTACTTCTCTCCCATTCCTCCCTGCTACCCAGGCTGTATCTCCTCCATCTTTCCAGGGATGTCCGTTCATTCATTCATTCATTCATTCACTCACTTATTCACTCCTTACTGAGCATCTAGGATGTGCCAGGCACTGTGCTGGAGATATGGGGCTGAAGTCTCTGCCTTCATGGGCTCCCAGGCTGGTGGGAAGATGGACCTGAAATGCCTGACACAGATACACAGCTTGGCTTCTGAGTTTTGATTGCTACAGACGCTATTGAAGGCAAGGAATGGAAAAGTAGAGCAAGATGGGGAAGACCCTTCTTAGATTGTGTGACATGTAAGCCGAGACCTGGAAGATGAGCAGGGACCAGCATGGGAAGAAGGAGACAGAAGGAGGTCCTTAACAGAGGGTACACATGGGCAAGGTCCCTGAGGCACGGAGGAGCTGGGGAGGTCTATGCAGAGTAGAAGGGAGCCAGGGTGCCTGGGCTGCAGCGAGCAAGGGGGACAGCAAAGGAGATGGGGTTGAGGAGCAGGTGGGGTCCCTTGGTGCAGGGGCTGGGATGTGATTCCCAGTCCAGCAGGAAGCTCCAGGAGGCTCCTGAGCATAGGAGTCACATGGTCTAATTACATTTCAAGAAAGACTTCTCTAGCTGTTGGGTGGAGAACAAGCTGGAGGATGGAAAGGACGAGTGGGAGTGGGGGACAATGGCCCACAACTTTGGGGTTCACATGCTGGATGAGGATGGCTGGGTGGGGAACGGTGATGATAGAGGTGGAAGAGGCGGACAGATTGGACATTTCTTTCAGAGGTAGGACTGGATTGTGCTAGAATTGTGTTTGGTGATGGAAGCTGATTCCTCCATTTCTGGAACTTCTTCCCTCATCTACAGGCCCTTGCCTTCAGACGTAGCAATGATGCATGACAGCAACCACCCAGGGCCCTGGGTACAAAACTGTATTCCTGGGTATTAGAGGTGGGCACGAAAGGCTGGTGGACCGTTGGATGGTGTTATAGACCCAGTCAAGCACCACGTGGAGGGGTTAAATGGGGGTGACCTTTGATAACCCTCTTTTCTTCCTTATCACTGAAGTAATACACAAAAAAGTAAAAAGATTGATGATGTCACTTGTTGTTGGCAAGGACTTGGAGAAAGAAGTATCTTGAATACCATCAGTGGGAAAACCACCAGGCAAATCTTATTTTTGGAGAGTACTTTGGGGTCATATATTTACATTTAAAATATGCATGACCATAGACTCAGCTTCTTAGAATCTTCCTTAAGAATGAGTATGTACGTACCTGCCCGTGTGTCAGCATGGCCTGGGATCTTCACAGCACTGGTGTTTGTACTAGTCAGAAATTGTAAACCAACACCCTAAATAGTCACCAGTCGTGGACAAGTAGACAAACTGTGGTCATCCATACCGTAGACATGACGTAGCAGTTAAAGTGACTGAGGTAGCCATCTTTATGACAAGCTCTCCCAGGCCACCGGGTAAGTGAAAAATCAAGTTACATATTAGCACAGCACATACGTTAGGAGACCAATTATGTAAAAAAAGAAAAAAATCTCCTAAAGAATGCTTGCTGCCTCTTTCTAAATGTACATACATATCCATGCAAAATGCACAGAAAAAAGAACTCAAAGGAATGACATTAAACCGTTCACAGCGGTCACTGATGGGAGGGGATGGGCCCTGCGATGGGGGTTAAAGATGATGCTGGCCTTAGGCGTTTTGTTTGACGGCTTCACCATGAGTCTCTTTTCGTGAATTACTGGTGTAATTAAAAAGTTCAAACTAAAACATGTATTCATTGCAAACCCTCTGAAAATGCAGCAAAATGAAGGGGAGAGAAATACCCACAAGATTACATCCCAAAGGTAACCATTATTAAGGTCTTTGTTTCCAAATCTTTCCTGTATTTTCCCATGCTTTAAAAATATGACTCTATTATTAAACACACTATTTTATGATCTGCTTTTTTTTTACACTTCATATCTTTCCATGCCATTAAAATTTTCCCAAGCCAAGTTTTTTTTTTTTTTAATGCATTGTCTTATGCTCCTGGTTTTACCATTTCATATTTAAATCCTCTATGGTTGACACATAGCACATTTCTAATTTTTCTTTATTAAATACAAACTTTTAAGCACCTCTTTATACAATTGTCCAGTTGTTTATTTAGGAGAATTTTATTAGGAAATTATATCAGTTAAGGTGATTTGGAAGCTCTTTTTTTTTTTTTTTTTTAAGTAGGCTCCGCACCCAACGTGGGGCTTGAACTCATGACCCTGAGATAAGAGTCGCATGCTCTACCAACTGAGCCAGCCAGGCACCCCTGGAAACTCTTGGCATGCAATGCCCAGTTGCTTTGCATGAAGGGGAAACCATTGCAGACTGAACAGGGCAATATGTTCCTGACAGTCCCCTTTGCCCGAAGGTTTTTCAAGAGGAGCTTCTTGTCCAAAGGGAGAAAAGGTTCCCAGTGGTGTCTTCCTCACAGGAAACCTTTAGAGAGGGAGGAGATGTAAGTCTGTCCAGGTTGGTCTTCAGAGAACTGCCCAAGGGACCCCCAAAGTCTCTCCCAGAACTGATTTGAGGTTCCAGTGACAAGAAGAATACCATGGAAACCATGTCGGGGTTAGCCGTGAGTGTGGCCCCTGGGTGGATCTCCAAAGATCCTGCCCTCAGAGGGAGGTCAGGAGTCAGGTTCCCTCGAGGCCCCCAAAGACAGAGTGTCTCCAAGTGTAACCACTGCACAAAGTGTGTTCACCTCCCCAGACAGGATGCTGCGTGTTGTTAGAGGTAAAGACAAAGCCGTGTGAGAGAAGGGTTCTGTGCTGGGCCCAGGAGGTGAGCGGTAAACTCTCTGGAGTTTGCCTGAGGGCTGGAGCGGCTGTGGACTCTGCACGTGGCTGGCAGGACCAGCTTGGGGACAGCTTCTCCAGCAAATCCTCGACTCTCCATCCTTCATACGAGCTCCCCATCGAGCCATCTTTGGTCCAGTGCACGCAACATATTGATAAAAGTGACCACTCACAAGATCACTTTGCAGTATATACAAATATCGAATCATCATGTTGTACACCTGAAACCGATATAGTGGTGTATGTCAATTACACCTCAATAATAATAGTAATAATAATAATAATAATAATAATAATAATAATAATAATAAAAACAACCTGAGGGGCGCCTGGGTGGCTCAGTCAGTTGAGCGTCCAACTCCTCTTGATTTTGGCTCAGGTCATGATCTCAGGGTCATGAGATGGAGCCCCGTGTTGGACTCCGTGCTGCTCCTGGAGTCTGCTTGGGATTCTCTCTCCCTCTGCCCCTCCCCCACTCTCACTTTCTCTCTCTTTCAAAAAAAAAAAAAAAAACCAAAACCAACCCAAACCATCCATATGATTCAAAGGTGCATCCAGAATAGTCATCACCCCCGCAGCCCCCAAATGCTTCTCTTCTGACGGTCCCTGTTCGGTTTTCTGCAAATACTAAGTGCATTCATAAGTGCCATGAAATCATAGTATCGCTGTTGACCCCCACTTTGCAGTCACCCTGAACTTCAAAGATCGCACAAATATATTCCCTCTGTACTCGCTACATCACCCCTGCCACACACTCATCATCGCCATAAGAACAAATACTCACAGAGAGCTGATCACGGGCGGGGCATTCGGTTAAGCACGGTAGCATTCGTGATTTCACTTAATACTCATGAGACCCTGGAGAGGTAATAGCCTCACGGCAGGTCCCCCCTGTCGTTTTGAGTCCGCAGTCCACACCATCCTCACAGTTGCCAGAGTACGGGGGCCTAGGTGTGGTAGCTGCATTTCCTTTTTGAAATTAAGACCATTTCAGGGGCTCCTGGTTGGCTCAGACAGTGGAACGTTTGACTCTTGATCTCGGGGTTGTGGGTTCGAGACGCATATTGGGTGTAGAGATGACTCAAAAATAAAATCTTAAAAAAAAAAAAATAAATAAAATCTTAAAAACAAAAAAGGGAATTAAGAACCTTTCATCCACATAAAACATACCTTACATGTGAGATATTAATAATGATGATGATAATGATGATATTGATAAATTCATATACCCACATCCATCTTGGGAGAGCTGACATTACAAGGTCTTGAAGCTTCACCCTTGTGCCTTGGCAGCTCTTCCTCTCCCTCCCATCTGGAGGCAATAACTACCCTGGATTTTGTATCTATTGTTCCTTTACCCTTTTCCTTATAGTTTTCTCACAGTTGGATGCAGTCTTGAACGATATATTGTCTAGCTTTGCATGTTTTGAAATTCAGAGTAATAGCATCGGACAGCATTTTCCTACAGGGCGTGTGTTTGTTGCATGTTTTGTTTGTGACATTCACCCACGTTGTTGAGTGCAGCTGTAATGTGTTTGTTTTTGCTGTCGAAACACACCGTATTGTGTGAATAAACTGCAAATCATCAATCCATTCTCCTCTTTATGGACATAGGGTTGCTGCCGTCCACATTGATTACATCTCCTGACGCACACATGGAAGGGTTTCCAGGTGAGACTCACAGGAAGAGAAATGCTGGGTAGTAAGGTGTGTGCATCTGAACTTGACCCGACGATGCCAAGTGGCTTTCCAAGATGCCTGTATGAATCTATGCTCCCACAAGCAGTGTATAAGAGCTTGCATTGTTCCACAGCCCTGACAACACTTGGTGTTGTCAGACTTCAACACTGGCGCCAGCCTGGTGGGTGTAAGTTGGCATATTATGGAGGTTTTAGGCTTGCATTTCTCTCATTCCTGATGAGGTTGGGTGTCTTTTCATGCTTCTTGGCAATATTGTTTCCTTACCTGCACAATGCTGGGTTATGTTCTCTAGTCCTTTTTCTAGCATGTTGTCTTTTTCTTATTGATTCTTTAGGAGCTCTTTATATATTAGGGTCCTAATTTTTTGTAAATTACATGCATTCCGGGTGTCATTTCCCAATCCATGGCTTATCTTTTCACTTTCTAAGTGGTGACTTCTTGTGAACAGAAGTTCTTTTTCTTTTCTTTCTTTTTTTTTTTTTAAAGATTTTTATTTATTTATTCGACAGAGATAGAGACAGCCAGCGAGAGAGGGAACACAAGCAGGGGGAGTGGGAGAGGAAGAAGCAGGCTCATAGTGGAAGAGCCTGATGTGGGGCTCGATCCCATAACGCCGGGATCACGTCCTGAGCCGAAGGCAGACGCTTAACCGCTGTGCCACCCAGGCGCCCCAGAAGTTCTTTTTCTTAACATAGGAGCATATATCCAGGTTTTTCCTTATGACGTGTGCTTTTTGTGTCTTTTTAAAGAAACTTCTCCCTCCCCTGAGGTCCTATATTTTCTTTCAAGAGTTTGCTTTGCACATTTAGGTCTTTTCGTCCACCCGAAATTGGTTTTGTATAAATAAGGATCCAATTTCAGTAATTTTCCACGTGCATAAGCAACCATCCTGGCTTTATCTATGGAATGCCTCCTTTCCTTCCTTACTTTGCAAAACCACCTCTTGTCGAGACCACATTTCTATTTATGCTTGAGTCGGCTTGTAGGATCTCTAGTTGGATCCACTGATCTGTCCTGGGCCAAACCCACGCAACTCCAATTACTAATGCTTTGAAACGAGTCTTAACGATCACTTTTGTATTGTGCGTATTGATACCTGGTAAGCCAAACTCTACTTCTTGTAATTCTTCAGGAATGTCTTGGCTCTTTTTGGCCTTTTGCTTTTCCTTATAAAGTACAGAAAGAGACTGTTGCATGCCATGAGCACCTTGTTGGGGTTTCATCTGGAACTGCACTGAGTGAAAATGGATTTGTGCAAAAATATATTTTATATAGTTAATATTTATTCATATTTACCTGTATGGTTGTCTCTTTTCTTCTCATTGTCCTATTTTGTGTTTTGGACCTTTCCTCTGGGATTATTTTCCTTCTTCCGGCGATACATCTTTATTTCTTTTTGAAAAGATTTTATTTATTTATTTGGGAGAGAGAGAGCACGAGCGGGGGTAGGATCAGAAGGAGAAGCAGACTCCCCACTGAGCAGGGAGCCTGATGCGGGCCTCGATCCTGGGACTCCAGGATCATGACCTGAGCTGCTTAACCAACTGAGCCACCCAGGCGCCATGAGATACATCTTTAAAAGTGTCTTTGTGGGGCGTCTGGGTGGCTCAGTCAGCTAAGCATCCGACTCTTGATTTTGGCTCAGGTTCTGATCTCAGGGGCATGGGATCCAGCCCTGCACTGGGATCCATGCTGGGTGTGGAGTCTGCTTGGGATTCTCTCTCCCTCTCCCCCACCCCTGCTGCTTTCTCACTCTCTCTAAAAAAATTAATTTTTTAAAAAGATTTTATTTATTTATTTGACAGAGAGAGACAGCCAGCGAGAGAGGGAACACAGCAGAGGAGTGGGAGAGGGAGAAGCAGGCTCCTAGCGGAGGAGCCTGATGTGGGGCTCGATCCCAGAATGCCGAGATCACGCCCTGAGCCGAAGGCAGACGCTTAATGACTGCGCCACCCAGGTGCCCCAGTAAATTAATTTTTAAAAGTAAAAAATAAAAGTGTCTTTGTTGAAGATTTATTGGTGGTCAAGATACCCAATATGGGCTTATTGGAAAATTTTGTCCTTGTTCTTGAAAGATAGTTTTGCTGGGTATGCAATTCTAGTTGATAGTTATTTTCCCTTGGTCTCTGGCTATAGTTGTTACAGTTGAAAAGTCAGCTGTCCTCAAACTCTTGTGGTTTTTTTTGGTTGGTAATTCTCCATTTCTCGGACTGTATTTTCTCTTTGACCATGTCTCCTGTAGGTTCATTACGTTCTCTATGGATGCGGACTTGAACTTTTATCTTGCTTCAGATTTATTGTGCTTTTCGAATTCATGATGAGCCACATCTTTCATCAATTTTGAAAAATTCTTAGCCATTCTCTTTTTGATTATTGCTTTTCTCCCCTTGTATTCATTTCTTGCGGCCACAAATTTAGTCTAAAAACAACAAAAATTCATTATTTCACAGTTCTAGGGGCCAAAACCCCTTAAACAGTATGTTTGGGCTGAAATCAAGGTGTTAGCAGGGCCATGTTTCCTCTGGAGGCTCAAGAAAGGGAATCTGCTCCTTGTCTCTTCCAGCTCCTGGTGGCCGCCAGTTCCCGTGGGCTGACAGCCATTGTAGTCCAGGCTTCAAGGGCAGCACCTTCAAACCTCTCTCTGCTTTGTCTTCATACTGACTTCTCTTCTGTGTGTTTTCAGAGCTCCCCTGTCTCCTTCTTGGAAGGACACTCTGATGCCATTTACAGATCCTGGACAATCCAGGCTAATCTGCACATCCTAGGACCCTTAACTTAATTACATCTGCAAAGACCTTTTTTTGCCATATGTGGTTACATTCACAGGTTCCAGGCATCAGGGCATGGAAATCTGTGCGGGGGGAGCTATTTTCAGTCTACCAATGACATGTGTGTCACACCCTCCCTCTAGCCCTCATGTCTTTAGTCTTTATTTCATAGTTTATCACATTGTCCCTCTGTGCTGTGTTCTAGGTAGTTTCCCCAGATATAGCTTCCATTTCCCTGGATGATATTTCAGCCCTGCATAATCCACTATTTAGTCCAGACATTGATGTTTACAATTTCACTTAATATATTTTTCTTTCTTAGAAGTTCTATTTGGTTCTTTTTCCTTTCTCCATGGTCAATTTTATAATCTCTTGTTCCTTGCTCAGCTTGATTTTCTTTTTGCAGAAAATTTTTTAAGATTTATTTATTTGAGAGAGAGAGAGAATGTGCATGTGAGTTGGGGGAGGGGCAGAGAGAGAGAATCTTCAAGCAGACTCCCCGCTAAGCATGGAGCCTGACACAGGGCTCAATCCCCAGACCCATGAGATCATGACCTGAGCCAAAATGAAGAGTAGACCCAACTGAGCTGCCCAGGCACCCCAGTTTGATTTTCCTTTTAATTGATTCAATTCTTTACATTGAATGTGGCTGGAGAAAAAGTCACCACTCTTTTATGAAATTTTCCTTTGGAAATGATCAGAGAAATGGGCCAGTAGCTGGAGAGGATTGTAGGGTCAAAGTGATAATCATGATGATGATGACAATGATGATGATGATGATGATGTTGGGGGAAGGTGGACATTTATATGGTGATGAGAATGACCTAGCAGACAGGGGTCAGTTCATGGGGCAATGTTCTTGTGTGGGGGAGAGCAGAAGGTCCAGGGCACGAAGGGAGATATGGGGCTCAGGTATGGCTGGAGAGTTCACTTCTAGCAACCAGGGAATGGCAGAGCCCAGAGTCAGATAGGTTAGAATGAGGTGATGGACAGGTGTGGGCCATCTCTTCCGGTTGCTTTGCTCCCGCAGTAAATAGGAAGGAAGGTCATCGGCTGAGAGTGAGGATGGGGAGGAGGTGTCCAACCTGTGAGAGAGAGAAGGTGTAACATGGTCATCTGTGAGAGTGGGAATTCGATTGGAATAGATCGTCAGCAGCCCAAAACACACGGGATGCTGGTGGGCTGAGTTTAATAGGAGACTGATCAGCATGGTTGTGTTTTTCTAAAGCACAGATTTGACCATGTCCCTCCCTTGCTTAAAACCCACATTCGCTCCCCTGCTCCACACTCCTTTGTGTGGCATTCAAGGTCAGCTGTAACCCAGCTCCACTCAATCCCAGTCCTGCCTTTTACACCCCAGCAACTCAGAGTTACTTGAAATTTGCCAAACAGAGTTCACACTTCTCTGTCCTGGCTCTTACTGTTCCCACTGCCTGGAACGCCCTTCCCTGCCTCACCACTTCCCTCCCACAATGAGCTCCCCTCCAATGATGAGTCTGCCTAGGGAATCTGCTTCACTTTTGCCTCTTGTTCCTCACCCCACAGTGCCCTGGATGGAATTTTCTCATCTGTTACAGCTCCCACTAAACTCCATTGGCAATCATTTATGGTTTTTTCCTTGTCTACCTCATTGAGGGCATAGACCGCCTTCTGTCCTTTCTGTGTCCCTGGCATCCTGCACCGAGCAGGTGCTAAGACAGTGTCCACCGAGAGGACTGACTGATGGCTTCTAGAGGAGAGCTGGGTCAGGCCAGCAGGGGTGTTACCCAGAGGGCCATTAGTGGGATCACTGGACTGCAGGGAAGAGACAAGAACATTAGCCAGGAAGCAGAGCCAAAGCCTGAGGTCAGGAGAAAGCAGGCCAGGCTCCCAAGTGTAGGGCTGAGAGGGAAGTGGAAGGGGAGGCTGAGGGAGCAAGCGGGGAGCCGGCGGGGTGGGGCCTCAGGGTCCATGACGCACATCTTCAAACTCTGAGCAGCTGTCAGGGTGGTTCTGCCTGTCACCTGGTCCTTGGGCTGGGGAGGGGCATGGGCTGCGGCAAAGCACCTTTCTCTCTGGGAATCTTAGCTTTCTAAAGGTAGGAAAGATGTGGGGCTCCCCCCAGCCTCTCATTTGTCAAGAACCAAATGCTCAACTCCCAACAGCTCCAAACATGTGTTTGGGGAATGAGGTCAAATGGGCATCTGGACACAGCCTGGAGTAGTGCCGGGGCGGAGCTTAGGGGTCAGGCTGCCTGTCACCCCCAAGCTGTGGCACTGTGGGGGACAGCTCTGTTGTCTGAGCCACAGTTCTCATTTGTATAAGGAGGATGACGTAGAAGACACCTTAAAAGTAGGCAAAGGAGTTGGCCACAGCATGGATGACCCTAGAGGGCATATGCGGAGTGGAAGAAGTCAGACAGAGACGGACAAACACCGTGCGATTTCACTTATACGTGGAATCTAAAAAAACAAAACAGATGGACAAACAGAAGAAGCCAGAAACCGTCTCATAAATACAGACAACAAACTGGTGGTTGCCAGAGGGGTAAGGGTGGGGGGATGGGTGAAATGGGCAAAGGGGGTTAAGAGGCACAAACTTCCAGTTCTAAAATAAATATCTCACGGGGACAAAAAGTACAGCTGAGGGAATAGAGTCAATAATACTATAGTATCTTTGCAGGGTGACAGATGGTAACTGCACTTACCGTGGGGAGCATTTTGTAATGCATATAAATGTTGAATCACTATGTTGTACGTCTGAAACGAATATCATCCTGCATGTCAGCTATACTTCGATTCATATAAACGGGCAAATGATTTGGATAGATCTACGTCCAAAGAAGACCATACACATGGCCAGGAAGCACAGGAAAGCTGCACAACCAATCCGTAGTCATTCGGGAAATGAAAATCAAACCCACGATGGAATACCACTGCACGTTTGCTGGGCAAGAGTCCAGCCTTGGAACCTTCGTGCGTCGCTGTGAGGGTGTCCCATGGGCTACAGTCTCTTTGGAAAAACATTTTCTCAAAATGGTAAACATGAAGTTAGCACAGGACCCCACAATCCCGCTCCTAGGTGTCTACTCAAGAAAAATGAAAGCAGGGCACCTGGGTGGCTCAGTCGGTTAAGTGTCTGCCTTTGGCTCAGGTGGTGATCTCGGGGTCCCAGAATGGAGCCCCGCATCTGGCTTCTTGCTCAGCGGGGAGTCTCTCTCTCCCCCTGCCCCTCCCCCTCCCCCGCTCAGGCTCTCTCTCTCTCTCTCTCTCTCTCTCTCAAATAGAGTCTTAAAAAAAAAGAAAAATGAAAGCATATATCTACCCAAAAACTTGTACGTGAATGTTCACAGCAACATTATTCATAATAGCCAAAAAATGCAAAAGATGTAAATGTCAGTTCTCTGGTGAATGGAAAAGCAAATTGGTATATCCATTCAGCAGAGTACTATTTGACAAGAAAAAAGAGAAATACGGAATAATCTATAACACAGGTGAACCTCAAGGGCATCATGTTAGGTGAAAGAAACCAGACCAAATGGTCGCACAGGTATGATTCCATTTCTATGAACTGTCCAAGGAGAGAAATCAATGGAGACGGAACATGGATTTGTGACTGCCTAGGGCTGGGGGGGAGGTGCTGGTTGGGGGATGGGGAGCGACTGTAAATGGGCAACGTTCCAACACTAGGTTGTGGCGACAGTGTCCCACTCTCTAAATGTAATAAAATACATGGAGTTGTACACTGCAAATGGGCGACTTTTGTGGCACGTAAATTATACCTCGATACAGCTATTTAAAAGGGGAGGGACCCTCACTGTGATCTATGGAAAGTCAGAAAAAATTTAAAAAGAGAGAGAGAGAAAAGGGGAGGGAGATAATGATGTTCACTTTGCAAGGCTGCGGGGGGACTGAGTGAGAAATCGTGCACAGCGTACCGAGTGCCTGGAAGGGAGTAGGCGCTCGCAGCTGGGGCAGTGGCTGCCCCTGGAGGCCATCACCCTCGCCATGGCAGAGCATGCTGGCCCCTCTGCAGGCTGCCGGGCCCCTCAGTTCTTTGCCTAGGGCTTTCTCATGCCGCATCCGCAGCAGGCACGAGGTGCTGGGGAATGGACCCCTCTTCCCAATACACTTAATGACAGCCACGAATTGGCGTATGAAGGGCTTACCGAGCTCAGCTCAGGGTCTACACTGGCTCCCAGAATTTCCCTGTTGGTGCTGGGCTCCAGCTGCCCAGAGCTTAGGTGGCTTCCATCCCCACTCCCCTACCGGCATCTCCTGGGATGACCTTTCCAGAAAGCTACAGGTTCAGGGAGTGAATCCTTACATCGGGTCTAAGGCCGCGCTCCCAAGCACTAGCTGTGACCACGGTCCTAATGGAGCTGACTTTCGTGACCCCAGCTGGCCCGTCTCCATCCTGCTCCCAGGGCGCTGTCCATCCGCCCCGGCTCTGCTCTGCTCTGAGGAGGGAGGCCTTGTCCTGGAAGGACCTGAGGCCCAGGGAGGGAAAGAGAAGGACCCAAGGATTCTCCAGATGATGACAGAACTAGATGAATTGAAGACTGACTTATGTGCAAAGTACCTCCCAAGTGTTATCCTCACAGCGGCTCTGTGCCTCACCTGATTGAGTTGGAAACTGAGGCTCAGAGAGGTAAAGTGACTTACCTAAGGGCACACAGCGATTAGCTGTGATGTCTGAACTTGGAACCAGGGCTTGCCTTCTTGGTCACTGCACCGGAGCCCTGTTCAGTAGGGACGCACCTTTTTTCTGTTTAGACTTATGGGGAGTCTGGCTTTACCGGGGAGGTTTCGCTTTGCTCTGCATGCTGCTGCGTTGGCCCCGAGCCCAGCTGTAAGGACACCATCCAGGCATGTCTTTGGTTGGGTTATTTTTTTTTTTTTTTAAAGATTTTATTTATTTATGTGACAGAGAGACAGCCAGCGAGAGAGGGAACACAAGCAGGGGGAGTGGGAGAGGAAGAAGCAGGCTCCCAGCGGAGGAGCCTGATGTGGGACTCGATCCCGGAACGCCGGGATCACGCCCTGAGCCAAAGGCAGCCGCCTAACGACTGCGCTACCCAGGCGCCCCTGGTTGGGTTATTTTTCTACAGACTTATGGTTTCGGGGAAACCCACTCTTGGGAGACGACCTGCAGACTGTCTGGGGAACAAGGACGCTAGTGTGGCCTCCTTTGAGGTCCCACTGACTCACAAACAGGGCTAGACTCTAAATCTGTTTCCCGGCCCGTAAACTGTGTTTATGGGGTACTGTCCTGGAAGGGCCACTGTGAGGGCAGCCTTTGGTGTGGCCTTGGAGCCTGGGGCCCCGGGTTTCAGGTCAGTGATCCCTGTGAGAAAGCAAAGCTGTACTTGGGTAGGAGGAGTCCTGACCCTTCCCCACCCCCATCCTCAGGCCAGTTCACTTTGTTCGGCTGAGAGCAGGGGTTGGGGTGGAGGAGAGGAGGGACGGGGGAGAGCCCACTTTTACTGCGTGCTTAGCCCAGACCTACTGTGCATTAAGCACTGAGAGCCAGTTCCCACTCCCACAGAAGTCCCGATACTTGGAGGGCAGGGGACAAAGAAACTGCCAATTACAATGACAGTACAATCATAGCAGCGTTTATTGAGCACTTACTGTATGTAGGAGCTTCATAGGCACTCTGCCATCCAGTCCTCACAGTGACCCACATTGTTGCTGCCCCCATTTTACAGGCAAACAGCCCAGGCACGGCAAGGCTCAGTCCCTTGTCCAACGGTAGAGCGAGAACTGAGAAGAGACAGATTTGAACCCAGGCTGTCTACAGGTGAAGCCTCCCCCTCTATAGCCTCACCAGAAGTGGGGGCATGGAGGCAGCCTAGGGGAACCTACTCTGTCGGGGGTGGGAGTTGGAAACACACTGGTTTTCGTACTGATGCCTGATTGGGGCTTTGAAGGATGAATAGGAGTTGGATGCAGAATGGATGGGGAGTGTGTCCCGTCAGAAGGAACAGCCTATGCATAGGTAGATAGGCCTGAGCTAGCGTGATGGGTTTGGGGAGTTCCAAGCTGTTCTGTATTGCTGGAGCATAAAGCATAAGCAGGGGAGAGGTGAGGTGAGGCTACAGACCAGGCTCTAGGCACGGAGGGCCTGCCCTGTCCTGCTAAATCATTTGCTCTTTGTATAAGTCACTGTCCCCACCCTCCAGGGGCCTTACCTGAGCCCGGGGAGGTGAGCCATATGGTCAGGAAACGATGACGAATAATCCACGGCCTTGTAGGTGCAAGTGTGGGGAGGATGGAGGAGGGAGCCTGCCCTGGGTCTGGGAGGGATGGGTCATGGGGAAGACTTCCTGGAGGAGGTGCCATCTTGCCGGGGGTCCAGAATAGGAGAAGGAGGCATACGGACAAAGGTGCAGAAGTACCAGGTGTGTTCTGGGGCCGTGGAGAGGATAGTGGGGCAGAAGGTATGGAAAGAACGGTCAGCAAGCCTGTGTTCTGTTCGGCCCTGCCTACCTAAAGCCCTTTGCCGTCTGCCTTGGGGTCAACTCCCAACTTGCTGCTTCCCACCGGGGAGACCTCAGGCAAGTCACGACACCTCTCTGAGCCTGTTCCCTTCTCATCTGTAAAATGGGTGGAAAGAAATGACCATACCCTCCCGGAGTTCAGATGAGGGGTTCTCTCAGTCCGGTACCATCACGAGGATCTTCGCCCTGTCGGCCAATCACCTTCACCAGGGGCTGGCAACGTTGTTCTGTAGAGGGGCTAACAACAGACGTTTGGGGCGTCGTGAGCCCTTTGGTCTCTGTTGCATTTACTCAGCTCTGCCATCGTAGCGTGAGAGCAGCGAAACAAAGCGAGAACGAATGAGCATCGGTGTGTGCCAACACACTGTGTGTCTGGACGCTGAAATCTGAACCCCAGGTATTTATCATGTATTCTTCTTTTGATTTCCTCCCAGCCACTTAAAAACGTAAACGTCATCCTTAGTTTGTGATCTGCACAAAAACACGCAGCCGCGGGCCCCCGTTTGCCAACCTCGACCCAGACTACGATTTCTTTAATATTTTCTTTAGCTTCCCCCTTCCCTTGCTGAAATGTATTGGAAAAGGACACTTTCTATCACACCAACGCTTCTTAACATAAATAGGAGGTGACTGTAAGAATAGCATAAAAAAGCGAACGGGCATCATTAAATTCTCACCAGATCCAGCCCTGGGGGGCCTGTTCTCTGTTAGAGCTAGAGAGACGTGTCAAGGACAAAAGAGGACAAGATTGAGACTTTCTCCGGAACAAGTTCAGGACAAAAGTGGAAGAGGAATGAACAGGAGGACACTTCATGACAGAAGCCGATGTTACTTATCTGTGTCTCGTAGGGCCCAGCACGGATGTGGTCTCCTGAGTGCCCGGCGCCTTGCCTGGCGGTGGTGCTGGGCACTGCTGGGCAGCATGGTCCTGAGAGCTTATCAAGGTCACCGACCTTCTGGGGAGAAAAATACTGCCTCTGAGCAGCCCATCGGGCACGAGTCAACGCCTGCTAACTGTCCTGAATCATCCGAAGACAAGATGATGTCCAGAGCAGGGGAATTACTATTGTTAATAAAATACGAATCATAGTGATGGTGGGTGAATTCTGTTGAGGAGACGTTAGTGCCCGAAGGCCTCAGAGCATCTTTTAAAAGCATCTCTAAAAGAAGAATTAAAATTACAACAAGGCTAAGGCAAGTTCAGAGGAACAGCTTAGGCCTGGTGAAAAAGCCAAGTGGGACAGCCCTGGGACCCCAGTGGCCCCTTCCAGGCAGAGCTTCTGGAGGCTCAGGAAACCAGACAGTGGTCAGGGAATTTTAAGGCCCCAGGTAAGATGGTGGCTTCTGACATGTGGCCTCTTGTTTGATGTTTCTGGGCCTCCGTGGCCTCATCTGAAAAATGGGGATAATAATACTTTGTGTGTGGGAGAAAGGGGCTGGACCAGACAAGCGCTTGAGGTTCCCAAGTCCTGCCAGCTCTTCCCTGATGTGCCCGGTCTCCTGGTGGCCGGATGCTTTCCATCCGGGAGAACATACCTCACTCAGGGGCTGCCACCTTGCTGCCTAAGGCCCAGATCTGGCCCTTCACTGTGTTTTATTTGACTGGGATAGTTACAAGTCAAAAACCAGGGGCGTCTGGGTGGCTCAGTCGATTACGCATCTGCCTTCGGCTCAGGTCACGATCCCAGGGTCCTGGGGTCAAGCCCCACATCGGGCTCCCTGTTTAGCAGGGAGACTTCTTCTCCCTCTCCCTCTGCCTGCCGCTCCCCCTGCTTGTGCTCTCTCTGTGTCAAATAAATAAATGAAATCTTAAAAAAAAAAGTTAAAAAACAACTTTTGGGTTTTATTACTTATTATGAGGTACTGACACATAGACAGAAACACGCACAATATGCAACCCACCAGCTCAGCGATCCGTCACATGGCGAGCAGCTGGGTGACCACCAGCCGGGCCAAGAGAGATCGCACGGCACGGAGGGCCCCCAGAAGCCCCTTGTGCCTCTTCCCGTCTCTTTTTAAATTTTTCATGATGTGGTGGCTTTGTTCTGACACCGTGTCTGCCCCTGAGCGGCGTGGGGGTTTTCCACGCAAATGCTGCAATTCTCTGAGGGCAGCTAAGCATCCAATGATTCAGTTCAGTTCTGACGCGAAAGGGCTTGGAGTGCCGGGTTCAGTCCTGCGGGATTGCCCCCCGCTTCAACACCAGTCGCTAGTCCTGGGGGGCACCTGTACTTCCGACCAACTGGCTATAAATCGAGGGTTCCCATGACCCCTTGTTTAGGTGTGATAAGTCACTAGAACAGTTCATGCAACTAGGAAGACACTTCCCTGTGTGCAGTGGGCTGTTCCGAAGGACTGAACTGAGGAAGAGCCGAATGCGAGAGCTGCGTGGGGGACCTCTCACGTGCTTGCCAACTCGGAAACTCTCTGAAACGTGTTGCTTAGGGACTTTATGGAGGTTTCGTCATCCAGGTATATGATTGAGTAAAATCACTGGCCATCGGTGATTGCTGTCCATCTCCAGCCCCTTTTCCTTCCCAGGAGCTTGGGGAGGGGAGGCTGAGAGTCCCAACCCTCTAAATCATGCCTGGGGCTTTCTGGCCACCAGCCCGCCCCCCCCACCTGTGACGCTATCTTGCCCCCCGACCCCCATGACTCATCTCACTAGTGTACAAGGGACAGTAAGTTCCAAGGGTTTTAGGAGCTCTGGACCAGGAACCAGGAACCAGAGACAAAGACCAAATATTTATTTTTTTTATTAGACCACAGACCCTCTTTAAGCAGGGGCATGCACACTCCACTTGGCCACAGGCCCCCCCACCCCCTGTTGATCTGCATGGCCCAGTTCATAGATTTGTATTACGGGCTCAGCCTCGGCAAGCATTTGAAGGGGTGATCCCTGCTTTAGAGCTGCTCTTTGTCTTAATAGTAATAGAAACAGTTGCCGTCATCATAAATAATAATAATAATAATAATAATAATAATAAAGTAGCTATCAACTGTTGGGTATTTATAACATGCCAGGGACTATATTGAAGATATAAGATACAGTATTCCATTTAATCTTCACAGAAATCCTTCCAAGTAAGGACTCTTATGTTCTGTATTTTCAGATAAGGAAAGCGAGGATCAGAGAATTTGAGTACGTTTCCCAAGGCAACATAGCAAGCAAAGCAGAAAGCTGATGGAGCCCAGACCTCGAGGTGGGATGGGGAGTGGGACCTGCTCTAACCCTTCGGGAGCGGTTTTGTATTGGGGAGTGGCACAGGTTAGGGGGTCAGCTAGGCCTGGGTTTCAGCCTTCACACTGCCACCCTGGACAAGTGACTCAGTCTCTTGAGACTCAGCCTCCCTATCTATCTATCTATAGCATGGGAACAATGACAGCAGGGTCACTGTTAGGAATGAATGAGCTAGGTATTGGGTGGACATTCCATAAATAACTCTTCTCTGCATCTGGCCTAAGCAGAGGGGTTGCTAGAAAGGTGGGATCCCCATGAAGCATCCCATGTTTGCCTCCCTCAAGACCCAGTTCCAGGCCACCTCCTCCAGGAAGCCTCCCAACATTCTCAGCATCACCACGGTTCTTGTTCTTACTTTCAAATTCTCCAAGACTTTTGTTTACAGAACAGCATCCCATCCTGCACCTGCTGCCCCTCCTAGCCCAGTGTACTCACTCCTACCTCTGAATACCTTTGACTTTCCAGAGCACCCTGGACCTTGTCACTCATCACTTTTGACTTGCTGTGGGCATCACTGGTGGGAGGTCGGAAGGTCCCATGGATGGATTCCAGCCCAATGACAGAGGTTTGTCTCCGCTGCAGGGAAGGTGGGGACCTGTCTGATTTTGGGGATCCAGGGGTAAAGGGAGGTGTGTGTCCAACCACTGCATCAGGTGGAAAAGTCTAAGGGACAGAGTGTGGGGTTCAAGAGAGAATGTGGACTTTGTAGAGCCCAAATTTGGCCAGGCCCTAAATTCGCTGTGTGACATTTACAAGTTGTTTGAGCTTGCTGGCTCTCAGTGTCCTCATCTGTAAAATGGGGAGGTGAGCACGTGCTCATGGCATCGGTATGAGGACTAAATGTTTCCCCGCACGAGTAAAGCAAAGCGACATGCCTGACCCGTAACAACTGCTCGGCAAGGTCAGCTATCATCATTTCTATTTTCTGCCCAAGGTCAAGCTGCTGGCGTTGAGCTGGGTGAGGTGCTAAACGGTGGTCTTTCCTCCCAAGTGAGGCTCTCCTCAGAGAGGGTCTGTCCTCCAAGACCCCTCTGGCCCCCGGCCTTCATTTCCCATCGTTCCCCATGACACCATCTCCTGCCCTTCTCCAAGAGGTTGGGATGGAAAGTGGTGGTTGCTAACATTCCCTGGGGTGCTTTCATTTAAAGGGGTCCTTTAAGAGCCCCAACAGCAAGGCTCAGAGTCTGGTGACTTCAGAAGTCTTTGGAGTACAAAACAGCAACAACAATAATAATAGCTAGGTATCTAAAGTGCCTACTATGTGCCAGGCATGGCTTTGAATCCCTATCACGTGCATTCTCTTATTTAATTATCCCGACATAAGCATGAAGGTGGGACTCTTATCATCACCCTCAGTTTATAGATGAAGGAAGTCAGGCACAGAAGGGTTGAGTAACTTGTCCCATGTGGCACAGTAAGTGTCAGGGAAGGGACAAAGCCCGGGCAGCCTGAGTCTAGAGCCCCCGACACCAGACGTGTTGTCAAGACGCTTTACACACGTAATTATCTCGACGGCCTCTGCCTCGTAATACACCAGACTTCCCTTTCCTCACGCCAACCTTGTGAAGTAGGTATTATTGCCCCCAATTTAAAGGTGAGAAAACAGAGGCCTGCAGAGAGAATTGCCTTCTGTTGCCTCTGCTGCTGTGGAAATATTACTTATCAAGCCAGTCTGGATTCAAAAGCTGCTTTGTCCTGAACGCGCCCTTGGGGCTGGCTGGTGGGGGTATAGGAGTGGGAGAGAAGGGGCTGGCTTTGGGGACAGGGGTCCAGATCCGGTCTCCACTGCTGCTAGTTTCACGGCTCTGGGAAGATTCTGGAGCCTCGCTGAGCCTGGATTTCCTGGGAGGGCAATGAAGGGAGTTAAGCCCATCTCGAGGGCCGCTGTGAGCCTGGAATGGCTCAGAGCAGAAGGCACATAGCAGGTGCTCAATAAATTGTTCCATTGCCCCCAGAGCTATGTCTTTGGTTCCATACTGTCTTGACACTTTGCCCCGTGCCTCTCCTGTCCCACCTACCAGATGCGAACTAGGATGCTAGTTATTTAAGTACCTGCGGCTGGAACCTTCTTGAAGTCAAGGGCCACACCCATGCATCTTTAGATCTCCCACTTGGCCTGGGGCCTTTTATGTCGCTGGATGCAACCGATTCCTTTTTCAAAGTGAAAATGGTTTTCCATTTTTCTCCTTATAAGAGTAATACGTGCTCATTGCAAAATGGGGAAAGAATTTTATCGACCTTGTCGTCTTGAGGCGAGGATTAGATGAGAGAATACTGATGAAGCGTTACCGTTGTCCCTGGCACAGAGCTTTCGACGACTGTTCTATTATTCAGAAAGTACACAATGGTATTTTTTTAAAAGAAGTAAGAACCATCAGCTGACCTTTGGGATGACCTTACAGACTTTTTCTCTGCGTATACACACAGGCAGCCCCACAGACAGAAGATAAAGACTTTCAAAGTGGAGTTTATAGTGTTTTATCGCGTGCCTCTTCACTTCAGGCTAAATGGTTGGACCCCTTCCTATGCCGATAAATATCGCGTGTATTGGCCTCTGGATTGTCTGCATATTTCTCCTTACGGGTGCGCCGTGGCTCCCTTAGTCAGTCCCCTGTTGCTCTTGAGTTGGGCTGGAAGGTGTGAGGCAGGTGCAGACGAAAGAAGCCTCTGGCGGGCTAAGGCCCTATGGTTTCGAAACAGCCATCCGGGAAATCACCGAGGCTGACACGGTGACTTTTGCAGAGAGTCATTTCGAAGTTGTGCTGAGGACAATAAGGAGCTGGTCCTGTCATCGGGCCCGGGATGAGCTCAGACACATTCCTTCTTTTGTGGCTCTGGAAGGGGCCGTCCTCCGGGAAGGCCTTTGACTCACCCCATTCTTGCTGTCGCTTCCCAGGAGGTGTCCCCGTCGCTGGGACATCTGTTTCAGCAGAAATAGCTCCATGAGGCCACCGAGGGCCTGCCCCACCTGACTGTGAGGGCTTTCCCTGACACGCGAGGTAGCTGATTGCAGACCCGAAGTCGGAGGTGAGGCAAGTGCAGATTGACCCCCCCCCCCCCCCGCTTATGGGGGCATAGCAGCTGGTGGAGGAGAACCCAGGAGGGATCCCGGGGGGTAGGGACTCCCCTGCCCTGCCTTGTGGTTTCTGGAACTGCCAGGGGTCTCCCCGCAACAATCCACTCATCCTGGTTCCCCCACAGGGCTGCAGGGCCCCGCTCCCTGACGTGGGTGTGGGCAGGGCAATTTCCGAGCAGGACCCCACCTAAGGTTTCAGACCTGTGCTCTCTGGGCGCTGGAAAGGGGGAACGAATCTAGCTGCTCCTCGCCAAGTCTCGGTTCCCCATCTGTAAGAGGGGAATGGCGGTCCTTCCCCCCGAACTGATGAGGCTGGGGTAGGCTATGCCGATGCACGTGAAGCCCTCGTACCAGGCCTTGCACGCGGACTCGGGGGCTGGGACTGAGCTGAGCAGGGGAGCACGAAGAATGACTGAGATGCCTCACGGGCAGCAGGGAGAAGGCTCTCGGTAGCTGCCGATCCTTGACATCAGGGACCCATCTCTTTGCCCATCTCTGGGCACTTCATGGAGCTTTCGGATGATGAGAAGAGCCAGGAGACTCATCTCCTTTGAGAGGCTGCAGGCTTTAGAGTGACTTCAGAGAGCCACCCCCTGCCAGGGACACTTCCCGGGACTCAATAGGTAGCATTTCAATTCATTCTCACCGCAGCCCAAGGGGCAGAGGTATCCCTCCCATTTTATAGGTGGAGAAACTGAGGCTCATTGAGGTCTGGTCTCACATACCCGGTAAGGAGCGTCTCCTGGAGCACCGGGGTCGAAATTAATTAGGGCCCCTGAAAGAGGGGGGTCCTGTGTCCTTGGGCCTGGGCTTCTGGCTGCCCTGGAAGACAGTGAGTGTCCGGGGACTGCGGTGATGGGGTCTGGCTTCTCCTTCTCAAGGGAGCAATGGGTCCCACAGATGGTGTCCTCCCCTCCGTCAAGGAGCCCTCCCTCCATGGGATGAGAGTGACAGTGAACTGGAGGAAAGGCCACGGACAAATGAACCCACACGGGGGAAGAACAGGAGCCCCCTAATCTGGCTTGGGGGGTGCAGAGAGGCTTCCCGGGGCGGCACTACCGTTCACATTCACCAGAAAGTTTAAAATGAAAAGGACCGACTGTAGTAAATATGTACCAGCATGTGGAGCAGTCAGAACTCTCACGCACCACCGATGGGGGTGTGAATTGCGTAGCCAGCTTGGAAGGCTGTTCGGCAGTATGGAGGAATTCTAAACACACACATGCCCTGCGGCACAGCTGTCCGTCCACCGCCTTATCCCCCAGAGGTGCTCACGTTCACCAAAACACATACATGAGAGCATTCCTACAGCTTTACCCTGCAGGGCCCCCGGCTGCAAAGCACCCGAATGTCCATCGGCAGTAGAAAGGATCAATGATGCAGCCTGTGCTTATGCCCCGTACCACATACACAGCAGGGGGACAGAGGAGCATACTGCTACACAGAGCTACACGGATGGATCCCACGTAGATGAGACTGAGCACGAGAAGCCCAAAACGCGCTGGATGATTCCACGTACCCGAGGCTGGCGGGGAATCCATGGCGAGAAAAGTCAGAGTCTGATTTCCTTCTGGGAGCCTTTGGGTGTGTGGGCAACGATGTTGCGGGGGTGAGTCCATTGGGGTGTGCACGTGAAGAAATGCATTGGGCTGAACATGTCACATTTGTGCAGTTATTGAACATAAGGTCAACCTCTGTGCAAAGTCAAAACGAGACGGCCCACGAAGGAGAAGTGCTACCAAACTAAGCTCAGGAGGTAAGTAAGAACTGGCCACTAGGAAAGGGGAACCGTGCTCTTGGAGGAGCAACCGGCACATGCAAAGGCCCAGGGGCAGGAGTGTGTGGTGTTGCTTCTTGCCTTGCTCTGGGCTCATTTGATGACGCCCCTGGACCTCCATTCTCTATGCCTCTTTCTACTCATTGGAAGGTTTCCACCGTGGAACAGGCTGGCAGAAATCCCTTTGACAGTTCAGCGTTCCGGTCTACGCTGCCATGTTCTTCCTTTGCGCTGTGGAGGAGGGAGCTATAGCCAGAGTGGGATGGACAGGACTTGGAGTTCAAAGCTGGGTTCAAAGCGCACCTGGGCCATGAATTGTGTGTTCTTGGGTAGCCCTCTCACCCCCACAAAGCCTCAGTTTCCCCATCTGTAAGAAGAGTCTTTAACACATGGAGTTTTGGTAGTAGGGTAAAGGGGATGCTCGACAGATGTCCGTCACGTGGGAGTCAGTCAGTAAAGCCTGGAAGCGAGGGCCACCCGAAGTCACGCCTCCCCCTAGGGTGATCCAGCATGGCACCAATTAAGCCTCTGCAACCCTTGCCTCGATTTCTTGTCACGAGGAACCCAGATCACCACCTAGAATGGCGCCTGGCGGGGTTTCAAGGAACGTTGGCTCGTGACAGCTAGCATATTATACATGCCAGGCACTGCTTTAAGCTCTTCACACATGTGGACTTGCTTAATCCCCACAGGAGCCTCACGAATGACTACCCCCCCATTGTACAGAGGGGGAAACTGAGGCACAGAGCAGTTGAGTGACTTGCCCACAGTCACACGGTTAATCGACAGAGCCTGGCTCTGGATCCCCTCCTCATCACCCCACCGCCATACAGCGAGATTATACAGTGCCGCCCAGGTTGGCCTTCATGAGACAGGCCTGGAGAAGGTGCTGGAAGCAACCGGACCCCCCCCCCCCCGCCCCAAGCCTGCTGCCCAAGATCAGCGCTGTCTGGGCAGCCAGTGGGACACTCTGGCGCCTGACGGTGGTGAAACCCACGCCCTTTTCAAGGAAGGCAAACCCACCCAGAATAATTGTTGAGACAACATGCAGCTTAAGCCGCTTATAAGCCCGGAGGTGCCCAGGAGGGATGAGGCCTGGCAACGTGCTGCTGGTGCGGGCACAGCCAGAGTCGCCCTTCTGCCAAGCCTCCTTCTTCTCCTTCTTTTTTTTTTTTTTTTTTTTTTGGCTGTTGTTGTTGTCGTCATTATTGTTTTCTGGGAGGAGAGACGGAACATCTCAAGAATTTGCCCGTGCTGCTGAAAGAATTAATTTTCACCTCCAGCATCACACAAGGCTTGCAGCCACTCCCTTTTGTCTGTGCCATCACATTTTACTGCACTCTTTCGTTTTATCAGGAAGAAACCTGATGGGAATGTTCTAGAAGCTGCGGCCCGGGGGGGTCGGGGGGGGGGAAGCAGGGGAGAGGGAGCAGTGTATTCTCCCTGGCAGCAGCACTGACCTGAGATGCCAGAGAGGGTCCCTGAGTGTTGGATGGTGGGAGATGCTTTTTTCTCCTGCCTCTTTACACATTTGTGGGCTTTCTGTAGGTGCATAAGCAAAAGAATGGGAAAAAATGAATGGTGCTAATAGCTACTATTTACTGAGCATTGACTACATGCCCATTTTACGTGTATGAACTCATTTAACCCTGACAACCACTCTATTCGCACTTGGTCCCATTTCCAGTTGAGACTGAAGTGCAGAAAAGTAAATAAGGTAATGAAGGATCCAGACTATCAAAATCTAAAAAGGGGATGTCAATCACAAGACAGGGTCATCCACGAAGGCTTCAACATGGCAAAACCATGATGCTCAGTGGAAGAAGAGAGACACAGAAGACCACGTATTGTATGACTCCATTTATATGAAATGACCCACAAAGGCCAATCCATAGAGACAGAAAGTAGATTAGTGGTCACCTGGGGCAGAAGGCGGAAACAGGGAATGACAGCAAGTGGGCACTAGGGATGTTCCTGGGAGAGATGAAATGTTCTAACACGGATTTATAGTGACGTTTGCACAACTTGGTAAATTTACTGAAATCCAGTGAAGTGAGCGAATTATATAAGTTGGTCTAGCAAGTGTTGGAAGGTTGGGGTGGGAATGGGGTAGAGAGGCTATGAAAAAGCCAGCAAGGACTAGAGAATGTACCTGGGGCTGTCCTGGGGTAGGTGTGGTGCTAATGGAGCCTAAAGGAAGCACTCCACCCCAGACCTGGAGGGTTCTGGAAGGGCAGAGATTTTATGCATGAGTTTGGCACCTGCAGGCTGAGGGGTAGTTACCAGGTGAAATGGCAGGGGAGCGGGGCGGGGAGAATGAAGTCTTGTGTCCATTCATTTATTAATTCTTTTAGTCATTCATTCAGCAACCATTTATCGAGAGCTTGCCGTGTGCTCCTAGCACTTTGACAGAGCAGGCAGGATGGCTGTGACGGGAGGCAGAGGCCATACAGAGGGACTCATGGTTGAAGTTATGCCCTTCCACTGATGAGAAAACCCATCCTTGTTCAGCAGGCGGAGGCTGGCATCCCTCTTGGGGATATTCCTTTGTCTGTGCGAGTGATCCCCCATCCAGTGAAGACCCACCTGCGCTCCCTTTGGATGATGGATCGGGGAGGTGAGGGTGTCCAGGGCTGAGGGGATGGAAACACTGACCTCACTGAGCAGCTTGGGGTGGGACTGAACATCTGCCAGGGAGTGGGCCCAAAATTCTAGACCAGGCTTTGGCACCAATTTTCTGGGTGACCTGGGGCTAGTCCCTAACCCTCTCTGGACCTTGATTCTCTTGTCTGTAAAGTGGGAGCCCTGGGCTTGCTACTCTCCGAGGTCCATCTGGCTGACATTGATCACCAGCACTTCCGGCCTCAGAAGTCTCCAGAGCGACATGGGCTTGTCTTGGTGTGCCTGGAACTTTCTGGTTTTAGCATCAAAAACCCCGCATCAAGGGGCACCCCTGGTCCTGGGCAAATGAAGATAGTTGGTCACCCAATTAGAAGGACACTGGGTTAGCCTCGCCTCTCATCTTATCGACAAAGAGCAAGACACGCGGCTTCTCACTTTGGCACCAAGTGGCCACGGCACTATTTTCTGGCCATTTTGTTTGTACATATCATATTTCTACGACTCCGTTGGAAATTCCTTTTGGCCTGGGTACTGCTTCCCCCATTTCCTTTGGATCTTCTTTTTTTTTTTTTTTTTAAAGATTTATTTATTTATTTATTTGACAGAGATAGGGACAGCCAGCGAGAGAGGGAACACAAGCAGGGGGAGTGGGAGAGGAAGAAGCAGGCTCATAGCGGAGGAGCCTGACGTGGGGCTCGATCCCATAACGCCGGGATCACGCCCTGAGCCGAAGGCAGACACTTAAACTCTGTGCCACCCAGGCGCCCCTCCTTTGGATCTTCTGGTCTCTGCTCAGCCACCTGCTCCGGGCCAGGTGTCCCTTCTTGCACCCCTCCCCCCAACCCCTTGCCACAGTAAGGTCTTTTTGGTTGTCTTCCTTAGTTCTCCCAGGACTCCTTAAACTCTTGCCTTCTATTAGCGCAGGGTCTGAGCTGAAGCGAGTGCTCAGTGAATGATCGTGGAACGTCTGAATCTCTCCAATGCCCAGGACAGGGCTGGGTGCCCCCCAAACACCCCAACTCCAGGGCAATGCTCCTGGGTAGGACATATCCTTTCCGGAACAGGGCTGCAGGGGAGCCACTCCCCAGGTGTGGCTTCTTAAACCTTTCTTTCTTTCTTTTTTTTTTTGTTTAATTGAGATTTCTTTATTATTATTTTTTAATGATTTTTTATTATATTATGTTAGTCACCATACAGTACATTCCCGGTTTCCGATGTAAAGTTCTATGATTCATTAGTTGCGTATAACACCCAGTGCACCATGCAATACGTGCCCTCCTTACTACCCATCACCGGTCTATCCCATTCCCCCAACCCCCTCCCCTCTGAGGCCCTCAGTTTGTTTCTCATAGTCCATAGTCTCTCATGTATCATTCCCCCTTCTGATTACACCCCGTTTCTTAAACCTTTCTGTCCCACAAGCCCCTGGGGCCTCTTATCAGAATAATTTTTAAAAATAGCATTAGGATTACAATAAAAACAATATTTACTAAAATACAGTTATCAAAATATTTAAACAATTTTGTGATATAGTAGTAACATATGTGCTTCTTTACTAACATGTTAAATAATAAGATTTAGTGGTGAGTCTAATATCTTAATTTCAGAGTTGTGGTAGCTTAAATGATATTTTGAGATATCTACGGTAACTGTAGTTATTGCTAGGAAAATATCTTTGATTTTTTTTTTTTAATTACAAAATCGCGGGGACTTCTGGTTGCCTGCACTCATGATCAAAGGAGATGCTAAATACTATTTAGAGATTAGTGAAAATAAAGATAGAACTTTTGTCCATCTCTGTGTCATACATTCTATCCTCGAACTTCTTGGGCGGGGGAGTGTTCCGGAACTCCTGCTTTAAGGCAAAGGGGTTTTGATTCTTTAGGCTAGATAAACAAAATCGCCAAGAGCTGAGAGAACAAAGAGTGGAGAACAGCGACCACACTGGGTTGGGCAAAGCAGAGGAAGGTTTTAAGACAGGTGAGTTTCGATGCTGAATGTTGTAAAGGTGAGCCCATTTCACAGGGAGCATGGAGCTGTGGTTGAGGGAAGGAAACACAGGGAGGGTTTGCTCTTGTGACCCAATCAAAAGCAGCAGGTGAACACAACAGCCACGACCTCATCCTGGAGCAAGCCCAACTCTCTTTTGTGTCTCTTTTGTCACTGAGAACATCAAACCATTGTTCCTGTAACACAGGGTACCTGCCCTCAAGCTTACACACGAGACAAAACATAAAAGTTAATAAGACAAAATTAAATTGCAATTCAAAAAATGCAGCTGGAAGAATATGGAACATGCCGCATGTCTGATTAAGTATACACAGTGCAAGCCACAGGCGTTCAAAGGTGTGGGTCCCCTCCCCTCTGACGTTTATGGAGAGGATCAAATGGGAAAATGCACAAGAGGCCGGCAGTGTAGGATTGCGGGTTAGAGCATGAGCTTTGGGATGGGTCGTTGCTCCTCTGGTCTCGGTGACCTGCTCTGTAAAATGGGGATAATAATGATGTATGGCACCTGACATATAGGAAGCGCTCAATAATGGAGCTATTATTATCATTTAGAAAATAATGATAGATATTTGCAGTTTGGTTCAAGAGACTCCAGGAGACTGGGTAACTTGGTCCTTTGGGTGGTAGATCCGAAGAGATTGAATGAACGAACGAATGAATGATTGAATCCTCGGGTTGGCTCCGCCCCCCAGACTGGTTCCGCTCGCAGGCTCCCCCTAAGTGGTTGGATGGAATGTACTCCAGCTGTGGGGTCCCCTGCATCTCAGCGTGTGAGTGTGCAGTGGTGGGGAGGTGGTCATTCAGGGCCGGAAGGGGCAGCAGCCCAGGCTGAGCTTTCAGGTGTCATATTCCGGTAGGGTCTCCGCTCAGTCTTCCCCCCCTCCCCCACCCCTCACTCCGCGCGGCTCCTGGGTGGGCCCGGGGACCAGCGGGCTCGGCAGTGCCCAAGCCAATCTCGGGACTACAAACTCGCGCCTATAGGCCGGGGCAAGCGGTGGAGGAGCCTGCCCGGGTCCACCACGTGGGGGACGTGCCGGCGGAAGCGCTGTCTTATCCTGGGAAGGTCGATCTAGGCCGCCCCAGGTTGGAGTGGGGGTGGGGTGCGGATGCACCTTTGGACGCTGTGGTCCCCCAGCCCTTCCAGGACACGCCTTGGGAATTTAGGGCCGGGGGATCGCGGTGGGGAAGGGAGAGAAGCGAGCCTCCTAGTTAGAGGACGTGGGGGGAAGGGGCGCCCTAACGGGAAAATGTGCGCTGCTCAGGCTGCCGGTCCCTTTAAGGGGCCGGGCTGGCTCTGCGGCGGTTCCAGCTAACCGCGGGCCCGGTGCAGATCTGCGGTCCCCGTCCCCAGGCAAAGAATCCGAGCCTGGCCAGGCTGTAGGACCCGGCGGCAGGACCCGGCGCCGGAGAAGGCGTGGTCCAGCCGGGAGCTGGGCGGAGCCAGAGCTGCAGACGGCGGGTCTACCCAGCCCAGAAAGCAGCGGAGAGCGGGAGTGGGAGGAGCCACGGGCTCGTAGGCGGGGCCCGGCGCTGCGGGCTTCGGGGGCGGGGCCTTGGGCTCCGGGAGCGCCGCAGAGGGAGGTGGGATGGGCGGGGCGAGGGCGAGGGCGGGGCCTGTGTCTGCAGTGGGCGGGGCCCGCCGCAGAGGGGCAGTGCCGGTCGAGAGTCCTCTGCGCGCTGCTGCCGCGGCGCCTCCACAGCGTCTCTGACAGCCGCGGCGCTGGGACCCACGACCCTTGCCATCTCACGCAGCCTTCGCGGCCTCCACCGCGGCCCGAGTCCCGTCCCTCGCCTCGGCGCCCACATCCGGGGGGCGGTCCGGCCCGCCGTCGCTGCGGAGGCCCCATCTGGCGCGCATCTGGAACCGCCCGGCCGGCCGCCCTGGAGCCCGCGCCCGCCCTGGCCCGGCCGCGCCGGGAGCCCTGCCCGGAGCTGGAGCCGCACCTGGAGCCGCGGGCCCGGGGCCCTGAGCCGCGCAGCCGGCGCATGGTGAACTCACTGCTGTTCGGGGAGATGGCCTTGGCCTTCGGCTGCCCGCCGGGCGGCGGCGGCGGGAGCTGCCCCGGCGGGGGCGGCGGCGGCGGTGGGGCCGGGCCGGGGCCGTCGCCGGTGACGGCGGCGCTGCGGGACGACCTGGGCTCCAACATCCACCTTCTGAAGGGGCTCAACGTGCGCTTCCGCTGCTTCCTGGCCAAGGTGCACGAGCTGGAGCGGCGCAACCGGCTGCTGGAGAAGCAGCTGGAGCAGCAGCAGAGTGAGCGCGAGCGGCGGCTGCGCTACAAGACCTTCTCCCGCGAGCAGGCCGTGCAGACCGGGCCCGAGCTGCTGCGGCCGCCAGCGCCCGGCGCGGGGCACGGCAGCGGCAGCGCCATCGGCGCGGCGGCGGGCGCCAATGCCAACACCGTGGCCCTGGGCGGCCTGCCCCCCGGCGGCGGCTCGCACCCGCAGCACTACGGCCGCTTGCCCGGGACCATCTGGAGCTACACGCAGGTGCGGCGCACGGGCGGCGGCGGCGTGGAGACAGTGCAGGGCCCCGGCGTGTCGTGGGTGCACCCCGACGGCGTGGGCGTGCAGATCGACACCATCACGCCCGAGATACGCGCGCTCTACAACGTACTGGCCAAGGTGAAGCGCGAGCGCGACGAGTACAAGCGGAGGTGAGTGGGGACCTGCCCTTCCCCCCACCCCGCAGCTCCCGGGGAGGGGGCGTCCAGGTCCGGGAGGCCGCGGAATGCGTGCGTGCGGGAGGGACTGGGGGTGGCCAGCTGGTCCTAGCAGGTGGGCTGGAAGCTGTGTTTGCATAGCGCCCTACACACGCTCGGAAAACTCACTTACTAGTTCCAAGAATGGGGGCGGGTGCTGACTACCATAGGGGACACCTTGGTGCTGTCATTGGTCGAGGCCGGTTGTTTTCTAGGTGACATAATGACCACTGGTGTTTTATGTGATCTCATTTAATCTTCACGCCAACGCAGAGTATAAGGCATTCTTATCCCCATTTTGTAGATGAGGAAACCGAGGCACAGCGATGCAAGGGCTTGCCAAAGGGGGCTTGGCCCATAGTGGCAAAACTGGGATTTGAACTAGTGAATTGAACTACTTTTGGTTAGTCTCCCACTATAGGTTTTTTCCCAAGGATGTAGGCGGCAGGATCGCCTCCCTCCACGGGTGAGAAGAAGAAACTCTTAACCAACCCCCTGGCTTTTTTTTTTTTTTTTTTTTTTTTTTTTTGTCCCTTGAATTAAATGAGATCATGTGCTTGAAAATGGGTAAATCTGTCCCTACCCACTAGGGCCACAGTCTGCCATCTTGCTCCAGCTCTGCAAGGTCTGGTTGGTGGGTCTGGATAACCAGACTACCATCGGACTGGCCACAAGCTTTCAAAAACCCCTCTCTTCATCCCTCTTCTCCACACCCCCTACGGCTTATTGAGTGCCAACACATGTAGCCCTAAAGGCGCACAGGAGGAGAGAACCTTGGGCTGGAGACTGGACGTTGACTGGACCCAGACAACCATCTCTGCCTAGTGTGCAGGACAGACTGCCTGCAGGACCGGCCTGCACATTCCTGCCCAGTCCCGATTCCCCAGCTGGGAAACTGACATTGCTTCCTGCCCGCAGCCTGGCTGACAGGACTGATGGCTCCGCTTTCCAATAAGAGGAGAGGGGTCTGTCTGTAGCCTCTCAGGCCTGGGTGGGGGCAGGGCCCTCTGCTGTCCCAGGCATGGGCAACCCTGCATTGGGAGCCTTGGCTCCAAACTCTAGGGCTTAGAGGGTGTTGTGAGAAGGCTCTTTCCTTCCACTCCTTGAGTCCTGGTGCTCACATGAGCACAGAAGTCTGCTCAGGGAGTGGGGCATGGGTCTCCTCCATCACCTGCCAGGGAGATCGTTGGACCATTTGGAAACCTATTTGCTCATCAGACAGATAGGAATAATAAAATCTACCCCCCGGTTGCAGAAGGGGAGAGTAGGTTGGTGATGCGTTTTGGAAGGGATAATCCATTGATGTTATTAAAGATGCGAGGCTCTGTCGGGCCAGCATGGAGCAGAGGCCCCGAGAGTCTCGGGTCTCTCTCACACAGGGTCTGGCTTTCTGCAGGGAGGTCTTACATCCCGCTGGGGACGAGCCGCTCTCCTGGGGCCGGTCTTCTCTTGAGGACTTGAGAATGGCTTTGTGCCCCGCCACGGCCAAGGGGAGGCTGCCTCTGCCTCTGTGGGCAGCTTTGCTGGGGTGGGGTAGGGGAGCAGGCACTTGCTCTCGATGGTGAAACTCAGAGGGATGGGCCCTTCTGTCTCCCACTGTTGATTGTGTCGTCATGCCTCAGGCTTGTACTGTGTTTGTTTTATTGTGTGTGCTTTTTGGACCTGGCTACTAAGGAGATGGAAAAACCGTGCCCAATCTCAGAGGGAGATAGGTTGGCGTTGAGCAATGCTCTGTTCAAGTTGCACCCAGGGCGTGGGGTGTGATGTCAGCTTCTGGCGCTGGCCTGGAATGAGACGGGCACTGCTGGGGCAGGTGGAGTGGGGTGCCTCTCCTCCCGTCCCCTGGGCTGTGTGAGCGCCTTCTCTTCCTCCATTTTTTGGTGATCTGGGGAGGTGCATCTTTTCCGAAGTCGATTTGGGGCTCAAGTTGGATTTTTCCAAAGCAAGTGTGCTCCCTTCTTTGGGACTCAGTTTCCCTATCTGTAAAGTGAGGGGTGAGTGGCTAGCACTGTGCTCCTTGAAGCCCCAGGCTTCGTTGGAGATGGTCTTGGGCTTCCAAGACTATTATGTAAGACTTAATATTTTAAATTCTATTACAGTGTTAATATGGTTATAAAAATGTGCTCACTTTTAAGTTCTTAATGTCAACTCATTGTTAATTGTTAACTTGTTAGTAGTTGGCCTGAAGTTAAAACCACCCCGCCTGCCTTCTCTATTTGTCTGAAGAGTACTCTGAGATTGCAGAGCAAACCGCTAAAAACCATTCCCATTTGTAGCTACTTATCTGTGTGAGTCAGGATTTTTGTGAAACTCTGCAGCCAAAACAGGAGATAGAATTAAACGGAATATGGTACTGTCATCCGTGGTCCCAGTTCTAAATGTTAATGAATCAAAATAGCCTCATCAACTTTCCGGATGGAATTCAGAACTCACGTATGTGAACTTACAGTATAAGTGTATACTAGTAACATTCTATTTTTACTTGTTTCTGTATTTGGGTTTCTCGTGAGAATTTGCTTTCGGGAGGAGGGCAGGCATCTCAACACCTTAAAAGAAAAAATTTAAAAACCGCCGGGCTAGACGATCTCAAAAGGTCTTCGCAGCCTTGACAAAATATAATCTTGAGTTTGAGCTCCCAGCCCACTTCTGGTCCCCTGTCCTCGAGAGAAGTCACCGTCTGAGGGATGGGACCACGGTGTTTGCTCAGGCTATTGGCCACTGAAGGCTTTAGATGCTTTCGGGCTGTTTAGCGCGGAGCCCCCAAACAGTGACCAGTGGAAGGGACCTGTGCCCGGAAAGGAAAGCTTCTAGGGTTTCCTTCGGTCTACCTGGAGGAACTCACAGCCTTGGACACCCCCACTTGCTTCCCCAGAGTACAATCTGGTGCATGTAGCTCTGTGTCCTCCAAGCTGGAGACGTTTGGGTTCCACCTCTGGGATCTGTGGCCATATCCATGTACCGCCACCATCTGTATTATTGCTTATGTAAAATATTCTTCCACAGCTCTATTGAGCTGTAATTTGCATACCATAAAATCCTCTTATTTTAAGCACACAATTCAGTGATTTTTTTAAAGTAAATCCACAGAGTTGTGCAACCATCACCACAACCCAGTTGTAGAAAAATTGCATCGCCCCCAAAAGAGCCTTCGTGCGCATTTGCAGTTAATCCCCATTCCCACCCCAGCCCAGGCAACACTGATGGGCTCTCGGTTTCTATATTTGCCTTTTCTGGACACTTCATGTCAATGCAGTTATGTCATACGTAGTCTTTTGTGTCTGGCTTCTTTCACTTAGGTAATGTTTTGGTGGTTCGGCCACGTTGTAGCGTGTTTCAACAGCACATTCCTTTAGATTGGTGAATAATTTTCCACTGTGCGGACAGACCATAGTTTATCGGTTCACCTATGCAGTCAGTGGAAGTTAAATGTGAAGAGTCACTCGTGCACCATCTCCCATCATCTCAGGGGCCATCAGTGGTATGGGAACCATGCTTGGGAAACAACAACCCAAACCAGAGCCCTTGGCCTGGGGTGCCTGGGCCCTGGGCCCTGTTTGCTACGGCTTTGGTTTCCCCTTGGGCCAACCAGCTCTGAGCTCTTTACCATGAGGGAAATGTGGTTGCCCAAACTGTACTATCGACAAGGTTGTCAAGCGTTGATTTGGAAACCAAAACAAACATTTCTGCTCTGTCACCACCCAGTGCTACCAAAATGTCCTACTCCGAGTTTGCAAGCTGGGGGCTTTTCCCTGGAGATTCCTGCTGAGTCTTATCTGAACTTTAAACAAGTGGGGATTTCTCTGCATCATCGCTTCTAAGAGACCCAGACTCCAGGTCTGGCTCAGCTACCAGGTGCTGTGTGACCTAAGGCCAACTGCTGCCCTCTCTGAGCCTTAGGTCCTCCACCTTTACAGAAGGGGGTTCCTTTTGGTGACCCCTCCCAATTCGCCCTATACTTTGGTCTGTGACTCAGAGGGGTCCGGGTCGGGGCTGTTCTTCCTGCCTCATGGACTGGCAGTCCTCCCTCTCTCCCACCCCAGGCCCAGTGTGGTTTGGAACTGTCTGGGTTTCCCTCCCTCCCCCTGCAGGTTGCCAAGTGTCTGTGCCCCTGACTGAAGTCAGCATGAAGGGCTTGGTTTGTTTTTCCCTGGTGGTTGGGTGATCGGAGCTTTGCCTTGAGAGCCGGGAGGGACCACAGTGATTGTTTAGCCTGGTGGTTCCCACAGGGGCCCTTTGGAGCCCTGGGATCCAGAGCTGGGTGCCTTGGGGCAATTCTGGGGACAGTGAGTGGGGGTGCTCAGCACCTGGGACTTGGCTCCCATCAACCATAGCAGCTCTATTTCCATGACTTCTGAGGAAGGTTTCATTGGAAAACAGGGTTCCACAGCTTAGGAGAGAGAGAAATTGCTGATTCAGCTGAGTTACTTTCATTTTTGAGGTGGGGAAACTGAGGCCCAGAGGGAGCTGACCCACAAAGCCGAGTTGAGAAGACCTTGCCTGCCGTTGAAAGCTTTCCCCACTGCTCTGACGTGATGCCCACATCGTCTGTCCTCGGTTGGGGTTTGGTAGAGTTTCCTCCACCTTTTTGTGTGTCTGCCTTTAAGCATTTTTTAAAAAACTACTTTCGGGGATGGGAGGGACTTTTGTCACAGCTATTTCTGATCATGAGCCGGAAGGGGCTGGGCTGGCGGCCTGAATGAAGGGCTCCAAAAAGGGCTGGTGGGTGAGCCAGCTGGAGTGTCCCCTGCCTTTCCCCATCACGCCCTGGGAGGCCCTTGAGCAGGTGCGTGCTGGCCCCTGAGTGCCCCAAAGCCAGAAGACTGCCCCGGAAAGCTGGTCACAAGGCTTCGTTCCCTGCCACTTAGTTCTGTTATTTCTGAAGTGTCACCGATACGGATTCTTTGTTTCTGATTTTCCTGGGAGGCAGCCTGGGATGGTGGGAAAAGGGTTCAAATCCCGGTTCTACCACTCTCTGTGCGACGGCGGGCAATTGCTTACCCTCTCTGAGCTGCCGGAACCACTACTTTCTGTAAAAGAGGGGGAATAATGTTGTTCCCCTAGGAATCGGGGAGGAAGGAATGAGGCTCCGTGATAAGGCACCTGGGGCTTGGTAGGCTCCGGGTAGGTCCCCTCTCTGGCTCCCCGCAATGTCAGTTCCCTTCATTTTACAGGGATTTCCTGGCACAGTGCTGGGCTGCCCAGCACATCCATTTCAGGACACGTCGCAGCTCTCTCTGTCCCGTGGAAGGCGCCAGACTTGGTGTTGGGGGCGGAGAGAAAAAGGGCTACTTCTTTGTCCAGCATCTAAGGACGGTGTTCTTCCTACTCTTAGCAGTTGATTTGTGCCTCCGGAAATCTCTGCTCCCCCCTCCCCCCGCCCTTTCTTCCAACCTCCGTTGAAAGAAACACACAAACCCCCTCCATCCAGCTCCTCAGTGTCCCAGAGTCTCTTGGCTGTGCTGGCATTCTCTTTGGGGACATATTTGGGAGGGATTTTCAGAGCCTCAAGCCAGAGGCAGGGGAATGAGGTCCCAGAAAAGAAAGGGAAGCAGGAAGCCGTGAGACAGCTGACGCTGAAGATTCCTTCCCTGAGGAATGTGAGGCGGGGCTTTTGCCTTGGCCACCGGATGCGAGGCCCCTGGGCCCCCCCAGCGCACACGGGCTCGGGCGCGCGCGTGCGTGCACACACACACATGCACACGCACACCGGGACTCACACGCTCTCAGCCTCTCTAGGCCCGTGGCCCGCCTCCGCACACGTGTGGGTATTTGAAGGACATAGAAGGGTAGACCCAGAATTTGAACATGCTCTTTGCCGCAACGAGATGCGTTGACTTCTAGGGGAATCGATTTAAAGTGTACCATGTGTCAGTGATACCGCAGGCTGTGGACTGTGCACTGCGAGTCCTGGTTTTTGATCACATCGGGGAGGCGAAGCCGGGCTGGTGTTCTGTTGACTTCCCGTGTCCTGGACGGCTGAAGGCCTGGGGCAGGGAAGGAGGCACTTCTGTCCCCTCTGCTCAGCGTGAGGATGCCTTGGGCTTCCTTGACTTTCTTCACTCAGGCGTTCCTGAGCGCCCAGTACCTCCCGCATCACAGCAGCCCACACCCTGAATCTCAGTGGCCTGGGATGTCTGCTCCCCCACCGACTGTAAGCTTGTGGGGGCCGGCTCCTGGGCTGTGTCCTGGCAGAGCCCAGCCCGGGCCTGGCCAGAGTCCATGCTGAGCAAGCATTTCGCAGAGAGGGAGGGCGCCGTGCCTGGCTGCTGCGTGCTGGTAGGCCCCTAGGACGGCTGGGGGATATAAGGCCCATGAGACCCAGAGGGTTGACACAGGCCTTACATGCGGGCACTCACAGCTCCTGGAGGGAGGGGTCTGGATCTGGAGTCAGGAGACCCGAGCTCCCGTCCCCCACACATTGGTTTTAACAAATTTGATTAACACCCATCACTTGGTACCAGATGCTGGACTCCTGGCATAGGCGTTAAAAGCTGAGCCAGGTTGGGTTAGTCGCTTTGCCTCTCTGGGTCTCCGTTTCCTCATCTGTATCCCAAAGTTGTGGGCAGGGTAAATGGGCTCATGCCACTCTGGCACTTTATAAATGGGGAAGTTCTAAAAGAGATTTCACAGGGCAGGAGCACGAGTGCCCTAAGGGGTGAGTGGTTCTGGCTTTGTGAAGCAGGCGGAAATCAGGAACCAGGCTGGAAGCTGGAGGGAGGGTGGTCTAGGCCTTTGGCAACAGCATCTGGGTGTCATGTAGCCTCTGGGCATTGCTGGTTGCCTGGTGCTTAGAGGATTCTGGGCCAGATGGGGGGGCCTCCCCGCCAGAGCTGTGCCCTCCCACCTGCAGTGGGCACGGGGTGTTCGGCTTCCTGGGCAGTGTGGTTACTTACCCTAGTTCCTGGTACAAGAGAGGGTAGTTGTCACCCAGCAGTAAACCTGGCGAATGCCTCTGGTCCCCTCGAAGGGCTGTGGCTTGGCCGAGCCCCTGGCTGGAGGCATGGGGCAGCTAGAGCCCTGTGGAGTCCAGGCTGTGCTCCCTGCTTGCTTGCGGTGTGATCTGATCTTCTGGTTGCCCACCTGGGAATGGGGGTGCTGGGAAGATCGGCCTGCCCAGTGCCCTGTGAATCCTGTTCTCTCTGTAACTTCGTTGAAGAATCCACAGAACCACATAATCTTTTGTACCTCGGTTTGTCACTCTATAAAATGGGGATACGTTTCCTTATGAGTTCTGCTTCCCAGGGTTGCTATAAAAATCACCTGAAGTAGTGGAGTGTGAAGGCATTTTGCAAAAGGTTTACAAATAAACCATAATGACTTAATAGCCACCATTGATTGAGCAACTACTACATGCTAGGCTCTGTGATGACTTCTTTAAGTGAGATTTCATCATCAGACAGCCCCAAGAGGTGGGAATAATTATGCCCATTTTATAGGTGAGAGGTTCTTTTTTCTCTTTTTAAAAGATTTTTTATTTATTTGAGAGAGAGAGAGAGAGAGAGAGGAGGAGGAGCAGAGGGAAAGGGACAAGCAGACCCCATGCTCAGCATAGAGCCTGACGCAGGGCTCGATCTCAGGACCCTGAGATCATGACCTGAGCCGAAACCAAGACTTGGGTGCTCAACCGACTGAGCCAAGGTGAGAGGTTCGGAGAGGTGGAAGACATCTGCCCCCCATCTTGCGGCAAGTGCAGTCTGGGTCTCTAGACCCCAAGTTCAGTGTTCTTCCTAGCGGGGACAGGCTGGCCAGGTTCCATGCCTCCTGAGGGCTGCTGAAGGCTGGTCCAGGGTGAGGAGGCAAGCTGAGGCTTGGGGTCTCCCCGGCGCCTGTCACAATATTGCCACCACAGGTGGCAGAGCAGGAGGCGGCTGCTACACTGGGAAGACTTCCTGCTGTCATTTGACAGTAATGATTTCTTGAGAAACCAGTGAGTCACTGGCAACGGCAGGCAGATAAGCCTCCCAGGCCACCACGGAGGGCGGTCCAGCCCCCTGCTCCCTGGAGGTGATCCTAGTGGGGGACCGGACTCTGGGTAGGGGAGAGTTCCTGGTCGGCCACAGAGGTTGCCACATTGAGGCTGGTGGGCCTGGCAGGGGGAGGAAAAGGGGGACGGGGAGCCTGGATTATCACCTGTCTGGCACTTTCCACGTGATTGGATTCAGACCTGCAGAGTGCCAGCTCTGCAGATGGAAACCCAGGTTCAGAGCAGAAAAGTAACTTGCTCCAAGTCACACAGCAAAGCTGGGGCTGGGGGTGGGTCTCAGATTCTAAGTTAAGGCTCCTTTGATCATGCCTGGCACCTAAGCACACCCAGGGCAGCGGCCAGGGCTTCTCAGGAACTGATAACAAGCAGAGAGAGAGCAACGGGTATCTGGTGACGGGCCTCTGCCCTGGGGTTGGGTCTCCCGAACTTGTGCTTTTGGTTGGTTCCGTGAACCTTGCCTGGGTGCAGGGAACTTGTTACAGTCATTCCACGCCTCTCGTTGGGGAAGCTGAGCCTGCTGGGTGTGGACATCTGAGAAGCTGGGGTTCTGTTCTCCTGAGAGTGGCTGGGCAGGCGCCGTGCGCCAGGTCCCGTGCTGGGCACTGGGATAGAGCAGACATGCAGCCCCTGCCCTCAGGAGCTCGGAGTCTGGGGACACAGGCAGATGTGAAACTGCCGTGTGACAAGTACCTGCTTGGATAGTACCTGTGTGCAGTAAGGGCACAATAACTATTAATTAATTAAACAAATATTTATATAGCATTTGCTCTTTGTCAGGCTGCATTTAAAGCAGTTTAGGGACGTTTGATTCGTGTAACCTCATAATAACCCTGTGTATTAGGTACTGTCATTAGCCCGTTTTAGAGAATGAAACGGAGCCACAGAGACACTGACAGAACTGAGCCCAGAGGCAGCTAGCAGGTGGGAAGCGAAGATTTCATCCAGGAAGTCAGGCTCCAGATGGAGCCTTTTATGCTGTACCCAGGAAGGGGCATGCGTGCTGCAAGTGGCTTCTGTGCTCTGAGCTTCAGTTTTCGCTTCTGTGAAATGGGGATAGTACCTCTGACCTCACTGAGCTGTTTGCAAGATTAAATGTGCGATGTCTGCGGAAGCACTTTATAAACTGTAAAGGGTTTGCCCTTGGGGTCGAAATGATTAGAAGCCTGGGTCCTGCCTACACTCTCACGGCTGTTTCCTCCCCAGCTTCCCTTGTAGCCTGGGGCTCCTCGGAGCCCTGGGAGATGTCCTGTCCTCCCCTTGCCTTTACATTCACATGGTTCCTGGATCCCAGGACAAGCTGCACTGGGATGTTGGACAGAAACCTGCAAAACTCAGCAGCTTGGAGCAGAGTGTACGTGTGCAGGTTGGAAGCTGGGAAAGGAGGAAGTTGGAGAGTATTTCTGCTGCTTCTCATCTGTGTGAACTTGAGAGCGTCTTTTACTTCTCTGAGAAGGGGGGACGGTTCCCAAGCGTGGGCGGCAGGGAGAGTGAATGGGAACGCCCAGAAGCCAGCAGCTGCTATCGTGGGTATTAAGTGAGGCTGGGGGTTTTGGGGAGAGGAGCAGGGGTGGGGGTCAGGTTGAATGGCCTTTGGACCCTGGCTTGGGCAGGAGCACCCCCCAACAGCTGCACTGGGTGGGGAGCTGTCTCGGAGGTCTCTCTGAGATGCTGGCTCAGCTGCACTCCGGCCTGCGTGCGCTGACTTCGGGATGTGCCCGTTCTCACAGCCCTCCCCTCCCCCCAATCCGCCACCCCCACCCCCACTCATCTGCTGCTCGGTGGAGAGACGCCCCCACAGTGGAGACACTGCCTTCCGCCCTCTTAACTGGCCATTTTTATTACTTGGGTTATTTAAGACGGTACTTGGCTCGCTGCCGCCTGTTTGCCTTCTTGGGGGAGGGGAAGAGCCTCTGGTCTAAGTGGACCTTGTGAAATTCCCCGGCAGACAGGCTCCTCTCAGGGCAGGGTCGGTATATCTTCCCAGGGCCTGCCTGCGCCTCTTCTTTGCCCCTGGCCTGCTGTGGTAATGGGCAGAAGGCCATGCTGGGCGGTAGGGGGAGACGGATGGGAATAGCTTTGGGAAAAGCTCATTGCCAAGTCAGACCACAGGACCAGAGAGTCTTGGACCTCTGGGTGGGACCCTGTAGTGCTCGAAACCCAGGGGTTCTGAAAGGTGCTTCGCTTAGGGCCAGTCAAGGAAGGCTTCCTGGAGGAGCTGTCCCCCGTGTTGGGTTTCAGAGGTCTAGTAAGAGTGGAAGAGAAGGGAAGGGTGCTCCAGGTAGAGAGAACAGCTTGTGCGAAGGCCTGGAGGTGAGGTTGCCTGCCCTGCCAGCACGCGGTCTAGAGCATGCCTGCTCATTCTTCTTCCCCTTTTCGTCCGCCCTCCCTCCTCCCCCCCCTTCTTGGCACTCTTTGTTCTGTTTTGCTGCCTCTCATCCTCTCTCCTTTCCCCCTTTCCCTTCTTTCTTGTTTTGGTGTTCACTTGGCTATGGCTGGTTCTCACCTCCCCATCCCCTGTGTGAGGCAGGGGAGGGCTGTGAGGGGGGTCCTGTTCCTGTCCCTCTGCCCACCCGATGCCAGGCCTCTGTGGGGGGTTCTTTGTCTGCTGCTGGGGCTTTGTGAGCCTGTGTGTGCACACACGTGTGTCTGGGAGCCTCGGGCTGCACCCTGCAGACTTGGAGCCCTTGGGGTCAGGACCCTGCCTTCGGCCACCCCAGACCCTTTGTACTACCCCTCGTATATCATGGTGGGGGGCAGGAGAGGCTCCCTGCTGAAAGGGATAGCTGTTGCGTCTTGGAGGTCAACGCTGGTCAAAGGAGACCTCAGCCCCAGCTCCCAGCCCCCATCAAAGATGAGCCTGGGATTAGACACAGGGAGGGGCTTGGAGGCTGGGAGGCTAGGCTGCTCGCTGGCCTTACCTCCCAGGCCTGCCTGCCCTGCCTGTCCCTGCCCCCTGTAGTGACTTCATCTTACTCCCCGCTCCGTGGGCCCAGGCTATGTGAGCAGCTCTCTGAGTTCAGTCTGTCCATCCCCCTGCTTCCAGGCAGCATTGTTCCCCTGTCACGGCAGATGAATAGACGTACCTTTGTCTTTTGAAAAAGACCTTCTGAGAGTTCGTCCCTCAGTGTTTTTACATTTTTCTCTCCAGCCCCATGCACATACCCATGACCATTTTCAGATGAGAAACCTGAGGCTCAGAGAAGGAGAGTGGCTCACTTGAGGTCACACAGCAGAGTTGGGTTTCCTTTGAAACCCTGAGCTAAGGGATCCTTCCCGGTCTTATAGACATTTAAGGAGGGGTTTTGAAAACTCCTGGAGGCTGGGGCTCTTGGGGTGAAGAAGCCTCAGAGCCTGTGAGGTGGCATCCACAGAGACTGAGCCCTGTGCCTGAGCCGGCGTCCAGGTCCTGGGGAAGAGGGGCCTGTGTCGGCCTGTGGAGGAGACGTTGGAGGGCGCCACCAGCTTGTCTCCTTATAACAAAAGGCATTTCCCTGGCTTCAGCCCCGTGGTCTTGGGGTGTTGACTGACCGCCTGACCATCCCTGTCTGCCACCGTGTGTTCCACTGTGTCATTTCTCTGTGCCTCAGTTTCCTCTTGTGTAAATGGGATGATGAGACCCCCCAGTGCTGTCGATAAGCCTCGCCCAGGGAGGGCCATTCCCATCCTTTTTTCTCTGGGGTGGGCCCTGGAGTGGGAAGATCGGAGAACTTTGCGTCAGTGCTGGAGTTGTGTGAACCAGAAAGCCGGGTCCCCCCAACCCCACGGAGATCCCCGCTCTGGGGATGTGGCTGACAAATAGTACTTTTGTTGTGTTCATACAAGTTTCTATGGAGAGTCTTAATATTCTGTTGCGATTGGTTTTACACTCGTCTTCAAAGAAAATACTGACATTTGAAACATCAGGACTTATCCAAGTTGGGGAAACTGAGGCCCTAACTCAGCAGGCTACTGGCAAGTTCAGGGGACCCCCAACTCATAGGCTGTTCCTTTCTTTTTTTCTTTCTTTCCTTCCTCCCTTTCTTTCTTTCTTTCTTTCTTGACAGAGAGAGAGACAGCCAGCGACAGAGGGGACACAAGCAGTGGGAGAGGGAGAAGCAGGCTCCTAGCGGAGGAGCCTGATGCGGGGCTCGATCCCAGAAAGCCAGGCTCATGCCCTGAGCCGAAGGCAGACGCTTAACGACTGAGCCACCCAGAAGCCCCTAGGATGTTCCTTTCTGTGCCTTGAGCATAATAAATCCGCAGGCTGTCACTCTGGTGGGAACTCTGACTCTGAATTGAGACCACCCTGAGCTTCAGGTCTCTTACCTGTAAAGTGGGGAAGACATCCTGACCTTACCAGGTTGTAATGAAGGTTCAGCAAAATAGTGCGTGCCAGGTGCTGAGTGTGGTGCGGACCCCCTGGCTGTTACAGCCCTGTCCCTTCTGTCCCGGGCCCCATAAATACGGACTGCCCACTCCCTCCCCCTTCTGGCTACAGACTGGCCTTTTGTGTTCAGGGCACTTCCTTTCCCCAGCAAAGCCGCCTGCCTGACCAGCAAGGAGGAGGTCACATCCCCTCTCCTCCCCAGGAGATTGTCTGCGCAGGGTCGCTGGGAGGGCAGGACCTCGCATTCAAGGCCGTCTAGCACAATGTGTTGCCTGGAGCCTGTGGCTTCCAGTAGCCTTGTTGGATGGGGGACTGTGTCCCTGTTCCTGCCGCTTGGAGGAGAGGCCCTCTCAGTCCCAGACTCCTTGTATGGATGTGGAGGCAGCCCTAGGAGGTCACATCCCTGGGCCTGAGGTCTCACCCTGAAGCAAGGGCAGAGCTGGGATTTGAACCCCAGTCTGGCAGGTTCTTCCAGACTACTTCCCACCACACTCCCAGGCTCAGTCTTCCAGGCTGGGCAATGGGCCTCACGTTCCTGGCCTTGGCCGCTGGTCTGAGATGGAGGAGCTGGAAGACAGGGATTTGAGTCCTCCCCGCCTCCCCCCCCCCCCCAGCGTCTCAGCAGTCAGGGTGGGGGGGGGAGCTGTTCTTCCTGCTGGAACTCTGGAATGCCATGGGAGGATGGCTTCTGGGTTCTGGTCCAGCCCACAGATTGCCTCTGTGAGGCCTTGTGAGGCACGCTTCTGGACCTTGGCAGAGAGGTGACGTCGAAGGCCGCGTTAGCATTGTTTTTCCAGGGGTGATGTCAGGGCAGCTGGTTTAGAGTTTCGTCTCAGAGACAAAGGCTGCTTTGTAGCTTCTGCCGGGTTTGAGCCCAGGCACATCACCCCCCAAGGTGGGAAAGGAGACGGAAGGGATCGCAGGGCCCAGGCAGAGAAGCCATGGGAGCCGTGGCTCACCTTCGGCTCCTCCAAGAAGGAAGTCGGGATCTCATGATTCTAGAATGCTCATTGCACGGTTTCCCAAGAGCATCTCTTACACCCAGTGCGGTTCAAAACTTCATGGACGCGTTCTCTTGAAATCACAGCACTCTTGAAGGGTGGCTGTGGTCATGCCCATTGTACAGATGAGGACACGGGGTCTCGGCAGGTGGAGTGACCTGCTGCTTGTAACAGCTAGAAAGCGGCAGAGCTGGCATGGAAACTTGGGTCTCTCTGGCTTCAAAGATCACCACTGGGGTCCACCGCCGTTGCGTCTCATTTCGAAGCCAGCTTCGGGAGTGCACTTCAGAAAGCCGAGATGCCCTGGGGGATGGCGAGAGCAGATGAGTTTCATGGCTTTGGGGGTCCAGAGCGTTTGTCCTCAGGGCTCAGAGCTGGGCCGCTGTGCTTGGACCATGTGTTGCGAATTCAAGGGTGCACTGGTAGGTATGTGCACGTGTAAGACAGAGGAGGGGATTGATGCTGGGGGGTCTGTAGTTGTGGGAAAGCGCTCCAAGGAGGACTTGTGGGCACGTGTAGGGAATCATCCCAGGGGACACCTAGGACCTTCTGCTCTTCCTTTTTAGGAATTACCCCACTTGAGCATCCATCCGTCTACCCACCCATCCATCCGTTTGCAGGGCCCCTGTGCTCAGGCCCGGTGCTTGGGCCCCCGGCAATGAGGCTGCATGGACCAGAAAGGCAGGCTCTTGTTCCTAGCCAGCTTGCCAAGTGACTGTTACGTCGGAGCTGCAGGAGTCCTGCAGGAGATGTTTCGTTTCTCCCCCAACACACACTTCAGAGACAGGCAGTGACTTGCCCAAGGTTGCACGGCAACTTGATGGCAGAACTGGCTCTCACAGCCAGGTCTGTGGCCCCCCGGCGCATTTTCTCACCTCTCTGCCATGCTGAGGCTCCACTCCTGGCTGGCACCTGTCTCGTCCAGCCCTGCCTCCTCGCCTATTTTGATGTGTTCTTGGGCTTTTCTGGAGTCCTCTGTGGCCTCTGTCCTGAAAGACACCCAGGCCCCTGGCTGCAGCTGAGCTTGGCCGTGCTCTGCCCCAAGATGACAGCCCGTCTGGAACACCAGGTTGGCTGGGCAGCCGAGTGCAGACATCAGCTTGTGGACATCAGTTTGCTATCCCCAGGGGTCTCCAGAACTCACCTGTTCCTCCCTCGCCTTGAGGTCGGGACCTTTGCAGATCCTACTTAGAGATCTTACTGCCTAGGAAGGGCATTCCAGAGTCTTCCCCTGGAAGTGCCTTGCAGCTCTTTTCATTGGAAAATGCTTCCTGGTCTCTAGCCACAATCCCATAGGCTCCATTCCCCTCTTTAGCCTTCCATGGAGTAGGGGAATGGCTGGGCATCAATCGCTTGGGGAAGACAGCACCACTCCCTTCCGAGCCCCTAAGCTTACCCTCTTCCCTCCTAAAGTCCCTTCTGACTCATGCACACTTGTTAGGGCATGCTGTTTGTGTAGGAAGGATCTGGCTGGTCCCTTTGGGATCCCACCAGTTCCTGGGAGGGTGGCACATGCCTTCTCCCGGAGTCATGCAACCCTCAGGGCTGGAAGGGGCCCTGGGGTCACTCTGGATCCACCTTTCCTGATGGGGAAACTGAGGCCCAGAGAGGTTGAGCAACATCTAGAGCCACTCAGCCAGCCTAGTGGAGCTGGGTCTCCTCTTTCCCAGGGCAGTGCTGATTCTGGGTTTTGGGCCAGGGAGTGGGTTTTCCGGCCCGGTAAAAGTGGCTGGTGGCCTTCTGGCCTGGCAGTCCCTGCCCCACATGGTTGTCCTCGAAGCAAAACGGCTGGCTCTGTGCAGCGTCACTGGGCTCCCCGGCCAGGAATCAGTGCCCTCCCCTGCTTGCCCTTTGGGTTGGCACATTCCTGGCGGTCCGGGACTGCCCTCGGGTCCCAGCGGTGGCCCCTCCTCTACTCCCACCTGTCCCATGGCTCCCTCTCATCTCACTGCCTCCCTGACTCCCTTTTGGCCCCAGGGAGGCCGCTCACCTCCAGGGGTGGAGGGTGCAATAGTGACTAAGTTGCCAGGGGGACAGTAACTTCTGAGGCTGGGAAAGAAGGGGTTAAGCCGCTCTGCCTGCTGGGGCTGGACACCCAGCTGGTGTCCTGGCCCCTCAGGCCGACCAGGCCATCTGGCTTGACAGACGCCACACCGTGTTCCATCTGTCCCAAGGCAAAGTCACCAGGAGGAAGCCCGCCTGCTGCCTTTGTCGGCTTGCAGGGGTGGGCGTGCACTTGGCTGTCTGTCCCTAGGAAGCCAGGCCTGTCGGGAAAGGGTCCACCTCTGGGCAGGCTGCCCCGGGGGTGGCTGGCCTACGGGTTTCCCAGAGGCAAGAGGAGGGAGAGCCCGAGCTGTGGGGGGCGGTCAGAGCTTCCTTGTGCAGCGAGGTCCAAAGAGGTGCTGGGACAGGTCCAGGGTCGCACAGTGAATCAGTGCAGGCAGAGGGGCAGGACTCGTACCCAGGCCCTCTCGCTGCTCTACCCCCAGGCCGCTCCTTCTTGTCCGTCTGTCTTGGACTGTCTCCTTTTTTGGCTTCTTGCTTAGTCTGGGCCAGGGGTTGTGTGACTGGGGGGGCCAAGTCTCAGGATGCAGAGAGGCCCCAGTTGGCTTTGAGCTGAGAAGAGAAGCCATGCTGGTTCCTTGGCAGGGCTGGGGGTGGTGACCCTCTGCTACCTCCTTGTCTGGGCACCTGGCAGGATCTGAGCAATGCTTGGGGGACCCCCTTTGAAGGATCTCTGGTCTCTAAAGGATTTCTTGCCCGTCGATGGGCTGTGGAAGCTGAGCCAGGGCCGTGGGAGCCTCACTTCAGGGGCCACACGGTCGGGGCCAAGTTGGGCCCAGCCTGGCAGGCCAGCATGGAAGGCTCAGCACTTTGCCCTTGGGGTTTGGAGGTGATGCAACTTAGGGTCCATTCTGACCCCTGGGAGACTGAGATACATACTTTCTGACTTCTTCCTATTATGAGGCCAGCTGGCACAGAGAACGGAGCCCAGGCTTTGGGCTGGGAGAGACTGTATTCTAATCCAGCATTTGCCACTCCAACAGGTCAGCAGAGACAGGTGAGTCTGGCGTCATGAGCTTGGGCGCTGGAGCCAGACTGCCTGTATTTGAGTCCTGGCTCTCTACCGCTTTCGAACTCTGTGACCTTGCACAAGTCGCTTTCCCTCCCTGGGCCTCAGTTTCGTCATCTGTAAAATGGGCAGAATAACAAGCATCCACCTCCTAAGCCTGTCGTGAGGACTGAATGAGTTAATAGTGCCCATCATAGACTATCACTTCATGATGTGAGCTATTTTGGTTATGTGACCTTGGACAAGTCACCTTCTCTCTGTGAGCCTCAGTTTCCCTATCAGCAGAAACGAGGGGCTCCAGTAAGGTCTCTGTCAGAGGCTCTACTGTCATAGCAGGTTCTCTGGGTGTCTGCTCCATTTCTTGCCCCTCTGTCCTTGGGGAAACGGACCTTTCTGTCCTCCGAGAGGGGTGTCCCAGCCCCATGGGTGGGCCAGAGCGTGTGTGTGTGTGTGGGTGTGTGTGTGTGTGCAGTGTCTCAGTGCCCTCTTCACTGGCGGGGCCCTCATGACGACAGGAGGCTGGTATTAAGCAGTGAGTCTGTCCCCTCGAGCTGTGTTTAGTCACTAATCCCTCTCTTGGCACAGACGATGGCAGACTGATCACCTGTCCGGCCATGCTTGGAGCCTTCCCGGCCAGTTGTGACAATTAGGGTGCTGCACACGCAGGCGGTGTCTGTCACAGCCCATCCTCAGTTGCACGAGCCCTGCATGTAATTGGCTTCCTGGGTCCATGTCACTCTTCCCTCCTTCCTCCGATTGCTCAGGAATGTCTTCCTCCCCTTACTGCCGTGTGGCAGAAAGCATCCAGGCTCTGGGTTCCAGTCCCTGCTCAGCTGCTGCCTGGCTGTGGGACCTTGGGCCTGTCATTTAACCCTCTGAGCTTCAGACTTCCCCTTGACAAATGGCCTGGGCTTCAGAGCATCCCTTTCTGCCATCCTGGGATCCCACGGTTAGAGATTTTCTTTCTTCCTTTCCTCTCCTCTCCTCTCCTCTCCTCTCCTCTCCTCTCCTCTCCTCTCCTCTCCTCTCCTCTCTTCCCCTCCCCTCCCCTCCCCTCCCCTCCCCTTTCATCACATGGAATCTACTGTGGTTGCCTGTCCTCATATAACCCAGACGGGGGTCTTTCTCCCCTATTTCACGGATGAGGAGACCAAGGCCTGGGGAGGGGGCTTGCTCAAGGCTGCAGAGCCTTAGTTTAAATCCAGGGTGGGGAATGTGCCAACTGCTGTCCGGTGGGCTCTCCTTGGCTTCAACCCCTTACTTGTACAGGCTGCAGATGTTAAGGATAACTTGGACTCTGAGGCTGCGGGCCCAGGGCTGCTTGGGGTGCACAAGCGCTCCCAGTGAGTGATGTGGCCTTGATGCAGAGATTACACGGAGCTGCAGACCCACAGTGCCTTGCGCTTACCTGCGGGGTGGCACAGTCACTTGGAATAAACAACGGGAGACCCAAAGTGCACATTAGGTTTCCAAAATAGCCTTGGGAGTTGCTGTTTTCCTCCAAGCTGTAAACATAGCTCTGGGTGGGGCCTCCCCAGCCTCCTGGGCTCAGAACCCCCAGGCCTCCTGCTTCTTGGCCTGGGTGCCCAGAACCCCTGCTGGCTTCTGGACTCGAGCAACAGCTGGAGCCCCAACATCTGAGAGCTTCTAAGAGTGCCTGATGCTGGGGAGGGGAATGGGGTGGAGCATCACTGGGGGCTTGGCCAGGCCTGAGCAGAGGGCAAAGACCTGGGGGAAGAGAGCTGTGAGCTCACCTTCCTGTCATCTGTCCCATGGGAGGTAGGCCCAGGTGACCAGGTGAGAGAAGAGGGTCATTGGAGGAGAGTAGCAGAGCTGCCAGGGACTGTGGAGGCTGGGGAAACTGAGGCTGATGGGGAGGGGCAGGCAGGGAGGTCAAGCCCAAGGCCACACCGTGAATCAGTGCTTCACTGACTCCAGATTGGATGTCCCAAGAAAGGCCCTGGAGGTGACACTCAACGCACCCTTTATCCAGGAAACATTTTTTTGGCGCCTCTTGTATTCCAGGCTCCGTGCTGGGCTCTGGAGTTGCAGCTGGGGAGCCAGAGATGGGCCTGATCTTGTGAGAGTTAAGTAGGGAGACCAAAAAGTGAACAGAAAACCTGAGTAGCAAGTGACTGGGGCTTTTGGAATACAGAAGTAGGGCACTTGACCTTGACCAAAGAGTCAGGGAAGATTTCCTGGAGGAGGGGGTATATAAGCTAGGTCCTGACGCTGGTATAAGATGAGGAGGAGTAGAGAGAGATGACAAAGGGGGCACATAGAACAGAGCTTTCCAGGCAGAGTGCACAGCACGTGCAAAGGCATTGCCGGTGTGAGGTGGCTTGGCATACCGGGGCTGGAGGGGCCATGGGGGGTGCTGTTTTATCTTGGCCCCCTGCTAGCATAAGGCTGCTTGCTCCAGGGCTCATCACACACTCCATGGAAAACCTCTACCCTTTCAGAAGAGAGATGGTGGGCCCATTTCTTAGATGAACTTGATCTCCCAACACGCTGCTCCTTGGGGGGGAGCAGAACGCCACCCCGTGAGGGTGAGGAAGGGCAGTGTTTATGACGGCGTCTTCTCCCACCAGCCTTTTGATTAATGGTGAAATTGAGGCACAAAGCAGTATTGCTGCAGGAACTAGGATGGGGACCCAGGGACCCTGTTCTTCCTTGGCTCCCTGAGCGGCTGTCCAGGCTCCAGCAGTGGCCGAGCCCCACAGGAGTTCAGCCCTGTCACACACAGAGCTTTATAGGGGCACACAAGCCTCTTCTCGGTCTGCCCCCTTGACCCAGCCACTCATTCCACCCAGATAACTGGACAGATACACAGATCTGTGTATACCAGGATCTTCTTCGCCACGTTGTTTAGATTGTTAGGACTTGGGAATGACAGTGCAGGACCCGTTAGGTCAGGGGCGCCACAGCCACCTGCTGTGTGACCGGCCCAGAAGGATGCTTGCTGTATATGAAGTGGAGAAAGCAGGCCTGAACGCCATGTCCAGTCTGATCCTGTTTTCACTTGTGAAAAATAAGCTTTCATAAGAGGGAGCTGCGAAGGACGTGCAGCCAGTGTGAAGGCGATTCTCTCCAGTGTGGGGGGCCTGGATGGGGTTTTAATTGTTTTGTTTCACTTACTTGATTTCTTTCTATTTCTGGTGTAATCGTGAAATACGCATGCAACGTAAACCAAAGGGAGAGCGAGCAGGTGTCTTTGTCTTTTTAAGATTTAAATGGTTTTGACTTTTTGATGAACGGACACATTACATCATTCAAAGTTGAAAAGATACAGGAGAGGAAAGTGTCATACACGCTACAACATGGGTGAACCCCGAGGACCTTACACTGGGTGCCAGAGGGCATGGGGAGCAGAGTGTCCATTTTGCAAGGTGAGGACTTCCAGAGATGGATGGTGGGTGTACTGAATGCCACTGAGCTGGACACTTAAAAATGGTTATGGTAGCAAATTTTGTATATGCATTTTACTATGACTTAAAAAAAAAAGATACAGCAGGGAACGAGTGACCAGTCTCCCTCCCAGCCCTGTCCCCCGGCCACGTGGTTCTGTCTGTTTCCAGTGTGGTGGTAAATTCCTGCTTTCCTCCCTCCTGCCCCTGGGTTTGACGGGGCAGGGGCAAGTCCCCTCCACTCGTGGGCAGAGCAAAGATGCTGCCCGGTCCCCACAGCCCAGGAGAAGCAGCCCCTTCTGTCCCTGCTTCTGGGGCACAAGGCAGCTAGTGCCCAGCCCTTCCTGCCCTGTGGGTTGAGGGATTGAGGACCTGAGGGTAGGGGAGCCAGAGATGCTGGCTGGAGAGAGCTCTGGAACTGGCCTCCCCGTCTCAGTGGGAGGGGGATACTCTGAATCCACTTCTTTGCCCCCCAGCCCTTGGCTCCCTGAGTGGGCACTTGGGAAATGTTTGTTGAAACTGTCATGGGGGGAAGAAGACGGTATCCAAGCCAACAGCCAGACAGAGCTGGGCTGCAGTGGATACTGTGAGGCTGTCGGGCCCTGTGACCCAGAGACACCCAGCATTCATTCTCTGGGGCGTTCTTGTGCCGGGTCTTCTGTCCCTGCTGGGATTCGGTGCTGGATTGGACACCAGGGAGATGACAAGTCTTCCTGTGTCTTTGGTCGATGGCGCCATGTGTCACCAGGCATTGATAGCGGGTTTGGCATCCAGGTATCCTGTCTGGTGCCCCAGGGCCCTGGCCAGTTCACCTAGCAGACTGCCACCCCAAGCTGAGCCATCCATTCTCTGTGGCGGGAAGACCCCATCCCATGGCTAATCAGAACTTCAGTTGAGTGTTTACTGGGATCTGGGCTCTGTACTAAGTGCTTAAAGCATACAAACTCAATACACCAGCCCCATGAGGTAGGGGCTTCCATTAGCGCCCACCTTAGAGGTGGGGAACCCGGAGTGCAGGTTAGGTGTTTTGCCCAGAGGCACACATCTGCCCTTCCCAGCAGCCCAGGCTGGTGAAGGAAAGTGCCTGGGGACCTGATGACAAGCTGCAGCCTTCCCCGACCATGATTTCCATAGAGCAGCGGAGCCAGAAGAAACTGACCATTTTATAGATGGGGAGGCTGAGACCCAGGGAGGCTCAGAGCTGGCTCGTGGCAGCAGGACAGGGCAAGGGCGCAGGGCCTCCGTTTATTCAGAGCCTGTAGCTATCACCTCTTTCACAGACTGGAGCAGCCCCGAGGAGGGTCCTTCCTGATCCCCATGTCACAGTGTCCAAATAGGGAGGCTCAGGGGCAGAAAATCATCTGCCCAGAAGCCTGTGGCCAGTCATGTTGGGATTTGAACCCATTTCGATCCGACTCCAAAGCCAGTGCCGCTTTTGCTGGTCATGTGTTAGTAGTCGGGGTGGGTGGGTGGCAGGGCTGCCCGCAGATCAGACTCACCCACTGGAGGTGGAATGCTAAGGCCTTTCTCCACCTGGGTTCTAGGGCCTCAGAAGTGAGTAAATGGGCAAAGCAGATACCCTGGCTAAGCAGCTCTTTTCCAAGTCAGTGACCGAGACCCCACGAGTACACACCTGTGCGTCTGACCCTGGGGTGTGGTACTCTGGGGTGTGCTGGAGGGCATGGTGGGGAGAGGGGTTTATGGAGCTGGTAGGACACTTTTACCCCTGAGAGGCTGCCCGGCCTGGAAAGTCAGATGGACTGGCCTTGACCTGGAGCCAGGCATTGTACCTGGACCTCTGTTTGCTCATCAGTGAGGTGGGCATGCGAGCACCTGGCTCACAGAGCTAAGGTGGGAGAAGAGTGACTAGACCAGCACGTAATAAGCATTTTCCAGTCAATGTAAGTCTTCCCCTTCTCCTAGGAGAGCGAGTGTGTGGGAGAGGCAGAGAAGTGACCGTTTACAGCTTCCTGGATGCCATGAGGAAGGCATGTGCCAGGACTGGAAACCTCTGATGGACATAGTGACTCACCCTGGGGAAATCATGAAGGGCTCCCTGGAGGAGGTGATGAAGGTGTAGCAAGCCTGGAAGATGTAATGGTGCCCCAGAAACCTCATGGTGGCCTACAATTTGGGATGCAGATTCCTCCTCACCGTGAGATGTCCTTTGAGTCACTTTCCTTCTTGGAAGTGGTCTGGTTTGTGTGGGGGGGAGGGTAGAGCCCCCTCAGGTGTGGTTTCTAGACATCGGCCCTGGAAGGAGGGTGCTGCCCAGCATGCAGCTCTGGGTTACAGGCACGCAGAGCGCCAGGTCTCTGTAGATGTTTCAATACATGCCACCAAAGTGGGAGTGGTGCTGGGAATCTGGGTGAATATGGAACACGTGACTCATAGAAACAGCCGAAACCTCAGATTGGCACTGGGGAGGGTGACCGGGGGCTTCTCTGAGCCCATGAGAATGCCCTGTGCCTGCCGGGGTGGTGTCGTGAGACTAGTTGGGGTCTGGCTGGCGGGACCTCTCCTGCCTTGGTCTCTCTGGCCGTCAGGGGGCCCTTGTCGGGACAGACAAAGGGCTGAGCACATGCCCATTCATTCTTGGGGCGTGTCTGGGGGCATGGAGGGCAGAGGCAGGACACTGGCTGGGTGTTGCTGGCAGTGGACTTGGCAGTACCAGCATCTGGTCTCTTTCCCTCTGCCACCCCTACCCCCAGGTGTCCCCGGTCACCGTCTAGCTCATCACCATCACCGTCAGCGTGATTAATACGGCGGCATAGTGGCTCTGGAGTCAACCTAATATGGGGTTCAGGTGTGGCATCTGCAGGACCCCTCTCTCGGTCCCTGGACCTCTCTGACCCTCTGTCACTGGGAGGTCAGGAGGATGAGGACGATGGCCCTGAGCGCGTGCTCATGGGGTGCTAGGCACTGTGCTAGGTACCTATCATACACGGGTCCCCTGAAGAGTTGCAAAAAGCCCTACGAGGTGAGTGGTCTTACCAAGGCTCAGAGAGGGTTGGTAGCTGGCTCCAGGATGTATGGCTGGGGACCCTCAGAGACCCTGCCCTTCTCTCTACTCCACACATTGGTTTGAGCTCAAAGACTGATATCCCAGCTGGCTTGAGACTTCGTGGTTTATCAGATCGCTTTGTGGTCAGCATGGGGTTTGTGCCCAGGGGCCGTGGAAATTGTTCTCTGGCCTGGCTGATTGGGCCCTTCGAATTTATCCAACTGCACACCGTTGCATTAAGAATGGGAAAGTGATGCTTGAGGAGGGAAGGGACTTGGCCAAGGTCACACAGTGAGTTAGGGACAGAGACAGGACCAGATTCGGGGCGTCCTGCACAACGCTGGCTGTTGTGTTGCCTGAGGACGTGTGGGCCTGGGGAATGGGGCCCAGTCCAGGGCTGGCCAGCCTCTCCCTCCCAGCTGTTTCAAGGCCTGGTGGCTCCCATGGAGAGCCCCAGAGGACAGCCAGCTGCTCTGCACAGGGTGCCCCTGGCCACCGAGAAACAGGGAGGGAGAGTGTGGACAGCTCCATGCAGCTCGCCTCCCAGTCCATGCGCAGCGCCGACTTTCCCCTCTGTGCTGGGAAAACTACGGGCAGCTGAGTTCCAGGGCTTCCAGATCCCCAGAGTCGGGGCGGGCTGGAGTAGTGCCCCTGCTCTGGGGGTCCGGGCCGTGCCACCCTGCGTCTGCCTCCCCCAGGCGAGCACAGGGAGGGTGACACCCGTTGCGAGAATGGCAATTGTCCGTCAGGTGTGCCTGTGTCCCTTCCTTTGAGCTTACTGAGTCTGCCCATGTACCCCGCAAGGGGGGACCGCCATCCCCATTTCACAGAGGGGGAACCTAGGCTCCTAGGTAGTGGTAAGCGGGCCTCTAGGAATCACAGAGTAGCAGACGGCTTTCGCAGCTTGCCTGCCCTTCTTCGTGGGGTCTGTAGAGACTCCTATCATCTTTGATTCTGGAAGGCCTGGGCTGCTCGTGGCAAGCCTTGTCCGCTGGGCTCCCTGGAGGGGGCTGCCCTTTCAGGTTGAAAGCAGGCCTATGTACGCACACGTGTGCGTGTGTGCGTGCGTGTGTGTGGCGGCAGCATGCTGGGTAGGGGTGTACACGCGGTGTGGTGGTACTCAAAGGCGGCCCACCACCAGCTCGCAGCCTGTGCCGCGGCCTTCCCCGGGCCATGACTGCCCGCCTGTAATGGACACGGCTGCCCTGGTTAAGTGTGCACATTAATTTAATCCCTCCTCCATGGAGACAATCAGTTGGCATTTAATTTGTGTTTCCTTCCGAGCATCGGAGTATGGCTGGGCCGCTGGGCCGCTGATGGGCACGTCTGTGCGGGGTCCCTTCTCTGGGTTCAGGGCTGAGCGCAGATGGGAGCGCCGGTGTCCACAGGGAGGAGGGCAGCGCGCGTTAGCGAGGCAGTGCCAGGAGGTACTGGTGAGAGCGGGGCTTGGGGACGTGGGGGGCCTCTCTGCTCCCAGGTGGGGGCCCCCAGCCCTCCTGCTGCTGGAGGGAGAAGGTGCTCACTGTGAACCCCCGGGGGGGGGAGGAAGTCAGGATGGAGACCAGAGTTCCAGCAGTTCGCTGCCTGGGAGGATGGCTGTCTTCCCAGCCCCACCCCCACTCCTTTTCCGCTCATCTGTCACAAGTGGGAATTGTTTGTGATATGAGACAAGGAGGTGCTGGGGCATGGGAAGTTGACTCAGTTGTGACATTGAAGCCATCTAGGGGGGCTCAGCGGACGCGGGGGCTCTGTTGACGTGCCCACTCTGATCTCCGTGGGCTTCGGTGAGACTGCATTAGAAGAAAAGGTCCCCCTGGTCTGTGTATGGGCCGGGCCGCCTTGTCCCCCAGCTCGATGTCAGTCTGGACCCCAGCTCTGCAGTGAGGCCAGGGGCGGGACATGGTCCATCTGTGTGGGAAGGGAGCAGTGGCTTGTGTATCTGTGAGTGGGGCTTACACAGAAGCCAGGGGGAGCGCCAGGGAGATGGGTGGGCAGGGTGACACCTGGACTGTCACGGCAGCCTGCACCCAGCTATGCTGCAAGGGGGTGAGCTCCCCGTCCTTCCGGGTAGGAATTGTTCTCTGCCACCTGCCCTCCAGCAGAGGCCAGGCCCACGCTTGGCCCAGAACAAAGTTTTCCACCACGGGCTCCAGCCTAGCCTCACGGGAGCTCGCTTCCCATCACCTGAGTGAGTCAGCCAGGGTGTGCCGGCCACTTACCTGGAAAGGTGTGGACCATTCCTGTGGCACCCTCCCAGCTCTCTGAGGTCTGGGCGCGGGATCCAGCCATGGCGTTCCTTGGTTCAGAGTGAGCTGCCCAACATTCACTCTCTGCTCTGCGCCGGGGGCGGGACTGGGTGTTTTTGCCCCTACTGCCTGCCTTATATAGTCCTCAGAACCACCCTGCAAAGGGGTGCGTGCTTCCCATCTCAGAGATAAGGAAACTGAGGCCCAGAGAGGGTGATTGTTTCACACAGCTGGAAAGTGGCCAGGGCAGGATTCGAACGTAGTCCTTTGCTGCCAAGGCCTCTCCAGGACTTTCTCCCCAGCAGCCTGTGGGCTGTCCCTGAAGCCATAATTGTTTTTCTGGGGCTGTACCCACTTTCCTCTGGAGCTGGGGCCCCGGACCTTCTTTCTCTGACGGCACAGGAAGTGAAAAATCTGTGAGTCAGTCCCTTTGCCAGTGACTTCAGCCTGGCTTTCCGCCCCGCAGCAGGCCAGGCTTTGTTAGCCCCTTTCCTGAGGCTCTGTATGTCATCGGGAGCTGATGGTGGCCGGCGACCCTGGCTGGGGGGTGGGGGTGGGGGTGGGGGGAGGCTGGCAGTGAGGCTGCCCGCCCCTCCCCCCAGCAGCCTGCCAGACTTCTTGTCCATCCTGTGGTTGCAGAGGGTGGCTCCTCTGGAATGTGGGAGACCACATCTGGCTGGGATGGGTGCCGCCACCCCCTGTCCCGGCCCCTGGCCTCACACGTGTTCTCCTTCTGCTAAGGTAGTGGCTGAGGCCCCAGACCTCAGCTGCAGAGTCATTTTGTAGGGTCATTTTCTCTCCTGGCCCTCTTTGTCCTGACATCCCTGCCTCCCCTCTTCAGCCCCTAGGGTAGTGGGAAGTGGGGGAGGGAAGCTTTCTCCTTCTGCCTGCCCCCTTCCCTCCCTGGTGGTCCCTCCCCCTGGCCTTCCTCTCCCTGGAGTGGGCAGAGCTGAGCGGAAGGCCAGTGCTGGGAACTCAGCTCCTGGGAGCCCCTAACCGGGGTGGTGTAGGCGAGGGATGTTCCAGGCAGAAGGGCTGAGCAGGAGGCCTGAAGAATGACTGTGGTTTGGATTCATTCATTCATTCACTCAACAAATCCATACAACTATTAGGCTCCCTACCAAGTGTGGGTGGGTTTTAGGTTCAGGAGCACGACCGTGAGTGCAGTAATGGGAATTATAACCAATTCTTGGCCCTGGTGGAAGGGCTGGACCCCAGCCTTAGAGCCGACTCCTCTGAGGACTCGTGATGGCGCCCCCTCCTCTGAGCCTCTTCTCCCACCTAGAACAGACATCTCACTCATGTTTCCTTCATGTCCCGTCAGGCCAGGGCACAGGGGGCGTAAGACTTCTGAGATGGGTGCTGGAGGGCTTCTCCATGCTGCCCGCACACACATCCAAGTTTCCGATTCACGGACTTCAAGTCTGAGCCCCTGCTTGTCCTCTGCACTGGCAGGCCCTTGCCCGCTGCTCCGTCCAGCCACCATGCTGTGGGTCATGCTGGGCTGCCCTCTGGGGGGCTCTAGGGGTGCCATGGGTCAGTCCCTTCCTCGCTGGGATCTTGATTTCCTGTTCAGTTCAAGGCTCCAGGCAGTGGGAGGGTTTGAGCACAGGCCACTGGAGGGATTGGGCCCATGAGTCGCAGGGGGCAGGAGGCTGGGCTGGGGCTGGGAGATGCGCCCTGAGGTCCAGTCCAGCCAGAGCTGAGGGCTGGTCACATGACCTTCAGAGAGTATGGGGACAGGATGGGTTCTTCTTGAGTGTCCCTGCTCTGTGCTGGGGCCATACTTTGTCTCATGTGTAGGTGAGAAACCCAGGCTCTGAGAGATGGAGGCAGGTGCTCGGGGAGGCTGAGCCTGGGTTCAGACTCATAGCCCTCTGCCTCCCTCCTTGTGAGCTGTGGCCTGGGCTAAGAGAGTGGAAGCACTCTGCCGTCCACTCCGTGTGTGACCCTGGGCCTCAGTTTCCCTAGCTGTACTCAGAGGTGTGGACTGGGTGAACTCTGGCCCCTTCCAGCCTTCACTTTTGGAGAGTCTCTGAGTAAAGGTGTGACATAGACACGACCCCACCCTCCTGGCCGTGTTATCTTGGGTAATGGTCTTGGCCTTCAACTTCTTCATCAGTAACGTGGAGATAATAATTGTACCTAGAGGTGACTGGGAGGCTTGTTTAAGTAAGGTTGTGCATGTGACATTCCTAGCAAGGGTGCCCAGCGCGAGGTGCATGCTGGGTCTGTGCTAACTGCTCTGTTAGTGTAACTACCCTCTTCCTCCTCCATCGTCGTCTGCCCTGCGTGCTGCAGAGGCTGCCGTGTGTGGCTGTGGACAGAGAGCCCTCGGAGGAGCTGGCCCTCTGAGATTGCTGTCCGAGGGTGTCTGCCGGGTGGGGAGGGAGAAGCTGCGGGGGGCGAGAGCAGGTCCCCGCAGTGTGCTGGGGCAGAGCTGGCGCTGGGGCAGGGCCCTGAGCTCTTTCTGGTGGTGGAGAAGATAGAGGGCAGTCCATCCCTGTCCCCCACATCGCGGCTGGCTCTTTGGGTGAGAGCCATGTGGGATGAGGTCCCATGGCCAAGTGGCCCAGGAGGGGGGATCCCAAGACCCGGCTGCCTGGAACCAGGGCTCAAGGAGGGAACTCAAGTGGAGTGGCCCCGAGGCCTGGGGAAGAGAGGGCTTTGGAGACAGTGGAGAGATTGGATAGGATTCAGGAGGCTAGGGAGGAGCGGGGGAGGGGGAGGGGGTTCCGTCTGAGCCTCTGCGTCCTCATCTGCACAGTGGGGACAATCCTTGGGGGAAGATTAAGTGGTACTTTCTATTTTACGTGTATATGAAACCCTAACGCGGTGACCAGCACCCAGAAGGTGACCAAGCAGTGTCCCTCCTCTCCCTTCTCGTCTCCAGCACTTTAAGGAAGAAAATTTGGACGTTTCATGAGCCAGTGGGTCAGGGTGGGCAGGGGTGGCTCAAGGGATTCAGTCCACCTTGGCCCTGGCTGGAGTTATTGCTTGCTCTAGGCCTTCATTTCCCCACCTGTAAAATGGGGGGGGGGGGGTCTCTGTAGCTTCACAGCCTATAGCACGAGCGCCTTTGCTCAGCGGGGGCCAAGTGTGAGAGCCGGCTTAAAGGACACAACATGGACCCCCTCCTGGCCCCTAGTAGGTGTGTCCCCTTCCCAGTGACAGTGGCTGCTCCCTGGCCTCCCTGCTGCCCATCTTTGCTTATGCGGGCGTTTCAACCCGAAACACCCGTCCTTCCTGAAACCTTATTCCCGCGGACAGATCCAGGGCAGGGGAGGGGACCGTGTCTGGGACACAGGTGTGGACATTGAAACGCCTGCAACTTGGTTGACCAGTTTTGGGTTAAGTTGCGTGCTCCCTCCAGAGCTGAGCTGCAGCGAATGCAGGGCGTCTGGGGCCCCTTAAGAAGCACACACCGCTGCTGTCCTTGCACCCCGGTCGGCCAGAGCAGCTGAAGGACACAGCTTTTCTGCACCGTCAACGCTGGCACAGGCAGGGCCAGCTTCTCCCACCGCGGCCGGGAGGTGCGTCAGTGTGGGCAGCCGATTTGGTCCATCAGGCCAGCTGCCGTGGGCACGTGGGGGTCTGTCCTAGGTCTTCTGGGAGCCGGCGTGCCAGCTGCCTGCCCAGCCCGGCTTTGAAACATACAAAGGCCCGTGAAATCATCGGTTGCAAAGCTCATCTGTCGGGATGCAGCTTAGAAGCACCAGTGAGATGTGGGGCCACTCGAAGTGCTGTGTATGGTGGGGGGGGGGGGGCGTAGCAGTGCGGCGTGTCTGCCCCACCCCAGACCTGCCGAACCCGGACAAGACCCTCAGGGGATTGCTGTGCCCATCGCAGCTCGAGACTTGCCGCTGCTTTAGCGCACAGGCAGCGCTCGAGTCCCGTCCCTGCTTACTAGCTGTGTGACCTTAGACAAGTTACCTCATCTCTCTGAACTTCAGCTCTTGCATCCACAGGACGGATTTGGGGAAAAATTCTGTACCCGAGCAGGTTCATAACACTTTGCATGAAAGCCAGTGAGCCGTGTAAGCGGCGCTGAACTCGGTGGGTGGGATGCAGCCCGGCCTGGCCCGTCTAGTGGTGGTTGCTTCTGCTGCTGTCTGGAGATCCAGACAGGGCTCGTGCTTTCGCCCAGGACTGACTCGGGGCAAGTCACTTTCCTTCCCTGGGCCGCATTTTCCCTGTCTGAACCACGGGTCTGTGGACCCCTGCGGCACGTCATCAGAAGGTTGCCCGAAGGAAGAGTGAGAGGGGCCAGGCCCTTTCTCCAGGAGCCTGTCTGGGAAGCGGGTGTGTGGGGGTGAGGGGTCCCTGGGTGCTCACACCTTCGCCCCTCCCCGCCCCCTTCCCTGCAGCTCCTGCTGTTGGAGAAGGCAGGCTGCAGCCCTTCCCTGCACCTGCTCGGCTCAGCGGCTTGGAGCTGAGTCCCCTGCCCCCCTCACAGCAGCGTGGCCAGGAGAGATGATTCAGCTCGGACCCGTGTTCTGGGCCTTGGCCTCCCTCGACAGAAGCCCCAGAAGCCCCATGCTGCCGGGCAGGTGGAGGGCGGCCTGTGAACCTCTCCCTACCTGGGATCCCTGTCTCCCACGATCGGCCTGGGGCTGGATTCCTGGCCTTGCCCCCGACATACCTGGTAACCTCGGGCAAATTGCCTGTACACTCTAGATCTCAGTTTACTTATTTGTACCATGGGGGTGCTCCGTGAGATGGTCTCACCTGGGTTTGACCCTTACGCTCTCTCATTGCCCTTGGGGCCAGGAACCCCAGCCCCCTGCCCGCCAGGTGCTGGACCCCAGAGCCCATGGCAGGGCTAGGCCTGGCTGCCATCGCCAGGGGGGGCTGGTAAAGACCAGAGGGAACGAGGGAGAAGGGGAGCGTGTGGGGGAGAGGAGGAATTTTCCTCTGTGTGTGCAAACAGTATCCGTTTTCTCTTGTTTCCAAAAGCCAGTGACGTAACGCACCCTTCAGCCATTCCTCCCTTCTGGCCTATTTTTAGCTGGCCCCGACAGCATCCTAAAAGGCTTCCAGACTTGCCTGCTCTGAGGCCATGTAGGGAGGCGGCCATAGGATGAGGAGAGAGAGGAGCTCATCTGTCTGTCCCAGGATGCAGGGAGGGAAAGAACTTGCCCTAGGCTTCCTCGGGGGAAGGAAGGGAGCTGTGTGGGGAGCCCAGTGAGGACTCTGATGGATCCTGGGTCTACAGGGAGCCTGGCAGGGGGACCAGTGCTCAGTCTGGAGCCTCCAACCTGGGTTTGAGTCCTGGCTCTCCCTGTCCTCACCCTGACCTTGGGCCCCTGACTCGGTGCCTGGCTTTCTTCATCTGTAACATGGGCTAACAGTACCGCTGTGCTTGGGGGGGGTGTTAGGAGGATTGAATTATGTCACATGGAATAGTGCCTGGTACAAAGTAAGCACTCAGTTAAGGTGAGCTGGTATTGGGATGGTGATTATGATTATTTTTTAAAAGACTTATTTATATTTGAGAGAGGGAGAGGCGGTGGCAGGGGAAGGGGCAGAGGGAGAGAGAGAATCTCAAGCAGACTCCTTGAGGAGCTCAGAGCCCTACGTGGGGCTCGATCTCACAACCCTGAGATCATGACCTGAGCCGAAATCAAGACTCAGACACTTAACTGACTGAGCCACCCAGCCGCCCCCAGTGATTATGATTATTAACATCCCATTCTACCTCCAGTTCATGTTGGGGGTACACTGTGAGCCCCTGTGTGCCTCCTGCCCTTTATTCTTTCCTGTCCAGCTTTAACCAGCATGTGCTTGGATGAGACAATACACAGAAAGCCCTGGAACAGGGACTGGCACGTCATAAGCACTGACGAAGTGAGAGCTCTATTTATTGTTAATGTGATAAAACAGACGTGGGTTTGGATTCCAGCCCCATCCACTAGCTAGCTGAGTGTCTTTGGGTAAGACACTCTCTGAGCCTCAGTTTCCTTATCTGTGAGACAGGGATAATAGCTGTGTAGGAGATTTCTTTGCTGATGAGGGTTGCTGCCGGACAGAAAGACTCCCCAGGTCATGAGGACCAGCCCAGTAAAAGTTTCTTTCTTGCGGTGCTGGCTGCAGCCTGGCTCCTGAGTGCCAGCGTCCGTACAGTGGGGTACGCTAATGGCAGGAGCGGTGGCGTTTGCACAGCACTCTACAGTTAGTGTGAAGGGGAGATGGCAGTCCCTCCTGCCTTCCTCTACCCGGGGTGTGGTGCTCATGCGGGGAACCCGGCACGTGTCACCACCGCCTGCTACTGTGGTGGTTTGTCAACCTGGCTGTCCCCCTCCCCTAGAGTGGGAGCTCCCGGAGGGCAGGCAGAGATGGATTTCTGGCTGCGCCCAGCTTGCCTTGCTTGGGTGGGTGCTGGCATGGTGTCTGAGGGCTTGACCGGCATGGGGAGGCCACCATCTGACCACCTATCCCTCTTGGCTCTTGCAGATGGGAGGAAGAGCTCGCCAAGCGCATGAACCTGCAGACCATGGTGGACACACTGCAGGAGGTGAGCATCCCCAGGGGGCCCGACCTTGAGAGGCTTGCGGGAACCATGTGGCCTAGGGGCGCGGTCTCCCTGGGGCAAAGTCGGAGGCCATCCCCAGCTCTGCCCCTGCACTGGGCTGCCTCCTGCTGCCTCAGTCGCTCCTCGATGGAGCCACGAGGCCTCTTCCTTGTCCTCTGCTTCGGACCTAGGAAGGGACGGGCATAGTGTTGCAGAAAAGCTCGGGGACGGGAGTAGGGAAGCCTGGGCCCGAGTCCCAGTGCCGACCCCCGCCTGCCAGCGGTCGGTGATGTGGGTCCGTGACTCTTTCCGACCCTCTCCTGCCACCTGAGTCCAGGACTGGCTGGTCTCTTGAGCTGCCCTACCCCAGCTTGCAGGAACTGACTTGGGGCCGAATGCCTTGGAGAGGGCTGGTGGCGTGTCACCAGGAGGGCTCCCGGCCTGGCTGGGTGAGAACATTCTCTTGTGGTTCTGGCTCCGTAGCTCTGGGTCTGGGCTCTGCTTCTCACCCACCGGCCGGGTACCCTGGGCGGCAAACTTCACCTTCTCGGCCTCTGAATAGTGACCCTATGAGAAGGCAAGGAAGAGTTCTTTCAAACATTTTAAAAAATGTTTTTTGATGTTTAAAGCACTGATCTTCTAAGAGATAGAATAAAGTAATGAGAGTACATGGAAGGGAAAGGATGAATGTCTGCCCCTGCTTTGTTTTGTAACAGAAGTCTTTTTATTTACAAACATGACATGTTCGTGGTTAAATATTTGGAAAATTCAGAAACGTACGGAGAAGAAAATAAAACTGCCCTCCAGTTCTCCACCCCCCCCACAGTTGACAAATTGCTGGGTGACCTTCTGGTCTTTTCTGTGCAAACACACGTGTACTCTACATGTTTATGTTTGGTTAGGTGGACGCACGTGGCGTTGCCGTTTTGGGGATGGGAGGTGGTCATCTGCTGGCAATTTCACAGGCATCGACCTCACATTTTAACCTATTGGAATCACTTGTTCCATTAACCTGTTCTTTTTTTTTAATTATCTCCCTGGGATTTTTCCATATGATAAATATTCCTTGGAGAAGTGTTTTAGGCTGAGCGGTGCCCTGCGGTGAACTGGCCTCAGCAGGAAGCCGGGCTGGGGTGAGGTCCTCGGCACCCCTTTCCTGGCACGCAGGTGCCTGGCCTGGTTGGTTATCGGGTGTCCAGGGCTGTGGACCCAGGTGTCCAGCCCCTCCTACCCCTCAGGGTGCCTGGTCCCCTAAACCCTCCCCCATCTCTGTCCTCCCTAGGCTGCTCAGGAGGCTGAAGCCATCCAGGAGGAGATGAACGAGAAGATCGAGCGGCTCAAGGCCGAACTAGTGGTGTTTAAGGGGCTCATGAGTGACGTAAGTGCCACCAGCTGCCGCCCCAGACGTCATGACACCCCCCCCCCAACACCCATCATGCAAAATGCTTCATTCACTCCGAGGCTCCAGAGCTCGGCTTCTAGTTAGAGTCCTGGCTGGCTGCGTTTGCCCCGTGAGGATGACGGATGCATTGAGACCAGCCCCCCACCCCACTTCCGCTTCCCTTGGTCTGAGTAGAGATGCATTAATCTGCTGCTTAACCCATCCCGCCCTCCCCTGGGCTCCTCCGACGGTCTGTTTGTGTTTGCTCCGACTCGTCCCAGCTCGCCACGTTGAGGGAGGGTGGTGGCCGTGGGCCTCGATGTCTGGGCACAGTGGAGGGCTCAGTGGCAGGTTGAAGGAGGCCCTCGGGTCTGGTCTGTGTCAGCCGGAGAGGCCCCCAGGCCAGCAGCCTACAGGAGGGTTGCTTTGTCAAGTTGGGGAAGGCCAGCATCTGCATCCTTTTGAAGACTGGAACCTCTCTGAGTGACTGTGGTTGCCGGGAGCTGTTGGCAACCAAAGCCTCCTTCCTGCTGGGGACCCGGGTTTCCTGCCACCTTCAAGCAGCAGGCCGCATGTAGGGAGGGCCATCAGAAAGGAGAAGGAGCCCGATGGCGGGTGACTCAGCCTTGGGTGGCTTTTGGTCCTGAGGGCTATGGAGCTGGGTGTGACTGGCAGAAGCCCCCTGGGGGGCTCCAGAAGGAGCCCACCGGGCTTCCCCTCACTGGGGTCCTGGGGGACCCCCCTCATCTTTGGTGAGGCCCTGCGATCAGCCATGGGAGGAAGCCTGGGGAGAACGTGGCGCCTTGGCAGGCCCCTCTGTGTGGGGGGACAGGTGGGGCACGTGGGCTCGGGCTGGGAGAGAAGGGAAGCCTTTCAAGAGTGGGAGCTGTCTTTCTTTTTTCTTTGCTCTGACAAAATAAACACTGGCACTGTGTCTGTTGAGAGGACGCCTTCCAGCCCTTAGGGAGGCCGGCAAACATGGTCTCACATTGTCCACTTGGCGCCAAAGCCTTTAGCTCCCATGACCTCTCCACCCCCTCCCCCATCCTGAGCAGCGCTGGCCCCACCCTCCCCGCCCCGGAGAAGCTCCAGGCGCCCCCTCGGACTCGGGGCTGCGCACCCCTCTGCCCAGCAGGAGCCTGGGAGCGACGCCCCCGCCCCACCCCCCCAATGCTCACTCCAGCCCTCGCTCACGTAACCCCCCTGCTGTCCTCCCTGCAGCCCATGACAGACCTGGACACAAAGATCCAAGAAAAGGCCATGAAGGTGGACATGGACATCTGTCGCCGGATCGATATCACGGCCAAGCTGTGCGATGTCGCACAGCAACGGAACTCGGAAGACGTGTCCAAGATCTTCCAGGTGAATAGGGTCACCCTGCTCACCAGCCGCCACTCCCCCCCACCCCGCCACCGCCCCCTCCCAGAGTGCCTGGCCTCCGCCCTGCATGGCCAGGCCCTCTTCCCCTCCAGTCCTGCCCACTCCCCTTCCCCCAGAGCTAGCGTCGGCCCCCACTCTGGCCTCCCCAGGACGACACAGAATCAGGGACTCGGCGACTCGTAGGCTCATCAGGCTGAATGCTTCATCCTGTGGCTGAGGAGGCCACTCACCGGGGTGGGGGGGACATGACGGGCTCAGGGAGGGCCAGGCCGCGCTGGGACGGGCACTCAGGTCTCCTGACCCTCTGGGGCTCGGTGCACAGGCCCGCTGGGCGCGCCGCTGTGGTTGAGAGCCCTGGCCAGGCTGTGGGAGCGCCGGCCGAGCCGGCTCAGCCCCAGCAGATGAGCCTTGGAATCCCCAAGAGGAAATGTTGGCCTCTGGTTTTCATTCTCACCGAAGAGTCTCCCAGGGCCCATGCCCAGCCCTCAAGGAGCAAGTGTGCGTCCTGAGAGAAGGCAGTGGGGCAGTTAGCACTGGTGGGCTGTCCTCCAGGGAGGGCCTGGGGGCGAGACCAGCGGCCCGCAGGACACGTGTCATTCTCTAAAGGCTTCTTCTTGAATTCAGGGTCGTGGTTTGGCTTTTGCTTGAGCCCGGGGCAATACCGCGTGTTGTCGCTTTGAGTGTGTGACTTTGGGTCTAGCGGGAGAGATCTGGGCTCATCCACCTGTGTGCCTTCTTGCTGCCCGTCTGCTGGGAAGCAGGGGTGACCATTCCAGGCTCTGTTTGGTCTGCTCGTGTCTTGTCTGCTTGGAGTGGAGGAAGCTTGGTGACCCTCGGGCTGCCTGCCCATTGCCTTTGCATGTGAGCAGGAGGGCTCTGAAGCATGGAGCCCTCTGGGCCTCTGGGAGGGGTTCTCTCTCTCTCTCTGGCTGGCTCTGAGACACCCCAGGGGACTCTGCGCCCCGGTCTGCCCCACTCCTCTCCCCAGATCATGGGGCTGCTGCTCTGGTGAAGGGCCGAGCTGAGCCGGCGCACCCACCGGGGGAGGGAAGAGTCCAGGCCGTCTGTCCTCCCTCCTGCATGTGTCCTGCCTCACGCTGCCTGCTAACGCCACCTGCTTCTAGAGGGACTCTGCTTCTTTCCCAGCAGTGGCCGCCCCAGCCACGCTCCATCCATCCCGTGGGATGCCGACTCCCTTCCCAGCCCACCCTCCCTCCCAGCAGAGCCTCCCACTTACCTCCATCTCTTCCTTCCCGGGTCAGGTGGTCCCCAAAAAGAAAGAGCGTAAGGTGGCTTCGGATGATGACATCTCCGAGCAGGATGGCGAGGTGAACCGGTTCTCGGACGACGAGGTCGGCTCCATGAACATCACAGACGAGATGAAGCGCATGTTTAACCAGCTGTGAGTATCTCCACGGCCCCGGCTCCCGGGGCTTCGCTCCTGTTGCCCAGATTGTTGGGGGCAGGGGTGCGAGCTGGTGGGCCTGCGCTGACAACAGCCTGCGTATATACCAGCCAGCCAAAGATTTATTTGCAACGTTTATAATTTGGGGAGTTTCACATTTTCACAAGAGGTTAAATGGTACCAGTGTGTCCCGCGGGCTCGAGCCTTACACTCTCACCGCTTGTCCTCGGGGTGGGATCGCTGGGTCAATCCCCTCACCAGGGCCCACCAGGCTGGCCAAGGGCGGGCTCCTGATATCTGTCTGCGGGCTGCTTTACAAATGTGGCTTCGGTGACTCCAGTCAACTGAGGGGAGGTTGGGTTATCACACCCCTTGGTACATGAGGACGCGGAGACAGGCAGAAGGGAGGCACTTGGCCGTGACCGCTCCACTGACACGTGGCGGAGTCGAGGTTCAGAGCCAGGTCTGTCTGCCGCCCGAGTTCTGTCACTGAGATGCTGTGGGTTAGTGGCAGTGTCCAGGGCTGGCTCTGGTCCATGGTGGGCTGGAGCCGGCCCGTACCAGCTCATGAAAGCTGATTGCTCATGTGGCTGCCCCACTCCAGGTTCAGCGATGGCACAGAAGTAGCACTGGCAGGTGCTTGCCCTCAGCTACCCTCCCCTCCCCTGCAGAAAGCTGGTTTACTAGAACCTCACTGGGTGCAGTCACCTGGGGCCAGGGAGACACTGTGGCCTTGGTCTGTCAAGGGCCATATTGTCTATGCGAATCCATCTTTGACTCTAATCCATGCAGTGCCCTAAAGTGGGGTGGGGGAGGGGAGAGGAGGGTGCAGCTGCGGGCATTAGGTGACTTACCTGAGGGCCTGGAGTCGAGGGTTGGGCTGGGACAGGGTCTCTGGGGCCCACATTTATTCCTCCTGCCCGTCTGGCTGCTCGTACGCGTTCTCTCTCTGGAGCCCCTTGCAGTTGGGCCCCCGAGCCCTGAGAACTCCACTTTCCCCCTGGGACTCTGGGTTTCCAACAGCAGGGCTATGTTCGAGCTCTCGGCTCTCACGAGTCATCACGAAACCCCACAGAACCCTCCCCAGCGGCTCCTGTCTTTTAGGCAGTTGCCTCTGACATCGTACTGGGTTCAGAAGCCAGGGCGCGGGTCTCCCCTGCTGCTTCGTGCAGAGCCCTGGGGCTGGCTTAGCATTACAGAGTCCAGAGGCCACTCAGCCCAGCCCCTTCACATTCAGGTGGGGAAACTGAGGTTCAGAGGGGCGTGCTAGGAGTTGGAACAGAGCTGGGCCCCTGACCCGTGGTTGAGTCCTTTGTCCCCAGCTAGCTGTCTTCGCACTCAGAAGAGAGTCCCCGTCGGCCCTCTCCGCAGCACCATCCCTGCCCGGGTCCCTTTGCTGCTGAGCCGGGTGACTCTTAGGGAGGCAGGAGTCAGCCCCGGGTGGGGATGGGTTTGTGTGATACCTCCTTGTACTTGCCATTCCCTGGGAACAGAACTGGGGTGGGCTGTGTTTTGGGGGCTTGCTGTTGGAGCGCAACAAAGAGACTCCTGAACTCCTGATTCCATCTTTTGACATCCCCTCCAAATGTCGCATTCTCATCCTATGCTGACGACAGGGGCTTTGGAAGGGAGCCCTTGACTGGATCCAGGTTTTCTGAACGTGGTGCTGGACATTCCTGAGCCAAAGGCGGGATTGGCCACCCCACACACCCAGGCTGGGTTCATTCGGGTGAATGAAAGGGCTTCTCTGAAGAAGTTGTCCCTGTTTGCAGAAAGTCCCCTCGGGATAATTAGGCTGCCTGGGAATGGGGTGGGCTGAAAAGAACAATCCCCAGAGCTGGGTCTGGGGGCTCCACCAGCAGCGCTACTGTTGTACAAAGGAGATCCGATGCAAAAACGGGTGCCCGGATTGACGGGTCTGAACTAGGTTCAGTATCCAATTAGATTTATTGGCTGGTGGAGTTGCCTGGGTTAAAAAAAAATATATCCTCTGATCGCCCCTCCACCCTTGCAGTGCTAGCCAAGGCCATGCTGACCCCACCGTGGGCAGGGCCCTGCACCCCCCGCCCCCCTCAACCAGCATCTCCACCGGCTATGGGCTGGGCTGAGGCCCAAGCCAGAGGCTGCCCCCGGCCAGTTCCACTGAAGTCTTTGAATAATGTGCCCCGTGTCAGGGCTGTTTTGTTTTGATCAAAATCTGTTGCTTGGGCTTCAGACCAAGGAGAAGGGGAGGAATTTGCTACTTTCCCTGCACCATGACCAGCGCCTCAGCCCCGCCCTCCCGATCTCCTGACCCCTTTCTCATGCCCATCTTCCTGTCCTTTCTGGCTCCCCATTCCTCAGCTGGGGTTTCCTTCAGATCCCAGACACTAGAAAGGAAGTGAAGTCAGCGGTTGAGTATGTGTTGCGGTGACGGTGGACCCCAGGGGCTAAGCTGGAGCTAGTCCAGGCCAGCAGTGCCTTCCTATGCAGCTCTGGCCCTGCTCTGGTCCCCGGGCTCACAGAGCCACCTATAGGCTCTGGCAGAAACTGCTTTTTGGTGGGGGACCTGGCTCCAGGGGGTGCTCTAGGCAGCTTTTAACCAGAAATTCTTCGTGGGCCTTGCCCAGTGCCCCCCCCCCCCCCAGCCTGATCCATCGTGGGATGGCAGGGAGCAGTGCCCTGGAGGATTGGGGGGGGCGTTGACAGAGAGCCCTGGGGCCCACAAACTCCTCTGTGGCTGATTCGATGGATCAAATGATTTAACCCCTGTAGACATCATCAGCCTTTCCATCTGCTCAAGTTTCCCTTCAGCTGGCGAAACCAGGGCATCTCCAGAAACTACCCTCAGTCCCGGGCAAGCCTGTAGGGTCCATTACCTTACTTCTAGTTCCAGTGAATAGGGAAGCCCTGAAATTACTCAGGCTTTGAATACAAGCCTGATTTCCAGCATGTATTGGTCCAGAAGTCCACCTAATCCCTGTGCCCTTCAGTTCGTTCATCTGTAAAATGGGAATAAGAATTATGCTCGTCTCATAGGAATGTGGGGAGGAGGGAACGAAGTGCAATTTAACGTATGCTTAGCGGCCAGTCCCGTGCCCAGCACGTAATGGGTGCATGGTGGGTTTTACTCGGGGAGGAAAATGCTGTAGGAGACATCTGGGTTTCCGCCCCGGTTTCTGTGACAGGCTAGCAGTGTGACTTCGGGCAAGTGGTTTATTCTTTCTGAGCTGCACAGTCCTTGGCTGTAAAATGGGAATGATATCAACCTTTCCGAGTTGTGGAGAACGCTATAGAGATGGCCTCCTGCAAAGTAGGGGCTCCAGAAATGAGCTGTGACGTGAATGAAAACAGTCACCAGATTGGAGTTGGGAAGAAAATATCTTTAGTCTCCACTGATTAAAGACTGCCATCTTTACAACGAGACATTTTAAATGGTATAAGTAATATATCAATACTTTCTGCATTTTAAAAGAGCTGACCCCGCCCCTCCATAAGGCATGTGTCCCCTTTGACCAGCACCCCTGTCTGTGGGATGGCTGCCTGGCAGGAGTGTACCCATTGGGGCAGTGCCCCTTTCTTCCCCCCAGCCCGGCCTCTGGAGCCTGGCTCCGGGTCAGCCTTGCCCTCTGCTGTCATCCCACAGGCGGGAGACCTTTGATTTTGACGACGACTGTGACAGCCTGACGTGGGAAGAGAACGAAGACACGCTGCTGCTCTGGGAGGACTTCACCAACTGCAACCCAACCATTGACCTGCAGGGCGAGGTGAGCCCCCGGCCCCGCTGCCCAGAGGCCGGCCAGCTCTCCTCTGTCCCCGCTCTTTCCGGCAGCCCGCGCCACCTAGCTCATTTGTCCCCTGTGCTCTGTGTCCCCAGCAAGAGGAAAATTTGGGCAACTTGATCCACGAGACAGAGTCCTTCTTCAAGACGAGAGACAAGGAGTACCAGGAAACGATTGGTCAGATCGAGGTGAGGGCTCGGGCTCTGGATGTGGGGGGATGTGGGGTCTCGACTGCAGTTGAGGGGGACAGGGGGCTAGCGGGGTGGGGTGGGCACAAGGTCGTGAGTTGGAGGCCTGCGGTTCCCTGACTGGTGCTGGGTGGGTCATAACTCTCCTAGGGCCTCAGGTGTGAGATAGATCACATGGGGGTGGTGATTCCTGTCTGTCCCAGGGAGTTTTTTAAGTTATTCAGTGGAGATGGTGATCCCAAACAATGAGAAAAGATGTTTGAGTGACATCGAGTGACGCTAGGCACTCAGCCTCCCTGGTACCCACATGCCCTATGAACGGGCCTAGAGGTAGCTAGGTGCCTCCAGCCTGCCCAGTGGGTACCGTGCACCCCATTATGCAGAGAAGGAGATGAGATTGACGGACCCAAGTGGCTGTCCCAGGGCCTCCAGCCGGAAAGTAGCCTTCAAGCCTGCTGTCTGCACCCTAGAGCCTGTGCACTTGGCCACGTCTTTCAGTGACAGTGACTGCTGGAGAAAGAGAAGGCTGGCTCTTTCCCTGGGGGCTATGTCGTTGGTAGAGGAGAAGGGTCAGAACTACAATGAAGACCTGAGAACTTTCCGAAGCAAGTCCCTATAAACCAGGGCGGAATGCTGAGTGGGGTAGGGTTGGTGGAACTGGCCAAGGCTGCCCCTAGGGTTGCTAAGCAACTATCCCCTTTCACTGGAAACAGTTCTGGAGGCCAGGGTCCAGCATGTGGAGAGCAGAGGGCGTGGTGTTCAGGGGTGGCCTTGGCACAGTCACCACTGAGGACACGCAGAGGAAGTGGCCGAGGGTTCCAGAATGAGGGTGACTTGGCCTCACCTTTCTCCCGCACTGGGGCCTTTCAGCTGGAGCTGGCCACGGCCAAGAGCGACATGAACCGACACTTGCACGAGTACATGGAGATGTGCAGCATGAAGCGCGGGCTGGACGTGCAGATGGAGACCTGCCGCCGGCTCATCAAAGGCTCTGCAGACAGGTGCCCAGCCCCTTCCTCCCTGCGGGTTCGGCGATTGCGTCCTTGGGGGGAATTTGTGGGGCTGCACCTTAGAGCCTGGCCCATTTCATCTGCCTAGCCCATCCGTCCACCCATCCACCCATCCACCCGTCCATCCATGCCTCCAGTGTTAGCCACCTGCTGGGTGCTGGATGACTTGTGCATCTGATCTCACGTAACTCCCACAACCTCCCTGCCCCCACTGATGCAGCAGCTACTTGTCCCGCGCAAGGCCTGCTCTGTGCCAGGCTGCGGGGACAGTGGTGAACAGAACAGCCACAGCCCCTGCCCTCTTGGGGCTCATGCCCCACTTTCTGCCCAATTGCCGGGCGGAGGAGGTTTGCAGGGCGCTCCTCTCCACCAGTGCTGATGGGGCTCATAGGGTCCACGGGAAGCAATTTCCCTTCCTTCCCATCTTCTGACCAAGGGCCACTGGCCTGTCCGCAGGAGACTGACATGCCCCAGGCCCCTCGTATTTGCCGGGGAATGCCGAAACAGAAACAGAGCCCCTGCCTTCAAGGAACACACAGCCTTTTGGGGGGAGACAGATATGCCAATAATAAAATGAGATGACAGGTGGAGAGTGGTGGGCACAAAGCACAGATATGTTCACTGTAATTGTTCCTCTTATTATAACTGTGGTTCAGGCTATAAAGGAGGGAGGGGCAGCTCAGTGGGAGGCTGCGTGGGTGTCTGGGCTTAGCATGCCCTACCTTTAGCTCACTGTTGCCCCCGGAACCCACTGTCATCACCTCCGTGTTCAGACGGAGGAGCAGGTTAAATAGCTTGCCCACGGCCCCCCAGCTCCTCAGGGATAGGGTCAGAATCCGAACCCAGTACTGTTAGCCACTGTCCTGTATGGCCTCCCGTTGAGCTCTGAGTTCATTGGGGTTTACTGAGCACCTACTGTGTGCCCAGACCTGCGTGAGATGGTTGGAGAGTAAGAACCGAGCTTGATCCATGGTTCCTGCTCCCAGGGAGCTCTTGGCACCCAGAGCAATTACAGGGAGTTGCAGGGGGTCCCGAGAGGTCTTGAGGGTCATGTTCAGCTTGTGAGCTTCGAAGATTCTAAGGAAAGCAGAGCGAGGGCAGAGTGTCAGGGCAGGATAATCAACGATTAGATTTTACACAAGGGGCCGCTCAGTCCTTCCCGCCCCTCGGATCCCTCCAGGAGTCCCCAGGCTGCCCTCTGCATGACCCCCATTCTCTCGTGCCTTCCAGGAATTCGCCGTCCCCCAGCTCTGTGGCCAGCAGTGACTCAGGAAGTACAGACGAGATCCAGGATGAGTTTGAGCGGGAGGCGGATGTGGAACCCATGGTCAGCTGATGACGGAGGCCCCTGTGCCTGCTGGTCTTGGTGATGGGTCCTCTGCCTCCTCTCCCCGTGGGGCCAGGAAGGCTCCTCGGAGTGGGGCTCCAGTCCTCACCACACAGACTCCCTCTGCCCTCCCTTCTCTGGAGGCCCCGAGGGACCGCTGCTTCCTTCCTCCCACCCCACCACCAACCAGTGCCCCTTCTCCATCCACCCACCCAAGGAATGGTGCTGTCAATTTCTATTGTTCTCCACATTACAAATGCAGACTTCTGTCCGGACGATGCAGTGTTAACTGTGCCTTTTCCCTTAAGCTGAGCCACTTTGAGCTCCAAAGAATTCTTCCTAGCAGGTGTTTTTATACAAAACTCTAAGGTGAGGGCGGGGCCCCTGGCGTGGTATAATGTGGATTTCTACCCTCCCACCTGCTTCTCTGATTGGCTATGAGCTCTGCCCTCCCCCCCTCTGCCTGGCCAGTGCTGACCGAGTTGGCCTTGGGGTGGTCTACCTCCCCACCCCCAGGAAGGAGCTGTGAGCCTTGGCAACCTTTCCAGGCCTGGGCGGGGGCCTCCCAAGTGTTTTTACTTACCGACAGAGAAAAGATGGAAGGAGGGAGGGAAGACAAAATTTTATTTTCTTTCTGGATCGAGTGGCGAAGCAGAGGGACAAGGCACTGTGGGGGAAAGTGGAGTCTCACTGTGTTTAAACTACTATGCAAAAAAAACAAAACAAAACAAAAAAAAAAAGCAGCTTGCCTTATATCATTGTGGAAGGTAGGCCCTCGCCCAGACTCCCGGGTTTCCCCTGGAGCTGGGAGGGAGGCCGACGCTAGGGCGATCTCTCTTGCAGCCTCTGGACCAGGGTGATGAGCACTGACTTGGGAGGGGGGTTCTGTCAAGGTCGGTAGTGAGGCCGGGGGCCTGCGAGGCCATCGGCCCACCTGACTGCTTGCTTTCTTGGGACCTTTGTGGGGTGGGAGGCGTCTTTTATTCCCTTATGACTTGATGTTTTTCTCTCCCTTCCCAGCCAATGATAAGGGGCTATGGGCCTGTAATTTCTCTGTGAGAAAGGCTGAAGGGGGCTAGGCCTGGGATCCACCCCCGTCCACAGTGGAGCTGGGTTTGTACCGCCTGCCGCCATCTTGGTTGGTTCTCCACTGCCCTCAGTCGCCGGCTGTTTGGCCACTGGCAGTCACTGGAAGGGGAGGTGGAGGGAGGCAGCGAGGGCTGCTGGCAGATCAGAGGAGGCAGGAGTGGAGCTGGAGTGAGAACCCTCCTTTGTTCTGCTAATGGACATACGCAAGCCTGTTTCCATGCTTCACTTGATTGACCGACCAGTAGGGAGTTAATCTGAGCCAGTTATGTCCCCCGACACTTGGGTGGGCCTGTGTCAGAAGGCGCTGTGTGGAGGCCACCTGCCAAATCTCAGCTTGGACCCAGCCGAGCAGGTTTTGCTTTTTTGAAAAAATTTCTTTTTGTACCCACTCCTGTGGGTGTGATTGCAGATTTTTGTTTTTTTATTGGCCCAGGAGCTCCCCCTGGAGGTCAAAGGAGCAAAATGTGCCGGAGGCCCAGAACTTCCCACCCACTGCTCTCCCGTGGAGGCGGAGGAGGGGCTCTGGCTTTAAATCTGATTGCAGCCCCCTGTCTTTCTTCCTCAGGGTACCAGCGACCTGTAAGGGCCTTCTCTCTCTTCTGTGTCCCCACCTGTTTTGCAGTCTTAAAACCATTGTACATAATATTCATATAATATATATATATATATATATATATGGAGAGAGAGAGTGTGTGTTAGTGACTGTATGTAATTTTTATTTATCAGAACTTGGTGGCTTTTGTTGTGAGTTTTTCCCTTTTTCTTCCCCTGTTGTTGTTGTCGAGGGAACCTGCTGGTTCCCTGTGGCAGTCTGGCTGGGAGGCTTCCATTCCCAGCCCAACAGTCCCTGGGGTAGGTACACGGAGGGATGGTGGTTTCAGAGAAGAACCAGCCCCTTCCCCTCCTCCTCACTGACCCTTGTTCTAAAGGTTACAGGGTTTAAACATACCTGATTATTATTGCCATTAGTGTTATAATTGTTTTAGTTTTAGTTTTATTTTAACCAAAGGTTATCAGAGCCAGTCGGGCTTGGACCTCAGCTGCTGGAAAGATTTTCCGTTTCCGGGAGGACCCTCACTCCCCCCGGGCCTCCTCTGTCCAGGGCTGAGGGGGTAATGCAATGGCGTGGTTTGGGAGGAAGAGCAGAGGCCAGCCCTGGGTTTGGTGGGGAGGGTGACAGAACTATGTTTAGTGTTAAGACATAAGGCGACAGTGTAAGAATTCGGGGGTAACTAAGGTGACCGCGACAGTCAGTGTCCAGTGGTATTATTTATGCTTGCCCCCTCATGTACATAGGACGTTTGTCTCTGGGACTAGGGTGCTTGATGTCTGTCCAAGAGGATGGAAGTGGCAGGAGCCAGAGATAGACGCTGGCCACGCAGCTCCTTCCTGCTGGTTTTCCGTAGCTGCTCTCCCCCGGGGAGCAAGGGTCCGGGGCAGGTGGATGGGGCTGGGGGACGGCAAGGGTGTGGCAGACTGGCCTCCCGGCTCGGGGCCCAACTGCCTCTCTCCCCACCAAGTTCTTTTTTGAGTTTGTTGCCAGTGGGCCCTTGCTCGTGCCCCCGCCATGAGCCCACAGCTTGCCAAGAAAGACCCCAACGCTCGCTGGGGCAGCATCGGGTCCAGTTGGGACGAACTGGTCCGTCCTTGTAAAGCTGTAAATACTCAAATTTCTATTTCTAAGCCCAGTGTCATATTGACATTGGTATTTTAAGGTTGTTCTCAGATGGGCTCTCCTGTGCTGCCCTCTCTCACTCTCCTATTTTTGGGGGTTTTATAAAAAGAGAGGATTGGGGAGGGGCAGGGAGAGTAGCTTCCTTTTGGCTCCCTGGTTGTGGAAGACACATGAGCACGCACGCACGCACGCACACATACACACACACGCTCTTCTGAGACTCCAAACGGGGAAAAAAACATTGGCAAGTAAACACATTTTGTTTTCTTGTAGCAATATATCTTGAGGTCTCTGAAGGGCCAGTCCATTGCGGATGACCTACAGAGAAGCAAACCACTTTGGCTTGGAATGGGGGAGAGGGTGTGGGGTAGGGGATAATATACGGTGTAATTTAAGCTAAATGTAATCTATTTATAAAGTAAGAGATTCTCATCTATTTTTATGAAAGGAAAGGGTTTTTAAATCTAGGGTAGGCAGTTAGGGTAGCCCAGCGTTCTCCTGTGAACAAGATGCATGTCGCTGCTGGACCGAATATAGCCAGTGCCCCTCCCGTCTCCCCGGCCTCACCGCCTACTCACCCGCACCCGTGAGCCTATCAGCAGAGCCTACGTCCCACCTCACCCCATTTCCCTGTTCCTCGACCCCCTAGCTCCTTGGTCCTTGAAAGTCTCTGGGGGGGCACTCGTGGGAGTGTGTGGGCAGTGGGGAATTCAGAATTGAGGTGGGTGGGGACGAGGGGCCGGGGGCACCCGGTAGGGGACAAGCTCTGCTTCAGAGGGTGGGCTCTGGTCGGGGACTCATGCTCTGGTCTGCCAAGGTCCATTTCCAGGTCGGTTGTGTTTGGGAGACATTGAGAAGCAGCGGACCGTGGGTGGCCATGGGATAGTTGGTTCAGGGAGCACTTGGCTTCCTTGGGGCCTGGGCCCTAATGGGTCCCAGGTGGTTAGGCAGCTGGAGCAGGAATGGAAGGGCCAGGAGATGCCCATGACCTTGGCCTGGGCTGCAGTCCTTGATATGCTCCTCCAAGGCCTGCGGAGGAACCGGGATGCTGGGAACTTCCTCAGATCTGGGTTCACCCTCTCGAGACAACGAGCTCTGGTTCTAGAAGGGCATTCTCCTGACGTGGGGAGTCTGGAGGCAGCTGGGTGGGTATGGGTAAAGGCAAATTCTCTCTGAAAGGGAATTTTCCTTGGCTGGAGGATTTCCAGGTTCAGGGTGGATTGTGTGTTAGTCTTGGGAAATCCCTCACCATTCCCGCGGCCGGGCCCTCAAGGAAATGAGGCAAGGCACCGTCCCCACCCCCAGCAAGACCCCTTCGTGGACATTTTAGCATCTACCTGATTTTTAGCCCCATCCAGGGAGACTTTATATCCCGCAGTCCCATCCCACCCCACTGTTGCTGTTTGTCAACCAGTCGGGTCTAGTGTCAAGGGGAAAGGGGGGGTTTATACTCATTGAAAGACTACTGATCCTACCGGAAACCAACCTGTTTACTGTAATGTTGTAAATATCATGCCCTTTATATCCTGTATATTGGCTTCTTTTAAATAAAGTGAAATGTCTTAGAATTGATGGTGCTGCTTTTTTTTTTAATTGAGGATAAAGCAGTGATGGGGGAGGGGCAAGAGGACTGAGGGCCACATACACCTCAAAACAAAGTCATTAGTCAGTTTTTGATAAAATAAGGAAATTTCACATCCCCTGTTATATGGGCACCTCACGATGAAATCTTTGGAAGGCGATAAAGCGGGATTTATTATCATACACACTTTACGGAAGGGAAGAGCGAGCCAGAGAGATCGCAGGCTGAGAAAAGTGGCATCACCTGGTTTGCAATTGAGGTCCTGCATTATAATCATAAAGCCCCCCGTTTGTTTAACCTCCTTTTATGGTGCCCATGACGGGCCACCTTCTGGGACTCTGGATTTGACACTGGCCAGTGTTCTAGTTTCTTCTCGTTAATGGCCAAACTCGGGGAGACACTGCCTCCTGTGAGCTGCCCCGCTCCCCACTAGGGTTTTCTCTAAGGATTCAGAGAGACAGCTGCCAATTCCAGTCTATTTTTTTACCCACTTTAAGACACGCTTAGGGGCATCTCAGTGGCTCCTTTGGTTAAGCATCTGCCTTCTACTCAGGTCATGATCCCAGGGTGGTGGGATCGAGCCCCCCTCGTCGGGCTCCCTGCTCTGTGGGGAGCCTGCTTCTCCCTCTGCCTCTGCCTCCCTCTCTCTCTCTGTCTCTCATGAATAAATGAATAAAATCTTAAAAAAGACTTGGGCTTAATGGAGCTTCCTTTTCTCCCCACTCTTTAAACTCCCCAAAGTGTCTTAAAGGGTGTGACTTGGAGAAAGAGGAGTAGCGTGAAATAATGCAGGCGATACCCCCCTTCTATAGACATGGAAACTGAGGCCCAGGAAACAAGGTATTTTGCTAATGTCCTAAGGAGATACCACAATCAGCATCCGCACGCTCTCTCCCCTCAGCAGGCTCTCCGTTGCCTTTGGAGAAAATATGAACAGGTAAATTGGAAGAGTGTCCTAAAAACTGATTTAGGAATGGAATGAATCCCAAAGAGCCCGCCATCAGGAAGTCTTCAGAATCCGATTTTTTAAAAAAAGATTTATTTCAGAGACCAAGAGCGGGCACCAACAGGCAGGTGGGGTGCAGGGGGGGAGGGGCAGAGGGAAAGAGTATCAAGCAGACTCCCCGCTGAGTGCGGAGCCTGATGTGGGGCTTGATCTCAAGACCCTGAGATCATGACCTGAGCTGAAATCACAAGTAGGTTGCTTAACCCACTGGGCCACCCAGGCGCCCCCAGAATCCAAATTTTAAATAAAGTGTTCAAGCAAACAATTTCTCCAAGAGAAAACCAAAATTTTGATTCAGGGGTTGGGGGGTGTGGGGTGGAGCTCAGGCACAACCGGTTCTGAGTGTTACAGGATTTCTTTTCCTTCAATGCCCTTGGTTCTTGGTCAGGCTGCTTGGAAGAATGAAGAGGGAGACCGGAGTGGTGCACAGCAAAGCAAGGTTTATTGAACGGAAGTAAAGTTTATTGGATGATAGAGTACAAAGCTCCCAAAGAGGGAGGGGACCTGGGAGGGTTGCTGATTTGGCATTTAGATCTAGGGATTTTATGGACTTTGTTGGTGGGCTGTTTTAATCTGATCGATCCCCCCATGTGCCTGTCATCCAATCAGATTTTTGTCATCTATCTATCACAGTGAGAAAGGATGGGGGCTCCTTCCAGGGTGGTGTAAACTCCTTTTAGGGCGGTTTCCTCTTAGGGCGGGGCCCCTTGTCCCTGCCTGCCTTTCTTCCAGCTTTACTTCATCACGAGGTCAGGAGCTTTGAAGGGAAAGCTAAGCCTGGACCGCCTGGGTTTTCTCTCTCGCTGATCCTAGTCGGCCAGGAAGCAGGCCGATTTATCTAAGCTCCGGGCCCTAAGGTGTGGGGTGGCTGGGTGTCCACCAGGTGGAGGCTGGAGGCAGGGTCGGTAGGCTCATCCCAGGGCCTGCAGCCCCGCGGGTGGAAGCCCGGGGCTGGCCGCGGTGTGGTCCCACGGGTCCAAAAGTGTGATGGCCACCACGCCGAGGGCGGACCCAACAGACAGGCCGGGATGCTCGCTACACCTGACGCCCTCACTCACGGTCCTTCCGCGGCTCCCCACACGTGTCCCATTCCGGCTCTCTCATTGGCTCTTTTCGCCCCCTCGCCGGCCCGAGAAGGCAGCAGCAAGACCGCCCATCCGATTGGCCCACAATCTTCGGTGTGTCATTCTGATTGGTCGAGGAGGCTCACGCCCCCTCTCCCCCCCCCGAGGGCGACTGGGCCACACCATAAAAGACAAGGGGGGGACATGGGTAAATGTCAGCACTTCTGTTTTGGGCTGCGTTGTCCTGTGTCGCATACTTGCCGCTACAGTGCCCTCAAAATCAGAGTTATCGTATTAACAGGAGAAAATACGGAGGCATTTTGGGTGAGTCCGACGCGGAGGAAGGCCGCGTGATCCGATCCCCCCCGCCCGCCGACGTGGTGCGCTCCGGGCGGGGCTCCGCCTTCTGGCCGTGCCCCGGGTTCAAGGTCTGTGAACAAGCCCGGGGCTCACAGTCTCCGAACAGTTCCGCCGCGAGCTCGGGATGCTGCTCCTGCCGCGAGCGCTCCGCCGTGCCCTGCTGGCCCGCCCCTGGAGGGAACCCGGGTGAGTGCGCCCCAGGCCTGCGGCGGGCGGGAGGGCGGTGCCCGGGGGCCCCTCCCTGCCAGATCCCGGCCGCGGTCCCGAGGGCTCCCCTCGCCGGGGGTCCCTTCCTCTAGCCCCCTGCCTCTCACTCAGGCTTTCCTCCCGCTGCGACAACCCCCTCTCCCCCCTGTCTCTTTCCTTCCGCGAGGGGGACCTCTCCCGGCTCCCACGCTCGGAAAGTCACCTCCTTCGCGCTCGTCTTCCCCCTAATAGGGAACCCGCCCACAGAGTGCATCTCGATTTTTCGCACGGCGCTTCTCAGCTCCCCACCCTCGGTCTCACATTCAGGACTCGCCTCTGGGATTCTCTGAGTCTCCTGTCCCCTCTCTACCGGGACTCCTCTTTCCTCTTCTCCCTTTTCCAAATTAAGTACTGGGCAGAAAAGGGACCCTTCCTTCTGATAGGTGGAACAGTAATATTTACGGAGTGCTTCTAATGTGCCAGACGCTGGGCTAGGCACTGCGTGCGTGCCTCACTGTGACGGCTAAGGGAGAGACACTGCCTGCCAAGTGCATTGATCGGTGCCTGGCCCTTACTGCCCCGTTATTATTAGGGTCATTGTTTATCACTCACATTTAAACTGTGCCGGAGATATTCCAAATTACAGATGAAGAAACCAAGATGTAGTTTCGGGGTGGATCTGCCGTGCAAACGCCCCTGCGGTGGATTTGGGTTCCTGGACCCTTGCCCACTCAGTGACACATGTTCTTAGAACTCCTCTGGGCTAGATGGGGGCGGGGGTGGGGGCGAGGGCGGGGAGGTAGGTAGGACACAGACCCTGTCCCAGAGAGGCTCAGTCTGATGGTTTCTGTGGGCCTTCCTTTCACGGCTGGGCAGCCCCCGCCCCCAGTTCAACTTTTGTTTGCCTGACCCCTAGGACTGTGACCAGCTCTGTCGCCCCGGCTGAGCTATGCCTTTTCTGTGTTAATCAGTTTCTCAAGGGTTGGTAGGAGGTGAGTGGTGCCCTGGACATGGGTCAGTTTCAATACTGCTGCGTGTCCTTTCCGGCTGGGGGCTTGATAGGTTAAGGGCACGGGAAGAGCACATGGGGGAGAAGGGCTTCTCTCCCAGGCCAAGGCTGGGGGCCACACTTGGCACACTGTCAGCACGGTCTCTTCTGCAAGCTTCTCCCTGCACTTGGACGCCCCCCCATCATAGGGGAGGAAGCCCATAGTTTCATGTATTTACTGAGCACCTGCTATGTGTCATATTGTGCTAAACCCTGGAAGAGAGGGGTACGCAGGGAACTTACACGTGGATGGGGCCTTTGGAGGGTTTTCAGTTTAATGGTGGGGGGGGTGCTTAGCCATAAAAACTTCTAATACCTGGTAGAAAGCAATCCACATTCTTTAAAAAAAATGCTTATGATAGCAATAACATCTATCAAGGAAACAAGAGCCAGACACCAGGCACTGTGCCGATAAGCGCTGGATTATCCCCATTTTTACAGATGGGAAACTTACCTGCCAGTTCAGGCCCACGGTGAGCAAAAATTGCAGTCGGACTCCATCTTCGTGCTCTTAATTACACAGCCTCGGGAGTGGAGCTAAAACCTTTTGCAACCAGATCTGAAGGCTCAGATTACCTCTTTCGATGGAACAGCTGGCCCAGTGCCCTAGACAGGGTTTCTTAACCTTGGCACTCTTAACATTGTGGGCTGGGTAATCCTGCATTGTGGGGGCTGTCCTGTGCCTTGTAGAATGCTTCACAGCTTTCCTGGCCTCTGCCTGCCCGACGCCATGAACACCCCACAGTTGTGACAATATGAAAATGTCAAGACACTGCTGAACATCTCTGGGGCCAGAATTGCTCCTAACTGGCAGCCACTGCTCTAGAAAAACAGGTTTGATATATGGCCACTTTTTCGTTTATTCAACTAATATTTGGGGGTGCACCTGGGCCATTTGTGGAGAAACAGTTTGAGAACATGTTTAATAGTATCTGTCAGTGTCCTGTTAGTAAAACTAGTGCTGAGGAAAGCCACCTCTTTTGAGGACCTGGTGTGGGTGACATTCATAGTGTTTCCCTTTTTGCTTGGAGTGCCAGGAATCTCAACCAATTTGTAAAAATACCTTTTTTCTTAATTTCTTTATAGGGGTGGGGGGAGGTGCAGAGGAAGAGGAAGAGAGAATCTTTCTTTAAAGATTTTATTTATTTATTTGCCAGAGATGGGGGGGTGGAGAGAGTGAGAGTGAGCCAGCGAGCGCGCTCAGGAGCAGGGGAAGCGGCAGGCAGAGGGAGAAGCAGATTTCCTGCTGAGCAAGGAGCTGGATGTGGGCCTCGATCCTAGGATCCTGGGATCATGACCTGAGCCGAAGGTGGACTCTTAACTGACTGAGCCACCCAGGCGTCCCAGGAAGAGAGAATCTTAAGCAGGCTCCACCTTAAGAACCCTGAGATCATGACCTGAGCTGGAATCCAGATTTGGACACTTAACTGACAGCCTAAGCCACCCAGGCGCCCCTAAAACGACTCTTGATTGTGCATTTTCCTTTTTTTTTTTTTAAAGATTTATTTATTTTAGAGAGAGAGCGCGCAAGTGCATGAATGGGGGGAGGGGCAGAGGGAGAGAGAGAATCCCAAGCAGGCTCTGGGCCCAGTGTGGGGCTCAGTCTCACAACCCTGAGATCGTGACCTGAGCTGAGATCAAGAGTTGGACGCTTAACCGACTGAGCCACCCAGGAACCCCCACTCCCACATTTTCTTTTTAATTACCGTGTATCCGTTATAAAAAGTATAGGTAAAGCAAAAAAGACAAAAGTGACCTGGAATCTCACCATGCAGAGGTAACCACTGTCCTCACTTCAATTATTTTCCTTTTAACTTTCCGTGAATATATCTGCTTAAAAAAACCCAACAGTATAAAGATGGGCTCATCTGCAAACACTTTTTTGTAGTTTACTTTTTTATTTCATAGACTTGTCTATTTTACTGTCCCCAGGGCCTCGTACTTTTTAATTAAGTGGATTATTTTACTGAGCTCCTCAGCAGCCTGGCATGGTTTTATAGGCATTAGTATTCCCATTTCATGGATTAAACAACTAAAGCCCTTGGAAATTAAGGAAAATTTGTCTAAGGCTTTAAGCTAGTAAACACCAGTATTGATCCCGTTGACTGCCTCCTGTCTCCTTTGGCCCTGACCTCCTGCTTTTTTCTCTGTTCCACTGACTTTGTCACAGGTGTCCTCAGTTATGTCTCTGCAGATTCTTGTTGGAAAGAGCCAAGATACATATTTATAGTTATGTATAAATTTAATAAGTAAAAGAACTAGCCTGGTCACATAGTAGGCTTGTACTGAATGTGAATTTTTCTCTATTATTTGCTTTTGTACCAGACGCTGCTGGGTGCCAGGGGTCCCCCGCCCGCCACCATCAGGGGGTGGGCGGGCTGAAACTGGCTACTGTCCTGTTCCCTGCAAGAATCCCGGGTCGCTTTGGACTCCTCGCTTTGGACACCTGCCTGCTTAGTTTTCGGCATTTCAGAACTCCCCAGCCCTTGTCCCAGCCTGCCTGTCCCTGGAATGGGCACAGGCTGTGCTGGGCAGGGGGGCTGGCACACCCTGTCGCTCCCTGGACGTACTCTGCTCTCGGTCTTCCTAGCTGAGGCCAGGCAGTGCCTTTTGCCTGGAATGTTCTCCCCTGCCACCTTGGTGAACCCGCACTCACCCAGTGCTTTGTGGCCTTGGCAACGTGGCTCTCCGTTGGCCCTTTAGTGTCCTGTCTGTAAAATGGGCAGATTCCCATCAGCCGTGTAGCAGAAGGATTAGAGATGATGTGACAGGTACCCATTACGTTATTGAGTGAAGGAGTAACTGGAATCTACAGTGATCCTAATAGTGGCTTCAGAGGTGGTTAGAATCCCCCCTTGGGCAGCGTTGTCGCTGGCGTACCATGAGTGCCTGCTTCTGGTGCCCAGCCCCTGGCCCGGCACATAGTAGGTGCTGCACGCTTGCTGTTGGAATGGCCTGGAGGACAGCGTGGGGTGGGTTCTGGCTCCGCCTCCTAGCCGCTCTGTGGCCCTGGGCACGTTATTCAAGCTCGCTGTGCTGCCTCGTGTTCCCATGTGGTAAGGTCAGGAGGAGCCCACCTCATAGGACGGCCTTGCAGAGGAAATGAGTTCATACGCAGAAACCACTTCGAAGAGTATCTGTACCTGGACAATGTTGCTTTTTTTTTTTTTTTTTTTTTTTAAAGATTTTACTCATTTATTTGACAGAGAGCACAAGCAGGGGGAGAGGGAGAAGCAGAAGCAGACTCTCCTCTGAGCAGGGAGCCCGACATGGGGCTCGATCTCAGGACCCTGGGATCATGACCTGAGCCGAAGGCGGGCACTTAACCCACTAAGCCACCCAGGCGCCCTGACAGTGTTGCTTTAAGTATTGATCCCTTCCCCCAGCCATGGGCTGTCCCGAGTGCTCGCCCTGGATCAGGAATATTCAGACAAGAGGGTCCCAGCGGCGCAAGGATGGAGGCAGGTGTGGAGCTCGGATGCCCTCGCTGCTCTCCCGTTGTCGTCAGTAATGACGCTGAGGCAAAACCCTTTCTGTCGGGGTTGACCCTGCGCATCCAAGGGGAGGGGGCAGACACCTGCCCATCCTGGCGGTTTCTTACCCCGCCTCCCCCCCAGGCCTTTCTTTTCCTGGCACAGAGGGGACAGCACTCGGCTGAGCTGTCGGTGCCCGTGGACAGCGAGTCACTGCCCGCCCCTTTCGTGAGCTGGGAAATGCTGGGAAGGAGGCGGCCCCAGCTGGGCCGAGAGGAGGACTGTTCCCTCAGCGGCGCTGCTCAGGGGTCTCTGACAGGTGGCAGGTGCTTCTGCCATAGCGCCCGTCTCCTGAGTGAGGAAGCCCTGGGTTCGGGTGCTGCTCTGTGGGGCAGGGAGCGGTGCCCTGAGCCATGCATGAGCACCGGAATCTCAGAAGTCAGTTTTCTCATCTGTAATAATAATAATAATAATAATAATAACAATATTAATAGTAGGAATCCTGGCACTTTCCTCATGTATTCGTAGCTGGATTCAGGAGATAAGCACTTCGCGTAGTGCCAGGCATGTTGTAAGTGCTTGATAAATATTCCTTGATGTTTCCGGGGCGATAAAGTGGAAGCAGCCGGCCTGGGCCTGATGCTCCTCCCTTCTGGACCTGCCTGGGGCCCGGCACTTTCTCTCTGCTCACCGCCCCTTATCTTGGCGATAAGGAGGATTTGCCTCATCAGGTCCCAGATAAGAGCTGGGAAAGTCTGGAAGCTGAATGAAGCAAGGGTAGTTTCCTTTCTCCTCCTCTCCTTGGCTCTTGTCCCCCCTGACCCCAGCTACTAGGGGCCTCCAGCTGTTAGCAGAAGAGCACTGGCCTGGGAGTCCAGTCCTGGGGGCTTGGTGTTGCTGTGACAACACTTTGGGTGTTCATTGTTTCCCCCCCCCCTTTCTTTTCTTGATGAGTGTGATAAGAGGTTTATCAGTGTGTTCTTTGTTTTAGAAGGTATTTCTCCAGTGCTCCTGCGTGCCAGATGGGGTGTCCGGGGGTGAGCGGCTCGGGGAGGGGGCGCTGATGGCTTGGTTGGAGCACGGACAGGCAGAGCTCCGTGAGTTGTTGGTGCTGTGACCAGAGTGTGGAGCTCAGAGATGACCCAATAGGTCCCCGTCCAGGTGCCGGAGGGTAGCATCCCGAGCAGAGGGGACTCCAGAAAGACCCAGGTGGCCTGATCGCAGCAAAGTGGGCAGAGTGGAGGGGTGATGGGAAGTGAGACTGAAGGCCTCCGTAAGGATTCCGATTTTTTGTTGTAGAAGCGTTGAGAAGGCCCTGAGTAGGCAGGTTTCACTGCCTGTGTCTGAGTTGTCTCTGTGTCCTTGAGTTGTGCCATCAGTGTGCTGATGAGAGAGGAGGAATGCAGTCCTGCCTGGAAGGGCCTCGCAGGTCCTCACAGAGGCTCCGGGTTCCGTGAGTGGTTCTCCTCTGCCTTCCCCTAGCCAAGGGAAGGGTGCTCATGTTAATCCCCAATGGCCCATGGGCCAGAATAAAAGTGGGGGGATTGGTTTTGTCAGGTGTCCTGGGATTATTTTTGGCTCTAGTTGACTCAGGCTGATCTTTGAATTCTGTTCCCCACATTCGGACGGATGGGCAGCTGGGCTTGGGCTTGGAGACTTTCCAGGCAGAGGGGAAGCCAGGGGGGAATGGGATCCTGTGGTCACAGTGGGCCTCTGCCCTGGGGAAGGTAGAGAGAGGCCTGCAGGATTTCTGTTTTGGACACTGCCTGGGAAGGAACGGGTTCGGAAGGGCTGGTAGCTACCGCATTTTAAGCTGGGGGGAATGTGGTGCTAAGTTTATTCCAGCATTATCTGTTGAGTGCCCGGGCTAGCCCCTGACTGTGGTGACCTTGGGGGCATCTGAGAACCATTTTGCCATTGAACGCCTGGCCTGGTGTCGTAACCTGCGTGTGTATATACATACATACACGTATATGGGACACATCTAAGAAGACGATTTTCTTAGAAATACAGAGGAGGAGGGGTGAGGAAGGGCAAGCATTTTTAACCTCACAATGCCCCTGCAGGGCACACAGTACCACCCCTATTTTTCAGGTGGGGAATCCGAGACCTGCCGAGTTGGTAATAATGGGCTGATGTCTTAGAGCATGTGGGGGTTTTGGTCCCACAGGTGTCTGCTTCCGGAGCTGGGCTTTCTGCACGCCCTGCGAGCCGGGGTCCAGGCTGGGGTTGGGGCACGCACCTCCAGGCTCCCAGTCCACATTCCTCCTCAGCGGCACCCTCCTGGCTATAGCCGATTGACTGATCAGTGGTGGTGTGCTGCTGCTGGAACCTTCCAGGGGGCCCTGGGGGCACACGCCGCCCCCGCTTTCCTGACTGGTGTGGAGGCTTATGGTGGCTAGAGTTTTGCAGCCACTCTGTTCCTCCCCCACTGTAGGTGGGGGGTCAGTGGGAACCTGAATTTATGGCGTACCTGTAGCTTTGTGTGACTGTCTCCTCGGCTCTTTGGAGTAAGCCAACGAAAGGGCTGGTGGGAAGCTGGCCTAGCCCCACATTTCTGCCCTTGGTTAGGGGAAGGGTGGGGCATGAGGAATGTGACCGCCCTCCTCGGGTGGGGTGGGTGCTGCCTGGGAGGTGGGGTGGGGGAGGAGGGAGAAGGCCCAGCTCGCTTAGAGCCGTTAGGCAAAATCTTGGGCAACCCGGGCCCTGCCCTCCTCCCTCCTGGGCCGCCCGGGCCCCTCTCAGCACTTCCTGTCATGCTTCCTGCTCTGGGCCTTTGTCCTTGCTCTCCTCTGTGCCTGGAATGCTCTTTCCTGTCCTTCTCGGATCCCAGATTGCACGCAGACGACACCTCCCCTGAGAGGCCTTCCCTGATCACCTTAGTTGGAGCAGCCCTACCCTTCCCCTCGTTCTCACATCTCCTCTGTCCTCACCGTGTTTATTTCTTGCCCATGGTCTCCATTGGGGGTTAGCTGCTTGTGATGAAGGATAGTTGGTAGGGACCCCCCCCCCCCCCAACAAGAGGAAACCACCCTTAAAAGGATTTTACACCACCCTGGAGGGAGCCCTCCATCCTTTCCCACCGTGATAGGTAGATGACAAAAAACTGATTGGATGGTGGGCTCAGGGGGAGTTAATCACATTAAAACAGCCCTGAACAAGTCCATAAAAACCCCTAGACTTAGAAACTCTGCTGGCGACCCTCTCAGCCCCCTCCCTCCTCGGGAGCTGTGTACAATCCCTTTGCTATCACTCAGTTAACCTTGCTTTGCTGCCCACCACGCTCGCCTACCTCTTCATTCTTGGAAGCAGTGTGACCAAGAACCCCGGGGCACCGAAGGAGAACAAATCCTGCAGCCCATGCGGCCGAGGCCTTGCTGTCGTGGTCGCTGCTCTGTCTCCAGTGTTCAGAGCAGCGTCAGAGACATAGCAGGTGCCCAGGAACCTTGCAGAATGAATGAGGGACCTGTCCTCATGGCCCCTGGTTTCGTGTCCTTCCTCCAGGCCTTCCAGGCTGGGTCCGTGAACCTCCAGACCCTTTCCCGGGGAGAAAGAATAAAAAGTATAAAAAGTGCCCCCCAACACTCAAAGCCCAAGTGACACTGAGGCCTAGAGGACCCTCCAGCTCAGGAGTGAATGACCTCAAGTCCTGGCTCTTACCCACCTGTCCCCCCACCTCGCCATCCGCAGACATGTTAGGGGCGGTGGTCACCAGTCAGTGAGGTCATAAGGTTCAAGACCGAACAGGGTCTCCGGGACAAGGAGTTCTTGAAATTCAGGACCCTGGAATCAGACCCTGAACCCCAAAAGCCGCCCTCCCCGTGGCTGTGAGCTAAGCTCAGGGTACTCCTCCAAGGTCCTGACCCACATCTTGGATGTTCTTGCCCACCCGGAGCTCAGCTCTTCGTGCCAAGGGAATCCCAGCTGGGTTCCATTCTGATGAGGCTGAGCTCTGGAACAGGCTGCCTTTTCAGCCCAGAGAAAGCAGTAACTTGGGGCCCGTTGGGATGAGGGCTGGATGGTGGGGAAGGAAAGGAAGAGCCCACCCTCTCCGTGTGCAAAACACTTAGAAGTGGTTTTGTGTTGATGGAATGTAAACTTCAAACGGCCACGCATGTTTGAATGCTGGTTCTCACAGACCCAGAGGAGGCCGGTCACGTGCCCGAGGACACACAGTAACAGGGCTGGGCCTGGAACTTGGATTTTGGACCCCAGGGCCAGTTCTTGCCCCCCCAGTTCTGTACTTGCTCTGGATTTCAGGATTCTGGGCCAACCCAGAATCCCCCCCATCTGCCCCCACCATTGGAGATAGAGGGGCCGGGTCTGGTGGCAGCTGCCACTGACCTGTGTGCCTCTGTTCCCTGCCCTTGTACCCCAGGATATGGTGGAAGCACACGTCCTCCCTGAAGGTAGCCAACGAGCCAGTCTTGGCATTCACACAGGGCAGCCCCGAGCGAGATGCGCTGCAAAAGGTAATGGGCCAGTGGGGGCACCCAGTGGGGGTAAGGTGTGGAGCGAGGACAGCCTTCAGCAGCCCCCCAGGATGCCTCTCCGTGCCTACAGCCATCACCCCCCTACTGCACCTGCCCCCAGCCTTGGAAGGAAACCGGGTCTGGGACAGCCGTGCGTCTGGAGGACGGGAGAGGCTGGAGGCAGCAGGGGGGGCAAGCTGGGCCACTTTGGGGCTCCCTCCAAAGGTCAGGGGTTGTAAGCCCACAGACGTTTTCTGCTTAAAAACATTGTCCCGTTAATTGCCAGTATTTTAAAAATCGTGAGATGTCATGTACATTTCAGATACAGTTTTCTATTCTGTTTATAATGGGAGGACCTGGCAACACTGGCCTCCCCTTCTGGCAGGACAGGAAATGACAGTGGACAGGGGCTGAGTCCTGCTGCCCCCTGAGCAGACCAGATGCTCTCTGACCTCAGAGCCCAGCCTCTTCATATTTCTGTTCTGGCCTGGGCATCTGTGTTTGCAGGCCCTCCACTGGGGTTTTAGGTGGGGCAGAGAGGGGGGAGGAAGTACCCATCCGCCCTCTTGTCCCCTCTGCAGGCCTTGAAGGACCTGAAGGGCCAGACGGAAGCCATTCCATGTGTGGTGGGGGACGAAGAGGTGTGGACATCGGATGTGCAGTACCAGGTGTCGGTGAGTCCAGTGGGCTGGTGGGGCTTGGTGTCTCCCTGAACCTGGGGTCCATCTCTCAGGCAACAGATGAGCTTGTCACACAGGGGGTTTCTGCCTCCAGAGGGGTTTATAGTCTGCTCTCAGATTTTGAATTCTGTGCGTGGATGTAAAACTTGCAAAAGCAGTCTTCGGGGTATCATCGTAGAAGATGCCGACTTCACGCCTGCCAAGGGAGTTAAAATAGTGACTGCCACCAGCTTTGCTGTCTCTTTAGAAAAGTGGACCCATGGGCCACCTTGAGGCTAGGAAGAAAGGACAGAATGTCAGAATTGCAGAGCATCCTTCCAAAGAAAGGACAGTCTCCAAAGCCCTGGCCTCTATTTTGCAACTGTTGCTCTGGGGGAAGATAAGCTCGTAGGATATGAGCACCCAGGGGGTGGCCAGGTGTTGCCTCCTCCTAGAAGCCCTCCGGCTGGAGCCATGCTCCTTCAAGAGGCCCTGTCCCATCTGCACAGTCTCCTCTTTCGGGCCTTGCCACTCCTCTTTGAGGGAGGAAGAGCAGGAGTTAGCTGCCCATTTTACAGATCAAGGGACAGGCTCAGAGATATTAAATGACCCGCCCAGAGTGGCACAGTGAGGTCCGGAATAGGGATGATTATTCCGGGTTCTGCAGAACCGCATCCCATTGATTTCGATTCAGGTGCATTTTCGAGGGAGGATTTGGAAGCAGCAATAATCACTCTTACGTTGCAGTAGGATCACCTCGCTGTGGCCTCTGGGTCATGGAATGAGAACCGTGGAGCCCTAGGTGCCGGAGACAACCCAGACTTGCCTTTACGCCTCCCGGTGACCGCAGGGAAGTGAACACATCACTTACAGTAGTCAGAGTGTTCTCGAAATAAATCCCAGCTGCACGATGGGGACAGCACAGCCCTTCCCCGTGATGGGCCCGGAGAGAAGTTTTCCCGAGGGTGTCCGAAGGACGCGGCGACGCAATAGGCAGGGTCCACACAGGGGTCTCATCGCGTGCGCAGATGTTTCGCGGAGCCACCTTTTGCACACTGTCCCTCCGTGCAGGCCGAGGACATCCCCAAAGCCCAGGGCCTGGGGATGCCGGGGGTCACCCCGCAGGCCCGTGTCTGCTGCCGGGGGAGCTTTTCTGTCTACAGTTCGGGGTGCAAACGGACAGCAGCAGCTTTGTTTCCAAACCTAATGAGGGGGAGATTTCACCTACACATTCAAACGGAAGGTGGGACCATGTGGCCGCGCCAGGCTGGCATGGCTGCAAGGCACCGCGTGGCTAGAACATGTCCGTGGGCCGCTCTCGGCGGGGGGGTTGGGGGGGATGGGGGGTGTCCCCGTCCCCCCCAGTGCACGATGCCAGCAAGCAGATGGGCACACGTGGGGCTTCAAGCTTTGTGCTGAGCAACCTGTTGCAAAATGAAAGCCGTGGTACGTGAGCCAGGTGGCCCCCTCTGTGGCAGTGTCTCCCAGAAACCTGTTTGAAGCTGGAAGAGACCCCAGCCCTTCTTTCCAGCAGGGCACATGTAAGTCATGATAATAAAACCCAGCCAGCCGGCCACGCCTCTCGGACCCAGGCCCAGGGCAGACGTGGGCTCTGCCCTCTCGGAGCCATCCTGCTAGAGAGCCGGTGGCCCCCGGGTCAACAAAGAAAGAAACGGGAATTCCAGCGGGTGAGGGACTGGGGACGGCGCGGGTGCTGTGCTGGCAACGCGGGGGCACATCAGGCAGGGCTCCCTGGAGGGGTGACCTCTGAGTCAAAGGCCGAGGATGAGGGTGGGTGGGGGTTCGCCGCCAGGCAGAGGGGCCCTCGGGCCGAGTCCTGGAGCTGGGAAGGGGCTCAGTGAGTTGCGGAACAGAGAGGAAGCCAGTGGGGTGGAGGGGTGGGTAGAGGTGACTTCCTGAGGTTCTTGTCACCTGTGGTTAAGGAACCTATTCCGAGAGCGCTGAGGAGTCACTGGAGAGGGTCAAGGCGGGGCGAGACTTTCTGGAAGAGCCCCGTTGCTCCTTACAGGAGAGTGCTTTCTAATTTCAGGACAGAGTGAAGAGGGGAGGGCTTGGCAGGACCTGTGAGTCCAGACTTAGACCTGTGGGTGTCCAGGGCTCCCGGGTGGCCGGGCAGTTTGGGGCGGGAAGGTGAGGAGAAGGCCAGGTGAGGAGCCGGGATGCAGGGGGCCGGGAAAGAGCCCAGAACAGAGCCTGGGGAATGTCAGTCCAAGGTGGGGAAGTGCTGCGCACCTCTGTGGAGGGTCTGCCCAAATCTGTGGGCTCCCCGCCTGCCCCCACAGTGGTGGGTGGTGGGTGCCTTTGAAACCATGGGGTTCCATTCCCTGGGGCTGCTTGACCCAGAAATGGGCACCCAACCCCAGGTGGGCCGGTTGGATTTACGGCCATGGCACTTAGAACGGGCAACTGGCATCTCGCTTTGAGGGGTTAGAAGCTACGGGGAGGACACCTTCCACCTCTGAGACGCGTGACCATGGTGGGTCTCTTGAAAGGTGCAGGGCACCGCCTGTCAGAGGAGCAGAGAGGACGAGAGCACCTCACAGTTTTCTGGCCGGGTTCCTTGAGTCTTCCTGAGGCCCAGCTGCAGGCCATCCGCGTCACCATAAGGAAGTCCCTGTGTGTAATAAGTTCCCCTTCCTGCCCGCTGCCTGGTCATGAAGCTTTGGGCTACTTGACCTCCCTGTGCCTCAGTCTTCGCATCTGCAAAATGGGATAGCAGTCGTGCTGTGTAGGGTTGTTGTCAGGGCAAATGGATTGATCCGTGCTGAGACTCGGTGCCCGCATGCAGACCGCTGAACAGACTTCAGCTGTGACAGCAGCTGTCCCTGTTTCCCTCAGAGCCTGTAGCTGGTTCATCAAAAAAAGCACTAGGGGCAGACCCGTCAGTGTTTCAGACCTCAGGAAGCCATTCACCGTGGTGTCGGGAGGTTTTCTCCTGCAGGTGTGGTGTGGGTTTTCTGTGGTGTCACTCACACACCAGATGGCCACGCTGCCCAGCCCATAACTCAGTCCTGCCCACAGGCAAGGAAGGGCCTGAGGAGTTCTCACAGCAGCTTCCATGATTCCCGATGGATTTCTCTAAAAGGGAGTTTCGGAGCTAATGGTGGGCTAAGCCTCATGCTGACATTAGCCTAAGAAGCCACCTGCTCAGGGTTCATCGAGCCAGGAACTGGCCTACACTTTGGATGGATCAGGAAACTCCTAGATCTGTAATTTGGGGGAGTCAAGGGTTGGCCCTTCTGCGGATGGGGGAGGCACATTCTGGCTCTGTCCAGATGGAACCTTGATCAGGTGCGTGCAGGGTAAGGCTGAGGACCGTGGGCCCCCAGCTCTTAGGGTTCTGAGGGTGCCCCGGGGCAGGAGTTGCCCACCCACAGGGGGCGTCCTGGAGCCCCCACTCCTGGATCAGCGACCAGAGGGTCCCAACACCTGGAGCCCTGGGAGCACAGGCTGGGATCACTCAGTTCACCCGGCCCCTCTGCGCTGCTCCAGCTTCCCGCTAGGATTTTGGTAACTCTCTGGGCGGGCATTTCCCATTCTCATGGCCCGTGGTGCCTCACTGACCTGGCCACACGGTAACCGGGGGAATGCAGGCATGGGAGGCAGCGGCCAGCGCCTGGCTTCTGGCGTAGGGGAGCTGCGGTCCGCTGGGGCTTGCTGAGTCGAAGGGCCTGGATCTGAGCTGCCTCCTCAGCCCCCGAGCATCACAGGCCAGTCTCAGGTGTGGACAAGATACAGGTGACTCTGCTGGGGGGTCAAAATGAGGGGGAAAGGGCACTTTCTCCTGAACCCTAGACCAGCACTGCCCCAGTAGAACTTCTCTGCAGTTACAACGATCAGTATCCACACGCTGTCCCACTACGGCAGCCACGGGCCATGCGTGGTCGTCCGGCCCATGGAACGTGGCAGGTGCAGCCGAGGAACGGGGTCGAAATGTCAGCAGGCACGTGTGGCTAGTGGCTGCCATGTTCGACGGGAAAGCCGCAAACAGCCCATTGGCAGACTGCTAGGTGGCGAAAGTGTTGAGGAGTGTGGTAGAAAGAAGTGAAGTTTCTCCCCGCTTTATTGCGCACGCTGGCTTCTGGCGCTGAAGGGTCCATTTGTGTTTGTGAAGGATCTTCCCTTTTCGATGAGTATATCTGGGTCCCCTGCCAGGGGCTGGAGAAGCGGTCGGTGTATCCCCCGGGCACTTGGGACAGCAGAAATCCTGAGCGGCACCCATGCCTGAGCCACAGCCGCGCACCGCACCCTCCCCGGCAGCATTTTCACCCGTGAGCCCATTTGGCCCTTCTCCCCATGCTGTGAGGCAGGGGGTCCCCATTTCCCACAGAGGGAGACTTGGAAAGGGAACTCACTTTACTCCGGCCCCCAGCTAGTAGGCGGCAGAGCTGGGATGTGAACCCGTGTCTGTCTGACCACAAAGTCCACACTTTTCCTGAAAGACTGTATGGTCCATGCCTTTCTCTGGGACCGTGAACCTGCCAGAGCGGGGACAGTCTTACTCACCAAACAGCAGGTGCTCCGTGACCCTGTAGTCAGAGAGATGGATGTGGGGATTGGAGGAGAGAGGGCGAGGGTGCTGAGGACTCTGGCCTGGAAGGCGAGCTCTGAGCCCAGCCATATCCTGTCCTGGCACCTCCCCACTGAGCAATGACCTCACTCTTCTCTCATCTTGCAGCCCTTCAACCATGGACACAAGGTGGCCAAGTTCTGCTATGCAGACAAGGTAAGTCCCTGATGACTTCGGGCTGGGGCACTGGCCCTCTGTTCCCCTCCTGGCTGCTGGCATGCAGGCGGATGTCAGTCGCTGCTTCCCTCTCTGGCCGTGGAGGGTGGAGTCTTTGACAAGGCTGGGCCTGTCGGGGGTTAATTCAAGCCAGATGAGAGCTGTGTGGGCCGCGGCTGACATCCCCTGATGTGCCTATGGCCTCGAGGCAGCCTGGTTTCCAAGGGGGGTAGATTCTGCAAGGCTGAGTCAGGGACATCAGAAGCACCACGGATGGGAAGGCCGACAGAGGATCGGCATCGTGGAGGGGCAGCGAGAGGGGTTGGCGTGCACTGTGGCAGGGGGGCTAGGAGCTGGCGTCATGTGGCAGCGAGGGCATGCCGGCTGTGGTTCTGGCCTGGCAGGTAAAGGCCAGGCACCTGACCTTGAGGGCTGGAGGCTCTAGCCGGTGGGATCGGGGGCCCCAGGAAGACGGTGAGGCCCTAATGAGACCACAAGAGAAAGGAGAGCTGGTTTAACAGCTAAGGGACTCGATGCCAAGTCCCTGGCATGCAGACCTCCCTGGCAGGTCCCTCAGACCTCCAGACGGCAGCAGGACAGGCTCGGAGCCTGCGGTTGGCTAGCAGGTGATGGGGACACTGTGTTTGCCACTTAGCCACTGGGGCCGAGGGAGCCACGGGTCCGTGGGTGGAGGGTGACCTCCAGTCTCCCTGGCCCACTCCCCCGGAGCCCTTCCTGCTGTGGGAGATAGCCCTGAACCTTTTCCTCTTCATTAGGCCATACTCAACAAAGCCATTGAGGCCGCGTTGGCCGCCAGGAAAGAGTGGGACCTGAAGCCTGTTACAGACCGGGCCCAGATCTTCCTGAAGGCAGCGGACATGCTGAGCGGGCCGCGCAGGGCAGAGGTCCTTGCCAAGACCATGGTGGGACAGGTGAAGTACCCGTGGGCACGGTCGGGGTGGGGTGGGAGGCTGTCATCCTCCGTCCGATACAGCAGCCATCGGCTGGGCTGCTTCTGGGAGCCGGGATGGCCCCGTGCCGTCCTCCAGGCTCAGTCAGACCTCCACAGCCCTCAGAGTGGGCTCTCTGACACCTCCAGCCAGTCACTCCAGGCTTACAAACCGCCACGGTCTCTCTGTCGCCGACAGTCCTGTCCCAAGTCCTGTGCGCAGCGCTCAGGGCCCTTTGTTTCCGGCCCGTGTCCAGCTTGCCGGCTGCTCGGCCCATGAGGTCACCCGTCTGGATTTAGCGGGACCCTGGACACTGCAGTCACCCCGTCTCCCTGCCCTGCCTCTACCCCAGTGGCTGTGCCTGGAATGCTCGCTCTCTCTTCTTTGTCTTGTGAACTCTTCCCTTCGAGCTCCAGCCCAGATACCACCTCCTCTGTGAGGCTTCCAGAATCTTCTCTGTCAGGAAGGGTTCGTCCCGCCTCTGTGCTCCTGTAGCATGCTGTTCATTTATCGGTTACAGCTCAGATCGTGTTGGGTATAATGAGTTCCTGTGTGTGTGTCAGCTCTTTGCAAGCTTTTTGGAGAAAGTAATCCCGAGTTAGCTCTTCTCCATCATCCTGGGCCTCGCAGCCTGTCTTTCTGGCGTTGTAGAAGCTCCTGGTAGACGGTTTTGTGAGTGCATGTCTGGCACTCGCAGCTCCAAGTGAGAGCCCAGGGGGCCCAGGGAGAAAGGGTTAATTTCACCCTCTCCTGGAGGGAGCCTTAGGCTCTTGGTCCCCTGGCAGGGTCAGCGCCCCGTCCTGTGGTGAGGGCCCCCTCTGCTGCACAGAGGTGGTATGACAGCTCCGTACCGGCTAAGGGTCTCCTGATTCTCAGCGGCTCCTGGGGTAGTTGTGGGCTCCGCTGTGTCCCCGGTGAGCCACACACACTCGACGGCCAGATTAAGGTGCCTTATTAATGGACTCAGGAACTTGTAGGAAGGGTGGTGGCCTCACAGAGCCGGGGCCAGAGCATCTTAGCTGCTGTATCTCCAGGTCCCAAGCAGGGTGACCGCTGCCAGTGACCCTGTGCGCCAAGAAGGAGCTGCCCTGATCGAGAGAAGCCCCATTCTTGCAGCCCAGAGGCTCTCCCCCGACCCTCACGTCTTTTGGGAGGAACGGGCAGCGGAAGGAGATGTTTGCTGTTGTCAGACCTCCTGCTGCTTGTTCAAACGCCTCTACCGAGGGCACCTGCTCACCTGGGGGAAGGAGCCGCCAGCACCGTGGGCACACGGTCAGTGTTGGAAAAGGGCCAGCGGGAGGCATGTCTGTCGTGGCTGACCCTCTGGTTGTCCTGCACGCAGGGTAAGACGGTGATCCAGGCGGAGATCGACGCGGCGGCTGAGCTCATCGACTTCTTCCGGTTCAATGCCAAGTTTGCTGTGGAGCTGGACGGCCAGCAGCCCCTCAGCGTGCCGCCCAGCACCAACAGCGTCGTGTACCGGGGACTGGAGGTACCCACAGGCGGCAGGGTGGGCAGGAGCCTGCAGGAGGAGCCTCGAGCTTGGCCTCACCACCTCCTCATCCCCCTTCCCCAGGGCTTCGTGGCGGCCATCTCCCCCTTTAACTTCACGGCGATCGGTGGCAACCTGGCTGGGGCGCCAGCCTTGATGGTGAGATGGTGACCTTGGTGAGATCGGGCAGGGTGGTGGGCAGGGGCAGGCGTGCAGCTCTCATTCCTGCCTCCACAGACGACAGGGCCTGGCCCTGGCTGCGGGGAGATGCCCAGAAGGCAGAGGCAGTGCCAGCCCCTGGAAAGGCTTTGGGGTCCGAGACTGGGGTGACTCCCAGCTCTGCCCTGCACTGGGGGATCCCCAGGCAAGCCCCCAAACTTCTGAGGTGGTTTCTTCCTCCTCCTCGAGGTGGAAATCTCAGCAAGCCCAGAGTGCAGGGTTGTGGGAAGTAGGTGGAGCCGCGTGTGGGACACACGCGTGGGACACGTCTGGCCCGTTGCAGGCTTCGTGTACAGGGACTGTTGATGGTGATGGCAGACCACGTTCCAGGCCTACTGTGTGCCCCGCGAGTGATCTGTCAGGTCTAGGAAATGACCACACAGATAAAGATTCGGACTTAGCTTCCAAGGCCCCAGCTTCACTGGCCTTGTCAGGGAGAAGGTGGCTGTCGCCCTCATGAGCTCCCGCCATAGGGGGTGATGCACCCCTGCCCTTAGCGGGCCTGTGTGGCTCGTGGGGCAGCAGGAGGAGGGCTGGCAGGTGGCGGGGGCCTGGGCCCCACAGGGGGCGGCTGGCTGATGTCGGGGCTGCTCCTGCCCAGGGCTGTCCTTGCGCATCTGTGTGCAGACAGACACACACTTGGGTGCCCGTGTGTCCTCAGTCAGGACACGTGCGGGGACAGCCCTGTGAGCGCTTGCCTGCCACGCCCAGTGAGCACCCAGCGATGTGGAAACACCCAGAACAGACCTGCCCAAGGGGTGCTGGCAGGACGAGTCCATACAGGCTTCTAGAAGAAGGGGGCCTTAGCCAGAGTGGGGGGGGCAGGGTGTGGTCCCACTGGCGGGGGTTTTTGGAGCCCAGTGCCTGACACCTGGAGCAGTAGGGACACCCCGGCCTGCCGAGGGGCCTGGTGGCTCCACGTGAGCGATGGCTGCGCTTCAGGATGGGGTGGCAGTCGGGGGCGGTGACCCCTGGCCCTGTGAGTCATCAGCATGCCTCCCGGGCAGGGCAACGTGGTCCTGTGGAAGCCCAGCGACACCGCCATGCTGGCCAGCTACGCTGTCTACCGCGTCCTCCGGGAGGCTGGCCTGCCCCCCAACATCATCCAGTTTGTGCCAGCGGACGGGCCCACATTTGGTGACACTGTCACCAGCTCGGAGCACCTCTGTGGGATCAACTTCACAGGCAGTGTGCCGTAAGTCCCTGGGGTGGGGTCGGGTGGGGCAGGCAGCGTGGGGACGTTCGCCAGGCGACGGCCTCATGACCTCTGCGGGAGCTGGAGGTCAGGTACTGACCGTACCCGCTGACTCGCTGTGTGGCCGTGGGTGGCCCACTTCACCTGTCTGAGCCTTCATTCCTTGATCTGTTCAACAAGAATATGGTCCCTACCTCGCAGAGCAATTGTGAGGGGCCAGTGAGTTAACAAAGAGGAAGAACTCTGGGCTGGAAGCAGCCGGCAGACGTGTGGTGATGCTGATTTTGATGCCACCTCTGTCACTGGGAAGGGCACAGGGGAGCTTGGGATGAATTGGAAGAGGAGAGTCAGGAAGGCTTCTTGGAGGAGGCGGTATCTAGGCAGAGGAGATAGCCAAACAAAGAGGGGTAGGGAGAGTGCTGTGGGAGAGGGAACAGCACACGCAGGGCCTCAAGGCTAACACTCCTATGCTCGGGGAGCCGCTGGTGGTTCCGCGGGGCTGGAGTGTGGGGTGCCGGAGCCGAGCTTAGAGTGTGGGCAGGAAATGGTTCAATCGTGACTGCTCCTTTATTCAGTAACGAGCAGGTGTATATGTCCAGTGAACGTGTGGACAAGTCCTGATTCTTAGAGGGTTTAGTCCCGTGACTGTAAGGCCTTGTGAGCCCGCAGAAGTGTCTAGACTTTATCCCGAAGGTGACTGGGAGCCACGGAAGGTTTTACACAGGGTGTGCGTGAAGCAGCTTTGTTTCAAACAGGTTGCAGACGGTAGCTGTCTAGCTGGACCTGGCAGGTGGTCCTGTCTGCTCTGACTCCTAACTGAGACAGACCGACCTCGTACGGTTGGCACAGTTCCATGCAGAAATCCTTTTGAGATTCCAGGCTCCTTTTGAGAACCTACCCCTCTGGGCCTGCGTGTCCACAGGGCACCGCTGGCTGGAGGAGGGGTGGAGTGCTGGCCGATCCTTACCAGCCTCCCCAGGCCCTGGGCCTCTGTGTGCCTGGTCCTTCTTCCCCTGCCTGGCCGCTGGGCCCTGCATTCGCAGCCTCTGTCCCAGGTGATCGCTCTGGCTGCTCTGTGCTCAAGTCACCAGTGGCCAGAAGCGGGAGACCAGTGAGGAGGCTGTCCACGTCCAGGAGGGGACAACAGAGGCCTGAAGCAGGGTGGAGACGGTGGGAATGGATTCAAGTGAGCAAGCAGCAGGGAGACAGGAACCCACGTCCATGGGGTTGGATAAGTGGATGGGGGTGTCCATGGGAAGGTCCAGGCTCTGGGCAGAGGGGGGCCAGGTGGGCACCTGGGTGGTGTGGGTGGACACGACTAGTCCCATGCCGGTCCCTTGGAGTGTGAGGTGCCCGAGGGTCATCTGAGTGGAGATGGCGGGGTCTGCATTAGGCGGTCCTTCCCGGTGTCCGTGGGGCACCTGCAGTGGCTTCCAGTCTCCCTCGCTCGGCCTCAGGCTCTCCTACCCCCCGTCCCCAGGGTTTGCCAGGTGTGATGGCGGCATTAGAATTGCTGAGGAGGACCATTTTCCAAAAAAGCCCACGCTGCCAAGCGCAGGCCCCACGGGTCCCCGCCTGTTAGCGGGCGGAGCGGGCCTGGCCCCCATTTGCCATGCTCTGATGAGCAGCAGGCTTAAAGGTAGGAAAGTCATAAATTAGTATTAGCTACTGTGTCGCAGGCTCCCTGGTGATTAGCATTTTTATTGTCTTGTGGCGCTAAGGTTGGTCACACTTCGGAGCTTGGGGAAGGGGGGGCTGCACTCCCTCTCCTAGGACCCTCCTTGGTTTGGCCTCCGGGGCTGGGGCGCTGGGCTGGGGACGCCCCTCCCAGACCATGGCGGTGTCTGTCCCCCCACCAGGCACCTGCACCGTATCTGACACGGACCTAAGCACTTGACTCCCATTAGAGCCATCCCAGAACAGCTCTGCCAGGTGCGACTGTTCTCTCCAGTTCCCAGATGAGGTGCACGATTTGAGGTTGAGTGATGAGTGCAGGCCATGGCCATGTGGCCATGAGGGTCAGAGTCGGGACCCCTGGCCTTGTTGGCATGATCTTGCCACCAAACCTACCTTTACTCCTTCCCCACGGGCCCCAAATGGAGCCTGTCTCCAGCTGCCCCCGCCTACCCCGTTCCCCCCCCCCACTCCAACGCTCGCTCTGACCCCTGTTCCCACTTGCTGGGCTTTGGGGCCCCTTCATCTAGTAGGGCCTGCTCCCCAGCCCCCAGGACCCTCCCTGTCCCAGGGCCCTGAGCCTTGCCCTGTCCTCTACTTTCAGCACCTTCAAACACCTGTGGAAGCAGGTGGCCCAGAACCTGGACCGGTTCCGCACCTTCCCACGTCTGGCCGGAGGTAAGGGTCCCCTCTCCCAGCGCCCTCCCTGGGGCCCCAGGGAACCCTCCCTGACTGTCCTGAAGGAGGAAGAGGCCGAGGTGGTGCCCCCGTGGGGGGGGGCAGCCCTGCAGGAGCTGAGCAGTGAGGGGCCTCCGGGGCGGAGCCTCGGCTCTGCTAGATCCTGGGGCTTGGGCCCTAGAATGTGCGGTTCATTCATTCACTCATCATTCAGCAAATGGAATATTAAGCCGCTGTGGAGGCACTTTCTGGACACCAGGGATGCTGGGATGGCGAGAGGCGCAGACCCAGCCCTCGGAACTTGTGTTCGGTAGCAGGAGGCAGATGGCAGCACACAGATGGTGTGGAGAATCCACAGAGAGGAAGACGGCGTGCAGAGACCCCCGGGCGGGCGTCATCTAGGGTGGTGGGTCGGGTGGCCCTCTTCAAGGAGGGAGCCTTTGAGCTGAGACCTGGATACAGAGAGGAAGCCAGCCAGCCTCGCAAAGGTCTGGGGAGCCGAGCCGTCGCGGGCCCGGCGCTGTGTGGTGGAACCTTGGGTGCTGATGGAGATGTGCCGTGTGTGTGTGTGTGTGTGTGTGTGTGTGCGCGCGCACGCGTGCGCTGTGTGGCCCGGGGGCCGGAAGCCGCAGGTGCCTGTCGAGCACTCGAAAGGCAGCTGGTGTGACCAACGAAGTGAATGGTTGGTTTTGCTTCATTTAAATGAGTGTGAATGTGAGTAGTCCCGTGTGTCTGGCGGCGGCTGTTCACCGAGATGGTGGCAGAGGGACCTGTAGGTGCCGGGGCCACGAGGTGGGAATGAGGCCAGTGTAGGTGACGTTGGGAGGCAGGGGGCCAGCAGGACAGGGGCCCGAGAGCTCCGCAAGGCTGGAGCTTAACTGAAATACTGCGAATTTTCCCACAAAGAAACACGTGCATGGTCAAGGAGATTTGCTGTGTGGAAGCAAAACAGATTCCTTGTCTGCAGGACTTCCCAGAGCCTTTAATGCTTTTAAAGGCATGACGTATTTTTAGGAGCAAGGACTGATACACGTTTCCTAAACTCTCTGGCCCCCATGGACCAAGATTTTTGGGCAAAGGGCTGAGTCCCTAAGAGAAGGCCGTCCAGGTGGAGGGGGCTGGTCGTTACACGTTCTTGCTCCTGGGGATGACGTGGGGCCCACGGGGAGACTGGACCCACTCCTGAGCTGGTGGACGCTCTGATGGGGGGTCAGGGAAGGTGCGCCCTCAGCCAGCTGTGGTGTCGCCACCCTAGTCTACCCTTCACAGGGTGGGAGCAGTGAGCTGTGTCTGGGTTTCTGTTTTCTGCCCCCTTCCCGCTGTGCCCCGAGGGAGGGAGGCCGCTGCTTCTCGACCACCTCCCAGCCTCCAGGCTTACTCTGTGTCTCTCTTTTTTAAGTATGTATTTAAATAATTTCTACGCCCAACGTGGGGCTTGAACTCACGACCCAGAGAGATCAAGGTTGCATGCTCTTCCGGCTGAGTCAGCCAGGCGCTGTTTTCTTGTCTTTAGAATGGGGACGACAGGGTTGCTGTGGGGCTTTCAGGAGACAAAGCAGGAGGTGCTCTGAGCGGAGTTTGGCAGGTGGTTCGTGCTCTGTGACCAGGAGCTGCTGGTCACTAATGTTTCATGGAGGGAGGAGACCAGGGCCCAGGGGCTGAGAAAACGAGGGGGAGGCGGTGTTTGCTGCCGTGAGTAGGGAAGAGGGACCATCCCTGGTGGCCGACGTGGAGTAGACTCCCTCCTTCTCCTCCCACCGGGTTGGGGGTCGGGAAGGTGCCAAGAAAGCTATGTCCACTTCTGGGAATGGATTGGCTCCTGGGAGCCTCAGATTCTGGTCCTTCTGCCTTGATGGTGGGAGTAACCGTGCCCCAGCCTCAGTTTCCCCAGCCATAGGGTGGCAGATGGGCCTGGCTCGCCGGCTTCCGGGGTGCTGTCCAGCCATGACCCGGGGTTGGGGCTGCACACACCTGTGCACAGGTACAGGCGGGGCTGGCCGGGAAGCTGGCTCCCCTCACGCCCCCTCTCCACTGCAGAGTGTGGGGGGAAGAACTTCCACTTTGTGCACCACTCGGCTGATGTGGACAGCGTGGTGAGTGGGACCCTGCGCTCGGCCTTCGAGTACGGCGGCCAGAAGTGCTCAGCCTGCTCCCGCCTCTACGTGCCGCAGTCGCTGTGGCCGCAGATCAAAGGGCGGCTGCTGGAGGAGCATGGCAGGATCAAAGTGGGCAACGTGAGTGGCGCGTCCTCCCCGCCGCGGCCCAGCGGGTGGCTGATGGGATTGGAGGCTCCTGGGCGATGGCGGTGGCAGTGGCAGTGGCAGCGGGGCTGGGGTGTGCGGGGAGGGGGCTCCTTTGTCTGCGGCCCGTGGTGACTCCGGCTCTCCTGGTGTCTCCCTTGCCCCCAGCCCGCAGAGGATTTTGGGACCTTCTTCTCGGCCGTGATTGATGCCAAGGTACGGGCAAGAAGCAGGTGTTCCTGGGGGGCCGGGCCCCTGCCCTGGGTGGGAGACTGGGGGCCTTGACTGGGGGCGACCCAGCCCCACTGCTCCGGGCAAGGCAGTCCGATGGCCGCACGGGCGCCCCCACCCTGAGCTTGGAAACCGGCAGAAACATCTGTAACCAGCTTCTTCCGTGCGTCCTGCACCCAGGCTCGACAAACCCGCACAGAGTGCCCACATGCACACAGACAGGCCCGTGTGGCTGCAGTGTGAGCCCGAACACGAGCACGTGCCTGTGTGTGCCCACAGCACACTGATGAGCTCGGTGCGTAGGCAGGCGTGTGGGTCACCCGCAGACACACGCCCACATACACACCAGTGCGCCATCTCCAACAGATACACCTCCGAACAGATACACCTCGTGTGTGCACACGTGTGTTCGTGTGTGTGTCCGTATGTATATCGGTGGACGTCGTCTGCATTCATACACGTACGTGTAACACGGGCACATGTATAAACACGTACTTAAGCATGAAGGCTTGTGGTCATGCATATGCCTGTGTGTACATTCGTGTGTGTTGCGTTTCTGTACGTGTAATTGTGGTTCTGCCACACACACACACACACACACACACACTCACACTCACACTCTTTCTCACGTGGGCGTGTACGTCTGCCCCTGTTTCTGCCATGGCTTAGTCAGACTCTGGCTTTGCCCTCTCCCCATTCCAGAATTTGGGCCCTTCAGGCACAAATGCTTTGGGGTGAGTGTGGGTGGGGGGCGCTGCTGCTGGGGATGGCCTCGCAGCCGGTCTGTGACACCCCTTCCCCCCCCCCGCCAATCCCAGTCCTTCGGCCGCATCAAGAAGTGGCTGGAGCACGCCCGCTCCTCACCCAGCCTCACCATCCTGGCTGGGGGCAAGTGTGACGACTCTGTGGGCTACTTCGTGGAACCCTGCATCGTCGAGAGCAAGGACCCTCAGGAGCCCATCATGAAGGAGGTGAGTAGGGCGGGCAGCCTGGGGTGTAGAGAACAGTCTCTGCGCCGAGCGGAGCACGCACAGGACCCTGGAATGTGGCTTCTTGTGGTGTTACTGCATTTCACAGATGGGAGTGTGAGGTCCCAGAAAGGGAGTGTCTCACTCCTGGTGAGAGCAGAGCCAGGCCTGGAAGTTAGGCCTCCTGACCCCAAATCCAGGGCTCTGTCCTTGACACTGTTGAGCCTGGCAATGTCCCAGCACTTCCACTGCCCGTGGCCACTAAGGCCACTGTCCCCATCTTAACTCTGGGCTGGCCGGGCCCTTGACTGAGAGGAGAGGGTGTTATCATTCCCATCTTACAGATGAGAAATGGAGGCTCTGAGGGGTCAAAGCACTTGTCCAGGATGGCAGTGGAGGGGTGGCAGAAGGGACAGTGATATTGCCGGGCAATTCCTGTGCCAGCTGCTGCCAGGAGTCTCGCTCTCGGGTGTGGGTTTGGTGGTGCGGAGAGCCAGAAAGTGTCCTTGGATCTTTGCCAGGTTGGGATGCGGTGGACAGGGCAGGAACTAGGACTTTGCTCTGTCCTAAGGGAGCCCAGCGGGAGGTGCCTGGCCCTTCGAGCTGTGTGGACTGGGAGGGGGGTGGGGGGGGAGGCAGAGGCCAGAGCAGGGGCCTGAGAGGCTTTGGGGCTCTGGTCCCAGTGGGGTCTGACTCCCGGGCTTCTGTCTCAGGAGATCTTCGGGCCCGTCCTGACCGTGTACGTCTACCCGGACGACGAGTACAAGGAGACGCTGCGGCTGGTCGACAGCACCACCAGCTACGGCCTCACGGGGGCAGTGTTCGCCCAGGATAAGTGAGTGGCCACCGCCCTTCTGCTCCTGTCCTGGTGTCCTGCCCCACCCTGTCCCGAGACCACCCTCCTGGACGAGGATCCTAGTACTAATGCCACCCCTTCCCCTCACTTCAGCCCCCACTGGCAGGCGGGCAGGCAGCCCAAGCACGGGGACAGAGGCAGCCGGGCTCTCTACGGAAACGCAGATTCTGGGGTCCCATTTTGGCCACGGAAACTAGATCTCTGGGGATGGGGCCGTGGAATCCGAGCTTTGGACCAGCTCCCGTGGGTCTGATGGGGCCCCACTCCGCAAGGTCATTGCCTCCTGCTGCCGAGCAGGAAAGCTGGGCTCGGGCCAGGGGCACGCTGCTCACCCTGCCGCAGCTGCGTCTGAGCCAGGACACCGTGGTGCTAAGCCCTCGGCTTCTCCTTCCTCCGTGGCACTAGCTGCTGCCCCCTCTGCCCCTAAGAGGGTGGAGAGGAGATTGGAACCTGGGGTCAGGGTGGGGGCTCAGGGGTGGGGGCCACTCCCTGAGCGCATGCAGCCTGATGCTCATCTTCCCGTTCAGCTCTTGCAGCAGCCCTGCGGGGGTGGGGGGGGGCATGCTAACCACGTTCAGGAGGAGGAGGGGGCGCAGAGGCTCTCAGACCCTGCCCGAGGGGTCTAGAGCCCCTGGGGCCGGTCCCCGTCTGCCGGGCAGCTGGCGTGGGCTGGGCAGCTGGCTGCTGGAGGTCGGATGCGGGGCTGGGGGCAGGCGAGCCGGGGCCCTTGCTAACACCGCCCTGCTGCCTAGGACTGTTGTCCAGGAGGCCACAACGGTGCTGAGGAACACGGCCGGCAACTTCTACATCAATGACAAGTCCACTGGCTCCGTGGTCGGCCAGCAGCCCTTTGGGGGGGCCCGAGCCTCTGGTGAGTGCGTCCTCCTTTCCAGGGCAGGGGCAGGTTCTGTCCGGAGACTCTCAACCCCTCACTTCAAGGGTGTTAAGAGTAATAATAGCAAACGCTGTGGGGCGGAGCTAGGGAAGGTACCGTTGTTCTTCCCATTTTACAGAGGGGTAAACTGACGCACAGGGAGGGGGAGCGACTTGCTCAAGAGCACGTGGCTGCGAAGTGGTGGAGCTGGCATTTCGGTTCAGCACCCACGCCTTTTACCACCGTGCTCCGGGGTCACTTGAGTGCAACTCCTCCTCTTTACAAATGGGGAAACTGAGGTTCAGAGAGGGGGCGGACAGTGACTTGCCCTAGATCACAGCTGCCTTGGTGCAGAGCCAGGGCCAGTGGGTCCCAGTGGAGTGCACTCTCCACAGTGCTCCCAGACACCCCTTGTGGGTGGGGCGCACGGCCCCGGGGAGCCTGGGTCCCGCCTCACCTGACCTCTGACCGAGCGCGCCGCACAGGTGAGCTCAGGAAACCCTGTCGTCGTGGACACATTCGGTTTTTGTTGAGCTGCTTATTGCCTGTGCCGGTGCCCGGGTTAGTCTGTCAGCTCTTCCCACCCCCTTCCCTTCTGCGCGGAGCTGCCGTATCTCTTCAGAGAAAAACAGAACTGTCCTTTCCGCAGGAACCAATGACAAGCCAGGGGGGCCCCACTATGTCCTGCGGTGGACGTCGCCCCAGGTCATCAAGGAGACCCACGAGCCTCTGGGGGATTGGCGCTACGCCTACATGCAGTGAGCCCCGCTTGGCACCTCTGCTGTCTGTCCACCTGTCTGTCCGGACGGTTGACCTCAGTGCACTGGCCCCGCTCCAGCCCCTTTGACCTGCTCCCCGTGGGACGGCCCCCTCTCCGGGGCCGAGACTGCCCCCTTGCCCTGCGCTGGGCTATATCCTGGCCTGTCCCCTCCTCAGGGGCAGGTGCGGGCTCTGATTGGAGACCATGCTGGGGAGGAACAGGGCTGCCACCCCTTATCTCACGGCTGTCCTAGAGGTTCTTTCTGGCAGGTTCTCCACCTGTTTTCTTTCTCTGCACTGTGGCCCAGTGGCTCAGGGACCTGGGGAATGGCAGTAGAGTGCCTCCCAGGGTCCCTTTGGGACAAGGAAGCAGCTCTGGGCCCCTTGGCAAACCTGAGCATCCAGAGACTCCTGGCCTTGGCCTTGGTTCCCCCAGGACTCCAGGATTAGGTGTGACCCAGGGTGGCTGCAGGGCATGGGGGCACCAGCGGGCCTGGCCCTCTTTGGTCCTGGCTCTTCCTCACCAGGGCTCAGCCCACGCCCAGCTGGGCCAGCGGGTACCTGTGCCTGACCATATGCCTTAGACACCCGTGTGCCTTTCTCCAGGGCACCTCTGTTTTCCGGAGGCCCGCATCATTCCTGGCCGTCTCCGTGTGGTGGGCTTGGGGGCAGGCTACCTGCTGAGGTGCAGGATGGGTGGTCCTTCCCATTTGGGCTGTGGTTTTGGAAGACCCTCGGTGGACCTTCGTGCCATCTCAGCTTGCCATCGGCTCTCGGCTCTACCTTCAGAGACGGCCGTGCTCCCCACCTGTGTTGGCCCAGGGTTTCCCGCAGGAGCTCGGCCCCCACTGGCTGTGGTAGAACAGGCCTGGGGAGACTGCTCCCACCTTCTCCCAGCCTCGACACCTGGCCTTGGGTTCCCGTCCAGCCTGGGCCGAGGATGGCCCATAGAACCTTCCCTCCTTTGCAGAGGTGGCTCTGTGAGTGGACTGGTCCCTAGGCGGCCTGTTCTGCAATGCAGCTGGCTGGTGGACACACAGAAAAAACCTGCCAATTGGATTGCAGGGGGGGTTGGGGATTGATAAGGGGTGACTTTGGGGGACAGTTTTTAAGGGGCCCTAAGAGTGCTGGCCCTTCCTCAAGGTCAGCCAGCATGGGTCCCCTGTGGGGCTGGCCGCCGAGCACCATGGTTGTACACTGTGGCCTGCGGTCCGGTGGTCACACCGCCGGGGCGGGGCGTAGGATCTGCTTCCTTCCACGTTCCTCATCGCTGCCTGGCGCGGCCAGTCAGCTGGGGAGAGGTGCTGGAGGTGGTCCTGGTTCTACTGATTCGACACTGGGAGGTGGCGGTGGGATTCGCTCTGCTGCCACCCTAATAAATGCTTGTTATGTAATCAAATCGCTGGTCTTTCCTGTCGGGGTGTTGGGGGCTGGCCAGCTTCTCCCAAGAAACGCTGATATACGGGACATTATGTTGCTCGTGTGTCCTTCACGTCAGGAGCGCGGGGCCCCCAGCGTGATGGAAGGAAAGGCGGGCACTGATGTTTGGGAATATGGGCTGGAGGTGTGGGAACTGGAGTCAGATGGGTTCCAATCTGGGTTCAAATCCTGCCTCTGTCCTCAGAAAGTTGTGCAACCTCTCTGCACTTCTCTCTTTATCTAAGGTGGGTAATTATACACATACGCACATGCACGCAGGCTGTCCTGACAACTGAGTGAGTTAATCCATGTAGTTGTTTAGAACGATGCCAGATACGGAATGAATGATTCAACCATGTTAACCATGTATGTACATTGTTGTGAGAGCCACTGCTACTGTGTCGTGATGGTTAAAGTGTATGTGACAACTTAGCTGGGCCGTGGTGCCCAGGTATTTAGTTAAATATTCTGGATGTTTCTATGAAGGTGGTTTTTGGATGAGGTTGGCATTTCAATCTGTGGACTCCGAGGAAAGCCCATTGTCCTCCCTTCTGTGGGTGGGCCTCATCCAATCAGTTGAAGGCCTTAATAGAACAAAGACTGACCTCCTTCAAGCCAAAAGGGATTCTGGTGATGGACAGCCTTTGGACTCAGCTGTGACTCTTCCCTCTTCCTGCTGGCCGCTCTGCAGATTTTGCACTTACCAAGCCTCGAAGATTGTTCAAGCAGTTTCCTTATGGTATATCTGTATATTCTGTTGGTTCTGTTCCTCTGGAGGACTGTGTGTTTTCTCACAGCTGCCTGATGGAGTACACGCTGCCATGCTCCCATTTGGCAGAAGAGGAAACGAGTGCGGGGGTGTGGGGACTTGCCAAGGGTATGGCCTACCGTGGGGATGGTCTGATTCCCAAACCCATTCTCTGTCCTCCCCCCAGATGTCCATACCTGGCACTGATCTGTCTTGGAAAGACCTCAATTGGCCAAATGACGGGGGCGGGAGGGGGGATGGTGGCGAGCAACCACGGCCAGTTAGCTTGAGCCAGAATCTGTGGGTCTAAGTCCACAGGGGCCGGCTGACTTGGAGGGGAAACTGGCCTGGCCTGCCCCCAAAGGACATAAAATGAGCTCCTAGCCACGTGACACCTCCCCGTCCCAGGGTCTGTTGAGCCACGGGGTCCATTGGTCGGGGCTGTTGGCGGCAGGATCTCAGAGCTGTGGGGAGGGGATGGAGACTCTGCCCTTGGCAGCACCCCCCCCTGGCTTCCCCAGGTGGGGATTTGTGCCAGAGGGGGCTTCTCTCAGGATGTAGGGCAGCCCCCAGAGGGCCCGGGCTGGAGTTCCCTGGCAGAAAAGGTGGCAGCTGCGTTTCTAGAGGCTGCGTAGGGCCCGTTAATGTTTGGGAGCAAATGGAGTGGCTTGTTCAAGGTCACGCTGACACAGCAGAGGTGGCTTTGTCTACGTGGTCTCATCTACCCTGACATTGACCTTACTGGCCAACCGTTATCTGCCTTCTGTGGAAGGGCTAGTAAGGGGTCCCACGGCTTGTTCATAGGGGGGCCGGAGTTTGAACCTGGGGGCGAGTGCCCACCCCCCGTGCTCTCTGCCAGCTGCTCTGTCAGGTCTGTGATTTCCAGCCGTTCCTCTTCCACTGCACCCCCTCCCCGCCCCGTGCCTTTGCCTCCTTTTAACTGGGGGGGGGGGGGGGGAAGCTCCAAGCCCTTGCTTTACCTTCCTCTGCTCTGGCGCCCCTGACTCGCAAGGCTGGGGGCTCCTGTGGGCCCAGCACCCGCCCTCTTTGCATGGCCACCCCAGGAAGGGCCCATGTCCGCAGTGGCCCGAGGATCCTCTTCATTTCCCTGTGGTGGTCGGGGGCCTGGCCACCAGTCCAGGCTCAGAGCGTGAACCATTTGACTGAGGCCGGATGTCCCTGCCACCGCTGTCCCACGGGCTGCCAGTCGGGCGTGCGCTCTAGGGAAATGAGGGGCCACCTGTGCCGGCTCCTGGCCTTCCAAGCTTACCCAGAACTCCCGGGCTGGGGGAGGGGGGCTCGAGGAAGAGGCAGGGTGGAGACCCACCCTCTTCACAAGCTTGCGTCTTCGTTTTCATGAAGCCACCATGGGCACCGTCCCTGTGTGTGGTCTGTTGGGGGCCGGCATGGTAAACAGCAGGAACCACGTTATGTGGGCGCAGTCTGTGTGCCGGGCCTTGCACCATGTCTTTAGAGCCTCGCCGCAGCCCCTGAAGGCACATCTGCTACTCCCCTCTTACAGATGGGGAGACTGAGGCACGGGTGGGTGAAGGCACTAGTACACCAGCAGGTGGTTCCCATCTCCGCCTGCCAGGCCTTTGCTCATAAGCACAGCCGCGGCGCCTCGGAGTGCATGCAGCCCTGGCATCAGGCAGGCCTGGGCTCCAGTCCCGTCTTAGCCCCCCCATTCCCTGAGCCCTGGACCCCACTCCCACGCTCAGACTTGATTGACATTTCTCAGGGAGCTGAGGATCACATGACGTGCCCTGCAGACTGAGGTGAGAACCTGCTATTTCCCACATGCCCTCACACCCGCGTCCTGGATACCTGTGCCCAGGCGTCACCGAGCACCTGTTACTGGGCCAGCTGCTCCCTCCAGCTATCGGGGGCCACACGGGCCTGTGAGGGAGGCGGTATTCTTTCAGCCCCATTTCCCAGATGAGGAAACAGGCCCAGGGAAAGAAGACCTGCTCAGTGAGGGGCAGGGACAGAACTTTTCCTGGTGGCCATAACAGCACCCCCTGGTCTCTTTGCCCTGGTCCCTTGTGGGAACCCAGTGGCTTCGGGGTGGGAGCCATCCAGCGAGTGGGTGGATGAGGCACGGCTGTCACGGTGGCTCCAAACACAAGCAGCCCATCTCCACTCTCACTCGTGTGGTTGGCAATCACCCTGGATGGTGGCACAGGCGCCGTACGACCCCCGGGTGCCCGACGCATGTCGGAATTCTGCCCGAAGGCTCTGCCATGTCCTCCCTCCAGGCCCCACGTGCTCAGGCAGTCGCCCTCAGCCGCTGGAGCCCTTGGCCCACGGGGGCCGGGGCACAGCGAGGGAGCTGAGGTCCTGTCGGGCACCCGCTCCGTGATGCGTATCCAGGCAGGCACTGGGAGCAGAGCGGGGCTCAGAGAGGGACATGCCTGGGGGGGCTCACACAGCCAGTAAGTGGCAGAGCCAGGACTGGAAACCAGGCTGGGCAGATCTGAACCTTAGAAGGGTTGTACCGAGTCCTAGACCCCAGCCTTTGATCGGGGTTAAAATCGGGAGCCCCACGCCAGGAGCAAAGCCTTCGACACTGGGGTGCGTGATGTTTGCTATCCTGCACCAAGCAGGTTCCTGACGCCTTCATCTCATTCACTCGCCCCATCGAGGATGGCTGGGGCCATTTAGCGGCGAGGAAGCGGAGAGGAGTCACAGCCTGCTGCCTGGCCCCTGGCCCCTGGCTCCTGGGCTGGGCTGGGCCCTTAGAGCCGTAGGGAACAAGACCACCCCCCTTCCCCATCACGGCCCTTTCCTCTCCTGGCAGGAGCTCCCTGAGTCTTCCTCCCCTGGGCTCAATGTCCCCATTCCTTCACCTCCTCCCTGCGGGACGCGGTTTCTGCTTCTTTCTCCAGCCTGTGGCCTCCTCCAGGGGCCACGCCGTCCGCTCCACTTTTACTTAGAAACTTCTCTCAGAGGAGTGACTGGTGAGGCTGGGGTTCCTGAGAACTGGCTCTGAGGCCTCCCCAGGGACCCTCCACCGGGGTGTCTCTGAACTGGGCTGGCTGGAGCCGCCTGTCTGCCAGACCTTCCTAGGGGCGGAGGCCCTGCTGCCCCTGTCCCCCGCTGAGCCAGACCGGAGCTCGGTTTCCAGCTGCCCAACTTCGTCCTAGACGAGGCGGCACAGGCAGGAAAGAAAGAGAAGGAAAATGCCGGGGTGGGTGGGTGGGTGGGAGGGCAGTTTGGGGGGTGCAGAGCAGCAAAGGGAGCGATGGGCAAGTTGGTAGAGAGATTGGAGGGTCGGGTAGAGGAGAGGAGCTGATAGAGCCCCAAGTCCCTGGGGTCAAGCCTCTCTTCGGGGCGCCCCCTGTGCTCCATCCCCCTCCGACCACGGCAGCAGGGGGAGGAGGGAGGTTTGGGGCGGCTCCTTCTAGGCCAAAACAAATGTGGCCAGTTTCTTTCCGTGAGCACAGGGGGAAGCAGATGCAAGGCAAATGGGCAGCTTTTCCTGACCCCCATGTCCTTGTCCCCTCTCCCCCGTGTACTTTGCATAAGCCTGTCATGGTTCTCTGCCACCTTGGCTGCCGATGGCCACACAGGTGTGGACACGGGGACTCGGGCCTGGACTGGGCCATGAGGGTGACTGTTGTGCCGGGTCCTGGCCACCTTGGAGCACATGCTGTGCGTGCAGCCTTGAACGAGAGTCACAGCGCTGCGGGTTTCCTGGGCGCCTGTCCTCAGAGCTGCCAACCCCCCAGCCTCACCCACCTGCCCCTCTGTGTGTGTCCGTGTCCAGGCTTTCGTCGGAATCTCAAAGGGATCCTCGCCCCTGAAATGTTAAGAAGCACTGGTAGGGAGACTGCAGCCCAGAGAGCAGCGGTAACTGGCTACAAGGGTAGTTAGGGCAGAGCGGGCCCGGAAGCCAAGACTCCTGACGCTCTGTCCTGTGCTCCTTCTTCAGATTTTGGTCTTCAGAGAGATCATCCCTGTCAAGGGGGCCCCTTATTCCTTTCTCATGGGAGCCCCTCAGGTGCCACCACTCCCTGCAGCCCCCATTAGGGTTTCAGATTTCTCCAAGCCACATACTTGCTGTGTGGCTTTGGGTAAGTTGCTGTCCCTCTCTGGACCTCATCCTTCTTATCTGCCAAGTGGAGACATAACAGTAGCACATCTGGAAGGATGAAGTAGATGGAGAGGGCTCCACTCAGTGCCTGGCACGTTGTGAGCCCACAGAAGACATCAGCAATGGAAGTGACCATGTGCACTGCCACCATCGTCCCCCCAGGCTGCGTGGCACAGACCCTGCCTCCCCCACGGAGGCCATAGTCCTGTGTGTCCCTGCTGTGTCCCTTGGACCCCACCTGGCCCTGCCACATGGTAGGCTCGCCCGTGCCCACTGGGTGAATGGCTTTCTTGGCCATCCCCGTCTTCCACGCCCCCCGCCCCCCGCAACCTGGTGTCGGACCCTCACCCAGGGACTCCAGTTCATTTAGATGCTTTCTTTCTCTACCATCTGCTTACCGCCCTCCCCCCAAGCTTGGCTGATTTTTCTGGGAGTCTCTAGAACGTCCCAGAGCCTCTCAGCAAGCGGCATCTTCCTTCCCCCTCTTCAGAACTGCCGTGTGCAGTCACCGTGCCCTGGAACTGATGGGTCCTTCTCCAGCACCTTGGCCTCCAGGCAGACCTGCAGTGGGGGAGGGCAGCACCCCCCCCCACCTTGGTGGGCATCATGGTGACAGCTGCTATGGGAAGACCACACTAAAGTCAGGTAGCTTGGGAGTTAAGAGCTTGGGAAGTCTGGGTCTAAGTCCTATTCACTGTGTGACTCTTGGCAAGATGTTTAAACTTTCAGCCTCAGTTTCCTTGTTTTTTTTTTTTTTAAGATTTTATTTATTTGAGAGAGAAAGAGAGCATGAGCAGGGGGAAGGACAGAGGGAGAGAGAGAGAAGCCAACTCTCCGTTGAGCAGGAAGCCCAGCTCAGGACTCGATCTCAGGACCCTGGGATGATGACCTGAGCCCAAGGCAGATGCTTAACCCACTGAGCCACCCAGGCGCCTCTCAGTTTCCTTGTTTTTAAAATGGGAGTAAAAATGGCTACTTTGCAGCGTATTTGAGAGAATTAAACAATATAATGCATATAAAGTGCTTGACACAATGCCTGGCCTATACCAGGCCCTGGAAATGTGCTCTTTTGTTATCCTCCCAACGGCCCAAGTGTCTGGTATGGCAGGTGACTGGTCTCGGAGGCTCCAGCAGGCCATCCTGGGAACAGCCTCCAGGGACCCCATGCCGAGGAGGCCAGTGTGGGTGTGGTTTGGGGCACGTGATGCAGGAGAGAGCAGGCTGCAAAGGCAGGGTCGGAGACGATGGAGGAGCTGGGGCCAGGCTGGTGAGGCCTCAAATGCCAAGGCCAGGAACCCAGCCATGGTCTTGCAGGCCATGGGGAGCCCCACGAGGTGGTAGAGCGAGGGATAGAGCTATGCTCCAAACGGTCAGCGTGAGGCTGACAGAGAGGTCTAGAAAGGAGGCGAGGAGGGTCTGAACTTGGGTGTAGCAAGAGGGGGACAAGGGGTCTGGAGACAACCCCAGGTACAGAGGGTGAAGTCGGGCTGGGGCTTTGGACTTGCTGATGAGGTGGGGGTGGATAAGGGCAATACAAAGAGGGCCTCCCCTTATACGGATGAGGAAACTGAGGCCCGTGGAGTTGAAGCCAGGTCCAGAACCCACCCTTCCAGACAGCCAGGCACGGCTCTTCATTTTGTTTTATGGGTTGGGTCTCCCCTCCCAGGCACTGGTTGACATGGGCCCAGAGAGGGGCGGGGACAGACTCAAGATCACACAGCAAATTCTGCGTGTTTCCACAGCACCAGAAGGCTTTCCCTGTCATTCTAATCGTCTGTGGGACGACTCCGTCCCAGGAGGGGTCCAGGTGAGGGAGGGGTGCTCCCTCTGGAGCTGCTAAAGACATCCAACACCTTTCAGGGTAGCTTCTCGAAGCTTTGGGCTCTTTCTGCAAGGTGTAGCGTCCCTGGTGCCAGTCCCCAGCTCGCGGAAGTTCGTTTCCTTACAGGAAGGGACGGTGTTGCACTTCAGCCAATTTACCTTTCTCTGGGGGCTGCTCTGCACCCCCCGGTTCCCGTGTGCCGTCTTATGTAATACCCACACCCATCCCATCAGGCTGGAATTATGGTCCCCGTTTCAGAAGGGGAGAGAGTGGAGGCTCAGAGAGCTTAGTACCTGCCTGTGAGCACACAGCAACAGCTGCTGTTCACTCCACGTTGGCCAGAGTCATGTTGCCTCAAACGCTAGGACACAGTCATCGGCGGGAACCAGTCAACCACACCAGGCTGTGAGCTGTGCCCCGTGACGACGCGGACGGGAAGGTCAGCTCAGAGCCGGGGTGGGTCCTGTGCACTCGGGCCAGGGACGGTCTCCCAGAGGAGGCAGGGCTCCGACCAGCCCTTGAAGGAGAACACGGGCTTGGCTGGAGTGGGACAGGGCGAGACCGTGGGGTTTGGGGTCAGCTTTTTGTGCATTGAAGCCTCCTTTCCTCATAGCGCTGGACCCCGGGGGGCCCCGATGGGACCTGTCTGCTTTGAGACTTCCACAACAGGTGTCCCAAGGCCCCTGCTAGGCCACGCATCCTTTGGGCGGGGTCTCTGATTCAAACAGGTGCCTGGTTTGCTGGAACCATCCCCCTCCATCCCACTCCTTGGGTGTAGTCACCTTTGAGTTTGGAAATTTTCAGCTTTCATTTTTGACGGTGCCCCCGTCCCTGGTGCTGGGTGCAGAGGGGGCTCGCTCAGCAGAGCTGATTGATGGATTGTTGGGCTGACAGAGGGCAGCTGCCTCCCACCTCCCTCCCATTCTCTTTGCTGCTGCTCTGCTATTTTTTTCTCAAAGGAAATAACTTCATGATGTAATATATCATGGCGATTAAGAGCCAGGCCCTAGAATCTGACTGTGGGATTTGAATCCCAGCTTTGCTGGCTGTGCAACCCTGGGCGGGTTTCTTAACTTCTCTGTGCCTCAGTTCCCTCATCTGTGAAATGGGGCTGGTAACAGTCCTGGTTATTGCGAGCATTAAACGAGATGGTGAATGGCAAGCACGCAGCATGGTGCCTGGTTCTTATTGACAACGGCTGCTACTTCTGGAACACCTGCTGTGGGTCACATGCCATGAATTACTATATGCCAGGCTCCACTTGATCTGGCTCTAAAGCTCGGGCTCCATTTGCCAGCCTACTCTGTCTCCTGGGTGAGTATCTGTGTCCTTGACTCCCAAGTGTCAGAAACATTAGGGGCATGAGACCTGTCCTCAACTCAGTGGCAGAAGGCTAGGGAGTGTCCAAGTTAGCAGGACATGCTTTCTCTACTTCCAGGTGGGGGTCTTCCAGACCACCCAGGTCCCAACATGCCCTAGGAAGGGATCATCCTAGTTCCAGCCTCCTCCTTTTCCCCCGGAGTTCTCAAACCTCTCCACCTGTCCCAGGTGCTTTCCCTGCCCCATGAGCCATAGCAGAGCAGTCATTATGTAAATGTCTGTGCAAATCCCCTGGTGTCAAGCTGCCAGCTCTCTGATGAGGCAGGGCCACCTCCAGGGACCCCCACTTCCCAGCCATGGAACCCCGGGCCAGGGCGGTCTGCTTCCTGTTCATCCTGCTGCAGGTCCTGGCTGTGCCGGCTGAGAACTCAGACTTCTACCTGGCTGGGGATTACCTTCTGGGTGGCCTCTTCACCCTCCATGCCAACGTGAAGGGCATCGTCCACCTCAACTTCCTGCAGGTGCCCCAGTGCAAGGAGTGAGTCTCCAGTGTGAGGCTGGAAGTGGTGATGGGGGTGGGGTGGGAAGCCTGTGCTGATCCTGTGGTCCTCAGGGGACCAGGCCAGGACCCAGGGTTCGAAATGCTCCTCCTCATTCATTGCCAACCCCCCATCCTGGATTATCCCCACTGGCCCGCAGGGAGAACCCACAGTTCATGTTACCAAGATCCGCAGCAATTGTGTTCTGAAACACAGAGACCTGGTTGTCCCAACGTCACATCTCTTAATAAAGAGTTACAGGATATTTGAGCCTGGAGGGGTTGTAGGGACTATCAAAACCACCCCCACCTACTTTGGCAAGTGAGTCCACGTCAGGGCCCAGTCTAGAAACCAAGGGTTATGCCTTTGGAAAGCAGAAATGTGGTTTTTCTGTAGGAGGTTCTCAGACTGGAGGGGAAGGTTTGCATTTCCCTAGGGCTGTGGTTAGGTGGGTGGGGATGCTTCCAGGACTGGAAGGGATTTCCTTTACCTACCCTTCCCCTGTGAGCCCCACGGGGTGGCAGCATCATTCGAGATTAGGTGGGCTATCTTTATGGAAGCATAGGACTATGAATTAGTGACCTGGTGCAGAGAGGGTGAAGGCATTTTGAGAGAGAGAGATAAAGGAAGGAGTGTGCAAAAGATGATAAAGGACTGACTCTAAGAAATGCACCCTTTCTGCGATGTGGGGGAAGGTTATATGCTGATTTGAGAATGGTGAGGGTGATGGTGCCAGTGATGGGACTGGGCACATTATTGAATGTTCTGATGACTGTGATGATGATGGGGAGTTCCGTGAAGTGACGGTGGTAGGGTTGGTGATGCTGATAATGTTGATAGCAGTAATACTGATGATAATGCAAATGGTGAAGAGTATGATGATGATGGTGGTGGTGGTGATGGTGTTGCTAGTGGTGGTGGTAAGGATGGAGGTGGTGGTGAAGATGATGGTAATGATGGTGATGAAGATGATGATGGTGATGATGGTGATGAAGATGATGGTGATGATGGGGGTAGTGGTGGCAGTGGTGGTGATGGTGGTGATAAAGATGATGGTAATGATGGTGATGAAGATGATGATGGTGATGATGGTGATGGTGATGATGGTGGTATTGGTGGCAGTGGTGGTGATGGTGGTGATGAGATGATGGTAATGATGGTGATGAAGATGATGATGGTGATGATGGTGATGGTGATGATGGTGGTATTGGTGGCAGTGGTGGTGATGGTGGTGATGAGATAATGGTAATGATGGTGAAGATGATGATGGCGATGATGGTGATGTTGCTGGTGGTAAGGATAGTGGTGGTGGTGAAGATGATGGTAATGATGGTGATGAAGATGATGATGGTGACAGTGGTAGTGATGGCAGTGGTGGTGATGGTGGTATTGGTCGTGGTGGTCACAGATATATGGTTTTAGTGATGGCAGAGGTGATGGTATTGTTCATAGGAATAGTAGGTTTGACAGTGTGACAGCAATGAGAGTGACGACAGAGATTGTAGTGGGTAATGGTGATCACATTGGTGGACATTGATAGAGCAGTGATAGAGATCATAGGAGGGTGGTAGTGGTGACAATGGTAGTGACTGATGGTAGGCACAAAGATCATAGTATGAGAGGTGGTCATAGGGATGATGGTGATTCTAGAGCTGTGGTACGGTGTGGCGACCATGATGTGATAAAAATGCCACAATCTTCTGGAGAGGCTCCTTCTCAGACAACTCCTGGATTTCTTATGGGAGGCAGAAGGGACAAGCTGGCTCTCCTATCCCTGCCCCTTCTCACTGTGGACCTGCACCCCCCGCCCCGTGTGGCTCCCGCAGGTATGAAATGAAGGTGCTGGGCTACAACCTCCTGCAGGCCATGCGCTTCGCAGTGGAGGAGATCAACAACCATAGCCACCTCCTGCCGGGTGTGCTGCTGGGCTACGAGATGGTGGATATCTGCTACATCTCCAACAACGTGCAGCCCGTGCTCTACTTCCTGGCTCAGGAGGACTATTCCCTGCCCATCCAGGAGGACTACAGCCACTATGTGCCCCGTGTGGTGGCCGTCATCGGCCCTGACAACTCCGAATCCACCGCAACTGTGGCCCACTTCCTCTCCCTCTTCCTCCTTCCCCAGGTGAGGCCCCTGGCTCCTGGGGGAAGGAGCAGGGGAGGGTGCGGAGGAGGGGTTGTCCAGAGGACTCACTTCCCCCACTAGTCATGGGGGCTAGGAGGAGGCAGGAAGCAGAGTTGGGATGTCAACCCCGGCCCTGCGAAGGCAGCCCGGCTGGTGGGTTAAGAGCTCAGGCTTTGGAGGCAGACAGACCTGGGCGTGCATCTTGGCTCTGAGTCTTGGCCATGGTGAGGCCTTGAGAAAATCTCTTAATCCTTCCGAGCCTCAGCTTCCCCACCTGTAAAATGGGATGGTAAGAGTTCCATCCCAGGACTGTCTGAAGGTTAAAGGATTTAACCTCGGTAGGAGTTTGTGTGGTACGGTAGCTCGTCAGCGCTGCAGTGGTCATTAGGTAAAGCACTTGGCACAAAAACGAAGACTCAGAAAGTGCTCATGGTTATCCTGTACAGTTGCCTAGCAGAGGATCTGCCACAGAGCAGGTCCTCGAAAAAGGGCCATTAGTATTAGTGCTATTATTGTAAGTGTCATCGTCATCATGATTAAAAATGCCTCAACCAGAATTGGTCTAAAGTTTTTATGCGTTAAGGCACAGGAAGCCAGCCCATAGTAGGTAGTTAAAAATACTATAATTTTTGCCATCATTTTTATTATGTAAAGCACCAAGGGTCTGACACATAGTAGGTGCTTAGTAAATGTTAATATGCTTATGTGAGACATCTAGTCCGGGACTAACCTCATTCTTTCATTCACTTAACCAATATTTATTGAGCACCTCCTGTGCTAAGTGCCGTTGTCGGGCTGGGGATACAGCAGGGGACAAAATGTAAGAGCCTATCTCCTAGCGGGAGAGACAGGCCATGTCAGTAACCACGTGATAATGCTGCGGGAAAGTGAGGAGTTCAGTGCACAGAACTGAAAGGCAAGCAGGGTCCGGGAGGCTGGACAGGTCGGTGGGCAGGTGGAACAGGTAGAGGGGACTGCAGTTTCCAGCAGGGTGGTCAGGCAGGTCTCGTTGACAACTGGACCAAGACCTGAGGCAGGTGAAGAGGTGAGGGTGGCTAGAAGAGCCCTCTGGGACGAGGGGGCAGAGAATGCAGAGGCCAGCAGGTGCCTGGTGCATTCACAGAACCTGGGAGCAGAAGCGGGACCCCGGGGGAGAGTAGGAGGAGATGAGGTCGGAGAGGAGAGGGCTGGGGACAGTGATGGAGCCCTCTGGGGGCCACTAGGACTCTGGCTGTCCCTGAGTGACTTTCGGAGCCATTGGAGGGTTTTGAGCAGAGAAGTAAGGTGACTGACAGGTGCGTGCCGGGTCACCCGACTGCCATGTTCAGCAGAGACCACAGGGGGAAGGATGGGGGGGGGTGCTGTGGGGGCAGGTGGGGCGACGGTGGCCTAGGGAGGCCCTCGCTCATGCTGGCGGCGGTCCCCTCCGGCAGATCACCTACAGTGCCACGAGCGACGAGCTGCGCAACAAGCAGCTCTTCCCAGCCCTGCTGCGCACGGTGCCGGGTGCAGATCACCAGATCGAGGCCATGGTGCAGCTCATGCTTCACTTCCGCTGGAACTGGATCATCGTGTTGGTGAGCAGCGACGACTATGGCCGCTACAACAGCCAGCTGCTCAACGAGCGTCTGGCCACCCGCGACATCTGCATTGCCTTCCAGGAGACGCTGCCCATGCCACAGCCCAACCTGGAGATGACGCAGTGGGAGCACCAGCGCCTGGAGGCCATCGTGGACAAGCTACAGCAGAGCTCGGCACGCATCGTGGTCCTGTTCTCGCCCGACCTGGTCCTGCACAACTTCTTCCGCGAGGTGCTCCGCCAGAACTTCACGGGCGCCGTGTGGATCGCCTCTGAGTCCTGGTCCATCGACCCGGTCCTGCACAACCTCACCGAGCTTCGCAACACGGGCACCTTCCTGGGCATCACCACCCAGAGCGTGCCCATCCCGGGCTTTAGCGAGTTCCGCATGCGCCCCGCCCAGGCCGGGCCGCCCGAGCCCAACAGGACCAGCCTGGGGGCCACCTGCAACCAGGAGTGCGACACCTGCCAGGACACCGCAGCGTCCTTCAACACCATCCTCACGCTCTCCGGCGAGCGCGTGGTCTATAGCGTGTACTCGGCCGTCTACGCCGTGGCCCACGCGTTACACAGCCTCTTGCGCTGCACCCAGACTGCCTGCTCCAAGAGGGTGGTCTACCCCTGGCAGGTAAGGCCCCGCCCACGGACAGTCAGGGCCCCGCGGTCAGGCGTGGAGTGGTTGCCATGGAGACCGCCAGGTGCACGGGCTCTGTGCTGGCCTTCCCGTCTTCTGCTGGGTTCTGGGCAAACTGGTGGGAGAGGCCATGGGACCATGCCCTGCCTCCAGACACATAGAACCAGACAGAAGTCCTTCATGGTGACAAAACTCCTTTTTGTATTAATGTAATCATTGCCATCCAAGATGGGAGGAGATTTGGGTGAAATTCCCTGGAAGGAAGCCTGGCAGGCAGTGGGCACCCCAGGTCCCCTGCCGTCTCTCTCCAGGCTGAAGGCCTTGGGGGTGGACCTGTGTATTCCGTCTGCTCTCTCAGGCCCTGCTTCTGGCTTATGCATCTTCTCTTGTCCCAGCTTTGTGTTGTCTGGATTCAGACTCGGAGTTTAAATCTGTGTTTTTCTGATTTGCACACACACACACACACCCCAAACTATGAAGTCTTCCCGGGGGTAGAAGGTTTTCCCAGGGGTCTGGAGGAGCACAGGGGATTTACATCAGAGATGTTCACTTCATACCTTGCTATCCAGCATCTCTGTGCTTGAATGGCTCCCTGGCTTTTTCATACTTTGGGGTTCAAGCACTCCCCCAACCCTTGCCTATATTCTGTCTTTATTCTCCCCTTCCTCGCTTTTCCTGATCCCCCAACTCTGAATATCTGTTCACTTCCTTCACAGAGCAATTGAGTTCGCTCTTTCAAAAATTCCCCCTTCTCTTCATCTATTTATTTGTACCTCTCTGCCCCATAATCTCAGAGCCTAACTTTGCAACTCTAAGTGCTTATTTTTTTGAAAAATGCAATTATTCTTTAAAAGGAATTCTTGTGCCAGCCAGCAAAATATTCTATTTTATTGCATGTGCTGCTGCGTTAATATACATAATTGTCACGAGTGTTTTACTGTCTTTCGAGCCTCAGTTGTAGGCACTGAGCCCCTGGTATACATCGCCCAACTCGTGGCCATCCTGCGAGGGTGGTAGTCTACAGATAGGAAGACTGAGACAGGGAGTCAAGGTGACCCATCGGGGAAGGTTTTAGTGGTAAGCGGCAGACCATGGCTTTGAACGCTGGTCGGCCCTTTGACCCCACCATGGTGTTCCCACCGCGCTCTGCAGCTCTCCCAGCCACGAGTGCAGTGGCTGTGATGAAGGACCAGTCGACTTCTTTCTTCTCCTAACAGTGGAGACCCAAGAGCTCCGATCATAGCAATCAGAACACAACACGTTGACTGAGCTAACTTCTAGGCCCTGGCTGGGCACTGTGGGAGCAGCAGACCCTCACCCTAGGAGGGACGAGAAAAGCCAGTAAGATCCGTCTCTGCAGCAGGGGGTCAGAGTTGCACTGTGTGTTCAGGGGCCGGGGAGGTGTTCAGGGGGCATCACTGGGAGCGAGAGGGGTCAGGAAGGCATTGGACATTCCAAGAAGAGAGTGGTGGCCTGGTCGTGTGGTCAGGCCACTGAGGCCAAAGGACAGGGCACTAGGGGAGCTGCAGGTGACATTGGAGGGCATCACGTGCCAGATGAAGGAGGTGGCGCTTTGTTCCGGACTCAGTAGGAGCCCACGGAGAGTTCCAAGCCAAGCGCGGAGATGCTGTTTTTGAGGTGATCCAACCAGCCATCTGGGGTTGAGGTGGAGGGGGGACAGAGACAGAAGCAGGGAGCCCAGCACTCCCTCTGTGGATGTCCCCCAGGATCTCCACTGGTGCGAACAGTGTCACCGTGGGAATTAGGAAACAATGCCCTTTTGTGCGGACCCGTTAGACCATGAGCCACTTTGCTCAGGATGGACGCCGCCCTACCCCAGGAGCGTGGCTTGGAGGGGGGTGAGCTGGGCTCCAGCTGTCCCTCCCCTTTGTCCTAACAGACCCACTTGTGCGGGACCCTCCACCATGGCTGGGTCATGCCACGCCACCCTGCTGATTTTTGTCATAACACTGACCCCAAATTATTTTATCGTGTTTACTTCCTTACTTGTTTATTGGCTACTCTCTACCCTGCCTCCCCCTTCCCCCCACACGTAAGCCTGAGAGAGCAGAGACCTTTCAATCCTATTCCGTGCAGTAGCCCCAGCTGCTGGAACTGGGTTTGGCTCAGAGATGACTTTCAGTGAATGTTTATTGAATGAATGAATGAACTGATCGAATGAGCAGTTACCGTGTGCTAACCCCTTTGTGTGAATTGCCCTCTACCCCCAGGTAGGCTGTGAGTAGACACTGTTACTCGGTGATTGCTCTCCCACATGCAGGTTCAACGATGTGATGGTCACCCAGCTAGGGAGTGGCTGGGGGCTGGTGATGCACAAGGGCGGGGGCAGGGGCGATAGAGGGGAGGGCAGCTCTGGGGTGGAGGGGTGAGGCAGAGGGAGAGGCCTTGGGTGACGGGAGACTCGTGGTTGGAGGCGGGGAGGACACCCGGCCGTGGTGATGGGGGGTGGGGTTGTGCTCAGGGTCAGGCTGGGGAAATCCAGGCTGGTGAATGGGAGAGGGCTGGGCAGTCCCTGGGCAATGTTCGGCAGGGTATGGAATCACAGAGGGTGGGGATTGCAAGGTCTTCTCAGACTCTTAGGGTCCAATCCTTTCGTTTTCCAAATGGGGATGAGGATGGGGCCCTTGGGGCTCTCACAGCCACCGGCCAGCCAGGACGGCACGCTTGGTCATGGTCACCTGCTCGCCATCCTCACTCGCTCTCGGCTGCGCCCTTCTCTCTGCCTCGGTCCGCCCAGCATCGCAGCCACGGCCCATCTGTGCATCTGTTGGGAGGCCGAGCTTTGTACCCAGGCTGACCTGGGTTTGAATCCCAGCTTTGCCACCACTAGCTGTGCAACCTTGGGCAAGTTATGGGATATCTCGGAGCCAGGGATTTCTCATGTGTGAATAGAAGGAATGATATGCACCTTGCTGAGTTCTGGAGAGGACTGACCATGCTGTGTGCCTGGGACCTGGTGCAGAGAGAAGCTGAATGTCTTCCTCTTTGTCTGCATTCATTTCTGACACCAGTGTCTGGACGATGATAGTCCAGGCCTCCTCCCACTCAGGAGAGTGGCAGGAACTTTCTTTCTTTCTTTCTTTCTTTCTTTCTTTCTTTCTTTCTTTCTTTCTTTCTTTCTTTCTTTCTTTCTCTTCTTTCTTTCTTTCTTTCTTTCTTTCTTTCTTTCTTTCTTTCTTCTTTTTCTTTCTTTCTTCTCTTTCTTCTTTTTCTTTCTCTTCCTTCCTTTCTTCCTTCTTTCCTTCCTTCCCTGCTTATCCTTCCTTCCTTCCTTCCTTCCTTCCTTCCTTCCTTCCTTCCTCCCTTCCTTCCTTCCAAAAGATTTTATTTATTTATTTGTCAGAGAGAGGGAGAGAGCACAAGCAGGGGAGGTGGCAGGCAGAGGGAGAAGCAGGCTCCCTACTGAGCAAGGAGCCTAATGTGAGACTTGATCCCAGGACGCTGGGATCATGACCTGAGCCAAAGGCAGATGCTTCACCAACTGAGCCACCCAGCCATCCCAGGGACAATACTTTCTGACTGCCTACCTTGGAGCCCTGGAATCCCAGGTTGCTCAGCCTGGCCCAGCCATGTCAGTATGGGGATATGACCTGGACACCAGGACCTGGCTCCCCGCGGACCTTCACCATCTTGAACCCCGTCCAGAGACCTACCACCTGGGAGGAGCCTCCCTCCTCTCAGCTCCCAAGACCATTGCCCTCAGTCCTAGCAACATGTGCAAATGCCAGAGAAGCTTCCAGATTCAGGACCTCGCTCCCTGGACAGGGTGGGAAGAGGGCTAGGGCCCGGTTTCCTTGACTATCTGTCTGTCGGACCCAGAGGAGAGGTGAGCTCCGGGCCCCCAAGATATAGCCCAATAGACTCTTTCATTTATGGAGGGAAAATCTAGGAGCCAGATTGATCGAGCTGGAAGCTCTTTTGGGGCCAGCTCAGAGAGGCTCAGTGACTTGCCCAAAGTCACACAGCACATTGAGAAAAGAGCTCAGATTGGAATTCAGGCCAAATGATGCCCAGTCCAAAGCATGTTCCAGTTTGTACCAGCTTCTGCATACTCGGAGTGATGGGGGATGGCATGGGGAGAGACTGGAGAGTGGCTTCTAGCGGTGGGGAGGCAGGAAACACCCAGGGGGCAGGGGCAGGTTCAAGCCGGCCCTTGCGGGTGAGAGAGGCAGCGGGCTCTGGAGCCCAGGTGATAGGTACCCCAGGGATGGCCGAGGTGACTTCTAGGGAAAAGGAATACAATCAACACCTGGGCCGGACGTGAGTACTTACTGGTTTTCAGGCACTGTCCTCAGTTCCCACCATAGGTAAACTCACTGATGGCTTCAGAGCCCAGGAGACAAGGTTTTTGTTGTCCTACTTTGCCGAAGAGGAAACTGGGGCTCACAGAGGTCAAGCGACAGGTCCAAGGCCTCAAAGCGGGTGGCAGAGTTGGTGTCTAAACCCAGAGGTATCTGACTCCAGAGCCAGCGCGCTCAGCCACTGCCTCCTGGACGGCCACCTGTACACTCCTACAGCGCCCTTGGGCAGGTGTGGGAATCAAGGCTAGGGGGGTGGGAGAACTTCCCCCAGGCATGGCCCAGGCTTGATGCCAGCCTCCCTTCCTTTCCCTTTGGCCCCTGTAGCTGCTTCAGGAAATCTGGAAGGTCAACTTCAGCCTCCTGGGCCACGAAATCTTTTTCGACAAGCAAGGGGACGTGCTCATGAGTCTGGAGGTCATCCAGTGGCAGTGGGACCTGAGCCAGAACCCGTTTCAGAGCATCGCCTCCTACTACCCTGTGCTGCGGCAGCTGAAAACCACCCGCAACGTGTCCTGGCACACCGCCGACAACACGGTCAGCTCTCCGATGGCTTCCAGGGGAGCCAGGGCCTGGGGTTGGGCGCTGGCTGGAGCTGGGGTGGCCCGGGTGCTTCGGACCTGAGATCCCTTATCAACAGCCGGTGGGGTCTCTATTTGTGGGGGGAACGTCTGGGCCCTGTCCCTCCCAGTGACTAAGCACTGGGGATGTCTAGGGCTTTCTGGCTCCTCAGGACCCAGGGACTCAGGGGCTGTGCCAAGTGAACGTTTCTCCTTGCAGGTGGGTCTGTCTCCCAATCTCCCCTTTTATAAAGACATCAGTCGTATTGGAGTACGGGCCCACCCCACTCCAATAGGACCTCATCTTAACTAATTACATCTGCAATGATCCTATTTCCAAATAAGGTCACAGTTTAGGTCCTCAGGGTCCAGACTTCAATCTATGAATTTTGGGGGAAGGCGATTCAACAAATAACAGTGTCTTTGCCTGGGTTTCTCTTAGAAAGCAGAGCCTGAGGCAAGAGTTTACATGCAGATAGTTTATTCCAGGGTATGTTCCATGGCAACAGGAGTAGGTGATGGGGGAGAGCTCGTTAGGGACACAGGGAACGTCAGTAGAAGGAAAAGTTCTCAAGCTGGACGCTGCTGTGAGCTCAGTCTTACCAGGACCTTCTGAAGGACCACTTTAGAATTGTCCCCAAGGGAGGGAAGAGGATGGGATGGATCCACGGGTCTGTACCACCCCCCACCCACCATAGGTCAAGGGTCTCCCCACGGGGCTTCGACTCTCTCGTGCTTCCTGGTCACACGTGTGTGAGTGCCCAGCAGTTTCCCACGAGCATCTCACACCCTGGCCCCAGGGCAGAGAGCGAAAGAGACTGAATGTCACTTAGGTGAGGTGCTGACAGGTAGCATCCACACAAAGTGGTTACTGTGGCTGTGGCAGGAATAAAAGGAGGTTTGAGATGTGAGGGAGTCCACAGAGACGTCCATTCCTCGCTGCGCTCACTGTGGTGTTGTCTTTCCCCTGGCCCGTGGGGTGGGGCTTTGAGGGCAGCAGCCAGCCCAGTCCCCCTGGTGGGAGCTGAGCGGACCCCCCACAGGCCCTGCTGCCTTAGCGGGGTCCCAGGTGGAGCCCCTACTCCTCATGTCTCCCTTCTGCCACCCATCGTGGAGTGTCCTTCACCCTCAGCCACTTGGCTGCTGGGGTGATCCAGACACTCATCCCCAGGTGTCTGAGCCCGTGGTTGCCTTGTCCTTGCTGGCCTGTGGCTGTGGCAGGTGTCCAGCGGCGGTGGGGACTGGGCCACCGTGGCCAATCTCCCGGATTCCAGGCCTACTCCTTCCTTTCCCCTTGAGTACCAGCCACCTAGCTGCTCACATGAATCCAAGTCAGTTACCTCCTCCTTCCTTGGCTGTCTCGTTCACTGACATCAGGCCCCTGAAATGACCAAGGGGGGACCAGACAGCCTCTTTTGTCTGCTGGTGGAAGTATTCCCTCTTTGGAGACCAGAACCTGTGTTCTAGCAGAGTCCAGGCTTGTGGGGATGAGACGCACCAGCCCCATAGGGAGCCCCCGAGAACCATGGTGAGTGTGGTTAATCCTTCCACCCCGTGGTTGCTGGACCCCCGTATTCTAGCTGTTGGGGCCACAGTGCTATATACCAGCCTCCCAGTCCATGTTTATACCTCATCCTAAAGGGCAGTGGCCCTACCCTCAAGGTGTTGTCCCCAAGCTGGACCTTACCTGAACCCTTAGTATGCCATTCCATCATCTCATTAGGCCTGGTACTTCCAGGTGACATGGCATATGTTGGGATCAGTGGATCTGGGGGTCACATGCCCATGTCACACCCCCTTTGCCATATAAGGGGTCTCTTGTCTGAGGTGATGTTCTGGGGGGACCCATGATAGTAACTCATTCAGTCCCTCTGGCCTCGGATCGTGGCACCCCACTGAGGACGGGGGAGGCGAGTTCTTACACGGACGCATCAGTGCTCCCTCCAGGGAAGAAGACACCCGATGTGGTAGACATGCCAGGGTGTACGTAGACTGGAAGCAAATCCAGGGCTCAGCGCGGTCTCTGGGCTGGAAGGTTAGGTGCTTGGCAGTGGCTATAGCTACGCCGACCATGGAGAGAGGGGCCCACACTGCTGCACTCATACCCACACCCTCCATCCCTGACACTGTGGGCGCTCTATCTGTGGCCCATTGTGTGAGCCCTGGGGTGACAAGGGCAGAGGCCAGCCGACCTGTGCTGGAGGCCTCATCCTTTCTGTCTGGTTTTTATGACTCCCTGCGTTCTTGGATTGGCATTCACACGAGACACAGAGGTTTGAGGAATGTACTTGTTCCCCCTGGCTCTGCTTTGGCCTCATCCAAAGTGCATCCTTTCCATTGCATGGGGACCTGCCACTCCTCCTGCCCGACCCCACAACTCCGTGCATCTGAGGGTCACTTGAGGTCCTGAGGCCACGTGCTCATTTCCCACAAAGGCCCAGCAGGACACGGGAGCTGATTTGCAAACAGTGAGTTGTACATTGTGGAAGGCGTGTTGTAGCGGCACCATGCAACTCTCTTCCTAGGGCTTGCCCATCTTGTCCTCTGCACGTGATGTTCGCGTCGACACATCTGCCTGCCCAGACGGCCCGAGTGGCAAGGAGAGCGCGCCCTGCACCCAGGGCCGCCTTCAGAATCTTTTTGTAAGCTTGTCATTCTCTACCTTGAAAGCAGAAGCCATCTGAGCCGCCTGCTAAATGTGGGTTGGAGCAGTATCGCCAAGAGCAATTAATGTCCCCCACCTGGAGAGGTCCATCAAGGGCCATACTTGTTTAATGGTATGAGGTGTAAGAGGTAATGACTCGTCCTTTAGCGTTGAGAGGATGTCTTGGCATTCCCCAGACCACGGGACCCCTAAAAGCATCACCAGTGTGGCAGGCCCCCTTTGAATCTTTGAAAGGTTTATCCTGATCCCTAAGGATTCATGTCCTGGTGGGGCATAAAGAGTACTTGCTACTTCCCACTCACCAGATTCAATGAGTGCGATGCTGTGGATACAGCGGACCAGCATGAGGTACTGAGGAATGCCAGAGTGATCTAGCTCCGTGTAGACCAACCCCTGATGGAGAGAAGTGTAAACGTAACCTGTGAGATAGTAAACGCTAAGGACTTGAGAGCTTTCTTCTCTTTTCAGTAGGCATTTAGGGCTGTGTCTATCCCTCTAAGTACTGTGTTCACTGCATTCTAGAAGCTTCGGTATATATTAATTAAAAATGGAAATTATGGTTAAAAAAACCAATTTTTTCCAAATTTTTCTATTGTGGCAAGATATACATAAATAGTTTACGTAATTAAAAATGGAAATTATGGTTAAAAAAACCAATTTTTTCCAAATTTTTCTATTGTGGCAAGATACACATAAATAGTTTACATCTACACCATCTGAAAGTGCACAGGTCAGTGGTAGTAGGTGCATTCACATTCCTGTGCTAGCACCACCAGCCTCCACCTCCCGCACTCTTCATCTTCAGAATGGAGACTTTACACCTGTTCAACACTAACTCCCCATTCCCACCTCTCCCCAGCTCTGGAAACCACTGTTCTACTTTCTGTTTCTATGAGTTTGACTAAGGATCTCCTATGAATGGAATTACTCAGTAAGCCAGTTCTTGTGACTGGCTTATTTCACTCAGCATCATGTCCTCAAGGTTCATTCATTTTGTAGCGTGTGTCAGAATTGCCTTCCTTTTTAAGACTGAATAATCCATTCAATCAATGGATTATGACTATGAATAATCATAATCCAATAAAAAAATGTCACATTTCGCTTATCCATTCATCCATCAATGGGCACACTCAGGTGGCTTTTACCTTTAAGCTATTGTGAATAATGCTGCTATCAACATGGGTGTGCAACTATCTCTTTGAGACCCTGCTTTCAATTATTTTGCGTATCCACCTGGAAGTGGAAACTGGATCATGACTTTATTCTCTTTTTAATTTTTTGAGGAACCGCCATATTGTTTTCCACAGCGGCCGCACCATTTTACATTCCCAGCCACAGACAAGAGGTTCCAGTTCCTCCACACCCTCGCCAACACTGCTTATGTTCTGTTATTATTATTATTATTAATTATTATTATTATTATTATTATTATTATTTTGGTAGTAGCCATCCTTTTTTTTTTAAAGATTTTATTTATTTATTTTGACAGAGATAGAGACAGACAGCGAGAGAGGGAACACAAGCAGGGGGAGTGGGAGAGGAAGAAGCAGGCTCATAGCAGAGAAGCCTGATGTGGGGCTCGATCCCATAACGCCGGGATCATGCCCTGAGCTGAAGGCAGACGCTTAACCGCTGTGCCACCCAGGCGCCCCTGGTAGTAGCCATCCTAATGGGTGTGAGGTGGTCTCTCGCTGTGGTTTTAATTTTCATTTCTCTACTAATTACTAATTGAACATCTTTCCAAGTGCTTATTTTTCACTTGTATCTCTTCTTTGGGGAAATCTCTACTCAAGATCTTTGTCCATTTTTGAATTGAGTTATTACGTTCTAGGAGTTCTCTATATGTTCTGGATATTAATCCCTTGTCAGATATATGATTTACAAATATTGTCTCCCATTCTGTGGGTTGCCTTTTCACTTTCTCGGTAGTGTCATTCGATGGACAGAAGTTTTAAATTTTCATGAAGTCCTATCCAGGACATCACTGCCAGATCCAGCATCATGAAATTTGTGTCCTCTGTTTTCTTCTAGTTGTTTTTATGGTTTTAAGTCTCCCATTCAAGTCATGGATCCATTTTCAGGTAATTGTATATGGTGTTAGGTCCAACGTTATTCTTTTGTATGTGGATATCCAGTTTTCCCAGCACCATGCATTGGAAAAACGATCTTTCCCGCACTGAATGGTCTTGCAACTCCTGTCAAAAATCATTTGACCTTATGTGTGAGGGTTTGTGTCAGGACTCTCTATTCTATTTAATCAGTCTGTATGTCTGTCTTTATGCCATAACCACGTTGCTTTGATTACTGTAGCTTTGTAGTAAGTGTTGAAATCAGGAAATGCGAGTCCTCCAGCTTTGCTCTTTTTTTAAGAGTACCTTGGGTATTCAGGTCTCTTGAGATTGCATCTGAATTTTAGGATGGGTTTTTCTATTCCTGAAAAAAAAATCACTGGGATTTTGATAGGGGTTGCATTAAATCTGTAGATTGCTTTGGGTGCTATTGACATTTTCACCATGTTAAGTCTTCCAAGGCATAAATGTGGAATGTCTTTCCATTTACTTGGGTCTTAGTTTCTTTCAGAAGTGTTTTGACCTCTTCTCCTCTGTTCTGCTGCTGCCTATTTAGCTGGAGCCACCACTGTTTCTCACCTGGGCTATTGTGACAGTATTCTACCTGCTCCCTCGCTTCTGCTCTTGTCCCTCACAATTTAAACTCAACATGGAACCCAGGACATCCCTGTTAAAAGGAAGTCAGATCCTGTCACTCGTCTGCATGGAATCCTCTCATAGTTTCTCATTTCACTCAGAGTAAAAGCCCAAGTATTTTGACACCACCTCTTTGAGTTGATCAGCCCTGATCAAGCTCAAGCTACACGCCCTTGCTGCTCAGTGACCATGCCACGTGCCCCCTGCCACGGGGCCTTTGCATATGCTGTTCCCTCAGCCTGCATAGATCTTTTCCTGGCTTGGTCCCTCACAGCTTTTAGGTTTCTGCTCCAGTGTCAGCTGCTCAGTGAGGCCATTCTTGCTACCCCATTCGAATTTGCAATCAGCCCTTCCATCACTTTCCATCCCCACTGCATGGCACGACTTTCCCTCATGATATTTATCACCGCCTGTCAAGATACATATTATATGTGCGTTGTGTCTTTTCCCCATGAAAGTATTAATTCCTTAAGAACAGAGACTTGGCCTCATTTGGTTCACTGCTGTATTCCCAGTGCTTGTCATCGGTATGAGCTCAATACCTTTTTGAATGAATGAATGAGTGAGTGAGTGAGTGAGTGAATAGCAAGCTGAGAGTCCATGAGTAAGAGTAGGATGAAGTTAGTTACTTAGGGAATAGCGAAGAGATGAATTTGGAAGGTGGTGGTGGGGACAATCCATGGCAAAAGGGTGGTAAGGTGTAGGTCTGGATAAGGTGATTGTGCGTGTTGGTGTGCACGTGTGTGTGGTCCCGTGGAGGCAGAGGAGACTGCCGACAGCCTGGAGAGGCTGGCAGGGGATCAGATGTTTCATTTTGGCTGATGGAGAGCCCCTGAGTTTTATCCAAGAAGGAGCTGCAGGCAGGAGAACAAGACGTCTGGAGATATCGTCTGATGGCCGTGAGCAGGAGGGATGACGGGTGGAGCAGGAAGACAGGTGACCTCTCAGAGGCAAGAAGGGAGGGGCTCTGGGATCAAGTGGTCCTACTGTAGCTCCCCTTGTCTGGGCCCTGGCCCTTCATACGTGTGCTCTTGTAACACCCTCCTATTTAGGCATCAAAATGACTTTTGTACCACCTGAATCTAATCAGGCTGCTCCCCCACTCAGACGCCATCATTGCTTCCCACTGCCCCTCCATTCTTAGTGTCCCCCACATGAGCCTTCAGGATGGGGCTCTCCCACCCTCCACCCTTCTCTCAGAGCATGCTGACTCCCTTCCATTCCCATGCCTCATTGTCCTTACTGTTCCCTCTGTTTGTAATTCATCCATGGGCTCAATAAACCATCAGTGGGGGCTCCTCTGTTCTCTAGAAATAGAGCAGTAAGAACAATAGACATGGCCACTCCCTACCCACTCTTGTTCATCTGAAAACCCCTGCCCCTCCACAAAGGCCGTGTTAATTAGACTCTTAGATGGCAGAAGGTGACATCATTGAACACTCCAAGGGTAGACCATGAGGACTTCAGGCACGGATGGATCCAGGGTCTCTCTCCAGATCTCAGTTCCTTCCTTGGGAGTGTTCCCCCTCTGTGGAGACAAGGTGACTGCTAGCAGCCCCAGAGTCACATCTTATCTGCCTGGGAACCTCAGAAAGTCTCAGTCTCAACAGTTGGGTGCTGTTAACCTGAAGAAGGTGAATTAGGTCTCAGGGAGGCCAAACTAAGATCGTCCCTACAAAGGTCCAGTTCTAATGGCAGTCCCTGCTCCCTCCCCATCCCAGACAGGGGCCAGGTTTTCTTCCCCTGAGCATCCTGCTAGTTGGGCTCCAGGTCTCTTGTCCTTTTCCCTCCAGATCCCTGTGTCCATGTGTTCCAAGGACTGCCGCCCTGGGCAAAAGAAGAAGCCGGTGGGCATCCATCCCTGCTGCTTTGAGTGTCTTGACTGCCTTCCTGGCACCTTCCTCAACCGAACTGCAGGTAGGACTTGCAGACCCGCACCCCTGCCCTGCCTTGCCCCACCCCACTCTGGGCTCTCAGAGCCCTTCATCTTTGGGCGGGGGGTTTCTGGAGTCTCCTCCAGGGACCCTGTCTGATTTCAGTGTATCTCCCTAGGAGCTGGTGTAGAGAAAAATCTTCAATGCACACTGTTAGGGAGCTGATCAGCTGTCACTGATCCCCACTCCACACACATGTAGCCGAGGGCCCAGGGGTGTCAGACCAGAGAATGTCCACTGGACGGATGAATGAATGAATGAATGAATGAACATCTCTGTCCACAGAAGAAATGTTTCTGGCAGATGGGGACAGGATCTTATTTATGTCTTTATCTTCCCAGTGCCTAGTGTAGTTCAGAGCATATAATTTTTCTCAGTGAATATTTATTGAGTAACATCCTTGATTAGAAGAATTAACATCTCCTCCATAGATCATAAACTCCAGGAAGGTGGAGACAATGTCTTCTCTCTGTCCATATTAGTGTTGAGCACGGTTCACAGTTGGGGCTCAAATTACTTTTTTCATGACTTCCTTGATTAGTCAATTAAGTGGATATATCCATCTACCAGAGTCCTTTTATGTGCCCAGCAGAGCCCAGGGTACAGAGTAGGTGCTCAACAAAAGTTTGAACGATTTCACATGCTTTTCCTCTCCTGGTTGGTCAGTAGCCTGAAGGCGGGGGACTAGGTTTTATCCATGTCTGTGGCCTCCCATGTCAGGTGCTCGAAAAAGAATTTGTTGAAATGAATTCTTTGACTAAATGCTTGAATGTCTATCCCACCAGAGGGTAAAGTCTTGGAAGGAAGGAATTACAGTTGCTAAGATCTGAGTCAAGGGAACCTCAGTTCAAATCTTACCTCCGTAACTCAGTGGTTTCCTGGCTGCCTGGCTGAGCCTTATGTTCCTCATCTGTGAAATGGGGTGGCAATGGGGAGCTGATGGGCCAGTGGATCTGTGAGGGGTGGCTAGGACTGTAGGCGTTGCCCTCAGCTCACCGCCCCCCACCTCTGAGACCTGGCCTGGTGCAGGTGCAGAAGATGTGGGTGCTAGCAAGATGGGTGTGGCTGACAGGAGCTGCCGTGGGCTCTTGCAGACGAATTCGACTGCCAGTCCTGCCCAAGTTACGAGTGGTCCCATAGGAATGACACCTCCTGCTTCAAGCGGCAGCTGGCCTTCCTTGAATGGCACGAGGCATCCACCATCATTGTGGCCATGCTCTCCGTCCTGGGCTTCCTCAGCACCCTGGCCATCGTGGTGGTCTTCTGGAGACACCTGCACACGCCCATGGTTCGCTCGGCCGGGGGCCCCATGTGCTTCCTGATGCTGATACCGCTGCTGCTGGCGTATGCCATGGTGCCCATGTATGTAGGGCAGCCCACGTTCTTCACGTGCCTCTGCCGCCAGACCTTCTTCACCCTCTGCTTCACCATCTGCATCTCCTGCATCACCGTGCGCTCTTTCCAGATCGTCTGCATCTTCAAGATGGCCAGGCGCCTCCCACGCGCCTACGGCTACTGGGTGCGCTACCATGGACCCTACGTCTGCGTGGCGTCCTTCACGGTGCTCAAGGTGGTCATCTTGGTGGGCAACGTGCTGGTCATGAGCGCCAACCCCACCGCCCGCGCCGACCCCGATGACCCCAAGATCATAGTTCTGTCCTGCAACTACCGCAAGGCGCTGCTGCTCAACACCAGCTTGGACCTGCTCCTGTCCGTGGCGGGCTTCAGCTTTGCCTACATGGGCAAGGAGCTGCCCACCAACTACAACGAGGCCAAGTTCATCACCTTCTGCATGACCTTCTACTTCACCTCCTCCATCTCCCTCTGCACCTTCATGTCTGTCTACGAGGGGGTCCTGGTCACCATCCTGGACCTCTTGGTCACTGTTCTCAACCTTCTGGGCATCAGCCTGGGCTACTTTGGTCCCAAATGCTACATGGTCCTTTTCTACCCGGAGCGTAACACGCAGGTCTACTTCAGCAGCATGATTCAGGGCTACACCATGCGGAAGGACTAGCATTGCCCACAGGCTGCCCAGGGGGCTGGAGGGCTCCACTCTGGGGGATGGAGACCGGGGGGGGGGCTTGCTTATTCAGCCCCAGCTGGGCACAGGGATGCCATCCCTGACTATCACCTCCTCACCCTGCTCTGATTTGGCCCCTCCCCGCCCTGCCCCAGGTTCTCTGCATCCTGGCCATGTTTACGCACCTGGTGGTGGATGCCTAAAAATATTCACACTTCTCCTATAGCTGTTTGGCTTGCCAGGCACTGCCACTCGTTCTAGGAAAACCACCCAGGGTGACCTACCTATTGGTCTCCAAGGCAGAGGTGGATTTCAGCAGCCAACAGTCGCCATCTGGTGGTCACAGTTGGTGTCTGCAGGTTCGGGCTCCTTCCTTTCAGTCCTGTTCAGGAGGTGAGGGAAGGACACACTGGAGGGCTGGGCTGAGGCTGGTGTGGGGAATGTCTGCCCGGGGGCCAGTCACTAGCTGCCCAGTAGTGTCTGTGCCTCACCTCCCAGACTCCCCCAGAGCTTGGGACCCAGGTTCTCTGAGTGACGGCTGGGCATTGGGGCTGCTTTATAAACGCATGGGAATAAACCTCACTTGGGTGAAGTGATGAGTTTCCTTCTTATTTCTAGAGGTCCTCCGAGAAAGAAGATTTTAATCGGAGACCTCGGTTTCTGTCCCAGCATTGCCATTTCTGAACTGTGTGCTTTGGGCCAATAATTTACTCTTTCTGAGCCTCCACTTCCCCGTCTCTACAATAGGAACGATAGCTGCTTCACCGGGACATTGGAAGATCAGAAGGAATGGGTGTGGGGCGCATACAGTAGGTACTCGATAAATGCCAACCATCGCAAATCCACATATCCCTTGAATCATCAGGGTCAAGAGAAGGCTGTGTTTCCTTTTTACACCCAAATGTCCGTGGTACATGTTCTAGTTTATGGGATTAGCCTCCGTTGGAAACTAGCTTGGAACCCAGCAAATTCTGGGTGCTGTCTGGGGGGGTGCTTGGGCCTCACGTGTGCTCCGGAGCCAGTGTGGGCCATGGTGCTGCCATCTCGGCAGTGCTGAACCTGGAGAAGGTGCTGTCCTGGCTGTGGCTGTGCCTATGCCCATCACCCTCGGTGACTTTTCTGTCCGGGGGTCACACCTGGCCTCTCACAGAGCCCCAGGGAGCCAGAATTTCAGTGCCGAGGCCTCTGAGCTGCTTCCCAGAGAGGTGGAGTGATCAGCTCAGGGGCGGCCAGCTGGAAGGGGGGAGCAGGGCTGTCAGAGCCTCAGTGCACTCAGGCAGAGAGACAGGCTCCCTGAAGACTCGGTTACCGGGGTGACCTTGTGACTATCCCAGAACTCCCCGGGAACGGTTTCTAGATGGGCCCCACACCGACCCTGGCAGGAGCAACTTCCCGAAGCTCATTTGCAGCAGGGAGGGCAGGACTATCTCCTTCTTGTCCTGAATTTACCCCTTTCATGCTTCAAGGAGGTGGGTGGTGGGATCTTGGTTTGAATCACCTGGAATTTGGGAGAACAGCCGTCACATCTTGGGGCTGCTTCTCCACCATGGCGGGGACAGTCCCCGTTTCTCTTGCTGGCCCACAGCAGGGGCTCCATGAATACTACATCACTCTGCTGCCCTCCCCCTTCTCCTCCACCCCCGCTCCCTTGAGCCACAGTGTCGTTAATCCCGCGCATCTCTCGTGGCCTCGGGTGCCGGATCCCGAGCAGCCCTGAGAAATACAAACCAAACGCTTGTGCTCACCGGCGACGAGGGCAGGAGCGAACACGAATTACCCTCCCCGTGGGCTTCGCTACTTGATTCACTATTTCCTCCCCAAACTCCATCAGTCCCGTACCGTTAGAGTCCCTGTTTTACAGATGGAGAAAGAAGGGCCCTCCAAGAGGTCATGAAACCTCCCCAGGCCCTCACAGCCCATCCTTGGAGCCACGACCCTCTGTGGAGTAAGACCCTGACGCCTGCCTGGGGAGCTGGTGTGGGGGGCTGTAACCACGGTCTCTCCACCAGGTTCTATGGTGTGCTGGGGGGCCTCAGATTATAGGGAGACAGCTGGGGGGTGCGGTGCCCAGGGAAGACCCTGGGGGAAGCTGGCATCTGGAAAGAGCAATGAAGGGCAGGGAAGTGCCTGGAAGGCAGGGAGTCTGAGTATGAGGGTAGCGGGTGGGGACAGCAGAAGCAAAGGTGAGGTGCCAGGAGGCCCGGGGAGCCTGAGTAGGAGCACGGGGCTGAAGGGTGGCCGGTGTGAGAAGCAGGTTTGGAAGGCTAGCTGGGGCTAGACGTGGGGAACCCTGACTGGGCATCTGACCTTGTCTTCATGGCACCCACTGCCAGTGTCCTTGCGCACGCCAGCTTGTCCCATCCTGGGTCCCCCGAGGGGCTGTTCCTGGCCGTCCCTTGCCTCTACCCTCTTCCCACAGTCCTGAGCCCTGGCCTGGCCTGGCCCACCAGCTGGAGACTGCGGGGGAAGACCCCAAGGATGGACTGGTGTGTGTGCTCATCCGTCCTCCGTCCCCTGCTCTTGGGTCCCAGGGGGAGACCTCACCCAGCCCCGAGCTTCCAGCGAGCAGCTCTGCCGTCTGTTCCTGGATGTATCTGTGTCCCGGCCCCCTTACCCTCGGGACCAGATTGTCAGGCTCAGGGAGTTTTAAGCTCTTAATTCTCTTTTCTCGCATGCTTCTGACGCCTTGGTTTAAAATTTTTTTTAAGAGATAATGACCTCCTTTTCCTGGTTCTGCCTCGCGGACCGCCATTAGAGAATCCTAGAATCCCACCGACCTCAGAGCCATCCACTCCACGCCTCCTTCCACAGCTGCCCTGAGCTGAGATCCCCATGCTTCTTGTTCCCCTCCAGCGACAGGAGGCTCACGGAGCACGCCAGCTGTTTGAAATTTTTCTTAGATTGACTCAAACCCAATCCATCTATTTACGGACCTTAGTTTCACCTTTTGGGGACCACAAATTCAATCTCATTCCTCGTTCTCAGGATGGTCTTTTGTACGTAACTGCAACAATAATAATTGCCTCTCTAGGGGTGCCGACCCTGCGACAGGTGTTTCACACCCGCGAGCTCTAATCTCCACGATGCCCCTGCCTGATGGGAGCCCTGACCATCCGCGGCCCCGTGCTGATGCCTGCCATCATCCCCTCTTCTCCCGCCCCACCTGGCAGCCCGTGTTCTCCCAGGAGGGATCTATGTTGTTCTGGGGAGGCTGACTCTGTCCTGGCTCCAGGCAGTGGAGCAGGTGTCCCCGGCCGAGGGTTGGTCTAATCAGAGGAACTCTCAGGACTTTTCCTGGGACAAGGGTTCTTTCTCTAGGAACTAGTAAGGCTGAGACACCGGGCAAGTCAGCCTTAGAGGGAAGCTGGACTTTGCAGAAGATAAAGTGGCAGGATGGAAAAACTGGGTCCTGGGAGCCTTTTGAGCTGCCGGATCCTGCCTGAAGACAGCACCCCCTGTGAAATCTTCCTGAGCCCCTCCGCGTGCACTATGGCTTACGGTGGTTGGAGTTGGGTGTTCTGCCCCTGGCAACCCAACACATCTTTATCCTCCCGAAGAGGAAACTGAAGCTCAGAGAGGCTGATTAACTTGCTCAGGGTCACCCAGCTTAGAAGTCGGGGAGCTGGGATTTGGAGAATTGGGGGGTATGGTGGTGTGTTTTCAGATCATCTCTTTTTGGTCTAAAGGTCTTCAGTTGCGCTTTGGATCTGATTTTGAGCGCCTTCCTGGTCGTCTCCCTTGGGCACACTCTGACCTGTAAACATCTCTCTTAGAGCGTCTCTCGAGCTTCCCTCTCCTGGGCCCCTGACTCCCTTCCCACACCGTCCAGCTGAGTGATGTCCCCTTAACCCCGTGCCGGTCACGGGCTTTCCCAGCTCAGACGCCTTCCGTGGCTCCCCGGTGACTACACGACAACGCCCGGCCTCCTTCGTGGCTGGTCAGGTGCTTCAAAATCTGGCCCCCGCTTGCCTCTCCAGCCTCACCTCCCAGCGGCTTCGGTGGGCTCCTGGCTCTTCCCCCAAACACATGCCTGGCTTCACACCTATGCTCAAGCTGTCCCTTCTCTCTTCTCCCTGCTGGACTTACCTTGATCCCTCAAGGCCCAAATGCTTCATCCCCCAGGAAGGCTTCCCTGCCTTGGGGCAGAGGAAATCCTTGGTACTCCCAGAGCTGCTTGAGTTTAACTCCCGTTGGTCCTGCTGTCATGCCTTTCTGGTCTGGGTCCACCTGAGTCAGGGGGCAGGCTGTTCTCTGTGTGGCCTTTGTCTCACCTGTCATGTCTCCTCCAATGCATTTGCTGCTTGAGGCGTTGGGCACTTGTTGCCTGGGTGGGGAAACACCAGGGCCTTTTGCAGGACTGGCACCAAGCTGGTGGGAGCTGGTAGGAGCTGGTGGGAGCTGATGGGAGCTGATGGGAGCTGGTGGGAGCTGGTGGGAGCTGGTGGGAGCTTATAGGACCTGGCTGCTGTCTGGGGCCCAGGGACTGGGCCAGGCTAAGTGTGCTCTTCCCTCGTGGCTGGGCTGCAGGGGAAGTGGAGAGGTGACTGAGGGAAGGCAGAAAGCTGGAACTGGGACTCCCAGGCAAGGACAGGTCTGCAACCGGCTCATTGACAGCCTCTCCACCGCTCAGACCAGAAACTTCTGTCATATCTGACTCCTCTCACTCATCCTGCATCCTATCCGTCAACAGAACTGGGGGCTCTACCTTCAACCCCGGGGTAAGCCTGGGTTCCAGCAACAGCCTCCTAGCTGCTCTCCCTGCTTCTGCCCTGGGCCCCACAGTATGCAGGCTGCTCCTTGGACAATATAGGTCACTTCCTAGCCCTCCTCTGCCCAGTGCCCGGGGGTCCCCATCTCTCTCAGATGAAGAACCATGGTCCTTGTGCTGGCAACAGATCCATGGGGCTTCCCGCCACCTCTCCCACCTTGCTGGGGACACCTCTCCCTCTACACTCCTTTGCAGTCACACTGGCCTCCTCACCATCCCCAAATGTGCCATATGTATGCCTCAGTGCCTTTGCACTGGTTGTTCCCTTTTCTTGAAATGCTCTTCTTAGATTGTCATATGGCTCGTTCCTTCATTTATTTTCTCCTCCTGCTTAGCCTTTTCCCTTAACACTTACCACTAACACACTATACGTTTTACCTCTTTGGCTTGTGTATTGTTTTCCTCCCCCAGTAGACCACAAGCTCCTTGAGGGCAGGGAGTTTCATCTCTTTTGTTCACTGATGCATCCTGAGCACCTAGAAATGTGCCTGGCACAGAGGAGGCTCTCTGCAAATGCCAGTTGAGTGAATGAGTCAATGAGCAAGCCAGAACTATGACAGATTGCACGGATGGAAGCCAGGAGAACCGGCGCTGGTCGGGAGGGGAGGGAGGTAATGATCAGGATAAATGGTTCAAGTCCGGGAGCAAGGGAAGGTGTTGGAAGGGGCAGTCACTGGTGCATTCATTCACTCTTACTCATTAATTCATTCTTTCAACCAGTGGTTCGTGAGCACAACTAGGGTCAGACCCTCGCAGCATGGAGGAGAGAGAGTCGCCCAAGAGGACAGTCACTGTGCCCAGGCAGCTCCTAGTGGAGGATTCAGGACACAAAAAAGAGGGAGAGGAAGCGAGAGAGGGGAAGGGGCAGAGGGATATAGAGGGAAAGAGAGAAAAAGAGAGGGAGGGAGGGAGACCGATGGGCAGAGAGAGACAGAGGCAGAGGAGGGAGGGAGGGGCGTCTGGCTGCGTGACTCTGGGGTTCACGGACCCCCCTCCCTGCCCCCAGGTTGCAGTTTCCTCCTCTATAGAATGGGGTGATGGTCACAGCACCCACCGCCCAGGGGCAAACATGAGCTGCCCCATGACAACATTTACAGGATGACTGGCACAGAGTGAGTGTCACGTGTTAGCAACGATCATTGTCAGGAGCTTGGACTTTGTCCTAAGAGAGACACTTGAAGAGCTTTTGAAGAGAGAGACAGGCAGTGTGGGTCCGAGAGAGGAGGCGGGAGGCCCCTTGGGTGTCAGCCACCAGGTCCAGCTGAGTGAGGATGGTGGCCTGGGTCATGGTGCCATGGAGTCGGGATATCAATGGTCCTTGGTGACAGGTGGGTCCTGGAGGGATCCTGGTGTGGGTGTGGGTGGCTGGAGAAGTGGTCTGTGGGTGGGTCTGGGCCACCCCAGGGACCTCTTCATTCACACCACCCCTGCCTCTGTGCAGCCAGGGCCCAGCCCCACGGCCGGTGCTGACCCGCTATGTAAAGTTCTCCCGGGGTGGGCCCGGCAGCCCTGGATGGAGGGAACCGGCAGCAGCTTGTAGACCTTCTGGGAATTGGGGGCCACGTGGGTGGATTCTCATCCCAGCTCACTCCACGTCCAGCAACAACAGTGTCCTCCAACTCCGGGAATAGGAGATGAGGCTACCCTCCCACCCCAGGCCCCCCAAGAAGGCCCTCAGACCTGCTGCCGTCCGGGGGCGTGTGCAGGGTGGGAGGGTGGAGAAGGGCTTCTGGAGGGGAGAGGGAAATGCAGGGTTTCCATACAATAACGTATAGGCCCATCTGCTTCCAGTTAGCAGCTCTGGGTGAGCCTAATTGGCAGATCAAACCATTCGATGTTCCATGTTAGATAAGTAGTCAGAGGAGCCCCGGTGGAGTCTGACACTTTCTGGATGGAGCCCAACCCCTGCGTCCGACCACCGCAGGGCCTGGGGTGCTAATGCGAACCAGACCCTCTTGCACGGAAGCGGGAAGACATTAACAAGTGTCAAAGAGCTTTGAAGCTCCAGGCAGATGCAGCTCTGCTTCTGTCCCCCGCGCTGATGAGGGGGCCCCGGCGCTCCCCACGCGGGCTCCGACGTCGAAGAGGAGGGAGGAGCTCTCGGGCAGGCGGGCAGCTTCCTGATGGTGGTGGCCATGGCTGGGACATCCAGGAGTCAAAGAGATGCTTGGCGCAGGGGGACCTCAGTCCTCGCTCCCTGCGGGACCTGCTGGGGGTCACGCGACACCAAGGTGCGGGCTCTAGCTGTGGGACTTCGGGGCCCCCACCTCACGGGGCACATTTGCAAGGCCCAGCGCGGCACTGAGGCCTGGCTTTCCCGTGTTGGTTGACGCAGGTGTTTTAGGAAGAGAAAGAGCAACCATGACAGTGGCAGTGGGGGCCACTGGGAGACACTCCCATGAGGGGGCGGCGTCTAGCATCTCACACACATCATCCCTTTTAATCTCATAGCCCCCCGCTGGGGGGTTCTTATCCCCACTTTGCGGATGAGAGGACTGAGGCTCAGGGGCGTCCTGGGTCCCCGTTTGGTGATGGATCCAGGTCTAAGTGAAAGCGGCGGGAACCCTTCTAGTCACTAGGGCAGACATACCGTGGAGTGGCCTTCCTAGTGATACGGGGGCAACATGCAACGTGATAAAGTCCCCACAGCAATGGCCACCACCGAGGAGACAGCACACAGCAGGGTGGGGAGGTGTGAAGGAGGGTAGCACTTTTTGTTCCTGTCATCTGTACGCTATTTTGCTTCATCCTTATGGCTACCCTGTAACACGCTGGTCATGTCGTCAGGTCAGTGATGTAGGTGGTGGCTGCTCAGACGGGGTAAGGGAGAGCAGGCTACAACCAAGAGACCCTCCAAAATGCTTAAGCACAACAGAAGTTATTTCTCATGTAGGTACCAGTCTGGAGGCGTGCAGTGAAGAACTGATGGGCGACTCTGCCACCCTCTACATATAGCATCAGTCTGGGCCCAAAGTGGCTGCTCTAGCTCCCACCCTCACAGCTGCATCCCAGCCAGCGAGCAGGAGAGGAGAAAGGGTAACACATGACCATTCCCTTTCAGGCACAACTTGGAAGTGGCACATAGCATTTCCTCTCACATGCCACTGCCCAGAGTTTAGTCCCCCAGGTACACCGAGCTGCGAGGGAGGATGAGAACATAATATTTAGTGGGCATCTCTGGTGGACATTGTAATGTGTCACCCAGATCCCCCTTTAGGACTGAAGGACTTCTTTCTGCAGCTGCTGGGAGGGCTGCCAGCCGGTCAACCTCAGCCCTCTCCAGAATGGCTCCGGGCCGGAGAGCTGCCTACCCACGGGGCAGGTTGCATGGCGGAACTGGAAGCTGCGGGAATACCAAAGAACATCAAGGCCTAGTCTCTCAGGTACAATGCAGGACAGCTGTGAAGAGGTCCTCATGGGGTCTGCTGAGACCTTTGTTGAGCCAGCATTGTAGCCTAGTCTCTCCCCAGGCCCAACCCCACTCCTTTCCCCAATGAATCTACCCACTAATGTTCATCTCTGCTCCGCTTCCCAGGAGAAGAAGCTGCAAGGACATCCATTAAGTACACGAGGGAGCGTGCCACTACGGGAAGAAGGGAGAAGGGCCACGGATAGGCAGCAGCAACCAGCTTCGGGAGGCTGGCTTCATGGCGGGGTAACGGGATGTGTTGCGCTGTCATGAGGCTGCTTGTGGTGATGGTGCTGGCCATGGCCACAACAGGAGTGGGAAGCCATGATGGTGTAAGGATGGTATTTTCTCCCATGGGGTAGGCTTACCTGCCCTCTGAACCCCAACCGAGAAACCATTCACTCTGAGCCCTTGCCTCATGAGCAGGCTCCTGGGGGGCTGCTCTCCTCTCTCCATCTGAACCACCGTCACCTGCTTTCTAGCTGCCAGACTCCTAGTCCTTTCTCCTTGTGGTCAGCCTGACACCTGCCCTGGAGAGGTCCTGTCTGCTGCTTCTACTCTCTGGTTCCAGCACTAGGCTCATCCTGTCCTCCCAGCTCCATTTTCCTTCCCACTAATCAGGCCATCTGGACTTCCCTGGGGGGGGGGGCGGAGACTCAGTCGTCTCATTCTCTCCAGCAGGTTTCTGGGTTCAATGTCAGCTGCAAGGGGCTCCCTCAGCTCCATGGTGCAACCCAACTTAGGTCCACTCAGCAATGATGGTGGAAAGGTGTGGATGGTGATGATGATGAAAATGAATATTATGATGGTGTTTATGCTGGGGGTGAAGGTGGTGGTGGCAGTAATGACAGTGGTGGCAGTGTTTATGTTGGTGCTCGTGCTATTGTTAGTAACAGTGGTTGTGATGGTGATGGGCTGGTTGTGTTGGTGATGTTGGTGATGGTGGTGGTGATGGTGATGGGTTAGTTGTATCAGTGATGTCAGTGATTGTCCTGGTGATGTTGGTGGTGGTGGGTGGTGGTGGCTGTATTGGTGTTGGTGGTGGTGATGGGCTGGTTGTGTTGGTGATGGTGATGGTAGTGGTGGCTGTATTAGTGTTGGTGTTGGTGATGGTGATGGGTTGGTTGTGTTGGTGATGGTGGTGGGTTAGTTGTATCAGTGATATCAGTGATTGTCCTGGTGATGGTGATGGTGGTGGTGGTGGTTGTATTGGTGTTGATGTTGGTGATGGTGATGGGTTGGTTGTGTTGGTGGTGGTGATGGTAGTGGTGGTTGTATTAGTGTCGGTGTTGGTGATGGTGATGGGCTGGTTGTATTGGTGATGTTGGTGATGGTGATAGTGGTGGTTATATTGGTGTTGGTGATGGTGGTGGGCTGGTTGTGTTGGTGATGTTGGTGATGGTGGTGGTGTGATTATATTGGTGTTGGTGATGGTTGTATTGGTACTCATGGTAGTGATGGTGGTGGGTTAGCTGTATTGGCGATGTCAGTGGTTATCCTGGTGATGTTGGTGATGGTGGTGGTGGTGGTTGTATTGGTGTTGATGTTGGTGATGGTGATGGGTTGGTTGTGTTGTTGTTGTTGGTGGTGGTGGCTGTATTGGTGTTGGTGGTGGTGATGGGCTGGTTGTGTTGGTGATGGTGATGGTAGTGGTGGTTGTATTAGTGTTGGTGTTGGTGATGGTGGTGGGCTGGTTGTGTTGGTGATGTTGGTGATGGTGGTGGTGGTGATTATATTGGTGTTGGTGATGGTTGTATTGGTACTCATGGTAGTGATGGTGGTGGGTTAGCTGTATTGGCGATGTCAGTCGTTATCCTGGTGATGCTGGTGATGGTGGCAGTGGTAATGGTGGTGGTGGTGATGGTGAAGAGCATGTTAATGCCGATCCTTTTTTTTCTGGCTGGATGCCTTCATTAAGCCTCTGATTTAGGGGTCAAAGGCCAAGATCACTTCGTTTGTCTTTGCTTACACCAGCAGGGTGTAGACTTTGCTCTTTGCCAGACCTGGGTCATTAGAGGATCCATCCAAATTCTGGTTGGGGCGGAGCAGACCGTGGATGGAGTAGAATGAGAATGAAGTTTGGTGGACAAAGCTGCGTTCCTTCCCAGCCTCCACCTCAACCCCCATCTGTAGAAAAGGGTGGGCAGGCCTGACCAAGCCCCTGACCTCTGTCACCACAGTCCTAGGGGCAGGCCTTGGACTTGCAGGACAAGAAAGAGAGAGAGCACTGGTCGGGGAGCCAGTAGACTGTGTCCTGGTTCTGACTCCCTGCATGAGTGGCAAATTCCTTTGCTCTTCTGTGCCTCAGTTTCCCCACTTATGTAAGGAAGGGATGGGACAAGAGCTGAAGGTTTAAGCTGCTTCTTAGAGCGGCACGGGCCTGCGTCTGGGGCAACAGTGACGCAGGAAGTCCACACTGGGCTCCCTTGGTCACCCTGCCTTGGCGTGCCATCAGCTTGCCTGGCTGGGCCTCTGAGCTGGTGCCGTTTGATCACCTGAGAACCACGTGAGAGAGCGAGTGGTTTGGCTTAGCTGGTCCCTATACAGCTGATGGTGGGTTCACTCGTGGCTTCCCCTATGAGTGTGCGTGTGTGTGTGTGTGTGTGTGTGTGTGCGTGTGTGTGTGTCTACCTTCAGAACAGATCACAAATATGACCTCTTCCAGCCTGACCCACCCTCATCGCTCCCCCGGATTTCTGGGCGGCCCCTCAACGCTCTCCCAGCTTCTGCCTGTGCTCCCTCTACAGTCTGTTAAGCACACAGTATCAAAGTGCCTTTTGACACCTAAGTTAGATCTTGCCACTTGTCCTGCTCAGAATGGCTCCCCATTCCATCAGAGTGGAAGCCAGAGTCCTGATGGGGGCCCACAAGACTCTACCCGGTTCCCCTGTTCCCTCCTGCTCTCACTCCCACCTGTTCTCCCTTCTGCTCGCTCTGCTCTGGTCACAACGGCCCCTTGCTGTTTCTTGAGCACATTAACCACACATGTTCCCCCACCTCAGGACCTTTGCACATACTTGTTCCTCAGCCTGGAAGGCACATCCGCCTGGCTGGTTCCTTCACCTCCTTCAGGTCCCTGCTCAAACAGTGCCTCCTCAGCTACACCTCCCTGAGCCTCCTCCTGTGTAGGGTCACACCTGCACCCCATACACGCGCTCCCTATGCTGCCTCCATGCTCTGCTTTGCTCCACGACCTGTATCGCCACCTGGTAGGGTGTGTCTTTCACTGATTCATCTTGTTTTTCTGTCTCCCAGTAGACGAGAGTTTCGTTGGTTTAATTCTCTGCTGTATCCTCAGCACATGGGACTGTGCTGGGTATACAGCAGGTGCTTAATAAATACTTGTTAATGAACTTCTGTCGTGTTTGCGTACCCATGTGGCAGAGGGGCGCCAATACTGCTGAATGGATTCAAAGACGCGGGCACTGTCCTGGCCTGTGTCTGGCACAGGGGGCCGGGGAGGGGCTCGGACTTGGGGCGAGAGTCCCAGCACTGTTGAGCCCTGGTGCAGCCACTTGGGGTGCTGTGTGGGCAGGTGGCTACTGCAGCTCCCCGAGGCTTGCTTCCCTGGTCTGTAAGTGGGATAGAAGGGTACACGTGCAGGAGACGGCCCCACACTCCCTAATCAACAGTAGCTACTGTGATCTGACCACGGATGTTCAGAACCCTCAACCCTCAGAGTCCATGACACAGACCACTTCATAGGAGGCCGCCAGGGACAGGATATGGGTTGGCCTCAGGCTGGGCTTAGGAACCTGCTCAAGGCCACCGTGTCCCCAGGCCTCCTGCACTATGAGGCACATCAGAGCCCTCTGGTCAGACCCTCCCAGGGGCTTCCTCAGCCATGGCTGCCAGGGATGCACAAAGAGTCCCTGCCCCCAGAATGGGTGATTCTGAGCCCAAAGGAAGGAGGGGGCCAGCCGCGTGGAAGGCAAGAGCTCTGGGCTGGGAGTCAGAGGGCCTGGCCTGATTCCCAGCTGGTCATTGGCTCCTGTGACCTTGGGAACCACTCCACCCTCTGGCCCTCAGGGTCCCCATCTGCAGAGTGGGGGACCACGTTGCCTCCTGCACTGGGCCAGGGTCCCGCGCCGTGGGACTGAGGCCTGGCCCTCCTCACATCCCTCATCCCTTCGCGGTTTTCTGCCTGGGCCCCCCACCTCTGCGGCTCCTTTCACAGGGGTCAAGTGTGTGTCCACCTATTTGGGTGAGGACACCGTGGGCCTTCCCGGCGAGGGCAGGGCCCAGCGTGTCCCCCGCTGCCTCACCCCAGCCTGCCAGAGCCACCACGCGGCTCCCCCAAGGGAGTCTCTTGAACCCAGTCTGAAGATGGGAGACAAAATGAGGAATTTGAGAAAGCACTCCGCTAGTGAAATGCCATGTCTTTCTTCCCGGGACAACCAGTGATCTCGTCACTCCCTGACTTGGGGCCTCGGTTTCTCCATTCATAAAAGGGGAGTGGTGCCCAGCTTGGGTACGAACCTTCCCGGGAGGTTCTGACGATGATCCTTTTTCTAGACCTTGGTACCGGTGTGTCCCCTCGACCCCAGCTTGTTCTCAGGATCGTGACCCTGGCCCAGGTGCTCCTGGAAAGCCAGCAGAGGGCCAGGCAGAGGCCCTCTGAAGGACAGTTCCAGAAGCCGACAGCAGATGGTGCTGTTGACCCCAGTCCTGGGCAAGGGGCGGGCTCACAGCCTCTGGTCTCTGGGGCTCCTGGCCCCAGGACGTCTGGTTGTCCGCCTTGGCAGGGCTTGGGGTCCCCTCTCCTCAAAGCCCGAGGCCAGACTCAGGGCACACCCTCTGGGGCCCGTCACCTGTGCTGGGGAAAGGCCCCGGTGGGAGACACCGCTGAGTGGGGAGCATGGCTGTGCAGACACGCGCAGACACGCGCAGACACACGCCTGCAGGAGCACACACGGCTGTTCACCTCTCTCTGCGTGCTGCTGAATGCCCAGTCTGACTGTGTCCACGGATCACGCGTGCACTTCCCCATAACCGACGTGCACAAGGGTCTGCCAGGCTGGGAGCGTGTGAGGGAGAGCCCTACTACGTGCCAGGAGGGCCCTGGTTGTGTGTGTTCCTGTGCATAAGCAGGTGTGTGCAGATGCTCACGTCTGTGGTCCGTGTGTGTGTGCACCTGTGAGAGGTGTGGTGTGCGGGCGTGGGCACACAGGTGTGTCTGCGTGTGCACATGTGTGAGTGGGTGTTGTGTGTGTGTGTGAGCACACCAGGGCTGCATCCCTTGGGACACAGCTCTGCAGCTGTGTGTGTAGACGTGTGAGTCCACGGCTGCCCATGCACGTGCCTGAGTGCACGTGTGCTAGTGTGGGGATCGCAAGCCCCAGGCTGGGCTGAGGGACGAGCAGCCCTGAAGGAATAACACGGGGTCTGAGCAATGCAGAGGGTGTGGACAGACAGGCTGGAAAGACAAATGAGCCTCTTGTGAGGAGAGTGGGGCTGAGGCAGGCAGACCTGCCACCCCGAGACCTTGGCCCAGACCCGGGAGGGATGAAGTGGTCGTGTAGAGCGGGCAAGCATTGGTGGAAATGGCATTGCGCTTAGGAGTTAAGGGGTTGTGCGCTCTGTACCTGCCCGGTCCTGTATCAGGCTCTCACCTGACGCCTCCTGAAGTCCCTCCCCCTCTTCCAGATGAGGAGACCGAGGGTCAGGGAAGCAGAGACACTTCCCAGGAAGCAGATGGAGAGGAAGTGGTGGAGCTGGGTCTTGAACAACTATCCGGCACCGAACCTTGTCACGAAACCACCTCCGCCCCAAGCAAGCCCAGCCGGCAGGCCCTGGTGCCGCAGAGCGTCCGGCCTGAGGCAGGGGTGGGAGAGGAGGTCACATGTCAGGGCAAAGGGGGGATGAGGGAGAGGAGCCCGTGCCACTTGGTGTGGAAAGGAGGCATGCGGGGCAGCGGAAGGATCCCAGCTCTGTGGCAAGACCGCCTCCGAGCCTCTGTCCTCCACCGTGGGGCAGCCTCTGGGACCCTCAGTTTCCCTGTTTGCTGAGCCCTGACTCCACGCAGGAAACTTGGTTGGGCACTGCCCATCCCCATTCTTCAACACATGTTTATTAAGCACCTACTACGTGCCAGGCACGGTTCTAGATGCTGGAGACATAGCAGGGAGCAGGTCGCACACACTCCCAGCACGCATGAGCTGACATTGCAGTGCCCAAGAGATGATAAAGAGAAAAGAGAAAGCACAAACGAGACACGTCAGACTGAGGTAAGTGCTGGGATTGTGACAGTGGCGGGGTCAGGGAGGCTGTCTCAGGGGGCAGCCAGGGGCTGAGGCTGGGGCAGAGGAAGCAGAAGTGCCCCCGGAGGTTCTGCAGGGCAGGTGGCAGCAGCGGATGGGGCAGGAACTCCCAGGCCACACCGAGCTCTGGGGATTTTATCCCCAGGTCATGGGTAAGCCACGGGAAGGTCTAAGCAGGCAGAACCCTGACACCCAAACCTAAGACGAGAGCTTCCCAGAAGGCAGGAGCTCCACGAAAACCCGCTGGGGCCTAGCAGGCAGGAGACGCGGGCAGCTGTGCTGGGAACTCTGGATCCTGGGCAAGCCTTCCCCCCGGTCTCTTCCTTCCGCTCAGGGCCGGGTGTCCTGGGACTTCAGCTCTTTCCCAGAGCCAGTTTTCCTAACCCTGTCATGTTTCCTTGGCTGGCTGAGGGCTGCCGGTGTAGACCTTCTCCCCGGCATAGAGTTTCACTCCCGGCTCGTCTCTTACTGGCAGGGTGACTTTGGCCCAGTTACTTCTCTGCAAGCCTCAGTTTCCCTGTCTGTGCAGTGGGGTTGGTGATGCCTCTCAGAGCACCAGATGGTGTGGGGATTAGATGTGCTGGTGCATGGAGAGGGCTCCTGACGGTGCCGGGCCTGGCGTCAAGGCTCGGAAGCATTTGCTGTTGCTCTGGGGTGATTCCTTAGTCACCCGGATGGCCTGTGTGGGCTGCTTCTCTCTCCCGACTGCAGCGCCTTGCCCTACAGATCACACCTGCTTTGGGAAGGTAGAGCCAGAAGTTCAAACGGGACCTGGGAAAGTCCATGGTGCAGAGTAGATGCTCAGAAAATGTGCTTTCGGGCTGCTGTCTCTGGGAGGCAGGCACCGTGCCAGCTCCGCAGAGAGGTGGCTTCCGGGGGCAGGGGTGCAGCCAGGCCCCATGGGCCCCCCTCCACCTCCCTCGGGCTCTGCCTCCATCTGCCTCCCTCCAGCTGCTTCCCTCACCCTGCAATGAGCCCCAGAGAGCAGGCGGCTGGCAGTTTCTCCACTCTCGTCCCTGCTCCTGATTTGCGTGTTTAAAATGTGTCTGCAGAGGATGTGGCATCTCTGGCCCAGGCTGCCTCCCTCCCTGCCTGAGTCTCCGCGGGCTGAGCTGTCTGCGTGCACAAGAGCCCAGGAAAGCGCATCCTCCCGGCCCTTCCATGCCAGCGCCAGCTGCGATGCCCCGTTTCCACGAGGGGGTGTTGGGGTTTCTTCTCATTTTCCCATCTTTGCCTGCACCCGTGGGGCCCTGCACTCCCTCGCCGGCTGCTGGGCAATGCTCTCGGATCACAGGCCTGACATTTTGGTGTTTGTGTCCCTGTGCCAGGCAGGCACCAGCCTGCACAATCGATTCTCCCTGCATAATCGCCAAGCACCAGCCATAACGTTTCCTCCGCCCCATCGGCCCTTCTGGCTGCTTCCTATGGGCCTCACGCTGGCTTGCCCGGCCCCTCTCTTCTTGGACTGGGCACTCTCTTTCCAGTGCCAGAGAGAGCCAACCCCTGTCCCCACCACTGTCTGTCCTCCATTCTCCGTGAGGCTGATAGGACTTCCTCAATTGCCGGTCGCTCCCACCTTCCTGTGTCCACTTGCATCGTCAACTCATGCTCCCTTTGGTTCTTCTAGGAGGTGCCTTTCCCACCTCAGGGCCTTTGCATATCCTGTGTCCTCCACCAGAACTCTGGCCCAGTAGCCCCCACATACTCTCCTTTTTGCCTAAACTCACTCCCACTTGGCATTCAGGTCTCAGCTTAACTGTTACTTCCTCCAGGAAGTTCCCTTGGATTTCACAGACTAGGTTAGGTTATTCCATTCCACTCCCATTTTACAATCAGCTCCTCTCTTTGTTGCTCTGTCCCTCCTGTTATGATTGATTTGAAATCTGTCTCCCACATTCCTTTTGAGTAGGCCCTGTTCCTCTTTGTTTTCTTCTGTGTCCCTCGGGCTCACCCAGTGGTGCTCAATCAATGCAGATTGAATTGAATGAATGCTTATTGAATGCAGTCATTCAAACAAAGGCCTGACCTTTTGTCCAGGAACATTTCCTTCTTGGGCACCCTTTGTACAGAGGTGGCTATTGGGGATGGGGTGGAGTGGCCGTGGTGGTGGGCGGGGCGGGGCTCCCGAGACCAGCGCCCAGGCTCGCTCCTCTGTCTTGTGCTCTGAAGAATAATGATGCAAAGTGGTGACAGTTTTGCTGTGGTTTGGGGGTGATGGTGTAAAGCAATTTGGAAGATGCACTCGACTCGGACAGGCCTCCTCTCCTGACTGCATCACTTTAAGGATTCAAGGAACCCTTCAGGGAAGCAAGCTTGGTGTCCATCAGCGGACAAGTGGGTAAGGAGGATGGGCTATAGAGACATAGACATAGACATAGACACATACATAATACGATAGATGTGACGCAGCTATAAAAAAGGATGAGATTGTGCCATTTGTGACCATACGGATGGACCTAGCGGGCAATGTGCTAAGTGAGGTAAGTCAGACGGAGAAAGACAAATATGATTTCACTCCTATGTGGACTCTAAACACAAAACAAATGAATAAACAAACAAAAAGCAAAAAAAAAGAAAAGAAAAGAAAGTAACCCTTCAGTGTCTCAGTTTCCTTATCTGTAAAATGGGTACAGCAGATACGAGTACTCGCTCCACAGGGCAGGGCCGGGTTGCTGGGAGGAGTGGAAAGCTCCTGGCACAGTGTGTGGTCTGGGTGAGGCGCTGAGTAGACCGTCTGGAAGGAAGCAGTGGTGACGGCCTCAGGACAACGTTGGTAGCATTTGTGACGAAGGTGATAAAGGGGGCAGTGCCACCTGCCTTTCCTGCTGCAGGTGGCTGGCAGTGGCGAAGCAGGGGTGGGGATGGGGGGGGTGGCAGGAGTGGGGATGATGGGGGCGGGGATGGCGGGGTGGGGAGTATAGTCTGACTCAATCTGTCAGTTAAACAACCAACATGGGTTTTGCGCCAACAAATTTTTGTGCAAAAATGAATACAACTTTTCATCTTTAGGAATCATGGGTGAAACAGCAATTTCACACACACACACACACACACACACACGGTAGGAAACAGGTGGCAGGTGACCAATGTCAGGCGGATGGATGTGTTGTGTCCGAGGAGACGCAGGGTTTGGAGGATCAGGGCGGCCAGCCAGGGGGAGGTGGTTCGGGGCTGGGCATTCCAGGACAGGTGTGAGCACAGATCAGGTGCTCGAAGGTCCAGGGAGGGTGAGAGGCAGGGAGCAGAGGCGCTGGAGAAGGAGGAAGAGAGAGCATCAGAGAGACAGGAGCCGTGCCCAGGTGTGAAGGGTGACAGTGCCCTCTGTCCCCATGAGGTACCCGGTGCCGCCTGAGGAACTCCAGCCTCCGATCTGGAGCCCCGGCTCTGGTCCCAGCTCTGTCACACAGCCCGGCCCCCTGTGTGACCCCGGGCACGTGCGTTCCCTTGAAATAGGCCCCGGATTCCCATGACTCCAAGGCTCTTGACTTAGCTCCCATTGTACAGATGGACACACTGAGTACGTTTGGACTGTCACTTGACAAAGCAGGGTGACCTTGCCGAAGGCCCCCTTGGAGGTGCCGGGCTGGCACGTGTCGCGGCAGGGTTGGGTCAGATTGTGAGGAATAATTGCTCCGGACTATCTGAGCATCCTCCCCTTCGTTCTATCTGCGTGTTTAAAATGTGTCTGTGGGTGTGTCGTGGGTTGCCAGCCTCCTTCCCTGCTCTGTCTGTGTCTCTGGGAGCCAAGCTATCTGCGTGCACCAGAGCCCAGAAAAGCATATCTGCCCAGCCCCTCCACCCCAGCACCTCCCCGTCTGATGTCAGGGTCCAAGATATGAGTCGTGACCAGAGAGGGCAGTGCCTTGCCCAGCGCCACACAGCAAAGGGAGGCAGAGCATCGGCTCCAGGAGCACAAGGGAGAGGGGGGTGTGACTCCCACTTTACCCAGGGCTCGTCACGCTGAGCAGACTACAAGGGCGGAAAGCCGGTGAGGGCTAGAGGATTAGGGACAAACAGAACTAACCCTTACCTAGCAGACCCTTTAGGGTTCCTTAAGCCTGTGGACTTTGGGGCCAGAAGGGCCTGGGTTTGAATCCCAGCTTTGAATGGGATTCACGTGCACGTGCTAGCTGTGTGACCTCAGGCAACCCACTCAACCTCTCTGTGCTTTGGTTTCCTTGTCTCTACGATGGAGAAAACTCTACCTCAGGGTCCTTGTGAGGATTAAGTCAGTTCGTACCTCGCCCGGAGGACAGGGCTGCCTGTGGTATCGGTGCCTAATACTACATTCCCTGCACTTCCTATCTACGGACTTGCCTCTTGAATGTGCCCCTTGAGATAGGGATTGTTCCCATTTTGCAGGGGAGGAAACTGAGGATCAGGGGTTGTGCCCAGGACTGGCTGGCCCCATGCCCACTAAGCTGCCTTGCAGAGGGGCACGCAGGAGGGGGGTCTGGGGAACTGGTCCGGGTGGGGGGTCTGGGAGGGGAGTGGGAAGCCAAGATCCTGACACAGGCCCTCAAGAATGCGATCTACTTCCTCCTGGGCCCCCGGGGGGCCTGGGAATCCTGGGGCGGGGATGCGGGAGACAGCTGTGCAGGGTGTGTGGGGGGGCAGGATGGAAGGAGGCCCCGGGAACGTGGATCCCCCTTCTCTGTTTCTCCTCCAAGGGGGTGGGGGAGGCTGCAGGCTGATTAACCCTGGCAGGGCCAGAGCCAGGAGGTGGGAGGGGAAGGCTGGGGGTGAAACAGGCCTGTGGGGGCACCCGCCCTGGGGAGCCCTTCCCCAGGTGTGGCCAGCTGGCCCGCCCAGGGAGGCGCCGGGAGACTCAACTCCCGAGCCTCACAAAGGAGGAAGAACAGGTCATTAACAGGGTCACAGCTAGACGGGCCATCGGGGGTCAGCTGCCCCAATCCCCTTGCTTTACAGAAGGGGAAACTGAGGCCCGGAGGGGGCAGCCACCAGCTCACACTCACACAGGAGTCGGTGGCTGAGCCGGGAGTGGGCGGCCCGAGGTGTGCCACATCCCTCTGTCCTGTCTCGCGGCAGGAGTTCCACGGGGCAGTGGGTGCCCCCCCCACTGCTGGGAGCTTCCCCCCGAAGTACAGTCACGATGGCACTGATAGTATGTCGTAGCTTTTGATTTCATCGTTTACGGTATTTTACAGCTTCCCGAGCCGTCTGTGTCCTTTACCTCATCTGGTCCTCACCACACGGCGCGTGAGATGTGCGGGCTCCCAATCCACAGCCGTGGCCACCGAGGCTCAGAGAGCTGAAGTGACTTAGTCACGCCCAGAGCAGTGACGGTGCTGAAGCTCTCCTTCCTAGAAGAAGCGCCAGGTTTCCCAGACGGAAGGCCCCACCACGACCCTGCCCTGATCTCATCTCCCATGTTTCTCCCCCCAACTCTCGTTGCTGTCTTGTTGCTTCAGACACAAGGATCTTCCCTCCTCTTGCATGAACCCACTAGCCTGGTTCCCCACCTCAGGGCCTTTGCACATGCTCTTCCTGCCTCTGCTTGGAGTGCTTTGCCCCACATCTATGCATGGCTGTCTTCTTGTAGGTTCTGCCGACTTTTGCTCACCACTCTGGCTAACACTGGTCGACAGTCCCATCACTGGACTTGACGTTCTCCCTAGCACTCTCCAGTGTCCGAAATCATCTTGCTTATTTCTTTCGTTCCTGAGTTTGTGATCTGTCTCTCTCTGCTAAGATGTAGATTTTCTGAGTGCGGAGTCTTTATCTGTTTTGTTCACTGCTGTGACTCCACTTCTTAGGACAAAACCAGCACACAGTAGGTGCTCACTAGAGAAGTGCCAACCGACTGACTCCAAGACCAAGGCCGTGAGCTCAAATGGAGAATGTTCCCTCCCGACCAGCCCACCTAGCATCTGACACTGAGTCCCGGACTGGGACCCCCCTCCCTGCGTCACTGCTGCTGCCAGCGGGCAAAGGACACTTGGGGCCCAAACCCCAGTGCATGGGGACTCAAGCTTCGTCATTTAATGTTCAAATCGCGGACTCCTTGTGATGTGCCAGGTGACCCTCTGGGCCCAGAAGTAAAAAAAGAGGTGAACACAAGTAAGATCCAGGTGCTGGAAATGCAGAGCCTGAGAAGAGAGAGAGAAACACAGGCGAGGCAGCCCTGATTGAGCTCCTACTGTGTGCAAGGTGCTTTGCAGACATCGGTACATTGAACCTTCGTGGGATCGGTAGCTGTTCGGTGGAGAATGAGATAAATCCTCGCCCCCTCCCAGCACAGCGGGGACCTTGGCCTCCATGCTACAGATGGCGAAGGTAAGGTGTGCAGAGGACCGTGACTCGCCCAGACATGCCCAGCTGGTGAGTGACAGAGCTGGATTCAAACCCAGGTCTGCCTGACTCTGAAGTCTATTCCTATGAGAGCACGGGAGGTCAAGTGTGCCTGGGCTGGGGAAGGACACGACGGAGCTGAGTCTAGAAGTAGGTTAAGATTTGGACCTGGGAAGGGGGACTTCCTGAAGGGAGTCCAGTGAACTGGGGCAGGGGGGCAGGGAGGCAGGGAGGCAGGGAGGAGGGCTGGTCACGGAATCAGAAAGTGGCTTGGTTTTCCTGGGGCATGCAGGGCAGTGTGAAGAAGGACGGAGGGAGACGAGGAAGGAGGGTGGCCTGGGCCAGCCCCTCATTGTTTTAACATCATGATGGCTGTGTGGGGCCACAAAGGGAAGTGTGGGGTTGAAGTCGAACCCCAGAAACTTTCTAGCCTGTGGATCCAGAGGACTAGATTGGGTTTCTCCTGGCCCGCCGGATCCCCAGCCCCTTGCTCGAGGCGGGCGCTGGGTTGAGGCACTTGCCGCGTGTCACTCTGGAGTGGGTTAGTGTTCCTGGGGCCAGAGGATTGGGAGTGCTGAGAAGCAGGGAGATTAGGGCAGGGCTGAAGGCCGGCTGCCAGCTGGGGGTCCTTCTCCCTTCAGAGTCTGTTTGTGAGATCAGACTGGGCCCTGGAAATCACCATCACTCAGATGCTAACTGAGCACTTACTGTGTGCCAAGGATAGACAGGAGATCAACAGTCCGCACTCTCTCACCACTGTTATCCCCAGCTAACAGAGGGGGAAACCGAGGCTTGGAGAAGGGACTCGTGGCTGTTAGATGATGGTGGGATTTGAATCTGGGTAGCCAGACGCTCAACCCGTTACATTTAACACCCGTGCAGTCACATGACCAACGCTGGGGGCAGAACCTGAGACTGATGGACACGGAAGGGGTGTGGCCTGGGCTTTGGTCAGTGGGGTCTGGGCAGTGCTCCCCATGGGTGCTGGCACCCCCGGGGCCCTGGGGAGCTTCGGAGAGCAGTGGTGGTCCCTGGGGGGTCTTCGGTGGGGTCTGGTTTGTGTCTAAAGAGCTCTCTCCCAGCTTGGTTCCTTGGGGGCTGGCCAGGGCCTGCTGATGACCTGGGCCAGCTCCCAGGGTGTCCCCAGGCTGGGTTCTGCACATCCATGGCTGACGGGGGGAGGGGAGGGGCGAGGAGAGGGACCACACTGCTCTGTGTAGACTGTTTCTCCTTGTGCACCTCCAGCAAAGGCCCTGGGGCTGCCGATCCTCGCCGACCCTCTTTATCAGACTGGGAGTCAGAGATGATGAAAGTGGTAAGTCTCCAGTGGAGGCTGGCAGAAGAATGGGAATGCTGTTGCTTTAGCCTCAGTTTCCCCACATCACACCATCATGGTGGAGTCAGATGAACTATCACATGGAAAACACCTAAGGGAGGGCACACCTGCTTCATTCATTCACACAGAACTCCAGGCCCTCTCCCAGGATCTGAGATCATAACAGATGACGTTAATTACCTGCTTCCTCAATGCCAGGCCCAGTGGCGAGAGCTCTACGTTCATGACCTCTTTGGCTCCACACCCGACGTCCACACGGTGGACCCTGTTCTCAGGCCCGCTGTACAGATGAGGCATGGGAGGGTCGGTCCTACATGGAAGACCTGGGGTTCCAGCCCAGGTCAGCCTGGAGGGAGAGCCCAAGCCCCAGGCAACACTTAACCCTTGACCTGGTCCTCAGTCCAGGACACCACAGGTGGGAACGAAATTCTAGACTCGTTCTTTTGTGGGTCTGCTGGATCGAAAGCTCCGTGGGGCCAGGGACTATGTCTCGTTCTGTTCCCTTCTCCGGCACCTCGTAGGTACTTGGGAAATGAAGGGATGAATGGACAAGCAGCCGCCCAGGCCAAGGCTCCCAGGAGTACTGGAGGGGACCCCGAGGGCCATTCTCAGGGCAGGTGCCGGGCCCAGGAACCCACTGCTTTGGGGCGATCTGTCTGGCCTCCCCACTACCCGGCCTCCTCCGGGGCTCACAGGGTCCGTGGAGATGGGCCCGTGGCGGGTTCCAGAAGGCCTCGGATAGAATATCAGTGGCTGAGCCCTTGAAAATCTGATCTCGCCCCAGCCCACCTCCCCAAGGTTCTCCCCAGACCATCAATCAGCAGTGAGACACGATCGTATTTTATAGCCAGGCCGGGGGGGGGGGGGAGTGGCATGAAACCCAAGCCCCCATTCCTCCTGCCTGCTTAGGAGGGTCAAGGCAGACCCGGCAAAGCCTTAACTCTTTGTGACCCTGTTCCTACCAGCTGTGGGCCCAGCTCCTCTGTCCCACAAGCCCCTGCCAAACTGAGCCCCTCGGGGGTGATGGAAGGACTTATGGGGAGGAGGATAGGTGTTCTGGGGTCTTAACTACTCGCAGGGACCTGCAGGAAGGCCTATGGATCAGAGTAGGTTTCTGGCCCGACACTTGGGAAACGTAGGCTCCGGCTCAAGGTCTACCCGTCGCTGCTGTGTGACCTCAGGCGGGTGGCATCCCTTCTCTGGGCTCGACTCCTCAGCTCCAACCCTGGAATCCTTTTTTTCTTTTTTTTAAGATTTTATTTATTTATTTGTCAGAGAGAGAGAGAGTGAGTGAGTGCACAAGCAGGAGGAGCTCAGGCAGAGGGAGAAGTAGGCTCCCTGCTGAGTAAGGAGCCCAATGCAGGACTCGATCCCAGGACCCTGGGATCACGACGTGAGCCGAAGGAAGGCGCTTCACCGACTGAGCCACCCAGGCGTCCCTCCAATCCTGGAATCTTCCTAGGGGTTGTCCTATGTTCGACATGGGTAAAATGTGATTCTTGGCCTGGGTCCCCCTGTCTTTATCACTGGGTCCTCCCCACTGGGAATAGTTTATCCATAGTAGAGACTCTTACCTCTCCTAGGATTGGTATTTCCATTTTATAGACAGGGAAACTGAGGCCCAGACAGGCTTTTCCATGACCCCGTCATTCAGCAGATGGCTGTGGAGTCAGGCTGGAGCTCTAGTTCTCTGCTGCCGACCCGAGGGCTAGACCTCTCCTCCTCTCTCCCTTCCTCCTCTGGTTGGAAACGGGCCGTCCTGGGGCCTGGGTTGCTGTTGGTGCCAAGGAGACCAGACACGTGTTCAGTGGGAGGCTGCCACGTGCCGTCGGGGCAGCCACGGCTGGTGGGAGAAACTTTGGTGGGCGAAGGAACTTGATGACACCACACGGGGGTTCTGGTGCAGCAGGACTGACCCCGGCCCCCAGCTTTGGGGTGAGCCAGTCCTTGGGCGGAAACTTGGCCAGGTCACCTTAGATCCCAATATTGTCCTCTCTGGAACAAGAAGGGTGACATCAACTTGCCTCATTGTCTCAGTGGAGCCTGAGTCATCGCCAGGGCTGCGCCGGGAGGGGCTGAGCGCCCCGTCACTGAGGGGCATTCAAGCAGACCCGTGGTTGTCAGGCCAGATAACCGTCTTGGGGGAGGGGTGAGCTTAACGACCCTGAAGGCCCCTCTCAGGGCTGCTGGGGGGGAAGGTGGCAAGGGATTTTCTCCGGTTACCAGCTCCTGGAATCACAGAGGTCATTTTGGGGGAGGGGGCAGCTCCAGGAGCCGGTTCCTCAGGTGGCTGAGGCTCTGGGGACGCGGGTGGCACAGCAACAGCTGGATGTGCTGGCTTGATGGATGGCTGTTAGAAAATCAATTTTCTGAATCCCAGGCAGTGGGGTGGGCAGGCAGGCCTTGGGGAGGCTCTGGCCGGCACGGGGAGGGGCTCTCTGCCCGGCAGGTGGAGCGCAGCCTCCACCCCTCCACAGTTCCCGAGCCCCGTCACCTCTCCCTGCCCCTTGTCCAGACTGTGCCTCTGGCTTGGAGACACGTCCCCTGTCCCCTCCCTGGGCTCCTGGGGAGGACAAGCGCCCAAGCCCTGAGTCATCTGACACCTTGGCCCAACTCGGCTGGCTAACTGGCTGTGTGAGCTCTCTGGGCCTCAGTTTCCCTAACTGTAAATAGAGGAAGTTGGGCTACATTTCCCTCATTCCCCAGGCTGGCTCCTCCTAATGCTTCGGGGCTCAGCTAAACCTGAGAGAGATGCCCCTCCCCTCCAACCACCGCATCGCCCGAGGTCCCCTGATTCCCTCTTCATGGCCAGCTGCCCACGTTTCTGGCCCTCAGTGCCCTGATCCCCGGTGACTCTATCTCTACCGGTCCCTCCCACTGGAAGGTCCGCTCCAGGAGGGCACGGGCTGTGTGTAAGGAGACACTGTCGTATCTCCAGGGCCTACCCAGTGGCTGGCACAGAGTAGGTCCTCAATAAATGATGGCCGAATGAATGAATCAGTGGCAGGCCCTCTGCTTGGGGCTAGGGGGGCTCAAGAAAGCAATAATCAGCTTCTGCCCCCGACGAGCTACAGTCTGACGGAGGTGGGGAGCGGTCCCAGAGCACTTGACTTCTGAACAGCGAGCCCAAGTCCAGGAAGGGGGAAGGAGGGAGGGGGCCTGGGGCATAGGGAGTCATCAGGGGTGAGGGGATGAAGGGGACCTGGGGAGGAGGGCAGGGCTGAGGTTTGGCAGGAGCCTGGACCCTCTGTCCTGGAAGCGGGACCTGGGGTGATGTCCGTCCTGCTGTGTCAGAGGCTCCCGCCTTCATTCGGAGCCCTAAGCATTTGTTTGAGGTCCTGGGATGAGGCTCAGCGTATATAGACCCAGACGGTCAGGTTCAAATCCCAGCTCCCGCTGCCTTGCTGGGTGACCTGGGGGCAAGCTGGTAATCCTTTCACAACCCATCTATGGCCCTGCAGGGGTCGGGGGTGGTGAGCCACAGCAGATCTCAGCAGGCCTTGTGTCTGGAACATAGTCGGCCCGCTGCAGTCCTGTCTCCATGATCAAAAGAACATTCGTACCCATATCTCAGCAGGGAACAGTGAGGCCCAGGGAGAGGTCCAGTATTTATTTAATATTGGATTGAGGGCCCCGCTAAAGTTGCACACAGGGGTGGGGGTGTCGGGGCAGAAGCCCACTCTGTCCCATTTCTCTGCTCTTGACAAGGCTGTTCAGAAACTCAAGGGGAATCCCGCATCTGCTTGTGATAACCCCGGGCTGGTAGGAAGGACAGCTGGAAGGGCCTATCTTCAAGGTCTGCAGCCCATCCATCCACTTGGCAGAGCAAGGAAGGGGAGGGCTGTGGCCGGGCCCGAGCTCGACAGGCCAGTGGAGGCGGAGGGCAGGTTGCTGATGAAGCCTGAGCAGAAAGCCACCTCCGGAGGCGGCTGGTGTTTCCTGGCTGTGCCAGCGACAGACAGCTGGAATTGGGGACAGTGCTACGGACAGTCTCTTCCCTCTCTCTTTCTTCTTTTCTTTCTTAAAAAAAAAAAAATCTCCAACAAACAACCCATCTCCCATGACTTGGAAAAATGGCCTGAATCCCGTGTCTGGCTCCGGAACGTTTTATGGCCCTTTCCAGCCAAGGATGTGAAGCCTCCTGTGACACGAGCCCTCTGTTCTTAGGCCCTGGCCAGGGAGGGCCCATCCATCTTCCCCAGCTGGCAGCCGCGTGTGGGAAAGGCCCCCGCTGGGGGGGGGGCAGCACCTGTTGCTCTCACTCTTCCTAAGCTGGTCCTTCCAGTCCCTCGTGGAGGCGGTGATGGGGGAAAGGCACCGGGGGGACCCCTGGCATCATTGCAGACTCGGAGCACCACAGCCGCTGCCGAGGGTGATGAGGCTGTGATAAGAGTGAGGGTCTGTCCAAGGCCCGGGCTTTCTGGCTGCTATGTGCTGGGGCTTTCCTCCCAGGAGAGGTGGCAGATCCCGATGAGTGTCCCCAGAGAGGAACGGAGCCAGCCCGGGGCCTGGTAGGGGAGGCAGGCAAGTTGAGGGGCGGTCACGGTGTAGTGTGGAGCCCAGGCAGGCGGGGAAGAGCAAGCCAGGCTGAAGGAGCAGCGTCCCAAAGCACAGTGGGGCAGCGCATGTCTGGGGAACTTTGTGTAGGGTGTGAGGCCGGGAGGGGAGCATCTCGCGGGGACGGGGACAGGGCTGTGATCATAGAGACAGGGCCGTGCACTCAGACTAGTCTTGAAGGCAATGGGAGTCACCGTGGTCCTGAAGCAGACCTGCATTCCACAAAGAACCTCTCTGCAGTCAGGGTGGAGGAGGGCTTGAGGCTGGCCAGTGGGCCAGAGCCTTTGGCAGGTAGAACAAGCCAGAAAGGCATCCTGACTTGAAGGCAGGGAGGGGTAGTGGACTGAGAACCATCTCCAGGGTCAGACACACCTGGGCTCACACCCAGGCCTGATGCTTCTGGCCCTGTCCTCCTAGCAAGCCGCCTCTGCTCTGGCCTCAGTTTCCCCACCGTTTTAACTAGAGAGTTGGACAGGCAGAGTGTGGAGGACCTTAGAGCAACCCGGGCTACTCCCCAGCTGTGCAGCTCGTCAGCGATGGGAACAAGCATCTTACGCCTCTGAGCCTGTTTCCCTGTTTGTAAAATGCCAACTTCCAGGGGTGTGGGGAGCCCTGATTCACCACGTGCAAGGTGCCCCACACTAGCTGGGTGATCAATGACGGAAAATTTCCTCTGCTTCAGCCCCTCCCAGGTTGTAAGGTCTCCCTTTTTGTGATTGCTCTCACTGGGGGCTTGCTGGGGAAACCAGGGGGCGCAGTGAAGGAGGGTGGTGCCTGAGGGAGCCCTGGGTGGGGCGGAGTGGGAGGGCCGGGGTTCAGCAGGGAACACTCAGGTTTCAGAGGTCCTGGGACCTGCAGAGCTCCTAGGAATTTTCCCAGGCCGGGGCGGCAGGCAGCTGGAAGCCATCCGTCCCAGGGAAGGAGAGAGGATCAGGGGTCTTGCCAAGGTCTTTCGCTGGGAACAAGAACTTGGGAGGGGGGCAGGATTCCCGAATGCAGTCTGGAAAGATGAAACCTTTCCACCCGGGCAGCTGCTCGCGGGGATGCCAAGAACCCAACAGGCCCGGCCCCCCCGGGCTCCCCTGGGGCCGTGTCAGGCTTAGGGGGGCCTCTTGGAGCCCCAGCAGTCCCGGAAGCTGGGAGGGCAGCCTTGGAATCTGCCACCTTCTATGCCCGAACAGCCCCTGGCATAGACCCGTCCAGGGTGGCATTGCCCCCAGGGTGCTGAGCTTCCTCCTGGTTGGCTGGGGTACCACAGCCTGGGAGACAGGGAGGCGGGGGCCCCGAGGCTCCGTGAGCACCTCACTTTGGAGCCGGCCAAAGTGGGGAGCCCAGGTTCAAGTTCATCTCAGGGTCAGTATTATCTGCTCTGCAAAGTTGTGAAGATCGGAGATGCTACCTGGGAAGTACCAGCACGTAGTAGGTGCTTTAGCTGCTAATTATGTTACTGGAGGGGATATAGATAGTGATCAGGAGCACAGGCCCGGACCGACTGCCTGGGTTCAAATCCCACCTCTGCCACTTCCTGCTCATTAATTAATGACCATTCGTGAGCCTTAATTTCCTGATGCGTCACTCTTAAAGACACTGCCTGGCAAAGCACTGAGCCCTCCATAAGCACTAGGGGTTATTATTATGACCGTTGCTACAAACAGCATATGAATACTTTGGGTCCCTATCTGCAGAATGAGAACATTCGTTTTTTTCTTGCCAACCCTAGTAACAGTAACAGCTGCTACCCATGCCATGCCTTCTGAGCACTGGGTGCCCTGCCTGATGACTTGCTGTATCTTGGGAGTCTGCCCACCGCCCTGGAATGTAATGATTTCCTGTCCCATTTCGACAGGTGAGGAAGGAAAGACCCTGAGAGACACAGAGACTCACCTAAGGCCTCCTCGCAACCAGTAAGTGCCAGGGAGAAGAGATTTCCGGCCAGCCTCACAGAGCGCCAGGAGCAGGCTCAGGGACCGTTTCCGGGTCAAAGAGATGGACAGGGATACAGCGGGGAGAGCACTGGACTGGGAGTCAGGAGCTGGCACTGTTGTTCTAAAGCACTGTGCATAACCTTTCTGAGCCTCTGTCTTCTCTGGGTTAAAGCAGAGGTGTTTCTCTAGGTGCTGTGCGGACTTGGGATGAGCCTTCACTGAAACCCTGTGTGTAGGGCACCTGGCCCAGTGTCTGGAACAAAGTCGGAGCGCCGTGGGGGCTGGAGTGTCAGTAGGGGGTTGATGTAAACGGTATCGTTGGTTTTCTGTTAGCATAGAAGTTGGGGGGGGGCGCTGACGTAGTAGGATTGGCTGAAGTTGGGATAATTTTTGCTATTGTTGTTGATGATGGTGATGGGGGATGGGGATGGTGTTACTGGTGTGACTGGGGCTAGTAATGGTAGTGAGAGAGCTCTTGTTATTGGTGTTGGAGTGGGTGATGGTGACGCAGGTGGTGTTTGAGGGGAGGGTGCTGGTGTTAACACTGTGATTGGTGGCAGTGTTGTTAGGAATAGTGTTGTTGGTATCGGAAGTGTGGAAGTAACTGGTGTTGGGTTGAGATTGTTTTTTGTGTCATTACCATGTTAATGTTGGTGTCGTTGGTGCTAATATTACTTCTGCTGATGTTGGTGGTGTTGGTGGTGATGCTAACACTATCACTGGTGGTGTTGGTGTTGGTGGTGGTGATGCTAACACTATCACTGGTGGTGTTGGTGTTGGTGATGCTGACACCATCACTGGTGGTGTTGGTGTTGGTGATGCTGACACTATCACTGGTGGTGTTGGTGGTGATGCTGGCACTATCACTGGTGGTGTTGGTGTTGGTGATGCTGACACTATCACTGGTGGTGTTGGTGGTGATGCTGGCACTATCACTGGTGGTGGTGGTGGTGTTGGTGGTGATGCTAACACTATCACTGGTGGTGGTGGTGGTGGTGGTGGTGATGCTAACACTATCACTGGTGTTGTTGTTGTTGGTGGTGGTGATGCTGACACTATCACTGGTGGTGGTGGTGGTGGTGGTGGTGGTGATGCTAACACTATCACTGGTGGTGGTGGTGGTGGTGATGCTGACACTATCACTGGTAGTGTTGGTGGTGTTGGTGGTGATGTTGACACTATCACTGGTGGTGGTGGTGGTGGTGGTGATGCTAACACTATCACTGGTGGTGGTGTTGGTGTTGGTGGTGATGCTGACACTATCACTGGTGGTGTTGTTGTCGGTGGTGGTGATGCTAACACTATCACTGGTGGTGGTGGTGGTGGTGGCGCTCACCATACTATTAGTGGTGTCAGTGTTGATGGTGGTCTTCACATTGTTGTTGCTGGTATTGGTGTTGATGGTGGTGCTAATGGGATTACTGGTATTGCTGTTGGTGTTGGTATTAACATTTTTACTGGTAGTGCTGGTACTGATGTTGATGACGGTGGTGTGAACATGGTTACTGGTATTGGTGTTGGTGTTGATATTAATATTGTTACTGGTAGTGTTGGTGTTTATGTAATGATGGTGATGTTAACATGGTTACTGGTATTGGTGGTAGGGATGACATGAGGACTAATGCTATTGTGGGTTTGGTACTAGCATCATTACTGGTATTGGTGGTGCTGGTTGGGATAATGGTCCTGACATCATCACTGGTGGTGGTGTTGGCGGTGGCATCGCTAAAATGATTACTGATGGAGGAGCGCCCCATAGTTGAAGGAGCAACCTTGACTTGGAGCCACCCACCCTCGCTTCTCCTCCTCCCCCTTCCTGAGACTGTTGGTGGGGGTCTTGGGCTGGAGGGCTGGTGAGCTGCCTTCCTGGGAGGGTGGAGTGGGATGGGGGCTTGGCAAAAGACTTGCCTGTGGGTGTTAGTGTGAGCAGTGTGCTGCTTAGGAATGTCCTAAAATCCTCACAGAGCCTAGAATGTCAGTGCTGGATGGGCATTGAGAGGTTGTCCAACCCAGTGTTTCCCAAACTGGTTTCCTCAGAGCCCTGGGGTTCCCCTGTGACGTCTCTGGGAAGGAGAGGGGCACCAGCCTTGGGCACAGCAGCACCTCTTTTGTCTGCTTTCTCCATGTGGGTTCTGGGTGGGAACTTTTCAAAAATGCAGACCCTATCCTGTCTTTGCCATCGATGGCTGCTGATTGTTTTAGAGATAAAGATCAAAACCCCTACTTCTGCCTGCAGGGAGGGACCAGCCCTGTGCCAGCCCCCGAGAGCCTTTGATCCTCACCACATACCAGCTGTCCCCGGCTCACAGTGTCTTCGAAGGAGTCATGCTCTGATCCACCCACACTGCGCCCTCCTTTGGGCCAACAGGCCAGCCTCTGCTCATCCAGGGAAGCCCATCCTGGTTCCCCAGGGAGGCCCTGCCTCCTGTCATTCCCAACCTACAGCACCTGGACCTTCCCCTCGGGTCCGTTCCCTGCCAGGTCCCACTTTTCCTACTGAAATCCTTTGAGGTCTGCCCTCCCCACAGACCTTCAGCTCCCTGGGGGTGCTCGGTGAATACTGGGAGGCAACACCAGCTTGACCAGCCCTCTTGGGATGTGGACAGAGAGGAGTGTGGCCCTGAGAGGGACATGGATTGTTGCACAGTGTGGCAATGACAGAGGTGGCCTGTATCCTCAGTCCTATGCCCTTCCCCCCCGCTCCCTGTGACCTCTCCCATCTTCCCTGGGCATAGCTCCCTATTTCCTGCCTTAATCCCTGCACTTCCCGAACATTCCCCAGAACATCTGCAAGCTAGGATGGCCATGGGAAGCTGGCAGGGGTCTCATCTCCCTCTTGGGGGCAGGAAGTCCCCCCCTACCAGGCCCCAGTTCTAGCCACTTGGCCTGGACCCCTCTCATCTAAGCCCCAGCCTGGGAAAGGCTCCCCTGGCCCCAGTGTGACATTCCTGACCCAGCCTTGCCAAGGGGCTCAGCTGGTGAAGGCTGGGTTAGGGGGTGGGTGCGTGGGGTGCTGGCATCCAGACCTCTGGTGGGGGGGTGGGGGTATTTACGGGAACCAGCTTCCTGCCCCAGCTGCCCTCCCAGTTCAGTCATGACGGAGGTCCCAGATGCAAGAGGCGGTAAGGGTGGGGAGGGTTTGGCCGGGACGCGGCTGGCGGCCAGGGTGAGATGAATAACGGCACCAGGAGGCCAGACCACTTCTGGGAAACACCCTTCAAAATCGATTCTTAGTGTGGCAAACCGACGGGTGAAGTGGGGGCTTTCGGGCTTTTTGGAGCTTGCGGGCTGTGGTGCGTTCCCCTTGGTCCTGTGGGGCTGCCATTCCCAGGGAGGCTCTATTTCCCCCCCGGGGCCGCCCAGTTCCCAAGGCACCGCACCCGTCTGCATGGACACGGCTGCAGCCAGCCAGCCAGACAACAACACAATAGCAATCGCGATGTTGTTTGCTTAGCTATTTCTACCGCGCTGTGTTCCAGGAGGGATGTGAGCCAGCTTGGGAAATGTGGGTTCCATTCTGCGAAGGATGGAGTGTTCTCACGCAGTAGGTCCATAGTAAGTGTTGGTAGGCTATACCGTTGGACTCCAACTGCCTTCACTCCAACAGCCCTGAGAAGTGGCCAGGGTTCCTGATTCCCGTTTTGTAGGTGAGGAACCCAAGCTCTTGCCCAAGGTCTCCTAGATGGTGTGGAGCAGACCTGGGGCTCTCACTGCAGCCTCCACTGTCTGCAAGGGGGAAGTGGGGTCTCATCGTGCCAGAAGCCAGGATAGAGTGTCTTTGAGACAGAAATTGTAGACTTGTGCCAAGGATTCCAGAACAAACAGGCAACCCACCAAGGAACACTTTCTAGTGTTTGCTTATTTTTTCTTCTGATTATTACAGTAAGACATGCTTATTAGAGAAAATATAGAGACATACAAAGAGGAAAGTAAACACCACCACCCAATGGCCCACACAGCTAAAGGGAAGGCAGGGGGAGCCGTGGAGGGGCATGTATTCTGGGTTCGTATCTTTGTTCTGCCTCTGGGACTGGCACTCAAATTCTCTGTGACTCAGTTTCCTCTTCTGCAAGATGGTGATAATTCCTCTCATCATCATGGGAAGACTGCGGGGATAAGAGGATGATTGAAATGCGCTTCCCATAGGACACCTGGCCGGAGCTCCAAGTTTCCTAGGGTGTCACTATAGAAGGGGGGCTCCCCTTTCCCCACAACCATCATTCCATCACAAAGATCATGCCATATGTACTTTTGAATCCTGCTTTAAAAAGAACTTCTTCTTGGAGCACCTGGCTGGCTCAGCTGGTAGAGCACGTGACTCTTGATGGCGGGGCTGTGAGTTCGAGCCCCACATGGGGTGTAGAGATAAGTTCGAAAAATTAAAAAATAAAAATAAAAATCAATTTATCTTGAAATAATTATAGATCCATAGGAAATTTAAAAAACAGGACAAGAGAGGTTCTGCGTACCCTTTGCCCAATACGCCACAACGGTTATTCTTACAACTGTCTAACTATGGCGGAATAGCAAAGCCGGGGAACTGACATGGGCACCCGTGCTGTACCGTTCTTGGCCACTTTCCCACGTGTGCAGGTTTGTGAAACCACCACGGCAATCAAAGTACAGAACACAAGGATCTCCCTTGTGCCATACCCACCTCTCTCTCACCCACCAGCCCTAACCCCCTGGCAAACACTCATCTGTTCTCCATCTCTATAATTCTGGGTTATTTCGAAAATGTTATATAAATGGAATCATACAGTATGTGACCTTTTGAGCTTCGCTTTAAAAAAAACAACTCAGTAGAATTCTCTAGAGATTCACCCATGTTGTTGTCTGTATTTATATTATACTTCATCCCTTTCTGTCCCCGAGGAGCATGGATGTATCCCTCTTTGTTTAACCATTCACCTACAGAAGGACCTTTCGGTTGTTCGAAACCTTTGGCTCTTGCAAATAGAGCTGCTCCAAACATCGTGCCCAGGATTCGCGTGGGCATCAATTTTCATGTCTCTGGGATACATGCCCAGGACGGTAATTGCTGGGTTGTATGGTAAGTATATATTTAGTTTTTAAAGAGACGGCCAAACTCTTTTCTGGAGGGGCTGTCCCCCTTTACGTTCCCAGCAGCCGTGTGCGAGAGATCCAGTTTCTCCTCACCATCGCCAGCATTTGGTAGTGTCCCTCTTGTTTATTTCGCGGTTCTAATAGGCACGTAGCGCTCGCTCGTCGTGGCCTTTGCTTGCATTTCCCCAAGGCCTGGGGATGTTGAACATCTTTTCGTGTGCGTACTTGCCATCCCAAATCCTGATACTTTACCCAGCGTCAGCCTTTGCTGCCTGTGTTGTTGCCAACTCTCCTAAACCATCATTCGTGGTGACTGCATAACCCTTCATCAGCTTGAATTCCGCCGTTCTCCTAGTTTCCCTGTTACAGATAATGCTGTGACGAGCATCGCTGTGCATAAATCACGGTCCACGTACCACGTCACTCCCCTAGAACAGATTTCTAGAAGGAGAATTCCTGGATCGAAGAGTGTGGACTATTTTTGGGGCTTTGCTACACGTCACCAAACAGTCCTATGGGAGGACAATTTCCCCATAACCTCTTTTGCAACAACCGTTTTAGAGCACAGGGGAGCACAGAACATTCTCAAAAGGAGATCATACCCTGGGGCCAGGCTTTTGGAGGTTAAATCCTGGCTCTGCCGTCCGCTTCCTGTGTGACCTTGGATAAGTTACTTAATCTCCCTGAGCCCCCACTTGCCTCCTATATACAATGGGGGTAATCAAAAAACCTTCCTGAGTGAGCTCCTGGCTCTGGGATGGAAGACCGAAGCCACACTCTGGGCTGTTGACCCCACCTAGCCTCTGCCTGCTGTACCCCTTCCCCACGTCACCCCCAGCCTTTTCGCTAGAGCTCAGACAGTCACACTGCTGAGACCTCCCAAATTTCCTTCCCCACTGGACTCTCTGGAGGCCACCTTCTTGGCCATTAGCCAGACTTCACAGCTGAACTCTGAGTGACTAATGGAAGCTGATGGCTGAAAGGCCTCTCTATTAATTGGGGCCTAATCAGAGGGGGCTGCAGCCACAGCTGGGCTGTGGAAAGGGTGCAGCCCGTAACCAGTCCCCCTGGTATCCCTCCTGCCACCCCCACAGAAGAAGAGGTCCTAGTCCCAGGCAGTAGGGCAGTAGGGCCTTCACAGACCTTCATTTATTCATTCCACAAAGATATATGGGGGCAGCCCCACGCCAGGTGACGATGACAGTGCAGCAGTCGGCCACGTCCTGCCTTCACGGCGCTGAGAGTCTAGAAGCAGAGGCAGATGGTAACTGGTAGACAAGGCAATGTCAGCTGGTGGCAAGTGCACCTGGATAATAAAGCAGGGAAGGGGGTGGAAACTTCTGGGGGAGGGGCTGGGACTATGCTTGAGGAAAGGTGACTCGAGGACTTGAGCGGAGACTTTAAGGATGAAAAAGAGGGAGCCAAGCAAAGAGCTGAGGGAAGAGCATTCTAGGCAGAGGGAAGGGCAAAAACAAAGGCAGAACTTGGAGCTGGAGTCAGAAATCCTGGGTTGAAGCCAGACTCCGCACAACTTGCCCAGTGGCTTTGGGTAAGGCCATCGCCAGCCTGATGGGATTGGGCTTCCTCATCTTCGAGGCCTTCGCTTTCGTGTAAGTGAAAACTATGAGGGCCTCAAAGTGAGGTGGTGGGAGGGGAAGCTGGGTGCTGGGCAGCGCAGTCTAAGGTGTGGGAAATCCAGACGGAAGCCTGCTGGGCTCTGGCTACAGGCAGGCCTGATGTCTGAGTTTCACATGTCCTGGCTAATTGAATTAACTCTTAGCACTTTAGCCGCCAAGGCCCCTAGCTCTAGGTTTCTCACATTCAGCCAACCCTGGCAGTAATTTAGGAAAGGGTATTTCATTTCTCCCAGGCCGATAGAGAAGGTCAATGGGCAGGTGGCCCCCCTCGGGAGGTAGACCAGATGTCTCTAGGAATGGCTGGCCCTCAGATGGGAGATAAGGACAAGCAGGTGCAAACCTGGGGTGAAAATCAGTGCTCCCCTCCTGTCCTCAACCCAGGAACTCCCAGAATGATGGTAGGAGACAGCCCCTGTTTCGGGGAGCTCCCTGTCTGATGGGAGAGACATAGCAGACAGTGAGGAGGGAGGTAAGGCATTTACCCTGGGACAGTTCTCAGTCTGATTTTAAGCCAACAAACATAAAAACACATACCAAGAAATTTATGGAAGAAATCAGACCTGGTTGCTGAGGACTCCAAGGGAGCACCTGAGATGCTCTAGTTTTCCACGAATGTGGCAGGTGCTCCTTTGGGCTGGGTTGTTCATCCACTGGCATCTGAGCAGTGGTGAGGGGCTGTGGGGCACGAAGGCTTAAGAGAGTGAGCTGGGAGCCAGATGGCCTGGCTTTGTACCTGGCTCCATACCCACACTGTGTGACCTCGAACATGATATTTGACCTTTTGTGTTTTTGATTCTTTCGTCTGGAAAATGGGAGGTGATGGGGCTTAACTGAGTCCATACCTATAGAGAACTGTGCCTACAGCAGTGCCTGGCAGATAGAAATTGCATGACAAATAACTCTTACTTTGAGTCTTTGTACTCTCCCCATTTTGCAGCCAAGCAGACAGGCTGAGGGAGGGGTGGTGATTTGCCTGAAGCCCCTCGGTTAGCCGATGGCTGCCTGGGACTTGAACCCAGTCCCCCTGACTCTGTTTGGGTCTCCTTTCCACTGAATCCCCATTATGGCCACATGAACAACTTCCCCGCACGTTCACCATTGTCCCCATGAGGCTGTCCAGGGAGACACAGGTGCCCCATTCTGCGGATGAGGAGACCGAGGCCCAGAGAACTTTGCCTGAATGCAGGACCACAGCTTACTCGCTGCAGTGACCTTGGCCCACAGCACCCGGTCAGACACCACTTTGAGGGGGTGTGGCTGAGACTTAGGGCAATTTAACGTTCCCCTGGGCTGAAGCTTAGACTCCCAACACTCCATCCCTGATCTTGATCTTCTCTTTTTTTAAAAAAGTATTTTATTTATTTATTTGAAAGAGAAAGAAAGAGCATGAGCAAGAGGAGGGACGGAGAGGGGGCAGAGGGAGGGATAGAGGGAGAGGGAGAAGCAGACTCCCCGCTGAACACAGAGCCCAATGTGGGGCTCGATCCCAGGACCCTGGGATTAGGACCTGAGCCAAAGGCAGATGCTTAACCAACTGAGCCACCCAGGTGCCCCCCTGACCTTGATCTTCTGTCCCCCGGGCCAGCATCTCTCTCTCTCTCTCTCTCTCTCTCTCTCTCACCCATTCCAGATCCAGATGTTTGAGGTAGGGTCCTGCCGCAAGCCCCTCTTCTGAGCTGGGAGCAATTTGTGTGAAGGCCGTGGAGGGGGGGCTGGGCGAAGACTCTGGGCCCGGATGCCGAGGCCTTGTGTCCAGGGCCGTGGGAAGCCTCACACCTGGCTGGGGAAGATGACAAGCACAGCAGAACAGTGTCTGTGACATCCTGCGAATTAATTTGAGCGTCCTGGGCCTCGGGCAGTACACGCAGTGGCAGTGGGGGGACCCTGTCTGCAGCCTTGATTAAATCAGAACGTTCTGCGGGTCTGTACCTGTTAGTACAACCAGGGAGGGCAGCTCAAGTGGAGAAGACGCGGCCGACACGTGAAGAGGAAGGGGCTCCAGGGTCGGGGTGCAGGGCCAGGCAGGGGGTCTGAGCCACCCAGAGAGGGCAGGAGCACAGGGGTCTCTTTGGTCTGGGGCTCGCCATCTGGGGGTGGTGCCGATCACCCCAGCCCCGCTCCCCTGGTGACGCAAGCTGCTCCAAGGGCTCCCGGCTGGGCACTGGCCGAGCAGGTACACCCGGTCTCTGCAGACCCCAGAAGTAGTCACTACTGCATGTGTGCACAGGACCCCTCCTGACCTGGGTACTGTAAGCCGAGTAGGAGTTATCTTGGCTCGCTCCCGCCAGGACCCTCATCTCTCTTTATCACCCCACTCCCCATGGCTGGCTAACTCACACCTCCATGCAGGTTTTTTTTTTTTTTTAAGATTGTATTTATTTATTTGAGAGAGAGAGCGAGCGTGCGCGTGCACAAGCAGGGGGAGCAGCAGGCAGAGGGAGAAGGAGAAGCAGGCTCCCCGCCGAACAGGGACCCTGATGTGGGGCTTGATTCCAGGACCCTGGGATCATGATCTGAGCCAAAAGCAGACGCTTAACTGAGCCACCCAGGCGCCCTCCATGCCTTTTAATATACTGTTCTCTCCACCTTCTTCCTCCCCTACTGTGGCACCTGGAAAACTCCAACCCGTCGTGGAAATACACAAGACCAACCAAAGGAGAGAAGCAAAGGCTTTTCATTTTGCGCTTACCGTAGCAAAGGAGTCCGCCACCCTCCCTTGTGTTCTGAAAGAGACTCAAAGGCAGGCGGAGAAGTGGGAAAGCTGCATAGTGGGGAGAAAGGGAAGGCTTCGGGTGTGCCGTGACGGGAGACTGCTGGCACGGGGGAGCGACGGTGGGCTAGCGGGAGGGAGGGTAGCCTATATGATTGGTTAGCGGTACATATGTGGCTTTCTCTGGTTGGTCCTAAATTGGAAGTGGGGACAACAATTAGGGAAAGCTGTCGGTTATTAACCAAGTCCCAGCCGTTTGATACTCACTGTTATTTACTGTTTAGTTTCCTGGCCCATCACCAGCCTGGCTTCCAGCACGTCTGACTTGTAGCAGGCTGACCGGCTGGCTGGTTTGTAGATACGGGGTTGATTTCCTGGGCAGATTTGCTGCAAGTTGTGGGTCAACATTCTACTTGTACATAAGGTCGGGCAATTGTCCATTGGTGTGGTTAGCCTCTCCACATCCTTGAAGAACAAGAGCAAGGGCCGCTTCCTCCCGGAAGCCTTCCTAGATTCCACCAAGATCAGCACAGCATCCTTCTTCTGTGCTCCCATATTCCTCCACTCTTAGGGAGGTGTTGTGGCTCTTAGTTCAGACTCTGAAGAGTTTGAATACCATTTTCCCCACTCCTTAGCAGCGTATCTGCTGAGCAAAGAGATTTCACCTCTCAGCTCCCTCATCTGTGAAATGGAAGGTAAGAATAGTCCTCTCATGCAGAGGAGCTGACAAAACAGAGTGCTTAGAACGCCGATGTTAGTATTATTAGCATTATTATTACCACCACCCCAGTAAGCATCAGGATGGATGCAGATCATTTGTTTACAAATCTCTCTCCCCTTGAGACTCACTTCCAGGTCCCACCGCTGCCCTTCAGCCCCCCCCCCCCCCCCCGGCACCCAGAGCAGCTCAGCCACTACACAGGCCATCCCTACCTGCCAGCCTCATCCCTACTGAACTGGGGGCAAAAGCAGTGGCTTATTCGACTCTGTTCTCAATGCATCGCTCAGAGTCTACACAGGAATGGGAGCCCAGAAGAAGTTTGCTGAATGAACGAATGCGTGAGTGAGTGCATGAATGCCCAGTGCCATGCCAGAACCATGTCTGCCCTTCTCCCACCCACAGGCCTGTGCAAACCTCCTCTTCCCCGGCTCTGACAGCTGGTGTGTATGTGTGAGGAGGTGGCTGGGACCCAGCCCGCGGTGGGAGGGAGGTTTATTCTGGAAGGGGGTTGAGGATATGGGAGGAAGATGAAGTTGGGGCACTCCATCCAAGGGCAGTCTTCTGACAACTGGAGCTCTCCAGGGTTGGGCTCCCTGCAGAAGGGATGAGTTCCCTGTCACTGGGGGTGTGTAACCAGCATCAGAGCTGCTGTGGTGCTTTTGTTTCCTTCATGCTCATGTTCATCTGCTGAGTGCCTCTACATGCCAGGTACTGAGATGGGCTTCAAGGATGGAGGGTGAACAACACCGGGTGGAAAACTTCTCCAGATCAGTGATTCCCAAAGAGCGGAGTGCCAAGAACCCCTCTACCCTCCTTGGTTAGACGTGTCCACAGCCTCCTGGCTTTGGGGGCCGACTATTACAGAAGTTATTGCTTCGTTTCACAAGGTGTTTCTGACGGAGCCCTCCATCCCTCCCTCTCTCCCCCTCCCTCTCACAAGCGCCAGAAGAAAGGGAAGAGGTACTCCTGGAAAAACACATGCCTGACTGCAAAGAAAGCCACTTCTCGCAGGAAGTTTAGCTACCACGTGTTCGGATAAGTAGATGTCACTTTAAGATGCCAAGAAGCTCGTGAACTGAGCCCCAGCCGTAGGTGGGCAAACTCTGACTTTAAAGTTCAAAACAAAACAAAACATTTTTAATCGAAGTGTGACATAAACACAGAAGAGAGCATAACTCTCAAGCATGTCACTGAAAAACTTTCCACCAGGTGAATACACCTGTGTAGGTGGTACCCAGGTCAACAGAACATGGGGGGCGCCTGGGTGGCTCAGTCGGTGAAGCGTCTGCCTTTGGCTCAGGTCGTGATCCCAGGGTCCTGCTCAGCAGCGAGTCTGTTTCTCCCTCTGTCTCTCCCCACTGCTTGTGCTTTCTCTCTCTCTCTCAAATAAAATCTTAAAAAAAAAAGAAAAAGAAAAACAAGAAACCGAACATGACCACCCAGCCCCCAGGGAGCCCCCCCACGGCCCCCTCCTCCCCCTTCCTATCAGCAGAGTCCCCCAGTACTCGGTGTGTGGACCAGATTGTGTGACGTCGTACCTCCTTCTTCCAGTCTCATGGCCACGTGGCATTCTATCATTGCAAGAATCTATCTCAATTTCTTTACTTGTTCTACTGTCCGTGGACATCTGGGTAGATTCCAGTTCCAGACATTGGGGCTGGGGGAGCAGAAGGAGCAGGGTGGGGGGAGCCTCTCCTTCTCCCCAGTGAGCAGAGCCGTCACCTTGGTCTATCTGTGTGGCATGACTTCTGTCTCTAAACCCTGGGACGTAGGGTTTGTCTTCAAACGACTCCTTGTCAGAACCCCATGCAAGGGGCTGTTCTCAAGAAACTACCACTGCCCCTCCATGCTGAAGAAGGCCGATTGCCCAAGACTCTAAAGTTCTGGGTGAATGAATTCATACTGTGAATGCCGCTTTCTGGACAAAATATAGCTTTTACTACTTGTTCACTCACTTCATCTCCCTCCCTCCTCCTTCCCTCCCTCCCTCCCTCCCTCCCTCCCTCCCTCCCTTCCTTCCTTCCTTCCTTCCTTCCTTCCTTCCTTCCTTCCTTCCTTCCTTCCTTCCGTGGCCGCACTATGTAAAATCCAATCTCCCACCCCTGATTTCCTTCTTCACTTGATCCTTAGCACTGAGAACCATCCGATACTATTTATTTCTTTCATACATATACATTTCATTATTTTTCTTCCAAGGCTTCATTCATATACAGTACCATGTACAGACCTTACATGTTGAGTTTGATGAGTTTTGACAAATGTATAACCCTTGTTCCCACCTCCCCTGGGAAGACATGCTTTTCCATCACCCCCAGAAAGCCCCCTTGAGCCTCTTCCAGTGAACACCCCCTCCAAGCGCAGCCACTCTTCTGCATTCTATCACCATAGACTAGTTTTGCCTGTTCTCGGGCTTCATAGGAATGGACTCCTACAGCAACATTATCTGTCTCCTCGAATAGAATATAAGCACTGTAGGTTTGTCTTGCTCATGGCTGAATTCCTAGCTTCTAGAATAGTGCCTAGCCCATAGCTGGCAGCAGAGTTGATGAATCAGTGTTTGGATAAAGCTATAGGGTTGCCCTTTCCCTCATGTCTCTGTAATAGGGGTCAGGATGGAGGCAGCGGGATGGCCCAAAGCCACACTACATCCTAGTTCCCCCACCTACCTGCTCTCCAAATGAGGACGGGCAACCTTCGCTTTTTCTTTTGTACAGTGGGGGTGTGAGTGGTTCTTACCCTCAGAGGGCAAGAACGCTTCCCACGGGGTAGGATCCAAGGAGTTAATACACATAAAACACTTTTGTAAGCTTTGATTAAATGCTAATGGTTATAATGAAGTGATTAATCAACTGCTAATATGTCCTTAGAGTTCATCTAAATCAGTCGTTCATTTATTTGTTCTACAAATATTTATTGAGGGTCTACGTGGTGACACACAGTGCTGTTGTAACAGCGAATGACACGCAGTCCCTCCTTCACAGGGGCCGGCATTTTGGTGAAAGAGTGTATTAGTTGGGGTCCAGGCTAAGCTACTAGGATAAGTAAATCCAAGGGGTGCCTGGGTGGCTCAGTCGGTTGAGCATCTGATTCCTGCTTTTGGCTCAGGTCTGGATCTTGGGGTCGTGAGATTGAACCCCACATCCGGCTCCAACCATAGCATGGAGTTTTCTTGAGATTCTCTCTCTCCCTCTGCACCCCTCCCCCTGCTCTCTCTCATTCTCTCTCTCTCTGAAAAAAAAAAAAAGTATACCCAACAATACAGTGTCTTAAATTAAAAGTTTGTTTGTTTGTTTGTTTATTTTTTTAACCTTGAGTAACATTCCAGAAGTAAGTGGTTCAGCCCTCCTAGGGCAACTCTGCCATCCTAAATATGTGATTTCTACTTCTGGGTTCAATATGGCTGCTGCACCTCCTGCCATCTCATCTGCAACCCAGCAAGCAAGAAGTGGGAAAGAGTAAGAGAAGTACCTGTGCTTTCCTTTTAAGGCATGGCCCCCAAAGGTCCAATATCACTTTTACTTAGATCTCGCCGACCAGAACTTAACTTATGTGACCACACCTAGCCACAAGAAGGTCTAGGAAATAGAATCTCTGGCTGAAGTTTGTTTTTCATTTTTGTTTTGTTTTGTTTTGTTTTGTGAGAGAGAGAGAGAGAGAGAGAGCGCGCAGTGGGGAGGGGCAGAGAGAGAGGGAGAGAACCTTAAGGAGACTCTTCTGGCTTGGAGCCCAATGCAGGGGTCGATCTCATGACCCTGAGATCATGACCTGAGCCGAAAGCAAGAGTATTGCCACCCGGGTGGCCCTCTAGCTGAAGTTTTTTAAGAGCTTGGGAACTAGTGGTTTGGGGCACTGACTGCATACCCCCCAGGTGAGCCAGGCCCCTTGTGGGGTAGCTTGGGGTATCTCAGAGCTAGGACTGCCAGATTTAGCAAATGAAAATACAGGACCTCCTGTCAATTAGAATTTTGGGTAAACAACATTTGGGACATGTTTCTACTAAAAAGTTATTTATTGTTTATTTGAAATACTGTATCTTATCCACCATTCCCATTCAAAATTTCCTTGAGTGGGGCCCAAGTTAGTCTTCCCAGTGCCTCTTCGGCTGCCTCCAAAGCCACACGGCACAGATGGCCGGTCCACAAGACTTCACTATGTGCCGAGGGAGTGCTCAGTGCTGCAGAAGGAGGCAGGGGACGGAACGCTTGCTCCCGGGGCACGGTGGTTGGGACAGGCAGCTGTATCTCAGCCCTGAAGTTGTATTAAACAGAGGCTCACCTTTTGCCACGTGGGCCAGCTGGTCCCAGGACAGCCTAGAGCTGCCCACCCCTGGGGTCTGGTCACAGTGGGCTGAGGCCTGCCTCAGAAGGCTTTTTGGAGGAGCTGAGCCTTGGACATGGAGTTTCCATCTGGTGCCAAGGCAAGGCCCAAGTCTGGGAATCAGCCTGTATTTTCAGGGGTTCAAATCCCAGGTCTGCTCCTTCCTAGCTGGTGACCCTGGGCAAATCCCTTCACCTTTCCAAACCTGGGTTTTCTCATCTGTTAAATGGGGATCCAGACAGAACCCACTTCACAGTGTGGTGGTGACGATGGGTGGACATGTGCTTGCACAGTGAGCCCGGTGCACGTTTATCCTGCAAAATCAGGTCAGGACTAATGTCTCTTGCTGAGTTGTTTTTATTGTTTTTATCGAGCCTTTGAAGGGAACAAAGGATGGGGATTGGTATGCAGGAGACGGCAGGACTCATGAGAGGAAGAGGGCGGGAGGGAGAGCAAAGGCGAAGATGTGAGAGGGGCTGGTCGTTGTCTTGGCCACCCAAGGGGCCTGGCACCCCAGAGTAGCGCTTGGTGTGATGGGTGACCAGGCTGGGGACAGATCAGGGCCAGCAAGCCCCTGAAGGCCAGCAGCACTGTCCCTTCTCCTGTCCCCATGCCCATGCCCCTCGGTACCCCTCTCACCCAGTCCCGTGTGCCTCTGCTTCCCGCACCCTGCTGCGTCCCAGCCCACCATGGCCACGGCCATGGCCACGGCCACGCTGTGGAATTTCCAATTTTCAGCTAATGTGCGGGTCATGACAGAGGCTCAGAGGCCCTGGTCGGACATAATGGCAGAAGAATTGTAAATGTCGCCCTGAGTGAATGGCAATGAGGAAGGGCAGGGAGGGGACGTTTTCCATCGGCCGCGTGGCAGAGCCCGGGAATACATTTTTTCTCGGAGTGTGTCGCATTAGATTCCCAGAGATGCTCGGGCTCCAGGTACATGTCATTAGTAACAGTTCGGGCGATAATGAATCCTTTTATTTCTTTTCCTCACAGCTCATGAATACATAACAAGGCCCGGCTCAGGCGCATCTGGCCTGGGCCTCGAGCCTCCTGCCACCTAATCTCGTCCCGCTCCAATATCCAGGCGACCCAGCTGGGGCCTGCCTTAAAGGAGCCGCATGCCCTTTCCTGCCTGGGGACTCAGGCCGGCAGAGGTGGTGAGCCCTGGCCGAGGGTCGGGCACCACGGGAGACCCAGGACGTGAAGGGGTCCCCAGGTCCTGACTCAGTCGTGAGTACCACGCAGGGCACCCAGCAGGTACTAGGCAATGCTGCTCGGTGAACAGGGACCGGCCGGCTCGGGGAGGGCTGCGCGAAGCCTTCCTAAGACCACTTCGTCGAGGCCGGGCAACCTCTCTACCCGGTGGGATTGGGAGTTGGTGACCCCTTTTTACAGTGAGGCCTAGAAGTGTGGGGGCTTCATCTCAGACTCAGCAAGGTCCCCAAGCTCGTCCCCAACTGGCCATCGCCTAGGGAGGGTTCTAGGGAAGGGCGTATTATCAAGTGGTTCTTGGCTTTACAAAATGTTTGCTACCGAGAATTCTGTGTCTACGTTCGTCGTGAATGTGCGCACCATTATTACTTTCCTGAGCAAATGCTTCGTGGAAGAAAGGAAGCTTGAGTTTTTTCACAATTGCTTTCCCAGGTGTCTACAAACTTCGTTTTCAAAAACTTCGCTTCTTCCTCCTCACCCTTTTGACCCACTCTATTTTTCTTCATGGTCTCAATCGTATATCCTGTTACGTTACCGTTGTTCACTGTCCCACGGGGATGGGAGCTCCGTGAGCGCAGGGCCGTGGTTCTCAGCTGGACCCCAGCCAGTGCCAAGGGTGATGTGGGTGGTCAGCAAACACGTGCAGAATGACGAAGCAGCTTCCGCCACGGTCATGGTCACCGCAAGGCTGGGCTGCTGGACTCCACCAGCCCTAGGAGGATGGACCGGTGGCAGGCGGAAAGAGGCCCCGGGCCTCCAAATCTACAGGGCGACGTGTCTGGGACTCACTCTTGAGGACTCTCGGGCTGTGTCCAGGCCTGGGTGGGGGCCTCCTGGACGTGGTGGGGCGGATGGAGGAGAGAGGGAGCAGGCCTGCGTGGCTTCCTGGAGGGAGGAGTGAGGATGAGTTTAGACATTGAGATGACAGCCCTTCTCAGGATGGCCTGGGTCTCGACTCTCCCATGGCTCTCCCTCGGCCAGGGGGCACCTGCTCTCCAGAGCTCCAGCGTCCTGGTATTTGAAGGCCACTCTGATGTTGGGACGAAGCCCGGGACATCCCTACCGAGTGCCTGCCGTCTGCCAGGCAACACTGTGAGCACGTTAAAATGCTAAAAAACTCAACTCTTCTGAGTGGCAGGTGTTTTCGTGAGCCCCATTTCACCACAGAGACACAGAGAACTCAGGCCACTTGCCCATGGCTGCACAGCATCGAACGGCAGAGGTAGGATTTGAACCCAAACCCTCTGGCTTCAGCGTGCAGGTTCGTGATGACCAGAGACTGTCCTGCTTTTCTGATGCGGCTTCATAAGAAGCAGTATTATGAGTACCAGCCCCCCACAGCCAGCCAACCTCTCTTTCTGGATCTACTGAGCACTGAGATGCTCTCTAGAGTTTCGCTCCTAAATCCAAGGGGTGTTGGTGAGAAGTCTTGAAAAGACCAGGGGCCTGGGCAGCAGCACCTCGAGGTTAGCCTTGGGGGCCCGACAGTCAGGTAGACCTGGGTTACGGATCTGCTTGGGTCTGCTACGTACGGCTGTATGATTTGGAGCAAGCTATTCTGCCTCAGTTTCCTCATCTGTAAAACAGGGGTGATACGGTGCCACGTCAGAGGGATGCTGGAGGGAGCCTTGTGCCAACTCATGGGACACTTGTAAAGCAATGCCCATGATGTTCAGTAAGCGTTCGGTTATTTTACAAAAAAGCATGAGGGGGTAAGGGTGGGACTCCGGTTCGGGGTCCAGCATGGCCTCATCATGGTGCTCACCTGTCACCACCTCTTTTCTTTTTTTTTTTTTCTAAGATTTATTTATTGATTTTACAGGGGAGGGGCAGAGGGAGAGGGAGAATCTCAAGCGGACTCTGTGCTGAGCATGGAGCCCTACTTGGGGCTCGATCCCACGACTCTGAGATCATGACCCGAGCTGAAACCAAGAGTCGGACTCTCAACCGACTGAGCCCCCAGGTCTGCCCCCTGTCATCCACTCTCACCCCCTCCACTGTCCGCAGCTCCCCCATCCTCATGGTCACTCCCCACCCCCCACTGTCATTGTATTCCCACCACAGTCCCCAGCAAGTGTGGACCTGGGACCAGTGCAGGGGCCTGGAATACCTGCAGCCCCCTCGGGCCCAGGGCGACGGCACGCACCTGCCTTGGATGTGCTGACACCACGCCGTGCCACCAGCAAGGCAGACCCTGCGTGGGACTCAGGTCTGGCTGGGATCACCCGCCTGGCCGCACGCTCCTTCTCCAGGCTCTAACCGGATGATTACTGAATACCTACTATGTGCCAAGTCCTGGGGCTAAGTATTTTGCATTTATCATCTCAGCTAATGCTTGCAAAAATCCTAAGGGGAAGGCATCATTAGTCCTATTTTATAGACGAGGAAACTGGGGCTCGGGGAAGTGAAGTAATTTGCCCAAGGTCACACAGCAGGTATAAGGAAGAACCTGGACTCAAACCTGGGTCTGTCTTACCCCAAAGCCCATGATCTTAGCCACTGCCTTTCCTCTTGTCTCTGAAATTCCACTGCAGCTAGGAAGCCTTCCTAGACTGAAGGACAAAGGAGGAATAAGTGTCCCTTGTCCCCTTGCCATCATCTGTATCCAGTCATTTGTGGTCCGAGGCTTGTCTTATGTAGTCTTTGTGCAAATCTTGCACCAGGGCCAACCCCTCTCAGGGGTGTACCTCAGAGCCGAGCATCTGGAGGGCAGGTGGGAGCTGAGTGTCAATGCCTCTGTGTCCAGCCCTGCCCCTTGGGGTGCCAGCGCCCTTGGCCTTGACTTCACCATCCCTGGCTTTGCTATTTGCACTGTGCACTTGTGGGGAGAAAGCATCGTCTGGGGACGCCCACCCTTAGAGGAGCAAAAAGGTCTCAATCCCAGCCCCAGCTCGGCCACTTATTAGCTCTGTGACCTTCCACCAAGTGGCCCCTCTGTGACTCAGTTTCCTCACTTATTAAAAAAGGGCATCATAATGCTGTTTCCCATGCTTTGAGAATCGTGGTTACTCTGCGATTTCTTCTCTTGGTCCAGCCCTCCCCTGATGCAGTGACACCCCCACGGTGAGAACCCCCACCCATGCCCTGCACAACCCCACCGGCCTCACTGTTGACTTTGGCATTCGGCCCTCACCTGGCCTGCCGTGACCGGCCTGGAATTTCAAGCTGAATTTGATTTGACCTGTTCCGCGGGGCTGGCCCCTAAACCAAACCATATTCCTGCCCAGCCCTCTGCGCCCAGTGTCCCTCTGAGAGGAGGGGACGGAGCCTGGCTGGGCCACCGCCTGGGGCCACCTGCGCCAACCCCTACCCGGCGCTGCCTCCTGAACGAATTCCATAATCCTGCCTCCCGCCTGGGCCCAGCGGCTCAGGAAGGGTTCTCTGGCCGGCTCTGATCCCACCTTCCTGCTCAGCCCGGACCTGCAGCCCCTCGGCCCCTCACCCGCCCACACCAGGGCTCTTCTGAGGTTCTGAAACTCATTTAGGTCCCGTGCTCTGCTGCCTGGGCACCCCCCCCAGACCCCCAGCCAGGCCCGGTAACAGGATCCAGATGTTCCCTCCCCTGTCCCCAGGGTCCCTAGAATAATCCGTGACAGTTGGGGAGCCAGAGGGGGCAGGCAGAGCTGCAGGCACTGCTGGGGTAGAGGATGGAAATGGGGTGTGAGGCCCGGTGTCCAGGGCCGGTGGAGGGATCACCGGACATGCCCCGAGGCGGGCATCTCTGTCCCGCAGCTCCGCCCTCCCCCAGAAAGCAGCCTCGTCTCCCCAGGTGAGGGCGGAAGTTCCCGTGTTTGCTGGCTGCACGACCTTGGGGTGGCTGTGGACCTCCCTGGGCTCATCTTCCTCCCCCGCTGAACTGGCTCTGACCTCCAGCGTCGCTCGGAGACCACATAGGTGAAGAGCTACCTTGGCACGGGAGCCTGGCCCATAGTAGGAATTCACCAAACAGTCTTGGATGAGTCACCCCTTCCCTTGGATCTCAGTTTCCTCATCTATAAAATGGGGGTAGTAGTGCCTACCCTTCAGAGTTTCAGGGAGAGCTGGCACAGAGTAGGGTTTCAACTACCGGCAGGTGCTTCTCTCTTGCCTTCCAGTGTTGCTGGTCAGCACCCGTGTGGCCAAAGGAGGGGCGGTGCACCTCCCGGAGCCTACCTCCGGAGGTCTGGACTGGCTCTGGGGGGCCCTCAGCCGGTGGGGAACTCAGGACAGAGACCAGGTGTACCGCTAGGCCAGTCCCTTCTCCTGCCTGGCGCCAGCTCTCGCCTCTGAAATGTAAGATCTCTTCCAACCCCAGAACACAGTGGGTGCTCAGTACATACCTGCTAAACAATACTCAGAATGCTCCCCACCCTCTTCTTCCTTCCTCCTTCTTCCCCTTGCCCCCCAGAGGGCTGAGAGCCTCTTGGCCTGGCCCCTTCCCCCCTCCCCACCACAGGCACCCCTTTCAGTGCAGACAATCAACAGAGGTGGGACTGAGGACCAGGTGACAGGCAGGAAACCTGGCCCCAGGGGAACACATGGCCTCCCGGGCCCCCTGCAGAAGAAGCTGGCGGACAGAGTGGGAGCTTATGAGCTTTGGTGCAGTGGGGGCCTCAAAAGGTCACTCAGCCTCTCTCCGCATCTTAAATTCCTCCCTGGAAGTAGGATGAGAGTAGCTTCCAAGTCCTGAAGCTCTCGGGGGGTTGGGGGGCAGGTCCTGTGTTCTGTGTTCGACTCCTCCCGGGCCAGCTCTCCTCCTCCCACAGCTGCATCAGGGAGTCTCCGAGTGGACCCCAGGCGGCAGCTTGTTCGAGATGCAAATTACCCTTCTCCTTCTCAGACCCGCCGAATCTGGAACTCTGGAGCGGGGGTCTCTTGTCTGAGCGGCAAGCCCTTCCGACACGTGCTGGGAACGCAAGCATGAGAAGCAGAGACCTACATCACCTTTATCCCAGGACCACTGAGACCCTGAGTGAGACCTTCCCCTTCCATCCGGGACCACAAGGGGCTCCCCACACTTCCCAGTGTCTCCAGTGCTAAGGGCTATGCCCTTCCTGGGGCTGGAAGCAGCTGCTTTTTGCCAAACACCTGTGAGGTGTCTGCCAGCAGCTGCCCGCCCGGCCCCTAGAACATCCCCAGCCCACACATACCCAGTCTCCGTGATGGGCCAGGTGCCAGCCTTTGTAAGTGGAGGAGTGCCCAGCAGCCATCAACAGGACACTCTCTATGCCGCCCTCTACTTCGTGAGACAGTGAAATGAAGGGATTTAAAGCATCGATAGCCTGGGTTTGAATCCTCAGTCCTCCACTTTCCAGCTGTGTGTCCTCAGATACATTTCTTAACTTCTCTGTGTCTGTTTCTTCTCATCTTTAAAGCAGATACTAATATCCATTTCTAGGGTGATTGCAGGAATTAAAGATGATAATGTTGATAAGGCTGAGAACAACGCCTGTCACGTAGCATGCACCATATGTGTGTTAGAAACGATGGTTCTCCGGGCCCTGTCCACCCATGCCCTCAGCCTTCCCTGCTGCCCCTGTCCTCCATGTACCCTGCACATCAGCCAGTCTGGGCTGCTGGGAATCCCAGAGCTGGCCGGTTTTTTTTTTTTTCATGCCTCCATCCCTTTGGGCATGCTGTGACCTCTAACTGTGACCTCTTCACCTGGAAAACACCTGCTTGCTCACCCCTTCCCTCTGCCTTGCTCCCCTTCTCCCATCACAGGCCAATGGGCTTCGCTGCCTGCCCACTGCACCACATACACACGTGCATCCTCGGATCGCCCCTCCAGGGCTTCAGTCTCTGGGTGCTTACTGCTTAGCTGGATGCCTGCTTCCTCTCCTAGGCTCTAAGTTCCCTGAAAGCAGGGTCTGACTCTTTATCTCCATCTCCTGGGTCTGGCTTTTGGTGGGTGCTTAATAAAGGTTCATGGAGTTGAAATTAGGAGTGGATTATTAAAAAAAAAAGAATTAAAATTACAGGAGCTCACAAAGGTCTTCAAGATACAGTGAGTAAAACTTCAACCTGGCAAGAAAAATACATATGACGTGGACCCAGGTCTTCACTTTCTGCAAACCGCATTTCTGCATACGTGTTGAATGCATGGAAAGGAATCTGGAAGTGTAAATGGCAAAGTGTTAACAAGCATGGTGTTGGGCAGGAAGACTAATTTCAGTGGTAGATGAAGGGGGCTCCATCACCTTGTCTGAATTCTTACAGAAAGAATGAATCGAAGTCTTAGCTGCATGTTAAAAACAAATAAAACAGTTCTCCTGCTGTAAAAAGTTAGATGTGCAACCCTTCCGTCACTGCTTCAGACTCCAACAGAATGTGCCCTTTCCACCACAGGGCCTTTGCACTGACTGTTCTTTCTGTCCGGAAGGCACTTCCCCAGCTTCTAGGTGGCTGTCCCTTTTCCGTCATTCAGGGTTCTGTGTCAGTATAGTTTGCTGGGAGGCAGCTAGCCCAGCACCATCGCCCCCTGGCAGAGTGGCTCACCTCTTCTGCTCTAGAATAATCTGTAATGATTATTTTTGGTCTTTATGTGTTCAGTTGCTTACCACCTGTTTCCCCTTCCTAGAATGTGAGCTCTCTGAGGTCAGGAACTTTGGCCATGTGGTTCCCTGTTGCACTGCAGTGCCCAACAGAGCCTGGGGACATATTAAGTGCTCACGAAATATTTGTCGAATGAATAAACTCCCATTTAACAGCCCCTTTCTTGTTCTTTTTTGTCCAGTGGTGTTGACCTTCTCCCTCTCTCTCTTTTTCTCTCTCTAACTTCCCTAGTCTAAATCTTAACCATCAAATACATCCCTTCCCGTGGAGCCCCTTGGCTCTCCCTAACTCAGGCTCATTGCCTGATGGTGCAAACAAGCTTCTCAGGTAACGGCAGAGAAGAAACGCAAGTCAAACCGTGTGAAACCAAAAGCTGCTCAAGAGAGATGGTTCAGAGCCTGTTCTAATGAGCGTGTGGCTGGTGATGACTGCCTATTTGCGTGTGCTTTCAAGACCAACGTGCCCTTTGTTTTCCTTACATTTCAAAAAATTCCAGGTTTTATTTATTTAGTATCATGCATTCATGTGATTCAGAATTCTAAGGACAAAGGCAACTGTCTCTGTCCCCCTCTCCAGAGGTAACCAATGTAGCCAGCTTCTCGTGCAGCTTCCAGAGATTTCTCATGCATGTACAAGCAAGCACACTATGTATATTTTCTCCTCTTTAATACACAGATGCTGGTATACCACACACGTAGTTCTGCACTTTGTTATTATTATTTTTTCACCTCGCTGGATCTCTTGGAGCTCTCTCCATGCTCAGGACTACAGAGTATCCACATATTTCTTTACTGCACCAGGGAAAGGATCAGGGCTTTCTTAGGAGCAGTGGTCCAGTTGTTATTTACAGGCTCCTGCCTGGTGAGCTGTGCTTGGTGGTGGGGAAGGTCAGAGAGACTGGGATTGGATCCCAGTTCTGCACCTACCCCTGAGTGACACACTTAGTCAGAAGAACCTCAGAATGCCTGTCTCCTAAGGCAGACCTCCCCCCCGTCAGCTGTCACCAGGATTAAACAACGTGACACGTGTTGGGGTCTTAGCATATAAGGTGCATATAAGGGGTCTTCCATATAAGGTGCCTGATAAATGGTGGCTGCCATGACAGGTCATAATAATGATAAAAATAGGCATTATTGCCCAGTCCCTTCTGCTCAGCCAGGTGAGGCTTGCTGGAGGCTGTGATGCTGGTATCTTGTGGAAATGATCCTGAGCTTAGAAGGAGTCTTACCAATGGCTCATAAATGGTGCCCTTGGCACATTTGTGCAGGGAGGGCCCTGGGAAGGGGACACCCCACCCCATCGGGGTGTGGGGATGGGGGAGGCAAGGGTCGCCAAATGAGCCCACGAGCTCTCCCTGTGCACCATGGGGACAGATGTGGTGAGAGCTCTTCCTCTGCAGTGTTTCATTCATTTTTAGTCACTGGACACACTCAGGCTTGAAGTTTTGGGGAGTTTATTAAATTACGTGCCTCCATTTACCTCTCTCTGGCCTGGGGCAATGAACCAGTCTGCACAACGCCATTCTCGATGGTAGACCTGTGAGATTTCACCCCGCCCCTTCCAGCCCACCTGCCAGGAATGCTAACACGCCGGAGATCATATCACAAAGTCAGTTTTCTGTCCTCAGTTATGTGGATCATCACTGGGTTATCAACCCTTCTCTATGTTGTTGAAATGTTGTAAAGGTCCATTAAAATGTCTGCAAAGTAGCTCATTGAGTGGAGATACCATATTTTCCTAACTATCCCTCTATGGTTGGACCTTTGGGTCCTTCTCATTTTATTTCACTCTCCTGGCCTCCCCCTGGAGACAGCTTTGCCCCGTCAGAGGCTTTTCCCCCTGAGGCTGGGATTCCCAGGAGTGGAGCACCTTGGCCAACAATGATGATGTTTAAAGAACTTTATCTCCCACCCCATCACCTCCGCTCAGCTTTGTTTTATTTATTTATTTCTTAAGATTTATTTACTTATTTTAGAGAGAGAGAGTCAGGGAGAGGGACAGAGGGAAAGAGAGAATCTTAAGCAGACTCCCTGCTGAGTGCGGAGGCTGACACGGGGCTCGGTCCCAGGACCCTGAGATCCCATCCTGAGACGAAATCAAGAGTCAGATGCGTGACCGACTGAGCCACCCAGGCGCCCCTCAGCTTTGTTTTAATATGTGGGTTTGCAAATCCTGCCTTTCTAACAGGGTTCTGACACCAATTTCACATTTGTTTTGCCTGAAGCATCTCTGAAGTTCCTGAACCCAAGGCCATCAGGTGACTTCCCAAGGCGGCCAGGGTGGTCCTGGCAGGCTGGGTACCACCTGCTGTTGAGGCAGCACAGTGGAGGACAGACCCCCTTGCCACGTGCAGCAGACCTGTTTCCAGCTGTTCCCATCCACCACCCCGTCCCCGTCACTTTGTAGCTGTGCGATCTTCCAGAATATCTTAGCCACTATGAGCATCCGTGATCTTTTAAAACAGGGCTAACCCTCCACTCATCTGAATGTTGGCTGGTGGTTTCCGAACGCCGGTGCAGTGCTAAGTGGACTGTTCATTCACTCATTCGTTTACAGTAAACATTTAACTAATGCAGTGTCCGGCTCTGAGTTCGAGTCCTCATTCTCCACGGGTCCATCCCTACTCACTGGTTCAACAGAGCAGTGAGCTGGGCTCAGGTAGTCACGGGCTAGAGTCCTGCCTCTCTCAGTAATTAGGGGTGGGACTTGAATCTCTCTGAGCCTCTGTGATATCTTCTGGAGATTAGGAACAGTAGCGTAGCCAGTAAACACACAGTGTATACAGAATACTTAGTAAGCACCCAGCAAATGTTAGCTATAATAATAATTAGATGCTATTATATTACAGGAGATCTCAAACAACTTCTAAGGCGGTCATTCTGCCCCAGGACCAGGATGACCAAATGCCTTCAGTGTGTTCAAACTGCATGGGTGTGGAGGTAGGGGATGGGCTGATGTACGTGCCCCCAGAAAGGTTCCTTAGGGCTCGTTCATGGGGCTGCTTTGCGCTCCCAGGGGCAAGGAGGCCACCAGGGGCTGAGCCCCTTCCTGCCCGTGACTCAGAACCAGACACTCGGAACAGGTGAACTGAAGATTCAAGGACCTCTCTGGAGACCAGACAGACTGAACGTTGGAGCGAGGCAGTGCCCGAACGTTAGAATAATGTCATAATCAAGGGTGACGATGTTACCATGTTAGGATGTTAAAATGATTCAATGTTGGAATGTGTGGCTATTACAATAATAGAATGTTATACTAGAAGAACTTTGGCTTTGGAAGGGCAATTAAAAAGGATGTGGTCTTTTGCTGAATCTCCCAGCACACAAAGCTGCAGGAAAAAAAGGTAGTATGACTTTCCTAGGGCTTGGTGGGGGAGGGGGGTTTGATAGAATTGTGAGAGGGAAGATTCACAACTGAGCGGGCACCATTTTTATATTATGTGTTTTATCATTACAAATATACAAAACATATTATAAATACATAAATAGATATCATTATATAGCATTATATCTATTTATGTGTAAATTCTCTAATTACAGTTTGTCTATGCTAGTACACACTTGGGAACAGAATGCAAATTTAGAACGCATTTTTGAGATAAGGTGAAAAAAGTTTGACCATTTCAATGAATGTTGGTTTGGGATGGGCTGTTTGGGGTTATTTGCCCACCCCGAGTGCCCCAGGCGTGGGCACTCACGGTCCCTTTCCCCTTCCCTGGGAGGCTCATGGAAATGTGTGCAGAGGACTGATTTCAGATCAGCCCCTTCGTGCTATAGGTGAAGACGCGGAGGCCCAGAGACAGCCAGTGAGCTGGCCAAGCGCGTGGGGTCTTTGCAGAACCTTCAGTGGAACCTGACCTCCTCCTTCTGCCTTCCCCATGCCCTCCCACACCTTTACTGCCTCCACTGCTCCCTGAACCCTGGTCTGACTGGAGTGCCATGGAGGGCTTGGTAACCCTGCTTCCTGTACTTGGCATCCGTGAATTCTGGTTTGGACTAAAGCTAATTGTGTTCACATCATACTCAACCCATTAGCTGTTGACTTGCCTTGGGTTCCAAGGTCATATCTTATCTATGTCTTCACACTGAGAAAATAAATAATTGGGAACTGTGGTCATCTGGTCTACCTTGAGCACTTGAGTTTCAGTTTTGGGGAACCAAGAAGCTTGGGTTCAGATCCCAGCCCTGCCACTTCCTAGCTGGGGGATCTTGGGCAAATGACATAACCTCTCTGTGACTCAGTTTTTCCACTTGTTAAATGGGGTTAATAGTGACCTCATAATAGCATCATGGACATTAAATGAGATAAAGAGCCTCAGCGCGATGCCTGTAACAAGTAGGTGCTTAATAAACATTATGTTTACAATACTACTCTGTCATAAGAATCTCTCCTTCCTGCTTCCACCCCACTCCCAACGCTGTCCCCGGATACTCACACATGTATGTTTCATTACCCCGGGGTGTATTCCAGGCATAGAAACATGATTCACCCCCAAACACCAAAAATTTTCTAAGTGATAGACATTTTGGAGCTTTCTTGATGAACTAGGAAGATTTTTTGTTATACCTTAGCAGAAGCTGGAGCCACAGCATGAGACGGGCAGTTCCCAGCTGCTGAGGGCCTGCCATGTTCTCTCCGAGTTAATTCTCATGGCCTCCACGCACAAGTATCATCACCCCCATCTTACAGATGAGAAAACTGAGCAGAGACCTAATTGGCCAAGGTCGGAGAGCAAAAAAGCGGTGGAGACGAGACCGTGTAACCGCAGATGCTTGATCCTAAAACCCGTTTTCTTCCCACCAAGATATCCCGTTTTGCTTTCTGAGCCAGAGAATGACCCAGTCTTCATCTGGCCCTGGGGTCAGGAAGGGTGGGGGGAGATGGTGCGTAGGGTAGGATGTGGTCCAAGTTCACAAAGTCCCATGAAGTACCTTCCAAACAAACAGCTAGAAGTCATGGCCTTGGGTCCGGAATTGCTTTGGTAATTTCCTGCATTGGTCTGGGATACCTGGTTGTTTCCTCTGTAGAATGCTGAGCTTGTCCCTCATCAGCGAGGTCCTCCATGCCGGCCAGTTACAAGATGGGACCGCGTCAAAGCAGGTGGAAGCAAAACAAAAGCAAATATAAAGCAAGGGGCTCTATGTTCTGCTTCCTGATCATAGATGTTTCTCCTTAGGCTCCGTTTACATCTCAGAGAGAAAGTGGGAGGACAGCAATGCGGAGCCAGAAGAGGGGCCAGACTCTCCGCTAACCCAGGCTGAGCTGAGGAAGAGCTGGCCTTTCCCTGGAGGAGGGAAAGGCCCCATATAGCTGGCCTGAGAGAGAGAAGTGGGACCACACAACGGAGTGGAACCAAGTCCCAAGGGCAGCGGGGGAGGGGAGGGTACCGGGAGTGGAGAAGCCCACCCAGGAAGCCGTGGGTCAGGGCAGGAGGCTCAGAACCAAGACCAAGAACCAAGGGGGAGGTCGAGGTGGGCTTTTAGGCGATCTGATGCCTCAAGAGGTCCACCCAAAGCTCAGACCACAGGGATGGGTCGTTCATGATGATAGGCTTACAGACACAGGAAGAGACGGGTTGGCCTAAGAATGACCTTCATCAAAGTCACCCAGCTTGGGCAGGGGACAGAGACCCCCTGCCCTGGGAGCTGAGACCCACTGACCACCTCCCCTGTCCACTCCTGCAGAACCCCAAAGTTCCTTGTCTAGCCCATGGGGCTGGAGCGAGCTCCAGGCACTGCCGGCTCATCCTTCGTCTCCAGCCATAAAGAGACAACAGAATGGAAAAATAATTAAAAAATAAGAGCAGCAGTGGCGAGGGTGTGTTGGTAGGGGGGAGAGCTGGGGGCTGTGGAAGCGATTTCCAGAGAAGAGACGGGTGGAGGGTTGGAGTGGCTGGCGTTGAGATAACCAACAGATGCGATTCTTCAGATAAGCGTAGCAATTTAGATAAATCTCAGGCTTTGGAGCTGGTCGCCTGCGTCCCTCTCCTCCGTCTGCCTTTTTTCAATTTTATCTCTGAGCCAGGGGAGGGGGAGGGCAGGGAACTCTGAGGGGTGAGGAGGTGGGAGGAGGGGAGGGCAGGGAGGGGGGCCAACTTCATCTTCGGGGACTTTGGCTTTTCTTTTTAATGTGTTTTTCCCAGAAGGTGGGAAATGCCAACACACACTCGGAGACCTAGAAGGCGGCCTATGTTTTTTAAAAAGCGGCGGACAAAAATCAAAATATTTGAAAATGTATTTCATGGTAATTATGTCATATTTCATGGGCTGGTGCCACTACTGAAAGAGAGGCTGAATGCCTTAATTTGTATAGAAATTGTAATCATTTGTTCATTTCAAGGTGAAAATTGCATTTTTTAATTTAAATTGTATCCTGCACGATAGTCTATTATCTAGTAAAATTGTCTCCATGTCGGAATGCCTTATATGCAGCTGCAATGCTTGTTACAAATCCACTTATATTCATAAAAGCAGGTGGACATCTCAGGAAATGGAAGCCGTTGTGTGTGCGTGCGTGTGGACGTGTGCGGATGCGTGTGGATGCGGTGGCCCCTCTCGCCCAGCTCTCACTCCCGCTTTCTCGGCCCCCTTCCGCCCCCCACCTCTGACTCTCATGTCAGCATTTCCAGATCCACTTAACAAATGAGCGTTAGTTGGAATAAATGAGGAATAAATACACAGTGCGGAAGAGCAAGCCTCAGTCCGAGTCTGGGGGGCCGGGGAGGGCTGGGTCTCCCCCTTGCTGTGCGCCCTTCCCTGGGCACCTTGCCGCCTCGATCCCCACTCTGGGCCTGACCGCCCAACTCTGAATGCTGGTTCTGCCCCTGGCTAGCGGTGGGACCTTACACAGATTCCTAAAGAGCTTCTGGGACTTAGTTTCTTTGCCTTTAAAATGGGGTAACAACAAAATCTACTTCTGGTTGTTGTCAGCAAGCCATGGCCGGGGCGGGGGGGGGGGTGCCAAATCCGCCTGCCATCTGTCTAAACAGTCTGCCAGCTGAGAGTGGCTTTTACATTTCTTAGTGGGGGGAAAAAAGAAATCAAAAGAAATGATAGGAAATTACCTGAAATTCAAATTTAAGTGTTAACACAGACATGCTCATGTGTTTACACATAGCCGCCCTCCTGCCAAATCAGAGCTGAGTAATTGTGACAGAGACCGTATAGCCCACAAAGCAGAAACTACGTCTTTATGGACAAAGTGTGCCCATTCCTGAAATAACATAAGTGAAGTGCTTAGCGCAGTGTTTGACGTTTCTAGGCATCCATCCTCATTATTGGCTGGGGACTTAAGGGAGTTTGAGTGTCTGGAAGAAAACCAACCAACCAGTATTTCTGTGGCAACAGTTACCATCTCCTTGCTTACATATGTGGTATGTACTGGTCAAAGATACAGAGTTTCTCTCTGGAGCAATAACTGGAAATGGGGACCTTGTTTTCCCAGAGGAATTTCATCCAGAGTTTTCTTGAAAATTCTATGACTTTTTTTTAAATCCCTGGGATGTCAAAGGGGTTCTGGACCAAGAGTTAGCTACTCTGTCCATCCATTATTCTGGGGCTTAGTTTCCCCACCTGTGAAATGGGTCCCTTCCAAGGGCACCTGGGTGGCTTAGTCGGTTAAATGTCCAGCTCTTGATTTTGGCTCAGGTCATGATCTCACAGCCATGGGATCAAGCCCGAAGTAGGGCTCCACACTCAGTGTGGAGTCTGCTTGAGATTCTCTCTCCTTCTCCCTCTCTCCCACCCCCTGCTCGCATGCATTCTCTCTGTCAAAATAAATAAAATCTTAAAAAAAAAAATGAGTCCCTTCCAGCAAAGGGTCCAGCTGCAAGTGCCTTATGACATGTATTTCTCCAACCCGAAAATCCTTGCCCTCTCCCTCACAGGGTTATGGGGGAGTGCGAGAGATGGTGTGTGTCAAAATGACTCAGAAACTCTAGAGATCCATGCAACTGTTATTTGAGGATTCACCTTTCCCCAGGAGTCAGGTCGGGGATGACTTGCCCAAGGCCACACTGGAGAGAAAGTAACACAGTTGAGGTTAAGGCCAATGCTTGGTGTTACGGACTGGATGTCTGGACCACCCCCCAGTTCCTATGTTGAACCCCTAACCCCACTGCGATGGTGTTTGGAGATGCAGCCTTTGGGAGATTATTGGAGTTAGATGAGGTCATAAGGGTGGCTCCCCCACTATGGGAGCAGCGCCCTTCTAAGAAGTGGAAAGACGCCGGAATCCTCTCCATGCGCACACACCAAGGAAGGGCCCCGTGAGCACACAGCTGGAAACGGTCTGCAAACCAGGCAGAGAGTTTGCACCAGACCCCAACAACGCTGGTACCCCAATCTCAGACTTCCAGCCTCCAGGACTGTGAGAAAATAATCATTTATTGTTTAAGGTGCTTTGTTATAGAGTCCAAGCAGACTGAGACACCCAGGTTCTTACCCTCCCCTCACTTCCTCCCTGGATGTATTTTATGAAGGGAAGAGAATGCTAGCCTTGTGTGGCCTGGAGGAATCCAGGGTACGAGGGAGTCACGGTGGGGCTCTGGGGCCTCAGTTTCCCATTGGTTGTCAATACCAGCTGTGGGACAGAATCGACAGGGGAGCTAAAATAACAATAACAATAATAATAAACATTCCTGAGCGCCATTCCCAGAGGTTCTCATTTATGGGTCTGGGAGGGGCCTGGACCCCAGTGTATTTAGTGCCCCTCCCCCCATGACTCCATACAGAATATTCCCTGGGGGGAGGCCCACCCCTAAGCAGCAGTCCCCTGAGCATGAGACCATTTCAGCCCTTCCCTTGAGCCCAGGGGAAACAAGGGGCAGCGAGGGGAGCAGTTCACATGGCACATCCCTGTGCCCCATCCCCAGCCAGAATTCCTGGAGGGCTCCCAGGGCTCCTGCCAACTCTGGGGAGTCTGGGAACATGGCAATAATTCAACTGGGATGGATCCTGGGGCTGGGGAGCTGGAACCCGGAAGCCCGAGCTTGCGCCTCCTCTCCAAGAGCACCTGCTGTGTTCAAGAGCAGTCTACGAGGGTGGCATGCTCTCCTGGCCATCTTCCAAGCATGGTTCCGCATTCACAGGGGCATTTACCATTTCCTGTGGGTCTGCTCCGTTCTAGATGCCTCGCCAACCACCTGCCACGATGAGGACCTCACCAGTCGCTCTCCTGTCCTGCCTTCTCGTGCCATTGTCCCTGCTCTCCTCTTGCCCCCTCTGTTCCTTTGCATGTTCCTTCACTGGATTCCTCTCGCTTTGGCCTCAGATAGCTGGAGCACCTGCAGCCCGGTCCTTGACTTGCTTTTCTTCTTCTGTCTCTACCTTACTCATTTCCTAAGTGACCTCAGCCAAACTGAAATACCGACCAAGTTTCCCACGTCACCCGCTGAGCGCCCTCCTCTCCTGCACGCTCCACAATGGCCAGGTGCTGCCGTCTCCACACGGGGCCCCTAGGCGGTTCTCCGCTCCCACCTGTGGAACCCCTGCCCCACTCCCGCCTGGCTCCTTCCCAGTTTTCCCATCTCTGTAAATGACCTCTCTGCCACCTACTTTTTAAGCCAAAGCCCTGGCCAGTTGCCTCTCACTTCTCCATTCTACCCCCTTCCACATCCCAGGTCATGAGCAGGACTGGCCAGCAACTCTTCCAAAATCAGTCCCGAATCTTCCCTCTCCTCCGCACCACTGCAGCCACCGTTGCTGGGCTGGACAAATGCCACAGGCCCCTGGCTTCTTGAGGCCGGCTCTTGTCTCCCCACGGGCTGCTCTCCATCCAACTGTCAGACAGATTTTTCATTTCTTTTTTTTTTTTTTTGAAGATTTTATTCATCTATTTGACAGAGAGAACGAGCAGCAGAGAGAGAGGGAGAAGCAGACTTGCCGCTAAGCAGAGAGCTTGACAGGGACTCGATCCCAGGACCCCAGGATCATGACCCGAGCCGAAGGCAGATGCTTAACTGACTGAGCCACCCAGGTGTCCAGATAATATTTTCTTGACATAAATCAGATCATGCCATTCAAGACACCCCTGTGGCTATCATTCACTCTGGAAATAAAATCCGGCCTCTTTGTCAGGCTCTACAAGGCCCCTGCCCATTTCACCCTTCCCATCTCCTACCCCAGATGAATGACTGATTGACCACCTAAATGAGCAGACGAATGAATGAATGAATATCCTGGGAAGGGCCTGGGCTGGGAACTGAGAGGCAGGGACACAAGCCCAGTTACTCTGGAACTTAAGACAATTCCTTTTGCTCTCAATATTTGTCGCAATAAAATCTCCTGTGAAGTAGGGCCTGTTATACCCATTTTATAGATGGAAAAGGGGAGTCTTGGAGGGGTTCCGTCCCAGGCCAGGGTCACCCACTAGTAACTAAGAGGGGTAGGATTTGAACACAAGCCCATGTGGTTCCAAAGCCCACACACCTTCCACTGTGCTTCTGCTCTGACTGTACCTCCCACCTGAGACCCCTCCCCTTGTCTCCAGGTTGAGGCCAGAGCCACATCGAGCTGCTGCTGGAACCGCGCCCCCCCGCCCCGACCTGACTCCGACCGGGAGCGGGAGCCCTCGCTCTGCAGAACCCTCCATCCATCCCCCAGGACCTGGCCACTCCCAGACCAGCTGCACGGGCTTAGAGAGGGCACTGCATCAACCACAGCGTACCGGAAGGCCACATCCAGCTGTCTTCCTGAAAGACCAGCTCAACTGCCACTCTGGAAAAGATGGAAAAATTCCATTAACTTAGTGGGTTTGGACACAGTGTAGGATGGCCGAAACCTCTGTCTCCCAGCCTCTGGGCAATGGAGCTAACCCCTCCTGATCCCCTTCCAATCCAGTTTCTCAGCCTCGGCACTATTGACATTTAGGGTCAGATAACTCTTTGTTGGGGGCTGTGCTGTGCTTCGTAGGGGGTCTAGCAGCATCCCTGGTCTCTACTCACTAGGTGCCAGGAGCAATCCACTACCCAGCTGTGACAACCCAATGACCTTCAGACTGCCAAACCTCCTGGGGCGCCACTGAGAAGCGCAGCTCCCATCTTGGTGTAGCCTGGTCCTTATCTGCCCTGTAACTGTGTGCCCTACAACTAGCTTCCAGGACAGGAACTGTTCTCCTAGATCGCACCTCGCCACGCTGCAGGCTTCCAAGGTTAGTGACTCATGTTGAGCACCTGCTAAGTGCCAGGCGTTAAACATCTAACACAGATGAACTCACTCACTCCTTACAGCAGCCCTCTGGGGTAAGTATGATTATTATCCCATTTTACAGATGAAGAGACGCAGGTCCAGGGACATTGGGCGAGTCACCGACGGAGCCATGTTCCTGTAGATGGCGCGTGCCCACAGCCACGTTCTCACTCAATCCTGGCAACTTTGCAGGTCACGGCGTGGTGTTGCTCAAATTCCAGAGGAGGAAACTGCAGTTTGTGCAGTTCCCACACTCCCCCCTTGAGCCCCCAGTCATGGCAATTGGCATAGTCAGAGTTTGAACCCCAACCCTTACGGTAAAGCCCATTATCTTCCCACCACTCCCGGCTGCCTTTTAGACTCATAAATACGCTTCCAACTTGACAGACGCTTGGAGATCGTTCCCTTATTCAACAAATATTAATTGATGTCTACTCTACACCACACCCCGTGGTGAAGAATGTGGGCTCTTCTGGGACCCCTGGGTGGCTCAGTCAGTTAAGCATCTGTCTTCAGTTCAAGTCATGATTCCAAGGTCCTGGGATCGAGTTCCGCATCAGGCTCCTTGCTTGGTGGGGAGCCAGCTTCTCCCTCTCCCTCTGCCTGCTGCTCCCCCTGCTTGTGCTCTCTCTCTCTCTGACAAATAAATAAATAAAATCTAAAAAAAAAAAAAAAAGAATGTGGGCTCTTCCTTATCTTTTAGAGACAGGTGCTGACATATCTAAAGATGAAATGATGGGGACTTGGAATTTGCTCCAAAGTAGCCCAGGATGTAGAGGGGAGATGGGCGAGGGTACTGAAGAGATGAGCTTGGAGTGGGGAGTTGATAATTACTGAAGCCAGTGGATGGCTACATCTTGTGATCTACTCTCATGAAATTTTCCATCGTACAACGCATTTTGCAATGTGGACGCTGATTCCTTGTTTGAGTTCAAGTCCCAATTGCACTACCTAGGGCGTAATCTTCTGTAATTCTCTTTGCCCCTCTAGATCTTGGTTTTCTCATCTGTGAAGTAGGGGGCTAGTAATTTGCAGCTCACAGGTCGTTGTGGGGATTAAATGAGAAACAGAGAGCGCAAGCCCGTTCCTGCACAGAGCAGAGACCTGGTCAATACCATGGCTCCCGGGGGGTCATAGCAGATCCTCATTCACTGTCTACAGGGGCAAGTGGGGAAACCAGTCTCGCCATAGAGCTGATCCTAGTGGTGTCCTTGTCCTCCTCCAGCCGGGGTCACCAGGGAAGCTCTGAGCCCTGTGATGGCCTTGGAGGGACTGTAACCCAGAGTTACCCACAGAGAGAGGAGGAGACAAAGCTCCTAATCCCCCTAAAGAAGCCTGACTCTGTGCAAGTCTGTCCCCTTTGGCCCCAGCATGCCGAGGCCTTGTCTGGAATTCCTGTGGCCGAAGTGCCACCTTCCCACCCATCCAGCCCTCTGCCCTCTCTTCTTCTGTGCTCCCTCGGGCCTGACCTCTTTCCCTCATCAGCTCTCTGGACCACTTCAATTATTCCCATGTTCCCAGACTCTCCAGAGTTGGCGTGAAGCACTCAGATTCCTCCAAGAATTCTGGCTGGGGATGGGGCATGGGCGGGCGTGCCATGTGAACTGCTCCCCTCGGCGCCCATCCGCTTCCCTGGGGATCGACTCATGCACGCAGGACTGCTGCCTGGGGAATGGGCCTCCAGCCAACAAGTATTCCATGAATTGCCTTACATTTCCCAGAAGGCCTTGCACTAGCAAGTTGAAGCCATGTGGCCAATTCCATACGAGAAAATGATGGTGTAACTTCTGAGCTGAGGCAGCTAAGAGCCAGCTTACCCCAGCCCCCCTTCTATTCCCTGACTATGAAGACCCAGGAGGCCACACGTTCCAAATGGTATAAGAACAAAAAAGAGAAAACAAACCCTTCCTGTGTAGGCCCGCTGAGATTTGGGGTTTACGTGTCCCCACAGCAGAGCCAAGCCTCGCCTGGCTAATATGATAGGGCCTTTAAAGGGGTCAGCTGCACCTCCAGAGGGTCTGGAGACTAAAAATGATCTACGTGGGCAATCGGACATGTCTCCCCAATAAAATCTCTGCACGCCAAGACTCAGATGAGCTTTCTTGGTTGGCGATAGCCTGCGTGTATTGTTATACCCCGTTGCTGCAACGGGTTATCACTGGCTTTGAGTCCGCAGGACAAGAGTTTGGAGCCCCTTCCCCCCATATCCCAGCATGCATCTCTTTCCCAGGCTGCTTTTTTCTGCATCTCTGTGCTGCTGTAAACCATCACCAGGGCTGTAACACCTTCAGTGAGCCCTCTGAGTCCTCGCAGGTGATCAAACCTGAGGGTGGTCTTGGGCACCCCCAAACTCTGAAAGAAATGAGTATCAGAAGTGAGGGTGGACTTGCGGACACTGTCTTTGCCTTCCTCTGTCATGGAAGAATCCTACCCGAATGTGGTACCAGGCAAAAGGACCCGTGTACCCCGGAGGTGTGAGTCAAGGGCCAACCTGTCTTCTGGGAACACAATCACAGATGAGGAATGTGGTGATGGAGGTCACCCCTCGAGAGCACGGTGTTGTCCAGAAGGGCTCGATGCCTGCCCCCATCCCACTCCCAGGTGTTTAGGCCATCCCGTGAGGGGGCTGGCGCCGATGTTCAGCCAGCACTGCTTATGGGAGTGGAAGCAGAGGAGAAATTAGATGGACTGTTACCTAGCACACAGAGGTGAGGCTCAAATATAGTCCCATGGACGAAGTTCAGAGTCACCCAAACATGGGAAGAAGCAGAAGGAAATCTACAGCACAAAGATATTTATGTAAATTCTTCACACACACACACACACACACACACACACACACACACAAAGGTATTTTTCGGCAATCTAAAGATGTACATTGAACATGGAAGACGCTAAAGAATGAAGAAAATGATCAACAAAATAAGACCATGACAATTACATTTGATTAGAGCTTACAGCAGAACTGGGGTCCACTTGTCTCATCTCTTTGGGGAAGTGTTCGCCTTGGGCTGCCCCCTTTCCTGGCCTTCACCTCAAGCGAGTTCACTGGCTGGCATCGATTTCGATATAGTTCCTTTTGGTTTTGTGCCTCGTGTCTCCCACCTGCCTTCAGCACCCCACGAACCCAGACAGATGGCTAGATCTCGATGCCTCCTCCTAGCTAGTCAAGGGGTCTCAGTCCAGATTGCAGCTTAGAATCACCTGGGACACTTAAAAATTACTTGCATCCCCGCTCCCCCGCCACAATGCTGATTCAGTTGTCTGGGATGGGGTTTGGCATTGGCCCTTTGAATAGCCCCAGGTTGCACCCGTGGATGGGAACCACTGGGGTGGGTAGTCCTCGTTCGGGCTTCCCTCGGTCAGAGCCTGCTCTCCTGCCACTGACATCATCCACATGTCTCTCCCCAGCTCAGCTCTTTCTAAAACTCCTTGAACAGGACCTGGCATAGACTGGCCTCTCAGGGGAAGGTTTCTTTGAGAGGAGCTGTTTTAAACCTGTTCAAACAGATGAGTCACACACATCTTATTCAGCTCAGCCTGGTGCTGCAATCATATATAATTTTTTTTTCAGCTGATCCCAGGCTCAGCTCTTAATTCCCACCTGGATCTTAGACCTCTTACTTACAGAGGAAAAAAGAGTCGGTTTTTTTATTTTTAAATTTTGAAAAGCTGGGATCCACCCCCTTGCCTGGGAGCCCACTGCTTTATGTGGAGTCCATGGGTTTGAGGCAGTAAGTGGGTAAGGGCAGGCTCTGGGGTCATTCGGGCCTGGGCTTGAGGCTCCCCAGGCATGAGATCCAGAGCAGGACACCAACTGCTCATCATAAAGTGGGCTGACTTGTGAACGGGGAGAGAGAGTATATGCAGAGTGCTTAGTGCATTATCTAGCACAAATAAAATGTATCATTAATTTAAAAAAGTATTCTTACCACCTTCTTTTGGAGGAATTAGACACCTCCAAGCATTAAGACTGCCTGCAGAACCAGGGACCCAAGAGGGCACAGAAGCTTGGGGCCAGCAGGCAGAGGGTTTATGCGGAACTTCAGGACCAGTGGTCGTATGGACCCCATTTACCCGCAGGTGGGACAGAGCTAACCTGTCTTTCTGGCCAGAGGATCATGGAAAAAAAGTTCCCATGAGCCAGAGTGTGTGAGAAATCTCTGGGGTTTTTACAAATGGATTTTTCAACCTCTGCCCTGCCCCGAGACCAACCCCTTTGGTGCAGAGCATTGAGGTGATGGCAATGGTGGCAAGTGGATCTCTAAAATCCAGAGAGAAAACCTGTCCGTCTGGATGGAGGAACCACACAAAGGGGCCCCGGGTTGTGAAGAGTGTGGAAGGAGACGCAGAGTTCAAAAAATATATCTATTTCTCTTCTGTGTCTTCTCCCTGAAGGCAGGTCTAGTCACATGCTACTGTGACGGTGTGGGAAGCTAAACACTAACAGAACCCCATCTTTCTGACCAGAAGGACCAGAAAAGAGGGCCCAGGGGATATAGGGAAAATCTCCAAGAGGAAAGAGATGGAGAAGAGGAACCCTTAAATCTGTGTATGAATTGACATAAATACTTGCCTCACCCTCAAGCTATGAGTGCACAGAACACACATTCAAACGAAAACAAAACATAGCCAAGGCTTTGAGGATGGAAAGATGCTACAAACCACGACCAACCCCTGAGTAGCACATGAGTGGGATAGACCCAAAGGCTCTGCACACTGGGCTCAAGTTGAAACTGCTCTTGCCAGAAGGCAAGACAGATCTTGAGATCTGAACTCAAATAGGTTAATTGTCTGCTAAATTAAAACAGCCACAGAACAAAACACAACAAAAACCCCATTCTCCAAAGGATTTTAACAGGATCCAGAGTCCCACAGCACAATGTTTCAAAAGCCCAAAATTACTTGATGTATCAAGAACCAGCAAACTCAAACAATTCTCAAGGAAAAGGACAATCGGTAGATGCTAACCCTGAAAGTGACCCAGAAATTGGAATTATTAAAGATTTTAATATGGCTTTTATACCTGCACTCCATGACGTAAGGTGAACATTCTTGAAATGAGTGGAAATATAGAAATTCATAGCAATGAAATAGACACTACAAAAAAGAACCAAATAAAAATTTTGTAACCAAAACATACAATATCAGAAAAAGAATAAAAATCACTGAGGGTGCATTTAATAGCAGGATGGAGATAACAGAAAATAGTCACTGAATTTGAGAAATGATTTAATCTGAAGAACAGAGGAAAAAAAGATTGAAAAAAAAATGGACAGAGCTTCAAAGACCTGTGGGACAAAATGAAAGATCTAGTATTTTTTTTTTATCAAAATCCCTGAATAAGGGGAATAAGAGATAGATACAGGAAAAATATTAAATTTAAAAAAATGATGGCTAAAGATTTCCCAAACCTAAGTGAAAAAACATAAATTTACAGATTCAAGAGGTCAGTGAGTCCCAAAGAGGATAAGCTCAAAGAAAATCATGCCTAAACACAATCTAATCAAACTCCTGCAAATAAAAGATAAAGAAAAGGCTTCAAAGCAGAGAAAAACTACATTTACACAAAAGGGAGCAAGAGTTCAAATACCTGTGGATGTTTTGTCATAACCATAGAGGCCAGAAGACATTGGAACATCTTTTCTGAAAGAAAACAAACTGTCGACCCAGAATTCTATACCTAGTAAAAAAATCTTTTGGAAGTGAAGATGGAAATATATATATTCTTGGATGAGGGAAAACTAAGAGAATTCTTAACCAGCAGACATTCTCTAAAAGAAAGAGTAAAGGAGGTTCTGGCCGCAGGGAACTGATACCAGAGGGTATCTTGGAAGTTCAGGAATAGAGAAAAGGCAACAGAAATGGGAGATATCTGGGAAAATATAATAGACCATTTTTCTCCTTTTAAAATATAACTGTTCGAGGGAAAAGTATAATATTGTTTGGGAGTGTTCAGTGCATGTACATGTAATACATATGTCAGCTATAAAACCAAGGGTTGTAAACTTCCATATTTTATTTGAAATTGTAAAATATTAACTCTAATTAGACTGCCAATGATAGGTATATAATAATCGCTAGGCCAATCACTAAAAAATATTAAAATATGTGCCAAAAAGCCAACAGATAAACTAAAATGGAACACTAGAATATGCTTAAATGATCCAAAACAAGGAAGAAAGAAAAGAGAAATTTAAAAAGGAGATTACAAACAAAGAAATAAGATGGTAGACTTAAAACCAATTACATCAATTATACATTAAATGTAAAAGGTCTAAATATAGACCTGAAGGACAGAGATTGTCAGATTCTGACAATGCCGTCTATAAGAAAACTGTTTCAGTATTGTATAATTATACTCTAAAAATTTTACTGTCCAGCTTTTATCCATTCAATATTTATCAAAAGCTCAGTTGGGAAAAAAATCATGTTAAGTGTGATTTTTTTTTTTTTTTGGTGGGCTTACACTCTCTCTTTAGTAATTCCAAATGATCCTTGGATCAAGTGAAGTCATCAGAGAACCCAGTGTCTAGATTATATCCTGTTCTTATCTCTCCCCACCTGCCAACAGGGTTACTTTTACTGAATTACCATCAACCTGTACTGAAGACCTTTATAAGAAACAATTCCTGAAGTACAAATCAAAACCACAATGAGATACCACCTCACACCAGTCAGAACGGCTAAAATTAACAAGTCAGTAAACAACAAATGTTGGTGAGGATGTGGAGAAAGGGGAACTCTCTTACACTGCTGGTAGGAATACAAGCTGGTACAACCACTCTGGAAAATGGTATGGAGGTTCCTCAAAAGTTAAAAATAGGGCTACCTCATTACCCAGCAATTGCACTACTAGGTATTTATCCAAAAGATACAACCATAGTGATCTAAAGGGGCACCTGCACCCCAATGTTTATAACAGCAGGGTCCACAATAGCCAAACTACAGAAAGAGCCCAGATGTCCATCACCAGATGAATGGGTAAAGATGTGGTGTATATATATACAATGGAATATTCCTTAGCTGGCCATTTGCAATGATGTGGATGGAACTAGAGGGTATTATGCTAAGTGAAATAAGTCAATCAAAGAAAGACAATTACCATATGATTTCACTCATATGTGGAATTTAAGAAAGAAAACAGAGAAGCATAGGGGAAGGGAGGGAAAAATAAAATAAGATGAAATCAGAGAGGAAGACAAACCATAAGAAACTCTTAACTGTAGGAAACAAACTGAGGGTTGCTGGAAGGGAGGTAGGTGGGGGGGATAGGGTAACTGGTTGATGGGCATTAAAGAGAGCACATGATGCAACGAGCACTGAGTGTTATATACAACTGATGAATCACTGAACTCTACCTCTGAAACTAATAATACACTATATGCTAATTAATTGAATTTAAATAAAATAAAATAAAATTTTAAAAAAGAAAAAAAAAGAAACAATCCCTCACAACACATCTTTTATATTTCGGGAGTTTATTCTTGAGTTCTTATTTTCAACATCACACTGTCCTATTTAGAAGACACCAGGGAGAACTATCCTTTAGCAAGTTTCTTATTTTCTCATTGACATCAGTACTTGTGTAACTCATCAGTTTTCCTATTATCCATTAGCTGCTAGGAAACTACAGGCATCTCCCTACAATGTTAATAAACATTTCTACAATAAAAGATCCAAGGGTCGCATAAGTTTGTGAAACACAGGGCTAAAGAAAGGGAAATTGTTTCTTTATTCTGTGATCTCATGTAATCTTCACAATTGCCTTGGAGGTTGGTACCATCGTTATGCCATTTTTATAGATGATGAGAAAATTGAGTCCTTAGAGAGACTACTTGCCCAAGGTTAGGTCATAGTGGCATTAGGATTGGAACATGCTGTTTGATTTCAATCTATTCTCTTAAAACCATAGGCAAATCATGTATTTAAAACACCTGGCAAAAGCAAATGTTTATCCATATGACATAGGCAGCTAAAGAGCTGGCCTTAAGGGCTAGCTTCACAAAAGAAGGGAGTTCTGTAGGGTCAGGTGGATGTGGCCCAGCCCAAAGTATCAAGGAATCCAGCCACCCATAGCCCAACACTTACCTAAGCTCTTCTGCCTGGGAATGCTCCAGTTCATGTCAGTTTTACCCAAAACTGTTCCTCATAAACCACAAACTTCATACTGGTATCTGCTCCTCATCCTGACTTCTCCCAGTTCCTACTTTCCTTTCTTGGAGATCTGTTCTCCATGGACCAATTTGTCAGGGCTGGGAAAGGGGGCTCCATGGGCTTCAAATGTATGTTGTAAGTAACTGCTTATGGTCAGCTGTGTACCAATGGACATGGAGGAGGTAGAACCAGACAGAGGGATTGTGTGTGTGTGTGTGTGTGTGTGTGTGTGTGTGTGTGCTGCATTTCCCAAGTACTGGGTCCTAATTCTTAACTCCTCTGCAATAGACATCCAAACTTTTTCTATGCCTCAAAGTACGTGGAATGGACTTCCCGGTCCCTTGATCTTGGGCTTGACCATGAGATTTGCCTTCGCCAATGGGATGTTAGTGGATCTGACAAGAGAAAAAACTTGAAGTGGGGCTTGAAATGGGACCCCCACAATGCCCTTTGAACTCTGGTGATCTATACTCATGGCCCAGTAGCAACCTCATTCATAGGCCCCCTAGAACAAATATCATCAGCCCTAGAGCCTAAAGTCCTCCCCCCCCAGCTGTATTAGTTTTCTATTGCTGCATAACCAATGACCACAAACTTAGTGGCTTAAAACAACCACCTTTTTTATTATCTCACAGTTTCTGTAGGTCAGAAGTCTGGGCACAGCATAACTGTCCTCTGCTCAGGATCTCACCAGGCTGGAATCAAAGCATCACCAGGGTCTGTGATCTCATCAGAAGGCTCAATTATGGAAGAATCTATTTCCAAATGCATTCAGGATGTTGGTAGAATTCAGTTCCTTGGGTAAGACTGGAGTCCCCACTTTCTTGTTGATTGTTGTCACTCTCAGCTCCTAGAGGGTACCCTAATACCTTAGCAATGGCCCTGTCATGATATAGCAGCTTACTTCTTAAAGGCAGTAGGAGAATCTCACTGCAGTCCACTGTGATGGAATCTTGTGTAATGTAATGTAATCATGAGAGTGACTATACCATCATCTTTGCCAGATAGTGTAACCATATCAAGGTAGTGACCTTCCATCATATTCACAGGTTCCACCTACTCTCAAGAACACATATACCAGGGAACAGGAATCTTGGTGGACATTCTACAGGTGATCTGCCTACCATACCACCCAAGCCTAGATTACCCAAGACCCCTGCTACACGTCTCCAGCACTTCAATATTAGGATGTGACATGGGAGTCTTCTTTTGGAAAGTTCAGTCCCTACCAGTAACTAGCTGTGTGAGCTCGTGCAACCTTCTGGCTTTCTTTCCTACATTAACAGTGAAATCCCTCCCCCCGCCACACACAATGTTGCTATGCCGATGATAGGACAAGAAGTGCATGCATGGGCATACTGCAGGAGCTTTGTAATCAGTGTTTTCTTTCCCTCAGAGAAGAGACCATCTTTATGGTTCTTTTAATGCCACTCTCTGCCCCACCCTACCTCCAGGGTCCACCCTGGCAGGGAGCACAGAGCAGGTCTTTATAGAAATGTTAGTTTTCACATCATTAGACTCACTTGATCCTCAAGAAGACCCCCTGCATAGGTGGGCATTGTGGTCCCAAGTGCTGTTCCTGATAGTCCCGCCTCCCATCTCCCAGATACAGGATGGATTATGCTCCTTCACCCCCTTTCAAGGTCAGTGTGGTCACGTGACTTGCTTTGGCCAGTGGAGGGTGAGCAGAAGTGTTACGCCAGCCAGTTCAGGTGCACGCTTTAAGAGCCAGTGCACAATTTACCACATCTCACTTTTGTCCTGGTACCAGCAGCCAGCAATTCTCAACAATGCCCATTCTCCATCAGATTGACTATGATCAGTAGCGGTCACAAATATGAGTGAGAAAAAAATTAAACCTTTGGTGTTTTAAGCCATGGAGATTTGAAGTTGTTGGTTACTGCATTCTAGCCTGATACAGTGGGACAGACTTTATTCTCATTTGAAGGATCAGGGGGAGTGGTTTGTCCACAGTCACACAGAGCGTACCTGGGACCAAGGACAAGGCTTTACCTGAGGGAGCATTTTGATTCTTTCCAGGGGAGAGAGAGAGCAGAGGTGACTGGAGCCCTGAACATACTCTCCCTGGTGCCTCGAGAAGTGAGTCCCCACTTCCTGCAACAGGTGTTTACATCACCAGGGCCAGGAGATTGATTCTCTGCTCAGAGCAAGTCAGTGGCAGCCTGGGGAGTGGAGAGGGTGGGGTTCTGGAAGCTGTGCTCTCAGAAGGACCAGGTGTTCTAGACTCAACTCCACAACATATGGAAGCCTCATCTCTCTGTCCTGTGTGTCCCTCTCCATTTCAGGACTCATATATCTCCTGCCTCAGGAATTTATTTCCTTCACTAGTAAATTTAACTCCTGGAAAGATTGTGAAACTTATTCATTTAAGATGTGCTGGAGCAATGAGACCAGGAACAGAGGCTACTAAGTTACACAGCATTACTGTGGCAAGAGTTGACTGATACACTTGTTTCTCCAATAGCTGTTCTTTCCTTTTCCTTTGGACACAGAAACCTGGTTTTAGTCTGGGCAGTAGTGTGCCTGGGCAAAAGATTACATTTCTCAGCTTTCCTTGGTCTGCTGGATGGGATTCTTAGAAAAGGTCCCTAAGAGATGGGTCAGAGAGCTCCTCTGAGGGCCCCTAAGGGCAAGTTTGTGTCTGGGAGCAACTTGGCATCACTCAGCACCCAGCACCGAATATTACTTTCCCAGCACTGGTAGTGGACCAGCTCTGAGCCATCGGGGCACTTTCCGGGCCACCTTCCAGACCAGCTCCTGGCTCAGTTTATTAACAGGGTAATCTGAAAGATCCTTAGGAATTATCTAACCTGATTTTTAAAAAATATATAGAAATAGGGTCTGAGACAGGGAGAAAATTATCTCAGTCACATGCAGAGCTAAGAGCAGAACTTGACCAGTTCTTGACTCTCCCCCATATCTTCTGGACTTACTAAATAACTACACAGTTAGGGGTGGGAGGGTAGAGAGTGTGGCTGAGAGCCCTGATTCTGACATAAGCCGCCTGGGTTCCTGGGGAGCTGGCACAAAGTTCATCACCCTGCAGAAATACTAAGTCGGGGAGGGAAGACCCAACCTCCCTCAGTCCTGCCCTGGAGCACTTGGCTGGGTTAGATGGATTTAGGTCCATAAAAACACCTTACCAATCCTTCATGTACAATTTCTTCCAGCAACTCCCCCATCTCGCCCCTTCCTGTTCAGATCATCCAAGTAAACCAGTACCCTGGAATGACATGAGTATCCTGGTTTAGAGCCAGGGGAACATATGTGGAGTAGATGCTACTGTTCCCTTGCCCAGATCCCCTTTACTGGGCCAGTGTACCTGTCCCCTAACTGATGTGATGTTGCTGCTAAGGCTGCATTGCCATGCCTTTCTCTGGAGAACTGCCCTCAGCCCACAGGAGCCACTTTGACCAGAGTTGCTTGGGCACATTAGCCTTTACCCACCTACCCACATCCCCAGGGACAGCCAGCAGCCAATGAATGACTGACACTTCGGAACAAAAGGCCAGTCCTCCACGCTCAAGGTGAGACTAACTCTGTGCTACTCATGCTCCAAAGTTCCCTGCACTATCAGGTTCAACCTAGACTCCAGTTAAAGCTCCCTCTTTGCTTAGCTCTTTCCCGTCCTATGTCATTTCCTTCACTCCCTTATACATTTCTCTTGAGGGCTCCCCCTCCATAAATCCACCTTCCCATGAATCCCCACATCAGGTTCTGCTTCTTAAGGAAACATGGAAGCTGCTTTTCTTTTTCTTCTTCTCCTCCTCCTCCTCCTTCCCCTCCTTCTCCTCCTCCTTCTTTTTTTTTTTTTGAAACACGAAAGCTTTTGAGTGCTCTCCTACCTTCCAAATTCGATGTACTGGGAGAGGGCCACAGAGGTCTCTAAGCTTAGCAGCAAGAAGTCTGGCCTAGTGAATAGAACTGAGATTTCATCAGAGAAAAGCTTAAGCAACAGCATTCATTGATCAAATATTGATTAGGCATCCACTACATGCCTAACAGCTGCTTGGCACTGGAGGATCCGGTGGACCTACCCTGACCCTCTAAATTAGGTCAGAGGGCTTCTCAACTATCCCTTGATTCCTTTCAGGGCAGCCGGCTAATGACAATCAATTGACTACACGGAACCTTGGAAATGCTTTAATTTCTTTTAATGTATAACAGTTACGCCTGAGTTACAGAGGAAGCGCTTACAAGCAGGTAGTTAAAGCAAATGCCAGTTTCTCTTTCTAGTCTACTACTCCATATAGCTGAATAAATTATGGTGCGATTATATTTAAACACACACCCTTGCGCCCGCAGGCCCACGCACACACACCACTCACACTCTCATGCACACACACTCGCTTCCACATGGAAGAATATGGCTGTGAGTCAAACACGGAAGCAACCAAGTTGCAATTATTAGGAAGAAGGAATGATCTAGAGTGCTATGTAGATATTTCCCAGGTGGGGGATTGGCCATGTTAGAGTTGACAGAAAAAGCATTCAATACACAGTTGTCTGAGCATTTCAAGATGGTGGCCCGAGTACCCCCCCATTTGGTCTTGGTTAGGACAGAGCTGTCAACTCAAAAAGCGTCCAGTAGTGAAGGGCACATCGGGAGCTTGGCAAGAACATCAACCTGAGAGAGGCCCCAGAGAATGTCTTTTTTGGGCAATCATGGAATTTCACCAAGTTCCAGGATCCAAATCTCAGAATGCTTCGCCAGCTCCATCTAAAACAACGTTGGATCTCGGTGGAGTCTGGGCAAAGTCTGGGACCTGTTCTGCTCTCAAGCCATAGTCAGATTGGAAATCTGACCTTCTCATTTTTCTTCTGGGCAAATCTCCCTCTTCATCCTTCTTTCTTTCTCTCTCATTCCTCTATCTCTTTTCTTCATGTTCTTCTGGCAAAAGAATGGCAAAGGTAAATCAAGTAAAAAATAACAGTATAAAGCATAGCTTGGTTCTTACACATCACTTTTCTTTTTCATAGCAGGAGAGAAATACCAATGAGAAAACAAAGCAATAAAAATGAAAGAACCCAACAGAGCCTGGAATGTATAATTTGAAACACACAATATGCAGATATATCCCTACAGATGGTCCCTGGCACTAGCACGACACACACTGTGGGGGTTTTCTTTCCATTTTTAGTATATATATATATTTATATAAAAGTCAACTTCCTATAAACGAACAGCACATCACCACATTTCCAACTAATGTACAATGAGTTCAGAAGAGGGACTCCCCCCCCCCCCATAGGTAGGACCAACAGCTACTTGTGATAAGTTGGAGGAAACATCTCTTATTTTGCTACAGATTCTATTTACAGGAATGGATGGGGATTGTTTCTGGGCTGGCCTGGCTGCTGGGATTCAGGCCTTCTTTCTCAGGCTGTGGTCAACCCTCAAGAGTTTGAAGCTTTGTACCTCTCGTCCCAAGTTCTCTCTCTGGTGAAGGTGTGAGCTGCCAGCACAAGACTGAGTTTTATGAACTGAGTTGGCTAGACACATTAATACACAAGGTTTTAGGGAAAACCTGCCACAGTCAGGGTCTCTTTCTGAGGGGGCTGGTGCTCCAGGGGGAATAAGTCCCATTTACTACCAAGATGGTGGCTTGGGAGAACTCCAGAGAAGTTGGACATCATGAGAAGTCACTTGGTTTATTCCCATTTCATCACAGGGGGCAGATATTTGGGATTGGTCCTAGCATAGGAATGTCACCTCCTGGGGGTGAGGCTGGGCCGTTGTGATGTCACCCGTCTGAGAGCCCTGCTCCTGGGTATGTAAGGGGACTCAGATGATTTCTGAGCCAGGCCTCCAGGGGGAAGGATTGACCATTCAAGGAATGTGGATGAAGATTGTGGTTGATCTTAAGAGCTGCTTCCTGGCTGTGATGGTTACACACACAGGGACAAGGTCACCAAGGGACGACACAGTCTTTCTGTCCAGAGCTTGAAGAACCAAAAGTCTCCTGCAGTAGGTGCTCCAGTAGAAACCTTGGCGGAACTCCATGGGCTACACGTGTCCAGGTATCTGCTGCTACCAGAGAGTTTATTTGTCCCCACGTGGGAATAGGTTCCTCTAAACCAGAGATACGAGCCACCCTGGCCACTGTCCAGGACAGACTTGATATTACCAAGTCTGAAGATGAGAAACAGGTGAGCATTTCTCGCAGAGGTGGCATCCATGCAGGAAAGTGTCCTAGCATCTTGCCAGTCCAGTTCCCCAGTAGGAGGAACTCAGGTTGACTCCCAAAGCAGCAGGCCTTCCCTCCGGGAATGTCTTGTTGGCTGAGAGCAAGTGGCACGTGTTGAGCAGAGGTGGCCTCACGTGCCCAGGTGGGGACAAGCAATCTAGCCCAGTCTCTGCGGATTCAGTGCTGTGTCTCCCCTCACAAGTGCCTTTAACCTAGCAGCACTTGAGAAAGGTGATCCGAGTGTAGATTATAATCATGGTGATGGTGAAGATAAATATAATTTGTTAAGTGGGTGCAGGTGGTGAAAAGTCCCAAGGGAGGCATAGTCAGGGGCTTGAACCATTCCCCAAAGGTCTCGAATTTTAAAGAGAAGGGATGTGAGGAAGCCACGGGTGTGGCCAAGGCAGGCGCCTTTCCCCTATTCTCTGGAACCTTTGGCGGTGTCTGTCCAGGAGTGGTGGCCCGAAGACTGGCCACATATGCCCCTGCCTAGCTGTGCTGGATGAGCAGACAGGGCCCTCTCAGCCTAGAGTGGATCAACACTGAAAGGTACCACTGTCAGTGGGACCGGGACACGCTCCCCTCCCCCGAAATGTTTAGGGGGAATCGGTGGTCCTGTCTGTGGGTAAGCAGTCTTTGCTGGTCCAGGAAACCTCCTCCAGAGCTCCAAGGGAAGCTCTCTGCACCCCAGCAGCTTCAAGGGCAGATGGAGGTCCCCTTCCCAGAGGGTCAGGTCTCCGAGGGAGGCTCTGTGAGGAATCTCCATGGGCTGTGGACTTGAAGGCATAGAGCTGCAGCCTTTGGTGACAAAGGTCTGCTGCTCACAAGCAGAGGGACCCCAGCTATGAAGCCCCCTTCTGAGCCTACACTATGCCTCCTCACACAAGACTTGCTCCCTTCCCTGTCCCATCTGATTCAGAGAATGAGAAAACTGAAGGGCCTGTGGGCTCCCCAGGCCCCACACAGGGGGGGCAAGGTTGGAATTTGGGCCTCAGTCTAGGCGCCTGCTGCCTCTGGGTGCCTGGGTTGGGTCCTTGTACCTGGTGGCCCACTGCTGGTGAGCCCTGCCCCCTGGTAGGCCTCTTCCTGCTCTTTCTGGTACCCCTGCCTGGCCTAGATTCCTCTCCTACACCTAGCAGAGGTGTGTGGGGAGGGTCCTGGAGTCCTCAGAATTCCTAGGTGATTCCCCTGGGAAAACCCCAGGGCTAGGGTCCCCTCTCTGCTGATGTCCCAGCATCCAGAGGAGGAACAGGCTGTGGTTCTGGCTTTGAGCCAGAGATCCACCTGGGAGGGCTGGCTCCCAGCACTTCCAGCTGAGAGTGACCCTGTGAGCTCCACCCCCACCTCTGGCCAGGGTACTCACTGGAGTTGGGTCCAAAGAGCTCCAGTACCTCATCCCAGACACCATCCTCCTTTGGGTGCCCAAGGTGCTCTATTCAGGGTGAGCTTCCATTTCTGTGCCTGAGAGCACAGAGGCCGGGACAGGATTTGACTGGGGGGAGGACTGCAGGCGGACCAGAAACCCTCCTGGGGAGAACGTGGAGGGGCAGACTCCAAGGGGGTCACTCTGGGTTCCTAAACATAGGTGAATGGTAGACTGGCTGCACATCTCCAGAGGGTTGGCTATGAAAAGGGAATGGGCTCCTTTCCTGGCCTCCTAGGACCCCAGGGCGATGAAAGGACTGAGGCTGGGAGGCTCAGGGATCAGTAAGGTTTGGGCTGGGGCTTGGTCTGGGGCAAGTCGCCCCAGGGGCCCTAGTAGGCCTGGCCAGTTTCCACAGGCAGGAGTCCCAGCACAGCAGAATGCTCCCCGAGCTTCATACGACGCTGTGTGGAGAGGCTCACGTTTTTGGCCAGATAATCAACAGCAGCTGGAGGGAAAAAAGAAAGAGAGAGAAACTCCTAGAAATTGAGGTTCTTTTTGCCTATTCTTCCATCTGCTCCACATCAATCCATCCATCCATCCATCCATCCATCCATCCATCCATACATACATACACTTATTCAATCGTTGATTCATCCATTCACCCTTCTGTCCAGCTGTGCAATTGTTCTTCCATCCATCCATCCATCCATCCATCCATCCATCCATCCATTCACCCATCCATCCAACTATCCATCTATCCGTCCATCCGTCCATCCATCTCTTCATGAAGCTCTTTCTCTTACCTCCTCTCTAACTATTCAGCAAATGTTTACTTAACACTTATTATTGGACCAGCTCTCATAGGTTCTGTAAGAAGGTACAGAGGAGATCCACATTGCTGAGTGAAGAACTAGTTCCAACACACCTGTACATATGTCCGCTATGGGGAATGTCCAGTGAATCCCACGGAGCCCAGGCAGTAACAAGGGCAAGGTCCTCTGCCTTCTTTGGACACTGAGCCCAGCTCATGCATGAGGCAAAGCAACATCCCTTACTCAGAAGCAAAGCAGCTTTTGCTGTTGAGCTGAGGGGTCCATGCAGAAGGAAGATCCAGGACCCTGATATGCAGGGAGCTGAGACCTTTGGCCTTGAAGTTCTGGCCATTCAGAAGAGGGAGATGAGAGTCTGCAGGTGTGTACTTGTGTGTATGTGTGAACAGTGGAAACAAAAATCTCTGTGTCGTAATGGGCACTGATGTGCATGTTCGCACATGATCAATGCTCACACATGTACATGTGGATAGATGCAGGTGGGCTTTGCGTACCTGTGTGAGGAGAACAGTGCGGATGCCTGTGCATAGGTAGGTGCGTACAGATGAGCTGTACCTGAGCCAGGTACACGTGTTGGTGTGTGTGTATGTGTGTGTGTGTGTGCAGGTGTGACTGCTAGGTCTGCATGTGCACGTGTTCTGTCTTGACTGTACGAACTGCGCCTGCTTGAGGCCATGGCAGAAATCAGCCCTGACCAAGTGATTTGGCTGGCATGTGACCAAGGCCTCTTGAGACACTGAAATGCCAGCTCCCAAGCTGGAATCGGTGGCTGTGGCCAATCCAACCCCTGGGACCTCTTGGATCCAGAGGTGAGAAGAAATGTAATGAGCACTGCCTTGGAATCACGAGCCCTGGCCCAATACTCTCCCTGTCACCTGCCCACTGAGGGACCCTGTGGGTAGAGCCAGGAGGTGTGGGCATGGCCAGCAGGCAAGACTCAGGGAGGAGAGATGGGCAGTATCAGTAATTGAGGCCATATTCCCTAGGGGTTCAAATCCTGCACCCACCAACTTTTACTGTGTGATCTGGGGCACACCAGCTCACCTACACAAGCCTCAGTTTCTTTGTCTGTAGAATGGGGATGATGATAGCACCTAGGTCAAAGAATTGCACAGATGAGGTGAGAAAATGCGTATGAAGAGGTTAGCCAGCGCTGCGCCTGGTACCCGGTGAGCTCCATGGCCTCGGGCTCTCATAGGATCGGGACTCAGTGAGCAGATGTGACCTTTGATGGAGGCAGGAAAGAAAGGAACAACGAATGGAACACTCAGAAACCCAGCTTTCTCCTGTTCATGCAGCTTTGGGCAAATCACGTTGCCTCTCCAGGCCCGTTTCCTTGTCTGTAAAATGGGTAGAACAAATCCCAGCCGCCTCAAGGGCTCTTATGAGGCTCAAATGAAAAGATGTGCTTTAAGATGCTGGGCATAGAAGGCTCAGGGATTGCACCTAGATTCCCAAAGGACATGCAAACGTCCTGGGGTTTTTTGGAGTGCCTGGCTGGGCCCTGTGTTCCTCAGCTTCTCAGGCTCTAGGGCCGGAGTTGAGCCCCTGAGTGCTGTCCCTGAGGTCCCTCAGCCTCCAGGCTCCCAGCTGGTAGCACAGAGGTGGTGGTGGTGGCCAGTCTTGCCCTGCCTTGGGTCTGCCCCTTGCTCCGGGTAGAAGCATGAGAAGCTCTGATCTCTGGCCTCGGGGGGAGCCTGAAATTCAGGCATCTCATTCTCTGCTACTTGGAGCAGGTCTATATGTGTCCCGGGCCGACCTGGACCTCGAGGAAGCTCATCTGCAGAGAAGCAGCAGGAAGAGAGGGAACAGCTACCACCCACCGAGCTGGTGCTCTGCCCATACTGGTCTAAGTGCGTCCCGTGCACTCTCTCAGTTCCACGATCCCGCTGAGGCCCAGCCCGAAGACACCGTGTAACTTGAAAGATCACATGGCTCTTAGGTTGGGGAGCCAGGATTCAAGGCAGGTGGTCTGATGACAGCTCCTAACCACCCCCACGCGCTTCACCCACAGCCTCCTACAGAGTAACCCCGGTTGTGTGCACAGAGCGTTAGGGGCTAGGAAGCACTCTACACCCCAAATCCTGCATTGGTCCCATTTTCTACTCCAAGAAATGTAAGTGCCTTGTCCAAGGTCACACAGCCAAGTCAGATGACCTTTCCTGACTCACTGAAGGCTCTGCCCACTGCCCCTGATTCTCTCTCATGCCCAACTCTGCCGGCCTCCACAGCTCTTCCCAGGGGTGGAGTAGAAAGGTCTGGCTCGGAATAACCATCAGAACGACGAAGCCTGACCCCTCATGTATTGTGCACTCGCTGTGGGCGAGGTGGACACGATCTCATTTCATCTCTCAACAATCCCAACAATTTCAACAATGGTACAGCTGTTCCCATGTTACAGAGGTGGAAACTGAGGCACAGAATGATTGCTGACCCACAGTCAGGCACAGCCCGTGAGCTGGAGGAACCTGGATTTGTCCTGCTTGCACCTGTGGGCACTCTGTGTCGTCCTTTTTAGCTTCTCCCGGCTGCCAGCCAGGGCTCAGAGCACAGTAGGACCCACGCCCTGTCAAGGTGGGCAAGGAGACACCAAGAAGTGCAGCTTCACTGGTGAGCAGCCAACTTGAAGGGCACCCTTCGTGCCACAGAGCCTGCCTGTCCCTGGGGTTGAGCCAGGGGCCAGTGAGGGCAGGGCTGTGACATTTCCCATTACGGCCTCTGTCAATGGCCCTCCCTGTCCCTCTGTCTCTCCGTGTCCCCTCTCCTCTGCCTTGTGCCCGTGCCTGGGCTCTAAATGTCTCAAATTAGATTAATCAGGAGTTGGCAGGAGATGCCAACCAGTAAACAAATCTCAGCCGTCAGCGCCTCGTCAGCCCGCAGCCCCAGAGGAGGACCCTTCTAGACACAAATTCTTATTAGACTTGTCAGATCTATTAAAATTCTTTTCACACTTCTGCGTTCTATCAGCCCCATCATTAGTACGGCCCTGGCCTCTGGGAACACCAGGGCCATATTAATCTGCCGTGTGCCCCGTCCCTGCCCCCCTGCCCCCACCCCCTCCAGGGACAGGAGAGACAGACTGATGGACAGATGATGGCCAGGAGCAAGAAAAGAAGGTGTGCAGGTGTCCCTGGGAAGACAAGAGGCCCAGGGACAGGAGTGGACTCTCCTGCCGAGGAGTTTGGCCACGTGTGCGCTCCACGCCCGCCTGCAAGGGAGCCTTTCTGAGGGCGGGGCCGGAGGCGTGGCCGTGTTCACATGGGTGCGGGATCTCGGGCGAATACCCTCTCTGGGATCCACTTTCTCATCTGTCCAGGAGGGAAAAGCATGTACACCCCACAGGGCAGCCATAAAGCTCGAAGCCATGTGTACAGACACACATTAGTGAACGCTCCACAGACACACATTAGTGAACGCTCCGAAATAAATCGGTGTGTGTGCAGCTCTCCACGTATAGATGCCTGGGAGGTTGTGGACGTGAATCTACACAAAGGTGGGCCGAGGTGTGTATCATTAGTGAGTGTCTTACACGAGTTTGTGGTTTGGCCAAAAGAGAACCGGGTCGGAAGCTAGGGGACCTGGGATCCACCATTCACCTCCTGTGTGACCTTGGAAAAGTCCCTAACCCCTCAGAGCCTTAGCTTTTGCATCTATGAGCTGAGAACAAATACAGTCTACTTTGGGTGGGGTTTTGAGGATGGCGTGAAATGAGGAACTTGCCATCTGCCCAGTGCCTGCTGGCCTAGACTCATGCATGGGACAGATGAGAGCCAGGGACGGGTGCACCTAGGCACGCACGGGGGCTGTCTGGGATGTGCACTCTTGCACATGGACTGGGAGCCAGTCATAGGTGTATTCAGTCTCCCATGAACATGGGGCAGGTGGTCAGTAGCAATGTGATATGTCCCTGTCCCTGGCTGTCCCAGAATGTCAAAGGTGAGGAAGACAGCACAATGGAAAATCTCTGGGTGTCTAATCTTTGGACTCCCATTTCCCAGATGGCAAAACTGAGGCTCAGAGGCAGGGTGACCTGGAGGCAGAATGAGTGATAGTGCGGCCAATTCTCCCTTGGGCCCCTCCCTCCCAGCCGAAGCCTGGAGCCTTTGTGGGGGTGGGGTGGGGTCCGCCCTGGGATTCCCTCTGGATAGGGCTGGAGAATATGGCTCAGGAGGAGCTCTGAGCCACCCCTGGAGGAGCCAGCGGGTCAGGGCTGGAGCTAGAGGGGGAGAGTGGGGAGAACGGAAAGGAGGGAGGGAGGAGGGGGAGGGGAAATGGCTCTGGCCAGCTTTTCCCGTAGCAGAGGGGGAACAAACACTCCTTTCTCGCCTCCTGGGCCCTTTCCCTTTTGATCCCCCCTCCCTTGCAGCCCCCATGCTGACTTTGGGGTTAATTTTATTTCCGACTTGGGCAGGCACCCCTGGAGGAGGGCGCAGGGCTCCGGGTGTGACTAACGCCCGCCCCAGGCCGGGGCTGCCGCCTCCGCGGAGCTGCTCTCAACTCTTTATCAAGAGCATGTGTGTCCCCCTCGCTCCCCCGGGAGCAGGGGCTGGGGCAGGGCCTTGCCCTGGGCCCCTCTGGAAACACTCGGGTGCACATGTGTGAGCCCTGCTCTCAGCCATGCCTGCACACACGTGCACTAGCCCCTCACGCACTTGCTGCTCACGCGCGCAACCCCACGCAGGCACGGTTACACACTGGCCACACCATGTGTCCGCGCCCCGATGCACAGCTGGACACAGGCACGTGCAGCCACGCCTCTGCGCGCACCGTAGCGCACACGCACCTGGGTTTACACACACAGCCGTAGTGTGCATGTCCGTGCGCATGTACTCCCGAACACCTATGAATCCACAGATGCCTACAAGCATCTGGACACGCCAGAATGCACATGTATACATGCACACGGAGCCACACGTATCTGCACCCTTACACACATCTGCACACACGCATACGCTTGTTGCACATGTCCACAGAGTGACATCTGCGCATCACATAAGTCACACGCACAGGCACACACGTAGACACTCAGCCCCATGCACACACCTGCATGTACACGGAAACACGCGTGTGTATGTATGACGGACACATAGCACCAAGCGTGTGCACCTGTGTGTTCAGACGCACGTGCATATCATGCTGACGCTACAGGCTCATTTAAACTCAGATTTATGAACAGCCATGTGCACACATACTCACGTATGCAGCTCACACAGTCACACATACAAACACACGCCTACACACGAGGACGTGTGTGCAAACACGTGTGCTAACCTACACAATACACACAGGCACACGAATCCTACGTACCTGTGACATGTGTATTCACGCACACACACACACGTGCACATACACACACCGAACACGCACATACGTGGGGCCGGGGCCATGAACACAGCTCGGAGGTGGAGGCTGGCCCAGCTGGCCCTCATTTGGCTGCAGAGGCCAAGGCCGAGCGAGGAGGAGCGGCTGGTGTGGGGCAGGAAGCGGAGGTCAGTGAGGCTGGGCCAGGGCTGCTGCGAAGGGGGGCGGAGGGCGCCCTTAGGCTGGGACCTCAGCCTCGCCCTGCACGCCCTTTTGATTAGTTTGACACCAGCAGGTGAGGCCTCTGCCAGGAGGGGGGCAGGAGGGGAGGCTGGTGACCTCGGTTCCCGGGGCCCCGTGGCCTGCCCTAACACTGCCCCGTCTGGCAGCTGGAGGCTGTGGCCGGGTCGGCCTGCCTTTTGCAGCCTCTGGCCCGAGGGTCAGCTTCGTCCCCCGGCCCCCGCATCTAGGCAAGGTGCCAGGGGGATGGTGGCCAGGGAGGGCACGTGAGACCAGCTTGAAGTTTGGGGCAAACAGGGCTGAGGACGTGGGGGGGTACAGGAGAGAGATGAAAATCCAGCTGTCCCCCCACACCCGGGGGCAGAAAGGGGCAGGGTCTCCAGCACCGCACAGTCCGCCACGGCAGCCACCAGCCACACGTGCCCATCGAGCCCCTGAAATGTGGCCACGCCACCGAGGAACCAGATTTTACGTTTTAATTTAATTTTATCTAATTTAAATGTGAAAACTGAAATTCGATTTAGCTTAGTGGTTGGGAAACTTTACAGTATATTTGGAACAACTTGGGTGTGTAAATACACTTCTCAGCTGTAATTGTATGAAATTTAAATACAGATCGAGTAGTTCCAATGAAAACTTCGTGTCTGAATTAAAATGGGCTGGATTTCAAAGACACTGCATGAAAAAAGAAATGTGAAATATTTCATTCGTAACTCTGTATGGATTATATGTCAAAATGACCATCATTTCAGATATACTGAGTCAAACAAAATATGTCAGCGAAAATCATTCCACTTGTTTCTCCTTACATTTTAAACCGTGGCTACTGGGAAATTTTAAACGCCCTTTGTGGCTCTTGGGACAGTTCTACGGGACAGCACTGTTCTAAGGCCACTGTGGTGGGAGTGCAGGGGCCTGCCTTAGTATCGGTTTAGGACAACAGCCCATTCTTTCTGGGCCTCGATCTTCTCATCTGTGAAATGGGCACCCCCACCCAACACCACCTTGCAGCTCTCTACAAAAAGACAGACCGTCCTTGGAGCGGGGCAGGGAAGGGGAGGAGGACGCCTGGGGCGCCAGGCACTCACTCTGGCCATACTGGCCGTACTGGTAGCCAGCCACGGGGTCCACGCTGTAGCCGGTGGTGCTGTAGGTGGGCGGGCAGTAGGACTGGGAGGTGGGCAGGCTGTCTCCCGGCTTGATGGAGTCGGCCCGCTGGCTGCAGCTGGCCGAGATGGAGGTGGCCGAGTCCAGCCCGCCGTGCAGCGGGGAGATGGAGAAGTCGGCCTGTGGCTGCGGCGGCACGGCGCTCGGGTTGCTCAGAATGCTCATCACCTGCGGGGGAGAGACGGTCAGTGTGGCCCGAGCGGTGCGCACAGGGGCTTGGCGGACGGACCCCATGGACACAGTGTGTATGGGGGGGGGTACAATGCCAGGCTGGCCCCAAACAGGCCTTGGCTGGGATTGCTCCCTTGAGATCCCTGCACAGCACCGGGAGCCTCCGTTTCCCTGGTTTGCGCGTCCTTATGGGCAAGACAGTTAGTGGTTTCTCCTGCTTAGGTCCTGACCCATGGAGAATATCCCCGGGCCTGGCTCTAAGGGGCCCCTGGTGCTCATCTGATGAATGAATCAATGCATGAACGAACTAATGATGTCTCTTCCGTCAGACAGGGGCCCCTCCAGGACGGGGAAGCTGCACCTCTCCCGTCAGACTCGGATGCCCCCAGCTTCCAACACAGAATTAGAACAGGACTCTGGATCTGGTCTGGCTTCACCCCTGGTCCTGCGGCAAGCCTGCTGTGTTCCTGACTTTGAGATCCCGCCCCTACAATGTCAACATCCATGGCCAATGCTTTCAAAGAGCGTCACGGGTACCTTCCTTTGACTCTGGTGCCTCTCAGATGTCTGTGATCACCACCCCCTTCCCTGCTCGGCTGGGACAGCAGAGAGGAGCTCACCACCAGTGCTGGCGACCCCAGACCGGCAGGGTGAGGCACATCTCTAAATACTCAGCTTAAAGAAGCTGGTGTTGGTTCGCTGACGTGTTCACTTATTCATTCAACAAACACGCACTGATGGTGACTGCAGCCCCAGGCCTCAGGCAGGGCCCTGGGTTTTTAGAGGAGGAAGAACCATGGCCCCTGCCCTTAGCAAGAGGGATGTCTACATCTGGTGGGGGAGGCAGCTGGGAGCCGACTGTCAGGAAATGAAGTGGTGAGGGGCAGGACAGAGGCCACTCTGGGGGGCTGTGAGAACCCAGGGAAGGGAACTCAGCCAGTCTGGTGGTCCAGGAAGGCTTCTGGAGGGGGTGACAGCTGCTGTCCAGCTCTTCAGGTGAGAGTGGGGAAAGGCGGTGCAGGCAGCAGGTGTCCCTCCGTGTGCGGGTACGGGTGTCCCGGCCAGTCCCAGGAGATGATGGAGAGGCAGGCCCTTGTGCAGCTGACCTGCAGGGCCCAGGACCCTGGTGACCTCCTGGTGATGCCACACCCCTTATGGGAGGGAGGCTTCCGTGTCGGGTGGGAAGCCGAGCTGCTCACCTGCCCAGCAGCGAGCTGAAGAAGCAGGCTGGGGTCCGTGCTGGGCACACGGCTGCGTTCTCTGATTTCTCCACTTGCCTCTCTGGAGAAGGCAGGCTAGGGGCATTGGAACAATGATCTTGTTGTCAACTGGATACCTTCTGGAAACTTCTACCTTCTCCTCTGCGACTTGTCCCTACCATAGGCACTGAGGCAGGGCGGGGGTCAAGGGCTCAGATGTGGAATCCTCAGGCCAGGGACAGCCCCTGGGCTTCTGCGGTTACAGCCTCAGATGTCCCTTAGCATCTGTGACTGCCTGCAGTCCTGAGGAAAAGACATGACGACTGTCCCTAACTCAGAGGGTGGCTGGGGGGGGCGGGGGATGAGGTGGGGTCTGCGTGCAGAGGGCTCTGCGCCTGGCCAGCGCTCCCAGAAACAGGGCCCCAGCTCCCTTGGGGCTTCCTCTTCCCTTTCTCCTTGCTTTCCTTCATCTTGGCATGAACTCATGTGGCTCTCCCAATCCAGAGCCCTACAGAGGTGTTGAGGCCGAGCCATGATGCCCCTTCCTCAGACGAAGTGACAGAGGCCTTCAAAAGGCTGTAGCTTCTCCAGACCTCACCACAGGGCTGTGGGGAGCAGCTCGGGGTCCAGAGGCCTGAGCCCGCTTGTCTGCTAGGGTCAGGACTGACCCTCCAGGATCTGACCCCTTCAGAGGTTCTCACTCCCGGGGCCGGCAGCAGCTCACACCCTGGGGTCCCTCTTGGCTGGCGCCCCTTGAGGCTGGGGCATGAGCACAGCCTCTCCCTGACCCTTCCCTGCATGCTCCCAGCACAATCCCCTCACCCTGGGGTCACCCTCCTGGATCCTTTCACTCCCCCTGTCCCCCCAGAGCCAGGGTCAAGGGCACTAGGCCTGGGGGCACAGCTGGGAGGGCTTAGGTGGGACTTGACAGTGTATCAGCCCCTTCAACAAGGCAACGCGGGGATGAGTGCCAGAAGGGGAGAGTCCGGGCAAGTGTCTGGCTTCTTTGGGCAGTGGCCAGACCCTCTGAATCTCCCAAACTCACCCTCTTTCATGGGAGGGTCTATGGAGGGGTACAGGGGTGGGGGCAAGAGGGACCCCACGAAGGGGGTGGTGTGTCAGGACGCCTGACACCATGGGGCTGTGTCTGTTGCTTTCTGACTGTGGAGATGGGTTCTCCGGGGCCTAGGAAATTTGGTGTATGTTTGGGCGGGATCTTAGGGCGAACTCAGGAATCCAGCACTTGCCAGGGGGTTAGGGGACCTGATTCTCTTCTGTGTCGCCTGTCAGGTACCCAGTCTAGACTCCACTTTCCATCTTAATTAAGAAAATCACTACCTGTCCCATCCCCCCTATATAAACACGAACCCTGCTCTCCCCTCAAAGGAAGCCTAGACTCCAGGAATAGACTCAGAGGCTCAGGGAAAACACACAGGCCCCATTTCCCTACTTTCAGGAGGATAACTGTGGGCTCCGGGAGACTCTCGGGAGGGTCTGTCAGCTCTGGTGAGACCCCAGTGTTATCCTTTGCTCCTGCACACCGCCAAGATGCCAAGCCCAGAAGAGACAATGGAATGGGAGGGGAGGGAGGGGAGGGAGGGGAGGGAGAGGAGGAGCATGTTTTGGGATGGGCTGGGAGTTATGCACGGACAGTACTCATCCTGCAGGACAGAGACACCCCCCCACCCCGAGAACTGCCACACATCTGACCACAGCACTCAAGCATTACCAGTGGCGGGACACCTGGGTGGCTCAGTGGGTTAAGCGTCTGCCTTTGGCTCCGGTCATGATCCCAGAGTCCTGGGATCGAGCCCCCGCATCAGGCTCCCTGCTCAGCGGGGAGTCTGCTTCTCTCTCTCCCTGTTGCTCCCCCAGCTTGTGCCCTCTCTCTCTCTCACTCTTGCTCTCAAATAAGTAAATAAAAATCTTAAAAAAAAAAAAAAAAGAATTATCAGTGGCTCCTTGTTACCTCCCAGATAACCAGGACAAAGTCTTCTCGTGATCAGACCACTACCGACGTGTTCTAATTCCTCCCCCCTTCCTGCCTTACACTTTGTGTCCCGGTGACACCGAGTGATATGGTGTTTCCCGAAGACATCTGTCATTCATTCATTTATTCATTCAACAAACATTTCACAGAGTGCTACCATGTGCCAGGCTGCAGATAGGGCTAGACCGTGAGCTCCGAGAAGGCAGGATAGAACTGTGGCTCACCCCCCTTTGCCGCCCCAGCACCGACATCGTGCTTGCTACATACTATGAGCCCAGAAAAACCTGGTTGAATTCATGGCTATCACTTAGCAAATCTTGAGCAAGCACCTATGATGTGCCAGACCCTGAGCTGGGCACGGAGGCGATGGCAGTGAGCACCAGCCACCCCGCGCCCTCCGGGAGCTAGCCTCTCAAAACGAGGCTGACAACAAACCAACAAATAGATAATATAATTGCTGATATTGACAAGTGTTTATAGAGGCTAAACAAAGGGGATGAGTGCAGTAGTCGGGCACAGAGCTCCCCGAGAGGTGATATCCAGCAAGACCAAAAAGAGCCAGCCACGGGAGGATGTAGCAGAAGAGCTTTGCAGGCAGAGGAGCGAGCAAGTGCAAAGGTCCTGGGGTGAGAACACACCCAGCAGGTTTAAGAAACAGCAAGAAGGTGAATGTGGAGAGTGAAAATCCCAAGAGCTCCAAGGCCTCCTGGAGTTTGTCAGAAGTGGCTTGTGTGGTGCCCAGTGGCTTGGAAGGCCTCAGTATTAGCTCGGGCCGGGGAGATTTTCCTGTAATGGGATTTGTTCAATGGGATTTGCCCTGGAACATCAAATCAAATCCACATCTGGGATAGGTGTGAATGGGGATGTGAGGAGGCTGCTTACTCTCTCCCAGAGTCCCTGGCGGCCTGTGGATCAAAGGGCTGCCATTTCTTCCAACCCCGTCTCCAGGCATGGCAGTTTCCAAGCAAGTGGGATAGGACCCAACCGAGGAGACGTGGGAGCATTGACTCCTGGAGCAAACAGGCTATTATTACCCTATTATGCAGAAGGGGAACCTGAGGCACAGAGAAGTGGAAAGGCACACCCGAGATAGATCACACAGCCAGGAAGCGGCAGGGTTGGGATTTGAACCCGCGTCTCCCTGACCTGGAGAGTGCTGCCCTAACAGGCTGTGCCAGAGACTGTGGGGAGAGAGGCCCTTGGCAACCCTGCGGTGGGGAGCGCTGTGGACCCAAACGGCCCTCCGCGGCCTCCGGTTGGCCCCTGGGCCCCTGGGAGCCCCTCTTCGCCCGCAGAAGCAGGAAGCTTTGCCCAGGGTTAGGGGCCCAGCCGAAGTCTGGGGCCTGCAAACTTTTGAACTTGAGGAAGTCCCAGTCTGATGCGGTAATCCACCCCCCTCAAGAATGCTAAGGCCTCTCCCCCGGTGGGTTTTACTTTTTTCCTGGTGACCTTGCTTTCGCTAATGTATTACTTCTTGGTACGTTACCGTTACTAACTCAAAATCAATACCGACCTCCACATCTGTAAGGTTTTATCTGAAGGCAAATCTCCGGGCTGTCTGTCAGGCTGAGTGACAGCCATCCCTTCCTCGGCCCCCGCCCGCCGAGGCCCCCGCCCGCCCCCAGCCCCTTCCTCTCCCTCTTCTCTAAATGAGTCCCAGCCTCCACCAGACTAAATCAATAAGGGGCGGCCTCATCCCCCTTCCGCCGCTGGGGAGAGGCTTGCAGGTTTGGGGGGGTGGGGGCTGCGGGAGCCCCGTGCCAGCCCTCTTTCCACATCCTCCGCTTGCGACCCCCTCCCCGGGCCGCGGTGGCGCGCTCCCCTCCTTTAAAAGAAGGGGATGGGAAAAATGTAATTAATTCCCTCCGCTCCTGAGCTGGCCCCAGGGCCTGGGACCGAGGAGGCTGAGCGGTGGGATCTGCACCCTCTGTGATAACCGAGCTGGCTTCGGAGCGAGGCTGCAATTAGAAGGGGATCGCCATCACTGGGGCTCCGTGGCAGGGTGCAGGGTGGGCGGGTGGGGGCCACGGAGGGACACGGAGGAGACGAGGCAGGGGATCACGCCTGGAGAGGTCAGGACAGTGGGACCCGGAGATGGGACCAGTGCTGGAAGGAGGCCGAGGGCCACCTGGACCCATGGGCAGGTCAGGGAGCCCCACCTCCCCATGACCAGAGGGGACTGTGAGGCCCCAGAGGGACTCAGCTGTTCTGAGCTCCCAGGGGCTTCCCTGAGGCGCCGGGGGCCAGACGGAATTTCAGCACTAGCACCCATGCTCCACTGCGGGTGAGCTGTGACCTGGGCGATTTCTGTAATGTTCTGTGCCTCAGCTTTCACATCTGTATAACGGGCATGGCAAGAATCTACCTGTAGGGGCACTGTCAGAAATAACTGAGTAAATGCACCTTGAACGCTTAAGACAGAGCCCGGAGGGTCTGTTCTAAGCACTGGCTCGCCCTCCCCCTCTGCTTTCACCTGGATGAGAAAGTGCTCGGCCTGAGCTCAAAATCATCACTTGAGGGCAGGCTCCAGAACTCCTCCTCCCTGTCTTTTTCATCCTTTCTTCCCCAAGGGCCTGAAGCCCTGCCCCCACACAGAAGCTGGGGCCTGACTATGCTCCAAAGGGTACGGGGCCCCTGATGGCGAATCTGTGAAGTCTCCTGCAGAAACTGAGGCCCAGAGAAGGCAGTGACTTCCACTCCAGGGGAGTGTCACCCCAGACTCATGGCACACCATCCCCAGGCTTGCTGCCATCCCCCCCCCCCCCCCCCGGCCCTCAGCCTGCGCATGGGCTCCAAAAGGACCGGTTGGCATGGCTCACTGAGCACTTTAATCTCGGCCTCCAGCCCGGGGTCACTGGCTCACTAGCTCATTCTCCTGACTTCCACAAGAGGGGAGGGAGGGGGGCGTGTCTGGGGGGGCAGCCTGTTCCCAATGTCAGGAGAGAAGGCAAGGGCGCAGTTGGCCAGGAATGGAACTCAATGCTTGAACTTCATGATATATGTCTCTGTGGGCTGAGGGATGACGTGGGGCAGCCTAGCTCATGACAAGCCCTGGTCCCCAAGGGTCTGGGGCCTGGAGTCCCTCACTGTGTGCCGATGGAGCTCATGGGGGCAGGCTGAGGGCTGGGGAGGAGGCACAGGGCTGCCCCATTGGGCTCTGTCTGCTCAGTTGCTGTCTCCCCACCTTGGCTGCCCGCTGGAATCAACTGGGAAAGTCTTTTAAAATGCTGATGCCAGGAGGACGCCCGGGTCGGTTAAGGTTAAGCGTCTGCCTTCGGCTCGGGTCTTGATCCCAGAATCCTGGGATCGAGTCCTGGGTCGGATTCCCTGCTTAGCGGGGAGTCTGCTTCTCTCCCTCTGCCCCTCCCCTAGCTCGTGCTCTGTCTCTCTCTCAAACAAATAAATAAAATCTTTTAAAAAACAAATACATACAATGCAGATGCCAGAATCTCACACGCCGTAAATCCTGATTAGCTGGTCGGAGGGTCTGGGCATCAGGAGCGTTTAAAGCCTGCTGCCCCAGGGGATTCTAATGTGCAGTCGAGTTTGCAAACCGCTGCTTTCAAATCATTGCTGTTATTGCTGTACACACATAATAGCGACCTCAAGTCCTCACCCACATGGATGAAGACGGGCGCGCACACAAAACACGCTGATACTCACACTGATTGCATACGGCATTAAGCGGACATGCTGACACGAACACACAAAGAATGATACACACGAAAAAGTGCATGTATGCACACAGTTAGGCCACAGCCCATCACATGTCTCGCAGACCCATACGCAGGCAAACATGCACACATGTTCACACACACCGCAGCCTCACAACTCTCCAATCGCCAGCTCACTGATGCAAGCTGACGAGCCTGTGTTCACCCTGCTCCAGCCCCCAACGGACACACACCACACCAACACACCCCCAGCCCGTCCCATCGCCTGTCCCCAGCTCCACACTGGGATTAGTGCAAGCCAGAAATCACCCACCCGGGCAGCCAAGCACACCCCCCCACCCCCGCTCCTGCTCCTGTCTTGCTAAGAGGATCGGGCCTCCTCCCCTCTCCCTGCCCCCTGTGGACAGCGGTAATGGGCTTCGGGTGCTGACTTTGAGCTTCCAAACAAGATTTCCTGCAGGTCTCCCCGTCCCCGCCCCCCTTTGCCTTCCATCTCTCTGCTTATGGCCCTCACCCTCCCTCCACCATCCACATCTCAACCAGGAGAGCTGGTGCCCCACCCGGCCGGCAAGCTCCCCTGCCTCCTCCATCCACCCCCTGACCCCAGCCTCTCTCCTACGTCACCACTAGCCTTCCGTGAATGCTTTTCTAAGCCTGGCTACTGCCATTCTCTTGCCCAATGCAGCACCTTACAGTTTCCAAAGCATTTCCCAACAAGCCTCAAGCCTTTCCAGAGGAGGGAAAGGCTTAGGGGCTCACTCAGAGTCACCTAGGGAATGAGTGGCATCAGTGGGGCAAGAACCCTTGACCCCTGACTTCTAGTCCCATACTCTTGTTCTGCACCTGACTGTGGTCTTTGTTTCCATAAACAGCTCTGGGAATATTGCATGTGTGGGAGAATAGTATGTGTGTGCACGAATGCCTGTGCGTGAGAAGATTATGTGTGAATATATGAACTTTGTGTGTGTTTGTGAGTCTATGTGTATGCCAGTATTGCGTGTGTGTGTGTGTGCGCGCGCACACGCGTGTGAGCAAGTACGTGTCCCAGCTGCCCCCCTAGCTGGTCTCCCCAAAGGTACACCCTGGGGCTGGGGGGCCAGCTGGTCACTGACTGCTATCTCTGACCGGAGGGGGATTCCCCAGCCCCAAACTCCTTCGGGTTCTCTCTCCCTCCCCCGTGAGAGTCCAACGTAGCTGACCTGAAAAGACTCGGGAGACAGGCTCTGTCCGATTGCAGAGGGAGGCCGGGAGGGTAATCTCTGCAGAGAAAGGCTTCAGCCTAGGCTCGGGTAAGAACTCCCAGGGTGTGGAGGAAGACACAGGAAAGCCAAGCTGAGAAACAGTGGGAAGTCTTGGGCTTGGGCCTCACTCACCCAGAGGAGGCTGTCAGCCTTACCGTAGCCCTACCTACTGACCCTGACCCTAACCCTGATTTAGCCAGCAGCTGCTGGGGCCGACTTGCTGTCCTATTCCCAGTGCCTAGCACATAGTAGGTGTCCAACTAATATTGGTTGAGTGACTGGAGGAATGAATGAATGGATGGATGGATGCATTTATCTGTCATCCTCATGCATCCTCATGCCTGGCATAGAGTTGCATAAATGAAAAGAAGACATGGAGGGGTCTTGTGGCACACTCACACCGGTCTCTCAACTCCATGGATTTCATAGCCTCCTCCCCACCCTGGGGGTCCTTGAGGCCTAGCTGAAGACTAGAAGTGGGGGGGATGGACAGAATGACTCCCACTCATTGTCTAAGAAGTTAAAGACGTTCTCTCTCTCTAACACACACACACATTTCCAATGTTTGCTGTAGGAGATGTCAATCTCCCAAATCTGGAAACATCTAGAAATATCTGGAAGCACTGGAGCGGGGCTGGCTTTGGCGTCCCCTCCCTGGTGGTTCCTGGGTTAGGTGTCCACGCCAGGATGAGTCCAAGGACTGCTGGCCCCTAGCAAGTGGGGTGCGGTGGGATTCGGGGACCATCGCTGATGGCGCGATAATGGCGGAGGGGGATTAGTGCGACCGCTCTGAGTGGCAGCGGGGCTGGAGAAGGAAGGGGCCGATTGCCGGGAAAGATATGACTATTTAAAGATAATGATTGCATAAATTTAATTAGCACACTTTCACGCGGCAAATGGCCGTTTTGTAATTAATGTATCTGGCCTTACTAAGCATGAAAGATCCCATCTCCTCCCCCTCCCCTCCCGCTCCCCCTCCTCCACGGCCCTAATGAAAGACAGAGAGCAAGTGACAGAAACAGTTTGTCAGTGGCTCCAGGTGTCAGGGGCCTAATTGGCTGAGCTGAGGGGAGGGGAGGGGTGGGAGGGCTGAGAAGGGGACTGAGGGGGGCCTCCTGGACTCTGGGCCCAGGTTGGGAAAGGAGGAGGAGGGGGAGGCCTAGGCTCTCGGCCCCCCTGGCGTGGGGGGTGCTCCCCCTTGGTAATTGCCAGAGACGAGGACACAGATTGTCCGTGGCAGGGAGTGAGTGGTGGCAGGGAGGCCTCGTTAGTACCTGGGCAGACAAGCTGGCACATATCACAATGTGTTAAGGACTCCCAGCCATGATAGCTCCCGCTTCCCCTCTCCAAGGAGCCAAATCCCTTGAGCAGAATGAACGAATGCCCCCCACCCCGTTACTGAGAAGCTCAAAAGGAAAACTGATCGTAGGCTTCCATTATTACGCACCTACTGTGTGCCAAACACCTACTATGGGCAGGCAGCACTGCCATTCACCCCTTACACCTGCAATCAGAAGGATGGGTGTCTTCACCTTCCTGAAATTGGAATGCGATTTACCACCAGTGACGCCTTGCTGCGGCTGTCGTAGCAGCCAGGTAGCATCCGTGTCAGGCAGTGGTGGCGACACGGCTGTGTGCGAAGCTTTTCTTGACACCTGACAAGATCAAGGATGGGCCAGCATCAAATTGTTTCAGGTTCAAGGAAATACGTGTATTGGCTGTTGCAGGTGATAAGTCAGGAAACTGAGGCTCGGGGAAGCTAACTACTTCGCCCCAGTCTACACAATGAGTAAGTGCTGGGCTGGGATCTGAACTCAGAAGGTATAATTCTGAAGACCATTCTTCTCCAGCATCTACCTAAGGGACCCACTGCAAGGCCGGCTCAGCACCCTTCCCACCCCCATGTTGCCATCATCCCCTGCGGGCTGGCTAAGATGCTTGCCGGACTCCATAGACAAGTCTCTTTGTTAGGTGTGTGCAGCTATCCATCGCAGTGATGTCCTCCAGCATCAGAGCTGCCTGGTTTTCCGGGTGAAGAATTGAGAGGGTTCCTGCTGCCATACCCCTTTCCCCCTGCACCGTGTCTCGGGGCTGTGTGCACACCCACCTCTCTGACAATGACCCCTCCACCATCTTCACCAGCCGCCCTCTGTCAGCCTCCGCCACCAGCCCCTGCCCCGTATTCTCCGAGGCAGGCGGGGCAGGGAGGCCAGGAGCCAGCCGAGGCCGGGTGGAGCAGGGCCCAGCCAGCCCTCTCCTGGACCAAATTCAATTTCAAAGCTTAATGAGTTCGCAGAGGAGCCGGGTGAGCTCGCTGACGCTACTCCTTGCCGGCTGGGTGGTTCCCGGCCGGGCCACCGAGCACGCAGCGGCCCGAGCAGGGAGAGCCCTGGGCTCCATCGAGAGTGGCGGGGGCACTGAGCGAGTGAAAAATGTCAGAGCAAATTGCTCTTGACAGCGTTAATATCTGCACCTCATAGCAATAATTACATGTAAATAAATAGCAAAATCACACTCAGCTGGAGGCAGCTTGGGGAGGACAGACGCTGCTAAGGACCAGCTGGGGACCCAAATGCGCTGCTCCAGCCTTTTCTTTCCTTCTTAGAGTCTCTGTTCGCCCCTCACCCTCAACCAGATTCTTGCTGCAGCACAGAACACAGACCTCAAGTTCCTGGCCACCCTTATGAAAAATGGGAGAGAAAAAGAAAACATTTGGTTTCCCTCCCCCGAACCCCCCAGCCCTGCTCTCATCCAGCTGTGGGGGAACAGCTGGAACATGGGTCCTCCCAGCCTCTTCCTCTCCTCTCTCCCCAAGCATGTTATTCCAACCTGCGGGTCTTGTAGAGAGACTCGCCTCTGAAATCCGCATGTCTGCCCTGACCCCTATCCCGGGCACCCTGCTGGCTGGCCCCTTGGCCTTGATCTCCACACAGCTGCCCTGATCCAAGTCCTCCTTCTGCGCTCTCTGCTTCTGTCATCCTATCACCCTCTCAGTCGCCCAGACTCCACACAGCCCCGTCACCTTCCCCTCCCCGGCCGGGCCCGACACCCAAGTTGCTGAGAAGCATTGTGCCAGCAAAGTCACCAGCTGAACGTGGCGCAACTTCCTGGTGCGTCAACCTGACACGATGCTGCTTTATTACCTTATTATGACCAACAAATACGGCGGCACAGTGGCAAAGAGTCCAAAAGGTGCATGCATGTCTGTGTCACGGGTCTGTGTCCCCACGTCCCCAAGAGTACACCCTCATCCAATAGCAGGGGTGCCTTGGAGAGAAGCTGAGCGGCCCGGTCTGCAACCGGAGTCGCCTCTAGCTGTCATATTGCTTAGCTTCTGAGCTCTTGTCTGCAAAAGCAAGGACCTGTCTTACCCACGTCTGGATTCACAGTACTTAGCAAAAGGCCTCTGGCGGTGTTGGAGGGGCCAGGAAAAGAAACAAAAAGGAAGTGGAAGGGCTAGGAGGCCAGGGGAGGAAGAAAGGGAAAGGCGTCAGAAGGTGGGAAGGAGGGAGGAGGGGCAAGCCGCTGCCCAGGGACCTGACACTCTTCAGATGAGCCCAGGTGTACTGCGGTGGCTGGATTTGATCCAAGGTTCCACCACCCCCCCCCACCTGGAGGGACCCAGGGGCCTGTCCTCCAGGGGACCCAGCCTCCCTCCCACTTCCTGTCTGCATTGTAGAGGGTTCCCACGTCTGGGCTCCGCTGCCCCGGGAGGAGGAGTGATGAGGGCCCTCCAGCTACCCGGCTGCCCGGCCTGCCTCGCCTGCACAGGGCAGGGAACGCAGGCTCCATTCTTCGCGAAACAAATATCTTCTCCAGAGCAGCCCCCGCGTCCCACACCGTCTTATTTAGTTCACCGACTAATCCACTTATCGAGGATAAAGCGCCTGTGAATCCCCATTTGATAAAGGCAGTCACAAAATTAGCAAAAATGTGCCCACGGCTCCGACGTACCAAACAAACAAGAGGCTGGGGACCGCTGCGGAGAGATGTTGTCTCGCTTTGGTCCCCGGGCCCCGGAGAGATGCGGGGAGAGATAGCAGCTCTCTCCCTGGCGCCGCAGGCTGCAGGTTACTCGGCAAGGGGGCTGGGCAAGGTGGGGAAAGGAGCCGGAATGGAGTTCTGGCTCCATCCGGCACTGCCAGCCCGGGGCCCCCCAGCTCCCGGTACAGCCCAGCTCCGTGACCCTGTGCCTATCACACTTCCAAATATAAGCGCTCGCCCTCCTGGCTAGTGGTCCTTCACGACTTTTGCTCCATGCCTGACAGCGTTCCAAGCCTTGCTTGTGTTCACTCCTTTGCTCCTCACTACAACCCTGGGAAATCGGTACCCCTGCCACCCAAGTTTTATAGATCAGGAAACCGAGGCACAGAGAGGTCAAGTCACTTGCTCAAGATCACACAGCTGGTAGCCACGGCCCCCAGCTGGAGACTTAATATCTCAAACTCTCCAATTCAACTATGGCCAATTCAAACTCAGCCTCTATCTCCAACCATGGTCTCCAAGCCTGATGGCAGTCCCCCACCCACCTGGCATACCCCCCATGATTCATGGCCCCTTCCTGCCACTGCACAAGAGCCTTCAAGTTGCTGAAGCCAGTATGTCCCCTCCACAATCTCATGATGCCAAGTTTACCTACCCGTGCCTCTGTCAGAGCCAATGTTATGCTGTGCCCCACGTCCACCACTAGCAACTCTAGCATCAGGGTTTTGGGGGCCTTCCAGCGGAGCCCAGGGGTCTCCCCTTCTTCACCCAGAGGTTTTGCCCTGAGGGGCTCCAGGCACTTTGCTGACGCCCCCTCCTCCTGACCATGGCAGCAGGGTTAGTAATGCTGCCACACAGATGGGAGAACAGACTTGAATAAAAACTCGGCCAGAGTCAACTGGCCCATCTAAGGGTGGCTTTGAGGAGGGGTCTTTCCTCTGCTCTTGGTGGCTGGAGGAGGTCCAGGAAGAGGGAGGAACCAGGAGAGGATTCTAGAAGCCTCAGTCCCTGTGCTGCCCGCACAGCCACCAGCTTGGCTTGGGGAGGAGGGGCTGGTCTCTGGCCTAGGGGGTGGGGACATTAATCACGCAGAGCACCTGTCAGGGGGGCATCTGGAACTAAAGGGAAACACTCGTCAGAAGGGCAGGACTTCTCACCCCAGGCTCCCGGGGCTTTGAGACCAACCACCGCCCCACCAGGAGGCCAGGGCTGGGAGCAGGGCATCTGGGGTTCAGGCCCGGGCAGCCCCCTTTGCTTGGGAAAAGGCCCTGCCACAGACACCCAGCCTGTAGGTGGGAGGAGGGAGCACAGACAGCAGGCCCCGGCAGGATACCGTGGGGGGGCGGTGAAGGCACCTGTTTGCCGCTGTCCTCCTGCAGGAGGAGGGAGCCAAGGGCACACAGCTGGGAGGTGGTGGGGCTGGGGTTCACGCAGCAGAGCCCGCTGTGTCTCCCTCAAGGCTCCTCTCTCTCTCTGTGCACCCCTCCAGCTTTGGGGGCCCCCTCCTGTCTCAGCTCCCTGTTCCCACCCTACTTCTGTAAATTCATGTCCCTCCAGTTGTGTCCGAGTCCCCATCATGCCTTGCTCTCTGGCCTCCCGTGTTTGCTCTTTGTCTTTCTGTCCCTCCCCTGCCTGCACACCCCTCTCTGCGTGGCTCTGTCTCTCCTTTCCTTCTCTCTCCTCCCGTTTCTGTCTCTCACAGTCTCTGGGTGTCTCTCTCTTCCTGTTTCTATCCCTCCATGTGCTTCTCCCCCAGACTCTCTTTATCTCCCCCTACCTCTCTCCCTCTCTCCCCGTGCCCCTGCTGCTCCCTTTCCCTGATGTTCTCTACACCAGCATTGTGTACCGTGTACCGTTTCTCTCCCTGGGTCTGTCAGTCTGTCCATGCACTTCCCTGCTGCTCTGCCCATCACTCCCGCATACCTCCAGCAGGAGGCGCCTCCGGAATCAATCAACCCTGGAGCTTCTTGGGCCACACCTGAGCCCACCTGGCTGGTCCAGCTGGCTGTCACCATCGCCTAGGGCTGCCGGGCCAGGGGAACCCTCAGCCCACCTCCCCCGCTCCCCTGCTTCTCCTCTGGGCCTTCCTTCCAAGGCCCCTCCCATTCCCCTCCCTCTGCTGTCCCTGGTGCTTCACTGAGTCACCGTAGGGAGCTCATGGGGGCTCTGAGAGCTGGGTGCTTGGGGAGGACACTTCAGCCAGTGCTTCTCAAACTTTCCTGCACACGTGAAACCCCTGGGACCTTGAAGTCCAGACCCGACCCAGAGCAGTCAGGGTCTGGTCCAGCCTCTGCCTGTCCTGGCAGCCCAACACAGAGGAGAGTTTCATCTCTGCCATCCGGCAGACCAGGGTTCAGGATGCCAACATGATCCCTGGCTGCTGATCTTGAGCTCTGCCTGAGTTTGCAAAATGGGCATGACGATTCTAGAACCTCAGGACTCAGTGAAGATCAAATCACGGAACAGGGCAAAAGTGCCCCGTGGACCCCCAGGTTCTAAACAAATCGATGATGTCATTGTCATTATTATGGACAATAAAGGTGCTGAAAGAGCCACTGGGCTCCTGTTCCTTTCGGGGGGCCAAAGCAGGGCAGGACCCCAGCTGGGATGGCCGCTTCCTCCGCAGAGAGAGAGAATGGAATCATGCTGGGGTTGAGGTCAGCACCCAGGGGGCCTAGGGAAGGACATGAGGGTCAGACCCACTGTCTGGAGAGAGGGTTGTATGCTGAGCCCTCACGCTCTCTGCTGGTCCCCAAGAGACCAGCAGGATGGTGGGACAGGAGCTGGCCAGGGGTGGGTTTTCCTCACACATGGAGAAAATTTCCCAGGGCTTTGTGTCAAAGCGGGGATGGCCCATGGCACTGGGAGCAGAGGCAGAGCTGAAGGTAAAGGCTGTCCCTCCGGCCACTGCCACACCCACTCATGCCCTCGGAAAAGCCTTGTTAATCCCAGAGTCCTTCCAGGCAGTGAAAAGTGTGCAGGGCCCTTGGGGGTGTCTCTCTTAGAGAAGACTGGGGTGAGTTAACTATTTCTAGGATGCCTTTCTGCCTTGGGCAGATCCCTCTGGAGAGGGGATCTCAGTTCAGTTCAAACAGACCCTACCCTGAGGTCACTTCCTAAAGAAAGGGGAGGTCAAGGTGCTGGGGTAGGGGGGGCTGCCAAGGTGAAAGCGTGCTAATCCGGGGCTTTGATAATCCAGGCGGCCTCAGATGGGGTCTTCTTTAAAGTACGGATTCTCCTGGTCCACACGCAGACCTACGCATCAGCCAAACAGGGGAGAGCCTGGGATTTAGATTTTTAACAGGCATTCCAGATCATTCTGATGCACAGGCTGGGAACCACAGTCTCTACTGAATCCCTGACACCACAAAGAACCCGCTCTCCAACAGTCCTGCTGCTGCCCCCCAGAGAGGAGGCGCTCAGTGCTTCACAAGGCCACCCTTTCCATGCCAGTTTAGATGCGGAGTCCTGAGCTGAATTCTGCCTCCCCGTGACCTCCACCCCCTGCCACCAGTGGGAACGTGCTGGCTCTCTCTGCCCCTAAAAGACGGCTCTGTGGAGGTTTCTGGTAGAATGGTGGAGGTTCCCTCTTGGCTTACAAAATCTGACCTCCCAAACCTCCAAGGCGGACCGCAGCTTGCCCAGGAAGGTGGTGGAAGCACAGCTGGACCTCTCCAGGTGGTCCGTCCAGCCCAGCCAGGCCAGCCCTGAGGAAGGGGTTTCCCTTGCAGGGAGGTTTGGTGGGGGGTCACAGATGCTCCTCTACCCCCAACCCTCTCCTTGTCTGGGGCATCCCCTCTTCTCTGGAGGCTTTTGGCTCCTGGTTAGCTTGCTTGTCTCTTGCAGAACTAACTGGAAGGAAGGTCCCCAAACGGAGGGGACATGGAGTTGGGCAAAGAACACTCAGGTGTCCAACCATGCCCCAGCTGTTTACTGGATCCCCGTGTGCTAGGTTTTGTGGTGCAGACATGGGCCACCTGCATAACCTGGTCCTGGCTTTAGGGGGAGAAAGCTGTATCCAGAAAGTTAGAATTCAGAGCCCAAACTGCTACCCTGGGAGGGGGTGTGGCCCCCCAAGCTGGGGGTCTGGCCTCTGGGCTAAGACCCGAGAGATGAATGGGGTTTGGCTAAGTGAAGAGAGGGAGGGTGAGAATATTCTAGGCGGAGGGAAGGGCAAGTGCATCGGTGCAAGGGGACAGAATGAATGCATGGGGAGTGGGGGAGGAGCCCTGGCCCCGCCGAGGAAGCGAGTTCCTGCCTGCGTCTCTCTCCGGAGCGCCCCGACCGCCGGCTTGCTCGCCATCCGCCCCCGGCCCCTGGGCCACTGTGCGCGCCTGGATGGACCGCCAGGCCGAGCGGGCGGGCGGCGCGCGTTTTGGGGGCGGCCGGGCTCGCGCTGCTCCCCGGTCCCGGGCCCGGGCAGCAGGAATTAAGCAGGCCGCCGAGCCCAAGCGCGTCCTTATCTCGGGGAGACAGTTGTTGGGAATCACTTTGACTGAGTGGTTTTGTCTCCCTGCATTTTCCACTGTCAGGCGGCCTCGGGCCATGGATCAAAGGCGCGGCGGCGGCGGCGGAGCGCGGGGAGGGGAGGGGCAGGCGTGCGGATCCGGCGGATCCCGCGCCCACACCCCCTCGCCACTCCCGGACCCAGCGCCCCCCTCCTCCAGCCCGGAACAGCGCCCCGCCCCCGCCCGGAGCCTCCACCCCCACCCCGCGCCCCCCAGGGTCTTGAGCCCGCGACGTCCGCGGCCGAAATGGGGGTGGGAGGGGCTGGAGCCACAGGAAAATGAGAGAAGGAGTGGAGAAGAATGCCAGATTAGGGGAAAGAGAATGCGAAGCAGGACTGGGATTTTCGGAGAGAAGGGAGGACGGAGGAAAGGGGTCTGAGAGCAGCCTGGGTGCAAGTGGGGTGAGGGACAAGGCGCAGGGAGAACTGGGGTGCTGGAGGGAGGAGTGGAGGAAGCAGAGAAATGGGAAGCAGAGGGAGGTGCCCAGAAGAAACCCCAGGTTCATTTCCCATCAGCTGGGACCAAGAGAAAGTTCTGGGCTGAGCCAGGGACCTGGAGGCAAGACTGGCTGAAGAAGGAAAGTGGGGAGCCTGCCTGCCTGGGCTGGGGGTGCCAGGGAGTCTGTCCTCTCTCTAAGGAAAGTGCTGGCCTTCATCACTCACAAGGAAACAGGTGCTGAGTGGAAGTGACTGGCCAAGGCCACACAGGAGTGGGCGTGGCACTCAGTCCTGACCTTCCAAAGGTCACCACTGGTGCCTGGGGGACACTGGTGGAAATCTCAGATGCTCCCAGGAGCCCCAGGAGAGGAATGCCCTCTGCCTGTTTCCTCCCCATCGGCCATTATCCTTGAGCCAAACTCCCTGGGGTGGCTCAGAACACCTGTCCCCACTCCCAAAGGTGTTGGAGAAAAGTTCACAGCTGGGGAGAGGGCCACGAGAGAGGAGGGGCTGGTGGGGAGGGTCTGCAGAGAAGGGAGCCCTGGGGCTGAGGTTGGGGCAGGGCAGATGCCTAGACAAGGAGGCAGGAAGGAGCAGGGGAACTCAAGGGCGCCAGGGGAACGTTAATTCTGCAACAGGAGGTCTGGGGCCTGGCCCTGCCCCAACTCACTATGTGGCCTCAGAGCCCCCATCTGCAAATAGCTACCCCGATGTGTGCCAGATACCAACAGGCTTTGCATATCTCAACGTGCTCATTCCTCAGACTACTCTATGAGGTGGGAACTACTGCTAGCCCCACTTGACAGCGGGGGAAACTGAGGCAGAGCAGAACCTCTTTGGAATCACACAGGCGGTAAGTGACAGTGCTAGAGATTGGGACCAGGCACAAGGACCCCAGAGTCCACGTCTTAACACCCCTGCTCTCTTGCATCTTAGGGCACTGGGGAATAGCGGAGATCAAGATCAGCGAGTAGGAAACAGACCATTCTCATGACATGTGCCCGGTGACAGCATGCTCTCTGGGGCCAGGCAGGCTGGGTTCAAGCCACTTGTCGATTTATCTCAGGCAAATGACTGAAACTGCTTGGTTCTTCTGTCCCCCCATTTGTGAAGCCCTCCCCTTCCAAAGGAGATGGTGCAAGGATTAAATGAGCTGATCCATGTGAGGGGCTTAGCACGGCGTCCGGAAAAGAGAGCAATTCTTTTTATATAATATTTGTCTAGTAATACAAGTACTTTTAATACACCGATAAAATGTGATAAATGCACTGGCAAAGCACAACTAGCCCACCATGAGGGGGTGAGCGTAGGCGCCCGGAATGTGGCCAACTCTTAAGGAATAAGCGGGAGTGGTTTCAAGAAGACAGGGCGATGGAGGAGGAGTCCCAGCAGAGAGACACATCCGGGAGACACAGAAGGAGTCCCAGAAGGCACAACATCCTAGGGGCAGGGGAGAGTGTGACTCTTTGGGGACCCTCAAAGTCCCCCTGCCTGTCCTCACTGGGGTACTGCCCGGCCTCCCAGGTCCAGTCGCTGGCCATCCTGGCGGCCTCCCTCCCGCTGGGGACCCCAGGGACTGGCCTTGAGCCGCTCGGCGCGTCTGCCCGCTGTATTAATTGCTAATCTCCCTCATTTTCTTCCCCTCTATCTGCCGGGACCGTCTCATTCCAAGCCCCTGTGCTAATCAGAAAGGACAAATCCGCTATCTGCATTCTTTCCCACCGAACCAGGCAGCTCTGGGAGGCTAAAGCCCGGCCTGCTGGGAAGCCCAGAAGGCCCAGGCTGGGGCCCCACGAGGGTGAGGAGGGGGTGCCGGACACAGAGGAGGGCCAGCCCCTGCCCACAGATTTAGAGGCTGTGACTCACGTGCTCGTACAAAGAACCCACAGAAATCACAGACTCTGAGCAGGGAGGTTCCTGACTGGCAACTGGTCTGTCTCTTTCCTTGCACAGATAGGGAAACTGAGGCCCAGAGGGGAGGTATCTATCAAGGTCACACAGTGGGTGAGAAGCAGAGCTGGCAGGGAGCTCAGATCTCCTGGATTTCCGATTGGAAATTGGCTAAGCCAGACCTCCAGGCCCAGAAAGGAAACAGCCAAAGCAGAGAAGAGACAGTGACCATTCAGTTTCTAATCTGGGCGGGGAGAAGGAGAGAGGAGAAAACTGTCCCTTACTAAGCTCTTCCTATATGCCTGGCATGGAACTAGGTGTTACCCATGAACAAGGTCTCATTCTTGCTCATAATCCTGCAAGGTGAGTAGTATCGGCCCCATCTTACATCTGAGGAAGCCGAGGCTCAGAGAGCTCGTGTCACTTGCCTGTGCTCACACAGCATGTAAGTAGTGAAGCTGTGATCTGAACCCCGGGCTGCACGATCATTCCACCTGCCCATGGCGCATCAGCGTTAGACACTGGTTTAGTGCTTGGCCCTATGATTTGCTGTTGTCCTGCCAGCACCAGCCTCCCACCCCTTCCCTAAATATTGTCTCCCCTGAAATATACTTGGTGAGAGAGAGACAGCCATGTACGTTTTTTTTTTTTTGAGCCCCCCTATAGGCTGCGTTAATAACAGGAGCTAGGGGAATGAACTTGAAGGGAATCCTAGGTAATGACATTGAAGTACAAACTGAACGATCACCTGCCTCAAAAACCTCTTGGGAACAGCGCATCGCTGCGTGTGATGAGGCTGCAGAGGCCCCGGGGGCTCACTGCCGGTGGTTGGAGGCCGACGACGTGCCAGGCGCCAGGTTCTGTGCGGTACCAAAGCGAATCAGCAGCCACCGGGTACCACTGCCTTGCCTGTGGTCCCATTGAGGAGTGTGGTCCCTGCCATCAAGTGGTGCGTGGGAACATCCAGGCTCCCCTTGCCCCGCTTGCTCACGCCGGGCCTTACTCTGCCCGTGGGAAGCTCGCACCCATAGCTTCTCAAGGTGCGTGTTTTGGTGGTGGGCAAAAAAGGGGTCCAGAGCAGCCCTGACCGAGGGCAGCCCTCGACCCACATCTCTTGTCCAGACTCAGAGACGTGGACTTAAGATGCTCTCTTTCCAGAATCCCCCCTGGTCTTCTAAGGAAAGAGAAAGGCCCAGGGTGACCCTCCTACTTCTCCCTCGATGATAAAAAGACTCTAAAGTCACCCAGAAGCCATAAACCGCGCCCCAGTTCCTAGCAGTTCCTGCACAGAGACACGACCTGCCTCCCTCAACCGCAGTCTGGAAAGTTCCTGATCCCAGTCTGTCCTCCCCCGCCCCCCTCCCCTCCACCCAGGAAAAAGGGGTGAGAAAGACAGAGAAATAAACAGGGGTCTGTTTTCACAGGAGATGAGGCTCTGTCCAGGCCTCTCCCTGTGGGCTGGAGCTGAGCCTCTGATGGACGTGAGCAGGTGGTTTTGTTTGGCAAAGAGCTGCCAGGGGGGAAATAACTCAGCTTTTCCCACTGAGGTAGGTTAACTGTGGACAAAGGCAAAGCTGGATGTGAGAGCAGGATCTTGGCAGGGTCTGTCCCTCTAGGGGCTGGCAGGCCTTGAGGATGCCCAGGGCCCCATGGCCGATTCTCTGAGCCTTGGGGCTCATCCCTGCCCCAGGGCTGGCTTGTCCAGGAGTCAAGGGGAAAGGGCACTTGGGGTGTGCCGTCATCTGATGAGCTGAGTGGACACTACCCACCGCCCCCACCTGGCACCCCGATCAGGGCTCTGATGAGAGGCTGGCAGATGTGGCCTGTGGCATAGGGGTCTCAGGGAGCTGGGCTAGCACTGGGTAGAGTGAAAGCCAGTTGGGGAGGACAGATGCTGTCAAATGGCATTTGGCTTCAGGGCCAAGAAACTCTGGCCACAGATTGTGGCCCTTCCCGCCAGCTGACCCTTGACCCCATCACCATTGGTCACAGTGAGAAATGGGTACGTGGGTTGGGTGGGGTGACTCAGCGCTTCCCTAATCCTGGGGAAAACCACTCAGGGTCAGAGCCACGTCCGTCCAACCTGAGCCAGTCACTCCTTCCATCCTTGCTCATCCTTTCCAGGGACCCGAGCGGGAGAGTGGAGACAGCCATTCCCCATGTTTTCTGCAGAAAAGGGTGCCTCCTGCACCCCGCATCCTCCCTTCCCAGGACTGGGGTCAGGGGGACATACTACACTGTCCTGGACTAGAAACCAACTCAGGCATTTTGCAGCCAATGGATGGGAGGGTAGGAGAGAGAGGAGGGAAGGGAAGGGGGAAAGAGATGGAAGGGAGTAAGGCAGAGTTGGAGGCCAAGTTACAGATGCGGGGAGGTGGGGGGGGGATGGAGAATGTATTCAAATGTATCAAGCACCTACTATGTACCAGGCACTTCACTCAAATTCTCCCTTCATACTCACAGCACCCCCTGAGAGGTAGAGATTATCGCTCCCATTCTCAGATGAGAAAAATGAAGCCCAGAGAGGTTAAGCAAGCTGCCCCAGGGCCACACAGCAACTCACTAAATGGCCAAACCAGAACTCTACCCTAGAGCTGCTTGTTGGCAATGGGCCGTGCCGTTTCTCTTGCCTATCCCCACTTTCTCCTACTTGGGGGGGCCTGCGGGAGAGACCCCCCGGGAGAGGGCAAGCCTGGAAGAGATCCTGAGAAGGCACAGGGAGGAAGCTGGAGGTAGAAGAGGCGCCCAGAAGGGAGGAGAAGGAAGGGCTGGGCGGGGCGCAGAGGCGCGCTCACTCGGCTGGGGGCTGGGGTTAAAGCCCCGTGTTCCTACAACCCACTAAGCCGGAGAAATGAATTCTGATCCCTCCAAAACCCAACCTTGGAAAATGTGCGAGAGAAGGGTCTCCTTTCAGGGGAGCAGGAAATCCTCCACACCTCCTCCCGATGCCCCAGTAATGCCAGGATGTCCCCAATCTGCTTTGAGGAATGGAGAGATTAAGAATAATAAAAAAATTGCAATAAAATACGTGTGAAGGAGGGGGTAATTGTGGACAAACGCAGCATTCAAATTCATTTTTCAGCTCTTTTACACACCATTTCAATCTTATTTTCTGCTTGTTAATGAGATCTTGTTGCCTGGGCTAGGCAAAACCTTCCAATAGCGGGACGTAATTGCACATAATTTTCTCTCCTACCAGTGATTTGCATCAGTTTTTTAAAAATTCTGGGCTATTTAACACCCCACCATCCCCCTCCCTGTCTTCCTGCCTACAAATCTCCCACTCCCTCCTCCTTCCTCGTCTCTGGTCCAGCAAGACTCATTTTAAATGCTTATTATAAACGCAGTGTCGCCAATAAAGAGGAAAAAAAACACAAGGAGGAAGTAAGAGGAGAAAGAAGCAAGGGGAGTTTCCAGGGCCCACCGCATGAGGGGCACAGCTCGGGGCCCTAGAGCCCGCGGACGTATCCCGCTGAGGGTCACTGCAAGGCACGGTCAGGCAGAGCTGTTCAGAGTCCTGGCTCTGCCACTCAGCGGCTCTGTGGCCTTCAGCAAGTTGCTGAACCTCTCTGAGCCTGTTTTCCCAGGCGGAGGGCTTCTGCAGAGCTTGAGTGACTTCATAGAGCCAAAGCGCGTACGTGGGATCTGGCATTCTGTAGGGTATTCAGCTGATGGAGTGTGTCCCCTGGCTGGACTGGCTCCCCTGAGGCCCTCGAATGATGCCAGGACGGGGCGCTGCCGTGGTGAGGCACTTAGGAGACCCCATTCATAAAGAAATTGAAATAAAGCCTTGAGCTTTATTCCTGCTCGTTTTGGGAGGAAGGGAAAGCTTAGCATTTGTTGATTTGGCCTCTGAACCTGATTACGTCCCGTGGGTGCAAACCTCAGCTTCACCAGATGGGGTGCAATTCGAACCTGGGGGGGCTGTTAGAACAGCAAACACGGTGGGCTCTGGAGGCAGACCGTTCCAATCGCAGCTCTGCCACTTTCCAGAACCTGCCACAGAGCCTAGCACATGGTGGGTACACGGATAGATGGATGGGTGCATGACCGTGGACAAATCGGCTTCCTCATCTGTAACTTGAAGGTCACGAGACACGGCCAGGACTCCGTGAGTGGAGGCCGCTACAGCGTTTAGCTCTGTCCCAGCCGGCCCGCCCGGAGCGTGTGCTCCCCGTTAGCTGTGGCTGTAATCAGTCCGCGCAAAAGAGGGAAAGGAGAAAAGAACATCAAGGAGCCCAAAAGGACCAAAAGGCTTGTGCAGTGATGGCGGCCACGTGATGCACCCCGCACTTAGACTACTTTTCAGTAGTTGAGTGTGGGGGACGGGGTAAATATGTAAATCCCTTTTACAGGTTCCTTCCTGCGAAGCTCCAGAGGAGTGAAGGACACAATGATCATGGGGCGTTGTGGGGCGTTATGAAGCAGCGAAATGGGTGGTGGTGGCAAGAAAGAAACACCCTCTTTCCAGGAGGCGGTGGCAGGAGCCCTTGACTGGGGGCTTGGGGCTCTAGGGGCCGGTCCCAGCCCTGCCCTTAATCTGACTATGATTTGGAGCAATTTTCTCCCCGTCTGGGCCTCAGTTTCCACTTCCAACTCTGATAGAATCTGCATCTAAAAAGCCTGGAGGAGAAGGAAGCTCAAGCCAAGGGCGCCTCCCCCTCCCCCGGGGACACACTCTCGAAGACCCTGAAGAAGCCCCCAGCACAGGACACCCTGCCCGTAGCCTTCAGCCAAACGACAGAACTGCGCTCCTGATTCTTTGCTCGGGACTCTGGAAGGTGAGCAGCAGCCGAGAACGACTTTCTGAGCCTGTGTCCCCTCAAACTGGGAATCCCTCCAGGACAGTACTGGCTTCTCCTGTCGCCCCAGGGCATCTAAGGACAGAGTCCCCCCTCCCCATCCTGCTTCTGACTGTGAGCTCCTGAGGATGGGGGCAGAGTCCTTCCTCTCTCAGACCAGGGGCCCCTCAGCGCAGGAGCTGTGTCTCCCCCATCAGACTGGGGAATTCCTAAGGGCAGGTATCCTAAGGGACCTATACATAGGTGTCCCCTTTGTATCCCTGCCCACTCCCCCTACCAGCGTGCCCTGCCACGGCAGGCATCAGATCACTCACTGTCGTGTTCCCGTTCACGCCACAAAAGTTTCCTCTTGCCCTAAGCCGTCCTGGGTTTTTTCTAAGAGTTGTTTCCAAGGACCTCAGCCTAAGGGGGTCTGCAAATCCTACTTCCTGACGTCTCATGGGCAGTACACCGACCCTCGAACAACACGGGCTTGAACTGCGTGGGTGCCCTTAATCCAATCTGCCCTGGACCCCGGCTCTCACATAATGAATCGTTATGGGGTGCCTACTCTGTGCCAGGCGCTGGTCTAGGCGCTGCATTTCAATAAATACAGCACGGCGCTGCAAATGGATTTTCTCTTCCTTACGCTTTTCTTAGTACATCTCTAGCTCATTTTCCTGTAAGAACACTGTGTAAAAGAAACAGAACCTACAAAATTGGTGTTCGTGCACTATTTACATTCTCAGGCTTCAGGGCAGTAGTAAGCTATGAGTAAAGTTTCGGGGGAGCCAAAACGTATACGTGGATGTTCGACGGTGTGGGGGGTGGGCACCCCTAATCCCCACGTTGTTCAGGGGTCCACTGTGTTGGTTTTCCTTGTACCTCTTCAGAAGGACCCCGTACATGAAGCTGGTGACGTCCCTGTGCTGGGCACCGAGTCCCTGATCTTGTACATCTGGGCTGTGCAGGGCGTTGAGGGGCGGGGCTACGAGGGAACCAAGCCTCACCTGTGTCTGAACCTCTCAGAAGGCCTCTACCCGTGTGACTCAACTCTGCCCATTGGCCCCTAACCTGAGGTCCTGGCCTCAGTCTTCTCATCCAAGACATGGGTTGAATGAGCTTTCCCCTCCGCTGAGCTGAAGGGGAGAGGATTTCTTCTTGCTGCCCGCCAATCTCCAAAAAAGAGGGTAAGCGTGCACACCTCTGAGGCGGGAGGGCAGGGTCAGTTATGATCTCAGGCTCCAGAGAGGAGGGCTGAAGCCTGGCTTTGCCGCCCAAGTGGTGAGGGTATAGGAAACCCTCAGAACAGGGTCCGAGTCACAGGGGCTCGAAAAGTTTAGCTGTCCTTGTCAAAGCGGTAGTAGACACATTGTGTGAACTTGCTGTTTTATTATGTATTGTCTGTCTGTCCTGTTAGACTGCCGGCTCCACTAGGGCAGAGGGGGGGTCTCCATCTGTGACGTTCACTGATTTACCCCCAGGGCCTAGAACAGTGCGTGGCACACAGCGGGCACTCTGTAACTATTTGCTCTGTGAGAGCTGGGGTCCAGGAGACAGCTGAATAAGTGGTTTTTCTGTGGGATTCTGCTGGGCACTCATTCTGTGGAGTCTCTGATGCTTGACGGCCCCCACTTCCCAGACTGGGTCTGAGACAAGGGCCCGGGTCAGGCCCCGGGAGGGGGCACCTCTCTAGGCAGCAGCAAACCGGCCAGTGTGATGAGCAGCGGCTCAGCAGAGCCCCAACTTCACCCCCCAATGGGATGCCCTTGGGCTAAGGCTACCTGGGGGGCAGTGGTGGGGACCTGCCGTCCGGGGGGAGGGGAAGCCCCACCCCATCCCTCTTACCCACTCGAGCTCCGGACAACCTCCCTGCTGTTGGGGGGAGAGGACCCAGGGAAGTGGATCTGTCCTGGTGGAGAACGCCACCCCCCACCCCTCCCAAGACCATGGAGATGTGCCCAAGATGTGCAGGTGGTCTGCTCAGAGGGAGGAGGGGGCATCCCGGGAGTCACAAATACCAGGAACTCTTGTACAGACCCAGAAACACCCCCTGGCTGCCCCCTTCCTCAGGAAGCGATCGGAGCTTAACCCCAGCAGTTCACACGGACAGAAGCACACACAGCCTGCCCTTCTGGCCTCCCTACGCGCAGCCCCTCTCCCTGCCGGCAGCTGTTCACCTCCTGGTCCCCTCTGCCCCTGTCAGACCCTCCATCTGTCTTCACACCTTCGGTGGGAACCTCTGGGCAAGTCTCTGGAGTTGGCCCAATCCATCACGTCCTTATAGCCTCTCCGCCTGAAGCGTGGGGAGCAAGCCTCCCAAGCAAGGGTCTCTGGGAGGAGAGGTGAGGGTCCGGCTCAGGCAGGGACAAGGTCGGGCTCGTGGCTGGTTCACAGTAATGGCTGTTTTTTGTTTTGTTTTGCTTTTCTTCTCTCCTCTTTCCCTGAGGCTTGTTACTGGGCCCACACAGTGCACGGGACATCCTTCCCCTTTACCCCATTGCCGAGCCACACTCCAGAAGCCAGGGGCCCCTTATCTCTTGCCTCTCCTCTGCCCGGTGACAAAACTGTCGCGTTGAGGAGAAACCGCAGCCCATGCGGAGACAGTGGGCTGCGAGGAACAGTAGTCAGAGAGCCAGGTGCCCTAGACTCTCGGCTCCAGCCCGGCTAATGTGTCCCCGGCCCCCCATCCGTAAAGTAAGAAGGCTGGCCCATATAATCTTGACACCCCTCTTCAGACTTCCAAGTGAAGCTCCTCCAACCTGTTTTGTACCATGAAGCCACCTGGGCTGGGCCACCTCCTCAGGTCACCCTCAGGTCACTCCACAGCCATGGTCACCCAGCCAGCGCTGGGATCCTGTCCTGTCTCTTGACTCTCTGGAAGGTTAGCTCAGCCAGTTTGTCCTCAGTACTAACGACATGGAAGCCATGGCCTTGACCCCCAAAGAGGCCAATTAGGTTCCAGTGGGTAAACATTCTGGTCTGCAGGCTGCATCACCCCCGCCCCGGAACGTGGGCCCCAACAGGACTCGGTGCATCACCGTTAGGAGCTCTGCATGCGTGGAGCTGCTCAAGTTCCCCAGAGCTCGGCTCTGCCCCGGCCCTGGGCTAAGTGCTTTACGCGCATGAGCTCATACCTTCCTCAACAGCCCTATGAGATAGATGCGAGTGTCATCCCCATTTCATGGATGGGAAAATCAAGGCAGACAGAGGGGAAGGGATCTTACCCATCAATAAAGGATGACAGTAAAATGCAGTCAGCTGTCAACCACAGTCACTAACAGAGACAAACAGGGATGAACCCAAACCACGCAGAAAATGAACGTTCTTGCGAAGGTCTTAGACCAGGGGTTGGCAATTGTTTTTCTGTAAGGGCCAGAGAGCAAATATTATTTGCTTTGTGGGCCATGTGGTCTGTCTTGAAATTTCTCAGCTCTGATGTTGTAGCCCTGAAGCAGCCATAAATACGTAAATAAATGGGCATGGCTATGTGTCAATAAAGCTTTATTGACAAAAATAGGAAGCTGGATGGATATGGCCAGGGGGCCGTAGCCAACCTTCCCTTTGGCCCCCTTTTTTCTTCAAATAACAGGTTTCTTATACTAATTGTATCATCCTGGCGATGGGCGGGAGGGGGTTGGCAAGAGGACTGATGTTTTTTGGCCCCTATTTTGTGCCGGGCTCGGTGCTAAGGCTTTGGCCAGTTAGCATGCTGAATTCAGAGAACACCCTTCTGGGGAGGTCAGCAACGCCTGGTTTAATCACTCTTTAGTTCAATGGGGGATAAACTGAGGCTCCGAGATGCTGACTTCCCACCGCCCTGAGCAGTGTAGCTGGGACTGAACCCCCTGCAAGCCCCCACTTTTCCTCTCGGACCACAGCTGTTCAGAAACCTTGTGCCACATGTGTTCCCACAGACATAAGGGAAGCGACTCAGAAGGTGGCAGGCTGGGTGAAACCAGCCTTGGATTTCACTCTTTCCTCCATGGATATTTGAGAGCCTGCTGTAGCCACAGAAAGGAACCCTCAAAGTCACCAGTATTACCACGTCCTGCTCCCCAGCCCCACCAGTCACCACCGTCAGCCTCAGCACTGTCTTTCTGGCTTGATCTAGGGGTGGCCCCACGACTTCCAACAGCAGGGGCAGGCAACAAGGGACTTCGCCAGCAACCAAGCATGCGAAAGTGCATGAGCTCCAAGACCCAATGGGAGCGGAGTTCCCAGTCTAGAACCTCAGTCGTATTTCTCGCTACCAATCAGATGCGGTCCTGCCTCTCACTCATAGGTCACTCCTGGGGAAAGGCAAGAGATGGAGCACAGGATGCAATCCAGGAAGGACTCCTGGTTCTAGAACAAAGCCCAGACCACAGTCAGCATCCCATAGGAGACGGTACAAGGCTTCCACCCACACGTGGTCTGAAAATGCTAGACTTCTATGGACCGAACAGCCACGAGGTGGGTGGAAGGCTAGTTTCAGAAGCTCTGGGGGGCTGTCGGGCCAGGAGCACGTCTATAGTGTGTTTCTGGTGGCCACAACAAACCGTGTTTCCATATCTGCCTGCTGGGTCAGGCAGACCTGCAGCTTGCAGAACACAAACCCAGGGCGAAGGATCCCAGAATACGGACCAGGAAGGTGGAAGGAGCATCTCCACTTGCCACTGTAACGCTCTGAAGGTACCCAAGAGCCTGTGGTTTCCTGGACACAGGTCCGGCGAGGCCACCTACCTGGGGAGACAGGCCGTTGCTGACGGGGGTTCATGTGGTTGGAGGACGCCGCCGGGTTCATGAAGCTGTCCGAGTAGCTGGAGAAGCCGTGGCGGGCTCCGTATGCAGAGCTGGTGTCGGCGGCCGCGGCGGCCGCAGCCAGTCCCCCCTGGTGCATGGTGGACGGTGGGAGAGGCTGGGGCCGGTGCACGGTGCTGCCCCCATCTGTGGAGAGACCCAGGAGAGGGCCTGAGCAAGCGGACCCAGCCCAGATGGTGGGAGTCCCCGGGGCAGGGAAAGAAGCACCTGCTTGGAAAACAAGCCAGGAGCCTCCTCGTCCCAGTCTCCATCCAGTGGAGGGAGGGGACCACCTACTGTCACTACTCAGGAGGGGCCAAGTTGGCTTCTGCGGAGGGCGCTAGGGTCTAGCCCAGTCCTGACTGACAGCTAAGCGACGTACCACGTAACTCAAGGCAACTGTGAACCAGCCATGTTGCTTAGTGTTTGGCACACAGCAGGGCTCGATAAATGTCATCTGGACTCAGAGTCAGACCTTGCTGGCCTGTCCCGCTGGCTGTCTACCCAGGCCTGTCCCGATAGCATTTTGTGGGCACCAACCACTTGCAAGGTGCCTTTACAAGTACTGGCTACGGGTATGAGGCAAGAATACGATTCTCATTCTACAGATGAAGAAACCGAGCCTTGGAGGGGTCGGGGCTCTCGTGCAAGGTGATAAGGCTGGTAATGAGGGCCAGGGTTTGAGCTGCCATTTCTGCTCCTGGCTGCGGGGCTGCCGTTCTGTTTGCCAGGGCAAACAGAGAATGGAACAATCATCAATTTTTCATCAAGAATCATAGGGAGGGTCCCCTGCCTCTCTCCTCGGCTTCTAGAACTCCAGCCTGCCAGCCCTTTAAGAGGGAGCCACGGGGGACCTCACGAGTCACATGTCAAGTAGTGGGATTGCTAATGTGTGCTGAGGGGGAAGCAGGGGGTGGGCAGAATGGAGGGAAGGTCCAGGGAGGGAGGGTAGCCTTGTCTGTCTGTCCCTTCTGCATTTTAATAAGACTGCAGGAGATGTATGTGACTTTACAGTTTGAGACACTCTGTTCTAAAATTGTTCGGGAAGGTTGCGTTGTGCCTGTTCACCGGGATGCTCTGTGGTCTGTTGGCAGTAACAAGAAGTTCAAGGGCAAGACCTTTTTTCCCATTTTAACAGCCCATCCACATCAAATAGACAAATGGTCAATTAAAAAACAGCCTTGGGGCACCTGAGTGGCTCAGTTGGTAGAGCTGCTGACTTGGGCTCAGGTCATGATCTCAGGGTCCGGGGATCCAGCCCCACATCGAGCCCTGCTTCAAGGCCCGTGAAGGGCTCTGCGTTCATCAGGAGTCTGCTTCTTCCCCTGTTCCTCCCCCCTGCTCATGCTCTTTCTCTCTGCTCATTCATATAAATAAAAACCTTTACAAAATAGCTCTTATGATTCCTTCTTGGTTAAGGAAGGGAGGGATGGGGGGGGTGAAAGGTCATGGCTAAGATTGTGCACTCACCTTGAGAAATGGGTGGTGGTGGGGTACGTGGAGTCCGGCAGCTGGTAGGGGGGCAGCGTGGGCATGCCGGTGGGGCGGGAAGCCCCCTGGCAGAAGGTGGTTGAACGCTGCCAGCTGGTTGGCTCCTGCCTGCTTACGCCAGCGGGCGCGGCGGTTACTGAACCAGACCTGGGGGTCAGGAGCAGAGAGAGGAGAGCCCTCAGCCCAGCTCCGGGTGGAGAGCTGAGACACAGCTAGAAGCGGTCCCTGAGCCATCACCCTCTGTCCAGCCAGTATCCCCCCCTCCACCGTGGGAGGAGACCCCCGCCTCCCTGCCGCTTGGGACAGCGGGGCAGAGCACTTCCATGGGCGTGATCCCACCCTGTCCTCACCACCACCCGGTGAGGGGATTAGCATAGTTCTCCCCATTTTACAGAGGAACAAATGGAGATTCAGGGACAGCGGGGGGACTTGCCCATGGGACAGTGTGAGCTGGAGGCACGGGAGGTCTGGGTGACTCTGGGTGCTGTGTCCACTGCGGGCTGCTCCTGCCTCCACCGATGTCTGGGGGACCACCCCCCAATCTAACCCATGCTCACCCCCACCTCCTCCAGGAAGCCCCACGTCGGGAACACGCCTGAAGGAGATGCCCCTGCCAGAGGCAGATGTGAGAATCAGGTCTTTGTCCAGAGCCCTAAACTTTGCTTACCCAGCCAGCATGGGCCCCCCCTTGATCAGGAAAACCCACTTCACACTGACATAGGCATTTATTAAGCAACCATGGAAAAATAACCTAACACATTTGAGTCTTCCTCTGCTCCAAGCCCTGAGCTAGTGCTTTCACGTCTGTCCACATGGAGACCCGTGAGACATGTCCTCCTATTCCCATCTCACGGAAGGGGAAACCGAGGCTCACAGAGGTCCCACAATTTGCCCAAGGCCACACAGCTAGCTAGCTGTAACGAAGCCGAGGTTCGAACTTCAATCAGTTAGAGTTTCTAGAACTCACCTGTCTGGATTGGCCATGAGTTCCGGGCCAGAAAAGGGGAATGAGGGTGGGACACAGGGGCTGCTTCGGCGGGGGGGGGGAGGGTTCTTTTCCACCTCTGGGCTTTGTACATGTTGTTCCCTCTCACCCAGACCCTCTTCCCGCAGCCGGCTCCTCGACCAGCAGGCTCGGCTGCAATGCCTCCACCTCTCTGATTCCCTAATCACCTCATGTAAGGCAACTGCAGGCAGGTCCTGCCTCCTCTCCAGAGGCCTCCAGCTTCCTTGTGAGCTCCCAGCACATGCACTTAGCCTATGTGTTTGTTTTCTGGGCTATGCTTCTCTTTGTCTCCCCCTCAGGCTCTAGGCCCCATGGGCAGAGGCCACGCTTTCCTTGCTCACTGCTTATGGCTCCCTAGGTGCTCACGGGATACTGAATGAATGAATGAATGAATGAATGAATGAATGAACGAACAAGGGAATAGAGAGATGGCTCTTGTGTGTCTCTGCCAGGGCTGGTGCCGTCAGTCTCAGTTGGGAGCCCCCCCTCCGTGGTGGGATAAAGACCTTGACCTCCCCTGGCACAGGATCACTTAAGGCCCCCCCCACCAAACCTTCAGACCATGTCTGCAGACACAGGGGATGGCCGTCTCAGCTGGATGGTGGGGAGGGGGGGTGCTTAGGTGGCCCCTGGTGTCTTCTTTTGTTTTCCAGAACCTTCTGGAGGAGAGAAGCTGTGTTTAGCTTTCCGAGCCAGATGAATAGGACAGCTGCCTCTGACGCGTTTGGGACACACAGAGAAAGGCAAGGAGGCAGTCAGATCAGGAGTGAGGACGGGCTCTGGATCAAAATTAAGGTCCCGGCTTCTCCCCACTCCCCAGGGTGCTGAGGGCGTCCCGGGGGCATCCTGGTGGGATGGATGCCACGAGTCCAACTGAGGGGCTTCTGAACTGGCGAGGACTGTGGGGCAGTGTCTCCTCACTTCCTGCTTCTGGGAGAGGGTGGGTGGCTCATGTTTGTTTCCATCCTGTGTTTCCCAAAGGGTGGGAGTCCTAGCACCCCATGCTGGAGGGACATCCCAGACGGCAGCGACACAGACCTTAAAGAACCCTGAACCACTTAACTTGCCCTCCAGGCCTTCTGTGCGCGTGGAAGACGAGGTCTGGGCTTGGCGCTAATGCAGCCTTAGTGCCTGACTAACACCTGCTGAGCTTCCTTTTCAACACGGAGAGGAGCCCCTGCGTGTGCTATTCCCCTGCGGGACCGCCGTTGTGTTGTTCGGTCTGCCCTGGTGTGTGTTTCCAAAGGCCTTCCTTATGTGACGGTGGGAGAAGCTTTTATTTTAAAACGTATCAATTTTATTTTAGAAGTGAATAACAATATGGGTCATGTGCATACGTGGCAGCAATCTCGAAGCTGGTCGGAGAATGACTTCGGTGTGGGACCCGCTGCTCCCGTGTGGCACGCTGTCACAGTCCCTTAGCTGGGGGTCACCCTTTCCTCGAATAAAGAATACTAAAGAAAGTTGGAGACGTTCTTCCCCTTCCATCCTTCCCCGTCTTTTCCTTCTCCTTCCCTCCTTCTCATCTCAAACCTTTGCTGGGACTCTGCTGCATGCCAAGCGAGATCCTAAGGATAGACAGCTGAACGGGACAGTCCTAGCCTTCCTTCAAGCGGCCCCCTGCCTGGGCACACAACAGACAAGGGAAAGAATGGCTGTTTCGCAGGGCAGTAAGCTCAGGTGACATACAGGTGCTGGGAGGAGGTCTGAGGACGGGCTTCTGACTTCACCTCTCAGAATCTGGGAGGACTTCCTGGAGGAAGGAATCTGGGAGGACGCGCCCTTTGCTGTCAATTCTCTCACCTCTTTTCCTCTATTGTTCTGTTTACCAAGGGATGTCTCCATCCCAGCAGGCACCTCCCTCTTCACAAAGTGTAACGGGATGATTAAGAGCAGGGAGTCCGGAACCCGAACGCCTGGGCTTGAATCCTGCCTCTAATTCCTAGCTAAGATGGGCAAATTCCCTTATCCCTCTGTGCCTTTGTTTCTTTGTGCTTAATCCCGGCATCCCCCTCTGGTGGTTCTGGACCTGAAGTGAGTTCACGCCGGCAAAGTGCTTGGAACAACATCTACAACCGTCCCGCTGGAAAGCCTCTGTTGGCTAAGCTGGAAGAGCTCTTCGCCAGCAGCCGGGGCGAGCTGCCCATTCACAGGTGGGCAACGGAGGCTCCAGGAGGGGCAGGGGTAGCCCCAGCACCCACCCACAATCCCTGATCGGGGCTGCGTCCTTTGAGAGCAGAGGCTGAGTTTTCGTATCCATTTTTGGTCCTTCCCCCAACACCTCGCACTGGGAGCAGGACACTGCAGGAGCAGCTGTCAACGGAGCTGGAGGGTCCATCTGGCCGTTATCTCCAAGGAGCCCAGAAGAAAAGAACGGGACAGGCCGACTCCAGTTCAAGTCCCAGCACTGCTGCTTGGTAACTGTGTCTTTAGGAAATTTCTGCCCTTAGCTGAAGCTCAGGTTTCTCACCTGGAGGGGGAGGGACTAACCACACCTACGTCCCAGGATGATGGGGAGGATGATAAAGATAATGTAGGGAGAACTCGGAGCATCAGGCCTGGCGCGTAAGGAGTGCGCTATAAACATGACCTACTGTTAGGGAAAGACTGTTAATTACAGGGTCCTTCCAGCGCTTCTAAAATGGGATTCCCTTCAGGGTGGCTTCTGTTTCTGGAGGAAATACATAAGCTCAGAGGTCCTGGCACTTGGGACACAGTGGATCCGTTTACCTCCAAGGAAGATGCACGGTTGGCCCCCAGCTTTTTAAAAATGAAGAGCCTTCCAGAGGAAGTCATGTGTCCTCCTGCCTGACCCCTTTTCCACACTTCCTGGTGGCTTGCTGCCAGCCGAGACAGGGGTGTCTCCTCCAGACATCGGGGATGCCAAGTAACACCTGTAGGCTTCAAAAGCCGGGCTGGAGCCGAGCCAGAGGGAGGGAACGCCTGTCACGTTTTCCTGTTTCCTTGTTTCCTGGGAGATCAGCTCCGTGACAGCAGAGATTTCTGTGTGCTGAATCCCCAGTGCCTAGAACGGCGTCCCGCACACAGTAGGGGCTCAATAAGGGAGAGCCAGATGAAGGAACTGGGCGTTGCCAGGGTGGCCAGAGTCGGAACCATCAAGAACAGGTGCAGTTTAGTAAGAACGTACCCCGCTTATGGTGCTTCTGGTGCCAGGCACATCCTAACTTTGAGCGTGAGTTTTTTTCACATATGCGCGTCTAACCCTTAGAACAAGGAGGGGGGGCTATTACTGTCATCTCTGCTTTGCAGATGTGGAAACTGAGGCCAGAGGCGTACGTGCTGGAGCTGGAACTCACACCTCGGCATCTGGCTCTGAGCCCGCTCTGAACTGCTCCATTCTCCCACCATGTTCCTGGGCCACTGAGCTGACATGTGTCAGGACTGCAAAATCCCAAACCACAGACTCTTCAAAACAGAGACCTGAGACCCCAACACCACAGAATTGGAGCAGTGCTCGGGAGGCTTTGAGCTCTCTGCTCTACTACCCAGAGCAGAAGCACTCTCACCAGGGGTTCTGATCCACTGGACATTGTACTTTGGCTTGAATGCTTCCAGTCATGGGGATCTCATCACCTCACAAGGCAGCTCTGATTGCCAATAAGTAAGGATCCTAGAACTTTAAGGAGCCTCAGTGATCATTTAGTTCCTTGCCTTTATTTATAGATGGGAAACCAAGTCTCAGGAAGGGAAACTGATCAGAATCAGAGACCAATGGAAGCCCAGGCCTGTGGCTCCCACTCCCACCCTCTGAGGCCTCTTAGCTGCATCTTCCAAACCTCTTCTCCAGGCCAAATCTTCTATCATTCCTGTCTTGACTTTTTGGGGGTCAGCCTTTGTTCATTCTTTTCCAACTCAACATATACTGACCCCTCCCCTGTTGGGATCAAGTTAAGTTCTCAGGCTAAAGCCGGGGAGACTCACTGCCCTGGGGGAGCCCAAAGGCTGACAGAGGAGTCAGCATGTGCAAGAGGTCTGCCTTGGCCCCCTCGCTCTGGCTTTGCCTAGGCTCTGGCTGCTCCCCCTGTTCCCAGCCCCCCTCCCTCCTTGGACCTTGAATGACACCTGTTTCTGGGTCCCCTGGGCCAATAAAAGCACTGCCCTGACAGCCAGGAAATTTTACAAGGAGCGGTCAGGCTTCAAGGTGGTGGGAAGCAGCCGTGGCCGCCAGACGTGGGAATGAGAAAGCACCCAGGAATGTGCCCAGGAGAACAGCTGCAGGAGGATCAGAGCAGGGGGAGGGAGGCTCGGGGTGAGGGCAGGCTCAGATATCAGCCTGGAGAGGGGGAGGGAATGAGATGAGCTGGCTGCTGCTGCCTGCCCCCTTCCCCTGGGGGTCTCCCTCAAAGGCAGCCTCGGACCCCCCACTCCAGGAGTGGGGGTGGAGAGGGTGGAGGGAGGTACACTGGCTCCTGGAGCGCTTACATGCCAGCTTGCTTCTAGAACTTTCCCCACTGCTTTCAAATCCCAGGCTCTGAGTCAACTTCTTCCTTCCCCATGGAAAGAACTTGGGCTTTGGTATCTGCCAGGCCTGAGTTCGGGGCCCAGCTCAGCGCCCGCTGAGCTCTGTGCCCCTGGGTGTGCAGCTTCTCTGAGCCTGTTTCTGCCCCTGTGGGGCCTGCCTGGAGGTGACCTGCCCGACAAGGTGGTCTGAGGTTCCACCAGGTCATGTGTGAGAAGGTCCCAGTGTTCCGGAGGGCGGGAACAAAGTGGGTGCCCAGCAAAGGCTGGCTCCCCTCAGCTGGGAGTCCCTGGTGAGCAGTTTGGGGCGGCCCCTCCTACCGACCCGCCTGCCTCGCTTATGGAGAAGATGGGCTGGGAATATGTTCCCACAGGAGACACTCACCACCACCCTCTGCCTTCCTCCGCCACCTGGGGAAAGGAGGGGAGAGGAGTGGAGGGGGCAGGGGAGGGGCAGGCCAAGCCCAGGCAGGCTCTGCTCCTTCTCCACCCTCCCCGCCCCCAGTCCCTCTGATAAGGAACCGCACACTCGCAGGCGTGGAGGGAGTGTTCGAGGTCTGCCCACCCTCCCTCTGATGCTTCTAACCCACCAGGAACATGCCTGCTCCGTGTGCTTGCATGCTGCCTGTAACGGGAAACTCTTTACCCGTCTTAAGAAGCTAGGCCTTCCAGGAATTTCCATCCGCATCACTTCCTCCCCTCATCAGAGCTTGGGAGCCATTCATGCTTCCCGAGCCTTCCCTTCTGGCTCATCGCTGGAGGGATGAGGGCCACCCAGCAAGTCTCACCGCACAGCCTGGCTTCCCCTCGGTCAGTCAAGCACCACCTGCTGCCCACTTACTCCGCATCAAGTGCCAGTGGCATTCCTTGTCTACACGGTCCCTGGACCACCCGTTTCAGAACCCTCTGGGGGCCCACCCAAGCCTGGGACGCTGGCCACCTCCACCTTCTCGTTCCCGCCTCTCCCAGACGCCCGCAGGGCACACACCCGAGGCGCCGCCTCACCTGGACACGCGCCTCCGTCAGCTTGGTCCTCTGCGCCAGCTACCTCGCGGGTGTAGATGTCCGGGTAGTGAGTCCTCTCGAAGGCCTTCTCCAGCTCCTCCAGCTGCTCAGCCGTGAACGTGGTCCGACTGCGACGCTGCTTACGCTTCAGAGGGAGGTCCGGCTCCGACTCCACGTCCGAGCCCTCGTCCAGCCGGTTCCCTACAGCCGGGCGAGAGGGCAGGAGAGGGAGGGGACCTAGTGAGTCGGGGGGGTGCTCTGGGCCCACCTTCCGACCCGTTGCTGCATTGACCGTAAGCTCCCGCATGTGCCATGGCACTGTTTACCAGAGTGAAGGGGGGAAGCAACCTCCATGCCCATCCTTAGGGGATTAGATACTTTATGGCATGACTGGTTTTGTTCTTAAATCCCCCACAGCTGGGTATTTAGTTTAGTTCCACGGACACGGAAGGAGGTCCATGACATAGGACTCAGAGTCGTTTCACGATGAAATACATTTGCTGAGATTTTCTAGAACTGTATTCTCCAAAAGGAGAGAATTCTGCTGTACACGAACTATATCTCCATGCACCTAAGAAAAAGGCAAGGTATGAACCAGTGTGCAAAGGTCGATCCCGCCTTCGGAAAAAGCATGCATGACACATTATGGAACACTATACTCAGAAGCCGAGCAAATATGAGCCTTCAGGGGGACAGAACGGTTGCCTTTTTTCTTTAATTTGTTTATAGTTAGTATTTTTTAATGACCATTTAAACAGCAATGCTAGGGGCACCTGGGTGGCTCAGTAATTAAGTGTCTGCCTTCGGCTCAGGGCGTGATCCCTGTGTTCCGGGATCGAGCCCCACATCAGGCTCCTCTGCTGGGAGCCTGCTTCTTCCTCTCCCACTCCCCTGCTTGTGTTCCCTCTCTCGCTGGCTGTCTTTCTCTCTGTCAAATAAATAAATAAAATCTTTAAATAAATAAATAAATAAATAAATAAATAAATAAATAAATAAACAGCAATGCTACCGCATTTGGGGAAAATACTGCAAAAACTAAGGAAGGGAGGAAGGCCAGAAAAGAGGGAGCGAGGGAGACAGAGAGCACATGAGTGTGCTTAGGGCTGGCAGTCAGGAAGCTTTGACTCCAGACCTGATTCCACCCCTCAATGCCTAGAACTGTGACCCTAGGAGGGCTACCTTCCCTCTTTGGGCCTCAGTTTCCCTGTATGTAACATGAAGGGTTTGGACTTGTGACTTCTATACCTAGGCCCTTCCTGGGATGTTTCAGAATCTGAGAGTAACCTTCCAGGCTGGAAGAGGGGACCTTATCTGACGACCTTGGTTGTGGCCATGGCCCGTACCTGCTAGTCCCCACTAATTTCCACCCTGGAGTCGGGGGGGTGGATGAAGGCCATTGCTTCCTGTGCAGAGAGAGCCCAGGAATCTGGAGTCAGCTTACTTCTCAACCCTATCAGGCCAGGTCCAGGCCAGGGAGGTTGCAGGAAGGGCTTGATCAAGCTCCTTGGCATCAGAGCTGAAGACACCCTGGGGACTGAATTGGCTTCTCAACCCCACTGATCCTGTGCCTCTTACCCATCCTTGATCCAGCAGAGAGAATGCTAGCAAGGAGTGGCCTAGCCAGGGCTCAGGAGCTGCACCCTCTGTGCCCCCTGGGGGACTGTGGGGAGCACACAGTAGGGCCAGGAGAAGAAGAGACCAAGGAAGAGAGAGGAAAAGAGGAAGCAGGCTGTCAGAGATTATCTTCCTCCCATTCTGGCTTTCTCTCTCTTTCCTGTTTGCCTTCAATCTCTCTCCCCTTCTGCTCCCAACTCCCTCTTTGGAATTCCTGGAAGCACTTCTGTGTTCTGTCATTCATTCGCTCACCAGAGCATCAAGAGAGCACCTGCTAGGTGCCGCCCCCACCTCGGGCTGGGTACACTGGGCTCGCGGCGCTCAGTCTGAGTCAGTCATGTGATCATAGTGCAGATGGGAGACACTGAGCCACAAAGTCTCTCAGGAAGTCTCCACACCTGCACCCCGTCCCCACCCCTGTTCTTGTCCAACTGCTTTAAATGTCTGTTATACAAACGGGTCTAGGCCTCTCCCACAAGGGACAACCTCCTCCTCCCTCCCTCAAAAACCTAATACAGCCTCTTAGATGTTAGGTGACAGGACAGGCTTTCCAGGTCGTGGGCAGAGCATGTGCCAAGGCCTGGCGTGGCAAAGGGCACGACTGGCAACGTTGTCATGGTGCTGTATCCACAGCTCGGACGTCATCTGGTCTTGAGTAATGCCCCTCTGTCCCAGGTCCCCTTCCCTCCATCCTGCTATCTTGGCCATTGGGCATCACCCCTGCTTTTTCTTGGCCACTGCCAGGCTGTCCCTGATTGTGACGCCGCATGACAAGGGACCAATGGCAAGGGAGCCCTCCCTTCATCATTGCCTACACACGTCCCTAAAGGCAGAGACCTGGGGTCAGATCCAACCCCTTCGTCTCCCCTTTCCCAGCTGCCCAGCTTCCCAACATTGAGAGGAGGCCACGCTGGCACAACTGGCATCCGGGGGCACCTTCCCCAGCACATCTGGGGCTCAGAGCCAAACACAGCTAGTCCCAAGGATTCGATCCTAAATTCACTGCATAACCCAGAGGGGCACGGGGAGGGGGTCACATGGGCAGAGTGGACATGGAGCACGTTCACTGAACAGAGGATTCGGGGTGGGCCGTGGGGGAGCAGCCTCCTGGCCAGTAGCAGCTCCTGCCCTCTGCCCCTATGCAGCTGTGAGACGGAAAGCTCTCAAAGAGGGGCGGGACAGAGCTGGTGCAGGCGTAGGGAGAGCCCCCAAGACAGAGGAATACAGCGAGGGACCTGCTCTCTGGGTTCCTGGATCCCGTCTCTGCTCAGGGATGTGGGGAGTCCAATACAGAGCAAGGATAAAACAGCCCCACTCCCAACCTTATGGGGGAAAAACAGCCTCTGTCTTAGGAAGCTCCCAATCCGATGGAGGAGGTATCACCCCTATTCTGGGAATTTCCCAATCCGATGGAGGAAGCACGGCTTCCATATGAATTGTGGCCAGGAGAGGCATAGAACCCAAGGCAACTACAGGACTTCAGAGAGCCTCAGAGCACCTGCGAATGGAATGCACGAGGGGCAGGAAGGGAGCCGGGAGGTGTTTGGCTTGTCAAAGCTTACGAATGGGCAGGAATGAGGTCTGCTCAGGGCTGAGTCCCACCCAGGCTAGGTGGATGGAAGTGGATAGAAAATCACCAGGGCCCTTCTACCACAGCCTCTGCCCCTCCTTCCAAGCCTGCCGGCCCTCACAGCCGCTGACTCTGGAAGCCTCGGCCATGCCAGTGAGGCCCCACCATGTGTGCAGACTCAGCCCGTCACCCCACCAGCTTCCCTGGCCAGCTCTTGGCATCCTTAAATGACTGAGCCAGACTGTCTCACACCTCCCTGCCTTTAACCGTGAGCTTCCTCTGCTTGGAACGCCTCACCCCATTCCACTGGGCTCACCCAGCAAAGCTACCTGCCTTCATGGGCTCTCAAAGCTCATCAGGGGACCCCGAACCCATCTGTTTCTGGGTCTCTCGGTCCCATCAGACTGTGCGATCCCTGAATGGAGCAGAGACCGTGCCCGGCACACAGCCAGTGCTCAATAAAGGCTTCTTAGATGAATCGGGCTTGGCAGAACAATTGCCAAGTGCCTTCTGAACACTGACACACTGCAACAGTCATCACCCAATGCATGTGCACTGCACCCTAGAGTTTACAAGCTCTGTTCTGATTCTACCACGTTTCTCCCAATAACCCTGGAGGGCCGACCAGACAGTATTAGCCCCATTTTACAGATGATCAGTGGAGTCCTAGGGCAGCGAGGCTGGAAGAAAACCCAGGACTCAGGTCTCACAGCCCATCGAGAGTCATCTTTGCCACAGAGTATTCCCAGGTGGTAGAGAATTCCATTTCTGAGCTTGGGGGAGGGGGCAGGTGGCTTGTTCTCCGTCCCTGCCCCCAAACTTTCCCTGCTCTCGCTCTGGCCAGAGGAAGACACTTGAAATGAGACGGCCCTACCAACTTCTCGGAAGGCAGGAGGCAGCTGACCAGCCGCAGATCTCTGGCCCCTAGATCTGAGGAAGCAAGCAGTGGCCTTGAAGTCTGGGGTCCTTCTCTCAGTGCACCCTCCCACCCCCACCCAGCGACGCCCTCCCACCCCTGCTCCTGCGCTCCCCCTCCCTGCTGCCTCCTCACCCAGTCTTTATTACAGTTTAACATAGGCCTGGCTCAGCTCGAGCTGCGGCAGAGAAACGAATCACATAATAGTTGATATGCGTTTTAATCAAGTAATTCGGGCAGAGCCGAGAGCTGGCGAGTGTGGGCCCGGCGTCCCTGAATACCAAACAGGCCCGGGCGCAGGTCTCGGAAAATGGAAAAGTCATTTACAGCTCAGCTGGGGGCCCGGCCGGCTGGGGCCAGGGCGGGAGCCCCTCCCGGCCCCTCCGCAGAACCGTTCAGCTGTAACCAGTACCTTTGGGAGCCCGGCCCCACACAAGGGCTGGGAACGGGATGCCGGGCTGGGCTTGGGTGGACAGAGTGGCAGGGTTCAGACCCCACATGAGAGCTCCCCAGAAGCGAGCCCCTCCTGTCCATCGCCTCTGCCCACACTCTTCTTGGGCGCCCATCTCAGCACGGCCACCCCGGTGTCCAGATCGAAGGCCTGACACTCAGCCCTAACACCCTCTTCCTCTCTCTTCGCGCCTCCCATGCAGCCAGCTCAACACCAAAGCCAGGGGATTCAGAACTCCCATCGGGTCCGAACCCCCCCCCACTACGGCTGCACCCCCAGCCCAGCCTCAGGACGCCCTCCCCTCGCTCCCCGGACTCCAGCAACCATCTCCTGCTACGGCAACCACAGGCCTTTGCATAGGCTGTGCCCTCTGCCTCTGCCTAGAGCGCCCTCCCTGTGCCCCCCTCGGCCTGCAGTTGGCTGCTGGCCAAATAGAGCGGGCATCTCAGAGAAGAGCCTGCTGATGCAGTCGGCCTGGACGTCAAACATGGAGAATACTAGGGACCCCCCTCCGCCCACCTTGCTTTGCCTTTTCCCACACCACATACCACAATCAGATGGGCTAACTATTCTATTTTATTGCCCCCTCATCGTCCTGGCTGTCACTAGAGCTCCATGGGGGGGGGGGGGTTCCATCTTCTTTGCTCACTGATAAATCTCCAATGTTTGGCACAAAGTGGAGGACCAAGTATTTGTTGAATGAACGACAGAATGAGTAAATAGGAGTAAGAGTATATCAAGACACATGAAACAGCACCAGGGACGACAATGCTCAGAAGTGTGAGCTCCATTGATCCTCAACCTTTCCGATCAGCTTGGGATCACTCCTCCAGGAAGCCTTCGGAGGTTGCTCCCCTCCATCTGGCTCGGAGGGGCCCATCTCCGTGCTCTCACCACTGGGCCTCAGCAAAGCTGTCTACTCTTGGTTCACTTCAGTCCTGCCATCTGGGACGCCTCCCTGGGGGTGGGGAGGCATTGGCAATGTGGGGATTTCTGTCCAACTCTGCACCCTACGCTATTTCCCAGCAACTGGGTCAATGGGCCCAGCTTTGAGGAGGGGCGAGGTGGAACTCTCACTTTATTACGACCTAAACCAGACAAAACTTTTCTTTCTCCAGGAAGTCCCTAACCATCCCTGCCAGGCTGCCTTTTTAAAATTTGAAACTGCAAGTATATAATTTGCATTACAAAATGTGGAGCCCCTGTGGGGTGTTCTCGGATCAGGGCTTCTGGGCTAACAGCCTAGTACTGTTCTCAGACACCAGAGGGCACTCTTTATACATTCCTGCTAGGAAGGGGCATCTCTAGGAAGAAGGAAGTAGTACTGTTTGAAATGGTACTGTGTAGTTGCACTGCCAGAATTCAAAGCCACATTGTCTCACAATGGAACCAGAGCTGGCTCTGCACGGAATTGTGAACCAAGCACAAATCACATGTGGGAGAGAAGAGAAGGTTTGTAAAGGGCTGGAATTGTCTGGGTGCAGAGAATTCAAAACTAAGGTTTCCCTGCTAAAGCAAGAGGTTGAAACTAAAGATATCAAGCAGGTCCTTCCAACTCGGTCTCTAACCTGTTGGCATCATAGGCAGCAAATGTAGAGTTCTGGAAGGGGGGACAGCAGCTGTGGATTAGGGGAGGGGAGAGCGCAGGACATGTTACGCAGGTGAGTTGGGGACAGGAGCAAGCCCACTATAGGAGGAGCTCAGCTCACCATCCCCTTTCACACTCTTCCTGTGACTTTAAGACAATCTTGCAAAAAATCACTAGTTTTCCTCTACTTCTTTGGGCTATTTCAGCCATTTACTCACCGACCTCATGCAAGGACAGGAAGAGCCATGCTTGGTGCTGGGCGGACAGCAGAGCTCACTACGTCAGCACCTAAAAGAAGCCTGCCAACGGGTCCCAGGCAGTGTGGCCCAGGCAGCCAGGGGTAGACGCTGGCGGGCGGCGGGGAGAGGAGCCGTAGGGTCAGATGGACCTGGGCTTCAATCCTGGATCTGCCCCCGACAAGCTATAGATGCTGGGCAGTGTTGTTTCACATTTGAGGCTCATTTTCTTCATTTCTAAAATGGGACAGCGCAGGGATCCAGGCCCCCCCACCCCCGCTGAGCAGCTGTGCCTTTAGACTCAGAGTTTCCTCTCATTCAGAGAGCCTGGCAGCAGGGAGCTGGCCTTCCAGGCTCATGCCCTGAGCTGCTGTGTAACCCTGAGCATGTTACTTGCCCTCCTGGGATCCCCATTTCCCCACCCATCCCTGGGAATAAGAACTCCGAGTGCCTACTCCCTGGGGCGCCGGGGGGCTGCACGGGTGGGAACCTCAGGAAACACCAAGCGGTGCCTCTGACACAGGGATCACAGCCTGCTCCCCACACTAACTCGGGAGCTACTCCCCTCCTCTGGGTCACAGACTCTTCATCTGTAAAATGAGGAAAGTAATAATAGAGTCATCATGCACGAAGATTAAATGAATTACTACAAGACAAAGGTTTAGAACGGTGCTGGGTATACAGTAAGTGCTCAATATACACGAGCTATTATTATTATTTATTATTATTACTGCTGGGTGTTTTAAAGATTTTATTTTTACGTAATCTCTGTCCCCAACGTGGGGCTCGAACTCACAACCTTGAGACCAGGAGTCGCATGCTCTACCGACCGAGCCGGCCACGCGCCCCTCAGTACTGCTGTTATTATTGGTGTCGGCATACGGAGAACTTACTCTCCCTCTGCACCCCCCAGAGGCAAGCACGTGTGCGGGGCACAAAACACAAAGGAATGAATGCACGTGTGAATGAATGATTGAATGAATGGTGACCCCTTTGTTATCCCTCCCTCGTTCTCCTATGGCAAGAGCTTGGCATAAACCCCGGGCATGCCCACAGCCTGCCCCTGCCCTCCTCCCCCAGGGGAGGCCATCCCAGACACAGAAAGTACCCACCGAGGAGAAGGCACCACTGGGGCACAAGAGTTCGCAGGCACGAAGGGCCAAAGCGGGAGCCAGGCCCGCCGGAAGCAGGGCCCATGGAGGCCTGGCTCAAGGCCTCAAGGTCAGCGAAGGGGAAACAGCAGCTGGGGCCCCAGCGGCCAGATGAAGCTGCCCCGCACGGCGGCAAGGAAAAGGCAGGCCGGCCACCCGTCGGCACCCCACAAAGCCACTGTGAAAGGGCCATATGCCTGAGAAGTCAAGCCTGCCCGCCCAACCGGCTCTGCCGGCCACCCCCTCGCCCCTCCTCACTGCTGGAACTCTGGGAGGCAGAGGGGTTCAGCCAGTGGGGAAGTCATCGGAGGAGGCAGAGATGGAAAAAGGGCCCAGCACCCCCTGTCCCCTGCCTCCCTTCATCCATCAAACCCTCGGCCTCCAGACTCGGCCCTGAGGAAGGGCTTCCACCCGGGGCTCGCTGGACCCTCAGACCCTGAAGATGGGGCTCTGGGGTCGCACAAAGCCTCCTAGAGCAGGCAGGACTGGGCAGGACGGCCTCAGGAGAATAAAGCCAGCAGTGGCTGATGCATTCTGGCCGCACTGTGCGCTGTTCCCACAGCGAATCACAGAGCCCCGCGGTAGCCCTAAGAGGGACGGGTATGATCAGCCCCGTTTTACGGGTCACGAACAGAGGCTCAAAGGGGTAAACTAACTCCACGGCAGAGTGACCGTTAAAGCTGGGCAGCTGGCCCCCAGAGGTCCATTGGAGCCAGGCATCCAAGGTCCTTGCAAGGGCCCAGGAGCGCCTTGCCCCGTAGGCTCCCAGGCCTTCGAACCTCGCTGCAGCCTGGGCTAACCCTCTAAACTACCTCCTGGTTCCCCCTCCTGCAAAGCCGCACCCGGAGTCCACCTAGACCACGAAGCTCTCCCGGAATGCCCATAGCATCTGCCGCCCACACCACGCTCCCTGCACTTGACATCGACTCCTGCTGGAGACTGACGATGAACTCTTAAGTCATCTGTTCTGTTTACCAAATACACCTGACCATCCGGCTTCTAAGAGCTTTACCTGAACTTCCTGAGTGAGAACGGGGTCTCGCCGCCCTCAAACCAAGGACACTGTCATAGAGAGAGGTCGTGCCTTTCCAATAAGACTGGGAGGACCTTGAGAGTGGAAACTCTGATTTCTCTATTATAACTGAGTGTTAGCCCGCGCTGGCTAACAGTGCAGTGGTTCCTCTCATTCTAGAATGTTCTTAATGACAGTCATGGGTAGGAAGGGCAGCCATCGGTTTCACAAAGAAACCACGTACCTTGTCATCGCAGACACAGTAAGAAGTGACTCAAGCCTCTCCAGAGCCTCAGATTCTCTCCCAGGACCCTGTGCTGCATGATTTCTATCCATCAACTTCTGACTGCCCCACCTCCACCTTTCTTTAACTAGGCCTCCCAGAAAACTCCAACACCCAATGTCACGTTGCATGTCCAGGAGTACAGAGGAGCATTTGCCCAGTAGGTACTTATTAGGCACCTCCTGGGTGCCCCATAGCCTCACACTGAGCAGAGCTAGAGCCATGAACATCCACCACAATGGAACCCAACGGATATCTCAGAATCCTGCCTTTAGAGAGAGAACCACTCCCTTAAAGGTGGGCAGGGGTGCAGGCCAAGCCTAGAATACAAATGTGACAGTCAAGCGGGATCACTGGAAAAGCAAGCCAGCCCCCCGCCCCCCAGGGGACGAGGGGCATTAATGGAGGCCAGCCTTCCTCCTTAGAAACTAAAAGCTTGACCTGGGAAGGCCGCTTAATAGAATAAACTTCCTCTCTGTAGACCAACACCAAAGCCATCAACCGGAGCTGCTTCTCCACCTACTGCTGCCTCCAGGAATTCCAGAATAAAATGCAAATATTCACTGCAGAAGCGCCCTCCACCCTGGCTACAGGCACCCAGCACCCCAGCCAGATGAGGCAAGGTCACTTTGCCCAGAGGCGGGTCTTCAGGGAGTCTGCGGGGTGGTTGGAAAGACTGGGAGCTCCAGATCAGAGCCCTGGGTTTTGTTCCTGACTTCGCCTCCAACTTGCTGTGTGACCTTTGGCAAGCCCAAACCCCTCTCTGAGCGCCATTTACCCTATCCCTAAAAACCAGAGGTCCTTGCTGGATCTTTAGGAACAATCCCAAGAAGGGGGGCCCTGGGCTATATCTGATTTATTCAGTACTTCACACTCCCAGAGTTCAATACTGCTCCTGCACACAATAGGGCTTTCAATAAATGCCTATTACTGGATAAATAATGATCAATCGATGGGCGTAGGGAGGAGCTCTAGAAGGAACTGGGGCTCTTGGTGTACTGCGGGCTACAGGACAGTCTGAGATTACTGGATTCTTGTGCGGACAGGGAAGGACAGGCTTTGTGACCCTTGTATTCTGCTTCTCAGTTGTCTCCAGGCCCTTCTTCTTCTCCTAGGGGAAGGGGGTAGGGAAGAAGGCTTCTCTCTCCCCTCCCCTCTCCATCCCTCTCCCTCCCCACCACCACCCCTCTCCAGGCCAGTCCTGGGCCCCTTGTGTCTCAGGCTGGGCTGGTCGCTGGGCAGCCAGAGGCCTTTCATGGTGAATTCTCAGCCGCCCCTCCCCACCCTCTCTCCCCAGCAACCCCACCCTGTCATGCTCCCATCAATCTGCGGCAACCCGGCCTCTCCAGCTGGCCTGGCTGGGCTGTTCCCAGGGAGAGCAGGTCCACAGTGGAAGGTGGTGGAAAAATGTGGACAAATTTCTGATTTGCAACACTCTGGGAAAGAGTTTATTGCCATTGTTTGAGGACGAATGTATAAATAAAGCAAGGCGAAGATTGCAGGGGGAGGCTGATGAAAGGCAGAAAACGAGAAATTTTATGGCCATAAGGAGCGTACTCTAATGGTGATTTCTGAGGCACTGGACCATGGTAGTTACTTAGCCAAATGATCGCTGTGAAGCTGGGCAAGGCGGCTTATTTCTTAATTACTGTTACGTATTATGTCAGGCAGATGCCCCAACCCTGGAAAACTTGGTCCTGAAGCAGACACCGGCTCGGAGTCAGGTCCCAGGGCCGGGATGCCACTGGGCCGGTGACTTGCACCCACTGAGAGTGGGGGGGCCCCAGAGCCTGCCGCCCTCTCCCCCTGCCCAGACTCCTGACCCCAGATGGGAATCCACCCACTGCACACATAGGTGTTGAGCCCTCGCGGGCTGCAGGCTAGCCACTGCCGCTGCAGCCCAGGAAGAAACAGACACGATGCCTGGCTTCAAAAGACATTCGAGGAAAGCAGCTAGGGGCTCGACTGGGACTCCTGTGAGTCTCTGTGCAAGATAACTTGGGACAGGACAGAAGGTGGGAGGAGGCGGGCTGAGTGGTCAGAAGGGAGCTGGTGGGGGGAGGACGGGGTGGCTGTGAGATGCTGTGTCCCCTGCCTCGGTTTCTTCACCTGTAAAAAAAAGGGGGGGCGGGACTAAATCATCCCCTTTTGGGTCGTGATTCTGTGATTCTCTTGCTCTCACAGCTGGCGAGGTTGATATTTCAAAGGTGGCCAGCACCTGCCCCGTGGAACACTTTGCCTCTCTCTCTCTTACTGGTTCGGCGCTGTCAAGAACACAGCACCAGAAGGAAGAAGGGGGTTACGTTTTACTGAGGGCATCCTGCGTGCCAGGAGCTCAGCGTGCATTACGTCCTCTCGTGGAATCCCTCCCAGTCATCTCAGTGCTCCTTGGGAAACACCCAGAAAGGCGTGGACACTTTCTCAGATGCTAAGGGGTAAAGCCTCCGTTCAACCCAGGTGGGTCCCCAAAGTCACCAAACACATTTCAAGTAAAGCAAGCCCCCTCCCTCGCACCTTCTGGACCAGCGTTAGGCCATCAGAATCCCCTGGAGGGCTTGCTGGGCCCCAGGGTGGGGGAGCTTCTGACTGACGAGATAGAGCCGAGAAGGTGCATTTCCACCAAGTTCACAGGTGGTGCCGGTGCTGCTGGTGGGGCCACACTTTGGAACCACCGTTCTACAGAAATTCAGAGAGAAACAGCAACAGCAAATGCAAAAACCATGCCGCTCTGTTACTTCTTAACAGAATGGAGGGACTGAAAGTGAGTGCCAAACCCTCAGCCCCCTCCCCCCCGACGGACCCCAAACCCGACATATTCTTCACACTGGGGTTGGCGGGGAGAAGACTCAGCCCAAGGTGGGCCCAGCCAGGGGCAAGCTTGGCAGGTGAACTTTCTTCTCTGTGGTCCCTGCTCCTGCTTCTTGCCATGGTGTCTAAGTCATCAGATTCTCTCTCTCTCCTTTAAATATTTTTATTCATTTATTTGAGAGAAGAAAGAGAGAGAGCACATGAGTGGGCAGAGGGAGAGGGGGAGGGAAGAGCAGACTCCCCACTGAGCAGGGAGCCTGATGCAGGGCTCCATCCCAGGACCCTGAGATCATGACCTAAGCTGAAGGCAGACGCTTCACCGACTGAGTCATCCAGGTGCTCCTGGGTCATCAGATTCTTGACAGACCACAGCCCAGGATGCCTGGAGTCCTCATCAGGACCCAGCCTGTCCCACCCCACCTCAGCCTCCGGACCTACCTCTTTCCACCCCTTGTCTCCACCCTGGCTCCCTACCTAGCTCCTCTTTCCCTTCCCCCATCGTCCTTTCTTCTGGACACACCAGTCAGATTCCGTCACTGGTATTAACAAGGGAAAGAGCTGTCACAGTATCAGGAGACTGACCTTTACAAGGCTGATGTCAAGGACCACACCTGACACCTGCTTCCCCTGTGACCCATCTTCCCATCTCCTCGCTTGAATTATTTGGAGGGCCAATGTTTCTGCTCCAGAAGGAGGATGATTTTTTGTTTAAAATCTGTTTTGTTCATGCCTTTATTCCCAATGCCCAGAAGAGGGCTCGGCCCATGAGAAGAGCTCCACATATGTTCATCCAGTGAATGAATGAATGAATGAATGAATGAGCGAGAGGGTGAACGAATGAATGCGTGGCCTCCTCCTACGTGCCCAGATCTGTGCAGTAACTTGGAACGTTTCCCCAGACTCCTGTGATAATTTGTTGTTCAAGCCAACGTGACTACTGGTGAGTAGGTTACGATCGTCCTGCACAATCATCTCATTAGAGATGTATTTATGCAACACCAGATACCTGGCCCCACGCGGAGAGCCCCAGCTAGCCAGCTGAACCGTTGCAAGAGGTCCGGAGGATTGACGTTCTGTAAACCAACACATGGGTACTCTACTGAATTCCCCCTTCTGCATCCAGATGTTTGGTCCATTCAGAGGTGACCCAGGTGCAAATGGGGTGTCTTAATGAAGGCTTCGGAGATCCCCTCCCCTGCTGTGGGACGATCCCTCAGCCACCCCGGACTGCAAGGGTCTCCCTGCCTAGAGTCAGACGGCTTTGGGAAGTGGGTGGCTGGAGGGAGCCAGTTTTTAAGGGAGTTAAAATCCAATTTGATCCTGCTGCTTACGCCTTTTCTAGTTTGATGTGTTTTTGATAAAAAAAATTTTTTTTGATCAATAAAAATAAAATCTGTTACTCTCACCCCGGGGCAATTATTGCACCAGGCCCAGTTCGCTGAATCTTGATAGAATAAATAATGCTATTTTTCCAAAATGTGGCCAGCCATAGGTTAGTGACAGCAGGGAGAGGGTAGAATCTGAAAACGTACTGGTTCTCCGAGGGCAAAGTGAGGCGCCTAGGGGGTGAGGGACGGGGCTTCCCAGTTCAGAAGGGCAAGGGGTCCTCCCCAAGAGATAAAACGGTGCTGCTCTTACCTGGAGCCAGGTACTCTGCCCGGTGTACATAGCAGGCATCACCCCATGACACTCAGACCTGGCGGGCACTGATATCCGAGTAGTTCCAGGGAGAAGACTCAGAGAAGGGCAATGCTTTACCCAAGGTCACACAGCTGCGTGTGGCCACGGGAGAACGGGGGCTCTGGTCCATCAGGACTTTGAGCCCACATGCAGACCCCCTGCCGCTCCATCTCTCTTTTCTATAAGCGAGGGTGTTGAAAAGGCCTTGGAAGGTGGAGACCATTCCCACACCAACGCTTCCTTTCCAACCCTCCCTTGCGCCCTTCCCTTCTCCCCGAGAGGCATATTGCGAAGGCTCCAAATAGCCCTGATCCGGGCAGCTGGAAAGGCCAGCATCCTCTGGCCCTGGGGCTGCATGTGGTGGGAGGGGATGTGGCATGTGAGATACGGATGGATAGCATGGGAAGGTGCTGGGTCCTGTGCTTTGGGGAATCAATGTGGAAGGACACACACCAATGTTAGCCATGGTCCTACTATGTGCACACATGTGCTTATAATTCGAGACAACTTCGCTTTCTGTTACATATTTCTGAACAAAACAACAAAATATGATCTTTTAGTAAAAGAACTTCTTACGTATCCTGCAAGGGTCAGGGAGGGGGGACAGCTTGGTGGCCTCACAGGCTGTGACAGGCGTGTGAGACCAGGCTAGGGGACCCAGTGCCTAGCTTCGGAGGGTCAGTGGTGAGAGAGGGGGAGATTCTGAGTCAGGGGAATTCTCCGGAGTGCCTGGGGATGAGGAAGGGGCTCGTGTTGGAGGTGTGGAGGCTGGTAACCTCAGTAATTGCTGACGGATGGATAAGCCAACACTGAGCGCCCCATGGGGGTCGAGCCTACACGAAGACTTAGAGCAGAGCCGAGATGCAGGATTTGAATCCAGGCCCACTGAGCCTCCCGCGATGCGGGGAGGGGACACGCCTCCCCAAAGCCCAGTGTTTAGCCTCCCAGCCCCCCTCGCATGCAGCCACGGGGCCCCCCAGCCCAACCTCCAGCTCCCATCGCTCTCAGGCTCGGCCGCCTGCCCGCTAATTAGATTCCCCTGGAAATAAGAGTGCATTGTACAGTCCCGCTAAAGGCAAACTGATTTCACAATTTCTTTTCTTTCCTCCTCTTAATAACTCGCAATGTCTCAAGGAGGTTTTACTTACAGCCTGCACACTGGAAAATTATTCTGTCTCTCATGCACTCATTTTTCTCTTAAGGAAAATTGAAAACTGGATTTCTCCTCCATCACGGGCCCCCTCTCTTTGCCTATCTTGTGCCCAGACTATTCTAGTCCTTGGCCCCTCTCTACCTTGCAAGCAAGGCCCCCCGCCTTCCTGCCCCACAGCCTGGAAAGGCTGGCAGCCCCAACTGATCTTGGGAACAGTGAGGCGTCTTTCAAAAGTTTAGAGAGGGGCCGGAGGGAGGGAGGGAGGGAGGCATGCGGTGTGGGGGGGGGGGGGCGACGTGGTCCGCTCCGCTGCGGGACGCATTTGCCTCCAGAGAACTGGACTGGCTCCAGCACTTTTGAGGTAGGAGCTGGGTGAGTGAGGGACCTTTATTGATCCCATCGGGTTCCCGTTAAGTGTCAGGGAGTAAATTATAAACAAATGGGTCCCATTTCCATTTCTGAAGGCATCTCCCACCCTGCCACTACCCTTCACATTCAAGGGTACATCCCCTTAAGTGGTGCCTGATGGGACGAGGAGCCAGGTGGATGGAGGCACGCAGGTGTGGGGGGTTGTTCGCACGGCCTGCAGCCCCTGCCGGCTGGCTGGCACCCACTCCCCAGGCCCCGGGGCCAGAGCAGCGAGTGACGTGTGATGGATGGACAGATGGACGGAGAGACGGATACCCGGGGGGGAGTGCGGATCTGGGCTATAAATTAGCAGGTTTCATGAATTAGGGTTTGAGAGCCCCCCAAGGGGGAAGCAAGAGGGTGGAAGAGGGCGCTCGCTGGAGAATGAGGCCTGGCCTGGGGCTGGGCAGACGGTGCAGCCGGAACGGCCACCACCATGGACTGGAGCCAAGGAAGGATGCAGCAGGTCCCTGGGCCTGGCACTCAGGATGTGTGGGACAGCATGGGACCCTGAGCAGGGCAGCCAAAGCCACCCACTCCACAGCCACCCTCCACCTGCTTCCCAGCTTCTACTGCCCCTGCTCCCACTGTGAGCGCTGGAAGTGGGCGAAAGATCCAGCCACACCTGTGCAAACACTGATCTGACAGTCACTGGGACCATTCACCAGGTACCAAGGCCCGGGCACTTATGATCTCACCGAATCCTGGCATTAGCATCACCACTTCATAGACAAGGGCTCTGGAACGCAGAGAAGCCATCACCAGTGGTTGCCCCAGCTCACAGGAAGCTTCCTATGTGCCAGGCACCGTGAAGGGCTTTGTGCGGATTAGTGGATTTAACTGTTGCGACAATGTCACACTGTTACTCCATTCACAGATAAGGAAACCAAGGCTCAGAGAGGCAGAGCGTGGGGTCGATCTCAGGTCTGGTGCAGGCACTGGCCTCCTTCTTTAGGATGGCTTCTCTACATGGACTGGGTCTCTAATGTTTGAGACCTCCTTTCTGTGTCAGGGGAGTCCAGAGGTTCAAGCTAGGAGCAATCTAAGAGAAAATTCAGCCCCATCTCATTGTCTTACAGATGAGAACACTGAGCCCAGAGAGGGCATGGGACTTGTCAGAGGGCCACACAGCAGGTCAGTGGAAGAGCTCACACTGCCGTCAGGGGTCAGGCCCCTCTCTAGTCCCAGAGACCCGCAGACACTCTCAGGGTATGCCCCCCCCCCACCCCAGGCAGGGATGCCCTGACTGTGCTGCCAAGAATTCCATGTTAGCTACGTCCTGGGGCCACTGATTCAGGACAGGCTCTGGAGCTCAAAAGATGCTCTGGATTCCTCCTGGCCTCCCCCGTCAGGCTGGAAGCAATGCTAAGGGGCTGCCACCTCCAGTCTGAGGGTCCTCCAGACCTGGGAGGAGGACCATGGAAAAAGCAGAGTAAGGCCAAGTGCTAGGAGTTGTGTCTAGCCAGGCTTCGGATCCAGAAAAATCATTCCTCCGTTCCAGCACGAGGGGGCTTGGGAGACCAAGCACTGGGGGGTCTGAATCCTGGGTGACCTCGAGCAGGTCACTTAGCCTCTCTGAGCCCTAGCATCTAGGAGGCAGGTGGGTGCTCAGGCAAAGCGAGCGTCTGAGGAAGGGGAGGCAAAAGAGAGACCCCTGTCCTTGGGCCCCTGATCCCTCCCAAGGGCCCCAAAGAAAACTGACACACTGCTAGCCCTCTCCTTTCCTCGTGGGCCCTGACATGTCGCAGGAAGAAACTTGAGGAAGATGGGCCTGGCCTGGGAAGGGACTCCACTAAGGCTGAGTCACTGTTTGCTGAAGGTTACCTAAGATGCGTCCAGACAAGAACCGGCCAGGGTCCTCCCGCGGGGCCTCCAGACACACCAGCCTGCCCAAAACCAGGACAAAGGCAACCCTCCTTCTGGGGAAAGGCATGCTAGTCCAGGAATCCAGGTCTAGAGGAAAGCTTATGTAAATGTATGCAAAATCCCTGGCTCCGAGCAGGCGCTCCATGAATGGAAACCATTATTATTTTAACAAGCATTTAATGAGCACCTACTAGGTACCAGGTGCTTTCTCACACACAGTCCCCTTCTATCTGCCTTACTGTGCTGTGAGAGGGTGCTGGCGGCCCCCGGTGTTGGTAGGCGAGGCCCTGGAGGCCGGGAGGGGCCGTGGAAGCCGGGTCAAGCAACCCTGTGGCTTCAACACCCACAGCTCTGACTCTGGATGAAGGGTTCTCAACCCGGGCTGCTGGCTGGAATCCCGGAATAAAGGTCTGGGGTGCAGCTTGGGCCCTGGGAGGCTGAGAGCCACCAGGGCCCCTGGATTTTGCTCTGGATTTGCCCATCTCCTATTCAGCTCCCGAGGCAGCAAGGCTCAGAGACCTCGTGGGAGGAAGAATCATGGAGATTTGGGAAGGAGGGGAGAACTGGGACTGGGGGTGGAGGGGTGGGCACGTGTCCCATTGGCCTTGGCTGGGGGAAGAGAAAAGACTGGCCCCTCCCCAAACCCTGGTGTTTCTTGGGCCTGCTCAGGGCTAGAGGTCCCAAACAAAGCTGACGGGGGGGGGGGGGGGCAGCAGCTCCTGGGACTGGGCTGGGCGGGAGGTGGGGGGGGGGGGGTCCTTGACACTATTCCACTATTCTTACCACATTCTCAAAGCAAATTCCAGCCCCCCACTCCCTCTAATCTCCCTCCTCACTCTGAGGACTGCGAGACTTGTAGAGACCATAGGTGTGCATTTCCTTAAATCTAAACTCAAACCCCTCTGCCTGCAGCCTCCGGAATCCATCTGCCTTGTGCTCCCTTGTCATCTGAGGATCTGGCTTCTTGGGAAAAGGTCTGCCTTTACGGCGCTGTTGCAAAGCCAGGGCTTCGTGCAGACCGGAGCATCCTTCCTCCCCCTGCGGGGGAGCCCAGCCATAGAACACACTTCTCCCTGCCCCTTCCCTCTCTGCAGGACTTCGCACTTGACCAAGAAACTCCGAGCGTTATTATTCTCCCCCGCTTTACAGATGGGGAACAGGCACGGAACTGTAAAGCAGCTTGCCCAGCAGCACACGCGTCTAGCGGCGGTAGGGTCAGGACGCGAACCTGGCTCCTCTGCTCAGCTGCTGAGCCCGGAGCTAGCAGTTGAGGTCCTGCCATCTTTTGATCTGCAGCGGGAGGGAATGGAGTCAGACCGAAGGAAGAACTGCTCGCTCTCAGTGGTCTAGGCCCCACAACCAGCTGCTTTGGGGACAGCTATAGAATGCCCCGGGGGGCCTTTCCTGATGACCCCAAAGGACCCCTTCAGCTTACCATTGGAGTCAAGCTCCCAGATGCCCGCCCCCCACCACCAAGCAGTCTGAGTTTTTCCCCAGGTGAGTTGGAGGGGAAATTCAATCCTGTTTCCTTTCCTCCAAACGTGCCAAAAGCCTGTTTGCTCTAAGAGGCCCTTGAGGCCCTGGCTTCCCTGGTTTCAAATAATTGACTTTCAAAGCCTGTCTTCAGGTGGAACGCTGCCACGTAGCACCTGGGCGAAGGGCTGAACCCCGAGGATTCTGCCAGGGAATGAATGGGGAGGTGCCTGGGCTCCATGATTGGCCAGACGCCTTCCACAGTCACCTCTGGGCCCACCGACCCCTTCCCCCACCCCGAAGCCTGTCCCACAGTCACTGGCTGGCATCAGGAGCTGCGATGGGGGAGGCAGGCCCCCTTGTGCTCCCGAGGCTCTTACTGGGCAGCTATTAGGGAGAATGTGGTACATGCAGGTGTGTTCACCTGTGCCACTAGCCCTTCTGGGGCTTGAGGCAGAGAGCGTGCCACCCCCTACCCAGCCCATGAGGTCTCTCCCCTAGAGCACCACTGAGCCACTGTGCATGGAGGGGGGTGGAGAGGCTCGAGGTCTGGGGTAGGTGCAGAGCTGGGCATTTTCCTTTCCACACTAAGTTATTTTGAAATGGGATGAATTTCATTGGCACCGTCTCGTTCCCTGGCCCGCTGCGTTGGCCCGACACAATGAAGGACGCATGCTACAGAGTGTTGTCAAGGCCACTGCCATGGAGAGCCGGGTCACCGTCAACCCCTCTCCGTCTGCCCAGACTGCAACAATAAGCTGCCCACATTTATCGAGCACTTACGGTAAGCAGGCAGTCTGCTAAACTGTGTGGGTGCATTATATCATCTGACAGGCACAGCCACTCTATACGGAGCCCAATGTTGCATCAGAGGAAGCCGAGGCCCAGAGAGATGCAGTAGTTTTCCCAAGGACACACAGAAGAGTCAGGATGGGCATTTGGGTCTAGCTGACTCTGGCACCTCGGAGCTCCGCTACTCTCCTACACGGCCATGTTTAGAATCACTAAGACCAGAGGGCAATGTCTCCGGCTGGGCCTCATCAAATGTTCCCTGGGAAAGGTAATGCATTAGCCTGTTTCCCCTCAGGATGTGGGGTTCACCTGTCCTGTGTCTAGGGGGACAGCCTGTGTCAGGGGAAGAGGTCCCAGAATAGGGGGCTCCGGACTCCCCCTCCTCTAAGCCTCACCTTCCTCATCTGTAAAACAGGGGCATGGAACTAGGCGGTCCAAAGCTCTCCCCTCCTCCAGATTTGACCCTCCATCACTTACTATGGGACTCTGAGCTACCGGTGTCACCCTCTGGGCCTCAACTTCCCCATGTGTAGAACAGGGGTGACAGTCTACTTCACAGACAGCTGTGAGGGTCGCGGTCTTGGGAGAGCTTTGGAAACTGTAGAGTGCTGGCCACATGGGAGGGCTGTGCTGACGCTGTAAATGGGCTCCCAGCACGGCGGCCTCAGCCTCGCCCCTGCGAGCAGCTCTTCTCTCCAGCCCGCAGCACCTCACCCCCTAGCCCCAGGCTTTGTCTTCCTTTTCCCAGGTCACCAGCCCCCCATTTGTCATGCCTCCTGGCCTCCTCCAGGTTCGGAAGACTCTCAACACTTGGGACGGAAAAACCCAGATGTGGCTACAGGCTGTGTGGGGGACACAAGAGAGGTCACCGCTGCCCCAGAAGAGTAAGATCATCTTTCCAGCAAGACGGAATCCGGCAGGCCCTGCCGCTAATGAGCTGTGTGACCTTGGGCAAGTCACTTAACCTTTCCGGGGCCTCTGCCCCGCCATCTGTGAAAGTGAGAGGGTCAGACTGGATGCTTCCAAAGCAGACATGTGAGAAGGCTCTGATGTAGGAGCCGCTTTTTTTCTACTCCAAATCCTAATGTTAGTACAGCGATCTGGGGGAGCTGTGAGTTTCAAGATCCTGGATCAGGGAAGAGAACGAGACTGGAGGCACCCTGAATTCTTAATGCCTGTGGGTGAGGTGTGGGCCTACTAAGCCCCCCTGTCTCCCTCCGGGGGCAGGAAAGGGAGGCTGTGGGGGTAGGGACCCATCCTGGACGGGCTGGTAGCAGCTGACCTTCTCTTCTAGTTCACGTTAAAGCCACCTGATGGCCCCTGTCCTGTCAGGAGAACGTCAGTGCTGCTAAGTTTTCACCTCACAGCGAGGCCGCCGTTCTTATCTGGAATCTGCCCGCTGAACACAGCGCTGTATTTTAGGATGGGGCCACCCCCTCCACACATCCCGGAATATTCCAGGGGACTTTGAAGAATCGGAAAACTCACATGCAAATTCCAGCTCAGCTACTTTCTAGTGGGAGGCCCGAGGTGATCGTTCCCATCCTCTGAGCCTCAGTCTTACCTTCTGTAAAACAGGGACAGCAATGGCTTCTAGAATGAACAGGTGACCGTGACAGGCACGGGGACAGGCACATCCGTCCTCACCTGTCAGATCGACAGCGGCTAAAGCAATTGATAACACTCGTAGTCGGCGAGGCATCAGGAAGAAGCAGCCCCTTGCACCAGACTCCAGAAGACGATGTCCCTGACGTGCTATATTAACTACTGAAGTCCGGAATGGTGCGCGTTGCAAAGCCCATTTTGCCAAAATAAACATATGTGTGTATGCGCGCATTTCCCTGAGGAGAAATATCGAGGCGATCAGATTCCCAGATTATTCACAATATTTAACTCTGGGCTCAGGGGGCCGGGGGCGGAGGGGGGGATGGCAAACTTTTTACTTTCTATACCCTTCTAGCATGTGACTTTCTTTTCCCCACAACAAGCGTGTCATTCTCGTATAATAAAGAACCAATAAAATGTTTTTGAATGTCGGAAACCAGCTTCCTTTTTTTCTAATTCCAGGCAGCAGCCTGACTTGAAGCGCAGCCCCTCTCACAGGGCAAGGGCATAAGTGACGGCCCGAAGGAAAGGAGGAACGAGCAAACTAAGGAAGAAACAAAGGCGCAAATGCCAGGCCCTCACAAAGGTTACCTAGCGTCGTCACACCACCAAGCATCGCTTAGCGGGTCCCTCGAGGATGGGGGGCAGGGGTCATCACCCTCTGGCCCCTCTGGAAGACAAGATCACCGAAGCTCAGAGAGGAGGCGAGGCGTGACTTGGCCAGGGCCCCAGTCACATGCTTCAGCAGTGCTCGCTTCGGACTCTGGGGAAACCAGAGCCCCCTCCCCCTCAATTCGGGGTCCTCCCCAGCCTTCCAGAAGCTCATGGAAGAGAGGCTGCCCCCCTGGGCCCTTGAGCGCCTGCCCTGTCCCTGGCGAAGCGCCAAGCGCCGCGGTCCAGCCCCGGAGCAGACCTCTGACGACCAGGCTGTGCTCAACCAGGGACCAAAAAATAAATAAGGCTGTTCTCTGGGCTCCAGGAGGCCGGCCTCCACCCCCTCCTTGGAAACGTTCTTTGATTTCAAAACAGGCTGGAGCGTAAAACCAATAAAGCTTCCTGGGCCCATAAACAAACAGGCAGCCGCTTAACCTCCCTCCTCCCGGTGCCCTCCGCCCACCCCCTGCCACTCGAAGGCGCGGGCAGAGGGCAGGGCTGAGCGCCATTGTCCCGGGTAATTAATTGCGGTAATAAGGAGCTGCACAAAGCTTCAAAGGCCAGGCCCGGCCACGGGAGCCTGAGCCTGGGTTCCTGTGTTGCAGCCAGAAGCCAGCCTGGGCTCTGGGCCCGCCTCTGGCAACCAGCACCCACGTTCTGAGGGCCTACTGTGTGCAGACACAGCACTAGGCCCTCGGCTCTTTCCCACACTGAGCTGGGTGTTATTCACCTATTCTCCAGATGAGAAGACTGAGGCTCAGAATGGTTGTTTCTTGCCTGAGGTCACAGAGCAGGGAAAGAGCTAAGTTGACACGGAACCCAGGCCCACGTGGGCTTCCAGAAGATCTGGAAGGAGAGCCGGAACAGACCGTTACCCTTCTTCGGCCTCTGCTTCCCCATCAGGGAGATGGGCGGGGGGGGGGGGGACGCAGGCTAATGCCAGAGACAGGGACACACCACGGCAGGTTTGGGGTGGGCAAGGGTGGTGGGTCGGAGCAGAGATCAGAAAGTTTCTGGAAAGTTGCACAGGAAATGTGAGTTTGAAGAAAGATAGACAAACACATGTCCATCTCATGAACCCCAAAGCCCCAATCACCCACAGAGCCTGGGCCCTACCCCAAGCACCTTTCATGCTGAATATGGGGGGGGCTATGTTTTCCTGTCTGTCTCTACCACCAAATGAGGGGGGCAGGGAGGTTCCGTGCCGCCGTCCACCTCAGCCCCTGGCATGTGCTCAGTGTCCAAGCAGGACAGACTGATCTCTGACAACAGGGTCCTGAAATCCTCACTCGACCCCTAGTCTGTGCCCCCAGCTGCTCACGTTGTTCCTGTCATCTGTCCCCTCTGGCACTGCTGAGCCCTTACGACGCCCTGGGCTCACAGGAGCGGCTGTCACCACAGGATCTCACCAAATCCTTACGAAAACCCTACTGGGGACACTGGTTCTAGCTCTATTTTACAGGTGGGAAAACAGGGTCAGAGAGAGGAAAGCCATTCTGAGCCGAGGGGTCGGCTACCACTTCTCCCCCAACCCCTTCCACCTCCCAATGGCCCTCCTGCCCGCAGCCACCCCCTCCTCAGCCATGTGCTCACAGGCCCCACCTCTGGCCCCCTTCTGGTTTTTCGCTCAGGATTCCTGAGCCCAAGGAGCCCGGCTTGTTTATAGCCCTGCCTGCCCGGTTGCCTTGGTCCCAGCTCAGGTCAGCTCTCTGGGGCTAGTAGGGGCTTTTGAACGTGCTAAATACGGGTTACAGGGGTCAGGGGTCATAGCCCTTCCTTGGGGGAAGTTCGACTTGAATCATCCATGAAATAACAACTCTTATCTGTGGGGAGGGAGGAGAGGCAGATTTCATACATACGGATGTTTCTTAAACTACCTCCCTGCCCCTCCATGCCTCACTCACCGGTGCCCCCACTCACCCCCACCCCCCATCTCCCAAGAACCTCCTTGCCCCACTGTGCCCCATCACCCCTGCCCCACCGTGCCCCTCTCACTAACCCCCCCCTTCAGTCTCTCTGGATAGATTCTGCATCTGGATTTCCTGTTTCCTTCCCTCTAATTCTGTCCTTAAGCCAGAAAAAAAATCAGGGGTCTGGGGGATGAGCAGAGTAGGAACGAAAGGAGGAATTTAGCATCTGCTGGAGGCCCTCTTTGCTGTGAGCGGATCCCGATTTGGATGGTATCACTTTTGTGTCCCAGGCCGGGGGAGGACTCTGCAGAAACCAGCCGGCCAGCGTAGCAGAGGGCAGATGCAGGCCTGGAACGCTGTTCGTCTAAAAAGCAAAGGGCTGAGCTCCCTCCGCCCTTCCCCTGACAGGCTCCCCCTGGCTCCAGCCGCGGAGGACCCCCCCCTACTCAGCCACCTCGCACCAAGGGCAGATGCCCAAAGGGTTTCTCCAAGGGAATGCTCCCAAGCACCGGGCACCCCCATGCTTTTCAAAGCCCTTCTGCAGGCCCTCTCCCTGCCCACCCAGCCCTGTCACAGAGCTGGCATGAAGCTGAGATGCCCCCCTGGATGGTGACAGGCCTGAGCCTCGGAGGCCACAGGGCCCGTCCCTGCATGCCAGAGAATAGAATGACCCACCACCCTGTTTGCTCAGGACTAAGAGTTTCCTGGGACATCGGACTCTCAGGGCTAAAACCTGGACAGTCCCAGGCAGACTGGGACAGAGCGTCGCCCCACAGGGGAGGGAAAGTGGGGGGCTGAGACCAGGCTCCTACCCCTGGGGCAAGAGTGATTTTCCTTCTACCTGCTACTTTCCTGAGCCCCTTCCCCCAGGGAAAAACCACCAGGGAGGATGGCTGCAAACAACCCCCCCACCCCCAGCCCCGCTCTGCTATGAGGCCGGCTGTTCAGAAAGTGAAGGTAAATGACGCCATGGTCGTTAGGGACGCTCCCTTTTCAGGCCTCCTTGGAACCCAAATTAAGACAGGTGTGGGGTAGGGGGAGAAGGAAGAGGAGCAGGAGAAGGGGAGGTGAGGGAGGGGCTAGGCCTCAACCCTCACAGAGGCCTGGTTGTCCCTCTCCCCTCCGCTGCTCATGTGTCTCAGGAAAGTTCTAGATTTAGGGAGGGCTTACTGGGTACCCACTCTGCTTACCGTGTTGTGCTGGTACTGGGTAGAAAGCCCTCAAAGGACATTCTATAGCAGCACGGGCATAGCAGCAGAGAGCTAACCGCACCAGGACAGTGAATCCGCAGTGCCCACACATACACACATGTGCACGCACACACTCGCACACAGGCGCATGCAGTTAGAGGGCACCAGGCCTTGTTGGAGCCGTAGAGTCCTCTCCTCCAGCCGTGATGGACAGGAAAGGATTCTCCCAGGGACACTTCACATCCCAGCATCCCGTCTGATGGCTCTCAGCATCTCCCGCCTGGCGAGCTGGGGCCCAGGCCTCCCCCGGACGACCTCCCTCTCGGAGCGCGTGGGTCCTCCCTGAGCCCACCGAGCTCTAACCAGCTGGGCCACCAGCCGCCATGGAACTGGGGCTAACATAGGTTTTTGGCCTCAACACATTCTGAACACGGCCGCTGAAAAACGGGAGCGGGGAGGGCAGGTGGCTCAAGAGTCGGGGAGCCCACAGTTACCCCCCAACTCAACATGTCCCTGAGAAAGGCCCGTCCGGCCCGCCTCACTGCTCTATTCTTTTTTTTTTTTTTAAAGATTTTATTTATTTATTTGACAGAGAGAGAGACAGCCAGCGAGAGAGGGAACACAAGCAGGGGGAGTGGGAGAGGAAGAAGCAGGCTCCCAGCAGAGGAGCCCGATGTGGGACTCGATCCCAGAACGCCGGGATCACGCCCTGAGCCAAAGGCAGACGCTTAACGACTGCGCCACCCAGGCGCCCCTGCTCTATTCTAACTTGCGGGGAAGTAACACGCACCTTGCTGTAAATGCCCATATGCGTGATGGCATACATTAGGTCCTCCTCCAGCCCCAGGGACACAGGGAGTGTTCGGTAAGGGGGCTTCTTACTATGAGGACAGGCATGGCTTGAGAACCCCATTCTCTGCCCTTCTCCAGAAACACCCACCCTGGGGTCCCTCAAAGACACAGCAGGCCTCGCTCGCAACATATGGCTGGAGGGTCCGCTGGGCGAGGGGGGCGGGTAGGGCTGGGGAGGAGGGGCAGCTGGGGGCAGGGGAGAGGCGAGGAAGGGTGTATTTAGGAAAAAAGAAAAACCCACACAAAACCGACAGAATTCCAGCCGATTATTCCTCCAGCTGCAGACGCCCATTAATGCAGGAGGAGAGGGGGACGGAGCTTCGGGCTGGGGACAGAGAAACAGCTCGAAGTTCCTTTTAACAAGCCCTTGTCTGGCTTGATCTTGTCACTCTAAAGAGGGCCATTGAGAGGTATTCATGCGTCGGCCCTGGGGGGACAAAAGGGCCCAGTATATATACTGACTGCTCAGTTGCCTGCGGGCCTTGGGGCTTTTGTCTAACCTTCCCTTAATAAACTTTTGGGAAGAGTTCATCAATCCACTTCAATAGCTGATGTTCTCATTTTCAGAGAAAGAAGAAAAGTAGCAGAAGGCTGGCGTGTTTTTTTTTTTTTTTTTAAGGAGGCATTCTCAATAAGAAGGTGAATGGGGGAGAGAAAGGGAGAAAGCCTGTCGACACCCCACTTTAAAGGCAAAAAGAACACATCGCAACCACAGCCACAAATTCTAAATGGGAGCCCCAGACAAGACGGCTATTCATCGGGGCCCTGGGGCCGGCCTCGGGCCGCGGGTCTCTGGGCCCACCAGAGCCTGGTCCCCTTGGCAGAGGTGGGGAAGGCTCAGTTCGCAGCTGTAGGGAGCAGAAGGAATTTCTTCGAAGCAAAGTGTGTATTAGAACCAGCAGCAGGCAGGAGCCCGTCCTCCAGCTTCTTTCTTAGATCTGGGGTCACCTGGTTGCCTTCCCGTGGGGGCGGTTTTTAAAAACCGGAGGTGTTTTTCTTTATCGAGGGCAGGGTGGGCGCAGTTTTTCCTTCTGCTTCTAGGGCCAAGGGGACCTCCGCCCTCAGGTGGGGTGGGGCGGGCACCCCTGGTCTCTCCTGGAAGCCGATATCCCCCCCAGCTTTGCTTTGGGTTGTAGGAAAGTGCGCCTGTGGTCCTCACCAAAGGAGTGGGCTCTAGACATGCCCCCCGCCTTCCCCACTGCGTGGTAAGGTGCGGGCAAGCGGGTTGAATGCGGGCGCAGGGGACAAAGCAGGAAGGGTAGGGCTCACATTCCTACAGTTCCAGACACCACGCTAGCTCTGGCTTCGTTTGTGCCAAGTCCCTTCTCAGCACAAGCTGGTGCTCTGATGACACACGCCCTGCTCGTCTTCCTTGGAGAAATGAGCCCCGATCCAGGGTCCCGAAGCAGGAAACTGAGATCCAGACTCGAATCTTATCAACTCCAAATGTCCAAGTTCCCCATGAAGCTGTCTCTTATATCTGAAGGTATTATTGGTAATAATGGCCCCAATATGACTACCACCAACAGTAATCGCTACCAGTGTTCTTAGAAAGTGCCAGGCATCGTTACAGGCACTTGCCATGCGTTCTTTTCCCCACGGCTCAGGGAGGCCGGTCCTATTAAAATCCCCATATTACAGATGGGGAGACTGAGGCACAGAGGCTACGGGACGGGCCCACGTCAGACAGGCAGGAGGGCAAAGGCAGATTCCGACTGGAGTGTGACTCTGGCACGGCGTGCCTCCACCCTCACACGGTTCTGCCTTCGATGAAAGGCGCGTGCAGGAGGAAGGAAGTAGGTGAAGAAGGAATCAGGACTTCTGCCCTGGCCAGGCCTCAGAGGTGGGTCTCCCAGGGCCTGGTTCAGCTTTGCAGTGCATGCTCCCAGACACACACACACACACACACACACACACACACACCCTCTGCAAGTCTCCCCAGTGGCTCTAGTTCAATGTTTTACGGGCCTAATGAGTGTTGACAAGTTTAATGAGTTTGTTTTAAAGAGGGGAGGGGGAACCTGGTCAATTTGAGATTTCCGAGTCAAATGAATTAGCGGAGACCGCCAGACTTCAGCTGACAGGTCTGGAAACCCTCCCGCCGACAGCAGCCTTGGGCCACGGACCCTGGCTCCCCTCAATGGGAGCCGGGCCCCACGCCAGACACCGGGAGGGCTCCGGGGGGCCTCTGAGCGGCCCTCGGGTGCCTGGGTCCCAGCCGAAGCCCATCTCCTCATCCTGCAACCCCCTTCCCTGCCAGCCCACCTCTGATGGGCCCCCCTTCTGCTGGACTCTCCACCCCCACTGGGTCCCCAATGAGAAATTTGATTCAAACCCAGTTTGGCACTTGTTTGCATATTGATTGCGTGGTAATTAAGTGGCTTCATCTGCGGAGGGGACGCGCCACCTGCATTTCTAAGCTTCCCAGGCCTGGGCTGGGACCGGCCGCAGCCCTTGTTTCTGACCGTGGAAACTGGAATCCAGGGAGACCAGCTTCTGGCCGCTGGAAGGGAGTATGTCGTCTTTGTTTAAAATAGCATTTATTTTTTTGCAGAGAGATGAACTGGGAAGGAGCTTGCAGAAACCCGACGAAATAACAGAGTCAAAATGAAATCATAAACATTAGGCCAAAAATAAAGGGATACGTATGCGCTTCTGGCCTAGGATGTCACCGTGGTATGATAAGCACATTCAAACCAAGATTAGTTTTCCCCTTGACTGGCCCCTCCTGAGCCACCCAGGGGCTGCTGACATGACTCCTGGACCCAAAGCAGGAAGGAGAGGCCTGGCTCTAATGCCTTCGGCCTCTTTCTCTAGTCCTGATCTTGGGAACTCTGAGCCCCAGTTGCCTGATCTGTAAGCTGGGATTAGTAAAACCTGTGATGGTCGCAGGACTGTGGGGCTCACAGGGGATGTGCCGCTCACATGGTACGTCCTCCACGGTCTCAAGGTTGCTTCCCAAAGCTGCATCCCCGCCGAAGGGGAGCGTGAGCTCTTCATCTCTAATTCTTGTAGCCTTGCAAGGAGCCCACCCAACGTTGTTTGGTTTTCTCCCCTCTGCTAGCCCGGGTAGCCTGTGAAGTTCTCAGGTGCTATCTGTCCCCCTTGCCACTCACCAGGAGAAGTGGGTGAGCGGAGATTCAGGAAGGGAAAAGGCACTGCACCCCTGTGCCTGGGTTTTATTTATTTTGTCGTGTTTTGTCGTCCGCGTTCAGGAGAACAGAGTTGGAGGGGACACCTCTCGAGCTGGGTCACAGGGTCTGGGTGGATTCCTGCTCCTCTTTCTCTTTCTCTCTCTCTCTCTCTCTCTCTCTCTCTCTCTCTCTCTCGTGCTTCTTTATTGGCTATTTCTCCCTGGGAGGGGGCACCCCTTCCTTTAAGCTCCCCCTAACCTCTGGTCCAGCGCAGGGCACTCTGTGAGAAGCGTTCCTTCCAGCGAGAGTTTCTTTATAGACTCTGTTTTCCCTTTCCAGCTGGGAGCATGGAGCTGGGGTGGGGCAGGGGGTCACTCCGAGTCAAGTGGGCAGACCCTGTGAACCGCCTCTCCGGACGGGGCTGTCTCTCTGGCTACTTCTTCACTTCCTAGATCTCACCATTGTTCAGGGCAGCAGCCAGCTGCAGCGTTAATCTTTGACGTATTTGCAATCCCAAGAAAGAAAGGCCCTCGTGCAACAGGGCTGGGCTGGGGGCCCGGGGAAGAGGCAGAGGCTGAGACACCCCAACGAGGAGGGGATCCTGCATGTGACCGCACGTACATCCGTCCCCCAGGCTCTCCGTGGCATTTAAACCTTTTGTTGTAGCTTAAACCTTTCCTGGAGAGCCCAGGAAAGAGGCTGAACTCGGAAGGCAGCCCGCCCTGGTTTCCCTTCCTGGCTCAGCCACTTGCTGGCTGGCGACTTCTGGCAGATGACTTGACTTGATTCCCTAAGTCTCAGTTTCCTATCTGCAGAATGGGGACAGATGCTTGTACGGCAGAGGCAAACGCACTGATCCACACCCTTGAGGAATGGATGCAGCCCCACGAGTATACACACACTCCTTATTCCCCAGTGACAGCCCCAGGGGCCATCCACCCCACTGCCCCAAAGGATGCACACCCTTATCTACACAACCACACCCCCCTGAACACGTTCACAACCAGCTGTCACACTTCACGTCACAAGAACATACCCACATGCACCAACAGATGAAGATAGCGCCCCCCACCCCCACCCCTGGCCAATCTAACGAGGACCCGCTCTCTCCCTTCCTGACTTCCAAAACACGGGCCATCAGCAGCCATGCATACACAGGACAGTTGCAACAACAAAGTACACACAAGAAAGAACAGCCCCTCAACAGAGTCCCAGCGTCTACCTTCCAACACACTCCCAAGGCCAACTGGGATTTCTCCGTTCATAATCCCAAACGCAAGTCATGCGTGTGACCAGGCCCTCCTGCTCAATCTTCGGTTAATGACAAGCCCTTTGCTCCAGAGACAGGGAAGCCACTTCCCAGGAATTCACAGGACTCTGTGAATCAGAGGCGGGCATCCCAGAGTTAGGTGCCTGCCACGGAGCTGGAGTGTGGCAGCAGGAAGAGTTTGCGGCCATCTGCGTGGCCTGGTTCTGCTACTTGGCTGTGTGACTCCAGGGGCCTGGGCAAACCTCTCTGAATTCTGCTCTCATCTGCAAAATTGGGATACTAGATCCCTGCGGGGCAGGGCTTGGGGGGCGGGACGGTCAGGTGACAGGAAGCAAGTAGAGCACCTGGCAAGGCTCCTGACCTGTAGCAGGAGGTGGGCACGTTGAGAACACGGGCTTCCAATGAGACATACCTGCCCATCTGTGCCCGGAGGGCCTAGGCACCTCCTTGTGCCTCAGTTTCTGTATCTATAAATGGGCATCTTAATAATTCCCTCCTTTAAGGTACCCTTGGGAGGATTTCATGGATTCATGAAAGTGCTTAACCCAATGCTTGGCACACAGTCAGCTGTCAGGGGGCTATGCTCCTGAGTAATAGATGTTCAATAAAAGGCCGCTGCTTTCTTACTACCCTGGTCTCAGATCACATATCACCTCCTCGGGGAGGGCTCCGTGATAAGCCATCACATCCCCAGGCGGCCACTTTCTATTGCGACTCTGCGTTCTATCCTCCCAGTTCCTGTCCACCTTCTGAACCTATTCCCTGATTTGTGAACCTGCTCATGGCCTCCCTGCCCCCAGGGCTTCGGCTCCACGAGGCCAGGGCCTTGTGCATTTCGAGGTTGCACTTCCGGCCCCTAGAACGGGGCCTGGCACATAGTAGGCGCTCAGTACATTGTTGCTGTGGGAGTAAAATGGTAGTTCTAGCTCCACCTTCCTGGGGCACTAGGGAGGGGGGAGGGGAAGAAAGATGGTGGAGGCTGCAACTGGAGAGGGCTTCCCTTCTCTTCCCATCCCCTGCCCTCCCTGCACACACATCGCCCCCCCCCCCCAATGTGATTCCCAGCTGTTGGCCCAGCCTTTCCACTGCGGGCCTGCGATTCTCTTGCTGCCTCCCGCCAAGAGGCGGGTGAGCCTTGATGGGTTTACCTGGGTGTTAATCCCCCAACAATCCCCCCTGGCCTGACCAGACCGTCAGCCTCTATTCTTGTCCTAGGTCTAATTAAGTGCCTGAAATGCCACTTCCCTTTTGGAGGTGAGGCAGGTAAAGCCTAGCCAGCGCTTTGAAGCAGGGGAGGCCGGAAGCCCAGGCAGGTGCACAAGTGGAAGGAGGAGGGGAGAGGCGCTGAGGGGCAGTGGGGAGGAGTGGAGAGGGGTGGGGGGTGGGGGGAGTGGGAGCTTCTGCTGCCCCTCCTTAGAGAGGAGGAACAGCTGCAAATCTCCTACCACAAGGTGCTTAACCTTTTGGGGACCCTGAGCCCTAGGGACCCAGGGCAGCTAAGGATCCCAGGGAAATGCACGTGTCCATACACATACCTACAACTGGGATTCAATTCTAGGGGTTCGTGCTCACCCCCAAAGCCTCTAGAGTCCCCAGCTTAAGTTGCTACGATGCCACTTTATTTTAAGTCTCTGTGTCTGTATCTAGACGCACAGCTGGATGCATAGCCACAGCCACTGATCCAGATCGTGAATCCAGACAGCGATACCCCCAAACTCAACAAGATCATCTCTGGGGAAGAAGAAAGATTTTCCATTTCGTTTTGTCTGCTTTTTTTATAATTTGGAATTTTACGAGTACATATGACTTTGGTCATAAATCTTTACGGAAAAATACGCAGATGTCTTAGAGCCCCCAATAAAGCCATCTGCATTTGATTTGGGAAACTCTTATCTTAGAAGCCTCCAAGGGTCCTCTGTTCCATACCCTCTGCTTTCAGACCTCTCAGCTCATTTTGATCACGCACTCCCTAGGTGCCAGCCCCCTTTTCTGAAAGCGTCTCAGCTCCTGTGCTCCTTTGGTGGTTTGTACCCCCATGGGATGGGTAGAAACACCGAGGCCCAGAGAGGTGAGCAGCGGGTCTAGGGCACCCGCAGTGGGGAGGCTCCGCTGGGTCCTGCTGATTATGAGTCCGGAGCTATTTCAGTCGCCCACCGATGTTTTGGTTGGAAGGGCTGGGCCCAGATCTGAGATGAAAGGGAGTGTCTGGGAGGCCATGCCCGTGGTGTGGGCAGGAGTCCGGCACAGCAGGACAGGCAGGGGTCTTGCCCTGACAGCCCCCTTGTTCCTGGCATGGTGACCTTGCAGGGACAGACCCTCGGTCACCAGATGTTCAGTAGGGGCAGGTGACAGTAATAAAAGGTGAGGGACCCAGTGACTTTGGAAGAATGGTCCATTCATGGTGCCTAGTTTAACAGTCTGGAGACCAGATCCCTGTTCTGACCCTGCTCCCAATTTGCTGTGCAACAAGGAACAAGTTTCTTCCCCTCTCTGGGCCTGTTTCTCCATCTGTAAAACGGGGCGTTGCAGTGGGCCCGTGGCTCAGAACTGGGGTGGCCATGAGAAGGACCAGGGCAGCTCACCCCCAAAGCCACTCCTCTCCCATGTCCCAAATCAGGAAAGTGCCCATGTCTGCACGCTTTGCAAAAGCACCAGGGTGATCTGGGACACACACTTTTGCTGTCCTGGCTCATGGATCTTTCCATCTCCTACATTCTGCATTGCATCCTCCTTCCCGGACCACGCCAGGATGGCACTGCAATCCAGCTGCACCACCGGTACCCCCCAGAGAAGCACAGAGAGGGTAACGGCCCCCCTGGTCACACAGCAAACTGAGCAAGGACTCAAAAGGTAGATCCCAGTGTCTGGAGAACAGCCATGCCTGTTGTCCCGAAGAGACCTCCTAGCCAGGAGAGAAAGTTCCCTAATGCAGGGAATAGAAGAGGAGGGGAATCATTTGTCACCAGATAAGCCATATCAGCTTATCTCTGAAGACCAATAACCACAGCCCCGGGGCTCTGATTCCAGGCGTAAACAGAGCTTCTCTGGCCCTCCCCCTCCTCCAGAGTAGCCTCCACTGGAGGTAGTCCCTATCCTCGCTGGGACAAAGCCCAGCCTCACCAGAGCGCTGGGTTTGGACTTCTCTCCTCCGGCGCACACGTGCCCAGAGCATCAGAGCTCCAAGGGTCCTTGCCTTCCACATCACCCCAGAAGCTCCTGCTCAGAAAGCCAAGGCTCCGAGGAACTCACTTTGAAAACCACTAGACCAGCTGTGCCTTGCCATTGTTCCGACAAAAGGGCAAGAACCAGAGAAATTAAGTGGCTTGTTCAGGGTTTCACAGCAGTTAGCACCAGAGCCCAGGGCCTCTCGGTGGAGGCCACTGCACGGGGTCTGAATTCCACCCCTAGCCCCCATACTGCCGTGCCTTTGCCTCTGGGCTTTATTTCTCCTTGCTGCGACAAGGACCTTTCCCAGGAAGATGGCCAAATCTGTGACCTCTGTCAAGTCTCAAGATCCCGGCAGGTGCTCATGGGCGCTGGGAGCCCGGGTGGTTGTGGGGGGTGCTGGCTGGAGCCACAGTGTCCCCTGGGCCTGGATCTAGGGTTCCTGAAGAATGGGGGCTGGTGTTGGCGGCTGCAACTGTCCCGATGGGACAGGAAGAGCGGCCGAACTTGTGCTCTTCAGGCCTCTGAGGGTAAAGGTCTTGGGGTCCTATAGACACTACTAGGAGAAAACCCTCCTCTCCAAATCTCTCTGAGCCTCAGTTTCCCCCTCAGTGAAATGGAACTTCAAAAAAAAAAAAAGCATGCATCACATTAAGCACAAAGGGTGACGGGGGCAGGGATGGACAAGCGCCAGACTTCCCACGCCCTCACCCCAGGCTTCCTGAGCTCCTGGAAGCAAGACTTCAACCTGCGTGTTTTGCTCCTCTATGGATGTAACTGCCAGCAAACCGAACCAGAATTACCTTTCCCTCCTCTGCGCTCACTCATGCCACACTTTCTGGACCTCAGCTTTTCCATCTGTAAAATGACCAGATGAGCTCTAAGGCCTGTTCAACTCTGCCTCACCCTTTGGGATCTCGGCCTGGAGTCCTCAGATTCCAGGGTCAGGCTAGCTGTCCCAGGAGCCAGCCACAGGCTCAGCACGCCAAGGCATCTAGTAAGTGGGGAGAGGGGGACTGGGAACAGTGCCTCCTCCCTGCCTCTCCTCCCTCTCAGGCAGGGACCTCTCCTCGACATCTCTCCACCCATCCTCTGCTCTCCACCCCCTCTGTACCTTTCTCCTGCTCCCCTCGCAGCACTCACCTCCTAGCGGGCCTCCCACACCCTCCAGTCCCTTCTCCAATTAGTCCATCACTCGCCTGCTGAAGTCTCTTGTTGGCTCCCCACCACACTTGGAGCAAGTCTCAACTTCTTAACTCAGCCAGGAGGTGCCCAGCACCTGGGCTCTAGGGGTACGAACCACCCCCCCCAGGGCAGCAGGCTGCAGGAAGCTGGCTTATGAGACAGCTGTGGGATGAACAGATGAAGAGCCAAAATGCCTTCAAAGCACTTCCAAGTCTTTCCAGCCAGTGCCTAGACCTAACTTCTATTTCAACGGAATGGGGACCAGCTCTCCTTGGTGTCCCATACCCTCTCCAGCCTCCTCTACACCTGGAGGAGGTTTCTGCCATCTCCTTCAATCCCCAGATAGGGCTCACCCTGACCTTCCCCACCCCACCCACCAAAGCTGGGAGGGGACAGAACTCACCCGGGGAGGAATGACCCTCCACATATCTAACAGTGTCTGTTGGGTCACCAGAACTGGCTCTGTTTCTGCCTTCTTCCCCTGGCCTTCTGTTCAATGAGGAGCCGCCCTCAGGGCCCACTTCTTTTACATCAGGAGGGATGCCATTCATTTGCGCCTGGCTCAGGACCTGTCCCCCACCCCACCCCAGCCCAAATGTGCTGATTACTTATAGATTTACAGCCTCTATTACTTCTCAAGTCACAGGGGAGTGGCCTTGGAGGAGAAGAGGAGGTGGAAGGGATTGGAGAATACTATTTATCCAGCCTCCTAATGTGCCCCAGCTTATGAAAGACACTTCCCCAGGCACTTTGCAGGTATCATCATCGGTGGGACGGTTTTGTGGGATCACTGAGACTCCAGGGGCACCTCATTCAAAGTTGCCCAGATCTTTCAGGCTGGGGAGGGGGTTCCTCTGTCACCTTCATCCCCCTTCTGCCCAGCACCCCTAACTCAAGCACCTTTCCTAGAGCATCTCAGAGGAATGGCCTCTGCCCACCAGGTGTCCCCATCACACACCCGCAGGTGGCCACACTAGACCAGCTCCCCAGGTTCACAGAGGAGAACAGCTGAGAGCCAGAGCCTCGTGCCCAAGCCACTGCCACGCTGCTCAGCGACAGATACACCAGTCTCACCGGCCGTGACTTTCTCCTTTCCCCCTGCCCACCCCGCACCCCACTCCTCCGCGGGCCGCCCGCCCGGGGCAGCTGACCCAGCAGAACCCCGGGGACGAAGCCCTCCGCCGCCAGCTTCCCTCTCCTGCAGCTTGGGTTTTGTTGTGGGGTTTTGTGCGTCCTGTTTTGTTCGGTCTCCCCGCCCCTTCCCGCGCGGGGCCGCCCCTCCCCCCTGCCCGGCGCCCCCGTCCCCCTCCCCCCGGGGCTCCCAGCGTGCCCGCTCTTGACTTCATCCACTAAGTCAATAGCCCGGGCGCGGGCGGCCGGCTCCCCCCGCTCCGCCCGCCCCGCGCCGCCCCCGGTTTTCTTCTCGGGATAATGGGGGCTCTTTGTGGCCTAATCAGCCTCCTGAGGGGCCGGGAGGCCGGGAGCGCTTCCCCCGCGGCCGTCGGTGAAAATGAAAGCGGGATTAGGCCGGGGCCTCGGCCCACACCATAGGAAAGCGCCACCAGGCATTCGCCCCTTCAAAGCCCCTTTCGGGGGTTTGGTTACTTTATTTCTAAAGTTGTTTGTATTTCTAAAGTGGCCATTGAGGCGCGAGCGGGAACTGCGCGGGGGAGGGGGGTGCGCGGCCCGGGGCTGGGGGGGGGGGGAACCTCCTGGAGCCTCCCTCTCCCCCTCCTGGGACCCGCTGACCAGTTTCCAAGGAGCCTTCCCGGCCCTTATTTCCTCCTGCCTCAGGAGGTGGGGAGGGGCTGTTATCCCCACTAATCCGACGGGGAAACTGAGGCTCGGGCCCCGGAAGTCACGGAGGAGGAGCTCCTCGGCTGAAGTTGAGTTCCCAGCATTCAAACCCACCGCGCAGCCAGAAGGGGGAAAGGTGTTTTTGTTTGTTGGCTTGTTTGCTTTTAGCAGGTGGCGGCCAAGGCGCCTTTCCAGCGCTAATGGCCCCTGGGGCACAGCTCTGAGAGCGCCAGCCACACTTTGTCGTGTCACCTGTATAGCCCATTGAAGGGAAAGTCCCAACCTGAGCACAATTCGACTCCGGAGAGAGGAAAGTTGTCCACACCCATTTATTAAACAAAGTTCCAGAGCCTCTTTTCTTAGGGTTCACTCCCAGCACCTCCAATCAATCCCAGAAACGCCAGTGCGATAATTCAGAATCTTCCCGCATCACCAAAGATAGGAGAGGGCAGGCATTTGCTGCCAGCCGGAGGGACCATAACAGAGGAAGGGATATAGACTGGGGGGAGGGGGCAAGAAGCAGCAGAAGAAAGCAGAGGGGCATCTCCTAGCTGCACCTTTTCTCACACACACCTACATTGGAATTTCTTTTTCTCTATCAGACTTTTGATTCTCTGAAGAATAGTGTGAATCTGACTCAAGAAGTCCAGGTAAGGAGAAAAAATTGCGAGGATGAGGAGCATGGGGTGGAGGGGGTGGACAAGGGGTGGGAAGGGCTCGTGCAAAGGCAGGCTGGAAAGTTCCAGGTTCCTCCTTCTGCCACTGGACCAACAGTGGGAGCTGGTTCTATCCTTACAAGAGAGTGCAGGGGAAAGAAACCCTCTTCTGCAGGCTTCCACTGGGAATGAGAGAGTTCTAGAGGGTTCCTTAGAACCTCCCCGCCCCCCCGACCCCTACCAACCCCAAAGTTCTTGCTCTGGAGGCGATCTCTGAATCTGATTTTTGTGCAGCTCAGATAAATCCAGCGTGGACTACAGGGCAGGTAGGTTTCTGGGGAACTGAAGGGCTTGATCCCAGATACACGATCTCCACGCAAAAGTGTACACAACACGCTACCCCAACACAGGGCATCCCCCAAAACTTCCCCAATGTTGCCTTCTTTTCATTTTTCCCAAGTTGCCTAGAGACCCACAACTGTAATTCGAACCAGGAGCGGACCCTCTCCACCTGTTACCCCAAAGGCTGGCAACCCGGGTAGGGTCCTAGGGAAAGGCAGCTACCCCCTCGAATGGGGCTCTGCTGGGTCTGGGTCCCACGGAAAAGACCCCAGAAAAGTTCAGGGTGGAGTTTTCCAAGCTACTTCTTGGGCCGACGCCCCACCCCTTTTTCTGTCCCGTCCTGGGGTCTGTTTGATCTCTTTGCGGGCGGCAGACAAAGAGCACAGTGAAGGGGAGAGGCTCAGGAGCCCAGCGGCCTGGCCACTCCTTCCTCCTCCTCTCAGCTCAAACCCAGGGTGCTTCCAGGCCCTGTCGGATGCCTGTGACTCCCGAAGCCGGGTTGGGAGCTGCCTGCCAAATCCGGCTCTGCCCCCAGACGTATCCTGTTGTTGCACACACACGCGGACCTGCACAAACACACACAGGCAACACTCACAAGCACCAAAACATACAGGCAGCCTGGCAAGGGGGCAGGCGCACACAGAGATGCAGGTGAACACACGCAGACACATATGTACTGCGGCAGGCCTGTTCATCGTGGGCTTGGTTATTTCCTGTCTCAACCACCTGGCTCAAAACTCTCTGAAGGCAGGGGCCTTCCTGATGTCTCAGGTCCTCCTGGGCACCTAACACAATGCCTGGCACATAGTAGGTGCTCAACAAAATTTCACAGACTGAAGAAACTCACTCTTTGAAACAAATTTCTTTTTCTTTCTTTCTTCCTTTTTTTTTTTTTTTTTTTTTTGGTGGGACAGACAAAAGGAGAACACAGCATTTGTATTCATTTCATTCTCAGAAAGGGCGCTTCCAACAAATGAATGGGAGGGGGGCTCTGCTGCCTCTGTTTTGGAAAGGGGAAGAAACAGCAAGGGCCAGATAGAGGGCAGGCTTTCAGCCTCAAACTCTCCCCTCTCCCCAATTCTATCTCCTCATCCTGAGCTCCTGGGCTCCCCCTTGGGGATGAGCGCCTCCCCCAAGAGTGTTGGAGTCACCAGGAAACTTGCAAATAGGAGGTTCCTAAGGGGGTGTGGCCTCTAGAGGCCCAGAGACCCCTTTATACTGTCGGCACAATTCTGTCTGTATGGACTTGTGTGGTTGGCCAGTTTTTTTCTCCATTCAATCCAATTCTCCAAGGGGTCTAGGGTCCCCCCAAAAGACAAGAATCTCTGACTCAGTCCAGTTCTCTGGCTTTCATGGGAGAAAACTGAGACCCAGGGAAATTGAGCAAGTTGTCCAGGATGACGTTGCTCATGAGTTGGGGGCAGGATAGACACTAGAACGCTTCCTTCCCGAGCCCATCACAACGCACTCTGCCCCTCCGGATGCCTCCTGCCTAGCACAGCTGGCTTCAGATGGAGACAAGGCAAGCCTTAGGAGGAGGGAATGGGACTTGCAGCTGCTAGGAACCTGTGGGTGGGAGCTGGGCCCAGAGCAGCACAAAACCTTCAGCTCTCCAGGGTTGCAGCCTCGCCTTTACTCACCCTCCATTCTGCAGTGTGGGAAGCCAGGGAGTGCGGACGCTGGACTGCACACCATCCCTTCCCAAAGCTGAGAACTTAGAGGGGCTGCTGCTAAAACCCGGAAGGCAGCGAGCCCCGCTCTCCAGGCAGTGAAACCCCGACAGGCCTGTTTATTTAGCAGCACCCTGAATAAGGGTTCCCCGCCCGCCCCCCTCCTTGTTCCTAGTCCCAACCGGGCCAGGCTCTCCCGCCAGCCCCTTCCCAGCGCCCCGGGTTGAGCGCGGAGCTCAGGCCCCCCGCCTCGGGGTCGGCCTCCCTCCCGCTCCGCCGGCCCGCCTTGCTCGCCTCTAATTAAGCGGCGGGATCGCAGCGAGCCGCCGGGCCGCGCTGTAATATGATGAACTGCCTTTGTGCCAGTGTCACTGAAAGCGCTTCTGATAAGGGGAAGCCGCCGAGGATCAAAAGGACGACAGCGGCTCGCCCGCCTCCCGCCGCCGCCCGGCTTTGCGCGCTCGCCCTCTCCGCCCGCGCTCTCCCGCGGGCTGTCTCCAGGTCCCGCGGTTTCTCCTGATCTGCCTGTCCCAGGCCGGCCTTTCGGTGACTCTGCGTCCTTTCGTCTTTCTTTCTGCTACTCCGTGCCCCTCTCAGTCCCTCCGCGTTTCTCGGCGTCCTCAACCGCTCTAGGCAGTTTCTCTCAGGCCCGCGCTCTTTCTCACTCTTCAGTTTTCCAGCGCGCAGCGTTCTCCCCCTCTCCCCCCATTGCCGGTCTCCTCCTTTCTGACTCTCTCTCGTGCCACCTCTGTGGCTCGGCATCTCCCCAGTCTCTGCCATCCCTCCCTTGATCTCAACCTGGGCTCAGGCCCAGCGCCCAACCAGGGCCCCAGAGACCAGATCTTGGACCATTAGCTGACCCGCAGTCTCAGGGCAACGGCCGGATCTTTCCTCAGCAAGGTTGCAGAGCTCTGCAGCACCTCCAAACCCACCCTCACTCAGCTGCCCACCAGAGTGCCAGGCACGAGCGCCCCAGGCACCCGGGAATGCCCCTGGGGCCTCCTTGTAGCATGACTTGGGGCGCACACACTTCCCCTCATCCCTCCTGAAGCTGCAGTGTGGGGAAGCCTTTCTTCTCCCCCGGGGCTGAGGTTCCAAGTGCAGCCGACCCCCCTTTAGCATCCCCTTCCCTACACCCCTTCCTTTGGCCCCCACCTCCCCTTTGCCCTCGACCCTTTCTCTTCCTCCTCCAGGCCCCTCCCCTTCACGGGCTCCCGGTCCCCTCTGCGCTCTCTCTCTGGACTTCTTCTCTCCCTGGCCTCTGCCTACCCCGCTTCACCGCTCTGTTCCCCCCACCCCCACCCCACTTTGTTTGAAGTTTTGGAGAGATCTATCTACTAATGGCAAAGTTTCCCCCTTAGGTCACCGTTCTGCCTTGATTCGATTTGGGAAGGCAAGTTCCCTCCCTCCCTCTGCCCGACCCCAGCCGGGGCCAATTGCTCCAGAGCAGGTCAGAAAGCGCTGACCCCACTTCCACCTTTTCCTCTTTCAGCCAGAGTTGGGGGGAGGGGGAAAAAGAAGGCAGGCATAGGACAGCAAAAACTGAGGGGGGCAACCCAACCTTCCAATCCGCTCTTATCCCCATCCCCAACTGGGTTTCCTAATTACCTCATTAGTCTGGGATGGGAGAGGGAGAAGAGCTATTTTTCTGGAATTCCTGGAATGTGCCCCCCATCTTAGTCATGGCCTTCAAGGCCCCAAAGCCGCTGGAGCATCTCCCCTTTGGGGTTTCTCTTCGGTGCTCTTAACTGTAGGAAGGCTTCCCCTCACCAGGCACTTCTAAGTCTCTTCTGTGAGTGTGAGTTCTGTCTGGCTTTAGGAGAACTGCCGGGGGCCAGAGCCAGGGACCTTGTACATTTCGTGTTTCCATAGATGCCCATTAGGAAAGAAGCCCTCATCAACTTTGCCCATGATGGCAAATGGGAACTCCAAAGAGGCAACCTGGAAGGAAATCTCATTTGCTCAGCCCTCTCTCCCTATGTAAAAATATATATGTTTTTATATAATATTTATATAAAACGTATGTGACAACTATCATTTTCAGAAAGACATTCTTAAAAAAAAAACCCCAAATAATCACCTTACTGCTTTAAGGCTACTGTTATATGTGCTTTTAAATCCTTCCATGTAAATTCCACTGAAAAATTTGGAAAGCTGTGAAAGGGGAGGGGGCGGCGGGGGTGGGGGGAGGTTAATCCGGGTTTAACGCCGCGATGCCGTTTTAGGACCAGGGTTAGCCTGATTGCCTTATCTCTTCCCAACATTTGAGACGCCCATATTTCACCCAGCCAAATAGCTCCGAGAGCAGCACAGATGGCTGCCGTGGTCGCGCCTCAGGAAAATGTGTTATTAATATCTAAATAACTTCCCAATACTGTCTGGTAAATCTCCCCTCCACCATTCCAAATGATGAATTCGTTTGAAGTCTTCCCCCAGCCTCATCTTTTCAATGTCCCTCTCTCTCTCTCTCTCCCTCTTCTTCTTCTTAGCCAGGCTTATTTCAAACTGGTAAATATCTAATTCCTTTCACGGCTGTGCCGCGCACACGAGTCTTTTAGGTACAAACGCCTGGAAACAGCCAGTGTGTGGCGGTGCGTGCCCCGAGGTGAACATAAAACCCGCACGCCTTCGCGGCAGGGGACCCCACCCCGTTTAGAAACGCGTTTGGGAAACTAGAGCTGAGCGGGAACCTCAATCTGGGAGCCCAGTCCTTCCCCTGCAGACCCTGGGGACCCTCTCCGGGTTCCCCCGTGGAGTCCCAAAGGCACCCCCCACCCCAACGCGCAGCTCTTCCGCGGCTTCTGGCCCCCTACTGCACCCCCAGCTCTCCAAAGTCTTCCCTCGATCTCTGGGGGCGGATAATTACCCTCCGCTCGCCCGTTCTCCCTTGTTTCGAGTTTGTTTGCTAAATGTCTTGAATTAGATTATGTTCGTTCATTCCCCCTCCAACCTTATCTCCTTCTGTCTCTACTCTCCTTGCCCGTCACACTCAATTTAGGCACGAGTTTATCTGGCAAACAGTTTGCCGACTTTGTTTATTTACCGCGGGTTCCGGGGCTGCGAGCGCGCGCGCGAGCGCCAGTGTTTGCCTTTGTAATACTTATCTCATTGTTGTTGTTCGTTAGTCTCAGCTCCCTCCTTCCCCGCTCTCTTCTTCGGTTGGGGGGATGGAGGGAAGAAAGGGGGAGTCTTGTCAGCCCAGTGTGGGCTCGCCCCCTCTCCGCTCACCCCATCCCCCCACCGCCGGGGCGCGGCGGAGCCCTCGCCCCCCTCCCTCTCTCCCTCTGGTCTCACTGAATATCCACCACTGAGCGCAGCCTAAAGCCGGGGAATTGCCTGACACCCTCCCATCTTCCTCCGAGCCCCCATTATGCGAAGCTGATCCCACTCTGAACAGCCTCAAATCCCGCCTGGACTCTGTTTGATTAGATTGCCAACCCGGGGTAATCCTCTGATTTGATGAAGTGTCAATTACCTTTCTCTAAACACACATTTACAGAGGAGGGAACTTGTTGGTTTAAATCAATGCAGATTGTTTCTTGATAAATGGACTATCTTCGTCCCCTCCCTCGCTCCCTCTTCCCAGGCCCCTCTCCCTCTGCGCCTCCTCCCCTTCCCTCTGCCGCTCGCCTATCCGGTAAACAATGCCCTTTCCAGGTGTGAAGCCGGGGGGGAAAAAAAAAACGGTGTGGGCTGAGGGGAGCCGTGCCCCCCTTCCCCTATTCATGCGCTCCCCCGGAGCCTAATTAAATTTGGCAGGTCCTTGTACACACAATCAAAACAGCTTCCTCCAGTGTAGCGAACGACCGAAAACCGCATTAGCAGCTAGCCGCGCTGCCAAATTAAATTGTTTCCCACCTCCTTTTACAAGTGTCTAAAACCGACACTTCGGGCGCTCCCCTCCTTTCCGAGCCTTCTCCGTCATCTCCCACTCCACACCTGTAAGTTTGCTGCTTTAAAAATAAATGAAGGAAAAATGCAAAGAAACACGTATCTGCCTCACACACACCACCTTCGGCCCCCACCCCAGATGGTCTTTCATACCGAAGAGGTCGGCAAATTCTCGGATGGACTTTGACAATGGCACTTTCCCCCATAGGAGAAATCCATGCTCTTCTTCTTCTTTTAAATCTTGTGGACCCCCCCCCTTATTTCATATTAATTGTGACCTCTTTGGGCGTTGTACCCTAGAGGCCCAGGTGCAGCCCCATGTCTGATCCGGTCAGTTTCAGCGTAAGTCTGTACATTGTCAGTTGCATGAGGCTTTGGTGTTCTTATTGTTTATTGCTGTTGTTATTGCTTTTTTTTTTTTTTTCTTATTTCTTCACACTGACTCCCCTTAGCTCCCACAGAGAAATGGTTTGACTTTTTGCAAACCCCTATCAAATTTCCCACCAGTGTCTCCCTGGGCTCAAGCTAGGAAAATCTTTTTCTTTCCCATCTGTCCTCAGATCCTTTACCGGTTGGGTCTCTGGCCTGTGTCTCCCCTGATCCACCGAGAAAGGGTGAGGAGAAGAGAGTCCAAGTGGATGAGGGCAAGGAACTGTCCATTTCCCTCTCCAGGTGAGCAGAGCACGGCTGGAGCCCCTATCCGCCGCGGTCTGAAATTCTCACAACCAACAATCCTAATAACTCAGTCTTAACAAGGATAAGAGCAAAAAAAAAAAAAATATATGGAAAGCCTCATGAATATCAGCCCAAGGGGAGCAGGAGTGAGCTGTTCAGAGATGAAAGTGCACAGAAATAAAAGCTCAATTTAATCTGCTTTAAAACCCTTCAACTTAACGTTTGTGCTTCAAACTCTGAGAGTGAGGACTGATTGCGGATAAATAGTTTCTTACCATGCCTGGGAGCTATAACACCCTTCTGCAACACAGTTTCCTATTCAGCAGTCCCAGTTTTCATTACCAGCTCTAATAAGTCTTAACATTATTAAATGCCAAGCAGACGATAGGGAAAAACGGACTCAGGGAGGGATCTCTCTTTAGCGCTTAAAGAGGAGAGCTCTTAAACCCCTTCTTGGAAGGCTCCCTGCCATGAGAGGGGCAACCCCCGGAGAAAGCATTTGTCAAGAGCGAGAAACCAAAACAAAGTTTGTGTGTGTGCACCCCTCCCCCTGCTCTGCCCTTTGAGGCATCTCTGCCTCTCCCCACCTGGTCGACTTGGGTGGAGGTTAGGAGGTCTTTTCACCTTTAACTTGGCCATGAAGCTGATGGCTGGGGCCTGGGAGAGAGAGGAGAGGTTCCAGCTGCGTGGTTCACCGGGATGCCTGCCTCCTGGCCCAGGTGCTCAGGGGGCTGATAATGTTTTGTCCCCCGGAGGGACAGGAGAGCCCTCCCTCATCCTCACTGTCAATCTGCCCGTTCACACCCACATACAATCACCCTGCACACCCACGCAGAACCCCACTTGCAGAGAATACGACCCACGGCATAGTGATCCAAAGACCCACGGGCAAACAGCCACACAGAGTCGCACGCGCTTACACAGCCATCCAGCCCACAGTCCCAGCGCCCGACGTGCCCACTGTCACTCAAAACCTGCCAGGCTCTCTGGATCCCAGACCCACGGATTCCATTTCGTTTCTGCAGCTCTTCTCCAGACTGCGCTCCCGGGCTCTCTGCCTCCCCGTCTGGAAGTCTGGAAGCACCAGGCTCCTCCTAACCCCTTGGAGATTTGGAGCTTCCTGGTTCTGCTGCAGGGAAATCCTCTCTCCAGCGAAGCTGCCTGTGAGCTGGTTTTGAAAGCCCTGACCGACGCCAGAAGCACCCGAACTCCCTGGAGCCAAAGGGATCCCCGAAGTACATGCTTTCTATCCCCTTCCTCTCCTTTCCTTCTTTCTCAGAAGAGACTGTTTTGCTTCCTCACAGACTGAGCTGGACAAACCCCCGCCGCACACACCCCCACTCTCTCTCTCTCTCTCTCTCTGTCTCTCTCTCTCTCTCACACACACACACACACACACACCCTAAAGTCTCTCCAAATAAAACCAAACCCCCTTCTGCCTCTCCCCAGTACTTCTCAGAAACGGTGTCTGCTGTGTGGTATTTCGCCAGGAAAGATCATTTCAAGTTCAATGTGCCCCACCCCACAAAAAAGAAGTCCAACCAAATCCCTTTCTGATACAAACTGAAGTCAGGAGCGGGTCCCCCCACAGGGGTCCCCAGGGCTCTGGGCTGCCTCCGCCAAGCCAGGGGCTCCTGAGCAGCACGGGGCCGCTTCCCACTGCAGACCCGAGGGCTCCGAGGCAGGCCCGGCACAGCGGGGTGCCAGGCGCAGCTCCGTCCCTTTCTTCCCTCGCCCTTTTGTCCCTGGCGGGACTGGGCTCCACTTGGGGCCCTGAATGTCAATAGCCCGCCCCTTCCCCAGCTCTGGGCTGCTCTCTCAAAGGGGCTGCCCCTGCCCCTCCTCCCACTTTCCCCCTCCACCAGGCCCGTGGGGGCTGGGCCTCCCTGGGTGTTGTCTTTGGAAGCGGGCTTTGTCTGTGAAGTTCATCTTCAAGGTTGGGGAGACTACTGACAAATGGAGAGAGAGACCTGAGCTAGGAGTTCACGCGAGGCAAGGAGAGGGGTACGTTGAGACCCCTCTGGAAAGAAATTCAAGCAAAGCGTGCTCTTTACAAGTCTCCAGGTTTGGGGCACTCCCCCACTTTTTCCAAAGCTTCCGCTTTGCAGGTCTGCGTGACCACTGTCTTTCCTGTCTCGCTGCCTCCCGGCATGCCCCTTTGTGGGCTCGCTTCTTTTCCCTGGCCAGTCTTTGTGACTCCGGGTCTTCTATTTCTGTTTCTCGCCCCCCCCCCAAACTTAAGGCACACTTACCAAGTCTCAAAGAGAACTTCAAGGGGAGGGGGTAGTGAGGAAGACTTTCCCCTTCTTCCGAAACTTCCCCCGTCAATAAACAAAAGCACACTCCCCTTTCCGGGGTATGCAGGCGCTTGAAAGATAAACGCCTTCCCTAGCCAACCACGAGAAAAAGCGGGGCGTAAGGCTCAGACTCCAACCGGCAGGCAGCCGGGCTGCAAGAGAGGAGAGTGTGGGTGCAGTCGGAAGCTTTCTCCCCGCCTGAGATCCTCCGATCCTGGGCCGAGGGGAACTTGGCCTCAACGACTGGGCCCCACCAGAGGCAAGCGCCTGACTGGTGCACCCACCCTTCTGCACCCACCCGGCACTGTCTCTTCCGGCCCTGGCAACGCGGGGCTGAGGGTTAGGCGGCGGCCCTTGCTAATTTTTATTGATTGCAGCGGTCAGTCAACTGTCAGGCAGGGTTTCAAGGGACCGTTTAGAGAGCGTGTGCGGGTCTGGTTAACAAATTCATTTAGGGAGCCGCAGGCCGGCTCCTCCTTCCTCGCCCCCCGCCCCCTTGTCCAAGCGTCCTATAAATAATAGATCCACACCGGGACGAGCCGCCAAAACGCCTGCCCCGCAGGGCACACGCCCCGGAGTGCTCGGCCAGGCCCTGTGCTCAGGCTTGCGCACTCAGCGGCGCGCAGTGCACCAACCTGCAACCGGCTCCCTGGGGACGCCCAGGCCATCTGCGCCCCGGCTCCGCGCTCTGCCCTAGTCCGGGGCGCACTGAGGGGGGTGCTCTCCGCAAGCCCCGAGGGACTCCCGGCTGCCCCGGGGCCTGCGAGTCCTCCCGCTAAAGTGCTGTCGCTAAACTTGGGCGGCGGAAGCGAACCACTGGCCCCCACTGGCCCGAACTCCCGTGCACGCCGGGAAGCCAGTTTGGCGGTGCAACCCCCCCGGAGGTTCCCTACCTTTGTCGCCCAGGATGCCGTCGATGCTGTGCTTGGCTTTCTTCTCGCCGTCGTCCTCCTTCTTGTCCACTTCATCCTCCTCCTCTTTCTTCCCGAACTTGATTCTGAGCACGCGGCTAATCGAACTCACTAAACCTCAGAAATTCAAAGGCAAAAGAGCAAGTATAAGTTGTTGGGGAAGCGGAGCCTGGCGACCTGGGCCCCTGGGAGAAAGCCAGGCAGTCCCTCCCCACAACACACTGCAAGGGGATTCACACCCACTGACACCTCCCTCCCATTTGAACATCTACATCTGAGTACTGTCGCAGGCTAGGGAAGCTGACTCACCTGGGGCACGCTCACAGTGGCACACTCCTTGCACACACTTGTGCCTAACATGGTCACATCCCCTGGATGCCCTCACTCACACCCACACCCGCTTCCCCAGGACCTTGCCAGAGGCCCTCCAGCCCCTTTGGCTGCCACCTCTCCACTCAGGTGTGTGTCCCCGTCCTGCATGCCTGGATGCCCCCGCACTTGTGCACACGTGCACGTCCACCCAAGGCCGCTTTCTGTCTCACAGGCAGCGTGGTGGACGGCCTCCCACGGCTGGCTGGTGGCACTAACAGAACAGAAAGAGTGACTTGGGGAAAGGGGTCCAGGAGCCCACGGAAATCAGCCCTCCTAGGACGGACCCATCTCTCTAGGCCACTTCTCTGAGAACGCGCCAAGGGAGCTCCTGTTATCACCCAGCCTTACAGGACAACTCTTTGCCCCTTCTGTGCCTCCTTTCTTCTCTCCTTCTGTCCCTCGTTCCTCCTCTCTTTCTTCCTTCTCCTCTCTCTGTCTCTCCTAACTTTCTCTCTTTTCTTTCCTTCTTCCCTTCCTCCATCTTCCTTTCGGTTTTGATTCCCTCCTTTGCCCCAACTCTGCACTCCGGCTCACTTTCCTCCCAACTTTCCTTGGAGCTCCCCACCCTTCCTCACCTTCCGTCTGTCCTGCCTCCTTCCCGGCACAGCCCAGCCTGAGCCAGACTGTGCGTGCCGGCTCCGCTGCCTTCTCACCTGAGGGCACCGTGCTGCGGTCACAGTGTCCGTCCTTCAGCAGCCTGTCCCGGATCTCCCAGCTGAACATGCCGGGATTCTCCCTCTTGTATTCCTCGATCTTTTTCTCCACATCCGGAGTCGCCACCTGCTTCAGAAGTGGAGGTGGGAGAGCAGGAGTGGAAAGATGGGGTGGAGGGAGGGAGACACTTTTAATATCCAACTCCCAAGAGCCCCAGGCCAGGCTGGTGGCTCTGGTTCCCCTGTCCTCCCCTTCCCCCCCTTCTGAGATTGGCTTTAACCTTTTACAAAACCTGTGCCTGGCTCCCAGGAAGGCAGCCGGGTGCATAGGGTAGTGATGGGTAATAAGACAGAACTAATTAGGGCTCTTGGGATCTCCCCACCACCCCGCTCACTATTTCAGGCAAGACTGAGGGGAGATGTCCCCTGGTCTGGGATGATGCTGGGGGTCGGGGCAGATGTAGGGGCAGTCCAGGGGTGATTCATTGGCCTTAAAGTCCTGGGCAACCTGGAACCTCAGTTATCCTATCCCCTAGAAATCCAAATAATGAGCGGGACATCTGGGGGTGAGGACGCTCGCCCCCTGTACTTTCCATAGGAAGCATACAGACACCCCAGTGGTACTGGATGACACAGGGTAGTGAGAGGGGCCACAGCCAGGATCCCCCAGCCGTGGGAAGGCCGACGGCCAGCTCTGCAGCAAAGACACTCACTCTGGGCTTGCTGCCACCGATGGCCCCAGGCCGGATGGACCCAGTCTCCTGGTAGCGGCAGAGAATCTTGGAGACACAGCCGTGGGAGACACGCAGCTGGCGGGAGATGACACAGGGCCGGATGCCATGGTGGGCCATCTCCACTATCTTGTGGCGGATGTGGTTAGGCAGCGGTCGCCCGTTGATGAAGACCCCCCCAAGCTGATTGACCCGGCCTTGGCCAAGTGGCGTGGACACTGGAGAAGGGAGGGGAGATGAGGAAGGAGAGAGGCACTGGGTGAGGATGGGGAAGAGACAGTGAGCACACCCCTTGACTCCAGTTTTATTTGAGCCCCAAGACCCCTGAAAAAGGGTCTGCGAGTTCCCCACATTTGGAGCTGCGGCAGTTCAGTGGTCAGGAAAAAACTGTCAGAGAGCTGAGAGAGGGTCCTGGAAGGATGGAGAGATGAGGCACAGCTGGCTGCTACAGTACCCCAGATGCTGTGTGCCCCCATTCTTATGGTCACACTTTGGGGAATGAGGACACACTCGAGAGGGATCTGATGCTTCTGAGAACAGGAGGGAGAGGGCAGAGCCAAGAAGCTGATGGAGTCTTGGGAGTCTGTGGGACCAGTGGCTCGGTCCCCTAGGATGCAGTTTGGGCTGCAGGTCTGTCTGCCTCGGGTGAGATGTGGCCCTTCTGGTCAGTTTCATGCCCTAAGTGGTCAAGACTGATCCATTTTGGGGGCAGCCAGAAGAGGCTGCTTAATTACCAGTATTCACAGTCCTGGCCTGGGCAGCAAACCTGTCCTACTTAGAATTGAACAGCCGAGGGACTGGTGACACGATGCTGTTGGTTGCTGCCTCTGGGGTCACCTGGCTGTCCCTTGAGGGACTCTCCTTGCTTCCAACCCCTCTCAAAGTTCTAATTTCGTTTTGGGGCGATTTGGGGGAGACGCTCTGCTGTCAGCGAGCTCCCCTATCAAATGCCTATTTGGCTTCAGAAATCCACGGTCTGTCCCTGCAGGCTCGTGAGGGTGGTACACAGATGGGCCAGCGTCTCCCAGTGTGGGTGACTTTGGGAACCAGGGAGACAGGCACTCCGGCTGTATGCTGGGGAGGGGAGAGCTCCTCGGAAGCCTTAATGCAAGGTCTACACAATTTCCTCATAGAAGGTTGGGGGACACCCGGTGCACTAATCCGGCCTCCATCCCCCCAATTTGGGGACCAGGCGGCTGCGGAGATCTGGCAGATTAGAACGATTTCACAGACGCCGGAGTGGAGGGAGCTGCCAGTATAATTGGAAGGGAGGAGGCGAGAAGGGGCTCGGCTGCCCAGCCGTGCTTACCGCCTCCTCCCTCGCGCTCCCGGTCCCCCCACCTCTCTTTGTAAAAGTAGGTGTCTGAAGCCACCCTCGGATTTAATCAGAAATCGTGCGTCGCCAAGTCAGAGTCACTCGGTCTCCGTGGCGGGATATGCCATTAGCGCTCGAGAGCTCTCGAGCGCCCAACTTTATATTCAAGAGCCTCTTTAGCGACCGGCGCTCGGCTCTCCTCAGTATTCTCCGTCATGTTGGGCAAATATTGTTCTAATCCGCTCGCGTCCTCGGCCGCCTGTTTCACTTGCATTCGCTACAGGAGAGTGCTACGGCAAATCCCCGGGCTTGTGCGCTCTCCCGCCTGCGTGGTTGCTTGCGCGCACTTGATCACGGAGCCACTCTCTTCGCCTTCGTCTAATTCAGGGACCCGCGCCATCTCGCTGCCAGTGGGACCCCTCCCTCCCCAGATCACAGGCTGCCTGCCTGTCCATCCCCTCCCCGCCTCCTTTCCCCTTCCTCACGCACAAGGGGCCCATACAATTACAAGAAGAGTAATTAAAAAATGAAAGTGGCACCTATCTCTCACCACTTCTGTATGACACCCTGGGCTCCCCACCCCCAGAAACCCAGTGATCCCTCGGTTGACAGGTTGAAGGCCTTCCATTAGTTTAAAAAGAAAACAAAAGAAAAACGCAGGAAAGGGTCTTGGCAGCGCGCTCCCACCCTTTCCTCCAGTCGGGAACCCGTCCACTGCCAGTCCTCTCTGCTCACCCCGGTGCTGGGTATTGACGGAGGGCACATTACAGAATTCACGTTTTCCCCTTGTCTGGACACCTTGGTGCCCGCTCACCGTCTCTCACAGGAGAGTTGCAGAGTTCTGAAGCGCAAGTGAAAAGTTTGGGGGGGGGGGAATCGTTACTATTTATTATTACAAATGAGTTTGTTTCCAAACCAAAAGGCAGGAGTTTCTTTCTGTCTGGTGCTTTGGAAGAAGCCGATAGCCTTCCTAGTTTAGACATATAAACTATCACTAACATTGCTGGGTATTTCGAAATAAAAGGGATTGGAGAACCATACCAGGAGTGAAAAAAGAACAGTTCCTAACGAGAGTAGAAAGCGCTGTAGCCGGCCAACGCAGAGAGCTGAGAAAGTAACCGGGAGGAAAGTATCTGAAAATAGTGGAAACGAACTGAAATTCGCCAGGACTTGAAATTTACTAGGGGCCGAAATCTGCCGGGAGTTCCGCCCTGCGGGGGAAGGCCAGAGCCCACGCGACCTGTGAAGCCCCGGCCGCCGGTCACTGAAAGCCGCGCAAAAACGGACAAGTGTCGGCCCCGGAAACTTCCAGGGGTCCAGCTCCCGGACTCGGTCCCCAGAAGAGAAGGGGACCCCCTGCCCTCCCGCGCCGCTGCCGCCGCCACCACCCCTGGAGATCGCTGCCTCTCCAAGGACCTCGGGTTCCCGGCGGAGGAGCGGAGGCGCGGCGAGCCCAGGCGCTCTTACCTTCCAGAGGAAATCCCGTGCGGGGATAGTTCTGCCCGGGAGCCGGCCGCATCATCCTCGGTACGGTGCCGGGAAGGGCCGCCATTCTTGCGCACGCCGGGGACGAATCCAGAGTCGGCAAAAATCGCTTCCCGTCCGCTCCCTTTACCCCTGCTGCGATCTCTTTCTTTCCTTCTTCTTCCACTTCTCTTTTTTTAACCTCTTCCCCCTCCTCCCCTCCACACACGCTCCCTACCCCCACCCCCCACCCCCGGCTGCAGTCGAACGCGTCCAGAAGCTGGGGAGGGGGGCGAGGTGGGGGTGGAGGTTGGGGGGAGGGAAGGTGGTGACAAGGAAGTTCAAACAAACAAACACAGCAACCCCAAGTCCGCCTCTGCCCGCTCCGCTCGGCCAGAAGTTGTGCGGGCGGATGCGCCGGGCGGAACCGGGAGGCGAGGCCGGGCGGCCGAGCGGGGCTGGGGGGACGCGGCCGGAGGCAGGGCCCCGGCCTCGGACTGGCAGAGGCGCGCTCTCGCGCTCCGGGCCAAAGTTTCTGCGCCGAGAGGCTGCCGAGTGGATTCTCTTTCGTATTTATTTATATATTTATTCTCGCGCTCGCTCGCTCGCTCCCTCCCCGCACTCCTCTCCACGCCTTTCTCCAGACCACACTCACGACTCCCTCTCACACCAGCTTTCACACCCCGCCCCCACAAGGCTTGGGGAGGGAAGGAGGTGGCTCTCGAGTTTCGGGGCTTGAGGGAAGGCGACAGGGGGTGACGGGGTTGGGAAGAGAAGAGGGGAAGCGAGGGGGCGAGTGATCCGCAGGGTAAGTTGTGCAAAAGTGCTCAACTGGAGTGGGGGGGGGAGGCAGCCAACGAGATCTGATAGGTTCGGACTTTTCTTTTATTCATGAGGAGGGAAGGGGGCCAGGGCTGAAGGGAGCCGAGGACCAATAACGAAAAGAAATCGCCAACGAATATTTTTTTTCCTCTCTTTTTTCTAATCCCCGGCTCGACCTCGTTTTTGGGGGAGAATTTGAACGGCCCGTTAACACGTAGGGAGCGAGGCCCCGGAGGCTGGGGGAGGGCGCAGAAAGGGAGGGGGCCAACTTTGTGCAAGTGTCTTCTTTTGACGAATGGGCCACATCGGCCGAGTGCCCGGCCCCCTGGTCGCCCGCCGCCCCTCTCCGCGTTCGGGCTGCTTGGGAATGTCTGCCTCGGGTTGGTGGCTCCTCTGGATTCTCGCCTTTTCTCTGGCCTCCCAGGGTCAGAGTCTGCTGATGACACATCTCTTTCGTCTCGCTCACACACTCTGAAATATCTGACAGTGGGGCACACGGGGGACCCGCCTAGGGTGAATTCAAGGGAGGGGTTTATGACTTTCTCTGTGAAATAATGTCTCAGCCCCCGTGTCCAGTTCTTGCCCAGTTTCCTGCAGCTCTGAGAAGCCCAGAGTGCTCAGAAAACTGGGTGTGCCAAGCGTTAGGGACTATCTTTCCTCCCCTCTTCTCCTTTCCCTCACCCCTTCGCAACCGGGTTTAAACTCGCCTTCCTCTTCAGGCCTCTGGCCACAACCCAGAACCCCTTTCCAGCAGGCAGTCCAGTGCCCTGAGGCTGTCAGCAAGTGGGCGCCCAGGATCTGGGGGGGAGGCGGGTCAGGACTCGGTTCCACCTTGAGCCCATCAATTCTGAGCTCCTCTGCTCAGAATTTAGAGGGGGAGGTGTCCCAATTAAAGGGTCAGGGGTGGGGGTGGTGATCAGAGGTCCTGCAATTCTGCGCTCTCCCCTGCCCGAGTGACCAGACGCCCCTGCCCCAGGACACGAGTCCTGGGGGCGAAACGCCCTCCCAGCGGGGCAGGACGCCAGGACAGCAGGCCTTTTGTCTCCCCCGGGAAAGAGTGTCTCCGGCCCAGCACTGGAGGCAAAATACAATAAAATCAACCCAGCCCTCCAACTCGGCCCCCACCCCGCAGCCCGCCCCCTGCCCGCCCTCTCCCGGTCCTGGGGTCAGCCTTGTCTTGGCCTGGGGGGGCTCTCCTCGGGCTGGCCCTAGTGTGCCCCCTCCCCTCCCCTTTTCCTCACCTGTGACCTTTGCCCCTCTCAGCATGTGACAGACTCCCTCCTCTCCCTTCTCTCCCAGCACGAGGGGCTCATCAGGCTCTTGGCGGGGAGGCGCTCTGGGAATGGGGGCCTAGGGAAAAGCAGTTAAACCCACACCCTCTGGTGGCTTCAGAATTGAGGGGGGTGCTCAAGTCGTTTTGGAATTGGAAAGGGGGACACCCGGGTGCCTTGCCCAGGCCAGGGTGCCGGGCTGCCTGAGTTATAGGGGCCCTAACAAGGTTTTCTTTTCTTTTTTTTTAAAGTCTTTTTTCTTTTCTTTTTTTTAGATTTTATTTATTTATTTGACAGAGAGAGACAGCCAGCGAGAGAGGGAACACAAGCAGGGGGAGTGGGAGAGGAAGAAACAGCCTCCTAGCGGAGAAGCCTGATGTGGGGTTTGATCCCAGAACGCTGGGATCACGCCCTGAGCCGAAGGCAGACGCTTAACGACTGCGCCACCCAGGCACCCCACTAGCAAGGTTTTCTAAGCCCCTTTCATTGGAGGTGTACCCCACTCTCCCCACAGCCCCCGAGAGAGAGACAGGGAGCTGAAGTTTGAAGCCACGGTCTGTGTTTGGGGAACATGAGCTCGATTTGGAGCCCTTCTTGTCTTGCTGGGGGGTCTGGCCTGCCTTGACTTCCAGGGGTGGCTATGTGTTTTATATATATGTGTGTCTATTCCAGATACACACGTGCGTAGGCACACAATACACCCAACACACATATACACGTATATATTACAGTATGTTGTGCGTTCACTCACTCATTCATTCATCAGGAATTTCCGTCCTGCTTGGAAGGACTTAAGGCACCGATGCTCCTCCTCCGTATTTGTATTTGTGGGTGGACCCGGGACTCAGTGCCTGTGTCTGGGTGAAGGTGGGTTTGTGTGTAAGTCTCCTGTAGGCCAGTCTGAGTAGCCCTGTGTTTCTAAGGGAGGGTCTGCGTCTGTGTTTATGTTTTGGGGGTGCTTCCATGCTGGCTTGGCTAGCTCTCAGCGCAGTCAGGAAGGTGTTTCGGTCAGTTCCTGGGGCCAGGAAAGACTTCTGGGGCGGGGCCCCGCCAGGACCCTGGAACCTTCAGTCCCTCCTCACTGACTTTGTGGCGGGTGCCTGTGCAGCTTCCAAGCTGAGTGGGGAGAGCACACAGCCCGACCCCTCGGTTCAGGGCCCACCAGTCGGCTGTGGCTGGGGCATTGAGCCCCAGGTGTCCTGCGCGGGCGGGGGGGGGGCACCTAACCCGTTACCTGGTTCCCACCGTGCCCTGCAGAGGACCCAGCAGAGGGTTCAGTTGCCAAGGAGGCCCCGAGCAGTCTCCCCTAAACCCTCCGCTGAAGGCACCAACTCTCAGTTTTCGAAGCTTGGGGATTCCGTGGGCTCCCGTGGGGCAGGTGGAGGGGGAGGAAGGGGGGGTGTCTGTCGGAATGAGCGTGGCCGTTCTCGCCTGTTGGAGACCAATTTCACAAATGATTTTTGCAACAATTAAGAAATGTGGCGGGGTGAAATGGCAATTTCACATCCAGCGGGGGGAAAGGGGGGTTCACCTAGGAACTGGGGTGGCTGCAGCTGGAGGTGGGGGAAAAATCTTTCCCTCTCTTCCCAGCTCCCCTGGCTAACCCCCTTGCCCAAATTCACTCCCCACACAGACATTCATCAACTCCTAAGACTTTTAGCCGCTGCTGTAAGCTCGGAGGGGCTCAGATCTGCATTGTGTGTGCTGGGCTGGACTTGGCCTGGAAAGTTTCCCTTCTGCCCCTCACCCTAATCTCTGTCTGTCTCCCTGCTTCTTCCCTGCTTCTTCATCCCTCCCTCTTCCCCTCTCTCTCCCTCTTGTTCTGCCTGTCTTTCTCTGTCTCTCTCTTTTATGCACACACACACACACACACACACACACACACTTTTCTGTCTCACAGGCTTTTCCATCTCTTTTTTGTCTCTATCCCCTTTTACTCTTTGCCTTTCTGATTTCTCCCCAGCGGTTTTCCTCTCTCCATCTGTTCATCGTGTCCACTGCCTCCTCCTCCATGGTGTCCTGAAGTATGTAGGGGCTTCCACTCCACACCAGGCTATACCTCCAACCTGTTGCCTGGGAATACCTTTTCTTTGGTCTAGATGGGGTTGGGCAAAGACCTTCCGGAAGGGTCCTTCTTCTGCTTTGCATCTAGTTGGGCTATCTCTAAAGGAGCATCTGGAAAGTACTCCTGTACTCCTGCTCTCTGGCTTGGGTAACTGACCCCTACTTCCACCTCTCCCTGTCCGGTCTGAGTTCCTCAGTCTGTCCCCCACCTCCTGCCCGCAACACCTCCTTTTAAGGGCAACGACAGTGCTCCTAGAAATTCCTCCTCCCAAGTTCCCCCAAATGAACCCTCCCAGTGGGAAAAAGAGACCTACGCTCAAGGATCAGGAGTAAGATGACAGGTTGACATCAGCTGGGGGAGCTGGCCTTTCTCTGGCACCCCAGACTGTGAATTGATGGGTCCAAAGGGTGAAAGACTGAGGGCCACATCTGGGGCTTCCTTGTCCCTGCCCCGTGGTCCCTTCCCCTAGCCCAAGGGAGAGGACACTCTTTATTTCAGATCCCTGTGCGATGAGCACTTTTTGAAAGCGATTACCCAATGAATCTTCCTTTAAAGGGTGATAAATTCACCTTGAAAACCAGGGGTTTTGATTTCGGTGGGCCTTTTGCATTTTCAGAGGCTCTGGCCAAAGACGTCAACAAATGGAATTATTCAGTCTTCAAATGTTTGATAATGAGAGAGGAGAGGGTGGGGGTGGGGAGAGAAATGGAATCCCCATGAACAAAGGGCCTTCTGGAGGCTGCCTTGGTTCCGGATGCTGGGATTCCTCAGTGCCGCCAGTGAAGGGGCACCCTTGGAAAAGAGCACCTTTCCCTCCCTCCCGCAATCTTCTATTATGATTTCTCTCCTAAGAAGTTCCTCTCTTGGAAGAGTGACCTTGAAATATCTGTCCAAACCAGAAGAGGAAGGGGAGGGAAACTGGGACATTTGCTGGCTTGACATTTCCCTTTGCCCCAGAAAAATAAAACAGTACGAAAATAGTACGTGTTGGATTTCAGTTCCCAAGGTAAATAATAACAATAATAGTAATAGGCTTCTCCCTGGCCCACCTCTTCCTAGGATCTGGGTGAGCCTCTTCCCACCACCCTTCTTCCTGGCCTTCCTCTACCCTCCCCCTCTCCACTCTCCTCCTCTTCTCTTTGCCTTCTCTTCCTCCTCTTCTTCCCCCTCCTCCTCTTGCTCCTCTGGGCTCCTGCTTACTGCTTTCCACCCACTTTCCAAAATGCAATCAAGGCCATTTGACAGTGTGTTCCCTATTATCCGTAGAAACCTTCCCCTCTGTCTGGCAATCCCTGTCTCCTTTTCACTCCTGGTATGGGGATGAGAGGAGGTTTCTTCCATTCGGGTAGCCTAAAGGGAATAGAATGGGGGCAGAGGTGACCATGTGCGTGAGGGTACATGTGGCCATATGTGTGGCTGAGAGCATGTGTGTGTAGCTGTGTCAGAGGGCATGTGAGTGTGCCTGTACGTGGGTGTGCACCCAGCAGGGCACGTGCATACCTGCAGGTAGGAGGAGCTGGAGGTGTGTGCGCAACCAGAATCCCGGTTTCCTGGAACCTTCAGAGAGCATGAGGAGGGAAGGCTCCTCCCAAGCTCCCAGCTGCCTGGACAAAAGACCAAGTGTCTGGTGGATGGCGCTGCGCTGCCTTCTCTGGCCCCTTTAGATCACCACTCCAAGTTCAATTTGCGCCGAGTCCAGCCTTCATGGGTTGTAGACTGAGCCCTTGCACAATTACGTTATCACAGCTGAGCATCTGTGGAACCGGCAAAGCATTTTCATTGAACAAATCAAAGGGGGGTGCTGGCGCCCAGCTCCGGCTGGCTTGGAGCTCTGGGGCCGTGCATAAGTTCCAGGGAAGCCCACAAGCCCAGACTAACTTTCCCTCCAGGCCCCCAGGCTTTTGGGGGGTGGGGTGGGATGGGAATGAGGACAAAAGGATCAAAGGCTGCCTGTTTCCCCACCTCAGATGGCTAAGGGGAGGCTGATGGAATTGGGCTCCTCTGGTTCAGGGTTCTCCTCCTTCCTGGTCTCCTCGGGAAGCCCCCTCCTCTATCATGGCCTCCTCTGTAGGAAGGGGTCTTTCCTCTTCTGGGTGCAGGAGCCCTTGTTTCGTGTATTCACAGTTGTAGTCCAAGCACCATAGGAGATGTTCTGTGACTCTTCATTGGCTGAATGAATGAATGAATGAATGAATGAATGATTCTAGCACCAGCAGGATATCTGGACTTGGGAAAAGGCGGGGGAGACCTGGGCTTGAATCTTGTGAGGCTGGCGATTCGCAGTGACATCGAACCTTTGATGTGCGCCTTCTGTGTGCTAAGATCTCCTGGAGCCCTCGGAGCATCTGGAGAGTGGCTAGGCACACCTGCGTGGTAAAGACTCTCTGATGGAACTCAGACATGGCTGATGCGCAGAGTCCTAAGTGGCCATGATGAGAGCTGTTTGAGCCTCGGTCCGCAGCCGGTACTCAGGGCACACTGGCTTCCTCGGCTCCCGCTTCCTCTGTAGTCAGCCACTGGGACCTTTCTGCATTCATCTCTGCAAGCGTTCTAGGGCTGAGCTCAGTGTCTGGAAGAACACAGAGCGTGCTCGATAAAAAGCCAAGTTGAATGATCATATTACTTTTTGCTCTTGGGCGCCAATATGTATAACTAGCAGTTTTGAATGCCCACCCTGTGCCAAGCATTGAACAGCAGGCAAGGCTGTTTATCTCAAAGTCCCCATGTGTGGTGGCTATCGGTGTCTTCTGTGTTATAGAGGGGGAAACTGAGACTCGGGGACGTGCAAGGTCAAACTAAGACTGGCCCAAGGTCAAAGAGTATCAGGTGGTAGGGAAGGAATTTTAACACAGGCTTCCTTGACTCCAAAGTCTGCTCTCTTTCTTGCTCCCATGTAGTCGCTTGCTGCCTCAGTTTCCCCTTTTATAAACCAGATGATCCCTGGCACTGAGCACAGAGACTGGCACATGACAGGTACTCACAGGTGCTACTGAATGAATGAATGAATGAATGAATGAATGAATGAATGAAGCTGAAACGTTCTAATGACCATAGCATTGGATGTCCTGCCTCGGGAGTCCATGGGGGTGGGGATAGGGGATTCAGGATCAGAGAATGCTGGCTCGGTGAGGGAGCCTTTGAGATGACCTTGTCCAAGGACTTTTCTGCTTCACGAGCCCACTTCCCTCCTGTAGGCGCTGTGGAGGAGGTAGCCAGTCTGGGGGTACCCAGGAGCTCTGGCGGGTTCCAGGTCTTCATTGAAATGTATAGGCAGAAGGGAGGGTACGCTGCATATTTGTCTAGGTGAATTAAAAGCACAATCCCCATTTCCCAGAGGGAGCAGTTGGTTCATATTTATACATTTAGTCTTACAGGTGTAAAATAGGTTTCCTTTATGCTTATATAATAATTTTTCATTTGAATTTCAAGGCTTTATTCCCTTCTTTGGATTCAAGTCTTCCACCTGAACCCGATTCTCTCCATAACCATTAATTCCTTCATCATAAAAATGAATTCCATCTAATTCTCTATAGTGGCAGTTAGAGCAGATCAAAAAGTGCCTTTGCAAAGGGGCTCCCCCCGCTTCTGCCATTGTAGTTTTCAGCTGGCCTGTTCTCCCCACCCCCTCCCAGTGCTGACTTTCAGAAACCAGGGCTGGGAGCAGAAAAACTTATTTCTCTCACTCAGGAGGGTGTGCGTGTGTGCGTGCACATGCATGGACGTGCTGTAGAAAGTGCTCCTCGGTTTCGGAAAGACAGGACGATAGCAGTGTTAATGGTGACACGGTACTTACGAGCCAGACACTTGCCAGGCACTTTGCATACAGTCTGAATGATTGCTCGTACACATCCGTGAGGTAGATACCGTAACTTCATAAGACAGATGAGAAACCAAAAGTCCATAAATGTGAAATAAATTGCCTGGGGTCACACAGCGAGGAGTTGGTAGGGCTTAAGATTAAAAAAAAAACCACTTTATTAAATATTTCACACAGACATTATATAGGATGGGTCCTTCCAGACACAGCTGACACCTTGACACACTTGTCCCCTCCTGCATTCCCTTTCTCTTCGTCAAGAAGAAACCACAGTCATGAATTTGGCACATTTCATTTCTATACATTGCTGTCGTAGGCTGAATCACGCCTCCCAAAGATATTGGGTCCTAATTCCTGGAGCCTATAAATGTTACCTTACGGTGTAAAAGGATCTTTGCCAGTGGGACCAAATTAAGGAACCTGTGACGGAGAGATGATCCTGGATTATCCGGGTGGCCTAAAATGCCATGACCGTGTAATGATGAGAGAGGAGAAAAGGGGTGATTTGACACAGAGAAGGTGCTGTGCTTGAAGAGGCAGAGATTGGAGGGATGTGGCCATAAGCCCAGGAGTGCTGGCAGCCAGCAGAAGCCGGAAGCAGGAACAGATTGTCTGCAGAGCCCCTGGCAAGAGTGTGTCCTGGAACACCTTGGTTTTGGCCAAGTGTTAGGGTGACTTGGGACTCCTGGCCTCCAGGACCATGAGAGAATAAGTTTCTGTCGTGTTAAGTCACCAAGTTTGGAGTTGTGCGTTACGGCAGCCTTAGGAAATTAACACACATGCTTTTATGAGTTTACTCCATATTTATAGGAAAACCTGTACTTTTCAGTTTATATAATGGTATGCCGTGAATGCCATTCTGAAACTTCACACAGTGTGTTTGAGATTTATCCTTACTGACACCAGGGGTGTTGGTTTATTTATTTATTTTTTTTAAGATTTTATTTGTTTATTTGAAAGAGAGAGAGAGAGAGCATGAGCAGGGGAGGGGCAGAGAGGGACAAGCAGTCTCCCCGCTGAGCAGGGAGCCCAACTTGTGGCTCAGTCCCAGGACCCTGAGATCATGACCTGAGCCAAAGTCAGATGCTTAACTGACTAAGCCACCTGGGTGCCCCAGTAGTGTTGGTTTAAAAGCAGGGAAAAAAAAAAAGAATCAGATTTTCCGGGCAGATACAGCTGGGTCTTGCCTGGCCTCATTCTGCCCTGCAGAGTGCCCTGCTGCACCTGCCCTCCCTGCACTCCCAGGTCCAGGGACTCTGTGAACATGGATTTGCCATGTGTCGGATTCACTGGAGCAGGGGGAAGGTGTGGGGACCTGGGTCCGGGTGAACTCAGGATTCTGTGCTGTTGAATGAAATAGCGTGATTGTGAGTGTGGGAAAGGGGCTGGTGATAAGTGTCCCTGGCTTTGTATGATTGGTTTAAGTTGATACACATTGATGAGAAAGTACAAGTTGATACAAAGTAAGTTTTGTTGGACACTTTTATGGTCAATGGAGTTTTTATGTCCATTTTTAAAAACTTGATTCTCGCTTCCATATTGCATGGAACAGGGGCAGGGTGTTATCAACCCCAGATGAAGGAAAATGGGATTAGGGTGGTGAAGTGGTTTTCCTGGCGTGCTAGAGTGAGCAGGTGACAGCAGGGGTTAATCCAGGTGGGTTCAGTGAGTGGGGCTCTGTAACAGGGTGCAGGATTTGAGTTCCGGCACTTAGCAGGACTCAGGAAGGGGCAGTGTTTTAGGGTTTATCCTCAGTTGAGTATTATTTTTCCTCTTGAGGTCCTGGGCTATAACTTACATTCTACCAGAAATTATCAGGGAAATTTAGAAAAGCAAGCAGCCAAACCAGTTGGCTGGCATCAACTGTTATCACCAGGGGGCTTGATTTATTCCTTTTTTGGGGGTCATTGGGGCATGATGACCTGTGACCTGGGCTGCCAGCAGGGGTAGGAGCCCAGCAGATTTGGGGTCATCTAGGACGTCTGGACAGACCTGATAGACCACTTTCCAATTGGGTTTTTCATTATGTGGGGGGCAGTAAATCAAAGGGACTGCCCCAGGCTACAAACTTAAAAGGGCCCCAGGCTGATGGAATGGGGCTAGGAGGATACTGATGAGGGGAGAGTGAGGGCATCTCTGGCTGGTTAACAAGTGGATCTGAGCGGAACAAAGTAACACACAAGGGGGAAAAAAACCCCACCAAAAATAAAATCAAGAAGTAAATGACAGACCGGAGAAAATGCTTTCAATAGTTCAATGTCTTTGCTATATAAAGAGCTCTTGCAAATCAATAAGGTTGATGCTCCATCTTTAGGCAAAAGGACACAGACAGGCAATTTATTAAAGACATACATCTTTAATACATGAGGGCTAGAAGTATATGAAAAATTGTTCATCTTACCAGATACCTAAGCAAAGCAAATTAAGACAATGATGTACCATGCCCACCCATGAAAGTGGCAGTTATGAGGGGAAAAGGAATACCCTCCAGGGTTGCTGAGCGTTCTGGAAGCTGGGACTCTCATATACTGTTTGTGGTGGAGAATTGGTACCAGCTTTCTGAAGGGCACCTTGCAAAGTATGTTTTAAAAGCTGTAGAAATACTTAGAACCATCCTTGGGATATCACTCTATACTTCTAGGAACTTATCAGGCACATGTGCAAAGATACAAGTATATTCATCACAATTTTTTTTATAATAGGGAAAACTGGGGGGAAAATCTCAAACAATGTAATATTGGCAAATATATCATGAACTATGCATTTAATGGAATCCTCTGGAGCCATCGTAAGACACATGGTAAAAGGTGACTCTTGCGTAATGTTTCTTTTGCTTTATACTAGCAACCGTCTTAGCTCATTTAATCCTCATGACTGTTCGAGATCTAATATTATTACCCCTATTGTATTGGCTAAGAAAGTGAGCCACTGAGAGGTCCAGTAGCTTGTCTTTGGTCCCCTACCTGGTAATTGGCACTTACAATGTGAACTCAGGCAATCTGGCTATAGGGCCTGTGTTCTTTTTTTTTTTTTAATTATTTTTATTTTTAAATTTTTTTAAAGAGAGAAAATGGGAACAGGGGGAGGTGGAGAGGGAGAGAGAGAGAGAATCTTAAGTAGGCTCCATGCTCAGCACAGAGCTTGATGCAGGGCTTGATCTCAAAACCCTGAGATCATGATCTGAGCTGACATCAAGAGCCAGGTGCTTAACCGAGTGAGCCACCCAGGTACGTCTAGGGTCTGTGTTCTTAACTGAGTGAATAGATGATTCTGGGCAGATGCCGGTGGATCTGGAATGGCCCCGTTTTTGTCTCTGTAGAATGCTGCGCTGGGTTGGAGTTGGGGCGGATTGTACTACTCTCAGAATTTTTAATCATCTGGCAAAATGTTCATGAAAATTGAGTGAAAAAAAAAAAGCAGCTTCCAAAACAGCATGATCCTACTTTATTTTTTTTAAAGGTTTTATTTATTTGACAGAGAGAGAGAGAGAGCGCGCGAGCAAGAGCAGGCAGAGGGGCAGAGGGAGAGGGAGAAGCAGGCTCCCTGCTGAGCAGGGAGCCCAATGAAGTCCTAGCACCTTGGGATCATGACCTGAGCTGAAGGCAGATGCTTAACTGACTGAGCCACTCAGGTGCCTCCACAAGATCTTACTTGAAAAAAAAAAAAGATACATATATGTAGAGAAATAACCCCAGAAGAATGTATGGCCACATGGCTGAGTGCTACTACGGGGTAAGATTATGGGTGATACTGGTTTTCTTCTTTTTGTCTCCAGGCATTTTTCTAAATTTTCTGTAATGAGGATTATACCTTTAAATAACGAAGGCATCCACATGGAAGTTATTACAATGAAAAGAAACAGACTTTGGGGCCATCTTCATGCCTCAGCACCTAACTACCCCCCAACCCAATATCAAGGCAAAGAAATCAGTCTCATGGGTCACTCTTGATGTTCCCCTAGACGTTGGCCATCTCTTCCTTCCTTTCCGTTTGGGGAGTGGGCAGGCACGGGTATGATTTGCCTCCGTCCAGCAACAGAGAGAGCATCCGAAGCACATGTCTGTCTAGTATCGTGATGGGCCAGGCCTGGGGCCAGGCACCGACTAGCAACAGCAAACAGTTCTCTGCCCCTGGAGTCTGTGGCAGAGCTTGGGTGCTGGTCACCTCTGCCCGACTTTGAGTCTTGTGCCTGACCACCATATTATTCTGCCCCCAGGTGAATAAAGATTTTTTTTTTTTTTTACCCTTTTGTCTGGGCCATTTGAATAGCCTCAATGGGCTGGAGCATTGATTCTCAGTGTGGTCCCTGGACCAGCAGCATGGGCATCACGGGGAAGCTGGTTAGAAATGTGACTTCTCAGACCCCAGCCCAGACCTGCTGTATCTGGGGGAGTGGGGTGTGGGGTGTGGTGGTGGCAGCAATCTGTGCCTTCAAAAGCCTTCCAGATGATTCTGAGGCATGCTAAAATGTGAGATACCAAATCAGGAGGATCATCGTGCATGTTTAGAGCATTCGAGGGTGTGAGAGCCATTTCTCATTTTCTCAGACGCCCCCAAAGTGACTGGCTCTGCTAAACTCATTTTTGAAATCCTGGAGACAGGCTCTGGAAAATGAGTTCGTCTTCTCCATTCCCCACTCCCCTCCCCTCCCTCAGAACGCTGCTGACAGCTGATTAATGGGGAACGACTCTCCAAAGATTTCTTTACATATATTAGGTTAGGAAAGGCTTTGAAAACTTTTTGTAGCAATTGTGTCTGCAAAGACTCCCTCCATTGGCTCTCCTCAGGGATGGAGAAGTGGTATTTGTCTCCTTTGAATTTAGACAATGATTTCTATTCTTGTACCTCTCTGGGCAGTGCTGGACCGGGAGCCAGGGGGCCTGGGAACCCACTTGGGCTCCAGCAGAGATCCACTGTATGACCTTGGGCAAGTCACTTCCCCTCTGGGTCTCAGTGTGCTTCTCTGCTTAATTATGGGGTCAGATGGTCCTTACACTTGCATCCATGATTTGAAACCTGGAAGTTTTCTTCTGTCCCGAATGTCCAGAGCTCGGCATTATGGAGAAGGTTCATGGAAGTGTGTCTCACATATTGATTAATTTTAGGGAAGAAACCCATGGAGTTGTAAAGAGTGTGTGTACTTGTGTGCATATATGTGTATCTGTACCCAAAACACTGACATGGGCAAAAGTCCACAGGAAGGAAGGTGCATATGGACGCAGGTAAAAAAAAGCAGCTTTCAGTTTTCTTTATTCCCTGAAAGACATGTTCACAGAAAAGTGTTGACTGATACTGGGTAGCTGTGATTTGCAAAATATGGGCCATTCAAATGTGCTCATTGCCAAGTCAAACATAGTTTCAAGTACTCATGGACACCAGTGGTTTTCCATTAAAGCTGGGAATCTGCATTAAAGCAGAGCTTCCTTGGAATGAGCTGGGGGTGCTTTAAAAGCCCTTTAGAAGCAAATTCTTTATTTTTCCTTCAGGTGAAAAGTAAATCCTAGAGGGTGGGGAAGGGAGGGGTAGTAGTGAGGAATCCTCCTGAACCATGCCCCCCACTTTGTATGCCACACTTTGGACCCCCCCAAACCTGGGGTGGGAGTGCAGAGGTGTGGGAGCCTGAGCCAGTTGCCCCTGGCTGCAAGTGGTTGGTCTCATCTATTTATCCCAATTATGATCCATTTCTGGGCGTGCTATGATATATAAAAGGTTGGGAAGTAAGCACCTCCATCTTCTCAGCGGGTCACATCCAGGGTCTGGAAGGAAAAGAGCATCTGCTCTTGTCTCCGGCAGCGGGGTCATGTCCACTGACCTACAGCTGGGTTATAATGCCCGCCAGTCCACAGTTTTCACCTCACACTGGGAGTCTCCGTGTACCAGCTCTAGGCCCCGGGGCACTGCTGCGCAGCTGCAAGCCGGAACCAGGGATCAAGATTTCCAGCAGCCCTATCGGCCAAGCCTGCTCTGCACAAACAGTCCATTTGGAGTCCATTACCCCCGGTCCTATATAGATACCAGTTGTAATTCCCAAGCCACAGAGCCAATAATCTTAATCTTCAACCCTGCAGACACTCTAGGGTTTAGATCCCCCGATTTGCCAGCTCTGTGAGATTGGGTGAGTCAGTGTGCCTCTCAGTGCCTTTATCTCTTCATCTGTATAATGGGGATGTTAGCAATGCTTACTTCTCGGGGACTGTTGACAGATGCAATGAGATAATGTTTGAAAAGTGCTTAGCACAGAGGCTGACAATCAGTACTCACGCAATGAAGTAATATTACTTATATTCTTCACAAATGTTTACAGAGCCAGATGTGGTGTCCGTCCTCAAGATGCTGTATAGCCAGCGGGGCAGTGTGGACGCAAGAATGAGAAACTGGGGGGCGCCTAGATGGCTCAGTGAGTGAAGCGTCTGCCTCTGGCTCAGATCATGATCCCAGGGTCCTGGGATCGAGCCCCACATTGGGCTCCCTGCTCAGCAGGGGAGCCTGCTTCTTCCCCTCCCTCTGCCCCTCTGTGCCTCTCCTGCTGACCGTCCCCTGCTTGTGCTCTCTTTCTCTCAAATAAATAAATGCAATCTTAAAAAAAGAGAGAGAGAGAGAGAGAGAGAGAGAGAGAGAAACCATTCAAAAGAACTTGGGCCCTGTAGCCAGGGATCTGGGTTCAAATTCCTACCCTCCATTTTCCAGCTGTGTGACTTTGGGCATTGGTAGAGTTAAAACTGATTTGGAGAGTCGTCCAAATTGGCAAATAACCAGCCCCGAGTGGCCTGAACCCAGGGTTAAAGTCGAACTCGCCCATTTGAACCTCACGGAAACAAGCTTCTCTTTTCCCTGGTGAGGGATTCCAGTGGTTTGCCCAAGGACACACAACCAGGCAAGTGGAGAGGCGGGAGTGGAGGGAAGACTCAGGGAGAACCATCTGCATTTAGATCCAAGAGGACACTCTCGACCTTCTCTGAGAAAGAAGTCCATCACGGGTGGACCGGGGGGGAGGGACAGACACATTCCTGGGAAAGGCTGTGCGTCCTCCACAGCCCCACTGCCTCTCTCGGGCTGGGTTTTTCTATCGCTCTGTGCAGAGGCTGCAACTTTGGGAGGTGGCCAGGAGCAGCCTGCAGCCCAGAAGCTTCTTTGCCTGTGATCTGAATTTCCCCCACTGCAGCTGCAGTGACAGCCAGAGAGCAAAGACACGTTTAGACCATTTGCAAGCTGGAAGCCATTTCAAAGGGAAAGCTGGTCCTTGATATTTCCTGCAAACATTTGAAAAAAAGAGTTTTTGGATTTTAAAAGCAACACTCATTCTTTGCAAAGTATAAGAACAAAATCAAGAGTGCCCATCACAGGGGCGCCTTGGTGGCACAGCTTTTAAGCGTCTGCCTTGGGCTCAGGGCGTGATCCCGGCGTTATGGGATCGAGCCCCACATCAGGCTCCTCTGCTATGAGCCTGCTTCTTCCTCTCCTACTCCCCCTACTTGTGTTCCCTCTCTCGATGGCTGTCTCTATCTCTGTCGAATAAATAAATAAAATCTTAAAAAAAAAAAAAAGAGTGCCCATCACAAAATAGTCCTTGCATTTTCAAGTCTTCACTGCCAGTATTTTCCCTGTACCTACATTTACAATCATACCATGGGTTCAAGGGCTGTTTTACTCAAGTTTGTGTGAAATGTATCTTCGTGTCCTTGGGGTTTTTTGTTTGTTTGCTTGCTTGCTTGCAGACAGCATGCGTAATAGCTATGGAACGTAACATTATATGGACAGAGTGCCATTTCTTTAGGACTCAGTTGAGACTCAGGGGTTCCTTTCCCCTTTCCCAGGATAAATAATGCTGGGATGAGCCCCCGGCACACCTGTGGAAGAAAAGCCTCCCCTCTCAGCCCCAGGGAGGAGTGAAGCCCAGTAGGCTCTCTGAGCCGTTTTCCCATGGCTTGGAGTGGGACCAAAGCTCACTTGGGCTCCAAATGCTTGAGGCCAGACCCTTCAAAGAAAGGACTTTCCCCCTTCTATTAATTGGGCAATTTGGAAACCCAGGCTTGAGTAAAAATATTATTTTTCCCCAGTCATTCTCAAATTGCTTATTCACCAAGTTAAAGCAGCCAGTCAAAGCGAGGGAAAAGAAAACAAAACCCCAAACTTCGAACCAGCTGTGCTGTGTTGTGTAGACAAAATAACCCTTTGACAGACCGATCAGAGCACCTTTTTGACCTGTTGATTCTCCGTAACGTTAGCGAGACTCAGCTGTTCCAGTGGTCTGGGTTTTGTTTATTTCTTCTTTTTGTTTTGTTTTGTTTTTACTTGGTTTGTTGTGCAAACAATAGTCCAATATTAGAGATGACATGAAAAGAAGAAAAAGATGGTCACACACACTCCTAGCCCAGAGGAGTCAGACTGGTTCTGCCCGTCCTCTCTCCTCCCTCCCTTCCTCCCCCTTCCCCTCCCCTCCCCTTCCCTCTCCTCCTTCCCCCCTTCCTCCCTCCCTCCCATCCTTCCTTCCTCCCTCCCTCTATTCCTTCCTTCTTTCCTTCCCTCCCTCCCCCTTTTCTTATTTTCTTTCATTAATCTTTATACATTTTTTAAAATTGTGGTAAAAGTCACATACATGAAATATACCATGTTTTACCATCTCACACTGTATAACACAATGGCATTCGATACCTTCGCAATGTTGTGCACTCGTCACCACTATCCACTTCCAGCACATTCTTGCTCATCCAGAAAGAGAGCGGCACCCATCAGCAACTGCTCCCCATCCCTCCCCTCGACCCCAGCCCTAAGCAACCACTAATTTACTTTCTGTCTCTTTAGTGCTGCCTATTCTGAGTATTTAAGTCCTATAAACGGACTCCTACAACATATGTCCTTTGGTGTCTGGCTTCTTTCACTCAGCATGACATTTTCTTGGTTCATCCATGTTGTAGCGTGACTCAGGATTTTGTTCCTTTTTATGGCGGAGTAACATTCCACTGTTGGGTTGTACCACTTTCGCTGTTTTGAATTGAGCATCCCATCAGGCAGCCTGGTGCAGCGGAGGGCAGGGGGCGCTGGGCTGATGAGGCTGGCTGACAATGGGCAGTCAGCACCAAATATGACAGCCATCTGGGGAACGCAGCCTGTGTAACCACAGAATTAGCCAAATTGGCTTCTGAATGAGGATACTAAGTGGGTCATCCACATTGGTTGGGAATGTTAGGTTTCTGATCTTTAAAAAGGAAATAGTGTCATTTTTGAAAGAGTTGCCATGGGGATTAATTGGTTAATGTGTTAAGAGTTTTTACTCTTTCCTATCAGTAGGATTCGTTCAGTCGCTGACATTTCATTTAATTCACACAAAAGTCCAGCTTCATTTACTCACAGAGATACTTGGCTGAGCCTGCTTCCTCTCCCACTAGCCTTTTATGGCTGTTGAGAGGATGGTATAACTTATAAGACAACTGCAAGCCATAAAAATCTTTAAAAATCCCTTTAAAAATCCCCAACAGGGATTAGCTTTGGTTTGGTTTATATGCCCACTTCCTATAACAATAAAACATGATTAAAATGAGAAAAAAATTCTATAGGCCTATTTTGGGATGGTTAAAAAAAGATATAGAGTAATCAAAGATGGGAGTGGGGCTAAGAGTTGAATCAGAATCCTGGGCCAAGAGAAGCTGTGGCAGTTGAATATAAAATTTTGCTCTGAGCTTCCTAGTGGCCAAGGCAAAAAAGAAAAGCAAGTGGATTTGATCGATCTGATGCAGGGTCTCTCAACCTAGGTACCACTGACATGTTGGGCTGGGTAAGTCTTTGTTGTGGGGCACTGTCCTGCACTGTCCTGGTAGGACGTTAAGCCTGCCCTAAGGTACCTGCTCTGCACCCAGCTGTGACAAAGATGTCTCCAGAGACATCTGGGTGACTCAGTCAGTTAAGTGTCTGGCTGTTGATTTTAGCTCAGGTTATGATCTCAGGGTCATGAGATAGAGCCCCGTGTTGGGCTCCACGCTCAGCACAGAGTCTGCCTAAGATTCTCTCTCTTCCTCTCTCTCTGCCCCTCCACCCCCACTCTCTCTCTTTCTTTCTAATAATAATAATAATAATAATAATAATAATAATAAATGTCTCCGGACATTGCCAAATGTCCTCCAGGGGTGAAAATTGTCCCATGGTTGAGAACTGATGACCTAAGAAAAGGACACAAACCTTGACGTGGGGTCTTTGGATTAAGGACTAAACAATGTGACCACCAGGGCTTTCAGGATCAGGTCTCAAAACCCAAAGATAAATTTTAACCTGTGATGTACTCGGCTCATGAAGACGTCGGCCTTAGCCCCAGTGACTGCCATCACTGGTGTTCATCTTCTCTGAGTGACACTTTCTGTCCCCCCCAACCATGACCATTTCCTTTGGTTGTGCACATTTGCCAGATGTTGGGCTGAGTCCTTCGCATGCACCTCATAGAACCCCTAGATCACATCTTTGCATGTCATTATCACCTGCATTTTACAGGTGTGGAGACTGAGCCATAGGTGGCCAAGCCGCATGCCAATGATACCACTAAGTGGCAGAAAAGGACATTTGACCCAAGGTAGCTTGGTCCCTGTACCTTTCGCTGCTAGAGCAGTGGATCTCCAATGGGGGCTAATTTTGTCCCCCAGAGAATCCTAGGGACGACTTGGAAATATCTGTGGTGGTTACAGCAGCTGAGGTGGGGGTGGGGAGCTACCGGCATCTATAATGGGCAGAGGCCAAGGTGGATGCTAACGAGCCCAGAGTGCACGGGATGGCCCCAGCCATTATCCGTGCCCCGTGTCAATGTTGAGCCTGAGAAGCCCTGCCCTGGGGCCTGGGCGGTGGGCAGAAGGTCAGTCGGGGAGAAGGTCCATCGGGGAGAGGAGCCCCGAGGCGTAGGGGTTCTGGCAGAAGAGGAAAGATGGTGAGTGCCAGCATAGGGTCTGTGGCAGGTGGCACTTCTACTAACTGGGCTTGGTGGTCCTGTCCACCTCCTAGAAAAAAAGACCCAGAGCTGGATTTTCCCTATTTCAGCCAGCATCTGCACAGGCCCCCGAGAGAACTGCTACAGCATGGGAGCTCCTCCAGAAGTCTTTCAGATTCTGGACACATTTCTTTCTTTCTTTTTAGTTGATGAGGAGAAGTTGGAAGATGAATGTATAATCCGAGGCCTGTGGAACTGTCCGAGGTAGTGGCGTGGCCTCGTGGGGCGGGGAATGGAGCCAGGCAGGACGGGATCTGGGCACCACCCCTCCCTGCCCGAGGGCGAGGCTTCCTGGGCCTCCGGGGCCATTCACTCACTGCTCCTTCTCTGGCCCCTCACCGCACCCCGAGGATAATAGTACCGGCCACGCTGCTGCTGGGAGGACTCGGTGAGGTTGTGTGCGTGGCAGCTGGTGCGTTAGCGCTCATCATCGTCTTCATTGTGACGGATCGGAATCAGGAATATCCTTCGAGATGACCTGATCCGACCCCTGGGCTCACAGATGGGGAAAGTGAGTTCCAGAGAGGCAGCCGTCCCAGTGGCGTCCCCAGCAGACGCGGGCCGGTGCCGGGCCCTCTCCTGGCCCCGGGCTTGTTCTGGGGCCCGTCCTGGACGGAGCAGGAATTTCCACCGGAGATCGGAGCCGGGGTGTGGAAATGTCTTCTCCAGCCTTCCCCTCCCTGAACCAATTTGTAATTAGTGGCTTGTGGCCAGTTTCTCCCGCCTCCGAGGCAGACCTGTAAAACCTGTATGAGAAGCTGCCGTGGGCCGGGCAGCTGGCTGAGCGGCCAGTCTCTCTGTTCCGGCCCCTTTGTCCCTCTGCTCCTGCGGGAGGGGGCCACCGCCCCATCCCGGCCCTCCCCACCTCAGGGCCCTTTCCTGCCGGCTGGTAATCCTCTTGTTTGGGCTGTAATTTGTGACTGGCTGAGCCCATCCTGGGCTGTGGTGCCCTGCCCGGGGCCCTGGGGTTCCCAGTGGCTCTTTGAAGAATCCGGGAGGTGCTCGGTGGGGGTGCGGGGGGGGGGAGGTGGCTGTGGGCAGCGGCCGGAGGAATGAGGACGGCAGTGGGTGCCAGGCCCAGCCGGGGCGCCTCGCCCCCTCCCCGAGGCCCCGTGGGCGATGCCACCGAAGCCGGAGTTCCGGGACTTGGGGCGTCTCTGCCACAGCTGCTGACTTTGGCAAAAAAGAAATCCTCCTACTTAATACACTCTCCTTCCAGATAGAGGGGGGTTTGAAGTCGGCTGTGGAGCGGGAAGACAATCTCGTTACTAATGCACCATAAAGTACAATAAATATTCTGCTGACAGACTCCAAACCCAGGAAACAATTCCAAAACCCTAAAAAAATAATAATAATAAAGAAAAGGAACCCACACCTTCCTGAAGCCTCTTTCTCCTTTGGTAAAATTTTATTCAGATGAGAAGTGAAGTCACGCTCCCTCCCTGTCCCCCCTCCACCCAGCACCTCTCTTTTGGGTCAATATCTTCTTCCTGCATGCAGACTCCTCTCCGATGGGACAACTTGTGGTCAGCGCAGCCCCCAAGTGGGGTGGGACTTGGTGCCCTGGTCCCAAGCCCTCCTGATGGACTGGGGCCTCCTCATAGCCTCCCCCAGAAGAAAACCGTCCAGCCCCTTCTTTCTCTGCACCCCACAAGCACGCCTGGTTTCAAAACCACCTCCATTTTTTCATTAAATCCGAGAGTCATAGGGAGGGAATGACCTGGCTACTTCAATTAATTTTTTTCCCCCGTTCAAATCGTAAGGTTCAATTTCCTTTGGAGGAGGGAGTATCTTGCAGGGGGAGGGGGTTGAAAAACGAAGGGCTGCATTTGAATGTTTGGTCTTGATAGGAGATAGGGACCAGCATGGAAAATCATCTTTATCACCCCAAAATGGAAGGTAAAGCATGTGGCCTGGGCTGGCATACCAAACGGCCTGCGAGCCCTTATCATAATCCCAGGAGTCGCCCCCCCACTCTGTCACCTCTGCTATTCCAGGCAAGTGTCAGCCGTCTTCCCTGCTGTAGGGAGCTAGATAGCACCGAGCTGGGCCGGCGCAGCGGGCATAATAAGAATTGGAAATTGCTCCCAAGGAAAGTTTCCGAGGAATTAACTTTGGATGGGTGGGGGAGGACATGCAGGGGTGGGGGAGCTGAAGGAAGAAGATGAGGAGCCCGGCAAAGACAAGGAGATTGCTGGTGGCGTCTGAAAAGGGAGGGGGCTGCCTTGAATTTATCCAGAAGGGCTGGACCGCTCTGCATGGGAAAGACAGGTGGGCCATCACCAGCACCCATGGGGCAGCGGGGGCTTTGGGACCCCAGAGACCCCCAGCTGCCTGAGAGAGGGGATCTGAAATCTCTCTCTGCAGGTGCCAAGTCTGCCAGATGGGCTGGGCTGCGTGTCTGTCCCAGAAATTATGGAGCTTTGGGCCGGATGGGGCTTTGGCCTGATGCCTTTGCTGATTCTCTTGTGAGCGACCTCCACCCTATCTTGGCCTGTCTCAGGCTGCCTGTAAGTGCGAGTCTCCACCCCCCTCCCCCCTGCAGAGCGCTCCTGGGCCTACGAGACACTGCCTTCAGCCCTTATTCATAAATATCGGTGCCTGGCGCCCTTCCAAGCACTGGGTACCCAGCCCAGCATAGGAGGGCCAGACGAGCTTGCAAAGTCAAGGTGAGCGGGATAAGCACCTTCCTGGACACAGACGCATGAAAAGACCAGCTAGGTGAGCGAGGAGCGCTGTAAATAATATGAAATCAGGTGGCGTCCTAGGCGGTGGAGCGGCCGTGTTTTAGCCCCATGCGTCGAATTCTTCCCCTGTAAAACAGGATGGAAACACTGCGTCTCCCAGGAGGTGAGTTAGATATGAAGGGATAGCACTCAGCCCAGAGCCTGGTGTGTAGTAAATGCTCAATAAAGCTTTGTTCAGGCTCTATTACCTACCGAGGGCGGTGGTGGGGGCATCGGAAAGCTGGCAGATGTCCCCACTGGGGACATGGAGAAGGTTGGGGTGGTTCCTCCAAGCTTCTATTGAGTGCATAGGAGGAACGAGTGGAGCTGGGCCCCCTGGATTTGAAGCCTGGGAACGTGGGCAAGGACCTGCCCCCTGGCCTCAGTTTCCCCATCTGTAAACTGGGGATGATTAGAGTAGTTTTGTTGTGGAGCTCTGGTGAGGTTTGGAGGTGCTCTGTGGAAGCTGACCCACGCCAGTGTGTTAAGTGAGAGCTGCTCTTATCAAAGGGCCTGATTCCCATTCAAGTCTGTGCCCCTGGAAGGGGTGGGTGGGCTGGGTGTTTGGGAAGGAGCTTAGGCTGGGGGCTAGATCCCTGGTTTTCTCCCTGGGTGGATACCCCATGCAGGGCTCACATGTCCTTGGTACAGAGCTGTAGGGCCACACAGGGGCAAAGGGACAGGCACAGTGCATCATCTGTTGATTCCCAGGGACCCTCGGGGACACCGATGAGGCAAGATACCCAGAGAGGGTGTATGGACTTCCTAAGACCACACAGCAAGCTGGAAGGACTCGGGCCCCAGACAGTGGCACCTGCCTGGCCCAGCCTGGTCCTCACAGGGGTGTGTGGAGGGGGTGGCAGGGAAAGAATGGCTCTTCCGTTATGGCTCCAGGGGAGCCTGAGCGATCATCCTGGAGTAATTGGGTGCTAATACTATTATGCCTCCCATTTCATACTTCCCACGTCCCCAGGGCTGTCTCTGAGGATCTCAAAGCCCTTTACATGACAATGCCACCATTAACTCATAAATCCTGCCCGGCCTGCTGGGAGGAGAGGTGGGTGGTATGACGGAGATGCTGAGGAATTAACCTCAATTATCTCCTCTGATTCAGACTTCACCGAGTTGTCAGGTTGGCTCTGGGGTTTGTCAGGCCCTGGTTGCTGCTTGTGGGGTGGAGGCCAAGAGGCCAGGAGGGGGCTGCTGAGCGGAGCTCTGCTCTCCAGCAGTTTGCTTCGTGATATTCAGGACGGCCCTGTGGGTTCATATGCCCACTTCAAAGCAGGAGAGACTCAGAGAGGTGCGATGACTCACGGACAGTCACACAGCGAGGAAGGAGCGAGGCTGGAACTGGACCCCCAGCTGCCGCTCGGTCCTCAGTACAGGGTGGTCTTGGAGGGGAGCAGGGCAGGGGTCAAGGACCTGGGCCTACGGGATGGGGCACCTGTCTTCTGCCAAGGTGCTGTGAGACTCAGGGCGGTGGCTCCCTGTCTCTGAGCGGGATCCCTTGAGCTGACGCTTCAGGGTCAAGGGTCAAGATCTTAGGTTTAGTGATTGCTTCCAGATTTGAAGGGGTTGCCTTGCCCCCCGCTGTTAGGGAACCACCGGCCCCTGAGGGAACACGGTAAGGGGAGGAGGGTGGCAAACTCATTTGTGCGTTCATTCGTTCTTACCTATGATTGTTTTCAGCGTGCTCTCTCAGTAGGGTGAAAGGTAATGGGACAGACTCCGGGGGCAGGCTGCCTGGGTTCAAAATACACTTCCTCTGTGGTCTTGGGCAACTTCCCTCATCTCTCCAAGCCTCAAGTGTCCTCATCTGTAAGATGGGCTGCTACAGTGTTGCTCATTCACCTGGCCCACCTCCTCCGAGCCAGGCCCTGCTGGCCGGCCTGGTGTACAGCCGTGAACGAAGCAGACAGGATGGGCAGAGCCCGTGTGACCTGGCCGGGCAGGCAGGCAACACACGTCAGGTAAATCTTGGGCCACCGGGCGACGAGCACGCTCATGGGGGTGTGAGGTGGTTGGGGGGGTTAGACCAGATAATCCACACAGATGGCTTCGCGTGGGGCTCGGTGCAGGACGCTGTTTACTTAGCATCTGAAGGGACTCTGGTGTGCCGGGCACTGTGTTGGGGGCCGGGGACATGTGACACGCACAGCTGGGCACGCAAGATGCTTGGTCAGGGTGGCTGGCAGAGCCCACCTGCCCACCAGCAGGTGAGGCAGAAGCAGCATCTCCTGGTGGTGGGGCTGCTCTGCCTTCCCACCCCCTGCCCTGGAAGGAGGGACGCAGAGCCTCTACCAGAGCCCAGAGACTGGGCCCCTGGGGGCACATTGCTGGGGGCGGGACGATGTTTCTGTAGCAGCAGTCTCTTGGCCCAGTGTTGCAGGGAAAGAGGACCTGGCTCCCATTTCACAGTTGTGGAAACTGAGGCCCAGAGGAATGACTCGGGAATTGACGCAGAGACCACAAGTGCAGGGGCTTGGGAGGCGCCTTTCGCCTCCCTCCTTGGACCACCCCAGAGAGCCGGGGGCAGTTAGAGATGGCCAGGCTTCACCACTTCGTGGAAAAGAATTGTTTCCCACGTGTTTGTTCATTGCAGGGCTCAGGATTGTGGGTGAGTGTGGCTTGCGCTAGGAAGGGAGAGACACAGAGTCTGGGTTCGTGTCAGCCCCACCCATTCTAGCCCTAAGGGATGTTGGGGAGTGGGGAGAGGGGCGTGCCATACAGGGAAGCCGGATTTAGCAAGTGAGAATGCAGGACGGCCGGTCAAGTTTGAATTTCACATTAACGATACATTATATATATATGTATATATATATATATATATATATATATATATATATACATATATATATATTTATGTTAGCATGAATGTGTCCTAAACATTGTCCTGTATTTTATCGGGCCAGCCTAGCTGTGGAAGAACTTCCGAGCCTGGGTTTCCCTGTCTGTCCAAGAAATCTTTTCTCATAACAAGAGATTAGGAAGGAGCCGGTCCCTGACTCTCCTGTACCTTGATGCAGGGGCTGAGCTGGGGATGCCTTGGGGAACACGGGACCGTTATCTTCCCTGTGTCCTCTCTGAGGCTTTCCTCTCCAGGTTCAGGCATTGTTCTGTTGGGGGGGGGGGGCAAGCCAGGCTGTGGGGTTGGGGGGATTTGCATTCATCTGACTCCCGCTCTCCTGCTTCTGAGCAGAGTCACCTTGGGTCCGCCCTCAGTTTTGTCTCTGTGTCATGGGCCCAGTCACAAAGCCTGACCCACGGGGTTGCTCCAATGACATCATGGGTGGGAGATATGCTTGTATTTTAACCAGAGTTGCTGGCTCCGAATGAGCCTGCCAGGTGAGCTGCAAGCTAAGTCTGCGGGGGCAGGGCATGCTGGACTCCCAGTCCAGTGCTCAATCACTTGGGATTTCCTTCAAAGAGGCGTGCGGGCTGTTATGGAGTCTTAGCGCTGGAAGACTCTTTGGGAGACCACTACTCTGGTGCCCTCTTTTGCCTGGAAAACAAGGCCCAGAGATTCCATGCGGCTACCCTAAGGCCACACAGTGAGTTCCTAGCTGACAGGGGTCAAAAGCCAGGTGTCCTGAATCCCAGACTTACAGGCTTTTCCCCTCCACAATGTTATGGCTTGAAATCGAATTTAAGCATACCTTTCTGGAGGCAAAAGTTCATTCTGTACGAGGCGCTACAGTATGGCGGAGAAACAGTAAAGGGTCTCGGGGGCGAGAAACAGGATGCATGCAGCAACACATGCAAACAGAGGAAGTGTGACCCTGGCACCCCTGTCCTTGAGGTTCCTTACTTCTGACAAGGGGACCCTGAGAATAGCATTTATGATCCATTCAGGTGTCCTGTCCTAAAGTCCCTGGATCTGCCCCAAGGTTTGCTGTGTTGTCCCCAATTTGGGCCTTGCTTGGGAGGAGTCTTCTCCTCCCTGGGACTCAGGACCATTAAGGCCATCAGTCTCATCTTCTAGAGAAAGACTTTTACATATACTTAGCTTCTAGGAGCCAGGTGATAGATGTGAGAGACAGTGGGGGGCTGTGTTCAGAGATGTGCCTTTACAGGTATCTCTCAGCTATCGCTCTGTCTGCTTCTCTGTCTCCAGATCCTTCTCTGCGATTCCCAGTCTTCATCTCTCTGGTTGTCTTTTGTCTCTCTGCCTTTTTCTTTCTCCCTCTCTTCCCTCTCGCTCCTCACCCTTCTCCCCTTCCCACCCCTCCCTCTCCCATCCCCTCCTTCCCACCTTCCCTTTTGCTGCTAAGTCTGTTTATCCCTGAACCACCTTTCCTGCAGGGAGATGCTGGAAAGCCCTGGCTCCAAACCAGTGCGACCCTAATCTCCCCAGCAGACTGCCTGAAATGTAATTCATGAACAGGGCTCTCCCGGCTTCTGCATCTTGCAGCCTGGGCAGCACAGGCCGATGGAAGGAGCTGGGGGGAGCAGGAGTGGGGCTGTGGCTGGCTGCCCTGGGTCACCTCACATTCTGCTCTGTCTGCCCATCAACTTCAGTTCTGGGTCCCTGGAACACAGTTGCCCCTGAAACAGCAAAAGATTGCTTCGCTCTGTGGGCTGTGCAAAGCTCAGGGACCGCGTGGAGGCCACGGGATTAGGCCAAGACGTTCATGCATGCGTTGATTCATTCATGCACGGGTTCATTTATCCTGTTTCATGTTTCCCGAGCTCCTTCTATGTGCCCCGCTCCACTGCTGGGAGGTGAGGATACCATTTGCAACACAAAGAGGCCAGTTCCTGTTTTGGGAGCTAACGGTCTGGTGAGGGACAGAGATAGTAATCTAATAGTTACTTAAGATCTTCTTTTAGGAGCACCTGGCTGGCTTAGTCAGTGGAGCATGCGGCTTGATCTCCGGGTTGTGAGTTCGAGCCCCATGTTGGATGTAGAGATTCCTTAAAAATAAATAAATGAAATCTAAAAAAAAGACAACGACAGGGGCGCCTGGGTAGCGCAGTCGTTAAGCGTCTGCGTTCGGCTCAGGGCGTGATCCTGGCGTTCCGGGATCGAGTCCCACATCGGGTTCCTCCGCTGGGAGCCTGCTTCATCCTCTCCCACTCCTCTGCTGTGTTCCCTCTCTCGCTGGCTGTCTCTCTGTCACAAAAATAAATGAAATCTTAAAAATAAAAATAAAAATAAGACAACAACAACCAAACATCTTTTAGATCTAAAGATCTGGGCTAAAGGAGAGGTACCTGGCATCTTATAATACGGGGGCTTGACTTGGTCTGTGGGGGGGACACATATGGGGAGCCACTCCCTCTTTTTTGAGTGGTAACGAATAATCATAACACTATTCACCGAGGGTTTATAAAGACAGGCACTTACAACCCCTTCTCCTCTGCCATCACTTTTGATCCGATTTTTATTTTATGTGGGTTGACTTTAGATACCCATCTACCAGCTGATGTGATGGGGCTCTGCTGGCCCCCGATGGAGTCCCCAGGGACACACACTGCTGGCAACTCTGAAGGCTGCACGCACACTCGACGTATGCTCCTCCACCTCTCGGACCCCTGCACCAGCACTGGGGAAGGCAAACTCTACCCCCACCTCCCCCTCTGCTGCTCTCCCCACCACTGTTTCAGATGCAGGGAGGAGTGGAAAGAGCAGAGAGGAGGTCCTGGGCTCGGCCATTGGAGGATTTGGGGCCAGCCTTGGTCCCCTCTTTGGAGACCCATTCCCACCTGTAAAATGGGCTACTAGGTTCCAGTAAGGCGATCTCACAGGATCTGCTGTGAGGGTCATATGAGGCAATTGATATGAAAAGTGTTTGTTTCAGAAGCTCCTGGAACAGTCATCGCACCAACTGCCGTCTTACCCATTAGGGACAGGCCCCAGGGAGCCCAGTCGCAGAAGGCAGGTGGGATCCCCTTCTCTCTAGGACAGAGGTCCCCTTCCCAGCGCCGCGTTGCCTTCTCAGCGGAGCAATGCTGCCACCTAGTGGTCATTCCACTCCTTTCTCTGCGCGAAGCAGAGCTGAGCCACGTTCGCAAAGCTCGCATCGGTCAGGGCTTCTGTATGTGGTCACTGGAGGGCAAATATTGCCGTGGTGAAAGAAGGAAATGAGGATATAAGGTCCCTGCCCTTAGATAGAGAGATTGGTCCTCAGGCCCCTTGTCTCCTGCCACTGGATTTGGCCTGGCTGAGCTGAGCAGTCCTCCTCTGGGCTTCAGCTGTTGAATGCCCGGTACTGCCAAAGGCAAGAAACTCGTTCGTGAGAGTCTGATCCTGTTTCTACTTCCTGTCTTCCTACAGTCTATTCTTCACCTAGCTTCAGAGTGATCCTCTTAAAAGTAAATCAGATTAGGCCACTACCCTGCTCGAAATCCTACAGCGGCTTCTCGAGTAAAGCTAAACCAGTGTCCTGGCCCACGTGACCCACCTCTCAGACCTCACCTGCCCCTTGCACATTCCACTCCAGCCACACTGATGGGTTGCCTTGCCATGCATTAAATAGTCGTGCTTCTCCTGCCGCAGGGCCTTTGCACATGCTGCTCCCTCTGCCTGGCATGCTCTTCCCCACATGGCCTGCCCCTCATGTTATTCAGCTCTCTGCTTAAATATCACTTGCTCAGAGAAGTCTTTCCTAACTAAGCTAGTAGCCTCCATGACTTTTCTTCCTCCTTTCCTACCTTACTTTCTCCCCCGGACTCAGAATATATTATAAACTTGTATGTGTATGTGGGACAGTGGGAGAAGACATAGCTTCAGAAGTTTTCTGGTCTGAAAGGGGAGACATCACTCAGGTCCTCTAAGGATTCCCCGTCTGAGGGGGGAGACGCAGCTTCTGCCTTAGGAGATCTCCTACTCAGACAGGGGCCCCGGGAGTACCTTGTTGGAGGTGGGAGCTGTAACCCTCATGCGTGGCACCTGGAGCCTAGCTTGCAGGGAGGGGCGGCTGCTGGGATGAGTCAACAGAATGCTGCTGTGAGCTTGTCAGCATGAGACGGAGATTTTCATGTTCTCCCTACTGGATATCACACAAGAGGCGATTGAAAAGTCCCCACAAACACCATCTTCGGCCAAACTAGAATTCAGAAAACACAGACTCAAAAACAATGTATAATGGTTGTCCAAAGCAGCTACAATTGGTATAAAAGCCACATGAGGAGAAGGGGCACAGAAACCATGTGAGAGGGTATCATAGGCAAGATTGTTCAACCACTAGAGGTCTCAGGAAACATACTTCCTGTCAGCCAGGGGCTCACCCAGCACGTGATAACATCTCTATCTCGCGGATCCAGCAAGAGCAGAAGGAGTTGCGTACAAACGGCCAGACCAGGAGCACCTGACTCTTGCGCAGTCCTTAGTCCAAAGGGACCAGGACAGCTGCCATAAAGGTATCGTAAGACAGGAGAGCCTGCCTACGAGATCTAACTGAGGAAAGACAGTGGGACGCAGGAGTTTACATGGAGCTGAGTGGTCCTTCAAGCCTCACGGCGCCCCAGGGGCCATGCTGACTGTCGCAGAGCTCAGCGAGTATCGTGGGTCCCACGGAGTCCGTCTGTAGGAAACTCATGGAGAAGATGAGCTCCAGCCACTGACGCATGACTAGCAGAGAACTGGGGTGTCCTGACTGCTGCTAAGTTTGGAACGGAGGCTAACGCGAGAGTGGGGGATGGAGGAACAGAGAGAGGGGTCTTGATGATGTTGGAGCCAAGGCATCAGGGGCGCCTGGCTGGCATGAGACTCAGGATCTCCGAGGTCATGAGTTCGAGCCCCGTGGTGGGTGTAGAGTTTACTTTAAAAAAGTTACAAAGCAAAACTGATGCATCCAAGAAGAAGTGTCAGGATGGGACAAAGAGTGTGTGTGCTGAGCCCCTCGTCTGTCGTGGCCGGGGACCAAGAACATCATTCAAAGTTGACAAATCAAAACAGAAGTCTAAAACCATGGAACAGAACACAGGAAATCGCTGAGAAAGGAAACGTCAGTGCCTGAAAGTGGGATGGTGGGGGAAGAAATAAGAAGAAACATGTTCATCTTCTCGTTTCCTAAGACACAGTAGACCAGGAATATTATAGAAAGTTATGGACAAAATCTTCGTAGGGTGGGAGAATCGCATATAAAGCAAAGAGAACAAACTGCATTACCGGAAATATTAAAAACTCCCTAAAAACAGAAAAGAATGTTAGACACGTCAATATGTGTACGTGGATTTCCTTGCCTGGATGAAGACACGCGATCAGATTGGATTCCCGAGCCAAATGCAGCTCCACGCCCTGTGGAAGGGACAACCCTTAACCGGAGTAATTCAGAAAGTAAAAGTAGTTGCAAGTCAAGCTGAGCAGAGGTATCGTAGGCAAATGCAGATAAACATCTTGCTGTATCATAATAGACAATGTGGAGTTCAGTCCAAGAAAGTATTTAATGAGACAAAGAAAGGCACTTTGGAATATACGAGTGTGTGAGCCACAGGGGAGGGGGCAGGAGGGACGGACAGCGAGGTCCTGGGTAACACGGTGGGCGTGTCTATGACCTGGAAGTTACATGAAATACACAGAGAAACATACCTCAATTCTCTTTCCTTATTACAGTAGATAAAAGATACAGAGAATCTTTGCAGCACCATGAACCCCTGCCTGATGGTGGAGACAATGTCACATGTTCGTACCCCTCTTGTAGTGGCAATTCCTGTGTTGTTGAGGTTAAAACAGACAACTCATAACAAAAAGACCCCCCCCCCCCATGAACTGCTTGGAGGGCAGAAGTCTACCTGCCTCACCTGTAGGCATTGTGAGGTGAGCTGCTTCTTTGGTGGGGCTTTCTGGAAGCCAGATCCCTGTCAGCATGGTTCTCTGCTCCCTGTAGAGCACTGCCATTGTTTGCATGGTTGACCTGGGTCGCTGTGGGTTCCGGAAAGAGGGGCGTGGGAAGAGAATGGAAGAGGAACACCGTCTCTGAACATGGAAGGGCGGCGCATGGACCTCCATCAAGGGCCATTGGTGAGCACTTGGCATCACGTGACCTAATCTAATTGCAAGGGAGGCTGGGGGATGTCATCTTGCCATGTGCCCAGGAGGAAGGGAGGAACGGATTGGAGCAGACAGCTGGTGGAGTGGACATCAGTACCAGCGCTTTAGAAACTATTTGGTAGTATCTGCCAAACTCATATGCACATACCCCGTGACCCAGCCATGCTACTCCCAGGAGGGCCCAACGGAAATGAGCTCATATTTGCACCAAGAGACATGAGCTAGAACGTCCATAGCAGCATGACCCCTACTGGCCCTAAACTGGAAACAACGCAGATAACCATCAGAAGCAGGATGCTTGTGCACGTTGTAACATAGTCATGCGGTAACAAACTATATGGTAATGAACACGAACCAAGTAATAGCACGAATGGATCCAACCAGCACAGTGTGGAAGGAAGCCAGATACCAAAGAGTAAGTATGGTGTGATTTAAATGCAACATCTGACGCTTGGGAATGCTCCTGACAGCCCACGTGGGGAAAGTAGCTCCTTCGGGGAGGGTGGGTGTGGAGGAGGGGGCAGGAGGGGAGCTCCTGGGGTGCTGGTCATTTTTTACTTCTCAATCTGGGTGGCAATTTCACGGGGCTGTTCCCTTCGAGAAAAGTCACCGAGCTATACCCTTCATGATCTGTCACTTTTCTGAATATATGTTCTATTTCAGTAAGTATTTTAATGCACAAAATTACTAAAAAAAAAAAAAGATTTGTACAAGTGGAAAGATACATCATGTTTCAGGAAGGGGAATCAACCCCATGAAATTTTCATTCTCTCTCAGCTCATTGATAAACATACTTTGATCCTGGGAAAAATATCAAGCTTTTGCTGAACTAGGTATGCTTATCCTAACGGTCCTATGAAACATTAACCAGTAAGCATAGTGAAGAAAACTCTAGAAAAAGGAGAGTATGTATGGAAAGGACGAACCATAGTAGGAAGCTTCAATCATCAAAACAATGTGGTTTCGATTCATGAATTCGCAAATGGACCAATGAAATAAAACGGAAAAACCAGAAAGAGACCTAAATTCAGATGGGCATTCAGTGTTTAATAGAGTCACCTCCCCAAACCAGTGAAGAAAAGCTGAATTATTCAACAAATGGGTGGGACAACTGGAGAGCCATTTAGGGGAAAAAAAAAAAATCTGGATTCCTATTTTATACCAAAACAAATTACACAGGAATGTGAAAATGAAGCCATAAATGTTTTAGAAACAAACATGGAAGGATTCCTTTACGACTTTCAAGTGCGGAGACTTTCTGATTATAACTCAAAAATCTAGAAGCCATTCAAAAGGTTGATTCATTTACTTACAGAAAAATAAGGTTAAAGAGGGGAACCTGGGTGGTGGGTAGGTCAGTTAAACATCAGACTCATGATTTTGGCTCAATTCATGAGCTCAGGGTCATGAGATCGAACCCCATATCGAGCTATGGGCTGGGCATGGAGCCTGCTTTAAATTCCCTCTCTCTCTTTCTCTCCCTCTGTCACCCCCACCTCTGCAGAATTCCCTGCACACACATGACATGGTTGCTCACCACTGCACTGTCTATAACTGCAAATTGTTGGAAACAGCCACGCCCATCAAGAGACTGATTCGTTAAACTATGATCCATCCATACAGTGGAATGCCACTGTCAAGAGAAAAAAATTAAGAGGAAAGCAGTGTTTTCAATATTTTACATTTTGTGTCAAAAGGGGGACGGCCAAGAATCTATGTTCTTGTTGGTGTGGGTATGCCGAAGAAATGCCAGGGAGCTATGTGAGAAACTGTGAACAGGGGTCCCCTGAAGGGGAGGGGTGCTGAGCATGGGCAGATGAAGGACCAGGGAGCAGGGAGGACTTTATCCTACATGCATTTTTTATGTCTTTTCGTTTTTGAAGCATGCGAATGTATTAGCGATTCAAAAATTAAAATGAAATGAAATTTACAATGAAACTGCCTAAGGACCCACATGATGTTTCATACGCTCGTCTCTGTTCTCAAACGCACCCTCTCCGACACGTTTAAAAATCCAGATCCTTTCTAAGAGTGGTTTCTATCTGGCTCAGCTACCGTCTTCTCACAAATTGGAAACCTCCACTGATTCCCACGATCCTCCTTCCCTTCCTTCCTCCCTCCCTCCACCTCCTGAGGCCTCCCCCCATCTCCTTCCCCTGCCTGGATCCCCAGAACACGCCCTTTATTTTAGTTCCTCTGGGATGTGGACATTTCATACCTGCACCTGTCTGGGTAACAGTGCTGCCCACCGGAGGATGCTTACACACTCACCTGGGCAGGGGATACCGGGAAAAAGATGCTCTCTGGTTCACACAGGGAATGAACAAGGACACCTCTAACGGTTGACCCACTGCTGACCACCATTGGCGATCACATGGCTTGCCAGCTTTAGGGAGAAGGCCTTACTTCAAAAGGCAGAGAGCAAAGATGGAAAGAAAACAGTTTCTTGGTCATACCCCTGAGTTGCTGCTGGATCAAACCTGGCCTGACCAGACCGAATACCAGGCTGCACAGTTATGTGAGCCAGTGGGTTCCCCTTGGGGTTTGAAATCAGATTGAGCCAAGTGTCCCAAAACCATCCTCAGAAAGCATCTGACATTATTACTCCCATCTACAGACAGAGAATGGAAGACAGAACAGCCTGAGCTGTTGGTCACCTGAGCAGGCCTGGACCAGGGGTGCGTTCAGCTCTGGGCCGAGGGGTGTTTCAGCAACAATGACCATAGCTCTGGCCCGGCTGGGTGGGGATGCCCTGTAGGCTGTGCCTCCCCCTGGGCTGAGTCTGGAAACAGCAGTGGATTTCCACCCAAAGGGGGTGCACTGATTAACCTGTAAGCCCCCCTCTGAAATCCCAGGCTTTGTGGTGAAGGTTGGGGTTATAAGGGGCCTGGCTAGTCCCGGAGGGTCTATAGATGCCCCCTCCTCGGACCTCTCTAGTTCAGGGGCATCTCTCTGCAGCTCGGGGCTGCTCGACACCGGACTGTTTTTTTTTATTTTTAATTTTTAAAATTTTTAAAAAGATTTTATTTATTTGACACAGAGAGAGAGAGCACAAGTAGCGGGAGCAGCAGGCAGAGGGAGAAACAGATTCCCCACTGAGCAGGGAGCCTGACACGGGGCTCGATCCCATGACCGCAGGGTCGCGACCTGAGCCGAAGGACTGAGACACCCAGGCACCCCCCCCCCCGACTGTTTTTTTATACAGCTTTATTGGGATATAACTGATACATTATAAACTGCACAGATTTAAAGTGTACCATTTGATAAATTCTGATATATGTGGACATTGTTGAAATCATCACCAAAAATCACACTCATCGCCTCTAAAAGTTTCGCTCTGCCCCTTTGTCGTCCCGCGTCCTCCAGCCGTCTCCTGGCAACCGCTGATCTGTTTCTGTCACTAGAGATGAGCGTGCATTTTCTACATTTTATATAAACGGGACGGGACGGTACGTGCTCATTTTGTCCCGCTTCCCTCTGTAGCATAATTGTTTGGAAACTCTTCCACGTTCTCAAGTCTCTGAACGGTTTGCTCCTTTCTGTTGCTGACGACCCTCTGTTGCCGCCTGATGGGTACCCCACAATTCCTCAGTTCCATTCACCTGGTGATGGGCATGCGGTTTGTTTCCAGTTTGGGGCCAGTTAAATAAAGCTTCAACGTACATGCCCACACAAGTGTGTGTGTGTGGACATTGGCTTTCATTTCTCTTGGGTAAATACCCAGGAACAGAACGGCTGGGTCATGTAGTAGGTGTAAATTTAACTTTAGAGAAACTGCCAAACCTTTACAAAGCAGCTGTTCCATTTCGCACTCAGCAGCAGGACACGAGGGTGCCGGGTCCCCCCCCTCCTCCCCAGCACTGGGTCCGCTCCGCTTTTTTAAATTGTGCTCATTTGAACAGGCATCCAGGGACCTCTCTCTGTGGCTTTCACTGGTGTTTCTCTAACGACAAAGGAGCGGGAGCCTCTTTCCATGTGCTTGTTTGCCATTGGGCTCTCTTCTTTGGTTGAAGTGTCTTGTTTTCATCTTTTGCCTGTGTTGAAAATTTAATTCTAGGCTATTTTTGACCTCAGACAGATGGCTGCGGCAGGACGGAGACTTCTGCAGCAACGTGGCCACGTCACTCCCTGCTGGCCACGAGCCTTCCGCATTGTTCTCGCCCGCCCACCCCACGTCTACCTGCTCCGTGGTTGGTCTCCACGCTCCTAATCTTCCTTCCCAGCCTTGCATTCCAGGATGCTCCAACCTCGGTTCACATTCTGGCCCCACCTCGCAGACACTAGGTATCTTTGTGACACTGAACAACTTGCTGTCCGTCTCTGGGCTTTAGGTGCCGCTTGGAACCCAGACAGATTACATTGGGTCATTCCTTGGAAATGTCCTGGCTTTGCCACTTACAAGCTGTGACCTTGGGCCAGTGACTTAACCTCTCTGTGCATTCGTTTTCCATCTTAATGTGGGGGGGGGGATGATATGGTAGCACGTGGCTCACAGGGTTGCCACGAGGACCACGTGAAATGATACACGTGGAGCCCTTGGAACAGAGCCGGCACGTAGTAAGTGCTCAGTAAAGCCCAGCTCTTCTTCGGCAGTCTCGGATTGACCCCAGCTCATGCCAAGCTTGAGCTTTTGTGCAGGGCATTCCCCCGCAAGAAGCTCCCCTTATATTTTTGGCCCATCCCTCGCTCAAAATGCAGGGCAATGTTCGCCTCCCCCAGGGAGCCAGCCGTGATTAACCCCATATTCTTGTCCAAACTTGAGCTCACGTGGCCCAGACTCCATTTCCTGGGCCTGTGTTTGGCTTTGTCTATCTGTAGCTTTGTTTTGACGCAATTTTCATCTTGGTGTCTGGCTTCCTTCGAGGCTGAGGCTAGCAAATGCAGAAGCTTGGTTTCTTGCATCTCCCTGGGGCTCCCCGAAGGCAGAGGCTTGGTCCTTCCCGTCCCAACTGGGGGCTCTCTTTGGAAAGCGGCCATGCCAGCATACTTATCCTGGGCCAGTTCCCAGTGTTGGCCAGAGGGTTTGCACACTCTGTTCCCGACGGCATGTCACAGAGCTTGTGTTGCGTCAACGTCCTGGGCCCCAGAGGAGACACCGACCGGAACTGCACTCGTGTCTTCGCTCTGCCCTTGGCCAGAGCAGCTCAGCCCAGCTGCCTCAGGGCTCCCCAAGGGGCCCCGGCCGAGCCTGGGAGTGAAGGCAGCTTTGACAGAAGGCCGTGGAGATGGCAATTAAATGTTTTCCGATGCCAGGAACAAGCCCTGTGTTGACTGGAGGCCAGAAGAATGAGACGTCTCGGGAAGAGCAAACGCTCTCCCCAGGGTCTCTAAATGGGTCAATACGTCTCTGGGAGGCAGGTCTGGAGGGAAGTTGCACGGGTGGCCTGGGAAGCAGCGAGAGGCTTCTCCAAGACCCCAGGGCCCCTGCTTGGCTTGCCATGGACCTGGTGGGGGGGGGGCGGGTGCAGGCAGCGTCCTGGGTCCCTGTCTCTTTGGAGAGACAAACGTCATGGCCACAGACAGCAGGGTGTAGACTAACGGGGCAGCACTGGATTAGGGGCCAGATGTGGGTTGACATTCCAGGGACAAGCTGGGATGCTTTGGGCAAGTCAGGCTGAGAACATTATTACAGGAAAGGACCTCAGTGAAAGTTCTATGATGTTCTGCTACTTACCAGCTGTGTGACTTTGGACAAGTTACTAAACCTCTCTGAGCTTATTTCCTCATCTAGAAGATAGGAGTAACACTAGCAGTGGCTTCAAAGGGTCGATGTGGGGAATAACATAGGTTAGCTAGTATTGTCGTACACACCTCTTATTTTACAGATGAAGAGACCGAGGCTCAGAGAGGGCCAGTAACCTGCTCACATTTGCTCAGCAAGTCAAGCATTGCTCGCAGGGCTCCTGAGGGGAGTTCCACAGGAGTAAGTGTTGGGAGACAGCTGAGGGGTAGCCTGAGGTAGTAAGAGTGAACAGCCTCGGGGTCCAGGTGCAAATCCTGGCTTTGCCAAGCTGTGTGACTTTGGGAAAGTAACTTGACATCTATGAAATTATTTCTCTGATTTGGAAATTAGTGGGGGGGGGGTCCCGAGAACCAAACTGCAGAGGACAGGGATGAAAAGGAAAGGGACCAAATGCCCTGGAAGTGCTGGGGACGTGGGTGGAAGAGGGCTGGCGCTGGAGGAAAGGAAGGCAAAGGAAGGAGTCCACAGAGGCAGAAATCCCACCCCGCCAGTGAGCAGTGAACCAAGTTCCAAGGTGCAGTCTAAGGACTCATGGGAGAGGCTCAGGGATCTTGTAAATGCTGGCCATTCTGCCCAGAACACTCTTTCCTTCCCTCTTCCCCTAGTTGACTTTTGCTCTTCCTTCAGATCTCAGCTCAATCACCACCTCCTCCAGGAAGCCCTCTCTGACTTCCCCTACCAGGCCAAATCCTCTTATTGTGCGCTTTCTAGTATTTCTGGTGTGTTTTACTCCCTTCCAGCAAGCCAGTTTTATAGTTTAATAATATTGTTGTCATAATTTTTTAACCTATTTTTGTGATTCTTCAATTAATGTTTGGCTCTGCCACTTGGCCGTGAGTTTGGTGAGGACAGGGCCAGGGTCTGACTTCCTGGCTTACAGGAGCCATACCACTCTCACTGACTGGCCCGACGAAGGAGGGGATCAGCTCTTGAATGAGCAGTGCTACCCAAAATGCAAATTGGGGGGCAATTTTACAAAGCAAAAGAATAAAATTTTGAAATTGTATATTTAGTATTTATTTCGAAGTGTATTAGGAGGGGTGCCTACATGGCTCAGGTGGTTAAGACTCTTGATTTTGGCTCAGGTCATGATCTCAGAGTCATGAGATCGAGTCCTGCATCGGGCTTCCTGCTCAGGGGGAAATCTGCTGCTTGTTTCCCTCTCTCTCTGCCCCTCCTCCTGGTTCTCTCTCTCTCTCTCTCAAATAAATAAATAAATCTTTAAAAAAAAAGATAGAGTGTATTATGGAAAAACACAATGGTGCATCAGACCTGGGGTTTCACGGGGATTATTGCCCAGGATGAGTTGATGGAAGGACCAATGTATGGAGTCAGTAAGAGTTTGGGTGGTACGGAGATGTAGCAAAAACTGAAGCCGGCATGGAAACATCTGAGTCTGGGTTTAGAAGCCCAGCCCATGTCCCATCCTTCTGGTGTGGCCAGTGACAGGGCTGCGAAAGAACACGAGGTGGCGCTAAGACTCCACCTGTCGCAGGTGTGGGCTGGATCTTGTCTTCTCAGGCCCTGGATGTCTGTGCTCCTGAGGAAGTCACTCCAGGGGAGGGGGCTCCACTGGCCCCCTGGGGTCACCTGGGGTGGGAGCAGAGCTTTACCAGACCCTGGGGGTGGGGGTGGGGACTGCCCCAGCCAGCTGGTCTCCAGCATTGCAGGCATCCCCCTATCTCTCCTCCGCAGGGACCTGGAAGGAGAGTCCTGCACTTGGGAGTGAGTGGGAGCCTTGTGGGGATGAGCAGCCCAGACCGGGTAAGAAGGGAAGCCTGTAGTGTAACGTGGTGGGCTGTGGTTGGAAATGCGGGAGGTTGAAGTCTGGCTCTGCCGCTTACCGGCTGTGTGACCTTGGGCAAGTTACTTAACTTTCCTGTGACTTGCTTTCCTCACCTGGAAGTCAGGGGAAAGAATACAGTGTACTGCTCGTCAAATCGTGGGGCGGATTAAATGAACCGATAGGGGCTTGGCACTGTGCCTGAGGTGGAGAGAGGGCTCAGCCACGTCCAGGTGCACGGGGAGCGCTTGCCGAAAGAATGTGTGGAGGGGTGTTGCTGAAGCAAGGAGGGCAGTGCGGCGCCGGCTGGGTTCCGGTCCCAAACTCCGTCGGTCCCTGGGACAAGTGTGCCGGGGTCATGCCAGGGCGGGGTCACATCTGGGTGGCCTGCATTGGCACACACACGTCGTGCCACGTGTCTCTCCTTTTCCATCTGTGCGGCCAGGGCTGGGGACCGCATGTGGCTCCGAGGGCTGAGGTAGGGACACTGACTTGGGTACGTAGGGTGAGGACCTTCAGTGCTCTGACCTTCAGCGTGTCCATCCATCAGCGTCACACGGGGGCTGTGATATTAACCTTATGGGCATGTTATGATGCTCCCAGGTCGCCCCGGGCACCTGGTGGGTGCTGCCAGGGGTAGATTTCCTTCCCTGGTCCTCCCACAGGGATGGGAAGTGGGGGCATGGCCATGGACCGACCCTGGAGGCAGGGGCAGGCGACAAAGAGGGAAGAGGCACAGTCCTGCCCCAGCTCAGGCCCCCCCCGCCCCCGCAGCCTGTTGCCTCTTCCCCCAGGAAAGCCCATTCATTCTCAGCTAAAGGAGGCAGGGCTGTGTGGCCGTGACCACAGCGTTTTTATGAGTTTATAAACTGCTGAGGACACGGCTGCTCTGAGCTCTGGGCCATTAATGGGCCATCAATTCATGCTCCAGCTCGCTTTATGGGGTGCTGGGCAGCCAGGTGTCGGCCCCCTTAACTACCCTCTGCCCAAGGCCCCGTGCTCATCTCTCGTGGCGTCTGGACATCAGCAGTACCACTCACTGCGAAGCGACATGGGGCTGCCATGTCCCTGAGTGAGTGGGGAGAGAGAGACTTCAGTTTTCAGCCCCCATGGAGTCAACTCTAAAATGGGAATAATCGTGCACCATTCAGAGGAGCAGTGAGGATGGAATAAAGCATGAACCCATCTGCCGGGGAGTCGGGTCAGTGCCTTACCTTGCAAACACCTGCAGGTTCTGACTGTCCCCACCTCCGCGGGGACCACCCGGTCTCTGCCACCATCGTCTTGCCGTCTGCATGGCTGGACAGCCTCCTCACACTGCTCTCCCTGCTTCCACCCTCCAAGTCTACTCTCCACGCAGCAGCCAGAAGGAGTCCTTTACCATGTGAGTCACATCCCGGTACAGCTCCTCTCAGTACCCCGCGGCGGCCCCAGCATCGAGCCAAAGCCCTTACGAGGCCCTATCCCTTGCTACTTCCTCCCTGTCCCAGGCACTCCCGCTTTTTTGCTATTCTGGAACGTGGCAGCTCCTTCCTGCCTCAGGACCTTTGCACGGGTCACACCTTCTCCATATATCTGCTTCGTTCATCCCCTCACCTCCTCTAAGGCTTTGTTAAATGTCACCTTTCCATAAGGCCCACCCCAACTGCTTTATTAAAAATGGAAATTCTCCTAACAATATTCATCCGTTTTCCCCATTTGGTTTTCCTTTTTCCATAGCGCTTACCACCTACTATATAATGTACTTATTTATTACTATTATTTTATTATTATTTGTTGTATTATTATTATCTTAATTTTCTTTGACAATCAGCTCCACGAGGCCAGGGATCTTTGTTTTTGTCATCGCTCTCTCCCAAGTGCTCAGCAAAGCACTTGCTATGCTTGTAGTGCAAAGCACCTACTATGCTCGGCACATAGTAGGCACTCGAGAAACGCTTGCTGAACGCATGCATGGCAAGTCCCTAGCACTGTGTGTGAGACATGGTGGTAGCAGTTGTCATTTTGAGTCCCGGGAGATGAAATGATTTTGAGTGAAGCTGTGGAGCCTGATTCTCTGAAGTCATGTGCTCATGATGACAGGTGCCCGTGCAGGGAGCCATCAGGCAAAGGTGACAGTGACGAACAAAAGCCACTTCTCAGTGATCAAAAGACGGGTCCATTTCCCAGTGATCCCTGAATGACAGGCCATCCCTTCTCTCCAACCTGGAAGCAGCTCAGAGTTGCCAACAGAGGGGAAAGCAAGTTCCAGAGAGTTTGGGAGGCTCTTCTGTGGCTGAGGGCATCAGGCCCAGCCCATGAGCCGTGGCGCTGGAGGGCAGACCACCTGAGTTCACAGAGGCCTGAGACCAGCCCAGCTGTTCAGTCCGCACCAGACTCAGCCTTGGATGCTGGCGCCCAGGGGTGTGGAGCAGGTGCCTTGGAAGGGGCTGCATACACTTGGGGATGTATCTGTCATACAGGGCACAGAAAGGCTAGGTGACTTGCCCGTAGTTACATGCCTGGGAATGAGAGGGGTCTGCTTTCTTCCAGGCTTGTCTGATTCTTAAGGCTGCTCTCACCTACTTCTTTGTACAAGTGTGGGAATCAGCCCAGTACATGGCTCCTGGGGCGTTCCTGAAATATGTGTAAAGGACTAATAATTGGAGAATGTGGGCTGGTCACATGTGGCTTCACTTTTGTCCAGGGCCTGTCAGGGAGACAGCTGGGGCCAAGCGGCCAGAGGCAACTTTCTGAGACCCATGGGCTCCAGTTAGCTCAGATGTGGGAAAGGAAGCCTAGGAGCGAAAAGCCTGGATTCTGCCCCCAGCTGTTCAGGGAACTTTGCCCAGAAGCGAAGTATGTATTGGGTGAAGACTCACACATCTGTGCTGGCCCTTGTGAAAGGAGCTAGAGAGAGGATAGCTCCATGCACCTCATCCCCTCCACTGAGCACCCAGCCCACTTTGGAAGGCACAGTTTTTCCTGACTGTGAGAGGTCCCATCTGTTTCCTGGGGACACACAGAGAATGCTGCCACTAGTAGTAATTATGATGATGGTGATGCAAGATGATGATGGTGATGCTGACAATGATAATGATGGAGACAATAGTGAAGATGCTGTTGGTGATTAGGATGATGAGGAGGATGGTGATGATGCTGGAGATGATGGTGATGGAGATGATGATGATAATGGAGATGATGGTGATGGAGATGATGATGATAATAGAGATGATGGTGATGGAGATGATGATGATAATGGAGATGATGGTGATGATGCTGGAGATGATGGTGATGGAGATGATGATGATGATAATGGAGATGATGATGGCGATGATGGTGATGATGCTGGAGATGATGGTGATGGAGATGATGATAATGGAGATGATGATGGAGATGATGGTGATGCTGAGGCGGATGGTGGAGATCATGATGGAAATGATGACGGTGAGGGAGATGATGGTGATGGCAATGGAGATGGTGATGAAGATGATGCTGGTGATGATGACGGCCCTGGTGTTTTGTGCCTGCTATGTGCATTCAAATCCTGGCTCTTTTTACCAAATGAGGGCTTGGGTGAGTTACTTATCTCTCCACATCTTCGTTTCCTTGTTGTGAATTGGGAGTATTTATTGGGGAAGCTGCTTCCCCATCCGTAAAATCTAAAAGTATCTCTGATGGCTGCCACAGGGTTTAGTAAGATATAAACCAAGTGCTGAGCACCCTGCCTGGCTCTGGGGAAATGCTCAGTCCCTGTCAGTTCTTAGTGGGTTCTGGGTACTGAGTGCTTTGCCCACACCATCCCATTTAATCCCACACCTATTCTGGGCATTGTTACTCCATGCAGAAACTGAAACTATGGGAGGCCAAATGACAAGCCCAAGGTCACATAGCCGCTAAGGGCGAAGCTGTTTCGGTCATCTATTTCTGTCTAACAAGACAACAAAATGTAGCGGCCTAAAATAACCACCATCGTTTGTTATCTTGTGATCGTGGGTTGACTGGGCTCAGTTAGGTGGTTCTGCTCCACACGGGGCTGGCCTGTGCTGCAGTCGTGAAGCTGCTACGCTGGGGTGGGAGTGTCCAAGATGGCTCACTCGCATGGCAGCTGTCGGTGCTGGATTCTGGCTGAGGACTAGCAGGGCTGTCTGCTGGAATGCCTCTTTGCCAGGTCAGGTGGTGGCTGGGATCCAAGGAGTGTTCTAGAAAGTAAAGGCAAAGCTGCAGACGTCTCACCATCCAGTCTGGAGACATACATGAGGTTACTTCTGCTGCAGTCTGTTGGTCAAAATGAGTCCAGGATGACTAGTTAAGGGGAGAGAAGCAGACTCCATCTGGTAGCAGGAACCAAGGATTTTCTGTCATTTACAATCCACCCCAGTCGTGTGCGCCTGGGTGTCTCAGTCGGTTAAGCATCTGCCTTTGGCTCAGGTCATGATCCCAGGGTCCTGGGACCTAGTCCTGCATTGGGCTCCCTGCTCTGTGGGGAGTCTGCTTCTCCCTCTGCCTCTGCCCTTGCCTCTCTCTCTCTCTCTCTCTCTCTCTCTCTCTCAAATAAATAAATAAATCCTTAAAGAAACAAAACAGAAAAAAAAAAAAAAACAACCCGATGTACCCCAGCTGGGACTGGAGTTCTATGGTCTCTTGTCTCCTATGCTGACTGGCTTCCCCTCTCCCTGCCAGCATCTCTTTCTGTCTGGAGGGGCTGGGATAAAGGGAGAAAGCCAAGCCTCTATCTCTCCCTGTCACGCTCTCACCTCCCTCTCACCATCTTCCCCTGCTCTGGCCCCCCATTTCCCTATATTCTGTCTGTTCCCTTGGCCTGGGACCAGCCCACAGCCGAGCCAGGGACCTGAGCTGGCGACCCAAGCCAGTGACCACCAGGGGGCAGCAGAGCCAAAGGCCTGGGCACAGCCAGGTCCCTAGGCACTGGGCACCTGTCCCGCAGGGCTGGCCCCGTGTTGGCAGGGCACGCACTCCCAGCCATTCTTGCAGAGCTTGATGCTGCCCCCCCCAATTATGGGGTGTCCTTGGTGTCCCCGAGGGCGGGTCAAGAAAGTGCTAGTCCTGCCTCTGTGCGACCTTGGGTTGCGTTGCCCGTCCCCATGCCTCCCGGAGCTCAGATTTCCCATTGTGTTGGGAGACGGTAGGTTGATTAGTTTCTGACCTGTACTAGTCTCAGAGGCTGCCGAGAGAAGGCAAGGTGGTGACCCCCACTTCTAGGGCCTCGTGAAACTCCTGGTCAAGCTCCCTCACGCCCCCAGGAGCCCTACCCCTGCAGAGCTGAAGACTTCCCCAGCCAGTGTCATAACCCGGCCTGCCCCTGCCTCCTCCGCACCCCCAGCTGCCTCCCGAGGGACCAGCGTGCAGCAGAGTTTCCAACAGCCGCGTCCCAGAGTTCCCCCAGAGGCCCCGTCACAGTGTGGAAGCCGGCCCCAGTGATACTGGGTTGTCATTTGCATGCACACGGTTCACTCTGCTCTATCCTTCCTCAGGCGACATCTCCTGGGCCTGAGGGCCAGTCTGGAATGGAGGGAGAACAGCACACTGCTTGCAGTTTCCAATCCTGGGTTCAAATGCTCTTCCTCTGAGCTCCGATCGCCTTGTCAGTGAATGGAAAGAACCCCGACCTCCTTCATTTATTCAGTGTCTACCCCAAGGCAGGTGCGAGTCTAGGCCCTTGGTCGGCCCTGGGCCCTGCTATCACAGAACTTACATGTTGGGCGGAGGCAGACAATGAACAAGTCATCTGATGTCTCAGTAAGGTAACTTCGGATGGCAAGGTGTGCTCTCAGCCTGTCACCCGAGATGCCCAGCCATGGGGCACTCCTGTCCCCATCGGACAGATGAAGAAACTGAGGCCCGGGGGGGAAATGACCTGTCTTAATCACGCAGCTGGAGAATGGAGGTGCTGGGATTTAGCTCTGGCCTGGCCTTATCCCAAGTGTGGAGAGTCTGCCCTTGACACAGTGGGGACCCTGGTGACTGCAGGAGGCCAGGGAGTGACAGGGAAGGCTGAGGTGGCATGAGGACGCCCAGGAGCAACTCTGTCTCTGGGTATCAGATCGGCTGGTGGGTCAGACATTATCTGTAGCCGGTTCTTCCCAAATCCCAGTGATAGGGGGCTGGGAGACCCCACCTATTTTATGGATAAGGGAACCAAGGTCCCAGGGCCTGCTGGGGTCTCAGGGCCATCCAGTGATAGCAATGCCCTCATGGGGGCGGCCTGGGGTTCCTTCCCTCCCTGACCTTCCCTGCACCCCTGCAAGAGCTCTTCCCCACTCAGGCCTCTCCCACTGCAGTCCAGCTGCCGGCCTTTCTGGCTGTAACTCAGGACTGGAACATTGAGAAGCAACTCAGGACCCTTCAGTCACTATCAGCAAGCAGGAGCCACTTGCTAAAACCCTCGTCTTTCAAGGTTCAGAGAGAAATAAAAATAGATGGGAGACGGGGAAAGTCATCATCCCCTTCCTCTGTCATTCCCACGGCTGGCTTCGCTGAGCTCCTAATCTGTCATGCTGTCACCAGGATGTGGTAGTGGCCGGCCACTTGGAGCGCCTGTCCCTGGCCACGCACAGCTTATGAAAGTGATCGGAGCCAGCTCTCACCTTGGCCAGAAGTGAGCTGGGCGTCCAGGAGGGGGTCCTACCTGCGGGGTCTAGAAAGCACTCAGCCCCGGCCTCTGAGGCTTCCGTCAGCAGCTTCGCATGTGTGCGTTAACTGCCCCTCGGAGGCACCAGGGCTCGTCCTCATGTGCTCACTCGGTCACTCACTCGCTCACTCATGCGTCTGTGCACTCCTTATCAGAGGGATAACAGGGCCAGCCTCATGCGCTTACGTGCTTTACTGAGATTACAGGGTTGTTGGGAACGTCAAATAAGGGACTCGATACACCTAAGTCACTCGCCACAGTGTCTGGCTGCTTCCGGAAGATTTGTTACAAATGTGCTCATCCTCACCCCTCCCACGCACCGCTGCAATGGACGAAGGTCTCTGTGTTGGGTGGTAGGTGTTTTTGCAACGAGTGCATGGCTGCTTCCTGCATAGGTTAAGTTTTTAATCCTGGTAAACATCGTATTGAGGAATAATGTCCCTACAGGAAGGTGCACGGGCCCTGGGCGTGCAGCTGGAGGACTTTTCTTGAAAGGGACTCCCCTGAAATAACCAGCCCTGGGGTTGAGCAACAGAGCGCACCCCGCCCCGCCATGCCCCCTCCCAGGATGCACGTGTATTTTTGATAGATCTCTCTTTCTGGCTCTCCCCTCGGTCTCCTGGCCCCGCGTGTGTGAGGGGCAGCGCGATGCTGTACGGATGCCACGCCTCCTCTGTGCTCACCTGCCACGTGCTCCTCCCCACTCTCGGCGTGCTTTGATTCCTGAATGGATCGGGCCGGTTCCGACACCCAGCCCTCTGTATTTGCTGTTTCTCAGCCTTTCCGTGTCACTCCTTTCCGTGGACAACCTCCTGTCCCCGTCTCTCTGATCTCCACCTGCTTCTCACACCCCACCGCTGTGTGTCTTCCCTCAATAGCACTGTGGTAGTATGAAATCACCTTGTTAGCAACCTTCCCCCCTCTTTACTGTCTGTCCCCTTCGCCTGAATGTTTTCGGTAGGTGGGTCCGTGGCTTCCTCTTCACCACTGCGTCCCCAGCATTCTGGGCAGGGCCTGGCACGCCGTCAGGGCTCAGTAAATATTTGCTAAGGGAAAGAACGGGGCACAGCAAGCTGCCCTCACTGCAGGCCCCGGCTTGTGCTGGCCCAGGCCGGTGCTAACGTGTCTCTCTGTGCGTCTTTGGCTTCATCAGCCTCGCCGGCAACCCGAGGCCCGAGCCAGGGCAGTCCTCAGCTCCTGCTAGAACCATCCCCGGATCAGCGGACCTGCCTTACAGGTGTTTGGCTAACCTTGTTTCGAACCAGACACGCCGGAGAGAAATACATTTTAAAACCACGTGTGATTTAAAGAGAATTTAATCTGCATGTCTGGGATTCATTAACACGAGATCATCAAATTAGGGTTTGCTCACAGCTGTTTGACATTCGAAGGGCCTTCTGAGTATCTTTAATAAGTGCCTTTAAATATTATTTTTTCTCATAATTTCAGGGCTGGGTTTTGAGCGTGCTGCTCTCTGAATGGGAATGTGACCTAGGAGGCAGGGGACGGCAGGACCCGCTCCTGTGAGCGTGGTGCTAGCCGTGGAGACGTCGGCTCAGAGCCTTCCAAGTTCCCTGCTCTTTTCTGCTCCCCTGCCAGAGCCATGTGTTCAAAGCGGCCCTCCCTCCGTGACGGATGCCACTCATGTGGGTTTCTTCCCTTGGGGACCGCGCTCGTGATGCCCACCCCTCGCTATGCTCCAGGGGTCTGCAGGGAGCTCAGGCTGACCATTGAAAGCACGGCCTTCCTAGGCTGCAGTGATGGGCCTCAGTGTGGCTCCACGGCCCAATGCCCCCATCCGAGGCAATGAGATGGGAGGGGACTGGGTTGTGCGGAGAGGCTACTCTCCTTTCGGCTGGACCTTGAGACCCAGAGCTGAAGGCCTGGAGCATTGGGCCATCACATGGGGCCAGAGAAGGACCCAAACATGGGAAAGCAAAGCTGAGAGGTGAAGAGGCCTGGGCCAAATTAGCCCTGTCACGGGTTGGAATGTGTTCCCCGGCCCCACCCCCGCTCCACCCCCGCCCCCATATGGATATGTTGAAGTCCGAAGCCCTAGAACCTCAGAATGTGACCTTAATGTGACCTTATTGGAGGCGGGGTTGTTGTAGCTGTGATTAGTTGACGTCATACTAGAATGGGGGTGGATCCGTAATCCATCCAATGGGACTGGAGTCCTTAAAAAAGGGGCATTAGGGGGCACCTGACTGCCTCAGTTGGTAGAGCATGGGACTCTTGATCTTGGGGTTGTGAGTTCGAGCCCCATGTTGGGTGTCGAGATTATTTAAAAATAATAAAAAAAAAAACTTAAAAAAAAGGGACATTGGGGGATGGGGACACACAGAGGGATGACCCATGAAGACATAGGTTGAAGAAGTCCATCTATAAGCCAAGGAGAGAGGCCCGGGCTAGATTCTCCCTCATGGCCTCAGAAGGATCTTGGACTTCGGGCCCCAGAACCGTGAGACAATTCACTGCTGTCGTTTCCGCCCCCGGGGTTTTGGTACCTTGTTAGAAGGGCCGGAGCACACGAACACAAGACCCCCTTTGAGCTGATCAGTTATGAGAACCCATATATCCTTCTTCTTTCTTTCTTTGTTTTTCCCGGAAGCCAGTGTGAGTTCAGTCTTTCATTATATATGAGGGTAAAAGACTTCACTTCAACACCACTGTTCTGCTTAAAATCTTTTTATGGCCCATGCTTCAGGTATCCGTGTCCGTATACACACACAACACGCTGAATGGCATAAAACAAAACAATCACGTATTTTGCTCGTAAGACGCTATTTAGGCAGGACGTGCGGGGGACCTAGGCTGACTTGTCTGTGCTCAGCAGGGCACCAGCAGGGGGCTCCGCTGGGGATGGAGAAGCTGCTTTCAAGATCACTCACACGGCTGGCGGGCTCCGAGTCCTCTCACGGGCGCGTCCTCCGCGCTGGGATCCAGGTGGCTGGGATCCAAGAGCAGGTGTCCCAAGAAAGCACGGTGAGTGCGTGGTATCGTGATCTACTCAGAAATCACTCAGCGTCACTTACAGCGGCCCCTGCTCACTGAGGCAGTCATAGAGGTCCACTCAGGCTTCCAGGGGAGGGGACACAGAGCCCGCTGCTCAACGGGAGGAGAGTCAACATCGCTTGGCGGGAAGAGCGTGAGAACAGGAGAGATTTTTTGCGTCCGTCTCTGGAAAACGCCACCTGCCACAGGTCACATCCTCTGTGATCCCGTTTCTATGAAAGTCAAGAAAAGGCCAGACGAATTGATAGTGACAGAGGTCAGAGTAGTGTTACCTCTTTGGGAAGGTAGTGTTGACTGGGAAGGGACACGTGGGAAGCTTCTGGATGCTGGAAACGGCCTGTGCCTGGATATGAGGGGACCTTTCATGGCTGCAGCTAGGTGAGTTTATCCAGCTGTCCACTGAAGTTCCACACCTGGATGCATTTTATACTTCGGTTGAGAACATTGTTAAAGGATGTGACACGGGACCCGACTTCATTATCCTAGAGGGAAAAAGGTCCTTGGCCGGCTCCCATTGTCCAGGGAGCTTGGCTGGCACGTGAGGCCCTTCTAGCACCCACTGTCTTTTCTGGTTCTTTCTCTCCTTGTCCTGACTGTTGCAAATGCATGAATGTCTCCAGCTGTGTGGAAGATGGTGGGAGAGTGTTCCAGGAGGGAAGAGCAAGTACAAAGGCCCAGAGTGAGGACAACTGGAAGGAGCCATTGTGGGGGGCAGAAGTGAGGGGAGATGAAGCAGGGGTGAAGGGCAGGGCTCGCAGAAAGGCTCCAAGCAGGGGTGTGACCCCACTGGGTTTCCCTTTCTGTAAGTGCAGAATCCCAGAGCAGCCGCTTCTGGCTCCTACTTCTGGGACTGGCCTGGGGCAAGACCCTGTTCCCTCATCTGTGAAATGGATCTCAAGAGTCCCGGCCTCCCAGGCATGCCAAAAAGAGTCCAGAACATGATGCCCATGAAACCTGTGGCCCCGGGCACCTGGCCGGCCACGGAGGCTGCTCAGCACAGCTTCCCTCCCTGCCCCCCCCATCCCAGGGCCCCCGAGCTCTGGCAGGCAAACTCTGCAGTTCTCAGTGAGTCTCCAGCCCCTTCTGGACCCTAGGTCCTTCACTCCCCCACCCTTCACTCCCCCCCCCCCCCACACCGGGCCAGACTTCTGGAGCCTGTTGGGTAGGAGATGGATGGAACTATTAATCCGCACGGTCTAAAGGTTAATTCAAAGGGCAGCCGTGGCTGGAGATGGTGCCCTCTATCTGGCTCCAGCTCACAGATCAGGAAGGGGCTGGGGGAGAGGTCATCAGCCGGAGGCTCCTCGTCCGTGTAAACTGCTGAGCAGCCATACCTTAGGTGTGCTCTCTGGTGCCCTTCCCATCCCCATCCTGGTCTCCTGCAATTTATTCCTGTCCTGTCTGTATCACCCGCTCACTGCATGGCCTTGGGCAGGTTTCTCTCTTCCTTAAACCTCTATTTTCCCATCTGTGTATTGGAACCACAGGGCCAAGTGATCCCTAGGAGCCCTTCCGGCTCAGACTTCCCCAGGCTTTATCTTTGCCGGGTTCAGCTGCCAGGTTTTCCTGCCTCCTCCCTCCCCCCAGCGCCTTGCTCTGCCCTGTGTCTGGGTTTCTGCATTGGCCGGACTCCCCGCCAGGGACCACCTCCCCTATCAACCACATCCGGCCTTTTCTGCAAGCATTTGCAGCAAAGTAGGAGAGCTACTGCCCCAGTTCACCCTCAATTAGTCCAGGCAGACCCTGCTTCCCATGGCTCCCTAATGACTGTGGTCTTAGTCGACAGAAATCCATCGGCTCTAGAAGTATCTAGAAGGATCTGGCCTCTTTTCTCATCTCTCACCAGAACTGGGGCATTTCCAAAGGCAGAGCTGTGTCTACCAATCGGACTGACGGGTCCCCTAGGGCAGGGGCTAAGTTTCTCCCTTTGACTAGGTTCCTGTTCGAGATCCCCTAGACCTCACACGGGCCGGACCAAATCCAGCCTGCAGAAAGTTCTACCTCAGATGGTAGTTTTTTGCCTTTAAATTGTTGAATTAGTTGTCAACCCTTAAAAATCAGGTGATTTCACATTTAAAAAATCTAGATTTTCATCTGTAAAAAAGAATGGTAAGAGCTGGCTGCACCAGCCTGTTCTTCCTTGGGCAGTGATTGGCCGGGGCCGGTGGACACTGCCCTGTGGGCGGAGAGGACACTGTCCTATCCACCCTGACCTCCCCCGGCCCCACTCACTCCTGGTACCCGCCCCATCCTGCAGGTGTCTGTGGTCCTGGCTTTGGGGCCTGAGGCTGGGACGCGGGTTGCTGTCGCTGTCAGCTCCACTATGGCGAAAAAGCAGTTTCAGAGAGAGAGATGCAGGAATGAAGCCTCCTCTCCCTGTCTCTGCCTCATTAGGGTCCAAAGAGGCTGGATCAATGCTTTTTAAAATCAGATACATACTGACTGTTTCTTGCATCAGGAACAGGCTGTACCGACATAGAACGATTCTCTAATCAAAGCTTGCCTTTGGGAAAATTGCATGGAGAAGGGATGGGGGGGCACATCTTCATTCAGTAATTATTTACAGGGGTTCTACCGTGCTAGCCATTGAGCCAGGAGCTGTGGGGACAGCAGTGGAAAGACCTACTTGTCATCCTACGCAGCTCATAGTCAAGCCAACTCCCTCACATTCTCCGAGTAGGCAGAAAAGGCCCGGAGAAGGCACGCAGCATACCCAAGGTCACACAGCAGAGCTGGAAAGAAAAACTATACAGCTTTGTCCCTCTGCCAGCCACACGGGTCTCTCCCCGCCCCCCTGACAAAGCCCCAAGCACACTGGCTTCCTTGCTCTCCTCTTCATTTCCTCTCCAAATTCTATTGCTCTGTCCTTGCTTTCAGTCGATGGCCAGAAGTTGGGGCTCATCCAGGTGGGGTTGGGGTCTGCTTGGAGCAGAGAATTGGCCCTTCTCTGGCTGTGTTCCATGATGCCCTGCCTACCTCCTGAGGACAATTCCGATACCGATTACAGAGTCCGGCAGCATCTCACACCCAATCACCCCAACTGGAACATTCTACAGCAAGGGGGCAGCTCGTGTAGTTGATGGCTCCTTTATCAGGACAGGCTTGGAGGTAAGCCCTGGGCTCTCAGTCCCAACCTGCCCTTTCTGCATTACAGGCTGAGTGCCATTCTAGCGGCCTTCGTGGCTGAGCCAGGCTTGGTTTTTGATGGCATCCACAGGCCCTTGTTTTGAAAAGGAAGGGCTAAAATTCCGTTCTGTACCTGGCTGCTCTGCAGGTAGACCAGGGGAAGCCAGCTCTCCTGCACGCAGCCTGCACCCTTCAGTCCACAGACCGGTCCCTGGAAGAATGAGCCGCTAGGGCTGGATTTAGCCTCTGGACACTTTGCAAGTAACTAGCAAGGAAGCCCAACCAACCCTCCCCAATGCCTTTGAATCAAACTCCGAGGTCTATTGAAACCAGCCAGCCAGATTTGGGCCAACAGCTGCTGGGTTTGCAGCAGGCTGATTGTAATTGGCTCAGAAACAGTGGCTTGCCTAAATTAAGTAATAAATTATGACGGCTACTGTTTACTGAGCGTTTATTACGTGCCAGGCACTTTTGTGCATTGCAACCTTGCAAGGTGGGCATCAGTATCCCCATTTTACTAGGGATGAAGCAGAAGCCCAGAGAGGTCCGCTCACCAGTCCGAGGTCACACAGCTGGCCTAATGGACAGCCCAGATCTGATCCCCGTTCTCTTGGATGGCCGCCTGCCCCCCCGGCCCTGTTCTCCCCGCCGGAGGTGGGCAGGGCACCAGAGGGAGGCTGTGCACACCGGGTTTACCTGTCGCCCTCCCACACCTGCTTCCTTCTCTGTGTCTCTGCATAGCCTGAAACGTCCCCAGCACAGTGAGGGCCGGTAAGCTCTGTGTGGCTCAGGGCAGGCGGGTCAGAAGGACAGCAAGACTGTCTCTGATCAAGGCTTCGATGTGCTTCGACAGAGGTGGGTGAGCTGCTTTCCCTTCACAGTTTTGATCCAAAGCCCCAAGGCGTAGCCCTGGAGGAAATGTCCCAGTTCAGAAGGTCCTTTAGCCAAGGAAGGAAAAGATGAAAACTGAACAATGGATGATTACCCCGATAACGGATGCGGACGGAGCACCTGCCAGGTGTCAGGGGTCTTATGCATGCTGTCGGTGCTGCACGGCAGGGGAGCCTGTAGCCTCTGAATCCAGAGTGCCTGGGTTCAAATCCTGACTTGGCTACTTGCCTGCCATGTGCCTTGGGCAAATCGCTTTGCCTCCTAGGGCCTCGGTCTCCTCCTCTGGAAAGTGGGCAGAATAATGGTACCTACTTCACGGCATGATTATAGAAAGAAGGGAGATAATACAGAAAGCTCATGACAGAGATCCTGGCATGGGGCGGCACTCCGGAAGTGGCAGGTGTCATTTTCATAGGGTTTTAGAAATGTCTCGAGAGCCCTGTGGGGCAGGCGTCATTCCCCTCATTTTATTGACGAGGAAACAGACTAAGAGCAGTTTGGTAGTTTGTCTAACGTCACACAGCTAGGAAGTCACAGGCCTGGAGTCTGAATCTGTGTTTGCTCCCCGACACCAGCGACAAAGGGAAGACTCCCCCTAGCCAAGATGTGTGCAGGGAGAGCTGCAAGCTCTCCTCCTGGGGCTGGGTCCACCCAGAGGCAACTTCTTGGCTGGCAGGTTTTCTTTTGTGTTTTAGTTAATTCCTAACACCTCAAGGCTAAATGTACAGAAGACATTGCCTAAATTAAATAATAAATTATGACGGCTACTGTTCACTGAGCGTTTATTACGTGCCAGGCACTTTTGTGCATTGCAACCTTGCAAGGTGGGCATCAATATCCCCATTTTACTAGGGATGAAGCAGAAGCCCAGAGAGGTCCACTCACCAGTCCGAGGTCACACAGCTGGCCTAATGGACAGCCCAGATCTGATCCCCGTTCAGGGGATCGAAGACAAGCCAGCAGCCCAGAGACAAAGCGGACCTGCCCCAGGACCCTGGTGGCACTGGGAGCCAGAGCTTCTCCGTCATTGCATGGAAAGGCTCCCTTCCGCCCTTCCCCCTGGGGCAGTTCGCTGGAGCACGTGGGTGAGGAGGGAGCCCGTGATGGATCCTCCTGGGGATGAGTGCTGGTCACTGCTCTGTTGATTGATGGCTGAGGGCGGTCATTCCGCAGCCAGACTCAGCACGGCACCGGGGCTGGGACATCTGTCAGCTGATGTCATGTCACCCTTTGAACTGGGAGACGTGGGGAAGGGGTGAGTGTCAGGGAGGGTGATGCCGCCCCCATGCAAGGATCTGTTTCTGCAGGCTAAGTCCTCTGGAGACCCAGGGGGGCCGCAGAGATGCCCCAGGATTGCCCGCAAGTGGGGATGTGCTGGTGGGGCTGGCACGGGTCTGAGAGGCTCCTTGGAGGCCTCCCCTGGGCTTGGCTCTGGGCTGTCCCCTCTAGCAGTCCCTTCAGCAGCCCTACAGCATGTCTCAGTGCCCTCACATTTCCAGCAAGGAACAGAGGCTCAGAGAGCGCAAGCCATTTGCCTGAGGTCACACAGCTTATCAGTGAGGGGGTTGTTCCTGGAGCCTGGGTCACTCTGTCTCCTCTCTGACTCTTCATCTGGGTGGCTTTCTAGTGATCACACACACACGTATGACTTCTCTTTCGGATTTACCATATGAAATTGCCTTTTCTTGGTGAACCAAAACAACTGAATAACAGCAATTTCATAAGGCTTAGCCAAATATAAATTATAAATTTGTACAAATATATATTTATGTTTGTCTGTTACATAAACATGATCCATCTACCTTGCACATGTAATCTCCCTTATGTATTGTGTGCATGCGTGCATTTCCATGTGCGTTTATCTATAATATGGATATAAAATCTATTTGACCTATAACCAGCTATAGCCAACTTGTTACGTACCATGCATTACAAGCAGCGTGCTGGTAAGTTGGCTCTCTGAAAAAAAAATTAGATCTGGGATCTGGTGTTATTCACATGGTGTGACTATTCCCACTAATGCTGATTTCAAGTAACCGACATGTCACTGAACACAGAATTCTGGAGACATGTGTATAATTGGCCCCTTCTAGCAGTACGAGCTGGCTCTAGGATACCACTGTGCTTATGCACCTGCCTGAAGCATTCTGTATCTCTCAAAAATACACTGATGTATGTGAAATATAAATGGATCTATTTATAAGGGTTTATAATCTGTTCCCTCTCTCTGCTGGAGCTCTGACGAGTCTCTGTTAGAGTATCTATCATAATGTCGGTTTCAAGTCCACCCATTCACCCTCTGTCAGTCTGTCCTGTTTGTCTACCCCAAGTGAGGCCCGTCTTGTCCGCAGCTTCTCATAGCTGTGCTGCACCCTTTACCCCGGTTTGGGGGGGGGGTAGGGGTGCTGGGCTCAGGGCCTGTCTCTTCTTCTCTGGGAGGGGCCCCGCACTGACCTTACAACCCGAGGTTCCGAGCCTTTGGTTCTGGGTGGGGTCTGGCTGAGCAAACAGTAGTGTTTTCACCTCTCTGGGCCTGTCCCCAGTGCGCTTTGAGAGTCAACCAACAGGCAGTGGGTCTCAGGGTCTCAGGGACCAGCCTCCTGCCTGGGGAGAGAGCCCTGAGGACAAGTCTCCTCTGTTCTCTGGCTTCAGTGTGCTTGTCTAGAAAACGGTATATTGCTGTCAGGCAATCAGAAGGGCCCCCCCCCCCTTTTTTTTAAGTCTTGAGTTTTCTCTTAAAAAGTCCTGCACAATTTGCCATGCACTCTGTCATCAATCCATGTTTGTGTCAGTATAATAATGTGCTGGAGAACTTATCAGTTAAATGACTTAGCGTCTTTTCCCCAAATCATCAAGCAAAATGGAAGCTCCGGGAAGAAGTGTCATTTTTTATCCTCGGGCTCTGTCGGAGGAGGCAGTGGTCACTAGTTACGAGAGGATTCAGGGACCACACGGCCTGCCACTCCACGGCTGGGTCTCCCTGGACAAGGTATTTCTCTGCCCTGAGTCTCAGTTTCCTCGGCCGTGAAATGGGAGAATAGCAGTACCTCCCCCAGGGGGCTGCGGTGTGGATGAAACGGGTTCAGATTTTCAAGGCCCTGAAACAGTGCCGGTGTCAAGTCGGTGTTCAGCAGTTGCTGTCCAACGTCATCCCCGCGCACGGCTGTGCACCCTCGCCTTGAGAATCTGGAGAGCAAACGGTTTCCAAGTCTTCTCTCCTCAAGGACGGAACCCCCAGCACCCGCCCCGCCAATCCCGGCTTTGCTGTCTGAGAAATTGAATAACACAGCTACTTTGGCCTGCCTTCCGCTCCTTGAAAATGCCAAGTGGGCATCAGCGCCATGCTCTCTCCCTGCAAGGTCTCAGGTGGGCCCTTCTGTGGCTGGGCTCCCCTCAACTCTTCCCCGACGGGGCTGTCGCTGGTCCCCTCGTCACAACTGCCCCATGCGCCTCCGTCACTCCGTCACCCTCTTGCTTTATTTTTTTCAGAGCACTGGCCCCCCAGCTGGGAATATTTTACGTCTGTAATTATTTATATCTGGCCCGTCTTCCCCGACAGACCCTCAGCTCCACGAGGGCAGGGGGTCCGCCGTTTAGGTCCCTGCAGCGCCCCTGTCCCCAGAATGGTGCCTGGCTCGGACGATCTTAATAGGTCGCTGATAAAGGAGGAGGTGGAAGATCGCACATGTGACTCAAGCAGGGAAAACGCAGAGTGAAGACAGGAAGGAAAGGTACGGAAGGTCCCAGGAGTCGCCCCCTTTCTTTGTCCTCTCGTTTCTGGACTTCGGAAGGCGTGTGTCTTAATTTTGTAATTAGAAAGGAGCCCAAACCTGATGCAGACATGGCCCGGCTGCCAGTCTGACCAACCTCGCTCCGGGTTTGGCTGAGGCTCATTTTACTTCTGCTCCCACGCTTCTCCTTAAAATTTAAAAACAAACCCTGATCACCCCCTTAGGAGAAACTTCCGTAGAAGTCAGCAACCAGCTGCTACCTTCCACTTTCGCTTCCCTTCTTGGCCTTGATTTCTGAAAGATCTATCATTTTGGCGGCTCCTTTAGGGAGGTTCTCCCCACTCTGGAAGACTCCTGGGATACCCTCAGGAAGGAGGGCAGAGGCAAAGAGGTGGGCGGTGGTGTGCCCCCACCGTCAGACTAGGAGCACTTCAGGGCAGGGCTGTGCCTCCCCCATCAGACTGGGGGCTCCCCAGTGCAGGGACTGTGTCTCCTCCATCAGACTACCAGATATCTCTTGCTCTAGAAGCAGCTCCTTTCTTCTTTCCCTTCCCTTCTCATCTTCCTTTTTCTTCTCATCCCTTTCTCTGTCCTCCTTTTGGGAGCCCTTCCCTGCTGTCCTGAGTGAAGGTCAGTCCTGGGCACATGGGGGTCCAGCTGTCTGCTTGGCATGAGCCTCTGCAGCCTGTCTGCTCAGGAAGGCCAGGCGGTGGGCCCTGGCTGCCCTTGTCCACGTGTCCCCTGCCCTCCACCCCGCCCAGCCCTTCTAGGCAAAGGTGGAGCCACATTCGCCCTGGATGAAATCAGCCCCAGGAGCTGTGACCCCTTGGGGCTCCCTGCCCTGGCCTCCCTCCATTCCACCTGCTGGGGCTCATGATTACAACCCCGGTGCTGCCCGATTCCTGTGGGGTGCAGCCATGCTTTCAACCGCCCTGTCCCCAGACAGCCGGTAGATACCTCCCGGGCAGGGCTCCCCAGTCGTCCAGCAGAGCCTTTGTGCAAGGTAAAGAGACTTTCACGTCCTTCTAAGGAGGCCCTGCACAGCTCCTGGCTTGGAAACACGGTTGTCCTTCAAAGAAGGCCCCTCTGAGGGCTCGGGGTTCTTTCAAGAGACGCTCCCGTGTGCAGAACATTTCTGGAAACTGCTGTCAGAAGCAGACAACATTCAGGTCTTAGTGATCAGGACGATGGTGGTCATGGTGTTCACCATGACGAGAGCAGGCACAGCCGATGCTTATGGAGTGATTTCTGGGCACCAGGCCCTGGGCTTGGCAATTGGGTCACGCCGCTGGACAGTTCAGAATGGTTTCCCACTGATCTCTGAGTGAAAGACTCAGCATCGTGGTTCTACGTGTTCTCCCTAGCCTCCTTCCCCACTCGTGTTCCCACCACAGGGCCTTTGCATATGCTCTTCCTGCTGCCCAGATGGCACTTCTCCAAGATAGCCCCATGGTTCGTTCCCTCACGTCTGTCAGGACTGCTCAGTGGTCACCTTTGTAGGGAAGACCTTTCTGACCAAACTCTGTAAAATTGCTGCTTGGCCTCTCCCCCAGCCCCAAGCTCTAGTGATCGCCCCTGTTTTCATTCATGACCACTTGATATCCTCTACATTGTGCTTATTTATTTTATGTCATGTCCATCTCTTCTTGCTGGAACATGAGCTCCTCAAGAGTTCAGCTGGCTTCGGTCTCAGCTCTAACCAGGGCTAGAATGGGGTCTACTGCACAATCAAGTCTCAATAAATATTTGTTGAATGAGTGAGAGCCCTTATATGGTTGGCACAATTAACCCCATTTTACAGATGAGGAAACTAGATGACCAGCCCGTGATCAAACATCCAGGATTTACTTAGCACCTGCCATGTATTAGGCTCTGGGGCACAGAGATGGGCCCTTGCCTTGGAGAAGTTTCCTGGCTGGTGTGGGACACAGATCAGTAGAACTGTATAACCCAGTGGACTGTGTGCAGGGCCAGAGACATGCATAGTGCCCCATGGGAACACACAACCCAGCCTGGGGCATCAGCGAGGGCTTCCTGGAGGAGGTGACCCCTGAGCTGAGTCTTCAGTGATGAGTAGGAGTTTGTCAGGTTGGGGGAGGTAGCGGCTGAAGAGTGAGGTGCTGTCCGAGCTACACAGAGCAAAAGGACATGCAAAGCCATCCAGATATGAGAATGTGGAGCGTTCATTTACCTTTTTGCCTGAGATTTGTTCCATCTGGCCAGGGTGGGGAGGAGAAGGCAGGGAGCGGGGCTTGGGGAGAGCAAGATCAGTGAGGCTGGGGGGTCAGGAGTGACATGGTGAGGGGCATGTAGGTCACCTGGGATCTTGAAGCCCATGCTAAGGAACTTGGGCTCCATCCCCCAGGCTTGGGAAGCCTGTGGTAGGGGAGGGGGCCCGTCAGGCCTGGGGTCTAGGCTGGTGACTGTGGAGAGGTGAAATGAGACTGGGGACAGGTGGGAGGCAGGTGAGCCAGGAGACGGAACAAACTTCAAAACTAGGAAGGAGGAAGCTGGCAGGGACCCCAGGGGCCCGGGAGGACCAGGGGCACATTCTCCATAGCGGCAGGTCATTCTGACTCAAGGCAGCTTTTCCCAACTTGCCAGCTCTCCTGGGCCCTGAGATTTTAGCTCCAAATGACTCTTGGATGGCTCTGAAAATCGGAGGGTGGGGATGGGGATATGAGACCCCAAAGGAACGAGGTGCCAGCTCCTAGGGCCCCTCCTAAAATACAGGCTAGGTGTCCCAGGCTCTGCCAACATCACTAGGATGCATGATGGGGCACGGGGGTGGAGACCCTGGACACCGATCCCCGACAGGCCTGGGTCCACGTTCCTAGGTCCGTTTCCAGAACCCTGCTTCCTGGGTGTAAATTACACACGCTGCTTCCTCGGGGTAGAATGAGGACTGAATGAGGTGTTGCATAAAGCACGTGGCACTTGCCTGGCACATAATAAGTGATGAGGAAAGGATCGTTTTTGCCTTTACTTTAGCTAGCTTTACTTTAATCGGTATTATTTGCAGAAGGAGATTTACTTTAAAATGTTTGTTTTTTTGATTATGGAAAATTTTGCCCTTTCAGGAAAATGGAAGGCTGTCCAAGGAACCTCCATGGATCCAGCCCCACCAACCACCAACCCCTGACCGGGCCTGCTTCATCCACCCCCACGCTCCATCCACCCCCGTCCCTTATTAATTTAAAGCAAACCTCAAGCATCATATTATTCATTCATAAATATTTCACCAGTATCTGTTAATAATGTACAAGACGGTGCTTGTAAAGGAACGAGTCCGTCCAGGAAGTGCTCGCGGATGACTTGCTTCCTCTGGTTCAGGCTCACGCGGGGAACCTCTGGTACCAGGATGAACGCCGCCCCTGACGCCCTGGAGCCTGCGCTGGGAGGAGGGCTGTGCGGGAGCGGGGACCAGATACCAACAACCTGAACGCCCCATGAGTAAGTACTTCCACCTCCTTATAGATAAAGAGAAGCTTACATTCTGGAACTGGGGTGGAGGGAGGTGGTAGGTTTCGGAGAAGCTTTACATGTTTGTTAAGAAAAACAAAACTCCAGAGGTGTCTGGGTGGTAAGATCGGCCGAGCATCCGACTCTTGGTTTCCGCTCAGGTTGTGGTCTTGTGGTCATGGAATCAAACCCCGCGTCGGGCTCTGTGCTCAGGGCAGAGTCTGCTTGGGACTCTCTCCCTCTACCTCTGCCCCTCCCACTTGTGTGCTCGTGCTCTCTCTAAAGTAAATAAATAAATCTTAAAAAAATAAAGAAAAAGAGGGATGCCTGGGTGGCTCAGTCTTTAAGCATCTGCCTTTGGATCAAGTCATAATCCCAGGGTCCTGGGATCGAGACCCGCGTCAGGCTCCCTGCTCAGCGGGGAGCCTGCTTCTCCCTCTCCCACTCCCCCTGCTTGTATTCCTTCTCTTGCTGTCTCTCTCTCTGTCAAATAAATAAATAAAATCTTAAAAAAAAAAAAGAAAAGAAAAACAAAACCTCAATGAAACCACGAGTCCCAGGGAGCGTGGGGCCGTAGGGACAGCGGGGAGCATGAGGTCAGAGGGGCACACTCTGGGCTCCAGTTCCAGCCCAGCGCCTATTGATCATGTGGCCTGGAGCAGGTGCCGTCCCCTCTTTGGCCTCAGTTTGCTTCTCTGTCAAGCGCCTGGCCCTGGGAAGGGCCGACGGACTCTGTCCACTGCGTGGTGCTGGGAGAGTTGGTTGGTATTCAGAGCCAGGCTGTTGGCGGTGACTTTAGGCAGAATAGCTGACCTGGCAAATGAAGTTGTAGCTGAATGAAAAGGAAGATGCGTCTTATGCAGCCAATTACACAATAGATGGTTCGGGACACGGTTTGTGTAATTAAATCTATGACCAATTGTGGGTCTATGGCTGCTGATGTTGCCACCGTTGTTGGAACCCGTTATCAAAATCAGGGAGGAGGCAGGTCACGCTGTGATTGTCTGCCCTGGGAAGCCTGGTGCGGCACCCGGGGAGATGCGGGACCTGCTCCATCCTAGCTGAGTCCCCAAAGGTAAGTCTCTGAGTCTCTCTGGGTCTCAGTTTCCCCAGATAATTCCTGCCCAGCTTCTTCACATGGCTGTGCAGGTTACCCCAGGGCATCCCCTAGAGAGCTCTGAGGGTTGATCTAACTTGATCGTTCACCCAACAAGGATTTATTGGGTGCCCACTGTGTGCTTGGTGCTGGGTGCAGTGCTGGGTGCTGGGTACCATGTTGAGAAGACAGATGGAGCTCTTGACCTCATGGAACTCCCAGTCAAGGGAGGAAGGCAGGCATTACTTGGATTAGTTCCAGGGGGAGGAGGCCTTGGAGCGGCTGCAAGACAGGCCCATTTAACTTGGTCTGGGGCTGTGACACATCCCCACTCCCACCCCCCACCAAGGATCAGTGGCGGTGAGCCAGTGAGAGAAGCTGGGGGCAGCAATGGGGAGTAGCATGTGCAAAGGCCCTGAGGCAAGAGAAAGCCTGGCTGAAGGGAGTTCCATGTACAGACAGCAAGCGGGAGAGTGACTTAGGATGAGCCTAGGAAAGGGATGTTGAACTTATCAGCGAGGCCTCAGAAGCCATGTTATGGGGTTCAGGGAGCCACTGACTTGGGAAGGAGCATGAGTAGATTCTGTTTCCTTAACACCCCTCTGACTGCTCTATGGAGAATGGGTTGGGCTAAGGGCAGGAGCAGAAGCAGGGAGAGTAGTTGGGGTGGAGGAGTCTTTGTAGTGCCTGAATAACTGATGATGGTGGCTTGGGTGGATGGAAGTTTCCAGAACCCTTTTGAGGCAGAGGTGGTAGGGCCAGCTGGGGGCTTGGGCAGGGCATGCAAAGGACACGGGAGCATGGAGCACAACTCCCAGGTCTCTGGACAGAGTGCTGGGTGGCAGAAGTCATCCTCAAGATGGGGAAGCTGAGAGGGGAGGAGGAGAAGACTCTGTGTGCCCGTCTGGAGCTCCATGGTGTCCAAGCCAGAGAAGAAGGTTGCCGGCACAGAGTGTGTGGTTCAGAAGAGGCATGAGGCAGGGACAGAAGCGTGGAGTCATCAGTAAGCAGGTGGTGTAAAGCCATGCGTGTGGTTGAAAGGAGAAAATGTAGCTCGGAAGATGTTCCTGACCTGGTCCTGAAGGCAGAGGACCCTCCTGCTGTCACGGAAGCCCAGGGAAGAGTGTCTCAGGGGAAGGGAGCCCTGGACTATGCTGGGGACGATGGGCACACAAGGGCGTCTACTGGATTTGGCAATGTGGGGGCCACTTGAAGATGGCAGGAGCTGCTTGTTGGGATGGTGGGGGCAGAAGACAAGAGCTGATAACAGGAGAGGCCAAGGGAAGGGCCGCAGGAGTCCTGGGCAGGTGTTTTGTGGACAGAGAGAGCAGAATATTTCTGAATGCAAATGAGAGAGATCTGGGAAAGATGAGACTTGAGATGTGGGAGAGAGATGGGGTGCCGTACGGAAGGGGACCTTGCGGGACCCAGGGTCCACGTGAGAGACTGGCCTGCAGCATGTGTGTGTGTGTGTGAGGGGTGCTTTCTCCTCTGCAGGAGGGACTGGAGCAGGAGAAATGCCCCCGGCCAGAGGAGGGCTGGTGGAGAGATGCGGAGTTTGGATCTGCTGCTTCTATTCCTCCGGCATAAGGGACAAGGCTGCCAGCTGGCAGCGGGCAGAGAGAGAGAGAACAGAAGATGGAGAACAGAAAATATGAAAGGTCTTTGGGGAGGAGGAGCACTCTGTAGCTGAAATAAGGTGTATGTTTCTGGGGTAGTGGATTTCCTGGGGTGTGCCCACTGTCCTGTTGACCTTCTCATCCCACAAAGACCACCCTGACCTGTGCCTGGAGCAGCCATGCCTTGGCTTTCAGATTTTTCCTTAAGCAGCAAACCTTGCATTTCAACTTCCTTAAATAAAACCTGACTTGTAACTTCAACATATGTGCTGACGAAAGTATAGCTGTTCTGATGGCTGAAGCTGCCTGCCAGACTTGGCCCCCTTTCTCGGGGTGACCCTGTAGCACCCCCAGGAGGTCTGGGGCCCCTTTGGACCCGGTGCAAGACCCACTGGTGTAGGAGCCGACTGTGTGCTGGGGCAGAGCTCTGGGCCTTGATTTCCTTGTCTGTAAAATGGGAATCATATTATCAGAACGGAGACAGAAGCCTGGACTACACAACATTTCTGTGTGTGTGTGTGTGTGTGTGTGTGTGTGTGTGTGTGAACTCCACTCAAACTTCCACCATTTGAAGAAGTTCCATAGCATTGTGTTTGGGTTTTCTACTTGGTGGTCACCCCTTTGCTATCTTAGGTTGTTCGTCAGAATCAGGATTTAACCCTGATCTGATTCTAAAGCCTGAGCCAGGTAGATGAAGCCAAGTGTTTTCACTTCTCATCCTGGCACAGCGGCCCATGGAGCTGGTGCCAGAGCAGCCTGTTGAGACAGATGGACGGGAAAGGGCACCAAGGGTGGATTTGTGCAGGTGGACAACAGCCTCACGTCAGCTGCATGCAGGAACGGAGACAGGGTGGGTAGACCAGTTGTCTGCATTGTCTGTCCACTGCCCTCCCTCCACAGAGCATTGTGTGAGAACAGGGCTATGACGAGAGGCCATCAGCTGAATTAGCCACGATAAAGACACGACTGCCTCTCTCCGTGCAGGCTTGCCCGGAGATGGGTGCCTCTTGGCGTCCATGTTGTGATGGAGTCATGCAGCATGGGCTTTGGAGCCCAGCAGACTTTGGTTCTCAGCTTGACTACTTACAAGCTGTGTGAGCTTCTATGGACCTCAGCGTCCATCTGTAAAAGGGCAAGAATCACAGTACTGATGCCGGCTAGCTGGGTCTGAGGACCCAGAGGCGGATCCCGCAGGAACAGTCAAGAGGGTCCCTGGCTGCGTGCAGAATAGATATCAGACGCAAGCCCAGCATGCGGTGAGAGCAACGTTTATTGAAGGTGCACAGAGGGGGCAAGTGTAGAGTGTCCAGGAGACTCAGAAAGGAAGGGAAAAAGCCTCATCTTTGCTCGGGGTCTGGGGGTGTTTATTGAGGATGGTGGTCTGGTGTCCACGTCCTCACAGGCATCCAAGAGCCAGTTAGAACAAAGATGAGGGCCCAAGTGTTATTCCTTGGAGCCGGGGGGGCCTTGGCGTTGAGATGTCTGGCACAGGTGGTCTGCAGTGTGCAGGTGATGGCTCTGTCCGGTCACTCTCACTGGTCCTTCCTTAGGTGGTACCTGTTCTAGAGAAATCACGAACTCCTTGTCCCTTGCAAGGAGGACATACGCTATTTGCGTCCAGTGGCGGTGCAGGTCCCAGCAAGAAGAGAAGCAGGAAAAGGAGCAAAAGGCAGGTTTGTATGGAACCTTTCAGTTTCCCTGTCTCACCACCTCAGGGGATTATTGTAAGGATTTGATGCACGGTGGGAAAACAAAAGTTGCCTCTTACACCCCTGCAGCCAGCTGTAGCTACTTCTGCTTCCTCCAGGGAGGGAGGGGGCACAGTCCATGTCTGGGGGAGATTAATCTCTGCCCTGAGGCATTCCTTGTATGGAGGTGGCAGCCCAAGAGCCAAGCCAAAAGTTCCAAGTCCAAGGAGAAACAGCAACTTCAGATTTTCTCCTGGGGCTCTGGGCTGCTAAGGATGAACACTGGGGGTGGTGGTCGTGGTGGTGGGTGGGGGAGGGTGGGTGTTTAGCGGAGCACTTGAGTGAGACTTTGGGTATGTTAAAGGCAGGCTAGAGGGAATTCGGAGAAAGGCTGGAAAGAGACTTAAGCAGGTGGCTCCTGGGGGTAGGAGGCCAGTGAATAAGAGAGGGGATGAGGGGGAGGAGGGGGAGAGGCGGAGAAGCTGGTGGAAGTGTTGTCGGTGAGAATCTGGCACTCTAGAAGGATTTCACAACAGAGGTGCCTCATTTTCCATTTTAGGGCAGTGCAGTGGTCCTCCATTACCACTCCCCAAAACTTTCAGCCATTCAGATACCCACATATGTCCTGTCCCGGAGGAACTAAGGCAAAGGAGCCACCATGTCCCCCATTTGGGCTGGCACGAGGCAGGGAGGAGGGAAGGACCACGTGAGAGGACACTTGGGCGAGATGGAGAATTTCCCAGCTTGGGGACTCAGAGGGAGAGGAAGCTCCTGCCTGGGCCTGGAGCCCCTTGATTTGAATACGAAAGGACAGGCAAATGCCTAAAGCTGGAAGACTTGGCAACATCGTTCATTCATTCCTGGACATTTATTGCACACCTAGTACATACCTCTCACGCTGCCAGGTGCACTGGAGTACAAGGTGAGCAAAACAGAGGTGGCAGGTATCCAGGCAGGTAACCAGGACGACACATGCAAAGCTCAGCACAGTGTCTTTTTCAGAGGATGGGAGTCTGTCCTGGGAGGAGTGGTGGCCGTGGGGTCATGTTAATTCCATGGACAAATGTGATGACAGATCAGGCACTTGGGGGGTCACTGGCTCCATGCTAATTGCATCTGTGTTTCTCCAGCCAGGGGTATCGGCTGTGATGCAATTAACACTGAGAGCTGGGTTGGAGCTGTCACTTTTCCAGCTGGCTGGCCTCATCCCACTTATGAGGACAGCGTGACTCTGGACTTTGCACATTTCTCTTCCAATAAAAACACCTGGAAAGTGTATGGCACTTTTCTTCTCACCACGCACACAACTTGACAGATTTTAAGATCAGATTTCATCATCTACTCCCCTGAGAGAGGAGGTTGGAGCTGGCTGTTGTGTTCAGGAAAAATACAGCAGGACAGAGAGAAGACCAGCAGGAATGTGCTGGGGGTTACCGAGTAAGGCTGTTCCTTGAATTCCTCCTCTGGGGAGTCCAGCCTCTTTGCTGGACTTTACCCCAAGGGGGAAACCCTGGGTTCAAACCCCAGCTCCACCTCTTACCGGTGTGTGGTCTCTGCCAAGACACCTTGCCTCTCTGAGCCATGACGCCCTTGCCTGTCTGCTGGGTCCAATGTGGTGCTTTATTTGTAGGGCGTGAGGACCCATGGATGGTGCTCAGGATGCAGCACACTGCCTGGCACCAAGTCAGTTCGGTAAGGAGCGGCCTGGGCTGCAAGCTCATCAGTGCCGTCCAGAAACACTCCCAGCTCCTCCTTCTAGGCGCGTGTAGGACTGCGTGACCAACCCATTGGGGTTGAATGGACTTTTAGATTGCATCTAGCTAGCGAGTCGGGGAGTGACCTAGGTATCACGACTGTCCCTATGAGAGTCTCCCAGGACTTTTCACCGTTTGCTATGACAACTCAGGCAGCCTGGGTTTTGAAAGAGAAGGAGGACAAAAAGCAGACCCCCCCCCCAGATGAACCGCCACCCACAAGTTAAATAGGTAAGAAATGAGAAATGAGTGTTGTGGCTCTTAGCCGCTGACATTTGGGGACTGTTTGTTAATGCAGCAAATGTAGCTTCTCCTGCCTGGTGCAGAGGATTGCTTCCTGTCTCTGGACCTCAGTTTTCTTATCTGGAAGATGAGAGGTTGGGCTACATGGTCGATGGTCGATCGCCTCCAGGTCCCTCCATGCCAAAGAGAATGAAGGGGGGTGTTGTTCTCCCCCCCCCCCCAGGGGGCTCGTGCTCCATTCCAGAACCTCCACGCCCTCTCCAAGCCCACGGTTCTGTCCTTCCTGCAGTGGGGCATTGCTCAGAGGATGGGGCGGGGGTGGTTCCCCAGCCATTTCAAGCTCAGGAGGCCCAGAACAGAATTCCTCCTCCCGCGGGCCCCTGCCTGTGGCCTCCCTCGCTCACTGGGGCCCCGGGACCCATCCAGGTGCCCAGAAGAGAACTGCTGGCTATCATCCCGGGCTCTTCTATTTCTCCACCCCAAATCCTTACCCTTCCACTCCTAATATCTCTCATGTCCCTCCTTCCCCTCTCCCTGCCTCCTGCAACAGCTGCATCCTAACTGTTCTCTCCACCAGTCATGCCAACCCCAGGAAGTCTTCTTGCCTCTCCAGGAAGTCTTCCTGAAGCTTGGATTCATCCCTCCCTTCTGCACTCACAACTCACTGAGCAACTTGTAGCTCTCCAAACACTCCCCATCTGCTAGTGCCTTTCCCTGAATCCCATGGCTGGGATAAAATCCCATGGGATTCATCCCATGCTTGCCTGGAAAATTCTTATTCCCCCTTCAAAACACAGCTCAAATGCCACTTCCTATGGGGACCCTCCTGTGACGTCCCTGGGGCTCTCTGAGTGCTATGTTCACGCCTCTGTTATAACACTTAAAACTAGGGGCCTGGCAGACCAGTACTGCTGGCCTGTGAACTAGTGAAAGCAGGGACTATGTCATTCTGGTTTTCTCCAGGGATTCCTGGACTAGGACCTGGCACTTGGGGCTCAGCCAATGATTCTCTCACTCGCCTACTGGCCCATGCACCTGCTTTTGCACCCCACAGTGTTTGAGGCCTTGGGAATGCAGCTGTAAATAGGATTCCTGCTTCCTATTGGCAAAAGGAGGGGTCCGCACTAAACAAGGAATAAGACAAATACACCAGGTAATTTTAGGGAGAAAGCAAGCGACATTAAACCTGGAGGTACAGAAGGGGAGCTGCTGGAAAGTGAATGTCCGGAAAGGTCTCTTTAAAAAGGTAGCCTTTGAGTGGGGACCTGAATGATGACGGGAGCCCTTCATGTGGGCACGTGGAGGGAAAAGTGTTCCAGCCAGTGGGAACAGTATTGCAAGGGCCCTGAGGAGAGTAGACCTCAGTGTTTACTGGATGGTTGGATAGACTAATGGATGCATGGTACCTACTCTCTCTTTTTCCTCTTGGTGTCTGGATGCTGAATTGCTTAGGTGGCCAAAGCCAGTTGCCCCCACCTTCCAAGATGATAGCCTTCTCTCAGAGAAGGTGCCAGAACCTGCTACTGCCTGTTTATAGCCAGGAGAAGTCAGGAGCTGCTGCTGGCTCCAGGAAGCCCCTCATAGTCAGTGCAGGGTGTGTGTGTGTGACACAGACTGCCGGTCCCCCAGGAAGACACATTTTGTCTAGCTGGCCTGCATCTCCTTGAGCCCAGGCTCTGTGGATGTTACAAGCACCTGCTTCACAGCAAACATCTCTGCTTGTTAATCCTTTGCGAATTTCTTATTTAGACCCATCTACAGCTGGAGGGAATGCACTTGACCAGACCAAATACTGGGGAGACCCCAGCATCTCTCCTCGCACCCCCTCCTCCATCACGGTTTTCTGTCTTTGGAGCTCTCTGAAGGAGCTAGCACCATTAATTCGAGATTTCAGCCTTCCCCGCGGATCCCTACCACATCCAGGCACACATATATTTTTCATCTCCTGAAATGGCTCTAATGAGGGAGTGCCAATTAGCGAGTCAGAGGGCAGGCATGGGACCTGCTGCCAGTCACCTGCAGAGTGGCAGTGGCCCGCTCTCACCACCTCCACCCGGGGAGGTCACGCTGCTGTGCACATTGGCTGAGGCTGGGACCGAATGTCCACCCCCAGGCCTTCCTCCCCTGCTCTTCGGTCAGCAATTAACCTGGGACCAGTGACTTTCCCAGGGACAGGGGAGAGACGGATGGCATACTGCTATCGGGCTGATGATTTCTGTAGCCAGAGTTCATGGCTGTTTGGGGGTCAGGTATGGATGCTGGAATCTCGTGGCCTCTGGGCCGTGCTCTGTGCTGGGAGGTGGGCGATGGCAGAGTCCCTGGAACCAGACAGAGCTCCATGGTGTGGCTCTGAGCATGGCATTTACGTGCTGGACGCCTTAGTCTCTTCATCTGGAAGAGGGGTCGCCAGGGCTACCGCCCTCCTCCTGAGTGGTTGTCAAGAGGGAGAATTGCGATGCCACCTGTCAAGTCCCTGGTGTATAGAAGATACTCAATGAACTTGGCGTTATCTTATTGAATTCGCACAGCCACCCACCCCCAGTGCCAGGGTAAAGTAAGGGGAGACGGAGGCTTGTAGATGTAAAGTGACTGGCAAGGCACAGGACCTATCGTACCCCACCCATCTGACTGCTGATTTTGGGGGCCAGGACCTACAGAAGAGCTGAGGGAAGCGGGCGCTGGCTGTGCAGATGGAGGGAGCGAGGCTGACCCAGATAACCTGCACGGAGCCTCTCCGGGTGCTTGGTGGTTCTGTCCCGCCTGAGTTCCTCTGGTCCCTGAAGGGCCCCGTTGACCGTCTGCAGCAGCACTGCCGTGGCTGAGGCCCCTCAGGAAAGATGATGGGGTGGGGGTGGGACATCCTCTCTGTTCTGGGCCCAGCAGGTGTCAGAGCTGCCTGAGCGGAGTCCTGGTAAATATTCATAGAACGAATGTCGGACACAGGCCTCCTGCGTAGGGACAGCTGTGGGGGCTTCCTTGCAAAGCTCTGGAATACATAGCTTCTCTCCAAGGTGGGGCTGTTCCAGTAGAGTGCTGATAAAATGTTTAACAAGCAGCTTTTCAGGAAAGAACAAAAGACAAACTGATTCGTAGCATTTGCTGATTTCCATTGTGTTAACATCTATCAAGGCTGGCCTCAAGCCACTACAGAACTGGGGGAGATGTACATCGTCAACCCTTGGGAGCAGGTGTGGACCATCTCCAGCGCATCCCTACGCTTCTCCCTGGCAACTCTGGTGCTCAGAGCCAGCACCCCACCCTACCCTCCCTTCCCCACCTCCTGCGTCCATCCCCACACTCATGGCTCATGGAAGCCGGTATCTGCACCAAATCTCCCAGAGTGTCTGGTGTTGGGACACTGCCAGTGACGGCCTCTGGGGTTGGCTACAACTGGAGATGTGGGAGGTGGATTGTTCCAGAGATGATACATTTTTTTTTTAAGGTTACAGACCTGCTTCGAGAATCTAAACATGATTGACTATTTAATCAAGGAAGTCTACCAGTGCACAAGCGTGTAAGGGGATTCTTAGATGCCGAAAGCAACCAAAGGACACTCTCAAGGTCTTGGGGGCTGGGTGGGGAGAGGATGAGGGTTGAGTCTCACGTGCGGTCAGGGTGGCTGGTTAGGGTCTCTGGACAGCATTTTCGTTTTCAAAGCTCTCTCCCGCCTTCACTGGGATGTTTACGGCATGGCTGGTCCTCGGGAGCGGTGCTAGCCTGACTGCCTGATGGTCATCATTCCTGGACTAGGAATCGGAGGTCCAGAGAGGGGGGGATACCCCTCAAGAGCCTTGTGTTAATAGTACCACCGCTGCTGTCTTTAGAGCACCTCCTAGGTACTCCCAGGTGGTCCTGTTGTTCTTCTCTGATTCTCATGACTATTAATTCATAATCGTTTATTGAGCACTTACTACGTGCCAGGCACTGTCCTAGGCACCTACGTGCCTCAGTGAACAAAATAAAGAAACCAGCGCCCACAGGACCTACATCCAAAGGAAACAGAAATACATAATTTGCTCGATTAATCTGTCGAGAAATTTCAGATGCTTTGCATAGAAACACAAGACCTTTCCTTAACGTGGGGCTCTGGGCTCTAACACGGCCCCCACTGGGTGTTTAAAGTTTGTGACATCTGCCCTCTGAAGTCTGTATGTGGCAGCTGTTTTAATAAATATTTCTCACTTTTCCAATTCTGCCGACGCGTTCGTTTCCTGTGGCTGAGTTGTCGCAACCTGGTGACATAAACCACAGCAACGAATCTCTCACAGTTTTGGAGGCTGAAGTGTGAAATCAGTACCCTTAGACCAAAGTCCGGGTGTCAGCAGGGCTGTGCTGGCTTCAGAGGCTCGAGGGGAGACTCTTCCAGCTCCGGGGCCAGCCGGCAGTCCTTGGCTTGTGGCCACATGGCTCCAGTCCCAAGGCCGGCACCCCCAAATCTGCTCTACCCTCACACCACCTTCCCTCTGTGTGTCAGACCTCCCTCCGACTCACTCTTATGAGGACAAGTGTGATGGCATTGAGGGCCCACCGGGATCACCCAGGATCATCTGCCCACCATCTCAAGATCCTTCACTGAATCACGCCGGCAAAGACCTCTTCTGTTTGGCCACATAAGGTGGCATTTGCAGCTTCCAGGGGTTGGGAGGTGGAGGTCTTTTAGGGGGGGCATTTCTCAACCTACCAGAGCTGGCCACCAGAACCCCCGTTTTCTAGAGGAAGGTAACTCCCCTGCTGAGCGTCCCACGGCGGGGACGTGGCACACCTGGGATTCAAACCCTGGTCTTCACGTTCTCTCCCCCACACGGAGCAGGGGCACGATCTGCAGAGGAGGGACCCGAAGCTCTGTGAGCTGGCGTGACTGGTCCAGGCCATGGGCTACCGCGAGCTTTCCATGCCCTGAGCCCTTCCCAAGGGGCCCAAATTAGGGTCTGTCTGTTCTACGCTCAGCCAAGCCCGTGGGCTTTGAGCTGATCCCGGGCCTCCGCTTGCCATCAGAAAACACGTGGACAGAAGTGGGGGGGGGGGGGGTTAGCACTACCTTCTGTTTCTGGAGTTACCAGACTTCAGCTTTCAAACCGAGTCAGCCTGGAGGCTAATTTTCTGCAGCTTCTAGTCGTTCAGCTCCATTTATTGTCCCTGACACTGTGAAAGCTTTCGCTATTGATTCTGGGCTAGATTAACTTTCCCCCCTGCCCCCCCAACCCCAGCCCCGGCTCTCCAGCAGTTTTTGGTCCAGCAATTAGGTAGTGGCGGGGACAATGTAGGGAGGCTGCGGCTGCCTTTCATTTGCTGTCATAGTAAATACAACTCACTCTCCGCTCCCAGCGCACCCGCCGTACTCCGGAAAAGGAGAACACCGCTGAAACGGCTCCTCTCTCCTGCCTGACTCTCCACCGTTGAGCTGATCGATACAGTGTATCACCCCGCAGGGCTCCCCCGGGACCACCCAGCCTCGCTAATTGGCTCCGGGAGCTGGCTGGCTGGTGGAGGAGTGTGCGTGCGTGCGTGTGTGAAGATGGGTGTCCCCATGTGTGTGTGCCTGTGTGTGTGTGTGTGTCTGTCCCTCTGTGAGTGTGTGTCTGTGTGTGAGTGTGCATGTGTGAGTGTGTCTGGAGAGGGTGTGGAGGGTCCCTGTCTTCTCCTCTCTACTCCCACCCCCCAGGTTCCAAGGGGTGGGAGGGCCCCCTTCAGCATGGATCCGACGGGGAGGGTCGCTGGTTTTGGAAAAGGCCTCGAGGTACGGCGATGGCCATTTGTGACTCTTCCAGATTTAACTTGGAACTGAGTGAAGGGACAAGTAGAGGCATTTTAAGATTGTGGTTAAGCCTACGGAGGTGAAGTCAGACCGATTTTCTGATCCTGGCTCTTTTGCTGGCTTGCTGTGTGGCCTTGGGCAAGTCACCTAGCCTCTCGAAGACTTAATCCTCATCTGTGGAATGAGTCTAGCGCCCCCAGCCCTAGAAGGCCGGCATGAGGGTTCTATGAAATGACAGGTGTCATTGGCACCTCAGTGAGTGGCAGCCACAGTCCCCAGGGGAGCTGCCGTGGGGGGTACATTGCGGGGGGCATCTTGATGTCAGGCAGACCTGAACTTGGATCCTGGACTGGCCACCTGTGCAGCCATATGACCTCCAGGTTGTCACTCTTCACCCTCCAGGTTCCTCTCCTACGGAATGGGGGCATAACATCCGCCATAGTCAGCTGATGGTGTCTCCCCAAAATTGGCGTCCACCTGGAACCTCGGAATGTGACTTGATTTGGAAACATGTTTGCAGCTGTGGTGGTGTTAAGATGAAGTCATCCGGGATGAGGGTGGGCCCTGGATCCCAGGACTCCGGGCTTGATAAGAATGTGTGGTGAGGACACAGACATAAGACACATACAGGGAAAACAGCCACGAGAGATGGGGGACAGATGGGGGTGATGCAGGTACAAGTGGATGAATGCCGGGGACCGCCGGCCACCTCAGGGAGCGAGGAGGAGCTGCCGCTTCCCATGAGGAGCCCCAGCTCTCTCCTAGCCCACAGGAGTTGCTCCTCGCCCCCAAGACAGTGGCCAGGCTTCTTCCCCGCTCCGTGAGGTCGGCCTTGCCGTGGCAGGAGCAGGGAAGCAGCAGGAAGGAGGCAGCAGGAGCGTCTGGAACAGGGGCTGAGAAGCGTGGCCTCTGCCGGGTATGCACTGGGGGTCCAGAGAGGTCTTGCCTCCCGATCCTGAAATGGCCGGCAGTTTGCGGTGGATCAGCCTGGTGGCCATGTGGCAGGTGGGTCGGAGGGTGTATTTCTGCACTCGGGCTGTCCTCACAGACACATGTGTATTGGCTCCCAGTCCGGAGGCTGGAGTCCACGGTGTCAGCAGGTTAGTTTCTCTGGGGTCTCTCTCCCTGGAGTGTGGACGGCTGTCTTCTCCCTGTGTCCTCATGTGGTCGTCCTTCTGTGCCTGTCTGTGTCCTAATCCCCTCTTCCTATAAGGACACTGGTTAGGTTTGATTAGCGCCGACCCTCATGGCCTCATTGGAACTTAATCACCTCTTTAGAGACCCCATCTCCAAATCCAGTCACCTTCTGAGGAAGCGGGGGTTAGGACTGTAATGTAAGAATTTGGGGGAACGCGATCCAGCCCATAACAGAGAGGGTGAGGCTAGAGGCTCGGAGGCTCTAAGGAGGCTGAGAGAAAACCCCATGCAGGAGATGATAAGGCCTGAGGTCAGGTCATAATGGGGAGGAGGGAAAAGGGGGAGAAGGCAAGTCAGTGGAGTTCCTTTCCCACATCCTGAGTGCCTCCTGAACCCTGTTTTGTGGGACTCAGAGAAAAGCCATCCCGGTAGCAACGGCCTCCATGTACCGAGCACTCGCAATGAACTGGCCGCTGTGCTAGGAGCCCGACCCGTGCTGTCCCATCTCTTCCCACCAGACCTGACCAGAGAGGGATTACTATCATCTCCATGTCGTCATGAGGACATGGAGGCACAGACAGGGTAAGCCACCTGCCCAAGGTCACACAGGTAGGGAAGCAGCAGAGAGAGCTGCACGCGCAGGCCTGGATCTGACCCTCTTACGTGCACTGTCCTCAGGGGGGAGAGTGTGTCAGCGCACAGTGGGCTGGTGACCACGGTTGTCGTCGCTGGGGTATGTTTGCTGCCTACCACCTCCTGTGGGCAGCACAGAGCCCGGCCCACGGTAAGTGCCAAATGAGTGTGTGTTGAGAGAGCAAAGGAAGATAAAGAATTGTATCCTTGCTTCGAAGAGGAGCAGAGCAGAGAAGGTGGGCGGCTTGACCGTGGCCATGCACACAGAGGGCAGGGCTTGGCGTGGACCTCACCCCCTGCTCGGCTCCTGTGCTCCGCTGAGCTCTCTGTTCCCTCATTCTGCAGGGAATGGAGAGGAGGTGACTTAACCAGGGTCGCAGCGCGGAGTGTGACTCTCCAGGGTCATCCGGTTAGGGAGGTGGTGGAGTGGGCCTCAAGCCAGGCATGTCAGTCCCCACAGGCGGCCACCTTGACTTTAACCGCTCACCATGCTTCCTTCTGGGAAAGGCCTCCCTGTTGCCTTGGGGCTCCTGCCAGGCCTCCAGGGCTGTGGCCCCTCCCATGGGCACATCCCACAGTGTGACCATTGTCAGCACACCCCTTGGGAGCTCAGGGACAGAACTGGCAGGTGCCCCAGAATGCTGCTGAGGGCTCGAAGGTCCACAGGCTCTTGGATTTTCCCTCCCCGGGAGGGCATTCCTGGTGCAGGGCCTCATTGACCCATCTCAGGGTTCTGGCCTGGGCCCCTCTAGCCTGATGCTGCTGCTGATGAAGGCGATGGGGGAGGGGGAGGGGTGTTTAGCACCGAGTCTGGCACATCTTGTTATTATGGCTTCTGGTACTCTCGTCCTGAGCCTTGCGGTGTGGGAGCCTGGCGTGGTGCCAAGCACCTAGGAGCTGCTCAAGAAATATTGAGCACTGGGGCGCCTGGGTGGCACAGCGGTTAAGCGTCTGCCTTTGGCTCAGGGCGTGAGCCTGGCGTTCTGGGATCGAGCCCCACATCAGGCTCCTCTGCTAGGAGCCTGCTTCTTCCTCTCCCACTCCCCCTGCTTGTGTTCCCTCTCTCGCTGGCTGTCTCTATCTCTGTCAAATAAATAAATAAAAATCTTTAAAAAAAAAAAAAAAGAAATATTGAGCACCTACGAAATGAGAAAGCAGAATATTGCACCTTCATTTTAAAGAGGAGGAAAGCAAGATGCTGAAAGAGAGGGAGCCTTGACCGGGGCTGCGCGGCACCGCAGCAGGAACGGAGGGCCGTCAGGAAGAGGACACGAGAGACTCTGGAAGCAGGAAGAAGGAAATCAAGTCAGGAGGAGGGCTCGCCCCTCCGTGGAGGTCTCCCGGACCCCTCCTCGGCTGAGCCAGGTCCCTGGGCTGGCGGCTCCTGGAACAGGGTAAAGACGCAGGTTCTTATGGGCTCTAGGGTCCCCAGATGGGCGAAGCTTCTGAGAGTGCCAGCCTCATGCCCACTGGGCCACTGGGCGCCAGGCTGCGAATCCTCCTGGGGCCCTGCTCAGTGTCAGCCTGGCTCTGCCGCGCTTATTAGGGGTGACTTGGTGACAGTAGCACCCCATGCTCAGAGCTAGATAATGAGGCCTCTTAGGGGCTGTTCAAGAAAACAGAACACAGAGCAAAAAATAATTCCGGGAATATTAGGCCAATATATCAAAGTGCAGCGGGAGCCCAGCTGGCACAGGGAGGCCGACGTGGGGCACTTTCCCCTAAGGGAAGCGAAGGATCTGGGGTTGGTGAAGCGGCGCTCGATGCGGCAAGGAGCCGCCCCACGCGGGATGTTGTGACCACAGGGGCAGCAACCAGGGGCTTTCTGGGTCCAGAGACCCCCGCTGACCCTGGGGACCGATGGCAGGAAGGGCAGGAATGGGGTGAACCCTGAGCTGCTGAAGTAAGATAGTCACGAGCAACCGAGCCTCGGCCTCCCAGTTGGCTCCCAGGTGCAGCAGGTGGGAGCTCACGATCCTGTTGGGCACGACAGGAGCCTACCCAGGAGGTGGAGGGAAGAAGGCGCCACCCCATCTTGCCTCTGCCCTCCCCAGGACCCTCCCTCTCAGCTCACCCCTGCCTCATCCTCTCCCCCATCACAAGCTTTGAGGTGTGGACACCACCTCCAGGGAGTCACCGGCCATCCCTGTCTGCCTCGGACTGGGGTTCCCAGGACGATTCCAAAGCCAGGCTAGAGGCTCTGGCTCTGCAGGGACTGTCTCCCCTCCCCCTGTCTCCCCAGAACGTACCCCCTGACCACCCCCCTCCTTGCAGCCCCCACTGATCCAGATTCCAATTCTTGGTTTTAGTGTTGGTTCAGTATTAGACCGTGGGCTTCTGGAGTGCCTTAGGCATGTAATCGTCTCCAGCACCCTGCGTGGGGCCTGGCCCAACCAGGGGCCACCTCGAAGTCTGACTGTCAGGTCTGTCTGCCTACCAGTGAATGAGTGGAGGATGGAAGGGATGAATGAGGGAGGAAGTGAAGGCCATTTCTGGCTCCATAGTTTGGAAGAGCAGGAAGTTGCATAAACTGTTCATTGATCCTTTCTTCCTCTCGGTGCCAATGCCTTGGGGATTTTCTGCTCTCAGCCTCTTGGAGTGCAGTCATGGGGTCTGGGACAGGCACCCTCAAGGCCAGAGTGGCCCTCAGGGATCCTCAGCACACTGCGTGAGGGGCCGGGGAAGCCTCTGTCCAGCCCCTGAAATCCAGCCCATTCCCAGATCCCGGGGATCAGAGGTCATCCTGCTCCAACGCCTGTTCTAAAGATGGAGACTTTGAGGCCCCTGTTGGGCCCAGGGCTGCCTGGCCTGCCCAGAGTGGCAGCATCACGGGTCTATACCCTGGTCTGTACCCTGTGCTCCCTCCCTGCTCGGGGAGGCCCTGCCCCTGGGGACAGTCAGACTCACACTCCGCAGACGGGAGCCTGTCTTGCTGCTGGTCTCAGTCCTCTCTGGCTTAGAACCCCCCTCCAAATTGTTGGCCCTGGTCGTGGTCCCCTCCCACATCTGTCTGCCTCTGTCCCCCCTCCCCATGACGTGACCCCTCTTCACACCCCAGCAGACCTCTGCAGCTCATTGTGTCCCCAGCATTGAGTCATCTTTTCAGGGAGCCTGGGGCAGCTCAGATTCACCCTTATATCTTTCCTTCCTCCTTCCCTGAGTGTTTATTGTCAACTACTACGTGCTGGACCCTGGAGGTACAGAGATCAACCCCCAGTCTGGTGAGGAGGGTACCGGTGCAGACAAATCCCAACCCATGGAGGTAGTGAGGAGGATCTGGGCAGAGGTTGGGGCCACCAGAGGCCGGCAGAGTGTGCTGGGCTCCAAGCAGGGGCCCGCTTCCCCCCATCCCCCATGCCGGCTGGCTTCTCCCCAGAGCCGGGGAAGGGCTCTTTCTGCTGAGTGACTGTCATGCATTCAGTCCGTGTGTTCTCACTGCTTCTCGCACTGAAATGACCTCCTGTGGGTAATCGCAGTAAAGTGAGCATTTATTGAGCACTTACTGTGAGTGGGCAGGAAATATTCAGGACTCTGTCTCCGGTAATGCTCATGGCTGGGCAAACTCCCCAGGAGGAGAAAGCTGGGGCCCGTGGGGGAAATATTGCCTCCCACCCCCACACCACCGAGGTTGTTCGCCCCTCAGTGGTTGAGCTGGAATAAGAGGCAGGTGTGAGGAGCAGTCTCTGTCAAGCTGCTTCTCAGGGGCTCTGCCCATCCACCAAGGGCCCAGACGAGCCCACGTCCTCTGGGCCACCCCAAACCGAAGAGACAGGTCAGAATGTGTTGAGTCTGCTGTCACTCCTTGGATGCTCTGTCCAGTCGTGGCACACTTGTTCCACTGGTGAGCACTGGGGTCCCCTCTGTGCCAGGCATGTTCCAGGGGAGACTCACCTGATTAGGGGCACTGCCTCTGCCCTCAGGTGGGCTCAGGTAGGATTCTTCTGGGATAAGCTTGGAGTTCCAAGCTGTTCTTTCCATTTATGAACAATTCTTAATCACTGCAGGTGGTGTGACTTAAGCTCTTCTAATTGACATCATTACCAACTTTAATACTTAGCCTGTGGTTGACATCCTTTTCCCTGAAGCAGCAGCCTTTGAAAGCAAGGTTTTTGAAATCAAAATGTAATTACTTATTGAATCGGGTAGGATTGCATTCAGATGCAAGAGACAGAAAACCCAACAAACAGGGGTTTATTTTTCACAACGAATGTGGAGTCCAGAATTAAGCAGTCCAGGTGCAGCTGAAGGAAGTTGTCAAAAGTGCAGCCTTGTTCTGTCTTTCTGCTCTGCCATCCATGTGACTTTCATCTTCTTGGTTGCGAGATGGCTGCTGCACCACCAGACATTGCGTCCACATCCCAGGGAGGGAGAAGCAGGATGGTCAGTGCCTATATCAGGAAAGGATAAACATTCCTATAAATCCCCAGCTGGCTTCTATTTGCATCTCAAGGGCCATAATTGTGTCTCATGTCCACTCTGGGCTGCAAAGAGGCTGGAGAATTAACTTGTCCTGAAGAAAATTAGTGCTCTGGGGGAAAGAGGGAAGAAAAGAATGGATATTGGATGGATGGCTCAAAGTGTCCTCCTTCACTTAAAGAGCAGAATTAAAAAGTGCCACTATTAGCCTAACATCTGGCATCAGAGTCCCCTGAAGGGGAAGAAAACAACCTTTGTTTTTGGAAAATACTTTGGCGATCTTCTGAGGGTGGAAGATAAGACTCAGAGAGCATGAGGTGTCTGGAAATGGCAGATAGCTTACACTAGCAGCTGATGATTTGGAAACGTGGAAGTGTGGGAATGTCGAGAAGAGAAGAAAACAGGAAGAGAGTGAAGGGAGGCAACTCGCCAGCAGATTAAAGCTACGGAAGAAAGCTGTTGACCACATACTGTTTTAAGAACAGAATTTCTGGCATCTAAATACAAGCCATTTGAGATCCTGTGATAAGCAAACCTCTGTACCTCCTGTAGTCCTTCAGGGAAGTCTGTTACATCACAAAAGCCTTGTCAGTTATCGGGAGGGCATCAGGGCAAGAGCCAGCTTTCAGATCTGGGAAGGGAAGGTGTGGGAGGAAAGATGGGGGCCAGGAGGAAGGGTGAGTCAAGCAAGAAGCTGGTCTCCAAAGGGACCTGTAATTCACAAAAATCCCGGCGAGGTCGTGGACCTCCTGAAAACGTGGAATGGGGGTGTATCAGTTACCGACCGCTGCGTAACACGCCATCTCCAAACGAGATAACTCCAAACAACAAAAATCATTCATTTTGCAGCTTTTCTATCCACCTTGGAGGTGACATTATTTTCATCTTCAGCAGAGACAGGGTGACAGGTTGGGGCTGAGCATGGGACTGGCTTTCTGGATTCTCTCCAGGCGGGTGTTTGTAATCTCATTCTCTCTCTCTCTCTCTGCAGGATTATGAAGTCACCCTGAATTCCTGGAACATCAGAGCCTCCAATATCCAAACATGAGAACAAAAACAAGTTCTGGATATATATAAATGCATTTTTAATTATCTGCACCACTGCTCCCTCCCTTTAGTGTGGAAATCAAGAGTCGAGTGTACAGTATTTACAATAATAATCGCAGGTATGACACTTTTTTTACTTTGACGACAACTCCCTGTTTATTTCTGCATTTGAGAGGGCTTGGGCTAATTCGGGTAGCCTCTGCATTTTTTGGACAGATAAGTGGAAATTCACGGCAGAAGGCTTGCTGGAGGTGGGGTAGGGAAGAGGCGGAGACAGGCTTTGAATGTGGGTCACCTGAGAGTGTTCCCTATGAAGGGGAGGAGCAGTCTTTCCAGGACTAGAACCAAGGGTCAGGGGGTGGGTGGGGATAGCACTAGCCTTGCACTCAGCAGCCCCAGCCACCTTCTCAACTGGGATACAGGCCTCAAACGGGAGGAGTGCCAGGAAAGCCTGAGCAAGATTTGACTAGTAGGCGGAGGTCAGGGAAGGCTCCCTGGAGGTGGTGATTGCTGGGACATTAGGAGGATGAGCAAGAGTTGACAGGGCAGAATGGTAGGATGAGTGTCCTGGGTAGAGGGGACAGCCTGGCCAGGTAGAGGAACGGAGAGGTAGCCCATAAGGGTGGAGAAGAGCCAGGTAGAGTGGGATTCAAGAGGCAGCTGGGGAGGTGGGAGATAGGCAGGGGCAAATTTCATCCTCTGCCCTGCGAAATGCTGTCTCCATTTTCAGAGCAAGGGGAAGCCAGTGGGATTGACATGCTCTGGTGTATTTTGTGCCTTGATGTAACTGTTCTGGCTACAGAATGAAGGACATGCTGGAGGAGCCAGCCTTGAGGAGCTGGGATGGGAAGTTCTGGGAGGGGTCCACGCAAGAGAAGGTGACCCACCAAGGAAGGGAGATGAAGATGGTGTATGGAGAGATGAGGACTTCAAGAGCTTCTAAGGAGGTAAAACAGACAGAACTTGGTTGTGTACTTGTCTGGGCAGGAGGCTAGGGGAGAGGGATGAGGGTGACTTGTCAGGTTCCTGCCTGAGCAACGGAAGGGTGCTGTCAATCCTTGAGGCAGGAAACTCAGGGAGAGGACTTGGATGGGGGATGGAGGAGACTGCTGGGAGTGCCATCTTGCAAACACTTAGTTTGAAGTGTCTTTGAGACACCTAAGTACCTAAGAACTTCTGAAAGAGTCTAGGCTCCAAGGAGATGTTGTGGCTGGAGATGTAAACCTCAGAGAGGGAGAATTGGACAAGATAGAGTGTTTTGCACAATGCTCATCACCTAGGAGGGCTTCAAAAGAGAGTAACCCCCTCCTTCTTAAGAGTAAGAACTTCCAGGAGCCCAGAGAAAGTTACATCGCTGGCCAGGGGGTGGCTTATCTGGGCCTTGGAGACAAGCAGGACTGCTGTCAGGGGTGGGGAACTGGGAGGACCACTGGTGAGGGTGGAGACTCAACTAAGCTGGCTCAGGTATGACCCAACTGGAGCTCAAGGGGAAAGAGATGCCCAAGGGCTTGGTTTGCAGGGCTCAGGAGGATGAATGTCCACCCATCCCCTCTCCCTGTCCTTCCCACTCAGGATGGGTGGCCTGGGGCAGGACCAACCTAGATCAGGCTTTTCAGCAACATCAGGACCTGATTTTTGGATTGTCATTATCCAGCTAAAGATATGGGGATTATGCTCGGGCCAGATCAGGTTGAGTTTGGGCTTCCCCCTGCACCCCCTAAGATCTTGGCCAAATCCAATGCATGCTTGTTGACTACCTCTCAGGACCACTCAGAAACACTATGCTACTGCTGCTTTGCTGCTCTTCCTCCTCCACCTTCTCCTCTTCCTCTTCCTCCTCTTTCCCCTCCTTATCCTCCCCCACCTTCTTTTTCCTCTTTCTCTGAGCAACTGTTTTGTTTCTCCGTCATGAGCCTGGAAAACTAGTGGATGAATACATTTGTCCTTCTTGCTTTGGTCACCAGGCAGCTCAATTCTAGGAAGCAACCCAACTCAAGCAGACTATATGGGATGGGACATTTTATAACTTAATAAAACTCCTTTTTAAATTATATGTCCTACTCCCACTTTTCCTTTGTCCTGACTCCACATCTATTTATTGTATCTGGTTACATGTATTTTGAGAACAGCCTCAAGCCTTTTTTTTTCTCTCCTAATTTGCTGGGGTAAGTTTTATAGAGCCTGGGACTAGGGTTAAGGCTGGGATTGGCACCGGGGCTGACTGAGTCTTGGGGGATCGGGTCTGGGGACCCAGCTGTCAGCCAGGATTTGGAGAGAGCTGACCATGCTTTCACCCTGGCTGCATGACTGGGCTGCTGCTACTCTGTGCAAGTTATCTCAGTGAACAAATGCTCTCTCTGCTGATCTTGCCCATCTCACCATGATGGGCTGGCCCTGCTATGGGGACCTGGGCCTTTGCACATGCTGCTTGTAGCAGGGAGCACTCCACAGCATGGTGCAGAGGCAGAGAGCCCAGAAGCCAGAACAAGATCCTGACTCTGTCATCTACTATCTCCTGTGATTGTGGGCAAGTTCTTTAACTTCTTTGTGCCCCAGTTTCCTCTCTAGAAAATGGGGTTGGCGGGTGTACCTGCCTGATTGGGTTGTTTTTGAGTCCTGGTGAGTGACCTTTAGTAGTATTTAGAAAAGTACCTGCCACTGTGTTTGCTACTCTCATTATTATCCCTCCCACCACCTGGCTGGTCTCTGACCTTCTGCAGGTGCTCAGCGTCTCCCTGAAGCCTTCCCTGATCACCTCTTCCCCAAAGCCAGGTAAGAGAACTCCCTTCATGCTTCTGCAGCCAGTCTTACAAGCATCTGCCTTTGTTGGCTGTTTCTGTGTCCTGCTGTAGACCTTGAGCCCTTTGGGGGCTGAGTTTGAGTCTCTGTGTGTGTCAGGTGTGCAGCCCAGACCTTGATGTTACAAGATACTAGGAAGGGATAGAGGATCTTGCAGCATGGTCTGGGGATGCAGGACAGCAACAACATTAAAGAAGCAATACTGCCAAGAGCCAAGGGTACCACAGCACCACTCAGGCTCATACCATCATACTCATAGCCCCCTGGAGGTGCAGAATGGAGTGTCTCTCCTCTGAGGGGGTGGGTGGGGGGCAAGAGTATGACAATGCTGCCAGCTGCTCCTCTTGGTGGAAATACTTCCCAATCCAATTTAATCTGGATATCCTCCAGGTGAGCAAGTGACATCTGCCATATGGAGACCATGGGCAGGAAAGATGTTTTGAATCTAGGCTAGAGAGACAGTGAGCAGTAGTGAGAGCTTGGGCTCCAGAGCCTGGGGCTGGCATTCAAGTCTGTAACCCTCCCATGCCTCAGTTTCTTCAACTGAAGAATGGAGTTCATAATAGTACCTCTCTGTTAGGATTTTCATGAGTTAATATTTGTAAAGCTCTGGCATAGTGCCAGGTGCATGGTAATCATTCAATAAACGATAGCTATTGTTATCATTCCATATATTTTTAAGATTTATTTATTTATTTTAGAGAGAAAGAGACAGAGTAGAGGGGCAGAGGGAGAGAGGGAGAATCTCAAGCAGACTCCCTGCTGAGCATGGAGCCTGACATGGGGCTTAATCCCAGGACCCTGAGATCATGGCTTGAGCTGAAACTGAGAGTTGGAAGTTTAACTAAGTGAGCCACTCAGGTGCCCCATCATTCTATATTTTTTCATGGTGGCCTCCGGAAGGAATCAGAGCTCTGAATGACAAGGACTCCTTTGGCCCTTTCTCCCCAGCAGGGAGATCCATGCCATTTGCTGTAATGCCATGTGGAAAAGCATCCGATGAGCACAAGGTACATCCGCCACCCCCTCCTCAGCGCCGTCTCATGCTGTCTTCATGCCATTGTCATCTGTTCTCACCCACTGAATGCCGATGTGTCCCGAGCCTATTATGTGCTATCTTATTAAGTCTTCATGACCACTTCACAATGACAAAAGTGAAGTGTAGAGAGGTGAAGTGACTTGCCCGGGGTCACACAGCTTGAAAATGGTGGCATTCAAAGACCATTTGGTCTGGCTCCAAAGCCCACACTGTTTCCACCAGGCCATGCTGGTTCATAGCCTGCTATGGCCTGTGATACACAGCAGGCACTTGGAGAAGAATAGATGTGTGGTGAACGAACGGATTTACTGTGTTAGACACCGAGAATAGAAAGGGAGAGAGGATGTGGATCAGTGTCTCACAGTCCAGCAGGTTTGAATGTATTGGCCATTCAGATGCTCCCAGAGTCTGGAGACGGCGCACTGTCGCGGTTGCTCGCCTCAAAGCTATCACTGTCTCTTTTCTTTGATAGCAGAACTTCCCTGCTTGTCTAGTTCTGGCCAGTGAGATGGAAAGGGAAAGCTGAAAGCTGCTGGGGGAGGGAGCTTCCTCTTTGACAAGAGAAGAACAAGCCAGGGAAAAGCTCTGCTTCCTACCTGTCCCCACGTGCTGCCTCTAGCACGGTCATGGGGGTGGGGATGGGCGTGTGCCTGAGCTGTATCTGCCACCTTGTGATCCCTAGAGCAAGGTCAAAAAATTGCAGAGGCTCCCTGTGCCCTGATCATCAGTAAACCCCTGACCCAATCCCCCAGCACCTCACCTCCTGACTTTGGAGGAAATGTGAGAACTCATGAGAAATACACCTCTGTGGGTTTCGGCCACTGTTAGTTGGGTGTTCTGTTACTTGCAGCCAAAAGTATTCCCAACAGATACAGAAGCCACATGGAAGTGGGAAGAGCAGGGAATCTGCATGCTCAATTCTGTCATGTAGCCAGCATTTGGATCAGTTAATTAAGTGATGTGCATGTCAGTTTTGTGGTATGTAAAATTCGGCTTGCAGGGAGGCTGCAGTGATACCAGCACCAGTGCCCCTTGCTACACACAGGAGAAGTGCCCTCTGGTTGTGCTCTGATGAGTACTTCCTATGGACAGAGGGCCCCTCAAGTGTTTAAGGTGAGGCATGTAAAGGGGCTCTTAAAAAAGAGAGACTCATGAGCACCAGAGGTGGGAGTGTCCCTCCCCCCCCTCCCCAGGGCAGTTCTGGGTCAGGAGAATCATTAGCCAGAGGGGCACAGGTGGCATGGCTGCACTGGAGCTTAGAGGAGTCAAGGGCTTGGGTGGGAAGACAAAGTCAAAAGTCAAGTTAGGAGAAATGTTAGAAAAGCAGAACTGAAAGGATTTGGAGGACAGTCAAAAAGGTCAGAAGCAGGGGCGCCTGGGTGGCACAGCGGTTAAGCGTCTGCCTTTGGCTCAGGGCGTGATCCCGGAGTTGTGGAATCGAGCCCCACATCAGGCTCCTCTGCTGTGAGCCTGCTTCTTCCTCTCCCACTCCCCCTGCTTGTGTTCCCTCTCTTGCTGGCTGTCTCTATCTCTGTCGAATAAATAAATAAATAAAATCTTTAAAAAAAAAAAAAAGATCAGAAGCAGAGCAGGGTAAGGTTGGAAGACAGGAACAGGCAGTGGTTCTGAGTGTGGGCTCAGCACCAGCAGTCGCAGCATCACCTGAGGAGTTGCTAGGAGTGCAGGTTCTCTGGCCCCGCCCCAGTCCTACTGAGTCATGAACCCCAAAGGTGGGTCCTGCAATCTGTTTTTTTAACAAGCTCTCCAGGTGATTCTGATGCAGGCTGAAGTTTGAGACCAACTAGGTTGGTTCATGACTTGGGCTGTGATCCATAGGTAGGTCCCCACATGTACCCCTGGGCAAGTACCTGGCCTCTGCTGGGGGGAAAGCAGGGAGAGACTTATGGAAGTCATAGCAGGATGTCTGTGGAGGGTATTAAGTTATTTTATAGAATGGGAGCACAGGAAGCCCTGCTTTCTTTCTGTTGTGTAGGAAGTTGAGCCAGGGTTTTGGGATAGAATGCAAAGCAGTGAACGCTGATCCAACTTTCTAAGAAAGAATAGGAAAAAAGAATATGTGTGTGTGTGTGTGTGTGTGTGTGTGTGTGTGTGTAGAGGTAGCTGGAGAGATCCGCTGACATCGTGCCACAGCTTGAGGCAGCCCCTAATTAGGATCCATTTCTCTTTCTCCCCAGCTGCTGGCTCAGCTCAGTGGAAGTGACACACTGACAAGCAGCCAGTGTCCGGACCGTGTCCCCCTCTGCTTGAGGCACGGGCTCTACATGGGGCATCGATGCCAGCTGGGCAGGCTGCCCACTGATGGATGAAGCTGTAAGGAACATCCTGATTGGGGGCCAGCTCCCTGCCCCCTGCCTGGCTCTGGAGTTCAGGAATGGCTGTGTCTCTGTTCTGGCATGGGGAGCTCTCCCGGGAACTCATTTAGCAGCCATGTGCTTGGAAGAGAGCAAGCTCCTAAATCTAACTGTTCTGGATGCCAGTTCCCGAGTGGGGAGGTCCCATTGGAGGGATAAGGAAGCAGCTCCATTTAGGCTGCAAACGGCTCCAATTAGCTTCCTTCTCTTTGTCTTCATTTATATTGCATAAGGTACAGGAGGCAGAGAGGAGTATGGAGGGTGGGCAGAGGCACTTCTCTGGTTGCTGGGCCTCTGCTCCTTCCCCACCTTCCCTCTGTCCTTATCTTTCCATGAGGATTATCTGTGTTCACTCCAATCCTGGCTCCCCAACATCTTTCTCACCTCCCCCAGCTCTCTATCACCATGGAGACTGCATCAGTACCCACCCCAGTGACTGTTGTGATGCCTCCTGCATGGTCTCCTTGTGTCTCCTCCCCCGGGGCTGACTTCTCCATTAGGCACATTAGGCATAGTGCCTAAAGCTCAGAATACTTTTAGGGGGCCCATGAAGATACTTTAATTTCTTTCAAAATTCAGAAGAAAAATGAAAAATTTACATTAAAGAAAATGTTTTCATATGTAATATGAAATAGAATTTTTAATATTTTTTTATGGAGGAAGGAGCTCATGAAGGTGAGTGTGCCTAAGGCCCATGAAGTCATCACGTGGCCCTGCCTCCTTCCCCCAATCCATCTTTTACTTGAGGTTAGGCTTTAAAAAGCCAAGCCTGGCCATGTCCCTTTGCTGCTTATAGGGTGATGAAAATAGAATGACCCAAGGTGATCCTGGCTATAGATTCTGGGCTGGATGAACAGTAAATCTGAGGGGACTGAATACCTCACACCCAACTCTACCCAGTGGGGGCCTGCATCCAAGCTAGGCTTCCCATGAGACTAGGGACTTTCTCCTCCTTGACAGAGGGACTGAAACACCCCCAGGGCACTGAGGTGTGTCCAAGTCACTGGACCGTTGGCATTCCCAGGAGACTCCTACACACTGCTGCCTGCCCCCAATATCTGGTTACCAAGTGGTCAGTTGTATCCCTCACCGATATGGCTGTTCTGAACCTGGCATTTCAAGAAAGGAGAGTGACAAGAGGGAAGGTCCCTCCACTGGAATGGCAGACCCACCTTAGCCCATTCCAAGTGGTATGGAATTTGTTCTTAAATTTGGTGCATGGAAGGCAGAGGCTGAAAGGCCCTGCCTTGAAGGCACTTTAACCCTGAATCCCCAGTCTGAGACCCTTAGCTTGTTTCGCCAGTGTCTCTACGTACTGGACCCGGTGTCTCCTTCTTCCCACCCCCCAGCCCCCCATTTTTCTTATCATACCTGAATATGCAGGCTCCTCTAGGTTCCTGAACTCTTGTCCTTGTCTGGAATGTCCTTCCTCCACCTTTGTCTCTGATCCACACAGGGGAACTTGTATTCATCCATCAAAACCCCATTAAAGTATTGCTTCATCATGGAAGGCTTTCTGGAGTCTCATCATAACCCTTACTCCAAGATATATAAAAGAGAAGGAGTTTAGGAGAAATAGATTAATTTTAGCTTTTCATCCTCCCCACTTCCCCACCTTGAGAAAGGACGGGCCAGTATATTTGTTTATTATTAGAAAGGAAAGATAGGAGGGAGGCAGGGAAGAGACTCCCACTTACCTACCTCTCCAAATTCATGACTGTCAATGTTTGCCCTATTTGATTTGCATCCTTTTGCAAAATAAGAACATTTAAACATGACTAATAAAGCTGAGTTCCTTTGTCCTCTCCTCACCCCAGTTTGCTTCCTTATTACTCAGAGGCAGTCATGATCAGGAATTTGTTTTAGTCCTTGCTGTCCATGTTTTACGTTCTTACTCTGTGCGTTTGTACTTAACAAATGATATGTAGTGATTTTTGTCTGTTTAAGCATTTTGCATAAATGATACATTGTATTTAACGTTCTGAAGTTCCCTTGATTCACCCAGTACCATGTGTGAGAGCTCTATCTATGCCAATACAGGTCTAGTTAATTCATTTTAGCAGTCCATCATATGTATATTACACATTAAAAAAATGCTTCCCTATTGAAGATCATTCGGGTTGTTTCCTTTGGTTTGCAATTACAATCAATGCTGTGCATGGGTTTTGCTAGGTCAAAATATACCTAGTGTACAAGTGCTGGGTCATAGATGAGCTGCATGTTTCCTGGGGTGATTGTCCCCATCACAGTCCCAATAGCATGAGAAATCCTGCCTGGACAAGAACAGTGGGACTCGATTTTTCGCAGCCAATGTGATCTTTATGCAATAGAACTCAGTTTTTTTGTTTTAAGTGTTATTTTCCAGATGAGTAACGAAGTTGCATTTTTAACAAATATGTGTCAGTCTAGAGTTTTCTTCTGTATTTCCTTCTTGTATTTCTTTTGTATCTTCTTTTATTCCGTTTTTTTTTAAAGATTTTATTTATTTATTTGACAGAGAGAGAGTGAGACAGCCAGCGAGAGAGGGAGCACAAGCAGGGGGAGTGGGAGAGGGAGAAGCAGGCTCCCAGTAGAGGAGCCTGATGTGGGGCTCAATCCCAGAACGCCGGGATCACGCCCTGAGCCGAAGGCAGACATTAAGGACTGAGCCACCCAGGTGCCCCCTTTTATTCCGTTTTTAAGATGAGGTTGTTTGCCTTTTTATTTTTGAGTTACAGGAGTATCGTGTGTTCTGAATATTATTTCCATACTGTTGTGACTACCTTTTCCAAATGTGTTGCTTGTTCTTTAACTTTGTTTCGTGATGGTTTTAGCATACAGAAATTTGAGTATCTGATGTAGTCAAATATAAATATTTTCTATTGCAATTTGTATCTTTTGGTATTTGTTTAGGAAACCTTTCCCTAACTGTATCATGAAGATATCCAACTATATTTCCTTATAATAGTTTTAAACTTTTGTTTTTGATCCACCTAGTATTAATGTTTATGTATGGAATGGGGCAGGAATCCATAAAAAATATCCCCTGTAGAGGTACCAGTTTCCTAACACCATTTGTTGAATAATCCCCCTTTCCCACTTATGCCTACAGCCAGCCCTGACATATACCGATTCTTCTTAAATACACGGAACTACTTCTGAGCTCTCTGGTCTGTTCCACTGGTAGATTTGTCTATCCTGCAGTCCTCTCCCCCTATTTTAAATTCACATGGCTTTACGGTTGGCCTTTATATCTAGTTGGGAAAGCTCCTTCTCCATGTTCTTTTGTCTTGGCTTCTCTTTGCCCTCAGCCATCAGATTAATGTTAGACTCAGTTTGTCAAGCTCTGTGAAAAGCTCCATTGGGATTTGGGTTGGAATTGCAATGAATTTATTGATTAACTTTGGGGAGAACTGACATCTGTACAGTACTGAACCTTCCCATGCATGACCATGTTATATTTCTTCATTTTTTTCAGGTTTTTTCTGATGTCCTTCAGTAACTTTTTATAATTTTCTCCATAAAGGTCTCTCACATCTTTTGTTAGATTTATTCTCAAGTAACAGAGTTTTTCCTGCTTTTATGACTGAGAACTTTCTTTCAGTTATATTTTCTAATTGACCATTGTGGGCTTATAAGAATGCTATGGGGTTTGTATCCAGAAACTTCTGCTGACTATTCTGCTGGTTCTAATTGTTTGTAGATTATCTTGGATTTTTTCTTGCTTTATATTGCTAGCTAGGATCTCTAGTACATTGCTGCTTAAACAGGTATAACAAGCATATGTATTTTATTTTTCACTTTAGTTATAATATCTTTATAATTTTGCCATTACATATGATGTTTACTTTAGGGAAAATGTCATAGACCATAAGTAGATCCATTTTATCAAGTTAAGAAATTTTCCCATTTCTAGCTTATTTTTAAGGAAGTTGTATTGTGATAAAATTCATATACTTAAAACCCACCATTTTATTCAATTTTTAAAATAACTTTCTTTTTAAAAAATGTTTATTTATTTACTTTTTAGTGATCTCTATGCCCAACGTGGAGCTCGAACCCATGTCCCCGAGATTAAGAGTCACACGCTCCTCTGACTGAGCCAGCCAGACGCCCCTAAAATCCACCATTTTAAGTAGGACAATTCAGTGGTTTTTTTAATACACCCACAGAGTTGTATAACCATCACCACTATCTAATCTTAGAACATTTTCATTACTCCCAAAAGAAATTCTATACATCTCCTCTCTCCAACCCCTGGCAACCACTAATTTATTATCTGACTTACAGAGTTCTTGCTTCTGGACTTCCTGTAAATGGAATCATATGAGGTGTGTGGTCTTTTGTGCCTGCCTTCTTTCATTTACCATTACGTTTTTAAGTTTTGTCCATGCTGTGGCATCTGTCAGTACTTCATTCCTTATCTCTGAGTCATATTGCATCACACAGATGTATCACTTTTGGTTTATCCATTCACCTGTTGATGGACATTGGGTTGTATCCACGTTCTGGCTGTTGTGAATAGTGTTGCCATGAACATTTGTGTGTAAGCGTTCATGTAAACATATATTTTCTCTATTAACTTTCTGAGGAACTGCTGAACTGTTTTCCAAAATGACCACACCATTTTACACTCCCACCAGCAGTGCATGAGGGCTCCAATGTCTCCACATCCTTGCCGATACTTGTTACTGTCTTTTTAAGAAAAATTCCAGCTCTCCTAGTGGGTGGGAGGTGGTATCTCATTGTAGTTTTGATTTGCATTTTCCTGATGACCAGTGATGTTGGACGTCTTTTTGTGTGCTTTTTGGCCACATCTCTGTTTGGGAGAAATGTCTATTCAAATCCTTTTCCTAATAAAAAACATTGGTTGTCTTTTTATTTTTGAGTAGTAAGTGTTTGTGTAGTTTGGATGTAAGTCTGTTGTTAGACATATGACTTGAGAATATTATTTCCTATTCTGAGGATTATCTTTTTACTTTATTGATGGTGTCCTTTGATGCACAAAAGTTTTAATTTTGATAACGTTCTTTTATCTATTTTTTTCTTGTGCTTTAGGCGTAACATGTAAGAAACCATTGCCTAATCCAAGGTCATGAAGTTTGACACATGTTTCCTCCCAAGAGTTGCATAGATTCAGCTTTTAAATTTGGGTCTTTGATTAATTTTGAGTTAATTTTGTATATGGTGTGAGTCCAAATTCATTTTCTTTTTTTTTTTTTTTTTGTATGTGGATGCCCAGTTATCCAAGAACCATTTGTTGAAAAGAATGTTACTCCCCTTTGAATTGCCCTGGCATCCTCATCAAAAATCAATTGACTACACATATTTATTTCTGGGCTCTCTATTCTATTCTATTCTATTCTATTCTATTCTATTCTATTCTATTCTATTCATCTATACATCTATTCTTATGCCAACACCACCCTGTCTTGATGACTGTAGCTTTGTAGTAAATGTTGAAATTGGAAAGTGTGTCTTCCAATTTTGTTCTTTATCAAGATTGCTTTGTTATTTTTTTTAAAAGATTTTATATTTTATTTCTAAGTAATCTCTACACACAATGGGGGGCTCAAGCTCACAGTCCCAAGATCAAGAGTTGCACGCTCCACTGACTGAAGTAGCCAGGTGCTCCTAGTATCCTTTTATTTTAGCCTGAAGCACTCTCTTTAGTATTTCTTTGGTCTGCTACTGACAAATGCTCTCAGTTTTAATTTATTTAGGATTTCTCTTTCATTTTTTTTTGAAAAATAGTTTTTCTGGATAGAAAATTCTTGGTTGACAGCCTTTTCCTGTCAGCATTTTGGATATGTCATCCCACTGTCTTCTGGCCTCCATGGTTTCTGATGAGAAATCAACTGTTAATCTTGTTGAGTCTCCCTTGTCTGTGAAGGGTCCCCTATCTCTTGCTGCTTTCAAGATTTTTAGTCTTTGTCTTTTGATAGCTTGACCATGCTGTGTGTCTAGGTGTGGATCTTTGAGTTTATCCTGCTTGCAATTGCTGAGCTTCTTAGATGTGTAGATTAAATTAAATGTGTAGATTAAAACTGGGGTTTTAATTTTTTGAAATTAAATTTGGGAAGTTTTCTACCATTTTTGGGGTAACTATTCTTCCTGTTCCTTTCTTTCTCCCCTCTTTTTGGACTCCCATTATCCATATGCTGGTGTCTCATAGGTCTCTGACACTCTGTTTCTTTATCTTCATCCCTTTTCCTATTCTGTTCCACAAACAGGATATATTCAATTAACCGATCTTCAGGTTTGCAGATTCTTTCTTCTGTCACTGCAGATCTGCTACTGAGCCCTCAATTAAATTCTTCCTTTCAGTTATAATTCTCAAGTCCAGAATTTCTACTTAGTTCTGTCTTATAATTTCTATCTCTTTTTTGATATTTTGCGTTTCATGAAACAATTCTCACACTTTAATTTTTTAGACATGATTTTACTTAATTATTTGAACATATTTAAGAGCTGATTTAAAGGTCTTATTTTTTATTTGTATTTTTTAGCAAGTCTAACATCTAGATATCATCAGGAAAATCTTCTATTGATTTTTTCCCCCTGTGTATGGGCCATACCTCTCTGTCTCTTTGTATGTTTTGAAGTTGTTCATTGAATATTGGGCATTTTTAATAATAAAATGTGGCAACTCTGGAACTCAGACTCTCCCTCCTCCCCAGAGCCTATTGTTGTTGTCCCCCACTTCCACCCTCAGTATTTGTTTAGCAACTTTTGTGGGCTAATGATGTAAAATGTTCCCTGTCATATGTAGCCACTGAAGTCTGCTTGTTCTGCCTCATGGTAAGATATATTTTTTTAACTTTTTGGACAGATATTTTCTTAAATGCCTTGAACCAATAAGTCATCTACCTTTTGCCAAGGGACTCAGTATGTGCATTCAGTACTCTGACAGTCTCCCATTCTGCTTTAGCCTTCATTTCCTGCTTGTATAGGGTCTCAAGGTCATCCAAAGGTGAGATATTAGGATCTTCTCTGGCTTTTTTTGGGGCATGTGCATAGCATGCTCATGTGTGTGGTCTTCTAGATTCCCAGGAATGTGTTGTAGGTTTTCAAACCCCCTTGTGGGCATCACATTCCTCAGATTTTCCTTCTAAGATTTTTGGCCAGGCTCTTATTTGCTCCAATTGGTGTCACCACCTCAGGCAGCTGTGATGTTGAACGATTGCCACTAATTTGTTTTGCTTTTTTGTATTTTTTTTTTTTGACAAATTCTCTGGCTTGGGGCTTTTTCCACTGAACAGGCTCTGAGTCAGATCAAATAATGACAAGCCTTGCAAATAGGGCTTTTCCAGGGAGCTGCCAAAAGTCAAATAGTGACACTTCTCTGGGGATGAAGCTGTTTGAGGAGCTCCAAACCCAATCTGTCCCCTTCAGTGGCTGTTTTTCACAGCTTCTATGGTTTTGTGGCTGTTGGTTTTCAAGGACATGGAGCTTGGAAGAAAAGAATGAGAATGGAGAAAGTTAAAATAACACAAACCTCTATTTTCTTGACAAATGCTCTTTGGATAATTATTAGCCATTGGTTACTTTACAGTTCTGAAAAAGTTGATCAAGATGAATTTTGCCAGTGTTCTCATTGCTTTTATGGAGAGGTAGATCCTCAGAGGTCAGAACTATGGCTATCTAAAAAAAATCATGACTGAAGTATAAAGTTTTTAAAGTTATTGTCTGCATATCTTGAAATAAGAAAAATAATTATTCTTTTTAAACAGTTACTGTGATAGATCACTTGATAGATTTCTGATGTTTAAGTGCCCGGCTGAGTTCCTAGGGTGAGTTACTTAACTTCTCTGTATTTTAATTTCCTCATTTTCAAAATTGAGAATATCAGTGTATACTCTCATTGATTCTAAGTATTAGAAAGGAATTTAGAACAGTGTCTGGCATATAGTGAACCTTCAATGAAGATCAGCTTTTATTATTTTCTCTACATTCCAGGGATAAGGCTTACTTAGTCATGGTATATTGCTATTTTAAAAATACTGCTAGATTACACTTGGCAATGTTTTATTTAGAATTTTTGTATCCATGATCATAAATGTGAGATTGATTTAAAATTTCTACCTTTTACTGTCCTTGTCCATTTTTGATGTCAGGGTTATTCTGGCCTCAGAAAACCCAGTTGGGTGCATTATATTCCTAATACCCCATTATGGGGAAGTTAGTACAGGAGAGGGTATGGATGGACCTTAGAGGAGGTAGGATTGGCCTAGCAGAAGACTTGGAAAACTTTCTCAGGGCTGGGAATGGCACAGAGGTCATTGTGGAATCCCACAAATTGAGTAGCAGAACCCTAAGCTCTTGTAGTCACCCCAGCAAGATGGAAGACATGTAGAGAATAACTGCATGGATGAAGCATCAGTCTTACCTGTTTCATCAAAGCCACCATATCCAAGTTTGGCTTGGAAACAGTGCCACCACCTGACTTCAAAGGACACTATGGGCTTGGACAGGAGTATGTGTCTGCAATTGGTTGCCTTCCCTAATGTTCTGGGTTGTTAAGACCCTGGGACCTTGACTCAATCTTTGGGGACAAATAGGGGAGTCCCAGTAGTGGTTGACATTGTATTTCCTGCTTACCCAGCAGGGTTGAGACTTGAAAAAGCTTGTCTGGTTTATAAAGACATAAGAACTGTAGCATGTCATACAACCCATGACATGGAGTCAACTTCATTCCCACTGCCTCTGCTCTATGCCTCCCCCAGCTTATCTTCAGTCTCTTTGTGTTCCTCTTTAGACTGTGAACTCTGTGGGAGCTGGAGCCTGGCTTTATTCATCTCCATGCCTGCAGCTCTTAGCATGGGGCCTGGCACTGAACAGGTTCTCTCTTGGCCCTTGGTGGAACTGAATGAAGATGGAGATGAAAGTTCCCTCAATGAGTTGAAAGCATATTTCTGAGTGAGGCTTCCAGGAAAAGAATTATTTCGATTTGAAGAAATTGTCTATGGAGTGGATGCTATAAATGTGCTTGTCCAACATCTATTCTGACCTCTTTCTAGTATGTCTTCCTGTACTATGGAGGTTGGAAAAATAAAAATTAACTTCCCAGCTTCTTTGGCAGCCTGCATTTCAGACATCCTCTAGGTTCCATCAGTCAAAGATCCCCTGCACCAGATTTGGAACTGAGCTGATAATGAAAACAGGTAGGGCACAAGGCATCCTCGTTTTGCTGGCATGGGTCATGAAGAGACAGTGTACTTAAGCAGCTTCCCAAATTGTTGGTGTCTTTGGCAAAGTGAGAGGCACTTTCTGATCACAGCAAAGACAGAAGGATTCTGGACACTGGAGATTTTCCCTCTGAGCTCAGCTCAAAGCCTGTTTCTCTTGCTCTTCCAATGGCCCATAAACCTCCTAATACTTGATGGTAGATCCCCTTCTGCCTAATTTCTGCCTACTCTCTGTAACTGAATCCTAATAGGTTGTAGACTAAGATTTTCAAAAAACCAGAAATCTATGGTTGATGATCCACCCTGGTTTTATTTGAAGGCAGTGAGACTCCAGTTGGCAGACCGGGTAGGATCTAGCATGAATGCTCTATTAAAGGCAAGTCTTGGCAGGCCAGTCATCTTCTCTGATAATCTACTAATGCAAGAACAAAAATGTAAGCGCTGTGGGGTGTGTTGGTATTTCTAACTGTCCCTTAGAGTTTAAAGAAAGAAAACAATGAACTCAGGGTTTTGCATTCTTGTCCTCCCTGTAAGAGGACCAGGGAATTTCTATGGCTTCCTTAAAGGTTATTTTTCTTCTCTGTTGTTTATGGGTCTAACAGCTGAAAATCAGTTACATTACTTGAAACTACAGGTTGCTGAACTATAATACAGGTTGAATTAATGGCCTCAATAGGTCTCTTAAGTGAGAGCTTGGGCATGCTTTAGAAGAATGGGACTCTGACTCTTGGAATTGAGATTTTTGGTGTTTTTTAATGACTTAAGTACCATCAATCCTGAAATTTGCTGAGCATCCCCTGTCAGCGAATCCTGCCTTGTTTGGAAATCCTGTCATGACCTCCACCTTACAATAGGAAGCCAGGTTTCCTTCTGAACACTTCCACCACACCACTGCCTTTAGAGCTGTGACTAAAGTCAGATCCAAGCATCTCATGCATCTAAAGAATGGTAAGTTTTTGCTAATTAACGTTAGCAGAAAGTGAGAGATGGGTGTGCAAGGACTCTGAAGGCATTAAACCAGGTAGGGAAAAATGTAATTTTAAACCACATTTCTGATTTAATCCTGGATAGATGCATCAGGGTGAACTTACCAGAGAATCTGGATTCAGTGTGTTAGCTTGGGGAGCTGGAAGTTCTTACTCTTTGCTTGTATGGTCAATGTTCTTTCAAGATGGCCACCACGACTACCATTCCTCACATTCACACTCCTGTATAATCTCATCCCATACCAGATTGGGGTCAGCCCAGTGACTCACTTTAGCCAGTAGAATGGAGCAGAAGTGAAGTCCAGGAAGCTTCCATTTTGTATTCTTGTGAGCCCCAAGCAGCCTTGTAAGATGTCCAACTCACCTGCTGGAGAAAGAAGTCATGCTGAGGATCATGAGACACCACACGTGTGCATGAAGAGGACAGCTTGGATGTTACAACCCACCCTGTTGGGGTTTTTTGGTTATCTACTGCCTCTGCCTAATCCTGAGACTTCTTTCCCAAGAGCTACAATTTGGAGGTCTGGGTTTGGTTTGATGGAGGAATGAAGTATGTCCTTACACAAAATGTGCCGTTGCTCAGACCCTGCAGATAAAAGCTGTGGATGGGCTGGATTCTGCAGGCTGGACAGAGGGATTCAGAACTCTATGTGCCCACCAGAGTCTACCTGTCTATGTAGTCCGTACCCACACAAAGTCCAGGAAATCAGGACAGCAGTTTCTCCTCTCCTTCTGGGAAGCTGTGCTCTGAATGTTAGTCTCAATTATCCACCGTGGTGCAGGGGGGCTTTGGAGACAAAGGCACGAGGAACACATGCCACTCAAGTGCCTGGTGGGGATTATCAGATCATCTGCATGGACAGCAGAGGCAGGAAGCTGGAGCTTCCTTTCTCATCACATCTGTTCTGAGATGGTGCAGAGAATATAGAAGGGATGTGGGCTTGGGGAGAAAAGAGATGGGGGTTTGGTTCTAGTTTTGCCCCTTTCTAGCCAGGGAAGTTTGTGGTTGACTTCCCAGGGTCCATTCTTCCACCACCCCCCTTAGTGTTTTTGTAAGTTGAGAGATGAACCCCTTCAGCCCTCAAGATAGCTAGGTATGGGGTGGGGTGGTCAGAACCCCCTGGATAGCACAGAGAGGTGCACAAATAATCAATTTCTGTGTGGGGAAGCACCTGCTTACAGCATTTGTGATAACTGCTGTCCCCTCACTACTTATTTGATTAGGGATGGATGTACAGTTCAATCTTGGCCAAGGAGGAGTGAGAGGAAATCTTCTGGGGAATGGAGGGGGCTTCCAGGGTAAGTCTTCTGTCTTCTAGAAAGGGCACCCAGACAGAGATAGCCCTTTCCTTCCTCTAAATGTTATGTTATGTCTGTGTGTGATGCCTTGGACAAATCACTTAATCTCTACAATCCCTACCTGTGGTGAGAACAGACATGCCATATGTAAATCACCTGTGCATAACATTCACTCAATAATTAGCTATCATTGTTTCTCTTACTCTAATGAGGTAATACTATGTAAACCCACGTTCAGTATAATTTATGCCTGAAGAGGGTAGGACTTGGCTTCTAGTCTCAGTGACACCTGTCATGAATTCCTCCCCTCCCCGTACACACAAGTTTTCTCTCGCATCAAGAGGTGGAGCTTATTTACTTTCTTTTGGAAGGCGGGCTGGCCCTGTGACTGCTTTGATCAGTAGAATGTGGTAGACATGATATTCTGGGACTTCTGAGCCCGGGTCTTAAGAAAACAGGCAGCTTCTCTTTCTTCTCTTTGGTCATGCTTGCCCTTGAGGTCCTCACTTTCAAAAGCCAGCTACCCAGCTGTGACAAGCCCAAGCCACAGAGAGGAGCACCAAGGCTCTGCAGCTGAGACCTCAGACAATAGGCATCATCATCTGACATTATGGAGTGCGCCATCTTGAATGTTTCTGCTTTGTCTACCCTCCCCTTGATTGCAGCCTAGTTAACACTGCAGGGAGTAGAACTACCTATGTCTGCTCAGCTTCCAGAATTGTGAGATAACATAAAATGGTTGTTATTTTGAGCTACTAAATTTTGGGGTGGCTTGTTATGCAGCAAGAGAGAACAAAAACAATTTCTTTAAATGTATGTTGGAATTCTGACTTTTCCCTGCATTCATATCTGCTCCCCACCCGCCCTTGTGGGATGACCTCATTGGCCACTGAGGCCCACTCTGTCACAGCTCTCTGTCTCTTGAGCTCCTTTTTGATAACGTCTGTGGGCTGGGACCTTAATCAACGTACGAAGCTTCTCTCTGTACTCCCTGCAATGCTTGTAGGGCAATACACGTGCCACAGGAAGAATATCAGATTGATGGTTTCAAGGCTTATGTTCAAGACCTGGCTATTTTACTTACCAAATGTGGGACCTCAGGCAAGGTTCTTAATCTTTGGAGTCTCTCTTTTTTTTTTTTTCAGCTGTAAACTCACCGAGCAGCGGAATGGTCCAAGTGAGATAATACATGTGAAAGTACCTTGAAAAGATATTCTTTACACATGGTAATTATCAGTATTATGCCTCACTGTACAATGAACTCCAGGGCATGGGCTCATCATCCAACAGCTCCTCTTTATGTTACGTGGTTGAGTTCTTCCCACTCTGGGAAACAAGATCACTGAGGGGGAAGTAAATACCATTACTGTCATCTTCATCCTCCTCCCATCATCCTCTTCACCATCATCAGCAGCCGCCGCAGTGTCATTGTTAATGTCACAGTGTTAATCATCCCTTACAGCTTCTTGAGTATCTATCGAGTTACATCCCTGCCATAGATTCTCACAACGATCCTTCAGGATGTCTGTGTTATTAACCTCCCTTTACAGGAAATCAAGGTTAGCCCACGTTAATCTCCTTGCTCAAGACTGTACGGAAGTAAACTTGGCTTACTGGAAAGTTAAAAACCAGATAAAAAGAACATTTGTTGTCATGTACATGTTTCTCCTTTCCCCATCAACCTCGGAGAACTAATGACTCTTCTTGAGTGGCTCTGGGGGTATTTGGGATGTCAACAACATTATTAAGCTGCACTCCAAATGCCATGATGCAAGTGGCACTTTTTGGGGGAAAAACGCCCTCCGGCATTAGAATAGCCACAATGAAGGCTGAGTCTGAAGCTGTCGACGTCCTGAAAGTGCACGGGCTGGAGCTAAGGGAAACCGAGCGTCCCTGCTTATTTGCCATGTGCAGCCGTCTCTCCGAAGCTGGGCAGGCACTAATTAGATAGCCACTCGCAAAGATGCTGTCGTTAACTGGAAGCCATCCAAATGGCTCTCTTTGTTCCAGAAGCTTCAGAAGAGGACGCCCCCCTCCCCAACTCTCCTCTCACCCCACACTCACTTGCCAAACCTCAAGGACCACAGATACAGTTAATTATGTCAGCTTGGCTTGGCATTGGTTTTCCAGATAGCATCTTTCATTAGCGTTGACCTTCCGGCTGACTGGCTGCCGTACCTTTTGGGGTTGTGGGTGATGTGCTGGTTACCTGGGTGACATAGGAAAGAGGAGGAGGGGGAGGTGAAAAGTATGGACAATATCTCAAACAGGCCGCCAAACTATGTCTCTTCTTCCCTCCATGTGTCCTTTGCTTCCTTAAGATAGCACTAAGTGCCCTGGGGATGCCAGGGAAGAATCTGATTTCAGTTTATTAGTTGTCTCAGCCTTGAGTATCTTAAAGACAACTCATGGTCTCCAGAGATAAGTTTTTGAGGGCGGTTTCTACATTTTTATTTATTATTCCTGTACCTCACCCCCTACCAGACAGATAGATAGACACACACACACACACACACACACACACACACACTCTATCCACCCAGCCCTAGACATGGAGGCTATTAGGCAGTGTATATGGAAGTGAATTTGTACCATTTATGTACAAGTGGTGTGGACCAAACCCACCAAAGGTGGCTGATCTCCTTGTGAATCAGCTGTTTGCAAATTCCTCAATGCAGTGCTCAAGCCGAGCCCTAAACCCAGGAGCCATGCTAACTGGAATTGGCTACTATGATTTTGAAAGGGTCTTGCTTACCAAAATCTTAAAGTGGGGATATGAGATAAAAGCTCTACACAGCATATACAGAAACAAGCGTGACATCATTTTCTAGACTTTCTGATTCTACTTCTGAGCAGATAAGCTTTTGCCCTTTGCCATGCACATCCAAATCTTGGTCACCAATGCTTCTCATACCAGCCCCAAATCAGCCAGTTGCACAGGTGACCGAAGAAATGGCAGAGAGGCTTATGTGCACACCAGCTCCTTGATCATCTAGGACATGTCCTGGCCAACGGGAGAGAGAATAATGATCACTCTTGACTTTTCCACCTCTAACTTCCAAAAATCTTTTTTTATTCTTGGTCCAACCAAGGCTACAAGGAGAAAACAACTGCAACCATTCTGCTTTTTTTTTGGCCAGGAATTGTGAAACCACCAGTACCCGTCATCATTTACCTTCTTGCTCATCAGCCTTTCGGGGGAGGAGGGACCTATCACAAACCCAGAGTAGCCAGTGGTAAGGAGCAGTTGTCTGAAATGCTCATCTCAACAGGGAGCCATAAAATAAATCTTCATTCACATAGACAATGTGTTAATGTTGAGAAAAAGATTTGGAATCAGGCTTGAGACTCCCCTAAAACAACAAAGTGTGGGATCCAGTGCTGACCCTGGCAAAATACACAGGCCTGAAGGCAGACTGTTTCCTGTAGACAAGAGAAAAAACATTCTTTTTTTTTTTATTTCTAGCCCAGAAAATTTGGCCAGTGTGCCGGCTGGCTGTACTACACAGAAGTCAGTTCAGATATAGATTTTCTCCTTGTTTGCACTAGTTACTTGCAGGAAACAGCCAGCCCACCAGTCAGCCAGATGAGTTTCCTTTCCCTTATTCAATCAGAGAAAGTGTTCCATATTGCAGAGTCCATGTAGGAACTAATTCATGGGCTAGGTGCCCAAGAGAAACTTGAATTTGTTTATCTTTTTATATAAACTGTGCTGAGAGGCTGAAGACAGAGGTCCCGATGAGGTCTTATCTGATGACAGGCGCCTGGACACGTCAGCAATAAAGCCCCACAGCCTCATGACCGGTGGGGACTGACGGTTCCCATTCCTGCAACAGCGAATATTCAGTAAGTGGTTTTCATGTGCCAGACACTGGGCTGAGCGCTTCACACCCACTGTCTCATTTAATCTTACCTTGTGAGGGGACTAACGTCATCTTCATTTATGTTCAAGGCAAATCTCCAAGGCCGAGAGAGAGAATGAGAGAGAGAGAGAGAGAGACAGGACTCACCTGAAGTCACAAAGCTGGTGAGTAGGGAAGTCAAGATTTGAATCCAGGTTTTCTCTGACTCCTCCTCTACTGTACTGATTATTTTAGGAGTTAACTCGGGTTAAGTATCTGAGGATCAAGGCTCATATTATCCTTATCTGCCTGAGACTTAACTTCTGATCTACCTTCTGGTAGGATTTTAGGGTCAAGGATCCAGGCAGCCTGGCTCAACTCAAGGCAATGGCAGGGGGCAAACCCCACAAGGCCAGGTCAGTGGATCCAGAAGGCTTTAGTTGAGAATGCCCTCAGTCTCTCTTGAAACAGCATCCTTGTTGTTAAATCTTATCTCCCCTCCATAATCCCCTATTTTAATGACACGGAAGTGGGCATTGTTACTTTCATTTGGGGCAGCTAGATAAAGGGGAATTCCTCTGAACGAGGAAGAAGTCATGTAAGCAGACACTGCTCAAACAGGACTGGTGGTAGGTGAGAGGGCATAGGAAGGTTTGGTGTGGCTGGATCAAAGGTGTGCCAGATCTCCAGGGGAGTTCCCTGTAGGCCATGCAGAAGGTTGAACCATACCTGGAGAATGGCTAGAGTTACCAGTGACATGATCACATTGGCATATGAGAAAGATTACCAAATGAGAATTTTCATTTCTGATTGCCTAAGAAACCGGGCTTTCCCCAGATCCTATTATTCTAACAGATCAGATAGAGACAAAGGCCTGTCCTGGGCAGGCTAATAGTTGTGTGACCCTTTAAAGGCGATTATTCCTGTAACTGTCCAATCTTTCTTTCAAAGAGAATTTGAACTTTGGAGGTAGGCAGAGGAAGATTCCTGATGGTGGCACTCAGTCTTTGCTCTGAGCAATCTGCTCGGGGCCTCAAATTTGCACACCCCATTCAACAAAGCAAGACTCGGCAGTGAGCAGAACTCACACCCTTGAAGTTGGTTAGTGGCCAGCTCATTTGCCAGTATCTGCTTCTTGGATCCTCATTTGCTAATCTAAATAGCTTACTGTGGTGATTTTTAAAACAAGTTTGCATTCTGCTTCTGGCCATAACGAAGAAGCAGGGACCAGAGTCTCCCTTCCCTCCTGAAACAGCTAGAAAATCTGACAAAATTCATGCAGCTGTGTTTTTTCAGGTACTGGAAACAGGCATTACAGATCGCCTCGAGAGAAAGGAAATCAGGGAGGTGAGTAGTCTTAAGGTAAGCTATCTGAAATAAAGAATAACACTAGATGGGATTAAAAGCAGATTAGATTATGGAAGAAAAGCTTAGTGACTGTGAAAACATAGCAATTGAAACTATTTATAACAAAGTACACAGAGAAAAGACTTCAGAGGAAAGAATGGAGAACTAGGGACATAGGACAAGTGACCTAACATATGAGACCCAGGAGGAGGAGAAGAGAGTGCAAAAAACTTAAAGAAATACAGCCAAAGGCTTTCAAATTTGATGAGAACTAGAAACCCACTGATCCAAGAAGCTCAATGAACTTTCCCAAAAAGAATACACATTCCCCTGATGACTAATGATGCTGAGAATCATTTCATGTGCTTGTGGGTCATTTGCACATCTTCTTTGGAGAAATGTCTGTCCAAACCTTTTGCCCGTTTTTAATTGGGTTGTCTTTTTCTTATTGAGTTATAAGAGTTATTTACATATTCTGGATCCTAGACCTTTATCAGATATATGATTTGGTCCCATTCTGCAGATGTGCTGACTGTGTCAGGGTTCTCCAGAGAAACATAAGCAATAAAAAAGAGACATATTTTAAGAAATTGATTCACACAAATGTGGGGGCTGGCAAGTCTGACATTCATAAGGTGGGCTAGGCTGGAAGCTCAGACAGAATTGATGATGTATTCTAGGGGCAGAATTTCTTCTTTCCAAAACCTCAGGTTTTGCTCTTACAGCTTTCAACTGATTGGTTGAGGCTCACCTTAACTGTGGAAGGTAATGTCTTTTACTTACAATCAACTGACTATAGATGTTCAGTACATCTACAAAATATCCTCATAACAACATCTAGGCCAGTGTTTGCTGAGATAACTGGATACCATAGCTTAGCCATATTGACACATGAAGTTAACCATTATCGTGTCATTTAACACAAAAAGTATTAAGTTTTGATGAAGTCTAATTTATCATTTTTTTCCCTTTGTGTGCTTGTGTTTTAGGTGTCACATATAATTAACCATTGCTTACTCCAAGGTCACAAAGATTTGTACCTATGTTTTCTTAGAAGATTTTAATAGTTTTAGTTCTTAAATTTAAGTCTTTGATCCCTTTCGAGTCAGATTTTGTATATGGTGTGAGGCAGGGGTCCAATGTGTTCTTTTGCATATGATGTTGTCACCTTCATCAGCCACTCAGTTTAATTTTCTCCATCATCTTCTTATTCCAGTAAGTTCAGGCCCCTTAAAGAGTTTGCCCCTTAATCTGGTCCCAGATCCCAAACTGGGAGAAAATTTAGAACTCTCGATTTCATTTCCCCAGTCATTTTCTGTTTGGTGGTCCTGCTTAGGCCTTGAAAAACAGTGGGAAGGGCCAGAACAGGGTAACCTTGGTGTTTTAGAGAGAGCAATCATCAACTGGTCACCACAAAGTATCTGGATTTGTTTGGATTCACAGCCTGTCAGGAGAGGCTGTAGAGATTCATACACTATGTCCCGTGGGCCAAATACAGTTTGTAGGTAGAGTTTTGTAGGAACACAACCGCACCCGTTCGCCTACATACTGTCCATGCCCACCTGAGAGCTACAAGAACAGAGGTAAGTAGTTGTGATTGAAACCATGTGGCCTTCAAAGACTAAAATGTTTATGATCTGGCCCTTTAGAGAACACTCTGTTAACCCTGGACACATAGTCCAAGTGTGTGCAGAATGGAAATCTTTGCTCTCTTCAGCATAAGTGGAATTGGATGTGTAGCAGAGGCTGTTGGTACCCCACCCAGATCCCCTGGAATCCCTTTTGCAATTAAGTTGCCCATCCCCCACCCCCAGGTCCTGCACTGCTTCTGTGAATGGATCCGACAGCAGCTTTTTCTTCTCTTGTGTGACTCTTTGTCTTTCTTCCCTCCTGTGTCCCTTACCCGCTTGCTAATTTCTCCTGAGACACCACCTCAATAACTCACATACATACGCATTCTGCTCGCAGGTGCTTCTTCTAAAGAATCCAACTTAGGGCAGAAGGGATGGTCAGAATTAGAATTCCAGTTTGCATCTTCCTTCTTTCCTATCAGCCTTCCTGAACGATGTAGTCCAAAAGCCATCAGGTTGGCACAGACAAAGTGGATGTCTGCAAGGGGGAGAAGGGTTCATGGTCTGGCAGCTGGTGGGAAGGGTTGGAGCCTGAGCAGAGAAGAAGGTGTTTACCTGGGGGAGGGGGTTGTGGGGGCTTGACCTGGGGTAACAGTGCCCTGGCAGGATGGCAGGAGTGACTGCATGCATGGGCACCAGTGGTAATGGGAGATTACAGGGGAATTGACCCAGTAATTAAATATATTGAGGCTAACGGGAGGTTTCTCATTGTCTGAGGGGTTCTAAATATGGGAAGGGAGAAAAGCTAGAATAGACGCTCTGGTATTGGATTGGAATTGGAGGTATCAGTGTAACTCGTGTTTTCAACAGGTAGGGATAGAGAGATAAATACAGAATTAAATGTGTGTGGTCACTGAGGTTCCGGCAGCTCCAACACCCCAAAAGCAATGAGCACCCTAGTACCCAGATCTTGGATTCAAAATGCCTTTCTCCGCTAAAAGAAATGAGGACTCCTTGGAGAAACAGCCGATTTCAAAGCTGGGGCAGAGAAAGTGCGAGATGAGCTAAAACATCCTTTTATGCAAAAAGTAAGGACATGCTCCAAATATGAGGAGAAAATGTCAAAAAGGACACAGAAGCCAGCTTGAAAGGGCTACCACTGGCCAAATCTGGGATATTTTGAGTATCAAATAAGTGATGTTAGGAGCAGATTAAAATGCATTGACTAAAATAGGAATCCCTGAGTCTATACTGATAAAAACAAATGAATGAATAAATTACTGAGGAGAAGCGAAGGGTCTTACAGTAGAAAGCTGATGAATAAATGGAGAAGAGATGATGGAATTAGAACCTTCATCGTAATAACTAATTCTGCCAAAAAGTATCAGTGTGGGTATTTGTGGAGTGAAGACAGAGGAGAGGAATGTTTTCCATCTGGGTTCACATTTCACTCTACAGCCAGGAAAGAGAGGGGCTCAGCTGGAGGACTCTCTGGACTGGATCTTCTCAGTTCAGTAAAACTCTGGGCCACACCTCTGGTGATTCCTTGGCCTTGAAGAGGATTGGAATATGTCACCCCCAACCATGCCACTTTGCATAAGGATTATTTTGAGCTGAAGGCAATTGAGAATCCACAGATGCAGGGAGAGTTTTCTGCCCTCCCCTTATCTGCCTGAAAGCAGGACAGAAATTTCCCTGTGAGGAAGGTGGCCCCTGCCCTCCACCCCTCTCACCTCAAGTACCAGGGAGAGAAGAGCAACTCTTATCATCGAACACTGGGAATGGACACTGAGATCAATTTGCGTAAACAGACCTTATTAAAATAGCCCTTATCTTCTGTTAGCTCCTCCCGTATGTGTCCTAGTCACTTACCCACAATTTATTGTCCCTTGAAGCCCAAGCCTGTTTTCCTTTGTTAAAAGAACATATAAGCCCCTGAGTCTAAGTGCTGCTTTGATTTTCTGTTTTGTGAACTCCCAGCACATCTCTATTAGTAACAATTCTGTTCCTTTTCTCCAGCTAATATGCCTTTTGTTAGTTTAATTTGCAGGGCCCCGACACACCCCGAAGAAGGTGGGGGAAAATTTCTTTACCCTGAATGGAATCCAAGGGAGCAAAGAAATTTATTTTTGAGTTTAAAACCACACAGCTAACTCACCCAGCTCGTTTGCTCAGAGGAGAGAAGGGTGGCCCCAAGTTGCTCAGCTCGTTGGTAGCAGAGGCGAAGGCTGGTTGCTGTTCTCTATGAAAACAGTGGCTGCTAGCTAGCTCAGCCTCAGTGAGCAGCCGAGCCCAGAATCTGTCTCCTCATTTGACCAAATTTGGGGGAAGGCCAGAGTGGATTTAGTTGCCATTTATGGGCATGAACGCATTCATTAACTCCTCACAACAGCTCCAGGAGATGGGTATTACCCCCATTTTATAGATGCTGGCATTAAGGCCTAGTGAGAATTACTGAGAATTACTTAGAAATCTGAACATAGGGGATTGCTTTCAGTGAATTGCGACATTATTCCTTTCAGAACATGTGGTGATACTAACTAACCGTTGGCAAAGTGTTGCCAAGTACCAGTCCTGCCGGATCCTTCTTCAAAGCAGAAATAAGGCTTATCTGCAATTAGCTCATTCATTGTGTGCAAACAGTACTAATTGCTTGAAAATAGTGTGTTCTCTTAAGTAGGTTAAACATTCCCTTCTGAAATCTTGTTTATACTATTAATTTGGGCAACAAACTCTTCCCTTATGGAGCAAGGCTCCAACTGCAGCCAGGCTAGGCTGGGAGAAGGGTTACAAATTTTTGCTCATTTGAGTTGGGACGCGGGTGTCCATCGAAATGTGCCTACCAACCTCACTCATGCGAGCCCGTTGAAGGGAGGGTCAGCCAAATTCAGCAGCCACATGATTATTAAATATTTGATGAGAAGTGAAAATGCCTTCCTTTCTGCTATCGGAGAACCTCGAACTTTCTGCCAACAAAACCTTGCCAACTGGAGGTCCTGCTGGGCTTTACTTTAAGGAACAGATAAGACTCAATTTTAATTAGCACACTAATTGTTCCCATGCAAACGAACGTGGGGAAAGAACTTGCAGTTTATTTTCTTAAGTGGGTTACCAAGGTGCCCCCCTGTAGCCTGCTTGTGGGCGCGCCATTGCACAGCCAACTGTCGTGTTCACTGAAGAGCACAAATCCAGCTCAACGAGCATTTCCTGAGCGTGGCCCATGTGCTGGGCTCTGTGCTGAAGTTGGGAGGCAGGGGAGATGAAATGAACCAGGCCCAGACCCTGTCTCTGAGGACTCCACCATCGAGGTCAGTGGTGAGGTTGCTAAATGTGTCGGTTAGGATTCCTGGTTGTAAGCAACAGAAATCAATTCAGGATTAGGTGGAGAGAAAGGGACTGTATTGGAGGGGTCAAGGAATGGAGGTAGGCTGAGCAGGGAGCCAAAGAGGGCTGGACAGAGGGATAACCTGGTGGCTTGATTGCCATAGCAAGGACTCATCTCTAGCTGACCTTGTGTCCTTGATTCATCTCTAGCTGACCTTGTGTCCTTGACTCATCTCTAGCTGACCTTGTGTCCTTGTGTTGCTCAGGGCTTGTTGCCTCTGTCAGGATAGAAAAACCTCTTAGTCTCAGTACCTGGGAGCATGCAAATTAAACGGACAAAAACCAGATTAACAAGAGAAAAAACCCTGAACTTTATTCATGTGTAATTCAGGAGCTTCCAGAAGAGGTAGTTCGCTACGTGGCTGAAGTTTTGGAAAGAGAAGGGACAGAAGAGGCTTCTCTGGGAAAAAAACAAACGGGTTTCTGAGGGAACAAACAGGAGATAAGAAAATTTGTGATAATGTTTGTTTATGCAGGTGTGAGTGGTCTTTTCTCATGGCCATAAAGCTCCCCCAGAGGATGGAATTTATGATAGTTTTACTCCCAGAAGTTTCTGCTTTTAGTGAGATAAAGAAAGCACCAAGAAGGCTTCTTTCTGCATCTGTTAATCTCAGATGTCTTCAATTAAAAATAATTTTCATGTTAACTCCGAGTGTCCAAGTGGGTACCCACACCTCCCACCTGAATAACCACAGTACCCTCCTAGCTGGTACCCCCGATTCCTCTCCGGCTTCCCCCCAGGACGTTCCCCCCACAGCAGCCAGAGGGATGTCTTTACAACTGAAATCAGATAATGCCACCCTTGCACTTAAACAGCTCTGTAGACCCGGTACCCAGATCTCGGTTTTAAATACTATTCTCTAATAAAAGGAGCTAGGACTCCTTAGAGAAAGGGTGGGTTCTAGGACTGGGCAGGGAAGGTATAGATGAGCCTGGAGCATCTTGCAATGCCAGAGAATAACGAAGTGCTCAAGAAACAAAATGATGGGGCTACATCTCAAAGGGACACAGGAGTCAACTGAAGGAGGTCCTAGTGGCTGAAGCTGGAATAATTTAGGCAACAAAAGGAACAATAGAGTATTGAAATATAACCCAAAGTACAATGTCAGTGTCGATGAGTCTATACTGACATCAACAGATAATTTTTTTGGATTATTATTCAGATAAATGGGGCAGAAGAGACAAATCTCTTGTACAGAAGAATTCCAAATAATTCATGAAGATACTCCCCCATCAAGGTGGCAGGACAGAGCTTCCTGTCCCTTACGGGTGGGCAGCACATGGAGACTCCTTCTAAAGGGCAGAACATGGGAAGAGGGAGAAGAGGGTCATGTTACTGCAGAGAGTCTGACAAATGCTACCTCGGCCAGGTGATCAAGGTCAAAGTCAACAGTTGAAAAGTCATGTACCCTTGCTACGATGTGGTGAGAGACGCACTGTACTTCTGTGGTCTTTCTCCCAGAATCCCAGTCAAGTAACTCATAACCCAGGAGAAAAACATAGCCAAAACCAAACTGAAGGACAGTCTGCACAGTACCTGACCAGTATTCCATGAAACTGTCAAGGTCATCAAAAACAAGGAAAATCTGGGAAACCATGGCCACTAAGAGGAGCCTCGGGAGATATGCCCTCTACAGGTAATGTGGCATCTTGGATGGAATCCTGGGACAGAAAAAGGACATCGGGTAAAAATTTAGGAAATCTGAATGAAGTATGAACTTTAGTTAATGATCTCATGTCTGTGTTTGTTCCTTAGTTGTGACAAACGTATGACATTCACATAAGATGTTAATAACCGGGGACACTGGGTGTGTGGTCTATGGGGACTCTCTCTATCATGTTGCAACTCTTCTGTGCACCTAAAACTCTTCTGAAAGAAAAGATTTATTATCAAACAAAACAAAACAAAATCCTCTGAGGGCTTCTCACTGGGCTGCAAATAACCCCCAAATTTCTTATCCTAGTGGACCATTGACATTGCCCTGCATGACCTGGCTGGTCCCCACCTCCCACCACCTTTCTGGTCATTCTGGCCCTCTCTTGGGCAAGGACACAGGGCCTTTGCCCCTGCATCCTCTTCTCCCAGAATGCTCCTCCTCTTGTGAGTGCTTGCTCTCTCTCCCTCCCCCCTTCTTCCCTCTCTGTCCCTCCCCAATCTCTCTCTCTCTCTCTCTCTCTCTCTCTCTCTCTCTCTCTCTCTCTCTCGGCTTCCAACCCTCCCCCATCCCCCCTCCTTTTCTCTCTCCCCCTTCCTCCTATCCACTGGTCAAATCCTTCTCATCTTTCATATCACAGCTTAAATGCCACCTCCCCCAAGAAGCCACTTTGAGAACTATGACGCACGTTCCCCGTCTCTCTCTATCACACTACATTTGTTTCCCGCATTGTTATGCCAGTCTGCCATTATTTTATGTAGCTGCTCACCTGTGAACTCCCCGCTTCCCCAGGAGAATGTGCCCAACCCACTCACAGTCATAACCTCACACCTCGCAGGGAGCAGGAGTTTAATAAACACCTGATGAGTGAAGGCAGAACTCATGGCTGTCCACCTGTGCTGACTTGCTGGCCTTGTCACTCTGTGCCCCAACCTCCCTGCCTTCTGGAAGGGAGGCCATCATTTACCCGGCCCCAGCCCTGGTCTTCTAACCTTCCACACTCCTTGTCCTCATCCCCTGTGTACCTGCAGCTTCTGGTCCCTTAAACACAGCCCTGTCCAGGGTGTACGTATCCCGCGGAGATCATGACTATGCAATTACTGCGACTCAGTTGCGCATTACTTTAAGTGTCCATAATTGCGTAATTAGGACCCATAATGTAACACAATCATTAGCATGTTTTATACCTTGGCCTTTTCCAAACTATATTTTTGTTAAAGCCCCAAAAGTAATTAGTTTAGCGTGAGGATGGAGGAAGTTTATAGAGAGCAAAGAAAAGGTTCTCCCCTTTGTCGTTCCCCATGGTAATGAGGAGGGAATGCTTGGCGTCTTTGAGAAAGAGCCTATTGATTCTTCAGCTCCAGACAACCCCGCGGAGCCCGGCTCTGTGTTGTTTGCTGCATTTTCCAGAATGAATGAAAATCGGTGTGTCTTGTGCTTAAGGCACATTCCCCATTATCTGTGCTGATGGAGCAGAGAACTTCCTCATCCTTGTAAGGGATATTTTCCGAAGTTAAAGGCAAATTTTACTTCCCCGGGGGGGGGGGGGGCTGGGGGTGAGGGGGAAGGGGACGGGGAGTTGGTGTTTAGTGGGTACAAGAACTTCAGGTTACGACGGTGAGCAAGTTCGCTGGATGGATGGTGGTGATGGTTGCCTAACAACGCGAATGTACTTACTGCCTCTGAACTGTACTCTTAAAACTAGTTAAAATGGTAACTTTTATGTTGTGTATCTTGACCACGATAAGAAGAAACCCAGTGATACATCTTACTGGAAAAGAGTCACAATATTCTGAGAGGAGAAAAGGTGGCTTATGCAGCAAATACAGAGTAAGATGTCATTTAAAAAAATTTTTTAAATTATGGATAGTAAGTAAGAGGCTGGAAATAAAAAGGTCAAAGCAATAATTGATTATTTCTGAGTGGAAGTGATGTCTACAGTCTTCTTTGGGCTTCTCCGTATTTTTCCAGTTGGATATTCCACAATAAATGTTTGTGTATCTTTTGAAGTCAGATAAAGCTGGATACACAGCATTGTGAATATATTTAATGCCACTGAGCTGTAGACTTCAGAGTGTCTACGATGGTCAGATTTGTGTTATTTGTATTTTAACATCTAAAAACATGTTTAAAAAGGCAAAGACGGGGGCGCCTGGGTGGGTTAGGGTTAGGGTTAGGGTTAGGGTCCTGGGATTGAGTCCTGCTTCGGGCTCCCTGCTCAGTGGGGAGTCTGCTTCTCCCTCTCCCTCTGCCCACCCCCACTCATGCTCTCTTTCCTCTCTCTCAAATAAATAAATAATTTTTTTTTAAAAAAGGCAAAGATAGCTTGTACTAAAGACATTAACTACTTGGGGTTTCTTGGGGTTGATCCTGCCCTAATTTGCCATCAGCCCCCGCCCCTGCCCCATGGCGTGGTCCAGGAGAGAGAGACCAGGCTTGGGAGGTGAAATTGAGTAGCTAAAAGATACCAAGCATGGGTGTAAATGTTTCTAGGTACCATCCACGATTTGGGCTCCTTCAGATCAGATGAGAAGCATTCTGTAACAGGAAGCTTTTTTTTTTTTTTTGAGAGTTCACTCAGAATTTATTATGATTCAAATTGAGGCCAGGTTAAAGCAAACCCTCATATTTTCTACAGAGCAAAGATTGTTGACTGTGATAGCATAAACATGATTGCAGGAAAAACAATCACAAATCTTCAGAGGATAAAGTGTTTTTAGGAACACAAAGATACCACATCGCTTTGACACTCATTACAAATAAAGATGCATTATATGTGTGTGATGCTTTTAACCTTCTAAAGTGTGTTTGTGGTTTTTATTTATTGTGCTATCAGGCAAATCATGTGAAAGTGGTTCTTCTATTAAGATGGGAGATGCCAGAGCCCATCTGTATGCTGCCCGGAACTACCCAGCAGATAGGGGCAGGTGGTTGGTGCCAGAGCCGGGAGGTCTCTGGTGTGAAGTCCTAAAGAAGGTAAAAGCGGATGGGTTTTAGGTGAAAGGAGGGTGTGCCTCCTCTACAGTCTCTAGAAGGAAAGAGGAGCAGGTGGAAAGATAGGCAGGAGGATTGGAGTGACTTTGTTAAAGCTGTATCCTGAGACTGTTATCCACCGAGGGTCGAGGGAGCTGGGGTATTCCTGCCAGTTGGGCTCCTCCAGGGGGAGCTAGCATGGGCACTGGAAGGCTCCTGGGTGGAGTACAGGTGTTGACAATTGTGGCAGAGCAGGTGTGCTCAGCACTGTAAAGACTGGAGGATTCTCTGTGCCCCAGTATTGTGTGCCAACGTGAGGGGGGTGTTTGAGAGAGGGCAGAAGGCATAAAACAGTCTCCCTTGGAGACAGGAGAGCAACCCAGCCGGGCAGTCTCAAACACCCCATTGCAGTACTTGACGGTGCATTTTGAATAAGGACATAGCTCAGCTGCACCTGGCTCTGAGCCAGGCTGTGTGGCTGCTCTGTGCTGGCACGCATGGCAGAGGCAGACAAGACCTCCCTGCTGCCCATGGAGAGCTCACGAGGGCCAGCAGACCTGCAGGTCAAGGAGTGAGACATGGGGGACTTTTGTGTGTGGTGTGGCGTGTTCTGATGGAGGAGTGGGCAATGTCGGTGGTGGGAAGCTCATACCACACTTTCAAGACCTTGAAGGATGAGTATTGACATCACAGCTGCGAGATCTCTCTGAGCCTCACTTGTTTCATCTGTGAAATGGGACGATGGCAGATTTGAATCTCTGTATGACCTTCTCAGTGAATGCAAGTGTTGGATAATGTGATGAGCAGGGCTGTGGCTTTTGGCAAGTGGCCTCAGGATTTTGGATTGCTCAACCCTCACCCCCAGGGACCAAACTCATGCCAGGATGCTCTAGGGCACCCTCAGCATCACCAGCAGGGGGTCCAAGCAGCATGGAGAGGGCCTTGCCACTCTTATGCTTTCTTTGGTAAAGTGTCACTGAGCTCCTGCCCTTGTTCATGCACCTGTATGAACAAGACCCAGTGAGCAGGGTACCAAGGCCTCTGACCCCAGTGTTCTGGTGGGAGGGTGTTGCAGGGGGGCAGGAAGCAAAGGTCTCCCTGTTTTCATAGCTGATTCATCTCCCAACAACCCTGGAGCAGCCTGGGTTTCATGGGCTCTATCACTCATTGGCTATGCAACCGTGGGCAGGTTACCTAACCTCTCTGTGCCTCAGCTTTCTCACGTGTGAAACAGTAAAGGATCGAACACACAAGGTTGTTCTTAGAATTAAAGAATTGCTGGCAGTCAGGTGCTTAGAGCAGGTCCTGGCCCTCAGTAGGTATTAGTGGCTATTTTTCAAGGGGCTGATCTGAATTCTTCAGGGCCGTCCTGCTACAGAACTTGCCCCGGTCATGGTGGAGACCCAGCCCTTCTGGGAATGGCAGAGGGCTGAGCACCAAGCCCCATGGCCAGGCCCCCAGGAGGAACCCCAGAGCCCTGGTTTTGGCTAGAACAGAGTGTGACTGAATGATGAGCACGGGATTAGGAGTCGGGCACACCTGGGGTGACATCCCAGCCTCTCTACCTTGTAGCTACGTGATCCTGGGGAAGTTATGTCAGTGTCTTGAATCCTAGTTTCCTCAAGCATAATGTGGTGGTAATCATGACGCAGCGCGGGACTTTTGGGTCACTCACTGCTGAGCTGCAAACCCCAAATGTAGTGGCTTAACAGCACAACCCTCTACTTTGCTCGTGAGTCAGTGGATTGGCACTTTGGGCTGGGGTTCGGGCAGAGGGTCGGCTGGTCTCGATTGGGCTCGTTCAGGCACCTGGGGTCAGCCTGGGGGCCAGTCTCTGGGGCCGCTGACTGAGGGGACTGGCAATGAGGCCACACGTCTCATCGTCCAGCCGGCTAACCTGGGCTTGCTCACGTGGTGCGGTTGCAGGGTTTCTATGAGCCGCAAGAGAGTAAACCTAGGGGCGCCTGGGTGGCTCAGTCATTGGGCGTCTGCCTTCGGCTCAGGGCGTGATCCGGGTGTTATGGGATCGAGCCCCACATCAGGCTCCTCCGCTGGGAGCCTGCTTCTTCCTCTCCCACTCCCTCTGCTTGTGTTCCCTCTCTCTCTGGCTCTCTCCCTCTGTCAAATAGATAGAATCTTTAAAAAAAAAAAAAAAAAAAGAGAGTAAACCCAGTGCCCAAGCTATTGGGAGAAAGTCCCACGGCCAAATTCAAGGAGTGGAGGAATTGATGGAAGGGGAGCATTCGACCAGTGTTGGGTTGTTTTGAGGACAAAAAGAGATCATAGGAGTATAGCGCCTCTTAGCATTGTGAATGTTCAATAAATGTATTGACAGAGATTAGATTTCTCTCTTTTGCCTTTTTTATTTTTAAGTAAACTCTACACCCAACAAGGGGTTTGGACTCAAGACCCCAAGATCAAGAGTCACGTGGCCTTCCGACTGAGCCAGCCAGGCGCCCCCCTCTTCTGGTTTTTTAGTGATTTTTAATTTTTGTGAAATACCTTGCCTTTGTTTCCTCCCCTATGTCACGAGGATAATCACTCTCAGGCAGTGATGTCCCCGTAAGGGTTCGATGAGGGAGGGAAGGATGGTGCAGGGACCCTGGTGTTGTTATTATCCCATTACCCGTGTGAGATCTGTCTCCACCTCCCCTTCGCACACCAAAAGGCAAGCCAGACTTGATCATGTTTTCATTTTTGTTCATATTTTGACCCACAGCCCACTTTCCAAAAGGGCTGTTTGTAGAGACTGACCTCGAGCTGTCCTTTCTTCCCCTGGAGCTGTCCTTTCTTGTGGCTGCTGGAGCTTCCCGCCTAATCTCCTGCTCCCTGAGGGCACCTCCTCCCTTGTGTTCCGTCCCCTTCCTCTGCCCGAGCCTCACCCTCACACCGTCTGCCTCGGAGCCTCCTGCCGGCTGGAACCACAGCTTCAAGGGATCGCAGGGCAGCCCTGGGGCCACAAGGCTCTTCCAGGCAAGGATGACAAAGGAGGGAAGTGAGGACCCCCTGTCACGACTCTAAATATCTGCAGGCCAGACACAGCGCACAGTGCTCCAGTGGCTCCCAGGGACCCTCACCCCCATCTGTAAAGGAAAGGAGCCCGCTCCCCCTTGCACCGTCTCAAGGCTTCCAGGGAGCTCTGAGCTGCTCCGAAAGCCCCTCTGCGCTGTCCAGCACCCTGGGAAAATGCTTACTGCTTTGAGCCTAGGGAGACTCCAACCAGCAAGACACCTCCCGTGCAAGAGGAGAGCACAGGCTCAGAGTCTCAAAACCTGAATGGTGTACAATACGAATAATGTGAGCGCCACCCCACTCATCCCCCAACCCCCCAAATCTTGTGAAACCAGACAGGGCTCCTGTAGCCTAAATGTTAGACAACCTCCCTCTGGATCTGGGAGGCTGGAAAGGGGAGTGGGGGTACCAGCAGACCCTCCTCGCAGCTGGCCCCTGCAGAAGCCGATGGCACTTATGAGACCTACTTTGGAGAAACCCTGGGCTGGGCGTTTTATACACATTCGCTCGTGACATTGTCTTGAGGCTGGCGGTGGCAAACCCATTTTACAGATGCAGACATTAAGGGTCGGAGAGTGTAAGACTATTTCCTTTGCGGGGCGCCCGGGTGACTCAGTTGGTTAAGCATCTGACTCTTGATTTCAGCTCAGGTCTGATCTCAGGGTCGTGAGATCAAACCCCGTGTCGGGCTCCACGCCGTGCCTCTCCTGTTTGAGACTCTCTCCCTCTCCCTCTGCTCCTCCCTGCCTCTAAAATAAATAAATAAATCTTTTAAAAAAATAAGAGGAATATTTTCTTTGAGTTCAAAGTTCAAGGATAGAGCATACGTGATCAGTGTGAGTGGGGAAGGGGTTGGGAGCAGCCCAGGGGATGGCCGATGCCAAGTCCTTGGCCCCAGAGCTTCATGATAGGGGAATGGAAGTGCAGAGAGTGGGCAGGCCAGGTTCAAGAGTGTTTTGAAGGGAACTGAGGGTCTTTGAACTTTGCCATGAAGTTGAGTCTCCTTGAACTCTGTGAGCCTCAGTTTTGTTCCCTGTCAAATGGGGTTGTGTAGAAAGCCTCTAGTCCAGGGCTTGGTCTACGCCGAGCAGGGTCTCTATACACCTGGCCCCTACCTTACCTCCTGGCTCTAGCAATGCCACAGGGCACCTGGGACGGCCCTTCCTGGTGGGGCGTTTCCAAGAGCAGCCCCGGTGCCCCACGCTCAGAGTGCGGCCAGGCCCCAGCCCTAGGCAGAGGCTGTGGCTTCTAGGCTTGCTTCAGCAACGCTGTATTCCAGACAAGCCCTAGCCTGGGCTTCTCTTGTAAATATTGATGGAGGCCCCAGACAGAGAGGAACAGGAAAACAAAGGACGGTTTATTTATGATGGAAAAAGAAACCAACAGGGAGAAAAAAAAAATCTACAGGCCCGACAGGAGGGGGGACTGTTTAAATAAACCGTGGTACAGCCACTCGATGGAACACTGTGCAGCTATTGAAACGGTGTTTACCGAGGGTTTGTAGCAACACGGAAAACGCGTATTCTAGAAAGCTAAGTGAGAAAGGAAGCAGCTGAATTGTGCATTTAGTATAATCACATGATGGCAAAAATCCAGCCCAGGAAAGGATGCCCAGGCCGGAGGGACGCGCACCGCAGACGGGGGTTGTCTTTGGGTGGCGACCCCGGGGAGATTTTTTTGTACTTTTTCATTTTCCAGTTTTCTTTCCTACACTGCCGTGGTTGGCCTCGCATGGAAGGCAACCCAAGCTGAACGGTTGTTTTTTTGGTTTTTTTAAATGAAGAAATGCTTCACGGGGAAGCAAGACGGATGCCCCAGGGAGAGGCCAAGTGACACACAGGCCCCTGTGAGGCTGAGGGCTCGAGGTGGCCGGAAAGCCTAGCCCACAGGTCAAGTGGAAAGCCTAGACTCTGACCCGCGGAAGATCACGGGCAGGCATGGTGGCCGAGTGTGATCTGGCCCTGATGCGTGCACCGGGCTTCTCTCCGGGGAACGTAGCTCAACATCGTGCGAGGAGCCTCTTTGCTAAACGCTGGCAGAACGGGATTCTCTCCCTTATGTGAATGGCTAGAGCAGGCTACCTGGGTTCCAGTCCTCTTCACTCTGAGGTGGAGCTCCTTGGAGGCAGCCCTGCCCTCCCCGGCTGGGGTGATGAAGCCCCCACGGGTGGCAGGGCCAGCCTTCCCGTGGCCCGAGCCAGCCCTGGTTCATGCATTTCCCGGGTTTCCATCCAGGGCTCTGCTCGCTGTCTCTCGATCAGGGAGGCTGATCACACGATACTACTTCCTTGTTTCCTCTGCCTTCCTCGCACGAATGCAGCGTGGGTTCCATTCATTTGTTTATGCATTTGTTTATAAAAATTGCCAGCTTTCCTCCACCAGAATGTGAGCTCTGGTAGGGCAGGGACCTGCTGCGTTCCCAGCACCTGGAACAGTGCCCGGCCTAAACCTTCTGCGAATGAATCCCGGCCGTCATGGCCCCAGGTGGTCTCTGCAGTTTCCTTGAACTGCCTTGCTCTACCCTGATGGTCCTGACCACTTACTTCCCTAGAGCTAGCTCTGAGACCCAGGCTGGTGATGAGAGACACACCAGCTCTCGTCTATCACTGATGACTGCCTAGGGCCCGGTGTTGATCCTGTTCTGAGGCTCCATAGGAAAAGAGAAGGCAATTGATTAGTGATATCTGCACAGGATCCCAGGGAGGTAGCCCTCCCTTCCTCATGAAGACCACACCCACCATCAGTGGGTCAGGAGCAAACTCTGCTGTTTCCCTGGTCCTGACCATGAGACCATGCCCCACGGAATGGGGCTCTGAAAAGTTTTCTGAAGTGATCCCTAGTTCACCCTCGGCTTGGAGCCTCCCTGCTTGGTTGTGGTCTAGTCCATTGCCTGGCTCCTTGCTGGAGGCCTGCCCTTGGGGGTTGGATCTGGCTCCATCTGCCCCCCAGCTCCCAGATGGGGTTTGCCTTCCCAGCAACCCTCACCCTGGCATCATGGTGCCCATGCCGCCTCTCAGTCGTGTTGCTGAGTTACCCCCGCTTCACCACTGACAGCCCTTTGGAGGCTCATGCCTGAGTGTTGGTTCTGAGCTTGAGCATGGCCTTGGCAGGGGATGTGGGGTCACCAAGCTCCAACTTGAGAATAAACTAGGCAGCCTCACTTTCCAGGCCCTAGGATAGGGACGGTGGCTCTGAGTGGCCCAATGAAAGTTCTCATCTCCATGCCAACTTCCCTGTTATTCCTTGTTCTAATCGTGCGTTTTCCAGGAAGACCCTGGCTCAGCCCCAGCAGCTGCAGTGAACACGAGCGCCTGTCCAGACCCCCAGGGGAATTTGGGGAGGACTTTCCCTAGGTGTTCTCATTTCTCTGGCAGAGAAGGCCATGAGCTGTCCTTCCCATTTTCAAGGTAGGAATGCTGAAATCCAAAGCATTCTTAGCTCCTCACTTGTCAGGCCTGCCCTGGTGCACCCCCCTCTCTACTTCTTTTCTCCAGGCTGCTTGTCACTTTAGAAGTGGTCCCAGCCGCCCTGGCTTCTGGCCTGGCACCACGAGCGTCACTGCCCTTCTATCCGCGTATGTGTCATCTGCAGCGAGGGAACGGGGCTGCGGCAAGAGATCGGACTGATCTCTCTCCCTCCCCTCCGGAAAGAATGGGCAACTTCCTGAGGCCGGAGAGTCTCTGCCCTTTCCAAGTTTACCAACCCTGATGTGGGAGGCAGTCCCAGTGTCCTGTGTGATTTTCTAGTTCCTCAGCTCCATCGTGCACCTGCTCTCCCATCTGACCAGGCAGATCAGGTGACCACAGAGCACAGGGAGGAGAAATCATGCCAACATCTCTCACCAGCTCTCACTGGGGGGGGGGGTGCCTGGCAGTGGCTGTCCCTGCTCACTGAGGTGAGGGCTGTGTTGTTTGGACAGCTGTATCGTGCAGACTCTGAGCTCTGGGGAGGGAGTCAGTGGTCAGTTAGCAATGGGCCCATGTGGGGGAGCCCAGGAGGACGGGTGCCGACAGAGAACATCCTCTCCTGTCTCCTGAGACCTCAGATGTGGGATCACTGTGTTCTTAGTGGACCACTGCAAGATGTATGCTTTTAAATGTCTGCTCATCGGAGGCTTCATTCTTCCTGGTATACTAGGATTCTCCCTAACGAGAAAAAGTGAAGTGGGTAATGGCCAGTTTGCTCTGCAGGCAAGGGTCCCATGGGCAGGCCAACTCTCGCGGGTCTACTTCTATAACCATCTCTCTCTGGCCACCCCCTGGGGGCTCCCCAAGGCTCTTGGCAAGGCCAGAACTACCTCCCTGTGTGTCCCAGGTGCTTCTGGGAACCCTGGAGGTAGGAGCTCAGTGGCCAGTGTTTAGGAAGGGACGCTGGTGGTTTATAGAGAGCTGGCCCACCTCCAGCGGGGTCGGCTTGAGGGGTTACGGGGGGTCAACTGGCATCGGGAACTGTGGTTGGGATCAGGTGCGCCCCTGAACTTTGGTGGGACCCTGATATCCCTTCCCCCAAGAATTCAGATTTGAAGCTAGATGGCGCTCCTCTCTGCACGCGTGGCTGCCCTCAGCCTTGGAGCACCGGTCCCTGGTTCTATCTTCACTCTGCGCCCCTGCATCCCACCCACAGCAAAGACGCACCCGAGGGCCCCGGCCAGAGGAGGCGGTAGGGTTAGAATTCACCTCGTGCTGGCCAAACGCCTGAGCTGCCTGCTCTCCCAGAAAGGGCTCACGGAGTGGCGGGTGGGGGGTGCTTTTTGCTTCCCGGTTTTGCAGAAGTCCGGCAGAGCGGGAGAGCTAGACCCTGGTCTGAGGCACATCGGGGATGGGCAGGGTCAGGACAGTGGGCAGCAGAGTGCCCCGTGGGGAGGGGAAGCTCCGCAGCTCCTCGGGCACAAACCTGGGCGAGACGGGGTCTGCCAGGAAGCAGAGCGTGCGGTGGCGCCCCACGCAGTAGATGCGGTCGCCCACCGCGGAGCACTGAAAGGCGTCGGGGTAAGGCACCCGGTACGTGGCGCACTGGTACCAGAGGCGGGCGCTGGTGCCGCAGCGGTACACGCTGATGCCCAGGCCGCGATCAAGATCAAAACGGTAGAGAAAGCCGTTGACCGCCACCATCTCGGCAGTGCGGTCCTTGCCACCCCCCGTGGGGCCGGCCTGCCAGCGCTGCCCCCGGGCCGAGAAGCGGAGCAGCAGGTAGCGCAGGGTGCCGCCCGTGACGAACAGCTCACCGGCGCAGGCCGTGGCCGCGTGCGCCAGGGCGAAGGTGTCGTTGGGGAGCGGTGGGACGAAGGTCCAGCGGTCCAGGCGGGGGTCATAGCATTCCACCGTGTTCAGACACTCGCCCCCTATGGCGTACAGGTGGCCATCCAGCGCCACCAGCCGGCAGTGCGGCCGGGGCTGGTTCAGCGGGCACACCTCGCTCCAGATCCCCGTCAGCGGGTTGTAGCAGAAGACGCGGTTGGAGGGCTGGCGCCCGGGCCCCTGGCAGCCGGACACCAGGAAGAGGTAATTAAAGAGACTGCAGAGGGCACAGCCTCGGGACACGGCCTCGGGGGGCAGACAGGCCAGGGGGTGCCAGGCGTCCCCCTCCTCATCATAGCAACAGAGACGGCCGGAGCCCTCCTGGGGGCACACATCGGCCACCACCAGATGCTGGCGGCCCTGCAGCCGGCGCCGGAGGATCAGCTCCCGCTCGGCCCCGCTCAGGCACCCGTAGATGTCCGGGCTGCGCAGGACCTGGAGATAGTTGTCACTCATGACCTTGTAGGCTGCCTCCTGCAGTGCCTCCAGCTTCTGCCTCTTGGCCAAGGTCAGTACCTGGTAGCAGTTGCCCAGATCCAGATGGACGTCCGGGGCCGAGCCAGGGGCCAGTGGGAGGTGGACGAAATTGGTCCCCGCCACCAGCTGCACGTGGGGCTCTCCGCTGCTTCCGGCGGAGCTGGACCCGAGAGAAGCCCAGGGTAGGGGGCGGCCAGGCAGGGCACTCCCATCTGGGCAGGACGGAGTGGGGGCCCCAAAGCCATCGAGCTGCAGCTGGAGCTCTGGGTCCTCCAGGATCCGGACGAGGCTGTCCTTCCGGCTGAAACCCTGCGTGGAGGGCGACGGCACAGGCTGAGAGGAGGTGGGTGTCTCAGCTCCACCTTCCCCGTCCTCAGCATGGCCTCCTGAAGCTGCCCCAGTCCCCGGGGGGCCTGGCAGGGGCTCGGGGGGCGGAGCCTCAGCCAGGGCAGCAGTTCTGGGGGCCAGCCTGCCCTTGGAGGTGGCCCGAGAGGTAGATTCCACATAGTAATCGTACACCTTGCCCTTCAGCCTGGGCCCGGTCCCCTCCACCTTCTCCTGTAGGAAATTCTCCTCCACACGAACCCGGGCCACCGACGAGTAGGTGAAGGAGGCGCTGGTGGCTCCCTCCTGCTGATGCAGGGTCAGGCCCAAGTCCGCGGTGGCCTGGAGAGCCCTGGCCTCTTCCCTGTGGACCCCCGTCCCGCGGGTGAAGACCCAGCTCTTGCCCCTGTCACTCTCGCCTTCCACGTGGGCCATCCGGTTGGTGGGGGTGGCTTCCTGCTCCCCGGGCCCTGGATGCCCCGGGGGGCCACCGTCCTGCCATGGGGCAGGCTCGCCGCCCACACTGCCGCCGTCCTCCGTGGCGAAGCCAGTGCAGGAGCTTTGGGACGCGCTGCCCGGATGGGGGTGGTGGGGCAGCTCGGGCTCGCCGCCAGCAGCTGTTCCGGCTTCCTGGCCACAGCAGTGACGAGGCTCCAGCTCAGAGTCTGGGCGCTGCCCACCCCCTTCCTCACCAGCACCTTTCTCCTCGGGCTCCCGAGCCTCTCGGGCTTCTGAGTCTTCGGGAGAGGGTCCTGTTACCAGGACTTGGGAGTCCCCCTGATTCTCGCAGCCACGGCCCAGTGCCTCTCTGGCCCCCTTGCTTCCCCTCCGGTGTCTCAGCACCCAGTGCGGTGCCCCGGGAGCAGCCCCCTGGACCGCAGGCTGCCCGGAGCCCTCGGCCTCCTCATTGGCCTCGGCCTTGGCCTTCCTGGCCCCCAGCGGGGCCTGACCAGGCCTTGACTTGTACAGCCTGTAGGCCACAGCCACCAGGAGCAGGGCAGCGGCGGACAGCACCACCTGGCCTGCCAGCTGCATGTCCAAATGCCAGTCCTGGGCCTCTGCTCCTCCTCTTCCGGGGAGCATGCTTCCCAAAGCCGACCTGGGGCTGAAGAATGTCAAGAATCCGATTAATGATTGCCCAATAGGGGCCCGGTTCCTGGTTCCTGAGGAGCCGAGCTGGAGGGCGTTCTGGGCTGGCTCTGGCCAGACCGTGGCTGGTCAGCGGGGGAGTCGGAGCTGAGGTGACCTTGAGCTGGCAGAGGGTGGCCCCTGGGGCTCAGGGCCAGCAGATCTCGGAGCTGGCCTCCTTGGATCCTTCCTGGGGGTGGGGGTGGGGGTTGTGCCCCAGGGCTGAGCTTGTGATCAGCCACCGGAGCCAGCAACTGCTAGAGGATGTGAGGAGTGTCCAGCATGTACACAAAGAGGGAGGAAGCTCTTGACCAAACAGTCACCCGATGCCAGGAAACGCATGGGGTTGGTTATTACGTGTGTGTGTGTTTTATTTTCTCTTTTGCAAATCCACTGGGCTAGGAGTATTGGGTGTGGTGAGTTGGGAGACAGGTGGAGCCGTGGCAGGTGTGGCATGAGAGTCTCCCCGTCTGTTCCCTTCCTGATGGGGTCTGCTTGTCTGGGTGGTGAGGTCCGCAATTAGCAGCAGGGAAGGCTGGGCCTGGGACTGCAGCCAAGACACCTGACCTGGCTTTGAATGCCTCTGCCCTCCTGGCCCTCCTGAGGGCAGATGGGGAAAGCACTGGGCCTTAGTGCCCAGATCAGGGAGAGACGTGGGGCATATCCTTGCCCTCGAAAACACACAATGTCCTCTGGTGAGAGGCCAGGGGAGATTCACCCGCCCCCATCTCACCAGGGCTGTGGGTTCCAGATCCAGACTGACTATCCGGCTCCGCCCCTTGCCAGCTGTGTGACTTAGGCAGGTGACTTCCCCTCTTTGTGCCTGAGTTCCTTCATCTGAAAACGGGGGTAATAGCACACGCACCTCATAAGGTTGTGGTTGGTGTGTGGACAGCCCACAGTGCCGAGCTCCACCTTGTGAAAGCTCACGAATGATCAGCCATTCTTCTTCCTCTCCTCTTCCTCCTCTTTCTCCTCGGCGTCATTATCACTCTTATGAATCGTCACCAGCCGGACCTGACGCACAGATCTAATTCTGCCCCTCCCCAGACCAAGGTCCTCTCGGGGCACCTGGAGGCCAGGGCAGGGCTCTCAGACTCGTGCTGCCTACAGAGCCAGCAGGTAAAGTGGCCGAGTGCCCGGCAGACGGGCCCAGCGCTGCCTGATCCCCCTGTGTCGGAGACTCTGATCTGCAGGCCCACATGGGGCCGAGCACAGCGGGGACAACTGTCAGTGTGCACTGTGCCTTTCCAGGGATAGAGTGGAGGGAGGCACACTGGATGAATCTCATCCCCTTCGGAAGAGATGCAATTGTCACCCCCCATTTCATGGCAGCTCCAACCTCGTGTCCGTTGGCTTGTGACTTGTGGGGACTTGTATCCCTGTTTACAGAGCCCAGAGTTTTGTAGACCTGACCTCACCCACCAGGTATGGTTTCCCAGGAGTCAGCCCTCCGCAGCCTGTTCCACAGATGACTGGCAGCAGGGTCCCCCCTTTTCTTTCCCTCATGATCGAGCCAGTGATTCTGAAATAACGGGCACGAGAGCCCCAGGCTGCTTGCCAGAAATGCACATTCCCAACCTTTGCTCCCCAGACTTTCTGATTTGGTAAGTTTGGGGCATCTCCTGGGAAATCCCCAGGTTGGACAATCACCGTGGAGACTTCCGTGGGTCTAGGAATGAAAAGTAAGTCAGCTTTGCTACTTGTCTGCTGAGAATTCCTCTTCACGCCGAGGGGGTGGGTGAACACCTTGTTTCTTAAGGTGAGTGACGGGAAATGGGGAGTGAGGTCCTGGGTACTTTGCATAAGTAAAATCATTTCATCTTCCAGGTAATCTGGGGAGGGAGGTGCTGTCATGGCCCTCATTTCTACAGGTGAGGACACAGGCTCAGAGGGATCTGCCAATGTCATGTAGACTGTGAGTGGCAGAGTCTTGATGTATAACCAGGTCTCTCTGGCTGCGTGGATCACTCCTCTTCCTCTGGGAAGGGGAGGACGAGGGATAAAGGGATAAAGGGTAATAAAAGTGATTTGTCCAATGGTGAATCCAGGACTTTGGGGGTTCCCCGCTGGCCAAGCTACCATTTCAGCGGTAGGGGCAGCTCTGGGACTCTCACACCCTTGGAGAGGGGAAAACTTATGGCATGCCCCATTGGTGACAGTGCTGTGACCTGGCATTGTCCTCTCGGATGCCACCAAGTGAGCAGGGTGTCGGCCCCTTTCCTATGCTGCTTCCCACCCAAAAAAGATGCCACTGCGCTAGGCTCTCTCGGTGGCTCCAGCTTAAATGCTTTGAGTCAGACAATCACTCTTTCCCTTTGGAAACTTGCTCCTGGGCACTGGGTGTGGCCAAACCAGCCCCAGGGCTGTCTTTCTTGGTCTCCTACCTAGTCCTGCTGGAGTCACTGGGACTGGGGAATAACTGCTCTCCCCCCTCCCCCGCCTTACAAGAGCCTCAGGGAGAGTCTGATAATGCAGGTGGCTGTGGTTGGGCTTTGAATGGGTTCATTTGCATACAAAAGGGGCGCTCCTGGGTGAGTCATTTGCTGCCTCTAGGAACTAGCTAATCCTGGGAGTTCACGGTCAGCTCAGTAGGGCCTCCGCTGCCAGAGTGTCCACCATACAGAAAATAAGAGGAGATAGCCACTGGACAGTCAGAAGCCCAGAAGAGTAAAGAACAAGGACTTCGGGGCCTCGCAGAGGTGGCAAGCTCCCTGAGTCAACTTCCGGCTCTATGCTGAGGTCCGATCCCCATCCTGCAGGCGAACGCCGCACTCCCACGAGCTGGCTTCAAGCTCTAGAAATGACAGCTTCCCCCGCCCCACCCCCACCCCAGTCTGTTTGGAAAAAGTGAAATGAACAAATGAAGACAAGAGCGAAATTAAAAGCTAATTGGAAGTCTGTATTGGGCTTCTGTGAGGGTGCGTGCGCACCGCCAATCTGGCCTCCCGGTGCCGGCAGGACAAATTGAGGAGTCTGGGGTTGGCTCAGGGGCTGGATAAAGCAGTCGGAGCTGAATGCGTGCCATGCAACTAAACAGGCCCATCTTCCAGTGATTGACTTCGAATTGGGTGGTGCCTGTCCCTCCCCTGGTCTGCTCAGCACCAAGGGTCTGCGTGTCCCAAGGTGGACGCCGACTCCGGGTGAGGCCCTGAGTGGGGGGCCCGAAGCCGGGAGGAGGTGGGTGCAGGCGCCTCGGTGTCTGTGCAGAGAGGGGAAACAGGGAGGACTACGGCCTCACACACACACACACACACACACACACACACACACACACACACCATGTGCTTATGCGCACACACCTGAGGGAGAGGGTGGAGCTTCTGAGTCCAAAAGTGTCAGCGATACAAGGATCCTGGTCTGGCTGATGAGAAGGCCAAGGCATGGGGAGGGAAAGGCTGTGTAGCTGGGGCTAGAACACAGGGCATCTGACTGGGTCCCCGGAGGTGGAGGAGGAGGTCGAGGACAAATTCCCATTCATCCAGAGGGCGCACGGTAAGCATGGAGTGGTATAGTCTTTACACTTACCCAGGGGCCTTTCCTCGACAACTCTCTCGGACACACGACGGCTTTCCTTACGCTCAGCATCGCCAGGCTGCACTCCCAGCTGGCGTGGACGGCCACGTCCACACGGGTTGTTAAAGGCTGAAATATTTCCATCCGGGCTGGTGAAGAGCCATTCTCCCAACCCCACCAGCCTGGCTGCCATTCCCCCAGGAGCCCCTCTGTCCTCTCTGCCATCTGAGGACCAGAGGCTCAGTATCACCAGGGTCCTCCAACTGCGCGTCCCTCTGCTAGGATGCTGCCCCGCCTCACCAGACAGTAAAATATAGAATATTCCCCTGGGCTCTGCTGCCCCGCCCCCCCCCGGCACCTGTTCAGCTCCGTCTAGGGATGCTGGCCCCTAATTAGGGACTGAGGCTACCACCTGGGTCAGGAATCTGAGACAGCCAAGGTGAGGCCCAGCCGGGACTGTGGCCACCCTCTGAGCCTTGGGGGCCAGCTCACCCTTCCCATCCAGGCTTCTCATCACGTGACCTCCACAAAACGCTGTGGTGGTTATTACAGGCATCGCCTGTGACCCACCCTTCTGATTCTCCTGCCCTGTGTGGTCAGCACGGTCATCCTCATTTTATAGGTGAGGGCACCGGAGCTCCCAGGAGGTGAGGGGATCTTGCCCCAGGTCCCACAGCTGGTGAGTAAGTATGCAGGTGGGGCTCAGGTTTGTCTGCCCTTTGACCTTGGCCTTGAACCCACCCAGCCTACCCTGTTGTCTGCTGCCAAAGTTTACCTCCACAGAAACCCAAGGGAGGCTACCACTGCTTTCCCAGGAGACAGGTCACCGCTGTATCCCTTCCGTTCTGGGGCAAGCAGAGGCCGGGGCTGGGAGCTGCTAGGGTTTTGGAGATGACAAGGCGTGCTGCAGTCACCAGGAAAGGGAGTTTCAAAGTCGGGAATGCCAAGGGCATGAAGAAATGTCCTACTTACAATTCCACTGCATAGACCATTAGGAAGTGGAATAATGGCCTTTGATACGTGCCTGCGAATTTGATGGGGAAATTGAACGTGAAACGATTCATGGGTGCCGTTGGAGACGGCAGAGTGCATCCTGATTTTGGCTCCCGGGGTGGGATGAGTGGAGGCAAGGGGAGCATCCTGGGGTTGGAATACGCAGCACACCCGCTGTCTGCGTGGAGGGATAGAGCTTTCACAGAGGGCCCAGAGCCAGTAATAACAGAGGTACCAATAGTCCAGATTTCGGGGGCACCCACTCTGTGTCGGGCCCTAGGCTCTGCTGAGGCTGCAGGCACCGTCTCCTTCCTCCTTGGCACCCGCCCTGCAGCGGGTGTAAGACCCATTCTAGAGGTGAGGACACGGAGGGCCAGTTTCTTGCCCGAGGCTAAGTCTGTTTTACCCCAGAGCCGTTTTCCAGAAACCCTTGTTAGCATGCAGGACCTCAGGCCCCTCGCCAGCCTAGAATCCACCTGCTAACCAGATGCCGACAAGAAGCCCTATAAATACTTGGATCAGTACCCTGCCCACCCATAGTCCCGACTGTAAACTTGAACAGCCTCAAGAGAATGTGGCTTCTCCCACCCAGGGTCAGAGAGAGGTCCCACCTTTGTCATTGCCCCTGTGACATCTGAGCTCTTGTAATAACCTTAATAGACATCACCATGGTTTTTAACTGTCAAAATCTTTATGTCTCTGCTTCCTTCTCTCTCCAATGGGTGTGACGCCAACCATCCCTGGGATTATTGTCAGAAAGCATGTTAGGATGCCAGGAGGACACCTGGTGCCCGTGCATAGTGGGGATCGCTAAGTGTTTATAGAATATATTGATGGATCAGAAGAGGACCCATCATGGTCAAGGGCTGGAGGTGTGCCTCGCTCTGAGGTGCTGCAGAGGGTTCTCATCTAAGTCAATTTCTGCAAACCTTCCCAAGCAGGTGGGGTTATCCCGGTTTTACAAGGAAGGAGTTCAGAGGGGTTCACGTTATTTGCCCCAAGGCACACAGCTAGGAAATGACGGACCTGAGCTTCCAACCAGGACTATGTCTAAGGGCCTTGCTTCCAGCCAGGCTGTCTTGCTGTCATGTCCTTGCTCCCTCCTCTTCCTCCTGCAGGATTCCTGACAGTCGCCAGCCCGGCGTGCCCCACCAGGGGCATCGAGCTCTCTGGGTCTAGCTGTCCCCAGAGCCCCATCCTAGCAGCTCATGACTCCCCTCCGCTTTCTCCACATGCAGTCTCCAGGATGTTCTGTGGCTCCCCATGGCCTCCCCTAACAAATCTAAACGCCTTGGCCTGTTCTCCAAGGAACCTTTGACGGCCCTACCTCATTTGTCACTGTTCCCAAACACCCGTTCTGCTCCAGCCAAGCTCATCCGTTTACTGTCCCCTCGTCCCCGCTGTCGCATGGGCCATTTCTCCCACTCACGGCGTGCTTGCCCACATTTCTGCCGTTCTGTTCACTTTTGCAAAAACCCCAGATCAAAACTGGGCCTTCTCCACAGGGACTGAAGCCAGGGCAACAGTTCCTCACTCTCTCTGGGTCGCAGGTCCCTCTGAGGCTCCCCTGGAAGTTACAGACCCTTGCTTGAGAAATGCAGATACCTGTACTATTTCACTTGCAAATTCCGGAAGTTTCCCCGCCCTGGTTAGGAGATCCCTGAGTCAGGGCAACGCATGTACTGAGCTTTTGGGAGTATGTGTCAGATTGGTTTTGGGGGTAAGAAATAATGCCAGTTCAACGTGGTGTGTTTTGAAACGTGTGCTTTGGGTTACTCTGTGCAAAAAAAAAAAAAAAAAAAAAAAAAAAGTTTCTGGGGCAGATGAGTGTAGAAAGCCCTGCTTTGTGACCTCTGAGCTTGATTTCTTCATTTGTAAAATGGGGCCAATAAAACCTGCTGCTGTATAAACTGTCATGGTGATCAGGTGAGTTACGGTGCATGAGGACCACCTTTTCTTTGGGCCCCCACATCCTGCGCTCTTCTCAAGAGACCACCAGGAAGGAGAGAAGCACTGGGCCCAGCCCAGTGGAGAGTGGGGCTGGAGGAACTGGGAGCCTGAGCCAGCAGGGAGGGGTTGGGTGTGGACCGTAGGCCTCTCCAGGAGAGGAGCTTCCTTCCGCAGCCCTGAGCGCCCAGCTGACTCTGGTCTCTCCCAGAGACTAGAGAGCCGGTGCTGGCCCCTGAGAGGTAGGACAGGTTTGTGTTCCACAACTCTGAGCCTCTAAACCGAGCTAACTCAGTGCCGCCAGGGGCCTCCCTGGACCATTAGAGCTGCTGGAGCTGATTGCAAATCAATGCTCTGCAAAGAGACAGGCGCCCAGGTGCAGAAGGTGGGGAGAGTGGTCCCAGCCAAGTTGCAGAGAGCCGGGGGGGGGGGGGGCGGCTGGCGATGCCGCAGGGAGAGGAGCCGGGGAAGCCAGGGCCAGGGGCTGGAGGCACCGCACCCAACGTCCATAGGATGCTAGGGGCCAGACCCCAGCCTGGTTCTGGGGAGGGAGAAACAAATGGAGAACAAACAGCTTCACTGAGCAACTACTATGTGCCAGTCCCCAGGGGAAGAACTCCATATTCTTCATGATTTAATCATACCACCCCGTGGTCGAGACAAGGCTATGTGTTCCACCAAATCTGGGGTCATTTCCTCTTCCTGGGCACTCAGGAAAACGACATTTCCCAGACCCCCCCCTGCAGTGGGGGTGGGGGGCATTCGGTGGAGCATGGCTGAGGAAGGGCAAGCTGAGCTGATCTGAGTGACTGCTGGGTTGAGTCAGGGAAGAACCAGTGTGCTGCCTTCCCTCCTTGCTACCCCAGCAGCGGTGACCTCAGAGGCCATGTGTCCCAGCTCTCCCCTCCCCCAGCCCGTAGAAGATTAGGACCGTGAACTGGTATTCGGTTGAGCCACTGAGGTTTGCTGGTTCTAGAAGCTGGTATCAAGTTCCTGGGCTAATGTAAAGTCCACTGGGAGAGGGATTGTTCCTACTTTGCAGATAGGGAAACTGAAGTCCCAAGAGGCCCAGATCTCCCCAGCTAGCAGGCTCAGCCTCACCCCTGCATCTATCCTCCCCTCTGCCCTTGTAGGCCCACCCCAGCCCTCCAGAAACTCACAGTCGAGTGGGGGAGGATCCTATCAGAGCACATCGTAGGGTGTTATAGAAACAAGGAGGAAAGAACCCAGGCTTTGGGGGAGCAGGGCTTCCCAGAGCTGAGTCTTGAGGGATTTGACAGGTAAACAAGGTAGGGAAAGGGCAGTTGTTGCAGAGGGCCCACGGGGTGCAAAGGCCCTGAGGCTGGGGGCCATAATCAAGAGCTCTAGGTGCAGGGATGGTTCTAAGCACTTGAAAGTGTATGGGGGGTTGAAGTGGCCAGCTTAGTCTCCCACTGGGAGGCAATGACATGGGGACCAAATGGGTTCTGGGCCTTAAAGCCAGAAAGATTGAGATAGGAACCAAGGCAGGACTTCCCTTGGTGGGAACATTCTGGATAATGCAAGGTGTGGGGCTCCCCTCATCAGCAGTCACCAAGAACGGCGGAAAGGAGAGGGGAGAGTTTCAGCTTGGAGAAGGGGGAACCTACACTGTGTTTCCTCGTCCACGCCCCCCGGGTGTGCCCCATTATCACCACCTCCCAGGAGCATGGTGCTTTTCTGTTTGACCCTCGAATTTCCCAGGTGCTGTGATTCAAAGACTGTGTCCCAGCCCCGTGCTCCGGGCTCCTTGACGCAGGAACGCTTGCCGAGTGGTTTCGCTTCACATTCCTCTAGTCGGTGACAGGTGAACAGGTGAATGCTGCTTATTTTAGTGTGCCTCTTCGGAGGGGTTGTGTTTTCATTTCCATCACTGCCTGGGAGCCCGGGGGCCAGGGGGAGGGCGGGGGGCAGACGAAGCACAAACCTGTCAGGGAAGAGCCTCCAAGTCCACGGTTTCTGGGCAGCGGGCTCCCTTTGCCAGTAATCAGAGCTTCCCAGAGCTGGAGGGACCTCGGAGACCCGAGTCCAACCCTCTTGTGTTACACCGAGATGGCACAGAGGGAGGCGATGCCCCAAATCCATGCAGAGGAGACCCATGAGCCAGTGCCGAGGCTTTTGGCACTGAGGTGAGCTCCGGGATCCCACCCCTTGCGACTGTCCTCCCCACCCCACGTGTTTGCAGGCTGCTGCCCGCATTCCGCAGCAAACCAGTGAGCAAGCGAGGAGCCCCGAGTGCTGTTTCACAAAAGAGAAATGGAGGCCCCAGAAGGAAGTGACGCTGCCCAAACCCCTCAGCTCAAAGGTGGCAGAACTGGGGTTATCGTCCCCCAAACCCCGTGGCCGCCTGGGAGGGGATGCCAAGATGGCTCCGAAAACTCCAGCATCCTCAGCCCCACAGTAGTGGCAGAGATGGGAGAGGCTTTTCCCCCGCTGGCCAGGTGCCTGGCTGAAGGCACCCTGAGACAAAGACGGTGCCCCTGTCCAACCAACTGCTGTGAGGTTCCGTGTGACACCCTCTCCACGAGAAGGTATGCATCTGGAGGGCAGGCTGCGCATGCGGGGACGGTCTGGCTCGTAGTCGGTCCTCCATAAACATTTGTTGAATACAAATGAATAAACGAAAACAGACGAGTTACCATGTTGACAAGAGCAAACGAATACAGCCCAGGTTGAGCCTTTCATTGGTTTAAATGCTGAGAGGCAATGAGCTGGTACCTTCGGGGCCAAGAACCATCAGGGAAGTTTGGGAGGGGCTGCATCTGGAAGGAAGGGATGTGGTTTCCCAAAGCGCTTGCTGAAGAAAGGCATTCTGGGAGGCAGAAGAGCTTGTGCAAAGGCTCGGAGGTAGGAACGAACAGCCAGACTGGGATGAAAGTACATGATCGTGGCCAGAGCAGGGGGCTGTGTCGGGGTGACGTGGGTGCCGCAGGAGAGCGGGGGGGCTGCCATCTCTGAGCTCGGCAATCCATTCTTTCTTTGAGCTATTCTCAGGGCTACAGGGACAAGTCAATTGTGTTGAGCTGATGTCGGCTAAGGCTTGGAAATAAAACAAAACAAAAGAAAAAAACCGTTGCTGGGAGAGCTCAGTGGAAGTTTGGTGCTCAACCATTTGCTTCAAAAGTCAGGTTGCTCTGGGTAGGAGTCCTGGCATTGTCATGAAATCGGTGTGTGTTCTTGGGCAGGGGGCTCCTGTTCTCTGGGTCTCAGTTTCCCCATCTGTAACATGGGTGGGGAGCTGGAAAGTCTCCCCCGTGATCAAGATCATGAAAGTACGTTCCCCCAGTGCAGAGACGGCAGGTGGAGAACCTGAGGCTCCCTGTGTGCTGGGGGCCACCGGGGTCTCCATTTAGGGCCCCAACCTCTGCTTGCTCTCTGATTCGGCTTCTGCCCCTGGGCCATTGCCCTAGGGAGCTGTGCTAGTCCCTTGCCAGCCCAACGCGACCTCCTGGCCTTCAAGATCCAGCTTAAGCATTGGCTCCTTTGTGTACAACGAACCATCACTAATGGTTACAATGAAAGTTGTAATATTTATTTTGCTTTCGCCAAGTGCCATGCATTGATCCCAAACGGCAGCATCCCCGAGAGCTAGGTACTATGACCGTTCCTAGGTGGGGAAACTGAGGCTCAGAGGGGACGAATGACATGGAGTGGAAACCAGAGGTATTTGGGGGGGGGATGCTGCCACTCTGCATCGTGAGGTCTGAACCCCAGGCTCGGCCCCGTGCCCCCCGCCTGGGCAACCAACCGCTGCGGAGTTCAAGTCGGGGCAGGAGGGAGGCCTCTGGAACTGGTTTTTCTTGCTCTGGGTCTGGGCTGGAGGCAGCCAGGGTGCCAAGGGTGGACACTGAGGACTCGGAAACTGCTCTTTCAGGATCTTCTGGTCACACGATCTTTTGCCCCTGTGGGCTGGGTGAGGGCCAAGGGCGGCCCTCGGGCTGGCACCTGACTTCTGGGATTAGCTGCAGAGAGGATGTGTGAGCAAGACGGCCGCAGGGCAGAGAGCACGGGACTGGGGTAGGGCTGGAGTGCAGGCTGTCTCGGTGATCTGCGGAGTGGCTTCAGGTCAGGCCCCCTTCCAGCCTCAGTGAAATGAGGACATTGGGTGGATGCTAACCAGCTCAGATATCAAGGACAGTCAGCCCAGCAGTGGTCGAGGTTGACATTGCATGTGTGACGACAGAGGGAGGTGTGTGTTTGTGTGTACGTAAGTGTGCATCCAGGGTGGGGGAGGAGCTGGGCTCCTTCTCAGGTCAGAGGGATTGGCATGTGGAAGAAAGAGGGGGATGGGGAAGAGCGCCTGATGGACAGTTGGGAGACCAGGTCCTCGTCCTGGCTACAGCGCTGCCTTGCTGTGCGTCCCTGAGAACACTGCAATCCCTCTCTGGGCACATGGATCTCCATTAGATAAGAGCCTCTGGCCCGTAATCTTTAGTGCTCCTGTGGCTCTGAGTCTGATTTCTCAGAGTGGTTTGGATACTAATGATGTGGTGGGGTGACTGGGGAAGTGAGCAGGGTCCTGGAGTCAGGGGAACCCCAGGCATGAGCCCTCACTCTGCCTCTTTGCTGGCCGTGTGACCCTGGGCATTCCTTTACCAGTCCCCAGAGTTTGGTGATCCGTCTGGCACAGTGGGCACAGTGCGGAGAGCCCACGGCACTCTTCGTTCTAATTTCTTTTTAAAATCAGAAATAAAAGAAGAATGTAATTTACCCTGGTGATATTCATGTCCATACCAGTGCAGCCATAGAACGTGCTTTTAAAGCCTTTTTTATGAAAGAAGGCAGAAGTGCCCCAGGTCCCCAAAAGTCATAGGGGGCCTGGCTTTCCAGGGTCGCAACCTCAGGAAGAGGTGTGATATCCCTGACCTCCCAGGGCTGTCGGGAGGAAGACATGAGATCATTGTGAGCTGCCTGCCCCCCAAGTAGTGGCTGGATCTGGGTGAGAGGTGTGCCAGCAGAGTCAGGGCCCCCCAAAGACATCCACATCTGAGTCCCTGGAATTTGTGACCGGAGTTTACATGGCAAAGGGGTATTAAGTCTGCAGATGGAATAAAATTGTGGATTGGTCCACCTTAAAGTTGGAGACATTACCCAGGGTTATCTGGGTGGGCCCAAGGTGCCCCCAAGGGTCCCTAAAAGTGGACCAGGGAGGCAGGAGGGTCAGGGTCAGAATGATGAGCCGAGAGAAAGATCCAGCTGGCCATTGTGGGCTCTGCAGATGGAGGAAGGGGCCACCAGCCAAGGACTGTGGGCAGTCCCTCAAATCTAGAAAAATACGAGGAAGCAGATTCTCCCCAGTGCCTGCAGACACCCCGACTCTAGCCCAGCGAGACCTGCGTCAGACCGCTGACCTCCAGGACTGTAGCATCTCATACATTCGTGTTGTTAAAGCCCCTTTGTCTTCTGTGATTTGGGACAGCAGCGACAGGACAGGAGCGCAGGAGTGTGGGAGGGCTGGGGTCCTAGCTGAGGCCCCCACTTCTCTGTCAGCATCTCCCACCTCACAAAGACACCCTGACCCGGTACAGCACCCCTTCTGGGGTGGAGCCGCCTCCAAGCCTGGCACGGAAGGAGGAAGGGAGTCGTGTGGGGTCTGAGGGCCAAGGGAGGCATCAGGCTAAGCTGCTCATGTTTTGTTTCTCCTGGTTTTACCGTGTCCCTTAGCGTCCAGGCTCATTTTCTCGAGGGAAGCTGAGACTTGGCGACCTGTCTCCATCTGCCCAGGTCCCCGTGTGCCCCAGCCCCGCCCCACTCAGCAGAAAAGTCGATTCTCCTGTATCTGCTTAGAGTCTGGAAACTGGGCTCATGTCTTGCCACTCACGCCTGTAAATAAACCCAGCATGGTGGGCTTTGTGGGACCTGGTACCCCCACGGGGACAGAACGTGACCTGCCACCTAGGCTTCCCCGAGAGCCCTTCTCCTGCCCTTCTTGGCTGTTCCAAATCCCTGCCCAAGAGCGGGCTCTCCTCCTGCACACTCCGGGATTTGCTGGTTGCCACCAACAGAGGCGGGCTTTGGTGCCAAGAAACGTCAGGGAAGCTGTGTTTTTTCTCAGGGCCGCTCTGGGGGCGCGGTGCTTCCGACAGGCTGTCGTGCACTCTGGAACAGAGGATGGCCAGCACGGGCAGCTCCGTGGCAAGGGAAGGAGCGACCACAGCAGCGCCTCCCATCTGCACCGTTCAGGGTGGCAACATCCACCTCCACCAGCGGGGGCTTAAGGCTGAGCAATTTCTCTTTTATTCTTGGACAAGCAACTTGACCTCTCTGTCCTCTATTTCCCCTTCTGTAAAATGGGACCAACAGCATCTGCCCCCCCCCCCAAGAACTCTCTGAAGCATGCCTGTTACATCTATTCACCTCTGACACATCGCACGTTCTCTGGGAGTCCCCAAAGGCCCCCAGGTTGGGGTTAGAAATGAATAAGACAGGGGCACCTGGGTGGCTCGGTTGTTGAGCATCTGCCTTCGTCTCAGGGTGTGATCCCAGAGTCCTGGGATTGAGCCCCGCATGGGGCTCCTCTGCTGGGAGCCTGCTTCTTCCTCTCCCACTCCCCCTGCTTGTGTTCCCTCTTGCTGGCTGTGTCTCTCTCTGTCAAATAAATAAATAAAATCTTAAAAAAAAAATGAATAAGACAGACTCTGCCCTCAGGAGGCTTACAGTTCAGCAGAAAGAAAAAGTCACAATACCATCTGGTAAGGCACAACCAGGGGTGTGAACACCCCATGCGCCTGCAGAGGAGAGAGCCCAACACCTGCCCTGGAGGGGAGGGTGGAGGAAGGCTTGTCTACCAAGGCCTTGAAGGCTTTGAGGAAGTTTCCAGCAGATGGAGAAAGAGGAAAGGCATCCTGGGAAGAAGGAACGGAATGAACCAGCTATGGAGGCAGGAACACATGTGGGTATTGGGGGCAGTCGTTGTCCTGCTCAAACGCGAGCGGGTTTATCAGGTAGGGTGGCTGGTGAACATGCTGGAAATGGGTCCGTTTCAATTCCACTAGCACAGTGATGACTTCCAGGGCTGGGCACTTGGCTGAGCACTGGGGATGCAGAGATGAAAAGACACAGTCTCTGTGCCTGGGGCTCACGTATGGAGCAGAGGCAGGCAGACATTCACCCATTGGATCATAAACATGTACTAAGCGCTAAGTGCTGAGCACCAGGGATGCGGCAGGAGTGAAATGCACCCCAGCCCAGCCTGCATAGAGCTCCCAGTCCAGGGGAAACAGACCTTCATCGGACAGTTACACATCCAAAGGACATGCCCTAGAGGTGGGATCCATGGCACCGTGCGAGGGCAAGAGAGAAGAGGGAGGCCACTGGTGTAGTGGTTTAGGGTTCAGTCTCTATGACCTGAGGGCCTGGGTTCAAGTCCTGATCCTCCAGTTTCAGATGTCTTTTTCTTAGACACCGTTTCTGACTTAGAGGGATGTGCAAAGGCCCTGAGGCAGGAATATAACTTAGGCAGGCTGGAAAGTCAGAGTGGCTGGAGGGTGGAAAGAAAGAAGTGGGCTTAAGGCTGAGGATGGAAGGGAAAACATGACCTTTAAGTAGGTCATGATAAGCTTTAAAGCAGAACAATGGATAAAGGAGAGGAGACGTGGACACAAACTGGGAATTATTTTGTCTGGTTTGCTTGGAAGTAGAGGGAGGTTTTGTCAGGATCAACCTCAGAAAGAGGTCACCAGTATAACAATAATATGATCTAGCACTTACTATATGTTCTGGGCACCAATCCAAGCCCTTAATTCTCTCAAGAATCCCTTGTGTTGGGGACTCTACGGTCAGCAGTCTGCGGAAGACATTGAGGCTTACAGAATTAAGCTTCTTGCCCAAACGGTACACAGCTAGTAAGTGGCCGAGCTAGGATTTGAACTCAGGCAGGTGGTTCTAGGGCCCTCACTGTTAGCTGCCCAGCAGAGGGCCCACCAGGCGAAGGTGGCAGCCTGGGAAAGATTCTTGGCACCCCGAGCTGTGTGTGTTTGTTTATTTATTTATTTAATTTTTAAAGATTTTATTTATTTATTTGACAGAGAGAGAGAGAGACAGCCAGCAAGAGAGGGAACACAAGCAGGGGGAGTGGGAGAGGAAGAAGCAGGCTCTCAGTGGAGGAGCCTGATGTGGGACTCGATCCCAGGACTCTCGGATCATGCCCTGAGCCGAAGGCAGACGCTTAACGAGGCAGACTGAGCCACCCAGGCGCCCCCCGAGCTGTGTTTATTGTACATCTCCTGTGGAAAGACGCCGTGTGAGGAGCCTTAAGGGCCCCAGTGATCCCCCAAACCCCATCTGAGGGATCTTGGGAACACTGCAGCCCGTGCAGAGGGCTCGGAGAGAATCTCCTGTTGTGCAGAAGCAGCTCTGAATATCCATGCGCCACTAAGAGACGTGTCCAACGTGCCTCTGAAGGTGATGGAGTTGTGGCCATTTTAGCCGAGCGTGCTGAACGCCCTGCTGGGCTGATAGTGGAAGAGTCAGAAGCAGCAGGGGCAAGGGCCCGGAGGCTGGTGTGCGTGTGCTTGTGTGCACGTGTGTGTACCCATACACATGTGTGCGTCACACATGTGCGCACGACATTCGCATGTCTGCATGTGTGTGCACACGTGTGCATGAAGGCATGTATGTGTCCGCGTGCACATGTATGCATGTGTATGCAGCACATGTGTGCATGTGAAGGGCTGTGTGTGTGTGTGCATGTGTGCATGCATGTGTGTGTGGAGGCAGAGGCTGGAGGGACACCGGGAAAACCGGACCCGGTGTAAACAGCAGCACGATTCCATCAACACCTGCCCAGCCTCATGGGGGACAGGATCCCATTGAGCTTGGCTGAGTAAGTCAGAGGTGGGACCAGAAGTCTGCCCCAAGTCCTGCATCCGCCACTCACAGGGTGTGCTGCTTTCGCTACCACTTCAGGCTCCTAGCGTGGTCTCGGCATCTATAGCACAGTGGCGGGCCGGGGGCAGCGTCTGGCCCGCAGGGTGGTTCTGATGACCTGGTGGGAGGGCCTGGCTCATCGCACGGGGCTTGGATTGCGTCCTACCAGCTGGGAGTGGCTTGTGGGTCTGGAGCAGAAGAGTGGCGTGAGCTGACTTTTTGATTCTGTAGTGCTTGGTATCATCGCGGTTGGTCTCAGAGAATAAAACCTCGGTTGGAAAAAAAAAAGGAGGCCCCTTGATTCTTCTCGCTTCTGCATATCCTACATCCAGCTCATCTCAGCAAGTCCTGTCGACTCTCCCTCTGAAATACACCCCATGCTGATCGCGTCTCACCTTCCACCCCAGCGCAAGCTCTCGCCTGAGTGGTCCTTGTAAAATGGCATCACGCAGACCATGCCAGCCTTGGACTCACAGGATTCCTGCTTCTGGAGCACAGTCTAAGCTTCTCAGCGTGATCTCCGTCGTCTGGCCCCACCACTTCTCCAGACTCCTGTTTCTACCAAGCCACTCCTTGCTTCCTCCATTCCGGCCACTGTGGCCTTCTTGGTTTCCCTCCAATGCCCAAATCTGTTCCCGACCTTTGCAACCACCGTTGACTCTGCTATGGAATGCTCTTCCCCCAGAGCCTTGCACGGCTCCCTCCTCCACTTCACTTGCGTTTTCGCTCAACCACCTCCTCCTCCGAGGAGTCTTCCCTGACCACCCATGACCGCGATGGTTTGCTCTCCTCCAATATCTTCTGTCCCTTTAACTCGAGGTGATAGAATGCCTTTAGCTGGGCACCTGGCTGGGCACCAGAATAAAGATTCTATTTCCTGGTTCGCCTTCCCAGTCCCAGGCAGGTGTGGCCATGTGACTGAGTGCTGGCCGATGGAATGCGAGGGCAGGGTGTGTGAGCAACTTTCAGGCACTTCCTGGAGGGAGGGTGTGTGCCCCTTCTCCTCGCTTCCTCCTCTGGCGGCATGCAGTGTGGACGAGGAGGTCAGCCACTGTGGATGGTTTGGAGGAGGGCTCGGCTCTAGGGAAGGCATAGCCACGATGGAGAGGGGTTGGGGTGCCCGGCTGACCTTGAGGAGCGGAGCCATCGAATGGTGATGAGTGAGAGACAAGCAACTTTTATTTTGTTTAAGTCACTGTTATGTTGGACCATGGATGATGCATTCAGACAAACCTGTATTCTAACTAATAACCACTTTACCCGAGAAGGCGCCGGGTTGGTCCTGGCCACACCTTGTTCCCTTACCTTGCTCCTCACCTGTGAGTTATCATTCCCTGACTTTAGACTATACATTTATTTTGTGGATTCATTTATTGCTAGTTTCTCTCTCTGGGATGCGATCTCCGTGGGGGCAGGGACTTGCCTGTTTGCCTGGCCCCCTGCCCTACACCCAGCTTCAGCACTGTGTTCAGCACAGAGCTGGGATCAATAAATACTTATGAGTGAATAGAAGATGAGCCCTTACTTTGCGTCGATGTTTTGTTTGCTTTATTGCAGCTGTGTGCGCCATGGCCCTTCGAGATTGTTATTACTGTTCTGCCATAGAAGAGATTGAAACAGAGGGAATGAAGGCACTTGTCTGAAATCCCAGATCCTGAAAGTGGCAGAGTTAAGATTAAACTCAGATCTGTTTTCCCACCTAATAAGCTCCTCTCTTCTTCTCCCCAAAGCAGTTATGAGAATGTGCCTTTAATAGAAAAAAGAAAAACAACAACAACAGACTCTCACAACGCAGCAACAAGAAAACAACCCAATTAAAAATGGGCAAGAGGTTTTTTTTTTTAAAAGATTTTATTTATTTATTCGACAGAGATAGAGACAGCCAGAGAGAGAGGGAACACAAGCAGGGGGAGTGGGAGAGGAAGAAGCAGGCTCCCAGCGGAGAAGCCTGACGTGGGGCTCGATCCCACAACGCCGGGATCACGCCCTGAGCCGAAGGCAGACACCCAACTGCTGTGCCACCCAGGCGCCCCGGGCAAGAGGTTTTAATAGATATTTCACCAGAGGAGATATACAAATAGCCAATAAGTACAAGAAAAAATGCTCAACATCATCAGTCATTAAAAAAGGGAAATTCAAACCGCAAACCGCAACAAAACACCACGTCACACCCAGGAGATTGGCTGTAATAAGAAACCAAAACCCCAAAACCAAAAAACCAGGTAATACCAAGTGTCGGCGATGCTGCGGAGAACCTGCTGGTGGGAACGTACGAGGGCGCAGCCACTTCGGGAAATAGCTTGTCGGTTTCTAAAAAAAGTGAAGTGTAACTTTACCATTTGACCTAAACATTCCAATCCGAGGAATCTCCCCATGAGAAAGGAAAACTTAAGCTCACTCAATGACCTTCATGTGAACACTGATAGCAGCATCATTACTCATAATCGCCCCAAGCTGGAAACAACCTGAACGTCCAGCAAGGGGATGGAGAAGCAAAATGTGGTCTACACATCCGACCCTATCTGTCAGTGAGAAGGACCAAAGGGCTGGCATGTGCTACGATTTGGAGGGACCTCAAAACACTGTCTGAGATAGTGATGGAAGATGGATGCGAAGGACTATGTGTCTTATGATTCCGTTTCTATGAAATGTCCCAAAAAGGCAAACTGGTAGAGACGGGAAGAAGATGAGTGGCTGCTGGGGGCTGGTAGTGGGAACAGGTAGCGACCAATAATGGGCACGCGGTTTCTTTCTAGAATGACAGAAGTATTCTTAAGTTAGATTGTGATGATTGTTGAACAAACCCATAAAATTTACTAAAAGCCCACTGAATTCTGTACTTAAAATGGGTGGATTTCATGATATGTCAATTACACTTCATTGAAGTTGTTTAAAAATAGATATATTTTTAGCCCATAGTCTTCAAAGGGACATTATTAAGAAATTCTTAGCCAAGAGCCTCCAGGCCTCTCAGGGAGGTGGCAGAGAGGAATGCTGAAAAGCCCAATCTTAGCGCCACCAGCCCCTGGCTTGAGTCCCTGTTCTGTCACTTGCTTGGCAAGTCATTTAAGCGCTCCCAGCCTCGGTGTTTTCATCTGTAAAATGGGGGCAATGACACCTACCTCCTAAGGCACTCTGGGGAATTAAAACGGGTAAAAAGTTTAGCAGGTGCCTAGCACAGAGATACGCTGTCATATACTCTGATCCCTTCTGGGGGAGCCACGGCTAAGCCTGGTGAGATACTAGGTCTGGAGGGGAGGGAATGGGATTAACTACCTCATCAAACATCTCTTGACACCTGCCCGATGCCAGATCTGACGTCGGGTACAGGAATGTGAAGGTGAACAAGACTCAGTCCCTGCCCTCCAGGAGCTCAGGGTCTACGAGGTGACAGTCATTTGCGAGGCACTTATACTACTGAGGATGTAGAATAGGGTCGAGGGAGGGGCTCCAGCCCAGTCAGCAGTGTGCTTAGGGGAGGCTTCTAGACGAGCAAGAGCTCATGCAGGCCTGGCTCAGTCCACATTACCTCCCGGAGACTGTGATGAAAGCAAGACGGGCATCTCAGACCCTCGGTTCAGAAGGGATCTTTCAAGGTCATCTTGTCCAACTGCCCTGCTTGCTGGGGCCTGGACTTCAAGGCTCTGGCGAAGGAAGCTGCTGCTCCTTGACCTTGCTTTGAAGATGAAGCTGTTGATAGCAACATCCCGGGACTCGCCCAGAGGGCTGTGATGCATTTTCAGGCAGCAAGGGCCTTGGGGGAAGTGCTCACGATGCAGGGACTGGAACCATGCTGGTGGGAAGTAAACACTGGTGAGAGAAACTCGCTCATCAATCCCGGTAAGAGGCGTCCGCAGCAGCTGCCAGTGTCCTGATCTGGGAGAGGGGCAGCCCCCGCCCCAGAAATACTCACGGGATGTAGAGAAGGAAAAACATTTGAATCTATGGAGCCCCGGCTCCAGGCATCTCCTTTGTGCCAAAGATGTTGCTAGGTGGCTTATGTAGGTCCATGGGGAGGTGGGATTCTCATCTCTATCTGATGCATGCGCACCCCAGAGCTCCAAAAAGTTCAAGATCACACAGCTAGAAAGATGCCTGGAAGGGGTCAAGTTCAGCTCTGCCTTTCCCATGGTGCTTGCTGCTTCCCATTCCATGCCTTGCTGGTCCAATGCCATCCAGCATCTAACAGCCGCATCTTGGACACGCTGGTATAACCGGCACCTATGGAAATGCCACATTCACATTTTTAAAAATATATTTTACTTTTTTAAAGTAATCCCTACACCCAATGTGGGGCTCGAACCCACACCCCCAAGATCAAGTCACATGCTCCACCAACTGAGCCAGCCAGGTGCCCCCACATTCACATCTTGAAAGAAAGGGATACTTTGCTCATTATAATTTGTCATATTCTAAAATATGAAATTAAATACTAGAAAAACTGAAGTTGCAACACATAATAAAGCCGAAACAAAACACAATGTAAAGAAAAGGTTAATGACTCATCCGAGGACCCATAGCATGTTTTTCCCGGGGGGCTGCAGAACCCCTGTGTTTGCCAACTCGATACCATCTTGCATATACCATATTGTGCCCTGATTTTTTCTTCTTGAAATTGTATCATAAACATTTCCTTTGCTACTTCAACTTCCTTGGAAACATTTGGCAGCATAATCTTCATCAATCTGAATGAGTTTATTTAACCGATCTCCTGTTCTCGGATATTTAAACTCGTTCCTGTTTTCTTCTCTCTATACTGCATTTCAAAATATCCCCCAGCAGGTAAGGTGGCTCCAGCAACTCCCTCCGGGTTTCTAATGGCGCACACCAACACACAGCCTCCTGCCAAACGGCCACCAGACAGGGAGGGGAAAGGGGGAAGAGACAGCCCCGCATGTGCTAGGAGCTTCCCCGGCATTTTCCCGTTTGGTCCTCTCAACGATCTTAGGAAGTAGACTCTTCTCCCCATTTTATAGTGGGGGAAACCAAGGCTCAGGACATCGAGGGGCAGGACAACAATCTTATTGCTGAGCAGAGCCAGGATTTGAAGATGGACCTGACTCTCTGGCTCTGCCCCTCGCTGCTCTGTCCTGAGTGTGGCCAGAGGACTACAGTGCTATCAGTCGAGATGACTGTTGCCTGCTCCTCTCCGATGGTCACATAGAAATGCTGCTGCTCTGTGGGGCATTTGACCGGAAACCTCAGCTGTGAAGAGCAGTGGTTTCCAGCCGGTATGGGAAGACTCAGATTCCCAAGGGAAAAACATCCCTCATGGATCTTTGTTCCTATTCTAATGCCCATCCCGTTCACACTCTCCCAGACACTGTTGCCCTTCTGGGGTTAACCTTGAACTTACTCTAATTCATATATTCTTTAGCAGAGCAATTAACTTGCAAATTTTCACACCCTGACTTTTTTTTTTTTTTAAACAACTAATAGCTTGGGGATCACTGCCTGTGGGTGGGTGTGTCCCAGGACACAGGTTAAGAACCAGGAGGGGCATGACAAAAGATTTTGGAGCTGCCAAAAATAGCCCTTGAACATCCCCACACTAAAATTCTTGCACCTGGATCAAAAGAGAGACCCTTAGCAGATCTGGTTTTCAACTCCCCTTTCTGGACATATAGAAGACTACAATTCCCAGCCCCCTTTGCAGTCAGTCAGGGTCATGTGACTAGTTCTAGCCAATGGAATATGAGTAGATGTGCCATTGCAGGCCAGCGCATTTAAAAGCAGGTGTCACTTCTCCACACTATCTCTTAGCTTACCATGGAGACTCTGGAAGCCACATGTTGGGATAGTAGCATCACCAAGTGATGGCACCTCCAGCCTGGGTTCCTGAGTGACTCTGGAGCAAAGAGCCACCTGCTAGCCTGCATTAGACACAAAACAACAGAGAGAAAGAAACTTTTGTTGTGTTGAGGCCCTGAGAGTCCAGGGATATTTATTACTGCAGCATAACTTAGACTATGCCTGACCAATCAAGACCCTAGCACAGGACCTGGCTCATGGCAGTGCTCTGATTTTTTTTCTTATCCCCTCCCTTAGTGGCTCAGATGAGCATAAATCACATGCCACTAGAAAGGGCAGGTGTGGGGGAGAAAGATTTCACTGACCTGGAAAAAATCCCGTTGCCTTAAAGCAGAGTCTTCTGAAAATCACAAGGGCTGTCCATTCCCAAGTTCTGGGTTAAACAAGAAGAAACTGTTCTTGGTTGATAATCAATAACGATCATTTTAAAAAACATCCTGAGAGGCGCTATGGACATGATTATCTAAACTGTCCTACCGGAAGTGCTCCTTCCTCACTTCTGTTGAAGGGACTTAAGTGGACTCTTAACTACTTCGCTCACAGCCAGCTGAAAGCACTATCCCGAGAACAGCATAGAATCAAAGGCTTTGAACCCCAGACTCAATGCTGAACGTTTGCTTAGAGATAATTCCTAGGGATAGGAAATAGGGTTTGTGATAGGTTTTATGTGTCAACTTGGCGAGGCTACAGCACCCAGTTGTTCAGCCAAACACCAGTCTAGATGTTGCTGTGAGGGTATTTTATAGGTGTGATTAACATCTCCAATCAGTTATCTTTAAGTAAAAAAGATTACTTTCAATAATGGGGTAATCGGATCACCCAATCAGTTAAAGGCCCTAAGAGGGAAAAATTGGACAAGTCCTCTGCTTCAAGATCGTAACATTCAAACCCTGCCTGGGTTTTCAGCCTGCTGACCTACCCTATAAATTTTACATGTTTGAGCCTCCTCAATTGCATGAGCCAATTCCTTAAAATAAATCTCTCTATAAATCTGTGTCTGTATCTATATCTGTACCTATATCTTATTTGTTCTGTTTCTCCGGAGAACCCTGACCGATACGAAGCTCATCTCTCAAGCTAATCTGATTATTTAGTGGCTGCCTTGAAGGCTGTGTTGAGAGAGAGTCGGAGACCGTATCTAGGCTCCATGAATAAGAATAAAGTGAATATAAGCTCCATTAGAGCAGAGAAGAGCTCTGTCTTTTAAATTATCATATCTCTAGTCAGTGCCCAGGACACCACCTGGGACACAGGTGGTACCCTGTGATGATAAATACATTTGTTGGATGGATGAATTAGCAATGTCTGCCATGGACCCAGCAGTGGACTGGCATACGGTGCTGATGCACTTCACCAGAGAGGGAATTGAGGCCCCAAGAGGACTTTGCCCAAGGTCACACAGCTAATTAACAGGTGGCATATTCAAGTGTTAAACACCCATCTTCTGACTTTTCTCCTTGCAAACCCTCCATTATCCTGTCAGTGTAGGGATTTGAGAGAACAGAGAGTTGTCAGGACAAGGGAATCATCTGCTGGAAAAAGAGGGTCTGTTCCTTCTTTGCTCCCACGGAGACAAGAATTTGCTCCTCGTGCCCCTGCACATTGAACCCTCCACACTCCAGGAGGCTTCCCTGCCTGGCTGCAGTCTACAGGTCAGCCTTGTGCCCTGATCTTCTGCAGGTTCCCTCCTAGGAGGACACAGCCGAGTGGCAGTGAGGGGCTCCCCACTGAAGGATGGGGATGATGCCCACGTCCCTCACACATCTCTGGCTTTGCCCAGGCCTGGGGGCTGGTCAGGGAGGTCCAACTGGCCCCTGGAGAGTGTTGCCTAAGTGGGGCTTTCTGGGTTGTAGTAATGGGGTGAGGGCAGGGGACTGTCGGGGGGCCCTACTTTGGAGCCTGGCATGCAGTAGGGCTCCAATGGAAGTTTGTGGAATGACTGAAGGAATGTTCAAGGCAGTTGGAGGTGGGAATCATGGGCAGGTAGAGATACCCCATGCCTATCTAGAGTCGGTACCATTCCTCCTTCCTGTCAGGGTCATTGTGTTCACTCCGCACTGTGTCGCCCAGCTGGCCTAAGCAGCTGGCTGCCCTCATTTCCAAAGGACAGGGTTGGCTTCCTTGCCAATGGATGGCTCCTTGTCCCTTTTTCTGTGTCCCTCTGTCCCCGCCACACTATGGGTCCATGGGAATGGCAGTATTTCACCGTAGGCTGGGGCCCAGCTGGGGTTGAGCCCTGGCTCTGGAAAATACAGGGCTTCTCAGTAAGGCTTCACGTCCGCATTTGTAGAAAGAGAATAGGAATAATAATACTTGCTTTAGAAGGTTGTTTAAGGATTTAGCAAGTTAATATATGTAAAGCTCTGCCAACAGAGGCCGATATGTAGTAAGACTCAACTAACAATAACTACCATTATGGCGGTGGGGGGACTGTTGCCCATATTTCAGAGGACATTAAGGCTCAGAGAGGTTAAGTGATGTACTTCAGGGGAATCAGCTCTTAACAGATAAAAACATGCCTCCAAACCCATTTCTTCTTCAACTCAGAAAGAGTGAATATGCCCAGTGACCAGAGAAAAGGATGGATGGTGGAGTGAGTGGGAATTCCCACTCCTCCTGGAAGTGCGAGGAAGTCTGCCCTCAGCCAGGGTTCTGAGGAGTTCTTCCAGGTATATGAGAAGTGGTATTGACTTTTCCCTGGGAGATGCTGGTCTGGCATGTGTGTGTATGGGTGTGTGTGTGTGTGTGCACGCACATGTGCATGCAAGTGCACCGATGTGTGATAGTGGTGTTTCTCTGGAGACACCCTGCTCAGCCAGAGGGGGTCCTTATCTTTGCCCAGATTCCCATCTGCCTGCATGGATTATTTGTATTTTCGTGAACCATGTGTGTGGTTCTTGGGAGGACTGGGGAGGGTGGGGCTGTGACACCAGGCTTGATTTCCCTGTCAGAGTAGAGCCCAGCAGGAGGGGTGGGTCAATCCCTGTTGGCAGCCAGCGTATGTCTCATGGGTTTGGGCGGCAGGAGGGAAATCAGGGTCCTTTGATGAAGCTCCAGGTGTAGCAGCAGAGAGGGCTGATTGGAAGGGAGAGGCATCTGTTGTGAAAGGCAGGCTGGGGAGAAGAGAAAGTCTAATCAGGCCTTGAATGCTAAACTCCGGGCTGGTGCTTACCAGGGGCCGGGCAGGGGAGGGACAGGAACTTCCCCAAGCAGAAGGAAATCCTTGTCACCACTGTGGTGAATCTACTGGTGGCCCAGTGACTCAGAGGGTACAGAGAGTTATTGCCTGCTCTGTTGTCCCTAGTTTGCTTTCTCTTGAGTGTCTACTCATTTGTGACAATGTGGAAGGCAATGTGTTAGGCACTGAAGATGCAAGAGAGACAAGGTCATCTCTGCTCTCAGGGATAGTAGAGGAAGTAGTTACTTCAGTGTTAAGAGTGATGGGTTCTTACCCTAAACACAATGCACAGGGTCATGCAGCAGGGTGAGTAACTCTGACCTCGGAGAGAGAGACAGAGGAGGGCTTGCTGGAGGAAATAGTGTTCAAACTCAGACCTAAGCTGGCTCAGTTGGTTAAGTGTCCGACTCTTGATTTTGGCTTAGGTCACAAACTCAGGGTTATGAGTTGGAACCCCAAGTTGGGCTCTGTGCTGGGCATGGATCCTGCTTGAGATTCTCTCTTTCCCTCTCTCTGTGCTCCTCCCTGCCCCCCACCCCTGCTCATGCACACAGTTGCTCTCTCTCTAAAAATAACCCCAAAACCAAAACCAAAGCCAAAACAAAACCCAGAAAAAAACCCCTCAGACCTAAAGGATGATGTGGATAATAATGATCGTAACAGCAAAATTTCCATGAGCACTTACTATGGGCCAAACAGCATTCTAAGTACTCTACATAGATTTTTCTCATTTAACTTCCAAAATGATTCTATTGTTACCTTTGCTTCTCAGACAAGAAAACTGAAGCAAAGGGAAATAATTTTCCAGGGCTACAAACTGAGGGATGCTGAAGGAGGGGTGAAAGTTGGGGAGAGAAGCAGGAGAAACCGGGACATGGTGCTTCAAGCAGAGGGAATGGCTTGTGCAAATCCGTGGAGGTGACAGGGAGCAGCACTGGAACAGAGAGTGCAAGGAGAAGTACAGTGAGCAGAGAGGCTGGGGCAGATCCCTATGGTTCCTACCTTGAAGGGATGGCAGTCTGGGAGAGGCAGGGGGAAGAGTCCCAGGGAGGAATTTTACTTAGGGAAGACAGCAGTCTAGGAGCACAGAGATGGGACATCCCCAGGCCTAGGCGGACTGTGGATGCCCCTGGAACCTGGGGACCTAGCCCAGACCTCCAGGGAAGGGGAGGACTTAGAGACCCTGAGAAGATGAGGGAGAACCCCACTCTCCCAAGCAGCGGCATGCTGGGTGATGGCAGAGTCAGGGTTCCCAGTATTGCTGCATCACTAGAAGGATCCTGCCACTTTACTGTCCCAAAGAGTGGAAAACACTGGACACACCCTTGTCCTGGGACCTAAGAAGACTGGGAAGGCTTTCAGTCTGGTCACTAGGAGCTCTGGAGTTAGAGAAACCAAGACAGGTTTCCCCGGACACGAGTTCTATGATCTTATGCACCTAACCCAACCTCTCTGGGCAGATGCTGGAACATCTGTGATGTGGGAATAATAATGATATGGTGAATCTTATTGACTGCCTTCCCAAAATCTGCTCCCCATTCTCCTTTCTTGAGGACACTTCCTAAGGACAGTCCTGTTTTGTTCAAGCATTCACCCTTCCCTGTTGAAGCCCATTTCTATAGAGGAACAGACCCTATCCCCAGGACCAGGCACACTTGGCCTGGTTAGAGCCATCAGACATAGTTATGGTTTCCAGGAATTGGTTAGGAGCCTAGGCTTAAGCTAATTAACACATGGCATTCCAATGGGTGGTCCTGGCAGACTGGAGGAAACATCTCATGGGGGGGGGGGAGATTCTCTATTTTTCTCTCTCTCTTACTGGGTGGAAACAGGGAATCCTTTTGCTCCCAGTGCTGTGGGCAGCCATTGCATGCTAATGAGAGAAGCCAGCCTAAGAATAAGTCCCACACTTCGAGAAGGGCTGGGTCGAGGTAACTATAGAGATATTGAGCCAGAGTCCTGATCATGTTATACCTGGAACCCACCCAACCTCTGGACCCCATTATGAAAAATAGAAAAGTCATCATTGTTTAAGCCAGGTGGGAAATGAAAAAGGAAACAGGAAACTACGAAGTCCACAAAAGAGAATGACATATGAAAGACTGAGAGGGGCATTGAGGCAGGGGGACCACCGCCATCAGAGACAACTACCAGAGCAGGGTCTCCGAGGAAGCACCTTTCAAGCTGAACGTTGAACAAGAAGGAGCCCGCGGGAATCCAATCATGGAAAATCTTGGAGGCCCTGCTGAGGGGTTTGGACTCATTCTGGGGACCTGGGAAGGCACTGGAACATTCTGAACAGAGGAATGGCATGATCCGAGTTGCGTTTGTTAGGAGAGGCTCTGGCTGCCATGGGGAGAATTGACACTACCCAAGGGGAGCCAGTAGAGGCAGGGAGGCCAGTCGGGAGGTTACTGCAGGAACCGACAGCAGCCGCAGAGGAGACAAAGGTGGGCAAAAACATCACGATGTGTTTGGAGGCACAAGTGCCACATTTCCTGGTGGATTGAATGTCGCAGGTGGGAAACGAGATGGATGGAGTCCTTGGGGTGGAGGTGGGGACACGGCAGAAGGAGCGCTCTGCTGAGAAGATACAAAGAGGCCCCATCTGTGTGACAAGCAGAAGTGATCACATGCTGCGTGCTTTCAGCCTGGCAGAGAATTCTGGTTGTGTCTCTTCAGGTTTCTTGAAGCTCGACCTCCGAGGTGGACTCTGGGCGGGGGTGGGGGACAGACCGATTCCTTGGGCTTTTGTGACATGGAAGGAGAAGAAAGACAGAGGAAGAAGAGTCCACAGTTCAGGGGTAGGGACTTGGAGACACAGGGGAGAAGCCACACCACGAGTCCTTCTGGGGGTGAGGACGGTGGAGAAGTTCAGAGTTGCTGCCGTGGTCCACGTGTCCTGCTGATGGAGAAATGCAAAGAACTTGAATTCTTTTGAAATTACTTTCTGGTTGGTGGGCTGGGTGCCTTTGGTCATGGCCTTGCTGTGAGACTGGACCACAGAGGCTGTTATTTCATTAGGGTTACATGCGTAAGCCAGGGCCAAGGGGGGCTGGTATCACTCAGGGCTCTTCCCAACATCAAAATGCGGGAAAGCACGGAACAAACTTCCCTGGAGCCCACGCCTCCCGACCCTTGGTGGTGGGTGGAGTTCTGGGCTGACCACTCTGCAAGGGAGTCCATCCAGTTCTGCAACGCCCTGATTTCCCTCCAACACATGCACACACACACACACACACACACACACACGCCCCCAAAGTCTTTGGGGGCGCCTGGGTGCCTCAGTTGGTTAAGTGTCTGACTCCTGATTTCGGGTCAGGTCATGATCTCAGGTTTGTAAGAGATCAGAGCCCGATGCAGAGTCTGCACAAGATTGTCTCTCTCCCTCTGCCCCCTCCCCCTGCTTACACGCACACGCCTGGGCGTGCTCTCTCCCTCTAAAACAAATAAAATAAAATATTAAAAAAAAAAACCCAAACCTTAGCTTTCTGTGTATATTAAGAGGTTGTCACCAGGACACCATTTCCTTCACTGTAGGTTAAGATGAGGAGCCCAGACCAAGGTTGGGGGCAGGGCTGGGAGAGGAGGGCAGCCCGTGTGTGTGTGTGTGTGTGTGTGTGTGTGTGTGTGTGTGTGTGGTGGGCAGGGCAGGGACTAGGGTGAGGCGAGTAAGGCATCCAGTCTCTAAAGTGTCAGCAGGTGCCCACTCTCAGGGACCCGAACATGGGGGTGAGCGCCTCTCTGAGGTTTGGTCCTGGACGCCATGTGTGTCCCACTCTTGTCCCCGCGCTGCCGCTGGGAGAGGGGAGGCACAGTGAAACAGGCCTGCTCTGTGGCTCTACTCATTTCTTACCACCTGACCTGGGGGTAGACATATGCCTCTCAGAACTTTGGTTCTTCCATCTGCAGAATGGGGGTGCTGATGCCTACCTCTTAGGGTCCTTGTAATAGTTTCTAACCAATGGGGGGCCCAGGCATTACTGAAGAAAAATGTGAGGTTGGAATTATTTTCCTATTCTATGGTTGGGGAAACTGAGGCAGAGAGATGTTAATTGACTGGCTCAGGTGTGCACAGCCTGGGGGTGGCTTGGCTGGGCCTTGAACACACACTCTTAGCCACTATGGCATGAGACTTCTCTCACTGAGGCAGAGGTAAGGAGATAAGGTTCTGCCAGGCAGGAGGGGGCTTCGGAGGTGGTCAGGGATGGGTCCCCAGTGAGAGATCCAGGATATTGTAGGTGCCCCTCTGAGTGGGCTACCCCTCCCCAAGGGCAAGCTGAGGCATTTTGTTTTAAGTGTAGGATTTATTGCTATTCAGGGATGGTGAGGCCAACAGATCAGGGGGTGACTGCAGCTGGAGGACACAGTCAAGGCTCCACAGAGGAAGGAGCGTGGCCTGTAGGACCATAGGAGAAAGCACCAGGGTCAGGCGGGGGGCAGATGGGCAAGGGGAACATGGGCCAGAGGCTTTGTTGTGGTCAGGAAGGAATGGATAAGGCAGGTCAAGCAGGCTAAGCAGGTTTAGGATTGGCTGGTGGGAATAATTTCAGCAGCCGCTGGGGTGTAAAGAATGTCCCCGCTTGCCTGGTGCCTGGCCCAGGGTGACTGGGGCAGAGGGTGACAAGCGAGAGCCCCAGGAAGGAGGCAGCTGGGGGTCTGGCTCTGGGCTGGTGGCTGTGTGCATGGAAGGCACACTTGAAGAAGGGGAGTTGTTTGCTCTGTCTAGGGATCCGCTGGCCCAGGAGGACCTGCCTCTCCGCCCCCAGCAAGGCCCCCAGGACGTCCGAGCATCAAGAAAAGAAGAAAACTAGAGGAAGTAGTAAAATATTGTTGATGCACATTTCTGAGCTGGGAAGCGCTTGCTTTCCTGGAGAGTCTGAGAAGAAGAGAAGAGAAATGTTTGTGCTCTAGAAACAGCTGTCAAACAAGGCACGTTGCACTTCCCGAGCATTAATTAGGCTGAGTGCGTGGGGAGAGAGGCAGGCAGAGCCGGCACTGCAGCCGGGGAAACAGAGGCACAAAGCAGCCCCAGGCTGCGGGTCCCACCAGGTCATGGCTTTGCCAGCCACTCACAGCGAGACCCCGACTCTCAATTTACGCTTCCCAAACCTCCCATTCAGGTCAGCTTGGGGGTCGTGGTTCTGGAGTCTGGATCGGACTGCCCGGGTTCAATCCTCACACCAACTACTCATTAGCTTGGTGACCTTGAGCGAGTTGCTAAACCTCTCTGTGCCTCAATTTCTTCGTCTGTAAGGTGGGGAGGATGACAGCATCAGTCTTCTAGGTGGTTATAATGATCGTGTAAGTTAACACGCATTCAGTTCACGGTCACTAATTTTATCGTTTATCATGGTGGTCAGGGCTGATTACTGTAGCCGTAGCAGTCATTCCAGCGGCTTCTCTCCCTCGGTCACCCAAAGCCCGGGACTCTAAACAGGAAGCTGAGAGCAAGGCAGTGGACGCAGGAAAGGCCCCGTGGTGATGCCCTTGCCTTCCCCTCCAGTAGGAACGCCGGCGGGAGCATCTCTCAGCCCCCCGAGGGCACAGTTGGAAAGCACGGACCCCTCAGTTGCCTCTTCCTGCTTCTCATGTCCTTAATGAATGTAGAACTTTCCAGGGCCTCGGATTCTCATCGGTAAATGAGGATCAGAATGCCCAGCTGGCCAGGGAACGGTGGGGATTTAGGAGAGACAGAGGAGAGAACACACAGCCCAGCGCCCAGCACACAAGAGCCTCAACGAATGTTCTTTTAAAAAGGAAGGAAGGAAGGAAGGAAGGAAGGAAGGAAGGGAGGGAGGGAGGGAGGGAGGGAGGGAGGGAGGAGAAGAAGAAGAAGAAGAAGAAGAAGAAGAAGAAGAAGAAGAAGAAGAAGAGGAAAGAAAGAAAGAAAGAAAGAAAGAAAGAAAGAAAGAGAAAGGAAGGAAGGAAGGAAGGAAGGGAAGGAAAGGAGGAAGAAGGAAAGAAGGAAAGAAAGCAAAAGCGCTCTGTAAACAAGGGCTCTGCCAACGGAGGGGATTGCTACTCAGCAAGTGGAGGGCTGACGTGGAGTCCCCGCTGGGAGGTGTGGAAGCCACCAGCCCTGGACGTCTGGCTCTGGTTTGGCGCGGTGGGCTGCAGCCGGGCTGGGTGGTTGGAATGTTGGGGCTCAGGAGGAAGGAGAGTTGGGGCAGCGGGGCACGCATCACCTTCCCAAAGACGGAAGGCCTCTGCCCGGCAGTCACGGTGGGCTCCAGGCGAAGATTCCGACATCCAGGACACAAGAATCAGGGTGATGCTGGGGCCGATGCCCTTCTGCATCTTAGGTTAGGCACTTGGTTGTGGCTGCTCCAGGGATGGGGACCGCGATTCACTGTGACAGCGCTGCTGAGACAATGGGCTCTGAATGCAGACCAGAGCTGGGTGTGGTCCCAGCTCTAGTACTGACAGGTGACCGGAAGATGACCGTGAACAGACAGGACCCCTGCCCAGTGGCCTGAAGGAAGATCCTCTCTCTGCCCCATGTTGGGTGTGCTGGAGAGAGAGGAGGCTGGAGTCTGGGAAGCCAGCCAGAGAGGGCAAGGGCCTGGACAGTGGGGACAGTGGGAATGGAGAGAAGAGGCTGGAATGAGAGGACTCTCGGGACTCAGAACCAATTAGCGTTGGGTGTGGAAGGAGAGAAGGAACATGCCCAGGTTCCGGGCTTGGGCTTGGGGGAAGGAGCGCTGAGGCTGGGGCAGAGGGCGGAGGGCTCAGGGCGCTGGAGTGGGGGGACATGGGAGATGACTGGGTAGGAGAGTCCATGGAGCTGTTGGTCGGACATGGCAGTGAGGGAGGGAGAGGCCCCCGCAAGGACTCGGAGCCGTGCTGCTTTGACTGCGGTGGGACCTGGGGGCGCGGGCAGGTAGGAGGCGGGAGGGACTTCAGTGTTGGACTACGAACTAGACGGGCCTATGGGAGCACCCAGGTGGAAATGGCAGTTCCCAAAAGCCACTGCCTTCCTGGAACTTTGGGGCTTCTTCAGCCCGCCCGATGGTTCTGGGAATCTCTCGACGTAAATCAGAACTCCTGAAAGGATCGGAAGGGCCGAGGGCTTTCCACAACAGGGCAGGACAAAAACGCCCCAAGTGGGAAGTGGGAGCATTACCAGGCATGTGCTCCCCTGCTCATAGCAGAGAACCCCACACGGTCAGCCGGTCAGCCGGTGCCCCTGGGCCCCTCTCAGAAGGAAGAATTCTTTCTTGGGGGAGAGTAAGGTGCGGAGGGGCTGGAGGGCTTTCATGCGGGAATAGATTTGAAGGGAAAGGGGCCGCAGCCAGAGTGGGTGATGAGCGAGTGGGAGGGAGAGGAGAAGGGGTGCTCATAAGCTTGGGGACTACATTTTGGGGTGACCTTGAATATACCTTGAGAGACTCCAGTAAACAATATAATTACTTTTCATTATGTCTGGCTGCTCATGTGAATTTTGGCAATTCAGCGTGGCTCGGAGATCAGGCCACGGAGGTAACAGGAATAACCACAGGGCCATAGTAACTACAACCACTCCCATTTATTGAGGGTTTTTAAGCACATAGCCTCTGGGACCAGACTGCCTCGGGCTTAGTCCCAGTGATGCCTCAGTTTCCCACCTAGGAACGGACATGACAATACTACTGTTCTGATTGTCTACTGCTATGTAGCCATCACCCCACGACCCTGTGGCACGGAATACCCACCATTTTATTGTGCTTATGGGTTCCTTAGGGGAGGCATTTGGATAGGGCAGAGAGGGGCCGCCTTGCCTTTGAGATCGTGGCTGGAAAGACCTGAATGGCTGGAGGCTGACTCTTCTGGGGGTGCTCCGGTTGGGGGCACGCCCATTTGGCTTCTCCATGTAGCCTGAGATTCCTGGCAGCATGGTGGCCTCGGGGTAGCTACACTTCCTACGTGGAGGCCCGGAGCGCCAGGAGCCCATGGGCCCACCCACAAGGTAGAGGCTGCATTTCTTCTGCTGACAGAGCTTTGAAAGTCACATGGTGTCACTTTCTATTAGTTGAAGTAGTTGCAGGCCCCCCAGACTCAAGGGGGGGCAGGGGACACAGACCAGGTCTCTTGATGTCAAAAAATTTGCAGTCAAGTTTTGTAACAGCCAAAAGTACTTACTTCACTGAGTCGTGCGGATTACATTAATTAGTACATGGGACACACTCAGGGCAGTGCCCGGCGTCTAATAAGAGCTCAGGAAATGATGATCGTCATGGCTGTCCTCGTTAGACACCCCGAGTTTACACAGAGGAGGAAACGGGCTCAAGGTCAAGTGCAGGGTGGGGAATCTAAGCCGTTTCTTTTAGCCTGAAGGTCTTCGTGCTCAGAGATTCTCTTTGGTTGGCCCCCCAGTACACACCCTTGGTGTCTTTCACCCCCTTCCGCCCCGAGGCAAAGATGCGCTGGGAACCACTCCTGGCTCACGCTCTCAATTCCAGGAGTGCCTTCAAATCTGCAGCATCGTTGCTCCTAATTTCGCATCATTAAAACCCAGCCATTATTAGCAGCTCCTCGAGCAGGTGGACGGTGCCGCTCTAATTCCCGCAAGTGAGACTTTCTCTTGGCGGGCTCTTCTTGGAGGAGGACTTCAGTCGTTTGTCTTGGGCCTCTTGGGCCTCCCTGGTCTCCCTGGCCCAGGGATGGGGTGCTGGGACCCTGGCCTGAGCCCTGATGCTTCCAAGCTGGAGCACCCAGTTTCCTGACGGTGGCTGGAGGCTGTACTGCGTGTCCCTCTTACTCAGGTGTGTGGGAGCCTGGACTTCATGTGTGAGTCTCAGCTCGCTAGGCCCGAGCTGGCTGAGCCTGGACAGGTTCTTAGTCCCTCTAAACCTCAGTTTCCCCAGCTGGGAAAGGGTAAGGACCTTGATTTCAGCCTGGAGTGCTTTGCTCAAAATGCAGACTTCCTGGTTCCCACCGTATGCCAACAGAATCGGCCTCCTCTTGTCCTGGGGGTGAGGCCAAGGGTGGGTAAAGAAGCTGGGCAGGGAGGGGGGTGGGCAAGTTATCACCCCGTTTAGCCTCTGTCTCATCTCTGTGCCGGGGTGTGTGCACAATACTTGCCATGGGGTTGCTGTAAAAACATACGAAAGTTCACAGCTCAGGGCCAGGCACACGGTAAATGCTCTGTACGTGTTAGCTGGCTCTATTATTGTCCTCAGGAGGCACTGGGTGGGTTCCAGGAAAGAAGGGAACTTTCTAGGGGGTGGGGACACGGGGGACAAAGGAACAGGAATCTGGGCTCTAGGATCTAGACAGAAGACATGAAGAGGCTGGAGAAGCCCTGGAAACCTGGAGGACAGGAGCCCACGGGAGGAGAGGGCCCTTTTTCCTATAAATCTAGCATTGGTTCACTTGGAAACTTGAACGTTGGCTGCCGGTTAGCTACATGGCCAGGTAGGTCCCCTCTTCCCTCGGGACCTCATGTCCTTTGGGCAGCCCGACGGCTGACCTCAAAGTGGGTCGATCATCTTAAATCTCCAGCAAGACTGGCTCCTCCTCCCCGTCCCCACCCTCCTGCCCGTCCCTCACACAGAGCAGAGCGGCTTCAGGTCACAGAGTGTGATGGCCTTGGCATGAACCCCAGCTGTGCCACTTCTTTAAGCTGCGCACCTCTCTGAGCCCCGGTCCTGGTGGTGGTCAGGTGGGGATAATCATTCCCGGCCTCCCAGCTCCTTGGGCCGTTGTGGGCCCATCGGACGACGGGTGCAGCCTCGTTTAGCAAACGGACAAGCCCCACGCAATGAGGTTCAGTAGCAGGGAGCCGCTGAGCCGCTGAACAAGGTGAGGGGGCTCCTAGCAGAGGCCACTAGGCAAGCTGACCATGAGCAGAGGCGTCACCTCCTGCTCCCCAAGCTGCTCCTCCCCCCGTCACGGTCCTGGTGGACGTCACCGCGAGGAAGCCCGGACCGGCAGGGTTAGCCCGGCTCCTAGGCCGGCTCTCCTGCCTCTTTCCCAGGATCGCTGCACACAGGCCCCTAGTGATCCCATTAACATGGCAGGTGGAGTCCTGGAGAGTGATCTGCCGAGAGCCTGACGCAGAGGGAAGGAGGACACAGAAAGTTCCAGACTCTCAGAGCAGAGGCAGGGAGCAGAGGGGACACAGCCACCTAAAGAGCTCTGTGCAACCTCAGAGAAGCCTCGCGGCCCCCGGCACCCTCATTCCAGTAAGGCTCCCATATAAATGCGAACATTACAGAGGTGTGGACCCGCTCACCCCGGTTGGCCTGGGACTTCCCTGGTTTCATTGAATGTCACGTGGCCCAGGAGAACCAGACGGCTGGTCACCCTAACATCGGCTGGGTCAAAGCACAGCTCAGAAGCTGGACTCCCTGGCTTTGAGTCCCAGCTCTGCTGCTTGCTAACCATGTGATCGGGACAAGTTCCTTACTTCCTCTGTATTTCAGTGTCCTTGTCTGTAGGATGAGGTAATGCAGCCCACCGCGTGGGGACCCTGTGTGTTGGCTAGACCACGCATGGAGGACACTTAGCACGGGGTCTGGCGTCCAGCACCTGCCAGGAAATGTCAGCTACTGTTCTCTTTCAAGCCCTCCTTTGCCCAGGGGAGATGATGTGGGTATGGGCACACTCCCCTTGCCCAACACCCATGGGTGCAGGCCTGGCTAGTGGGGCCCAGAGACAAGGATGCCCTGGTCCCACCCTCGGCAGGGAGCTGAGAACTGTAAGTGAATCATAGCCACAGCTAGAAATCAATACATGTCAGCTCGGGGTATAAAAACAGAGGCTTGATCTTTGAATTGTTCACTTAGAACAGGTGAATTTTATGGCATGCAAATTATACCTCAGTAAAGCTCTGAAAAAAAAAACCAAACCCAAACCAATAAACAAAGGCTCTGGTAGCCTTTTAGAACGGGAGGCACTGGTTACGACCAGGGAGGGAGTAATCATGGAAGGCTCCCAGGAAGAGGTGACATTTGAACTGGCCCTCCAGGAATGGGGAGAATCTGGACTCTGGAGACGATGCAGGGCAGGGACCCTGGGCCAGTGTGAAAGCTCGGGTTTCTATCCATACGCTACAACTTTCAAGCTGTGTGATCTTGGACAAATGGCTTTCCATCTCTGAGTCCCTACATCCCTCATCTGTAGAATAGAAAGGGTCTTGGGGAGCACCCAGGACAGCCCCACAGAGCATCTGACCCAAAAGTGACCACTGTTCAGGAACAGGACAATCAGAGGGCCCCACGTGGGGGGGTTTTGTTCAGACAACAAGTTTTTATGCCATATGCCTGAACCGTGCTAGTTCATAGAGCCTACCCTCTAATGGGCGTCCGCCAAAGAGGACCAAATGGAGAAGGGCAAGCATTTCAGACTGGCTGGAGCCCAGGGGTGGATGGGGGGCACAGAGGGAATAATGTTGGGGAGAAGCTGGGGTTCAGCGGAGGGTCTTAAAAGGCTTGCCACGTAGCTTTGATTTCTCTCTGTGGGCACGGGGGAAGCAGCAAAGGATTTGGGATGGAGGAAGATTTGTCATCAGCTTGAGGTAGACTCCCTCGCTCCCTGCCTCAAATGTTCCTGTACCAGCCCCGGGGTTACCAGACACAGTCTCTCATCATGATGCTCACTCCTAATGGGGGAGGCAGACGCTAATCAAAGAATCCCTCAAAGAAATGTGAACTTGGTGAAATTGCATCTCTGATTAGCAATAAGAGGAGAGGGATCTGGTGCTGGGAGAACTTGTAAGAAAAAGGGGTCAGGGGAAACTTTGGGCAGACACGGCCACGGGGCAAGATCTGAAGGGTGGACGTGAGCTACAGAGCAAAGGAGGCTGGGAAAGGACTCCAGGCAGCAGGCACAGCGCGGGCAAAGGCTCTGTGGCAGAACGGTCATGGTCACGGGAACAGCAGGGTCTGGAGGGCGGGGAGCAACACAGGAGACAGGGCTGCGGGAGTCAGAGGGTTCCGGCTCTTGGAGGCCAGTTTGGGGTTTTGCTTTTATCTTGAGAGTACCAGAAAATCTTGGAGGGTTTATGTGGGAAGATGACCAGACGTGTGTTAGTGAAGATCACGAATAGAGCGAGGAGAAGAGAGCGGAGGGGTCCAGAGTGGGAGCTTGGGATCCCTCTGAAGCAGAGCCAAGACCAGGACTTGGGGGCAGGGAGTTTATCTGGGTGTGATCTCCGGGAGCAGGAGTGACCAACCAGGGAGAACAGGACAGCCGTTGTTGGGGTGCTGCTTTAGGCAACAGGGGTCCACCCTCCTGAGAAGGGAACCCCAGGGCCTCCCAGAATTGCCCATCCACCCCTTAGGGGTGCTGACACTCCTCCACTTCCGTTCTGTGCATGAACACAGACACCCCAACACGAGAGGCACCCGAGACTGACCGGAAAGACAATTGTGGCACACAGGGTGTCAGAGCGCGATGCCTCGGACCCCACAGCCACCCTCCCCTCCACGTGGTGAAATCAGAGGAGAGGCTGAGAGGATGGGAGGCAGGAGGCCGGAAGTGGCGCCACCTGTGGGGAGGCCCCTGACCTCATCCAGGGGAGGGAGGAAGGTCTATGGGCTTGGGGATGGGGTGGGGGTAGGGTGTGGCTGAGGGCAATGGAGGAAAGTGACCGATTTCCAAATGTCCAGGAGGTCAGTCAACAGGTCATGGTGATGGATTTGGGTGAGGATGCTGTCCTTCATGAACGGAATCCGGGGAGGACCAGGTCTGAGCGAACGGAGGGCAGGGTGGGTAGATGGGAGGTCACGTGGAGTTGGAGGTGCCTTTGCAATATCCCCTAGAAGGTGTTGAGAAAACGGCTGAAAAAATGGATGGGGAGCTCTGGGGAGAGGTCCTGGCCAGAGCCATATATGTGTGAGTCATCGGAGTCTGGGTGGTAATTGAAGCCATGGGTGAGCATGAGATCACCTGGAGAGAGAACAGGGCGGAAGGAGCCTCCTAGGGGGTTGGAGAGTCGGCTGGCTCCCTTGCCACCCCCACCTCACTCCCCCTGCAGCCCCGCTTCCCGTCCCCCCTTACCCCACCTCCCCCCAACCACCCCTCCTTGAGCCCCCTAATGCCCACCACCACCTCCTTCCCCTCCCCCCACCCCACGCCCATCCCACGTGGGCACCTGCAGCCCCGCCTGGCCCGCTGCCCCCCAGGAGAGAGGGACATTTCAGCACTTGTGATTCTAATTGAATTTAATTGTCTCCTCCAAGTTGAGCTAAAACCTTTTCAAAGTCCCCTGAAATTAGGGAACATCGATAACACCACTCCTTGGGGTTTTAATCTGTGTCCTCCCTGAGAATGGTGATTAATTTTTTACAAGCTAATCATATCTCTTAGGCAGGCTGTCAGCAGAGGACCCGTCATCTCTCATCAATAATGAAGTGATCCGAGCTCCCGCTTCTCCCGCTGCCTCCTGCATAATTCACTGGGAGCGCTTCAAACAAAGAAGCCGAGGGGCTGGGTCCTCTTCATCGGTGTCCTTGGTAATTAGGCACAGGTGCTGGGAGGGCCGGGTGGGAGAGGGGGCGAGGGGAAGGGCAGGGGATATAACAGCTGATTGATAGGCCCTCATCTGGCTCCCCTATTCACCCCTGCTCTCACCGCCTCCATCCGGACCTTTCTGCCAGCTAGTCCCTTCCTGGGACTACCTCATCCCTACTCCTCTCACTGGTCCCTGCCCCTCACCATCCCCTACTTTCGTCCTGCCTGTGACACTACTGCACAACCAGGCTTTGTCCTTTGGCTTCCTAGCCAAAGTCCCATGAGACGCTATGGACCCCATTTGACAGATGAGTAAACTGAGGCCCTAAAATAAGCAACTTGCTTAAGGTCACAGAGCAAGTCAGGGGGAGTCAGAGCTAGACCTACAGCTTGGGGTCTCCCGGACCCATGCTCTGTCCCCCAAACCTTAGGCCAAAAGAGGGGACAGGCCACCCCCCTCCCTGCCCCAATACCGTGTCTATACTTGGATGTTAAAGAGGAAGCACCCCCAACTCAGGCCTCTCCCGGGGGACGGACTGCCCAGTGTGTGCAGCTGGCCCTGACTTCTGTCGCTCTTGTGGTCCATCCCCGAGGCCCAAGGTCAGAAGCAAAGAGTGGCTGGAGACAGAAGCAGAAACAGAAATCACTTGCCCTTTCTCCTCTACGGCGCCATTGACCAGGACTGCATGCACTGGCCGATTGGACAGATTCCAGAAATAAGGGGGAGGCCTGCTGCCTGAAAATCTCCCATGGGAACATGATGTTTTGCATCTAAGCCAGTAGCTAAGATGTTATCCAGAAAGAGAAGGGTCTTCCCGGACCCCCCACTTAGCAGGAGGGCTCTTTCTGTGCCGTCTCTATGCTGGGAAAGACCCCTTCCTTGGGATGGATTCCTCTCTTGGCATGGGTCAGCTGCTGAGCAGATCCCAAGGGCTCCTCTGTTCTCTACGAGCGAGCCCCAAATCTGGGCCTCTGACCTGACTCCACGTGTCAGAAAGTTTGCCCATCACTTTTCTGCTCCTCCGCCGCTGTCCCGCTGTCCTATTCTTGGGTCATCACTAGGGTGACCAGCTGTTCTGGTTTGCTCAAGACGAGAGAGTTTGCAGGGACACAGACTTTGTTTTAAAACCGAGAAAGTCTAGAGCAAACCAGAATGAAGTAGTCAGCCTCGCGTCCCCCTTTCTTCCAGGCACCCAGGCTGGAAATGTCAGCGTCAGGGAGAAACAGTGCCGAGGTGGGGTGGGCAGCATCCTCCCTGTGTTTGCCCCTCGGCTCGCTCCACCTGGCCTGGTGACCTTGGGTATGGTCCTCTGAGCCACAGTTGACTCACTTGAAACAGGAGTAATAGTCATAAAAGCCAACAAGGTGGCTCGGAGGAAGGAGCGAGGGTGCATAGGATACCAGCTCAGCACAGCACCCGGCAAGCAGCAGGTGCTCAGGGAGCCATCACTCCCTCGACAGTGGTCCCTCACGCCCTCCTCTTCTCCTGCCCATCACCTCGTCTGGTGCCAGATCCTACCAAACCCATCAGAGCTTCTGCTGCCTGCAGAATACAATCCCTATATTCCTAGTTTGGCACTCAAGGCCTTCACAGCCTGGGCAGCTGACCTGTGCACCCTCCTGCCCCCTTCCCCTGCGGGTGCCATCCAGAGTTGGCCTACAGTTGCCTGTTCCCTGTTTCTGTCTCACACTCTCCAGCTGTTTCCTCTCCTGACTCCTCCCTGCCCACCCCTCGAGGCCCATTACTAGAGCTGCCTCTTCCAAGAGGCTGTCCCAGATTTTATCACCAGGAAGGCAAATCTGAGTCCCCTTGAGACCTACCCCTACCCCCCCAATTGTGTAGTCTGTACTTCTCAGGGCACCTGGCACTTTCTGAGTGTAAAGGAACTAATAATAACTATCGCTAGTATTTATTGAGTTCTTTCTATGCACTGGACACCATTCCCAGTTCTTTGATGTATGTTAGCTCCATTAATGCTGGGATCCAAGACCCTAGGAGGTGGACGTGATTATTATACCCCGTTGAGATGCAGAAGCAGAAGCCCAGAGAGGTCAAGTCACTTGCTGAAGGTGACGCAGGAGCTGAGCAGCAGAGCCCAGGGAAGTGCTTGGGAGTGTGGATCTGGAGTCAGACAAACTGGACTTGAACTTGCCACTCGGGTACCTTCTCCACGAATGACCTCTGCAGCCTCCTCGCCCCCTTGACTCTCAGTTTCCCACCTTAGAAGTGAGGACCCTCAGACTTACTTCGCAGGGCCTTGGGAGGAGGAAATGCCTTATTCTCTGCCTGGCACGTAGTAGGTGCCCAGGAAGACGGACCCTGTTGCTCTTACCTTGGCTTGTGTGGTAGGTTCGTACTTGCTTTCAGCTCAAGGACTATTTCCAGGTGTTGTGTTCAGAGGACCCAGGCGGTGCCACTTTACACGGAGTTGGCCTTCCTCAGGCCGGGGATTGAGTCCTGGCTCCAGGATTCCCCAGATGTGTGTGACCTTGAGAAGGTCACGCTGCCTCCTTGGGCCAGAGGCTAACATCTGCACACTCACCCAGGCCAGAAAGGGCCATGAGGAGGAAGGAAGACAGGGTGGGAGATTAAATAGCCCCCGTCCCGCCAGGTGGCCAGCCTAGCGGGAGCAACCAGACTTGGACATGGTGACTTAAATGCGTTCAGATCTTTGGTTCCAGGCGGGCGAGGATGCTGCATTTGCATTTAAATGGAGGTTTGGAAGTCTGTAAATCTCCATTTCCCTACCATGGAGGCCTAATGGTTGTTTAATCATGTTTAGATGAACCCCCCCGGAGCACTGGGCGTTGGTGCATCTTAAATCCTTAAGCGCAGAGACAAAGATCAAATGAGGGGTGTTCAGGAAGCCAGATCTTCACCGCCAGTGGGCCTAGTGGGCAGGTGCTGCTTGGGGAGGCAGGCAGGGGTGCTCTCCGTGGGCCTGGGCAGGCCCTGACCCCGCCCCTTCCAGGAAGGCCTCTGGGATTGCGCACTTGTAGCTGTCACCCCAAATTCCCGCAGCCTTCCCTTTACGCTGCCAAGAGGAGAAACCTCAGCTGAGATATGGCTGCCGAGAGACCTGGATCGGTCTGCCTGAGCTGCCTTGGATAAAGGGTGGGCTGTGGGCAGGTCGCTCAACGGTTGCGGGCGTCCCCATTCCTATCTAGAACCTGAGGGACATGTACTTCCTTGTCACGTAGGCAAGTGCGTGGCACACTGTAGGGGCTTTTCAAATGGTAGGCAATATCACTCCGAATTGCCCTTCACCTTGAGAAGGACTGGGGGGACTTTGGGGGATGGCTTGATGACTGGGATTCTCCAAATTTCAAGCGAGCTGCTGGGGGACATTGTGTGCTCTGCCCACCCCCCCCCCCCCAGCCCACTCTGCTTCAGTTCCAGTTTTGAGTGAGAGTTAATAACATGCATGTGGCCACTCCAGGATTCTGTGTGCCTGTCTTTGCCAGGGCCACCAGCTCCAGCGACTTGTCCTACTGTGCGCACAGGAATTCAGGTGGCACCGTGTGGCGGCCTGTGCTCTCGGTGACCAAAACAATGCCTGATGCCTCTGTGGCCCCTGGCAATGTATAAAGCCCTGTACCATTCACACCACACAGCCACAACCACCTTCTAGTGAGAGCCTTACAAGAACCCCACTCGACTCGTATCATTATCCCTTCTTTGTGGATGAAGACCTGGGCTCAGAGAGGGAGAGCCAGTTTCTCAAGGTCACACAGCTGGGGAGTGGAGCTCAAACCTGTTGGATTTACCACCCCACCCCCTCCAGGGCAGCTTCCTGGGTCCTGTGCCGCCTCACCCAGGAGCTCCTCTGTGAAGGAGCTTTCTCCTTCAAAATCCATTTCTTTCTCTGGTGACTTATGACTTCCTAGTGTTTTCTTTGTACCTATTTCTCCAGCTCCTACCTGGAGCTTTTGGGAGAGGCGAGAGAGGGCTCAGTCCAGGGGCTTCAGGGCTCCCACCTGTTCCAGCAGACAGCTCTGCTTCTGTCTGTTCTAAATTTGGGGATTTGACATCAGTATCTTTCCTTCCTACCTTCCTTCCTTCCGTCCTTCCTTCCTTCCTTCCTCCCTCCCTCCCTCCCTCCCTCCTTCCCTCCCTCCCTCTCTTCCTTCTTCTTTCCCTCCCTCCCTCCCTCTCTTCCTTCTTCCTTCCCTCCCTCCCTCCCTTCCTCCCTTCCTTCCTTGACTTTGGGTTTTTTTTTAGAGCAGTTTAGATTCACAGCAAAATCCAGGAGAAGGTGCCCAGATTCCCTATACATGCCCTGCCCCGACACCTGCCCAGGCTCCTGCCCGGAAGAGGCACGTTTGTCATAAGTGATGACCCCGCACTGACACACCATTATCACCCAACGTCCACAGTTTACAGGAGGGGATCACTCGTGTTCCTTCTGTGAGTTTCAACCAATGTAGAACGACAGGGACCCACTGTTCGAGCACCTTACAGAACGGTTTCGCCGCCCTAACGCTCTATGCCCCGCCTCGTCACCTGCCCTGCCCAGCCCCTGGCAACCGCCGATCTTCGCAGGGTCTCCACGGCTTGCCTTTCCTAGAATGTCGCAGACTCGGAACCCTACAACTCTTGAGACTGGCTTCTTGCACACAATCATACGCGTCTCAGTTCCCTCCATGACTGTTTATGGCTCGAGCGCTCATTTCTTCTTAGGGCGGAATGATAGCCCCGCGTCTGGACGGCCCGCACGTGGTCTATCTGTGTACCAGCCGGAGGGCGTCAAACTCTGGCAGTTAGGAGGGAAGCTGCTACAAATACCCGCGTGCAGGGGTATGGGTGGACGCAGGTTTTCAGCTCCTCTGGGTAAATGCCAAGGGGTGTGACTGCTGGATCCAGGGGTTAACACTGCGTTTAGTTTCGTGAGAAACCACCCAACTGCCTTCCCATGTGGCTGTGCCGTTGCGCGTTGTCACCAGCGACAGGTGAGATTCCTGCGGCTCCCAGTCTCGCCAGCATCCGGTGCTCTGGATTTTGGCCGTTCTACTGGGTACATAGTGGTAACTCATTGTTTGGCTTTTCTTTATTTTTTAAAGACTTATTTATTAATTTGAGAAAGACAGAGTGGGGAGGAGGGGCAGAGAAACAGATGGAGAGAGAAAATCTCAAGGAGACTCCCCGCTGAGTGCAGAGCCCGACCTGGGCTTGATCTCAGGACCCCGAGATCATGACCTGAGCTGAAATCAAGAGTTGAACGAACGCTTAACCGCCTGAGCCACCCAGGGGGCCTGGCTTTTCTTTAAATCTGAGTTTTGGGGTCTGTGTGGTTCCCAAAGTCCCTTCTGCTCAGGAATTATGTGGTCAGAGTCTCCAGGCGGGGTGGGGTCCTGGCAGCCAGGGCCCGACTCACCTCTCTCCCAGCCTCGGCAGCCCCTCGTGCCCTGCCGGGGACTGCAAGTGTTTGCCGACTTAGATCGACTTGACTCTGTTATTTCAAAAATGATGCCGTCCCCATGAAGGGCAAAACCCACTCAGAGGAGCTGGAACCTGGAGGATTTTAACTGAGCAAGAAAGAAAGTTTCCTCTGTCCCCTCTTCCCCAGGTAAGGCCAGGCCCTCACCACAGACCAGAGCTACCGGGGACCAGGAAGCCCTGGGACCCCAGGGTTTGGCAGACGGGACTTTGAAGCCTGACTGCACCACCCGCTAATTGAGAGATTACAGGCAAGTTTCTGTCAATCCGTGCCTCAGTTTCCCATCTGCAAAATGGGACTACGGATAGTATGAAGATTCGGTGAGGTGACGGCCACAGAGTACTTAGCACAGAGCCCAGGGCCTGTCCTGGTAAGTACTCAAGTCAGGGGCACTTGTGAGTATTATGATTATAATACTCCTGTTCTCCCATCCAAGGCCCCTGGGTTGGGGGGCGGGGAGGAGCACTGTGCAAGGTAGACTCTTCCTGTTGCTGCCCTCGCTTTGGCACTCACAGAAATGTTTCCTAAAGGGCTTGTCATGGAAGGCTGATCCCAGGGTTGCTCATGGGTCATAGGAGGCTTCTGGGGTCGGACGGGTTTAGGGATGTGGGGCCAAGGATGGCTAAGCTGTTTCCTTTAGTACAGAGTTTCTCAGACACCCGTGCCACTTCCAGAAGAGGCGTGAGTGTGTAGTGCTTCCCAAACATTCGTGGCTGTGGGACCCGCCTGTTCTGGGACATCTCATCAACCCAGATGGGTCTTGGAGGAGGCGGGCACTGGGGAGTGGGAGCAGGTCTTGCACTGATAGGTAAGGCCCATCCAGGTGTGACTCCTGCCACCCTTCCCACCATAGTCTCCCCATCCTCCCCCACGGACCCCTGTGTCCTGGCCACCGCAGGCTGCTTGGCTGATTGAGGACGCGCTAGTGACTCCCCTGAGGACCTTCTACATGCTGCTCTGTCAACCTTCTCCTCGCCCGTCCAGTGGAATCTGACTCAGCTCAAACGTGACCTCTCTGCAAAGCCTGTCTTAACCTCTGCAGGCAGATTAGGGGTTGCCTGTGTTCCCACCCTACCCTGTTCACCTTTTCAAGCCCCTATTACTACAAGATTTTACGTGTTTGTCTTCCTCATGAGGTCATGGGCTTCTGAAGTGCAGGGACCATCGCTCATTCCTAGCCCGGCATGTAGACCCGGGGACCTGGCACAGAACAAGTGCCCAACAAACAGGAGGTGTTGCTTGGACCTCTGCAGTAGTATTCAGGGACATTGTCTAGCTTAACAGTTAAAGGTATAAATATTGACATTAGTCAGACCTGGGTTTGAATCCCAGCCTTACTTTATTAATTATATGAACACGGAATAGTGATGTAACTTCTCTTAGTCTGGTTCCCCCATCTGTGAATTAGGGGAAGACTCTACAGGCTACATGGCAGGTTGCTATGATCTGTTGTACATGAAGCAGTTGACCCAGAGCAAGGGCTCAGTAAATGGGGGTCTGTTGACTACATAGGCCCTTGGTCTTGGAGTGGAAGAATGAACACTTTCTCCTGTGTCTTCAGCAAATTTAATATATGCTCCCATTTTCTCATCTGAAAACTGTGGTTGGTGGTGTGAACAATGGGTCCTTGTGCCGATTTAATAGTTCATTCGCGGAGAGCACTTAGTCCTGCGCCCCGCGCAGAGGAAGTGGTCGGTAAATGGGGCATACTGTTACTCTCGTTGTTGTTGTTGGAGATCCGGGGGAGAGCTTGGACACCCAGCTTCCCCCCACCCCAGTGATACAGAGCACCCTGCCCTTGCTTCTGCCTCCCCCCCGGGGGGCTGGGGGGCTGGTACCCCGTGTCTCCAGTCCTTCCTCTCAACCGCCTGCCTCCTCCCTCCCCCCAGGTCAGAGTCCACTGCTCCTGCTCCCCTATGCTCGGCAGCCCTGACACAGCTGATTGGAAATTTGTTTTATTTCTGTGTTGGCCCCCTCCCTCTCTCCCCACTGAAAAAGCAATTACACTTGTGTTTACCAGAGTGGGCGGCCGTAATCTGTCCATCCTGTCCTGTCGAGCTGCCCCACTTCCGGCCTGTGTTGCTTAGGCCAGGCCCGGAGATTTGCATAATCAGTAAACATGGAACGCCGAAAAGGGGGAGGAGATGTTGGTTTCAGGCCAGCAAATTGTGAGCCCAGCTCACGGGACCCTGATGGACCTGGGAGGGCTGGTGGACAGAGGTGGGGGCTCTAACCTGGAGCTCCCTTTGCAAGGTCTTGTCTTCCTTTCCCTATTGGGCAGATCAGGTCTCCATCTTTGGCCCAACTTGGTCCATCCCTAAGGGCCAGGCCAACCCTCAGAGGGGCTGAAGTTGTCTGCTGATCATCCCCCTCTCTGCATACGGCTTTCAGGGGCTCCCCAGTGCCCCAGCACCATGTTCCCACCTCATCCTGTCCTCCCCTCTCAGTCTCTCCAAGGGGCCAGCACAGCAGAACTGAGTACATGCTTGGGACCCCAACCCCTGGCTCCACCACGGTCCCCAGCTGACCTTGAGACAAGGACCTGGCTGCAGGTAGTTTATCTGAGAGGGGACTTCAGGAAGCTCAGTGAGGCAGTGGGGAGAGTGAGCCGGGGAAGAGAGAAAAGTCTACAAAAGGCACTTTAGGCGGTAGGCTAAGGGCAGCTGGGCTCAAACCCTCTGGGGACTCTCTGAGAGCCTGCCTAGAACACACCTTAGAACTGGCCCTCTGAAGGCTGCGGAGGCTGGCGTGCTTTTCCACTGGGGTAGATTGCTGGTTAATACCACCCCACGTGGCTCTTGCCTCCCTGGGTCCACGACCTGGCAGAGGCCTCGTCTACCTTGATGCTTTGGCTTGATAAACACTTGTCTGTTAGGGCTGGTCCTCTGGGTATGTTGCAACCACTATACAGTCTGGGCTGTCCTGAGTGAGAGGCCATAGGGAGGAGCCTGGGGTACCCCTACCCACAGCTGCACCCCACTGCCAGCCATCTGGGGCCATCCCGTCCGGGCGTCTGCCAGATGACCACGACGGCATGGGTGATCCCAGACGAGACAGGAGAGCCTTCCCGCTGAGCCCAGCCCCACGGCAGGATCGTCAGCAAATAAATGACTGTCCATACATCCTCCAGCTCCCATCCAGCAAGGGGCTGTATTCCCACCACCTGGAACAGCGCCAAGAAGTCCCATAAATATTTGCCGGATGAACGAATGGAGGAAGGGTGAGTGGAACTTAACCAGGTGGAGAGGGGACCCAGGCGATTTCCAGGAAGAGCGGCACCTGCCCAGGCCCGTGTGGCTGGAGTCGAGGTGGAGCGTGGGGTAGGAGGTGAGATGGGGAAGACCAGGCTAGACCTTGGAGACCCCAGGTGGCTCCCTGGAAGGGGACTTCATCAGATTTGCTTTAGGGGAAGATCTTGAGGGCTGCTGTGTGTGGAAGGGCCTGGAGGAGCCGAGGCGAGAGGCAGGAGACTGGGAGGAGGTCCTGGCTCTGTCCAGGCAGAGGTGCTTGGACCTACGAGTAGAGGGATCCCAGAGCTCCTCCGGAGGGGACACGGGCAGGCCTGGATCAAAGTAGTAGGAGCTCCACAAAGGTTTGCTTGGGAGCTGTCAGCCCCCTCTTTGTCCCTGCCTGCCCTTCTTCCAGATTCATCTTCCACAGCAACTCTTCGGGGAAGGCTTTACCAACACCCACCCCAGGCGCCAGTTGCTCTGCGTCCCCAGGGTGCTTTGCTTTCACATCAGCTAGGCCACATCACACGACATGGTCAGCTTGCGGGACGGCACACCAAATATTGCCTTCCTTTGCTCTCTCTGCTCCTGCTGTTCTCCTTTCCTGCCCTCCTTCCCTCCTCCTCACTCCTTTCCTCTCTTTCTCCCTCCCTCCCTGGTTCCTTTCCTCCCTCCCCCTCTCCTCCCTCCCCCTCTCCTTCCTCCCTCTCTCTTTCCTTCCTCCCTCCTTCCTCCCTCCCTTCCTTCCTCCCTCCCTTCCCTCCTCTCTTCCTTCCTTCCTCCCTTCCTCCCATCCCTCCTCCCTTCCTTCCTCCCTTCCCTCCTTTCTTCCTCCCTTCCCTCCTTCCTTCCTCCCTTCCCTCCTCCCTCCCTTCCCTCCTCCCTCTCTCCCTTCCTTCCTCCCTTCCCTCCTTTCTTCCTCCCTTCCCTCCTTCCTTCCTCCCTTCCCTCCTTCCTTCCTCCCTTCCCTCCTCCCTCCCTTCCTTCCTCCCTCTCTCCCTTCCTTCTTCCCATCCCTCCTTCCTTCCTGTCCCACCTCTTTCTTTCCTCTGCATTTACTGCACCCCACTGCACCCAGCTCCCCATCAATATTAACCCCCACCCCCCTGGGCAAAGAAGCGGTATGGGAAAGAGGAGAGAAAAGAGTATTTGGGTCCAGAGGAGTCTGAGTGTGGACACAGCTCAGCCACTTCCTAGCTGTGATTTCCTGTCGGCCTGAGCCTCAGTTTCCACCCTGTAGGATGGTATGCGCACCTTTCAGGGCCGGCAGAAGGCGAGGCCATAGCGTATGTAGTACCCGCTAGATCTTCAGCAAGAGAAGCCTGCTTTGGTCCTCGCCTAGAGGCAGATTCAGTGGGATGGGGAGGAAGCGGCCTTCCACCTCTTTCCCCTTGGAACACGTGCAGCCTGCTTTCCTGAGTGGTAGAGCGTCCCCTTTTTAAATGAGGAGCTGGGCTGAGCCAGCTGTCCTCCTGGCCTGGCTTCTGTCCCATTTTCCCTCTTTTGCTTGTGAAGCCAGTTAGGAGAATGCTGTCTTTTTTTTTTTTTTTTTAATTAAATTGGAAAAGTTCTGCAGGAATCTTTGAAATGTTCAGATTGGTGGCTTTTTAAAATAAAAGGGAAGATAAAGGAAGCTGTCCCAGTCCTTGGGTCACACAGGAATTGCGTGGCCCCAAACATTGTTTGAAACGACAACCGTTGCCACCATCCAGGGACCGGCTTTGTTGTAGAGAGAATCCTAGGGTTTGTTATAAGGGGTTTGCCCCCCGAGCCCTCTCCAGAGAGCACTTCCAAGGAGCTGTGCATTTTATATCCATTAGCGTTTCACTTGTCAGATCAGGGATGTAATAAAAGCGGTCTCCGATGCTTCACAGAGAGTGTTATGTGAGGACGACTGGATGAAGTTAAAAGTGTTCTACAAATGCGAGGTGTTCTTAGTGGTGGCTGGGATGCCCTGAGAGGGGGAGTGAGGTTCCCAAGGTCACAGAGCAAGTTGGTAGAGGAACCAGAGGCAGCAGCAGAGTCTCCTCTTCATCCCGAGGGTCAGAACCTCATGTCCTTTTACTCACCTGGTACCCACAGTGTTCCACGCAAGTCCCGGCACACAGCGATGCCCGTGAAGCTTGTTCAATGGGCCAATGAATGAATGAATGAAGTTCTCACGGTCCCGGGAGCTTGTGGGATCAATGGGACCCATCCCCCCAGGACCCTGCCATCCCATAATGAGCATCCTGGACTGGACTTCATCGTCTGCTTCTTCCTCTGGCCTCCCGCACCACAGAGCAGCCCCGTCCCCTCCCTGGGGGCCACCTGTGGAAGACTGTGATTTAATCCCACTCCTTCGGCCCCTCTACATCTGTGCCCTTTGACCTGTGACCTTGCAGTTTGTCCCATTCAAAGGTGGAGGATATCGCCTACCCTCTGGCCTTGAGTTGGGCATGATGGATAGAATGAGGCAGAGCAGACACTGAGCCTTATTCTGAGTTTAGGTCTTAGGTTCTGTTTGCTCCCGTGGTCCTCTGCCAATGTCTCAAGAGAAACATGGCCGAGCTAGCCCGCTGGCCCCAGGAGAAGGACGACAGGCATGTGGAGCAGAGCTGCCCTGGTCAGGCCACCCCTGCAGATGCGGGAGGTTGGTCAGTACTTTTCGTTGTATATCATTGAGGTTGGGTGGTGTTTGTTACGCGGCATAATCGAGGCCACAGTTGACTGATACACTACCCAAATCCTCCAAGTCGTCTCTGGCCTGGATCAGTATTTACCACTTCTGGGAAACCTTCCCTGACCTTCCCCACTGCTTACCTTCATTAATACATTAGATCATTCATTCACTAAATGCCCACCGTCTGTCGAGCCCAGTGCTGGAAACTGGGCATAATAAGGAGAGAGAATACAGTCCCCGGAGGCTCTCCAGACTAGAGGGGGAGATGCATGCCAACAGATGTCACCGTTATTGCTCTGATTATTAATGTTCTTAATATATTAGCTACCATTTGTTGAACATTTCCTGTACGAAGCACTTCGTATACATTACTTCCTGTAATCTTCACAATAATTCCAAAAGACTATTTTATACTCATTTTACAGCCTAAGGTCTCAAAGCTCAGAGATGTTAACTTACTTGCCCAAACAGTAAGTCAGGAGAAGAGCAGGGATTCCAGCCAGAGTCAGCTTGGCTCCTGAGTCCAGTTTGCTTCCACGATGAATGTGGTACAGCTGTGCCCAGGGGTGGTGGCCGTGGCCGTGGCAGGGAGGGTCCCAGTCTGGAAAGGTGTGGAGGAGATAGCCAGGCAGTGAAGGGAGGACCCTGAGGTGGGGGGACCCTGCAGATGCAAAGGTTTGGGGGTGTGAGAGCAAGTGATCCAGGCCTGGGGGCTGAGGGGTGTGAGGTGGGGGCAGGAAGAACCGAGGACCTTGAGGTAGGCGGGTTCCCGGGCCCCTCTCCAGGATAGCTCCGGGCAGAGACTGGGCACCTGCAGTTCTGGGGAGCTCCCCAGGTGGACCTACCATTCCTTCCAACTAAAAAGCCTTCCTGCCCCCTCCTTATATTAGCCCTGCAGGTGCACCCTGCCCCCTTCCTCGGACCTCTCACGACTCCTTGTCATTATCCCCCAGCTTGGCATGGATTTGCTCCCTGAATGTGTCCCATGGCGTCTTATCTGTAACCAGACTGTGGGTCCTCAAGGGCAGGCCTGGGAGGATTGTGCTCATTTCAACCCCAAAGTCTCTGCACCTAGCCAGGTTTGTCAGTAGATCTCAGTAGTCACGTCCCACCCTGCGGCTTTAAGTGCACTTTACATTTTGTTCCTGCCTTCATTTCTTCCTTGCAGCCACCCTAGGAAGTAGGTAGTAGCTTCCCCGTCTATGAAATGGGGATGACGATCACTTCTCACATCTCAGATGGAGCTGGGAAGCCGAAGACCAGGGTCTCTTATCCTTTGTAACTTATCCTTTGTAACTTTGGCAGGGGCCTTGGAGTTGGGGGCTCCAAAGCAAGGAGCCTTTCTGAGAAGCACTGGGGTCAGGTGCAATCAGCCCCCCAGACACCCCTGGTCAGAGCAGTGGGTAGCAGGGAGGGGACCTAAGCAAGGTCAGAACCCCGAGTTCCAGTCCTGCCTCTGTCATTAAGCAGCCAGGGGATCTTGACAAGCTCCTTCCTGTTCCCTGACTTGATTCTGGAATCTGGGATAAAGAAGGTGATGATTCTATTCTCCATGCTGACCTTGCAAAGTTTAGTGACCTTGTGATGTTCACACTCCCCAGGAGCACCTGGCAATCAGAGAAGAGGAGTATACACGCTCTGTCCCTTTGCTGAGCTGGGGTGCCTTCCCCTGGTCCACACAGGTCCCTGGTCTGGCCAGCTCAGTATGGGGGCACCACCTGCTTGCATCCCCCATCCCACGGAGCCAGCCACTCTGCCAAGGGCCTCACCCCCACCCACCTACCCAGCTCACTTCAACCCTTTGAAAGATAGGGGCTAAGGCTTATGGGGAGACAGGTAATCACTTAGCTGTGTTACGGCATCAGCCTCTGGGCGGGCCCTGCAGACAAGGGTCATCCTGGGCTCTCTATGCAAAGGGCAGGGCAGAGGCAGGGTGCCATGGATTTATTGCTCTGTCACCTCTACTCGCTGAGCTCCTTGGCAACCATTGACTCAGTTTACCTCTTCGCACGATCACCTTTGCCTTCTAGACTTCTGCTGGGGAGCCATCCTGCAGATTCTCTGTCCTCCCTGACTCGATTTTCAGGCCACACCCAGAACACCTGAAGCTCAGTTCCCTCTCTCAGATCAGAGGCAGTGGAGACCTCACCCATCACCCACATTCAATGGCAACCTCCCCAAACTCCATATCCGCCTTCTGGGCTCCACCTTTCTCCACAGAAAGGGTTCCTGTGTGAGAACATGGTTTCATGGGGGTGGGGGCGTTTGCACCTTTTGCTCACTGCTCATCCCCAGAATCTACAACAGTGCCTGGCATGTGACAGGTGCGCAGTGAGCACTCGTTCAATTAATCAATGCATCAGTGTGTCTCTGAACCGTTACAAATGAAAAAGGTGTCGGTGGGGGTGCGTGGGTGGCTCAGTTGGTTAAGCGACTGCGTTCGGCTCTGATCATGATCTCAGGGTCCTGGGATCAAGCCCCGCATCGGGCTCCCTGCTCAGTGGGAAGCCTGCTTCTCCCTCTCCCAGTCCCCCTGCTTGTGCGCTCTCTCTCTCTGTCTAATAAATCAATAAAATCTTAAAAAAAAAAAAAAGGCATTGGTGCTGGTGCCCACTGGCCTGAGACACCGTCGGAAGACAGCTGCTGCTGGTGGAGGTAGAGGCCGGGGAGGAATTCTGGCCCGAGTAGAGGACAGACCACCACCCGGTGCAGACGCAAAAGCTGACAGTGACCGTCTGTCTCCGGACAGCTGTGTATTCCCTTCGGCTGTCATCAGCACCTTGAGAAGGGTGTTCATTTTGCCAGAGGCGACCTTTGATGGCCTGCGCCCCCCCCCCTCAGCCCGCGGCAGGCAGGCTGGCGCCTCTGGCTGCCAGACAGGGCGGGCTTCCTCCTGCTGCTGCGAGAGGTTTCTCCCATCCTCGGGTTTCCTTGGCAGCCAATTAGACCCTCTTCCTCCCACCCCTGCTCTCCTCTGCGCCTCTTCATCTGACAGCCTCCAGGGTGCGATTAGGGAAGGAGACCCTCCCGCCAGCCCTGGGGATGGGCGGCCAGGACATCAAGGCAGCTGCATTCAAGTGGCTTCAGGTCCAGGCTCTGGGCTCTCATTCCAAAGAGCAACAAAGTGGAAAATGGTGCCCATGGTGTCACAAAGACACCTCCACAAAGTTTTCTGGTCCACTCTCCTGCCCCATGGTCCTCTGCAGATGGCCACAGGGGAGTTTTCAGAGGTGGCAGTGCCCCGGACCATCCTTTCTCCAATGAAATGTCCACCATAGAACAAGTTAAGGGTGTTTCTCAAAACAACATGGGCAGACCCTTGTCCTAGAACCGCCCAGAATGTGTGCAAACCTGCAGGTTCCTGAGCCTCCTTCCAGACCCGCTGGATCAGAATTCATGGGGTAGGTGACCCAGAATCTCTGTTGCAACGGCTCCTTGGGTTGGGGGGTCCCAGGACCACCTCCAGCTGGACGATTCATTAGGAGGACCTGCAGGACTCAGCATAGAGTCGTACTCGTGGTTTTTGACTGACAGTGGAAGGATAAAGAGCAAACGTGGCAAAGGGAACAGGTGCACAGGGGAAGTTCCGGGGAAAAGCAAATGCAAGCTTGCGAGAGCCTTCTCCCTGGGGAGTCACTCACGCCGGGCTGAATTCCTCCTGCAACGAGCGACCAGTACACATGAGAGGTGGTGTTGTCTACCAGCTCATCAGAGACTCAGCTCATCAGAGACCGGTTTTTACTGGGGCTGATCATGCAAGCACCCTTTGTCTGGCTCGTCCCCAAATTCCAGACTCCCGGAAGAAAAGTGGGGGTTCAGCACAAGACACTCTGCTTGCCCAGACAGTTCAGACACAGCAAGCTGCTCTTACCAGCTAGGGAGGTGGGCGCCCTCCTAAAACCCACAATCCCAGATGCCCCCCAAGGGCCAACCCAGCAAGGACGGCACTCTCAGCCGGCTACACAAACACCTGTCTGCATCACGTGCATTTCCTCCCAAGGGATTCTTACACACATCCAAGCCTGAGACTCACTTGTCTGGTGGATAAAGTTGGGTCCATCAACTCCATCTTGGGTTACCCTGTGGCTCATGACAAGTTACTTGATCACCTTGAACCCGATGTCCTGATTTGCCCCCGAGAGGATATGTTTCCTCCCAGGAGCTTAAATCCAAGTCTCAGATAACTTCTTCCTCAACGAGGCAGAAAGGAGGGGACCCCTCTTTAAAGGTGTCCTGCCACACCTAGGCTGCTGGGGCAGAATTTGACCTAAGGCAGGGATGGAGTGAAGGAAAAGGAGAGAAGCAGCAGGGAGGGGCGGTTCGTCAGACATATGACTTTTTGAAAAAAATGATAAAGCATAGTTTTGGAAGAGCTTTATATGTTACACACGAGTTATAAAATTATGTGTCCCTGCTGGTTCCTCCTGCCACACTTGGTAGACAGGTGGACATTATGTCTTTACCACCATGGAACCCCTAGAAATCATCTAGCAGATTTCCACCTGCCTGACCTCTGCCCTGAGCAGAGGAAAGACCGCTTTGTTGACATTTAGGGCTCACTCTCTCACTAATTTTCCTGCTGACCTGGCAAGTCTCACTCCCTCTCTGGGCCTCGGTTTTTCCCATCTGCAAAACGGGAACAGTAAGACTCCTGTTTATCACCTTATCACCACTGTAGGTTCTTTCCTTTTGATCTTGTTCCAGAGCTGCCTGAGTCACATCTGTGATCAAGGACTTGGACCAGCATCTCTCTGAAGAACATTCCAAAGGAGAGTGGAAAACATTGTTTTGGAAAGGCCCTTCTTGGAGCCTTGTGGGGTACGTTAGCATCATAAGGGCTCTGACAAGTCCTGCAGGAAGGAACTTGTCTCAAGCTTGTAAGTTCACGGACCTCCTTCGGGCAGAACACCTGTCAGCACCCTAAAGAAGAGTCTATGGCTTTCTTTTGGTGGCTTGGGCGAGGAGGACTCAAACAAGCTGAACCCCAGTGACGTCCTCCAAACACAGCCTTCCCAGGTGGGTGGCATGCCATCTCTGCCACTGGCCTCAGTCCCCCTTGGGAGGTGACCTTGACGCTGGAATCACAGTCTCAGTTCCAGCCTCTCCAGCTCTTCTTCTGTTCCCAGATGCCTGAAAGTGCTGCCGGAGCCAAAATTCAAAAGATACGACGGACCTGGTTCCTTTTCAGGCCGCGGCAACGCGCAGGGCTCTTCCCTGGTGGGTTGCTTGGATAAATGAGTTAATTCGGTCCAAGCTCCAAGTGTCTTGGGAACTTCGGTGCTGAGGTTGTACTACGTATGTGCTAGAGACGGGAGGTGTGGGCACAGCTTGGAATGTACTCGGGGGTCTGCGGGGACCCGAGAAAGGGGAGCTGCCTACTCAGCATGGTGATTAATGGTGCTAATAATGGTGCAGGGGTCGGTCTCCGCCAGGGAGCTGGACAGGTGGGGCATCGTTCTTCGGAAAAGCCCATATCAGCAGCTTTGCCGGTGGGAGCCGGGAGAGGGGCCCATTGGGAGCCTGGGGGCCTCATCCCGAGGCTGAGCAAGGTGGTCCAGGGCGGCAGAGACAGGAGAGGCGTCCTTCTGAGGGACCTAAGCACGGACACAAAGAAGAGCAGGGCTTCTGAGTCCGACTACAGCGGGTTTGCACCTTGGCTGAGCCCTGAATGAGCTGTGTGTCATTGGGCAGGCCCCTTAGCCTCTCTGAGCCGCAGTTTCTTCATCTGCAAATGGATGCAATAATCTCTCTCACTCTCAGAGTAACAAGTGGGATGACTTGGGCAACGTGCCCAGAAATATCTGGCATATAACAGGTGCGCTGTGAATGCCACTTCTCTCCTTGTCCTTTGGGTAAGCGCAGAGACTGGTAGAGGCTTTTTTTTTTTTTCTTTTTTTTACTTTTAATTGTATAACATGCACACAGAAAAGTGCATAAATCTTTTTTGTTTGTTAATTTAAAATTTATTTCAAATCTTCTGGGGCTGGAAAAGTATAAATCTTAAAATAAGTCTAAAATGTCTTGCCTTTATTTTTTTTAAATAACCTTAAAATTATTTTGAAATAATTTAAGACTCGCAAGAAGTTGCAAAAATAGTGCACGGTTACCACGGACCCTGTATCCGGCTTTTCCCAATGACGTCTTACATAACCACAGAGCACTCTCAAAACCGGGAAGTCGACATCGGCACGATAGGATTAACTCACATAAAACGCGTATATGTCCTAATGGGTACAGCTCAGTGGGTTTTCATAGCCCTGAAACCAGCACCCAGATTAGCACAAGAGCATGAATGACCAGCACCCCAGAAAGGTCCCCTGTGCCTCCTCCTGCCCTGGCCCCCCCTCCTCTGGAGTCACCACAGTGGGTCCTGATGTCCTATGGCGTAGATTCGCTTTGCAGAGGTTTGAGCGTTGCGGGCACGCGTTCCTCTGGGTCTGTCTCCTGCTCCCCTTCGTGTCTGGGCTCTCTGTCCCCACTGTGCTGTGTGCTTGGAGCTGCCTCTGGGCAGGCAGAGTTTCAGGAAGGGGACGACCTTGCATGACCATGGGACAGAGCCCACCCCCAGGTCCTCGGCGAGGCCTCCACGGGAGCCAGAGGAGTTGGCCATATGGCCTCTCAGTCCAAGGGGTGTTGTTATGGGCTGAGCCGTGTTTCCCAACCCCCAGAATTCATGATAAAGTCCTAACTCCCTGTGTCGCAGAAGGTAACTGGGTTTCGAGATAGTCTTTAAAGAGGCAGTTAAGTTACATTGAGGTCATTAGGATGGGCCCTAATGCAGTGTGACTAGCGTCCTTAGAAGAAGAGATTAGGGCATAGACACAGGCGAAGATGACCGTGTGGACACAGAGGGAGAAGGTGGTCGCCTCCTAGCCAAGCAGAGAGGGCTGCACCCCTGCCGACACCTTGGACTTCCCACCTGCCGACTGTGAGGACAGAACCGGGTCGTTGGGCTGCCCGGTCTGTGGTGCTGTGTCATGACAGCCCGAGCATGCTGACTGGACGTCCCGTCCCTGGCTGTCTTCTCCCCGTGTGTAACCCTCAAGCCGCTGGGCTTGTGCCCACAGATGACGGGGACACAGGGCCTCCCCGCTGTCCCCAGGCCTCACGCCTATGGGGCCCGGTGAAGGTGACAGCAGTTCTTTTATCCAGCAACGTGGCAGAGTGGGGGGAGGAGTGACAATTGCTCTAATGTTCCCTCGACCCTACATGGGGGCCGGGCCACCCTGTTCAGGCCTCTGGAGGGTCCCCTGAGGCTGGTCCCCCGTTCCCTCCCTCCAGCTCGCCCTGCCCACCATGCTCCTTCCTCAGCCTTCTCCTGACACCCGCTCCTGTCCTGGGCTCCTGTCCTGGGCGGCTGCCCAGCTGTTGGAGGAAGATATGGGAGGGGATACAGGCGCGACCCACATAGGGTGGCAGTGGGAGAGTGCAGAGCGCAGAAGGGTACAACCCTCCCCCCACCCTGTTGCCCACAGCCTGCAGAAAGTGAGGGGGGGGAGCCTCGACACTCGGTAGGGTCAAAGCCAAAGGCCCCAGAGAGGAGGTGCGGGATGCATATGGTGGGTCCCAGGTCCCTGCCAAGCTTGTGTGTGTGTTTTGTGGGATGTGGAGTGGATGGTGGGAACCAGGGCAGAGGCTGGGGGCAAGCCCAGGAGAGATGTATGGCCCGGGGCTGGGGGCTGAGGCCAAATCAGCCAAAGGAAAGCATTTGGTGCAGATGTTAGTCAGAAAGCAGACTGCTGGTGATTGACAGCAGGGCAGGAAGCGTAGCAAGCGTGTGTCCCCTCCCCCGCATTTGCTCAGGATAGACTGCTCTTCGTCTTTCTCACAGATGGGCGTCCATGGTACATCAGTCAGCTACTACTGTGTAACAAACCACCCAGAACCTCTGTGGCTTTTGTCAAGAAGCATGTGTTCCTTGCTCGCGGTCCATGGGGCTTCAGCTGATGGGGCCGGCCGTGGCCGCCCTTGGCTCCCAGCTGACGGGCGGGCCCACGTCTGCTCCACGTGTCTCTCACTCTCTCTGGACTCGCTCCCCGAGGCTGGTTCTCGCGGCGATGACAGACGCGCCAGTGAGCAAGTCTAAGGAGCCAGCTTATGCGAAGCCCCTGCTCGTGGTGTGTTTGCGAGCATCCCATTGGCCAGAGCGAGTCACGTGGCCACGCCCCAAGTCAACGGCGCGGACAGGGGAGTCGGCATCATCTTGGAGGTGGTGGGGAGGGAGAGACTATTTTCTGCGCAATAATCTGATCTGCCACGTTCTATAAGCTTTTGCACAAGGGAAGGAACGTTTTCCCCTTAAAAACTCAAAAACCGCTTGTTGGGAAGATGGCATTCAGCAAATCTGTCTGGAAAATCATCTTAGAGTCCCTGGCCCGCACCTGGAGCGTGGCCGCCTTCCCACAGCCCACCCGGCCCCACGCTCCCTACACTCTCACTGCCTCCCCCTGCTGGCAGAGGAGGGCACTGCCAGGCCTAACCGGGACAATGGCCTTCGTTCATTGCCGTCACAAGCTGTTAGGACAGAGAGAGAGACTTAAAAAAAAAAGCCACCAGGGTTCAAATGCTGCTTCTGCCCCTTAGTGGCTACGTGGGCTTGAGAATGTCCCTAGGCCCCTTCAAGCCTCAGCTTCGCTGTGTATAAAATGGGCATAACATTAGAACTTTTCTCTTGAAGTTCTTGTGCAGACGAAGTTTGAACAAGAAGGGAAAACCCGTAGTCGCCTGTAAGAGCCCAGGAAGCATCGCCTAGGGAAGAGGGCACAGCAGTCACGCCCTCACATCGAGACGCCCCCCCCCCCCATGCCCTTAAGGGTAAGACCTGTGACCCTAGCTTTCAGCCGCCAAGCCGACTGGCTCCCAGGGCTGCCCAAACCACTCCCTGTCCTCCTCTTAGCCCAGAGCACTGACCCCAGGGCACCCTGACTGCCTTTCCATCGGTTCTGGCCGCCCGCCCGCCCAGGGACAGGGCCTTGAATGTCATGTCCACTTTCAAAGCTGCCCCTCTCCGTGGGCATGGACCATCTGGTCCCAGCTTAGGATCAGAAGAGCTACCCAGAGGCTGCCTGGCACGCACCTGGGCGCCTTGGGCAACATGGCCCGCGTGCCGAAGTGGACAGCAAATCCATGTGCCCAGCCTGGCGGGGCTCGAACGCGCTGGCGCACTGCAGTAAAACCGCCTTCAACTTAATATATGCTAATTAGATTTTAATGGGATTCAGATTTCCAGCAGTAGTGCGGTGTTAGCCATGGTAAGTTATAATCATATCTAATTGGTAATTCTAACATAACAAATTTCTTGGATAAATTATTCTTAGTTAATAGTCCCCCAGGAACGACCTCAACACGCGCGCACACACACACGCACACATGCACACACGCACACGCATGCATATATTTAAGGGGAAACTGAGAAAAAAGAACAAGGTGGGAGCAGGCTCACCGTGAGACGAAGTTGTTATCTGAAACCTGGACTTCTTCAGGACCTCAGCCAGAGGCTCCAATAAAAGCCTTTGGAGTTGTTAGAACCCAAAACACCCAGAGCATTGGGAGGCTGGGAGTGGTGCCGTGTTCCAAAGTCAAGGCTATCGTCTTTGAGGGTAGGTAACCCTTCTGGTAGACAGCTCCGTCCCCGTCCCCATCCCCAGGAGGTGGTGGCAAGAGGGGCCGCAGGGCTCAGGCCTCAGCCCCTGCTGGGGGCATGGACCCTGTCTCTGGGGAGGCCTGTCCTGGCTGCAGAAGCTCCTCCCCCTGCCCCCCACCAGCAAGATGGGTCCGCCCTGGAATTCTTTCCTGGTACAGATTCCAAGATGGCAAAAGGAGGGAAAGGGGGACCCGGTGGCTGTGTTAATATTTTCTTTACTAGGCAGTAATAGCTCAGTTGTGTGTAATTCCAGAAAAAAAGGATGGGGGGCGGCAGTGAGGCAACCCGGCTTCTTGTTTCCACTTTGCTGCTAACCTGCAGTAACCCGGGCGGGCGGGGAGGGGGTCGTGCAGGACCTCAGTTTCCCCAGCTGTAATATGGGTTGAAACTCAACACGCCTTTGCACTTGAGCTGGAAGGAAGAAGCCTTTTCTCTGGTGTTGGGGTGAGGGACCTTATGGAGCGCACAGAGAGTCTGCTCTGGGCATCCACGGAGAATATTCTCTCCTGTTTCTTTCCCGTGGTCCCCAGCCACAGGAGAGCGTGGCACTCGCCCCCTGCTGGCAGCGGTTTAGGGATTGTGCCGCAGAGGGTGGTGGTGCGGTGGCCACGTCACCCCACAGAGTGGAAGCAGAAAAGGGGGAGAGAGAGTGACTGCTTACCCGTAGCTGTGTGATGCTGGGAAGTCGCTTCTTCCCCTTGACGGTCACTTCTCGTTCTACTTATTAAATGGGCCCAGTAGTACTTACGTGGCTGTTGTGTGGACTGATTGAAACAACCTTGTAAAGAATGTGAGTTGGTAAACGTGAGTTTCTCTCCCCACTCTTTTCTTCCTCCATTCCCCTTCCTTTATGCAGGGATGATTTGAAGGCACAGCATGACCTTGGGGAAGGGGAAGGAGCCCCACGAGATCTCTTTTATCTGGCACTAAAACCCGGAGACTCATGTTAGCATCTGGTGTCAAGTGAGTAATGACAGGTAATATTTACTGAACACATACTAGACACCAGACAGCGTTCTAAGTACTTTATAAACACTCTTACATACAGCCCTAAGAAGTGGGCACGGTTATTATCCTCATGATGTAGACAGATGGGCCACTGAAGCACAGAGAGGGTGTGTGGATAGCCTGAGGTCACACAGCTAGTTGAAAGCCAAGTCAGAATCTGAACCCAGACGAGTCTTGCTGTAGAGCTAACCTCCTTCACCACCACACGGTACTGCCTCTTGTGCCAGTAAGCTTGAGATCATTCGAATATTTAGGGGAACCACCTGCCTTGGTGGAGAAAGGAGAAGGGAGAAGGGAGGGAAAGGAACTGAGTTCTTGGTCTACACCTGGCACAATGCTTCTCACCTGCGGAGAAAAAATTACCTGGTGCGTTCAGCCTAGGTACAGATCTAGCTCCCGGACTTATTCGCTGTGTGAACCTGAGCAAGTGGCATAATCTCTCTGGGCCTCTGGTTCCTTATTTGGAGATAACGCATCCTCTGTTGTGAAGTTCAAAGGCGATGATACGCACACAGTGCTCTTAGCACCGTGCCTCCCACATAGAGAACGTCCGAACCGTGGTGAATTCTTAAATATGGGAATGTTGATATTTAATTTATCACACACATCCTGTAAGTTAAGTGTGATTGTCCCCATTTCATAGATGGAAAAACTGAGTTCAGAGAGGTTGAGCCATCTGCCCGAGACCTCACAGTGGGAACTGGCAAGGCTGCAGTTTGCACCTGCAAAGCTTTCTACTCCAAAGTCTTTCCCAACCCTGGCCCTCACTGTGGGTGGGGTGAGCTTGAGAGCCGGGGGTGGGGGGAGCCCCCTGCAGTCTACAAGCCTCTGGCTTCCTTGCACAGCATCTGCTCCTTCCTGAAGGGGGCTTCTCTGGCTGCAGGAGTGAGTGCAGCCCTCAGTGGGGCAGCCAGACGTGCGGGAGTTAACGCTCCGGGGATCAGCATTCGGTGCATAACCATTCCAGCTTCCCGGCCTCTTAGCGGCCCAGTCTGAGGTGTGGGAGGCATGCATGCAGGTCCCCTTGGAATAAAGCCCCAGTTGCCCAGCCGGTAACTCGCCCGTGAACCACCCAGGATGGGCTTTCCGCTCTTCCCTGTCCGGGCTGCCTGCCTCTCACTGTGCTTCCTGGATCCCCTCCCGAATAGACTACTTGCACCCAATCCTTGTCTCAGGGTCTGCTTTTGGGGGAACCCAAATTAAGACCCCTGGCCACTTCAAGCATGGGCTATCCATGGCTTGGAGCAATGGTGAGATTATGAGCTCTGTATCCGGGCAGACGGAGGCTCAGATCGCAGAGCTGGGCCTGCGGGCCGTGTGTGACCTCCAGCCAACGACTCACCCTCTGAGCCTCTGCTTGTTCAGCCGTAGTATAGGGAACATCGGTCCAGTGTGATGGACGGTGTGACGGAACACCCAGCAGATGGTCGGGGCTTCATGCATGTTTCCTGCTCTCAAGGCAGATGATCCCAGATGGGCCCTTCTCTGGAGCCCCGGATCTGCTGAATGTCGCCATGAGCACGGCCTTCCTTCTGCAAGCTCAGCTTGTCTAGCGTCAGACTTGTCGCCGTCCTCCTGTGTTCTCCTTCCTGGGCCTTTATTTCTCAGAGAGCAGGCCAAGGACCTCTGGCTCGTTACCACTGCTCCCCCACCCTCACTAACCACCATTCCCGGAGGCCTGGGGGCTCCCCCAAGACTGCCCCTCCTCCAGCCCCACTCCCCAGCCCTGCCCCTGGGATCAGACCTGACTGCTGATCAGACCTGGGAAGAGACCTGCGTGCTGCTGCTCACAGGGTGTTCGTGCCTGGGCAGGTCACGTAGCCCCTCGGAGCTTTGTCTCCCAATTCAGAAAGTGGGGGGCAGCATTGTTTTAAGGGCTAAAGCATCCAGTGCAATGTGCAATAAATAGTCAAGCTTGGCACCCCCCCCCCCTCCCCAGCCAGCGCCGCTGACCTTCACGGATGCTCTCCCCGTAACTGCTTACGTAACCACCTCATGGCCTCCCTATGCCAAGAGCGGCCTTCTCAAACTTGCCTCGGCAGACGGGCCCCTGGGATCTTGTTCAAATATAGATTCTGGTTCACCAGGTCTGGGGTGGGACCTGAGGTTCTGTGTTTCTATCAAGTTCCCAGGGGATGTTGATGCTGCTGGCACGGGGACCACACTGAGTAGTGAAGACCTAGCCCTCTCCCTCACCAGTACTCTCCTCTCTGCTTCTGAGCATCTCCCATGATTCTGATGCTCTCACCCCCGGCTGGAGAGCTGTGGCTGGCTGCCTGTGGCATCGTGAGGACAACAAGAGCTAACGCTCAGGGCATGCTTCGGGTGTGCAAGGCCCCGCTCTAAGTAAGAGCTTTACAATCTTAACCATGGAACTCTCTGAGTTGAATGCCACGAACACCCATTTTACAGAAGAGGAAATAGAGACACAGAGAAGTTAAGCCAAGTGCCCACGTCACACAGATCATGATGGGGCTGGACTTTGGCCCCAGGTCTGTGCACCTGACCGCTCTGAGGGCCCCCCATACGGAGTCCCATCCCCTCAGGCTGGGATTTAAGGGACTTTCCCTGTGGTCAGAGAAGGAAGTTCCCTGCACGCAGTGGAGTTCAAGGCGGTGGGTGGGTGGGTCGGGGACACCAGCTCAGGAAAGGACTCCTCCGAAATCCTTTCTCTCTGGGGCCCAGGAGACTCTGGGGTCAGTGGGTGCCAGGCGGGAGGGAGTGCGGGCCTGGGTGGGAGGCGAGGGGAGGGGGGCAGAGCAGGGGGCCCAGGCCAGGCAGCAGCTGGGAAGCTCCGCCCCGAGGTCGGGCAGCTGGCGCCAGGGCTCTGCTGTGTGTGCTGACATTTAGGCCTGTCGCTGACAATTGAGCCCATTTGACAAAAATGCATGTATTTTGCACATCTATTTCCTTCCACCCATCACTCAGGGCTGTAGTTCCCCGAGGAGGCCAAGGGCATAATTGCTGACATAACAGCTTAAGTGCTTTTTGGAAAACTCACTCCCCAGGCTGGTCTGTGGCTCCACCTTCCCGCCCACCCCCGCCTGGCTGGGGGTGGGGGGCAGGCTCTCTTGCTCCATCAACGTTTCTGTCTGTGTTCTCCTTACTGTCTCTCTCTGTCTCCCCCTCTTTGTCTCCATGTCCAGACTGGCTGCTCGTTCCCCTTCTCCCTTTCTCTCTCTCTGTCGCTCTTCGCCTCCCCTCCCCAGCCCTCTGTCTATCACCCTCTCTGTGTCTGTCTCTCTGTCTCTCCTCTACCTGGGCTCATTCCCATCCACACCCTGCCTTTGCAGCTTTCCCCTCATCTCATTCAGTCCTGGTGTTGGTCTCTTTCTATCTTGCAGGCGCCCAACCAGATGGAAGGGTTCTTTTCCAGAGTCTTCCCCAAGGGACCCCCGCCTCGGTCCTCTCCATCCCTCACCTCCAAGTCCCTCTGAGGAGCCTCCTGTCTCCCCAGGATCTCTGATCCCAAGGTGAGCCTGACCCACAGCGCCCCAAGCAGCTTTCCTGGGCCACCGCCCCTTTCCCCACCCCCACTCCCATCCCCCATTCACGGCACCCCGTTTCCATTTCATCAGCCGTCAGGGCTCCTGGGTGAGTCTTCCCGACACTGGCCGCCCATCCACGCTGCCCCAGGAAAGTACAGGTGTGCACCCAGGTTCGAGGGTCGGCCTGGGGCTGTCAGCTCCCCTGCAGGGGCAGAGTCCAGGGGCCCTTGGTTTTGATTTTGTTTTCCCAGCTCCGTGTACACGCGTGCATACCTACAACGTTTCTAAGGTCAGGATAGCGACTCTGAAAACCCTGGGTCCCTGGCTTGGGGTGGCACCAGAGCCCTGAGTAGGGGCCACGGTTCGCTTCTCCGCATCTCCCCGTGGACAAGGTGGCTGTGACTTGGGCAGGGATGCTGGTGGCGGAGGCGGGTCTCCAGTTCTGCTCCTGCTTGGCCCCCAGCCCAGCCCGGGGAGAAGCAGGAAGGGGGAATGTGTCCAGTCTGCAGAGGCAAGTAGGGCAGAGGAGCCACGTGACTCCCCCCAGGGGGTGCTGTGGGCTCAGTACCCCATGGCTGAGGAGCAGATGGTGACAAGGGACCACCCGCAGAGCTGGCACAGACCCTCTTTCACAGAAGGGGCAGCACTGGGGGGAATGTCATGTGCCTCCCCCACTTCCTGTGACCTGAGGGTTGGGGGAGGGGACCCCAGCTGTTCGCAGCTCAAGAACTCAGGCCAGAGAAGGGTGCTCCCACTCGGAGCCACCACATGAGACAGCAAATAGCAGCGCAGGGACTTCCTATTGACAAGGCCAGCTCTGAGAGTCCCAGCAGGAGGGGGTGGCCTGATACCCTGGCCCATAGGCTGGGTGGGGGATGGGAGTGGCCCCCTTGAGGCCCATCAGGGGCCTCAGGACCTGCCCGGTCATTCGGGCACAGGGACCAGTGGGCATTATGGGCAGAGGGCTGGGGAGGCTGTTGACCAGCCTGAGGGTCCTCTGCAAAGCCAGAGCACCATGGAACGGGGCCAGGATGGGGGGGGGGGCGCCTGCGGGGGGTGCACAGGGATCAGAACTCACTTGTGGCTGGGAAGGGCAGTGGGTAGAAATGGAGCTTCTCGGGGGTCAGGAGTGCCATGGTCAAGCCCTGACCAGCAGCCATCGGCCTTTTTAAAGACAGATACACCTTAGGAGACACAAAGCAAACTTGCAGCCTTCTGCTTCCCAAAGACCTGCCCCGTGTGGCGCGTGAGAGACAGCTCAGGTGCCTGGAGGGACCTGGGGCCAAACCATGAAGGTTGCAGAATTGACTTCAATGCCTTCTTCTTATCCTTTGAGGCCTGGCTGCAATGTCACCACCTCCTAGAAGCCTCCCCTGACCTTCCCCAGTGAGAACAATCTCTCACTCTTTCTCTGACCCCACTGTGCTCTCTCATATATTTATTCCAACACTTATTACATGGGACTTCAGTCCTTTCCCCCTCAATCTGTCATTCCAGATGGCCTGGGAGCTCTTCGGTGGCGTGATCTGTGTCTCCCCGCCTGGCATCAGCCCGGGCCAGGGGGATGCTCGGAGTCTGTCAAATGAGTGATGAGGCGAGCAGATAAAGAAATGAAGAATCCATCTGTCCTCTCAGGCTGGGCTCTGCCCTACACATCCCTCCTTCCCTCCCTTCAACCCCAGGTTGAACAAACCACTATTTCCAGTCTGCTCAGGGCACCGAGTCCTCAAATGCAGAGCCCAGAGCAGGTGGCCACCCCATCCCCTGTGGCACTCAGCTGGCTTTCTTCGGGTGTGTCCCCTGCCACTTTATGCAGTTTATCCACTTGCTGCTGAGATATTAATGCACTTCAGGGGTCAGTGGAGCCCAACGACCACACCGTTAATAGGGCAAAGCAATTCCAATTTCATGCCTATATGGGCTTCCCTCTATTAAGGGAACAAAGTGAGGGAACAAATCTTTTTTTTATTCCTTCTAGAAAACAGGCAAAGGCATTGTGTGACAGAGGCTTAGGTAAGATTGCTGGCAGGTAGCAGAAGGGGAGCAGGTGGCTCATGTAGAGCTTTGGGGAAGAAGGAAGTAGGATGAGGAGGCTGGTGGCCCTGTGTGGTTGTCGCCTGCTGATCCAGCCCGGATGTTTATACTGATGAACATCTGAGAGCCGCCAGCACTTGAAAATCATCTGCTTCGATGTTGCTATCCACCTGCAATATGCAGGTATGCAAATATTTATCGAATGAATGGATCACATAGGTGGCCGAAATGGCCCTAAGTCTGCCTCCTCCTCTGTGTCCGCACATTATGCAATGTGACTTTGCAGCTCTTCTCATCAAAAAGTCCAATCTAGGGGCACCTGGCTGGCTCAGTAGGTTAAGTGTCCAACTCTATTTCAGCTCAGGTGGTGATCTCAGGGTCATGGGATTGAGCCCCATGTCAGGCTCCGGGCTTGGCGTGGAGTCTGATGGAGATTCTCTCCCTCTCCCTCTGACCGTCCCCTTGTGTGTGCACTCTCTCTTTCTAATAAAATAAATAAAAATTTTAAAAGAAAGTCCAATCTATTTCTCTACCCCTTGAAGCTGGGCTGGCCTTATGACTTGCACTGGCGAACAAAATCCAGAAGAAGGGACAGGAGTGCAGGTTCCCCTGGACCACAAGAGGCCTGTGTGCTTCGGCTCTCTCTGCTCCTCTGCCCTCCGTGGGCTGGCCTGCTGGAAGATGACGGATGATATGGGGCAGGCTGAGTCCTCCAGGGGAAGGGGAGCCTTGCCCAGGCAGCCCCCAGCTGACTGCAGATGCAAAAGGGAGCCCAGTCTCGATCAGATCAACCTGGCTCAGATCAGCTGCCTAACGAAAATAACAAACAGCTGTTGTTGTCGATGGTTTGGGGATGCTTGTTATGCAGCAGCCCTGTGGCAACTGAGAACCGCTACCAGAGCCACACGCCAGTGTTCCTAACAAACCTGCAGCAGCATTCGTCATGCTCCTTGACCTGCGGCACCTGCTTCATAAACATTGGTTGAATGAATTAATGTACTTTGGGAAGGCCTGATGTAACTACTTGTTTTTCCCTGCAGGATGTAGTCAATTGTCCTACCTCTGAGCTTTTGCTCATTCCGTTCCCTCTGTCTACAACATTCTCCTCCATTCTCTGCCTGGCCAACCTCTCCTTTTGCTTCTGGCATCTGTTCTCTTTGGTTTCCTCTGACCCGCCTCTGCTGCCCCAGCGGAATGAGTCTCTCCCAGCTCCGTACTCCAGAGCCCTCGGGAGGTGCCGAACACTCATCGCACGGACTCACCTTGGTTAGTTGGGTTAACGTTCTCCCCCCACTGGACCGTGAGCCCCTTTAGGGCAAGACCACGTCTTGCTCATCCCTGCATCCTGGATGCCTAGCACAGGGCCTCGCCCGTGGCAGGCCTTGGAGAGGTGCTGATCCATTCATTCCTTCACTCTCTCACTCACTCGCTCGCTCGCTGTTCAGCACCTGCCACGTGCCCCCTGGATCAGTGGAACCACTTCACCCCGAACACAAACATAGTCATAATGCGTGTTGCTGCACACCGCTGAGGTCTGGGGTGGTGAGTCATGCCGCACTGTTGCGGGAATGGCTGACTGTTACGCTTGGCCTCAAGGAGCCTTGCGTTTCCCGAGAGCGTCCGGCCACTTCCCTTGTCCGGTGGCTGGGGCGGGGGTGAGGCATCGAGGGGCAGCTCCGCTCCTCTTCCTGGGAGGAGCACATCTTGCGTGTCCTCTGTCACCCCCTCCCCACGGCCCGTCCCGACCCTGGGCACCAGGGGGTGCCTGCAGCTGCTACGGGATAAATGAAGAATTCAGAGCCACAGACGAAGGTGGGGAAAATTGTTCTGTTTTAATTAAACTGAGAAGCCAAGACACAGACAGAAAGAGACTAAGAACAGACTGGAAATAGTTTAGAAAAGAAATGAAAACCGATCGCAGAGATGTCAGTGCTGGGCAGAGCGGCGGGGAGCAGCGGCCGAGCCTTCACGTCAGCTCCAGGACCACTGTTAGGGCGAGCACGAGGGTGAGCCGGATGCCAGGAGGGCCAGAAGCGGAACCTGCGCCGGGCGGCAGGGAGCGGGTCAGGGGCAGGGTCAAGGGCAGGGGCAGGGGCAGGGCCAGGGCCGCCGACCCTGATGGGCGTGGCAGGGTGCAGATCCCGGAATGGGAGAGCTTCAAAGGCCTCCCCCAAAGTCTGGGTTCAGCAACAGGATGCACTGGGTTCAAATCCCAGCTCTGCCACCTATCCCACCAAAGTGGGTGTGACCCCTTCCCTGTCCCAGGCCTGATGGGCTGGGCCTGCTGGCCATGGGACCATCCAGTGGGGACCAGGTGCGGGGGCCTCCACTGTGAAATGTGCGATTGGCTCAGGGGGAGGAGGGGGGCTGGTGGGCTAGGGAGCAGGGTCTGGGTCCCATGGGCGTGGTGCTCAGGTGGGGTGGCAGCTCAGGGAGGGCAGTATCAACGTCTTCAGCCGAAGCACCTGACCGCACTCCCCGCCGCCCTGTGGAGTGGTCCAGAGCCCCGGGGGGCACAACCGTACGGTCAATGCCGGACACATCCTCTTGGGGTCAGGGCACTGGATTCTCTGAGCTAAGAGAACTAGAGCTGTTGCGGATAATGGTGGTGGGGCACACTAGGTCCCTGGAAATCCTCCACTGGCTGGTTTGGGGTGCCGAGTCCCCGCTTTATTGCCTCAGCACTCACTCCTGACCACCTCTGACCCAGACTGCTGAACTAGAGGACAGTCGCCTGCCTGACGCTCAAGGGAAAGGCGAGGATATACGAAGGGGCGGCTGCGGGGACCAGGGCGTCCTGGAGCCTTGCAAATCACTCGCTTTTAGGCAAGGAGCTCTGAGAGTGAAGACTTACCATTGGAGTCCTCTGTTCCTCTTGCAATATTTGGGTTTTCTGTTGGAAAGAGCAGAAAGAGCACCAAATGGGGGCGGCATTCAGAACTCCCCTGTACCCAGCCCCTGCCAGGTGGTATCGTGCCCGTGCTCTCAGTACTGCTGAAAGCCTCTGTGGATGGGTAACGTTAGCCCCATTTTACAGATGCAGAAACTGAGGGAGGTTAAGTAGCTTGCCCGCAGCTGCCCAGCTATGAAGTGGCGGGTCTGGGATTTGAACCCCAAGCTCTCTGGTTCTCAGCACTGAACTCCAGGGCTTCACGTACGGCAAATTTAGGGGACCCAGGCCCTTGATGCTCCCTCCTCCCTGGGACAGCTCCGGCCAGGGCCTTCCCTGGCCGTCCTTCCAATCCCCAGTCGGGGCGGCGTACCAAATACGATGAGCCGGGTGTGAGTGTCGGTGGAGCCCAGGGGGTTCTGGGCCGTACAGCGGTACATGGAGCCGTTGAGCTCAGCGGGAACCCTCTCCAGCACCAGCTCCTTCCCATCGAACTCGGTGCTTCCATCCAGGAGGCGGCTTCCAACCCGCGTCCATGTGAACATGGGCTCCGGGAAGACTTCATTCTGTGTGGGTCAGGGCAGGGGGGGAGGCGGGTCACAGGAGGGACCCATCAGCCAGAGCGGGCAAGGCTCAGAGGCCTGGCGCCGCCAGGGCTGGAAACACAAGGCCATCCGATGGGTTGGGAGTGGCTGCCCCGGAACCCCAGGAAGAGTAGGACCCTAGGACTCGACAGGACGTCAAGGTCCACGAGCTGTGTCTGTGCTGCATTCTGGACGGGAGAGCAAAAATGCGTGCACATCTTGCCATTCCTCGTCAAAGCCAATTCTGCCCCACAGACCAGGAGACTGAGGCCCGCCGGCTGAGCTGGAGGTCAAGGGAAGGGTCTCAGAGCACGCTGCCTGGGACGCCATGGCCCCCACTGGGGCCCCTACCACCTCCCAACTCCCTTCCTGTTGCTCCGGGAGAGGCCAACCTGAAATCCATGGACCAGAATCCTCACTGTGTCCCCGACTCGGGCTCTGCTGGGCGACATCATGATTTTGGGTCCTTTGGGGGCAACTGTAAGGAGAGGAAGGCCAGGTCAGAGAGGTGTATGTAGGTACAGGGAAGGGGAGACTAAGCAAGGAAAGGAGGTGCGGGAGAAAATAGAAGCGAAAGTTCCAGTCCCGCGGTGGGCATCCCTGGGATCAGCTCCCTCTGAGCCAGGAGCTGCGAGGATGCCCGTGCATTCGTTCACGCCTGCGTTCATTCATACCCAGTCCCTGAGCCCCTGCAATCAGTCAGAGCCTAAGAGCTGGGCATTCCTGGTGCCCAGCCCACGATGGCTGCCCTTGCGGGGTTCACTCTCAGTGAGGATGAAAGACACGCACAGGCCAGTGTGACCAGGGTCAAGGCAGAGAAGTCCAGTGACAGTGGAGTCAAGGGATGCCCCAGAAGAAGTCTGCCCCAGAAACGACTCTGCTGTGAATGAGGCGGGGGGGGGGGGGCCTGTTTCCGTAGCCGTGACTGCTTGAGGCACCCCAAAGTCCCACCTGCACTAAACCCTCTACTGTTAACCATCGCCTTCACAGCTGGGTTAACTCGGCCCAGAGAGGGGCAGTGACTTACCAAAGGTCACGCAGGGAGGAGGAGCCGGGACAGAACTCAGCTCTCCTCCCCTCTGCTCCAGGGCTCCTTCTATGAGGTAGCGTGCCCAGTGGGGTTTTCTGGAATCCCTAGATTGGAGGCGGCAGGGGAGGGGGAGGTAGACAGGTGTGGAGGGACCATCTCCTTCCGTGGGTCTTTGTCCTCCCTGCCCTTTTCCTCACATTCTTGTGTCGCTCCTTTCAAGGCCCCTTATAGCTTGAGCTTGGGGGACACGATGCCTGGGGCCTTCCTATCTGGTGCACGAGAGAACAGCGGGGCTGGGAGAGTCGCCGGGACCTCTGAGCCTGTCCCCTCAGGCTCAGACTGGGACACCGGGGCGCCCAGGTAGCAAAGGGGCCTATCTGAGGTCACCCACGGAGCTAATTTCCCATGTTTACTGAGGCTCTTTTCCCCAGATCAGGCATCCAGTCGTTCAACAGGTCCTTCCTGAGCCGCTCCCATGCCCGACTCAGGGCGGCGCTGGGGGCACCTGCCGCCCGGGGCTCACGCTTCCGTAGGGCAGCCGTTCCGGGCGCAAACAAGGGCGTAGACCGGAGGCCATGAGAACGTTAGGGATCCGCAGTCACACCGAGGGTGAGTGGTGGCCTGAGTCTCTTCCCAGGAGCTGACATTTTAGCTGAGACATGAAACTCATATGGAGGGTTCCAGGGGGAGCGAACAGCCAGACCTAGGGCCAAGGCCACAGGTCAGGGGCTGTGGGGGAGGGGCTTCCCGGGCTGGATGACAGCCTCAGGGTTTTGAGCAGGGGGCCATCTCTGTGAACGTCTTCCATGGAGGAAGCAGGAGAAAAGCTTTGTCCCAGGCCCTGGGGCTGGCCTGGGGGAAGCCCCCCTGCCCCGGCCTTGCCTCCTCCCCAGCTTTTCCTTCCCACTCGGTTCTCCCAGCAGAAATCAGAGCAGCCCGCAGATGTGGTTGGTCTCCCCGGCACTGCCGAGTTCATTCTCTGAGAACGAAACTAAAGGACTATTAATTAAACCACGAGCCAGGCGTCTGAAGTGCCACATGGGGCCGCAGGAAGCATGGGTGGGAAGAGGGGGAGTGCAAGGAGGGCTTCGGCTGCTGCCTCTGCCAGCCGCCAGCCGCCAGCAGGCGGGGAGAAAGAAGCCCTGGCCCAGGACGCCCAGGGCCGATTCTGGTCTAGCGCGCGTGCCCTTGGGCCAGTCACTTCACCTGCTTTCCGCGGGTGCACAACTGCAACAAGGAGAGCAGCCGCTGCCCATCCCCGCCCCCTCCACTATGCTGGCCGTGAGGGAGGTGGTGGGTCGCAGGGCTAACAGTTGCCGAGAGCCTACTTGTACATCACCTCATGTGACTTCCCAGGCTTCTGGATTGTTCCTGGCAGGGTCTGGGGCAGGGGGAGCCAAGAAGCTTCCTCTCCGTCTTTATTAACCCTCAGGGGCTGCGAAGCCTGACCACAGGTGGGAAATGGGGGCAGGGCAGTGGGGGCCCTGGGTTCTTTTGTCTGCTCTTTGTGTCCCGCTGGGATGGCACTGTCCCGCTGCAGCCAGCAGAGGGCGCACGAGGGCACCCCCGCTGAGAGAAGTGTGAACCCCTTTTCTGTCCAAGTCAGATTACTCAGTGCCCCGTGTGCCAGAGGCCCCACCTGATCCTTCAGGCCCAGGCCGTGACTGAGGGGAGAGGGAGCCTAACATGCACGAGAACCCATTTTCAGCCTATCACCCACCCTGGTGCTTATGAGGCTGGGTACCACGAAACCCATTTTGCAGGTTGTAAACCTGGCCCTCAGGAGGGTTGTGGCTTGCCAGAGGTCACACGGCGTGGAGGTGGCAGGAGCAGGGTTTGGTGGCACACAGATCTTCAGGGGGAGGCCCCGCAGCTGGGGGCGGTGGGGAGGAAGGGGAGAGCGGGAGGCTGTCTTCCCTTGGGCAGCCAGACTCCCTCCCTGGCTTTCTAAGCTGCCTGTTCCCAAGGACTCCTAAGTGGAGCTGACCCTGAGGGACAGTGGGGAGCAGGCGAGGGGTCTGTTCTGCCCTCACTCTGAGCTCCAGCCCGGCAGATGCTGACCTGCCAGCGCCCTTGCGGCAGATGGGCCTCGGCATCCCCCCTCACTGCCCATCGGATGTTGCTTCCACAAGCCAGGCCCGCTACTGTCACCCTCCCTGCTCCCACCCCCACCCCACCCCCACCCTGAGAGCCACCAGAAGCTCCTGGAAGTTGGATCTTGCCCCCCCTCCCCTTGCCTGCTCCTAAAACACAGCACTGAGAGTGCCCAAAAGGAATGTTCTCAGCCCCTGGACTTCTCTGCTCTCCACCCCTGGGGACACAGAAAGAGCGGGGGTCCAGAGACGCAGGGTTGGGGCCTGGCCTTCTGCTCTCTGACGGCCTGACTTGGATGTGCCAGCTCAAATTGTTGGGCCTCAGTCTCCTTACCTGTAAGTGCGGAGAATGGGTTACTACACTATTTGAGCAGTTGCTCTGAAAATAATAATGGGGAGCAGACAGGAGGCTAGCATATGAAATGGAAAGGGGTGTGCATCTGCCCGGGGTTATAGAAGCTGCCCTCCACACCTCTCCTGTGCATTCTGCTGCAACAGAACAGCCTTGTGAAATCTTATGGAAATGTCCCTCTAGGCTTTTCCAGGAATTCTGGGTGTTTACTAAAACAACCATTCAGCCACCCACCCTCTCACCCATCCATCCATCCATCCATCCATCCATCCATCCACCCACCCACCCACTCACCCATCCATCCATCCATCCACTCATCCATCCATCCACCCACCTACCCACTCATCCATCCATCCACCCACCCACCCACTCATCCATCCATCCATCCACCCACCCACTCATGCATCCATCCATCCCCCACCCACTCATGCATCCAACCATCCCCCACCCACTTATCCATCCATCCCCCACCCACTTATCCATCCATCCACCCACCTACCCACTCATCCATCCATCCACCCCCCACCCACTCGTCCATCCATCTACCCACCCATCCATCCATCTATCCACCCATATAGCCATCCATTCATCCGTCATCCACCTATTCACCCACCTACTTATCCATCCAAATATCTACCCACTCATCCATGCACCCACCCACCCATCCATTCATCATCCAACTATCCATCCACCCATCCATCCACCTACCCACTCATCCATCCATCCATCCATCCATCCATCCATCCATCCATCCACCCATATAGCCATCCATTCATTCATCATCCATCTATTCACCCACCCACTCACCCATCCATCCATCCATCCACTCATCCATCCATCCACCCACCTACCCACTCATCCATCCATCCACCCACCCACCCACTCATCCATCCATCCATCCACCCACCCACTCATGCATCCATCCATCCCCCACCCACTCATGCATCCAACCATCCCCCACCCACTTATCCATCCATCCCCCACCCACTTATCCATCCATCCACCCACCTACCCACTCATCCATCCATCCACCCCCCACCCACTCGTCCATCCATCTACCCACCCATCCATCCATCTATCCACCCATATAGCCATCCATTCATCCGTCATCCACCTATTCACCCACCTACTTATCCATCCAAATATCTACCCACTCATCCATGCACCCACCCACCCATCCATTCATCATCCAACTATCCATCCACCCATCCATCCACCTACCCACTCATCCATCCATCCATCCATCCATCCATCCATCCATCCATCCACCCATATAGCCATCCATTCATTCATCATCCATCTATTCACCCACCTACTCATCCATCCATCCATCCGGATATCTACCCACTCATCCATGCACCCATCCATCCATTCATCATCCATCTATCCATCCACCTATCCATTCACCTACCCACTCATCCATCCATCCATCCATCCATCCACCCACTTACCTACACTCATCCATTTATTATCCATCTATCCATCCACCCACCCTCTCATCCATTCATCATTTCATCATATCATTCATTCATCCACCCATCTAACCATTTTCCATCCATCCATCCATCCATCCATCCATCCATCCATCCATCACAAACCTATCCATAAAGCTACTATTCCACTCACCCATGCATTCATTCATCTGCTCTATACATGTGGTTCTTTATTGTACACTTAATCTGTGTCAATTACTATGCAGGGCAATGTAGGGGATACAATGATGAATAATAACAGTAGCTTATATTTACTGAGTACTTACTCTGTCTGTCACTATGCTAAGCACTTTATATTTATTTGCCTTATTTAATATCTTAACAACAGCCCAGAAAAGTGTGAATTAATTATTAAACAGGTGCTTACTAAGTAACACGATAGGGATTGTTCTGAGCCTTGCACCCTGTGAACAAGGCAGGAAGAGACCCTGCCCACACAGACTTTAAATTCCAGTGGGGGATCCAGAGAATAAAAAAACACATAATATACCTGTAGGTTGAGATAAATGCAATAGCAGAAAATAAAGCTAGTCAAGGAGTTGATGGGGCCAGGAAGAAGAGGCTATTTGAGATACGGTGTTCAAGGAAAGCCCCTCAGAGCAGAGGGCTTGAGACTATCTGGGGCAAGATTATTCTAGGTGGAAAGGAAATCCAGTGCAAAGTCACAGAGGTGGGCCCGAGCTGGGCGTATTCACAGAAGAGTGAAGAGGACCCTGTGGCTGGAACAGATGGAACAGAGGGGAGTGATGGGTGAACACCGCTGAGATTTGGTTATTTGGTTTTAAATCTATGGCAGTGTTACAGGGAAATGCACTCTTCTTAAGAACACAGTGTGATGAATCCTAATGTGAACACCTATGTAACCAATATCCCAAACCCTAGAACATTCCCATCTCTCTGGAAGGTTCCTTCATGCCTCCTTCCATCCTCCATAGGTAAACACTGTTCTGACTTCTATCACCAGAGATTTTATGTTCTAGAAATTTATTACATAAATGGAATCATGCAATATGTACTTTGCTGTCTGGCTTGTCTCACTCGGGATAATGTTTTTGGGTTCTGTCCCCATTGTTGCGCATAACGGGGGTTCATTTCTCAACGAGAAGCAGTTCATGGTACAAATATACCACAGATTTGTTCACCCATCTTCCTAATTACGGACATTTGGTTTACTTCTAGTTTTTATGGTTGCTATTGTGATGAATAAAGCAACTACAAACATTCATGTCCACATCTTTGGGGCCCTACGTTTCCATTTTTCTTGGGTAAACACTTAGGAGTGAAACTATTGGGTCATAAAGTGGGGGTGTTTTTATCTTGGTGAGCAACTGCTAAGAGTCCACTCCCAGCAGCGACGCGTGAAGGTTCTGGCTGTTCTGCGTCCTGGTCGGCATTTGGTGTCACCGGTTTTTTCAACACTAGCCGTTCTAGTCGCTGTGAAAGGGCGTGTCTCACGGAGGCCTTAGCCTTCATTGTCCTGGTGATTAATGATATTATACACCTTTTAATATGCTTATTGGCCCTTTGTATGTGTTCTTTTTTTTTTTTTAATTGAGTTGTCTTGTCATTACTGATCTGTACTAGTTCTTTATATGTTCTGGATACAAGTCCTTTGTCATATTATCTGTCTTGAGAGTATTTTCTCTCCGCCTGCAATTTGCCTTTTCATGTTCCTAAAGGCGTCTTTTTATGAGCAGAAGCTCTGAATTTCGATTCAGGCTAATTTACCCATTTTCAATTTTTCACTGGGTGCCTTCTGTGACCTGTTAAAGAAATCCTTTCTTACCTCAACGTCACAAAGCGATATTCCCATGTTTTGCTTTAAAAGCTTTGTGTTGTTGGGTTTCACCTTTAGGCCTGTGATTCATCTCCCATTTTATTCTTGTGTGTATGCGAGGTAGGGGACTGGGGTCATTTTGTCCTTAAGCCTCTCCGGTTGTTCAGGGCTGTCTGTTAAAAAGACTTCTCTTTCCCCATTCAACAGCCTGGGGGCCTTCGTCCAAAATCAACGGACTCTCTCTACGTGGGTCTATTTCTGGACTCTATTCTGTTCTATCAATCTGTCTACCATTGGAGGGTCTGGGGTGGGTGTGTGTCTGTGTCATGATCTGATTTAGATTTTAAGTGGATCAATCAGGACAAAGAACAGGGAAGGACAAGAGTGGGAGCAGAAAGACCGGTCTAGGGCCTATTGTAAGAATCCGAACGGGGATGGCGCTTGGGTTGGGTAGTCGGAGAGGAAACCGTGAGCAGCGGCAGACATGGGACAGATTCTAAGGTGGGGCTGCCAAGGCCTGATGCTGGCTTGGACATGGGGGTACGAGAAAAGAGCAGGAAAAGCGGGTCACTCCAAGGGTTCTGGCTCCATGGATGGGAAGAGTGTAGTTGCCACCTACTGAGATGGGTTGTGGGACCACCAGGCATGTCTTCTTGTGGGGAGTGCCGTCGGAGCTGGGAAGGACAGCCCGGCAGGGATCACAGGGAGGCATGCTCTGATTTTGTCGGTGTGACCTTCCAAGTCCCAATCAGATGGTTGGATTCTGTGCCCCAAGGTCATCTCCCCGCCCCTGCCGCTGCTCCCCACCATGGCCAGAGTGCAGCGGGCCCTCCTCTCCCTGGGACCTCTCCAGCTCATAGCTCTCTGCACGGGTTACGCCTACTGGCTCCGAGTGTCCTCACCACAGCCCAGGAGGTGGGCAGGAGAGCACAGCAGTGAGGAATGTGGGCCTGGGGTCAGACCTGGCTGGGTGACCAAAGGGGAGGTACTGCAAGGCTGGCTCCCCTCACTTATGACATGGGAATGGGGACAACATCTCTTACTGCCCCAGAGGCTCACTGCACAGGTGCAAGGAGAGCTTGAGAGGAAATCATCTGCATAGAGCCTGGCTCCTGGCATTTATGAGGTCCTAATTATTCGCTCCATTCCAGAGGCCAGAAAACCAAGCAGGTGTTGGTGGTATAGTGGGAAGCATAGCTGCCTTCCAACAGGCCAGAAAACCGACGCTCAGGGACCTGAGGTCAGAGGTCACACCAACAGACAGCAGTCAAGGGTGGATGGGAAGCCCTGGGGGCTCTACTCATCCACCCAATTTGGTCCCTGCACCTTGGTGGCCCTACTGTGTCCCCCACTCTCCACTTCCCTGGGGTGCACACACATGCCTGTGCATGCCCACTGCCCTTGCTCTGATGATGGGGGGTGCGGTGCCCGCCAACATGGCTCCAGTCAAGGGAACCAGCTGGGATCAGGGACAGGGCAGGCAAGTGCTTTAATCTGGCTTGGGGTGCAGGTGGGAAGGGGGCGGGGCAGGCCCGTGGCAGCACCCCTTCGTCACCGTCACGGTCACTGAGGTGTGAGATGTGAACTGTAAGCTCACCCCTCCAGCTGCTCTGAAGTCCTCATCTGGTCTTTCTTGCTCTCGGTGGGGGTGGGGCAGGGCACCATCCCAGGGAAGCCAATGCCTGGGCAAAGGGGCCGGAGACAGCTTTCCTGGGGAATGCAGCTCCATGAAGGGTAGAGGCCGCTCAGCTTCCCAGCCTGGAGCAGATTGTATCTTGAGGACCGGGAGTTTCAAATTCGAGAAAGAACAGTGGAAAGCTCCGAGGGTCCAGAGAGAGCGGTAGGGGTGGGCTCTGGGTTGACAAGGTCCCTGCACCTAGCACCGGACCTGGCTGTAGGGACTGCTTGTGAAGTCTCTATGGGATGACAAGCGAACAGTGCTCAGGGGGCAGTGGCCCACGACAGCAGATGCATGAGAAGACACAGTGAGGCTCAGAGCGAGATTCCGGGCCATGCTGCCCACCTCTGAATCCTCGTCTGCTTAGCTTAAGCAATTACTGGTTCCACAAACTTCTCTGACTCTCCGTATTCTTATCCCAACTGACCAAACTCCCCTGACCTCTTGCGTTCCTGACCCTGTCCAGCGAACTCCCCCAACATCCCCCCCGTTGACCCCCCATGTTCCCCAATCCAGCTCAGCAAGCTTTCTAAAGAACCTCGGCTCTGGGGGCGCCTGGGGGGCTCCGTCGGTGAAGCATCTGCCGTCGGCTCAGGTCATGATCCCAGGGTCGTGGGATCGAGCCCCGCGATGGGCTCCCTGCTCAGCGGGAAGCCTGCTTCTCTCTGTCCCTCTGTGATCTCTCTCACTCATGCTCTCTCTCAAATAAATACATACAAGATCTTAAACCCCAGCTCTGATCTCGGGGCCTGAGGCCCATTTGCTCCATCTTCTTCCCATGTCCTGTCAGCAACCCAAGGACCCCGCGCCCAGGCTCCCGCCACCAAGCTCCGCAGGGGCGCCTGCAGCACGGCACCCACCAAGTCTTACCCAGCGTGACCTCTGCCTGCATGGGCATCGACAGCGCTGGGTGCTTGACCTCACAGCTGAAGAGGGCCTCATTGTCGATCTGGGGGTTCAGCGTCCAGGTGAGCAGGGCGCGCACCTCCACGGTGCCGTCACTGCTGGGGGCGTGGCTGTGGCGCAGGAAGTAGATGGGCTCGTTGCTGTGGACCCAGCGCGGGAACTCGCGGCTCACCACCGTCTCTGGGACGTTCTCGGTGGTGGGCTGGAAGAGGATGCTGGGGTCCGGGGTCAGGCTGCGGGCGGGGCGCTCTGTGTAGGGACGCCCGCCCCGGTTCTCGGCGTCCAGCAGGGACAGTGACCTCTGCATCTTGGTGTCGTCCAGGTCACGGTGCAGGAGGCTGCGGAAGGGCCTGCTGTCCTGGAGGGGGCCGGAGCTTGCAACCGGCGGCTCGGACAGGGGCACTGCCTCGATGGGTTCCCCATCGCGTTTGAAATAAACCTGAATTGCAAGGAGGGTATGGTAGAGATTTTGTGGGAATGACCTTAACCTTCCCATGGCATCTGGGAGGGCCCGGCCACAGAATGCCAGTTCTTCCGGGGGTCTCCCCCTCCTTCCAGATGGACTCCCCCTCCTTCCTTTCCCTCCAGCACCCCCAGTGCGAAGTCAGCTCGGGTCCACGGGGACACACAGCACCTAGCAGCAGAGGCTGAGCCCGTCTCCGTCTTTTCCAGCAGGTGAGCCTCTCTGAGCCCCAGTTTCCTTGCTTATAAAGGGGAATAAGAGCACCTACTTATCGGTCAGGGCTGTTGGATACTTAAATGACACGGTGTCCCGAAACAGGGGCCTGCAGCAGCCACCTGGGCTCCGAGGGCCTGCCCGTGCCCACCTGGGGACGACCCGTGGAAGAGGGAGAAGGTGGGTGGGCACCGGAGAGTCAGTGAGCCTTCGGAGGAAGAATGAAGAGGAAAGGATCTCCGTGTGGGGGCCGATTTGGAGGTCTGCAACCGGAAGGAAGGAAACAGGTGTGTGTGGGCGGGAGCGAGGTGCGGGGATGAGGCGAAAGCAGGCGTCTGCTCGATTTCTCTGCTAATGGGAATTCAAGTTCTGAGAGGCGGCATTTAATTTAATTTGCTGTCTTTTTATTTTGGTACATGCACCCAGAGGCCTGTGGGGATTGGGTGTATTTTTTAAATAAATCAGATAAATAAATCGATGGGAGACAGGGAGAGAGGAGGGCAGGAAGCAGCTTTCTGGGGATGCTGGTGCAGGGGAGGGGAGGGAGGAGGACGCTGAGGAGGAGAGGAGGGGGGCTGAGGTGAGGGGGGAGGGAGGGGAGCCTTGGTAGAGGGGGGAGGGAGAAGTGGGGACTAGGGGTGAGGAGGGAGGGAGAAGTGGGGGATTGTGGCTGAGGGGAGAGGGAGGGGGGCTGTGGGCAAGGCGGGAGGGAGGGGTGGGGGTGGGAGAGAAGGAGGGGGACGAAATGTGGGACAGGGAGAATCTGTCAGAGTTTATAGCTCCAATGAAGAATCTCATATGCACATAACAACCTGCTTCGGATTTTTCTTTCTTTTTTGAAAAGTGCTTCAAAAGCAGGTTTGTAATTTATACCAAGGAATTCTTTTAAGTTCTGACGTCCCAGGCAAATGTAAGATGTCTGGAATGTGGGAAATTAAGGACCGTGTGTGTGTGTGTGTGTGTGTGTGTGTGTGTGTGTTGAGATGTCTTTTACATCTATATCTATATTCAACTACATAGATACGTGAAATTGAGTATTTTATTGCCCTATCTTAAAGGCAGGAGCAGGCAGCGGCTGGGGGTGGGGAGTCTTCCCGCAGCCCCAGGGCTGTAAGAAAGCTTTGCATCCTCTGGAAAAGAAGTTGTTCTTTGGAGAAAAAGACCAGCTTGTCTGATTAGAGGGAGGCCAGACCTCTTTTGGGTTCCAAAGGGGGAAACTCGGGGACCATATCCTGCTCTCACCAATCGCTGGGTTTGAAACTGCCTTTTTATCTGTCTCCTTGGAACGACAAGGTGGAGGTAGTTGGGCCTCACCAAAGGCTTGTCTCTGCACCCCTGCATACTGCCCCACCTGTGCCTGTGTGCGCCTGCCTATTTCCCTGTATTGGGTCTCTCTGCACCTGTTTACTGCCCTGCCCTGAGAAGCTGGGTCTATCTGGGCCTAGGTCCTGGGGTGAAGTTGGCTGGGTCCCCAGGTCACCCCACTGCATCATGCCTGTGAGACAGTCTAGGTCTAGAATGCCTCGTCTCCCTACCTTGAACTCTAAATGCTACCCATCCTCCACTCCAGCCCCTAATCCTAGTGATGTATGAAACTCGGAGGGGCAAGAGTTTTATACTATTCTCTTGGAGGAGGCCTGGAAAGCATGTAGCCCATGGTTTCCCAATATGGGTTCAGGGAACCCTAACGGTTCCATACAGATGCTTCTGGGTCAATAAGGGCAACTTTCCCTTCCTTCACTTTCAAATGTTTTATACGTAAGGCTTTATGTGTTTCATTGAGACCAAACAGGTCCTGTTGCATCTAAAAGAAGCTCAAAATTTTGGGGTGCCTGGGTGACTCAGTCTGCTGACCATCTGACTCTTGATTTCGGCTCAGGTCAAGATCTCAGGGTCTTGAGATCAAGCTCCGTGTCGGGCTCTGCTCTCAGCAGGGAGTCTGCTTGGGATTCTCTCTCTCCCTCTCCCTCTGCCCTGCCCCACCCCCTACGCTCATGCTCTCAACCTCTCTCTCTCAAATAAATAAATAAATTTTTTTTCAAAAGCTGAAAATTTTAATATTGTCCACTCCCTAACCCTCCTTGCAGAACCTGAGGAGCAGAGGGGAATCTTCCTGCTCAAAATCATTCGGTACGTGTGGCAGGGCAAGGGCTAGAACCCAGTCTTCCAGCCTAGTGTCCCCACTCCGCGAAGCGACCATGACAATAACTTGTGAACTGGGCTGACAGACCTCGAAGCAGTTAGGTTGAGTCTGATACAGAGTTGGCCCAAACAGGGATTCTCTCTCTTTCTCTATCCTTTCTCCCTTCCCTCCCTCCACAGTGGACTTGGAGCTGGAGGCCATGAACGTGAGTCCCACGTCTATCAAGAACACTGTGGGTGAATCTGGACACGTCCCTTCCCCTCTCTGCATCTCCTTTGTCTCCCTCCTGCTCAGTAACTGGGCAGGAGTGTGCTCGATGCTGGGCTCCCCTAAAGACCCACTGTGCAGTTCGGGGACTGCAGGGTCCAGAAGAAATGGGGCTGTCTGTGCTGGGATCTGGGGAGCAAGGCAGACACATGGACACTTGGTGGGGGGGTCAGATGAGCGGATGAGGTCAGACCAGGGTGGATGGCGCAGAAGTTAACTTATGGAGGCCACACCCTCTCTCCTTGATTCTGCAAAGTGGGCACCGTGGTGACCCCTGCAGCTGGACAAGCCACAGAGAAGGGTGGTCCGGCAGGGGCTGAGGAGGGACTGGGCACTCCAGCGGTACTCACCATGGGCGCTGGTTTCCCTCCAGACACGATGCAGACCAGCGTGAAGTTCTGGGCTTGGTAGCGGCTGAAGGGGGCTGGCATGTCCGCGGCCACCACTTCGATGGAGGTGGGGGGAGCTACCAAGAGGGAAGCAAGACAGCGAGACAGAGGTTTAATGGAAGACTTGGGAAGAGTTCACGTACCACCTACGATGGGCCAAGTCCCATGCCAGGTGCTGGGAGCAGGAAGGGGAGGAAGTTGCTCGATTCCAGGCAGAGCCACCGGCATCAACTATAGTGAGAACGATGTCCCAGCTGGGCACACAGACAAGGGCTCTGCCTCATGGGGCTTACAGCCTGCTGGCGAAGGTGAGTATGGATGGAAACCACACAGTTAAAGGTGCAAAGTGCATCTGATACTGGGAGGTATAACTGGTGTAAAGGGGTCTCTGTCCAAGCCTGAGGAAGTGACCCTGTGCTGTGACCTGAGGAAGCAAGAGCAGCTGGAGGGCAAGTGTGGCAGGTGGAGAGAACAGCACATGCAAAGGTCTGCAGCATGTCAGCCCAGGGCAGGGGGTGGGGGGAGGCAGGCCAGGGTGGGGGGGCAATGCAAGGAGCTGGGGATCAGGGGATGTGGTGCCCAGGAGATGTGCAGGGTACGGAACAGAGCAGCTGATGGTCGGTTAGCACTTGCAGTGGTGTGCTGGGGCCAGGTCCTACCAGCTCATGAGACCCAAATGTGCCATTTTCAGGACTGTTGTCAAGCAGTTGTTGAACTGCTGGTAGCCTGAAATCGGTCACAGCAGGTGTCTTTATACCACGGAAATTGGCCGCCACTATAAATCAGGGCTATTTCTGTGTTTCCTTCTTCTGCCCCCGCTCCCAGAAAGAAGGTTTCCCAGCACACCACTGGTTATGAGTTTCCTACTTTGTCCTGAGAGCAGTGGGAAACCATTGAAGGGTTTTAGGCAGGGGCAGCAACATGATCTGAGTTGCATTTTGGAGACTGAAACACAGAGTGTGACTCAGGCTAGACAGGATGAGGGTAGCAGAGAGAGTAGATGATTTTGAGAGGCATTTAGGGCCAAGAGCTGCTTCTTTCCTTTCTTTCTGGAAGTTGGCTTATTTGGGCTGGTCCCGCCTCCCACCGGCTCTGCTCCGCTCACTGGCCACCACTGGCCAGTGTGACAAAGCCAGAGCTCCTGGGCACTGTGGGGTGTTGGAAAAGACACAGATGGAGCCATCGGGAACTCCTGGGTCCAAATCCCAGCCACGTCACCACACCTTCCTGACCTTGGGCAAGTTACCAAAACCGTGAGCCTCAGTTCCCCAATTGTCAAACTGGGCAGCTGTATGTGAAGGATGGGCCAGGTACTGGATGTGAAGGAGCTCAGTGTACTGCAGGGATCTACTATTCTTTTGAGGCCCACTATAATTTCCCCAGCCCCCCGTGTTCAGCCAGGACAGGAGCCAGAATCTGAGAACTTCACTTGGGAAAGACTGTCCCTTTTGACTTATCCAGTCTTGGGTCCAGTGCGGTGGGGGAGGCGGAGAGAGTGAATTGCTGTGGGTCTTTCCTTCCTGCAGGGGGTTTTCGCTCTAGTTAAGTTTAATTAAGATCGACAAACATTTCCTGACGCCCACTCGGGGCTGGGCATGGCGCCAGGCGCCCACTGTAGGCGCCCAGTGATGAAACACAGCGATGAGAAGAAGCCCACAGGCTGGAGTTGGGGGCGGGGGGAGGGTGACAGCCGCCTGGCAACTCTATTTTAAGGTCTAGTGAAACGAAGGCAGGTATGAGCCATTCATTCATTTAGGCAGCCGCCACGTGCTGTGCTATTGGCAAGGGAAGCGGAATGAACAGGAAACAATGGGAGAACAATAGATGCAGAATTGTAATTAAGTGTAAGATTGTAGGAAACAGATGGTAAGTGGGGTAGGAATTCGGAGAGGGATACATACACCGGAACACGTCCATTACCCAGAAGTCCCAGATTCTGCCATCTAACTTTTCTCGAACTCCAGCAAAACACCTGGGGCCGCACAGCAAGGGCCGATGATTGGCCAACACTTAGGAGCCAGGCACTGTTCTAAGTCCTCAGCGTGGGTGAACTCATTTCATCCTCCCCATCCGTCGAAGAGGTGGGTGTCTTTATCCCCATTTTACAGATGGCACACTTAAGAGGTGAAGGAAATCGCCCAGGGGGTCACAGAGTCAGGATTTGAACCCGAGTGCCCCGACTCTGACATGAAGCTGTGCCACCTCTGTCTTCGGAAAGAAGGAGCTCATACTGACCTCTAGCCCTAAGTAGGCACATCTGAGCCCTCTAGCCCTAAGTAGGCACATCTGAGCCACCAGGAACACTCGTTTACTGGCACAGCTCAGCCTTCCTGGATGCCTTGTAAAGCAGATTCTCGGGAGCTCTCCTGTGGGTGGCTCTACTTAAGTTGGCTACCCCAGTGCCGAAGGGACCGTGCCAATTAGAGCCATAGCGTAACACTCTGGGGCTGCTCGTGGGGGTGCATGTGCAGGGGTGAGTATACCCTGCAGGAATCCTACAGGCTCAGAAAGGGCAGGGGCACCTTCAATGTCACTCATTCTTTCTCACTTTCATCGAGACCCTTAGAACCTTCCTAATAGGACTGCTTTGAGGGGCAGACGACAGGATGCTTACAAGCTACCTGGCAATGCAGCATAGCGGTGTTTGCTATGATTTGCATCGCCATTATCCAGGAGGTAGTACCGGGCAGTGGTTAAAGGTGTGGGCTATACTGGCGTGCCTGGGTGGCTCAGTCGTTAAGCATCTGCCTTCGGCTCAGGGCGTGATCCCAGAGTCCTGGGATCGAGCCCCACATCGGGCTCCTCCGCTGGGAGCCTGCTTCTTCCTCTCCCACTCCCCCTGCCTGTGTTCCCTCTCTGGCTGGCTGTCTCTCTCTCTGTCAAATAAATAAATACAATCTTAAAAAAAAAAAAAGTGTAGGCTATAAATCAGACTACCCAGAGTTCAAAGACCAGCTCTACCACTTACGGGCTGTGTGACCGCGGGCAAGTGGTTTAACCTCTCTGAACCTCAATTTCCTTATCTGCAAAATGGGACTACAGGGTACCTGTGATGATTGGATGAAAGGTGTTTTGAAAGTGCACCCCATACATGTCAGTTGCACTTATTAGCCAGGGTTATTTACTAATGTTCTCTCTTGAGGCTCCTTGGCCCACAGAATAAAAGGTGTCTACCTTTGGGGCATTCACAGTTGAGTAAGAAGACCAGAAGATGCCCTGGACTGACACTTTCCAACATAGTCGTCAACTCACCCCATGTGGCCATTGAGCACTTGAGATGTGGCTTTTTTGAGTTCCTCTGTGTACGTGTAAAATACACACTGAATTTTGAAGACCATTTTAAAAAGAATGTTAAATATATCACTAATATTTTATATGGAAACATAAATTTTAATATGAATTTTATATGTTGAAACTATGTGTGGGCTCTGCTGGACGTAATAAATATATTATTACATTTAATTCACCTTTATATACTTTTCTCAGTGTGGTGATGGGGAAACTTACATACGTGCCTTGCATGGTGTTTCTATTGGATAACACTGGTCTAGACCTTACCTTTTACAGGTAAGGAAACTGAGGTCAGAGAGAGGGAGAGGTTTGCCTACAGTCACACTGTAAGTCAGTTCCAGAGCCTGGACTGGCACTCAGGACTTCCAAATCTCGGCCAGGGTTCTTTGCAGAGCACAGGTGCCCCCGTTTCCCCCTAACACACGCGTGTGCACGCACACACACACACACACCCATCCGCGCACACACACATCCCCATTCTGGAGATCTGCACCCACGTCACGCAGGCCGCCCACGCAGACCCTGATTGGGAGATGTGTTCCTGTCCCTCGTTATATTTCTGAGCAGGTGTTAGCAATATGTACAGTTAATCGAGCTCCTAAGATAATAACAGATTTCAGTTGTATGGACGATGACACAGCAGAGCTGCTAGTATCAGCGTGGACAGCCCCAGCTTCCCACACTCTCCCCATCAACATATTCCTCAGTCACTGTGTCCCAGGAAAATGTCACTCTGCATCTCGACTCCTGTCTCCTGGTGGAGGGCCCTGAGTGCAGGCAGTCAGGGAGCTGTCTACACCTGGGAGCCCGTGGCTGTTTATGGATGCTTCCCCGCACACATCACGTCATCCTCTCCCCCTTCCTGTCTCTTGACTAAGTATGGCCCTCCTTCCCCCGGCTGCATCCTCACCCCCGCCCCCCCTCCCCCTCCACCCCTACTCCCACGTCTGCTCCCTTCCCCACTTGCGCCCCTTCCCATCCTCATCTCCGTCCTCACTCTGTCTCCCCAGCCCCATCTCCGTGCTCATCTCTGCACCCGTCCCTCTTACAATCTCTGACCAAGGTCAAAGTGAGCACCCTCCTATGTGCCCCATGCCTGGGATAGATCCCGCGGCCCCGGGAACAGTGTCCAGTCAAAGGCAGGTGGCTAGCTGCAGGTACAGGCATAAATTCCCTGCAACTTCCCGGACAAGAACAATCCCGAGTTCCAAGCTGGGCTCCAGAACCAGTGGTATAAAGCAGGCCACTGGCTGTGATCCATGTGCCATCTAATGGCAAACAATCAACACAGACCCCTGGCTCGCCCGTCTCCCCCTCCCCCACTCTCCTGCGCCATGTCCAGTGTGCCCACCATGAGTGTCTCCTTGTCGTGGGCTCTGAGGATGTATCTTCTAGAAGCGTCTGTGCTGGTGCAGTGCTCTCCTGGGGGGCGGGGACGGGGGCGCCCACCTGCACCATTTAGCTGAAAGGACCCTCCTCAGGGGAGAAGACACGGAGCAGGCACGTTTGGACGGGGGCAGGGACACATGGCAGCAGTCCTGGTGGTGAGAATCTAAACTCGAGCAAAGCTTCGGAATTGACGAGCCCCTCCCAGGCACACGGCCAGCCCTGGGCAGGAGGAAGCCCTCCCCCACCCACCACGTGGCGCTACACGTCCACAGTCAAACAGAGACCACCACCATAAAACGCCCGAGTCCCCTGACCCCACGTCAAGCCAGCCAACTTCCCAGTTTTGCTTGACTTGGCTTTATGCAGAAAGGATTGCAGCTGGAAGTGTCCTGGGCCAATTTTGTCCAGCGTCAGGAAAGGTAGCGCGGCTTCCCGGCCGCCCCGGCCCCCGCCACAGCCAACCTCTGCTGTCCCGTTCCGCGGCCCGCCAGGGACGGAGGGCTTGCGGTTATTTTCTTCTTGACAGTTAACCTCGACACAGGGAGGTAATGGTCGGCTGATCAGTTTTATGAAATTAACTCTGAAATATTGCCTGTCTTTATCTCGAAAGCAGAACTTTGTTTCGGTCATCGTAACTCACTTTGGAAGATAATGTGATGGTTCTTTGCTCTGTAAATCAACCCGCGGCCTTTGCAATTTGGGAACACAAACCTGTTCTCAACACAAATCCCAGCAGGCCCATGTCGAACTGCATCTACTTGGAGTTAAATTCTCTCCCCGCCCCGAGACGTCCTCCCCGGCCCCCCTGGAGTACCGGCTCAGACAGAGTCACCCCAAGGGTCCAGCGCAGCCTCCGCTGCCAACATCCCATGGGGCCGTGGGCAAGTCCACTGACCCACCAGGCACCAGTCTTCCCATCTGTAAAATGGGTTCAATAAAACATAGCCTGCGAACGTTTCTGCTTCCAGGATTGAGAGAAGCAAGAGAGAAAACAGACACAAAGTGTCCATAAGGACAACCAAGTGCTGTACAAACAGAACGGATTATGTATAGGACCCCTTCGACTGCCCACACCCCTCCCTGGGCTGAGGGAGCTTCTTTCCCTGCCAGGAGCGGCCAGTGTCTAGACGAGGGGATCACCTCGCCTATTCCCTGGGTCCCACGGTGTGACGGAGCCGAGCACACTCCTGCACTGAGCGTCATTTGTCATGGGTGGTGATCAGTTAAATCTGGGGAGGGGTGGGGGAGGAAAAAGACAAGTTCAAAATTATATTATTTGCAAAAGTCCATTCTTTCCTCTCAGCGTGCCTGCTCTATTGACTGCCTTCCTTTCAATCAGCAACCAGTCATTACACTGTATTTCAAAAAAAAAAAAAAAAAGAGAGAGAGAGAGAAAAGAAAGCCACCCTCAATATAAAGTGTCTGTGCATGAACATAAATGTCCCTCCATGGTCCCTATCTTAATTTATTCCCTTTTTTAGGGGGGAGTCCCCCATTTCAGTTTCTTTCCATCCTCTCCACCGGTCTCTCCCACTTCTATAAGATGCCACTCAAAGGAGCACCTCCTCCAGGCAGCCACCCGAGGTTCCTTCCGCACCTTGCTCGCCTCCCCTGTGCCCTGCACAAACCAGTCCTTCTGCTGGTTAACTCCGCCTCTTCCTTTAGGGCTGGCCTCAGGGGCTGCCTCCTCCAGGCATTCTTCTAGGACTTTGCCAGACTGGTTAGGGCTTATTCCCTGGATTGCTGGAGCATTCTGCTCTTGTCGTTCACACTGGTGCTTGTCATTCTGTCCTGGGCCCACATCTGTTTCTCCGTGAGACTGTGCTCCCTGAAGTCCGGAGCTTTATCTTCCACCTGACCTCAGAGCTAGTGCAGGCCTGCCACACAGGAGTTCAAGATCAATTCCTGTTTCCTTCCTGCCCTCGTTTCTCCTGGCACAGGCAAGCACACAGCCTGTTTGTGGAAGGAATCCCATGAGACCTTATAATGCTATGGACCCTGCCTCGTCTTGACCAAGGCCACCTTCCCCATCACCGTGCTCCAAACACACTGAGAATTTGCAGGGGGCGTGGGGGTTCTTGAACACCCTGAGCTCCTTTGAACCCCAGGGCCTCTGCATTTGTTGCTGCCTTCCGCTTAGTTTTTTGCATGGCTGGGTCTTGCTCGTCTGTCAAGTATCAGCTCAAATGTCACCTCCCAATCTAAGCTGGGTCCCCATTTACTCTCTGTCACCGCACTCTGCCATTTCTTCACAGAGCACACACAGTAATATTCAATTATTTCACATAGTGGTTTGCATCTGGTCTTTTTCTCCGACACCCCCACTAGAATGTGAGCTCCAGGAGGGCGGGGGGGCTTCCTGTCTACGGCCACATCCCAAGCGCCAGACACGCAAGGATTCGCTCAGTAATTATCTGTCACATGAATGAGTGAATGAGTGGGGGAAGGGACCAAGCGTCGTGCCCTCCAATCCCTGCCTCTTTGGAAGGGGCTGAAATCTCTGGCCCCTCCCAAGACCCTCCCTCCCAGCAGAAGCCCAAGGAGGAGGCAGACCCCACCCGTGGGAGGGGGACTCCAGCAAGGCAAAGAGAGGGAAAAGCACAACTCTCCGGTTTATGGGAAAATTAAATATTGAACTGAGTAGTAACAGCAGCCAAGGGAAAAAAACCTGACAAAAAGCCCCCAAATGGAGCCACCATCGGTGACACGAGAGATAAACGCAGCGTCTGTGCTTCTATGGGCTGCAATGGCCCTGTTATGCAGCAGCTGCTGAGCTGAGCCCACCGCCCCCTCCAAATGGACGGTGGGTGGGAGCCCATGCGCTGAGGCAGTGGTGAGGGACCTGGGTCAAGGTCATTGCCAGTGTGGGCGGGCACTGCCTGGGACCCTCCCTGCGCGGGCCGGGGGCTCTTCTGAGTGGACAGGGTCGCGGGAGAACTTGAGGCAGCTGCGGGCGTAATGCACCCACCCGCCTTCCCCTCGGCGGGAGCTGCCTGGCAGCAGCGTTCACCTGCCTCGCCCCTCCCCTGCCAGCTGTTGTGCTTTCGCAGTGGTGGAAGATAAAATTAACAACCCCAACTGGAGGCTCGGGCTGACTGCTCTGGGGGAGCGGGGTGGGGGGTGCCGGGAGGGGGGGCAGCCCGTGAGCCCGTGAAGCGGAGTATCGGTGAGGCTGGGCAGAGCAGGATCCGACTCCGGTTACTGCTGATAGAGAAATAAAATCCTGCAAGTGTACGCACGCATGCATGCATGCACACACACTCACACTCACACACACACTCAGAGGGGTGGTGGGGAGGCCGTGTTGGATCTGGATTTGTATTCTGGTGCAGAGGAGTAGACTGTACCTTCACCCTGGCGGCTCTCCGAGTGTGTCCCCTGGACCAGCAGCACCGGCCTTACCTGGAGCTCGTACAAATTCCCCAGCCCGCTTCCAGACCTGCTGAATCAGAACCCAGGGCGGGGGGCCGGGGGGTGGCGACGGGGCGTCCAGCCATCTGGGTTTTCAGAAGCCTTCCGGGAGATTCTAATGCAAACTCAGTGTGAGAACCACTTTTTTTGCCTTTTGTGAGCCCCGACGTTGGGGTAATAAGCCCCCCTCGGCGGTGGTGTCCTGGGCACCAAGGGCTTGGTCCACGGTAGGTGCTCAGCGCACAGTGGAAATTGTTACCAGCTGGGCGAGCAAGACCCAGGGGAGGTAGTGAGCCTCACTCCGGCTGCTCCTGGCCCAGCAGACAGGCCAAGGGTAGAACTCTCTGGAGACCCTGGCTCTTTGCACTGAGTCAAAGGACCTCAAATCCCCAAAAGCTCCCCCTCAAAGCAAGCGGTTCAACTTTGGGCTCGTGCCTCGATTGGCTGCTTCTCGGCGCTCCCAGTTTTCTGATTGGCCTCCCAGGCTGCCAGTCCCATGTGGGCCCTCCTGGTGTCTGGGGTTTACCGGCTGGAGGCTGCCTGTCCAGCAGCCTCTCAGCAGAGGCCTTGGGAGGCCGGCTCAGCCCCTCCACGCCGTTGTAGTTTATGTGGCAATAGAGCAAATGTGTTCAGGCCCATGATAGGTGCCATTTCTGCAGAGATGAAATCTATGGGGTGTGACATGAATCCGTTTTAAATAGCGGCAAGCCTGGCTATTTGGAGGATGTTTTCAATGTATCCCTGAGGTATGTATTACACACATGGGCGAGTTCACCAGGTGCCATATTTGCAGCTTTATGAAAGACGCCTGCGGAAGCCTGCAGAAGCCTGGGGAGGCCCTAGGAAACGTGGAAGCACATTCAAGATCTGGCCAGGGGCAGTGGCACCCAGCTCAAGTTCTTCCTGCTCAAGTTCAAGTTCGGCTCGCTCTCTACTTTTCTCCCCCTGACCCCACGCGCGCTGGAGAGCAGTGGGCGGGAGCGTGGAGACCTCCCCTTTTCCCCCAGCCAAAGCTCTGTTCATTTCAGCAGAACTGAACCCCCAAGCCCTGGGGCCTTTGTGTTCTGGGGCTCAGAACAGGGCTCACCCTTGACCTTGCCTGCCCAGGGCCTGGGGCACCTGGCCCTGAAGTCACCACCCTCCTGTCCACAGTCAGTGTAATCCTTAGGCAGCTGCTAGCTTCCTGGTCTCATCCGTAGAGCAAGGGTGACACCGGTGTCACTGGTCCGCCCACGTGGGGCACTTGTGGGGACTGAAGAACATGGCAGGGGCCACCCCAGCCAAGCTCCCGGCAGAACCCCAGCTCCCGCACCCCCCACTCCCCAGCTCAGAGCCCTCTCTTCCAGCAGGAGATTTCCCCGGGGGCCTCTGCAGCCGAGTCTCCCTGCTCTCTCAGCATCTCAGGATTGATTTCCTGAGTCAGAGGGCAGGGAAATCATTCTTGCCACTTGCTTCTCATAAAACAAATTCCGGAGGGGAGACAAGGCGGGAAGGGAGGGGAGGAGCTGTGGAGAAGGGGCATTTGGTGGGATGGGGATTGTGCATGTTTTCTCCCCGACATTTTATGTTGAGAATTTTCAAACCTAGGAAGACGTTCAAATAACCGTCCGAGGACCACTCCCGCAGCCACCGTCCCCGTTCTAGGATGAACATTTAACTGCACTTGTCTCGTCGCGCATCTATGGGATTGTGTCTTTTTAAGGAGCTGGGAGAGGCAGAGCCAAGCTTCATTCCCAACAGGGCCGACTCTTGGCTGGGGTGTAGGGGCTTGATCTGGGGGAGGTGGTCTCAGCGATCCGGCACACGTGGCCTCTCCCGCTGGCCTTGCTGGGGCCCCATCTCTGAGCCCTCTAACCTCGTCCCTCACCAGGTTCATCCCCACCTCGGTTCTCTCATCTGTAAAATGGGGATTGCAACAGTACTTAGTCACAGACGCCAGCACCTAGTCACAGTACCGATGAGTCACGGGGCCATTGTGAGCATGAGCTGAGCTCATGTTTGTGAAGTGCTTTGCGGGACGCCCAGTGCGGGCAAGCCCATATTCCCACTGGCCACCCGATTTGCAAACAGCAGTTTCCATCCCTGGCCTGGAACAGCGGCTGGCCTTTGCCTACACCACTCACTCGGGCCGCCAGCCTGGGAGCTCCTCGGGCTACGGACGGGGTTTCTTTCTGCTGGCCGGGGCCCCTGTGTGGGGAGCACGGGGCTGTTCTCAGCCAGTGTGCACTGAGGTGAGGTTTGCAGGGGTGACTGAGGGGCGGTTTTGCTCAGTGAGCATCCTCTCCTGCGCCCGGAGTTGAGGGCCCACTGGGTCCCCAGGCACAGAGTGGGCGGGGGTGAGGCGTGGGGAGGGCACTTGACCGTCATCTGTGCTCATGGTGGTCACTGGGGCTGGGGCCATGCTAAATGCTTTAATGCATTAGAGCCGCACCTAACCCAGGAAGTAGGGGTTATTATCCCCATTTTACGGAAGTAGAAACTGAGGTGTTCAAAGGCAGTGGTCCACTGCTCTTGGGCCAGCAGGACCAAGGCTAGCTCTTGAACCGCGTCTGGCTTAAGTCCCCAGTCCAGGCTCACAACCCTGCACCGTCTGGCCCTGTGTTTCACAGGCCGTGGGCTTTTTCTCAAAGCGTTGGCTTCCTCTGCGATTCAGTGACAGGGCTGGACCACGTCACTGCTCACATCCGTGGCTCTCGGTGAGGCAGGGCTGGAGGGAAGCTACAGCAGAAGGGTTCAAGCTGAGAGGAGGAGACAGTCCTGCCCAGCCGTGAGGCAGTGGGACTGGCCAGCAGAGAAGGGCCAGCCCCTCCTCACAGGGACCCTCAGGAGTTGGGGGCTTTCCTCTGATGGGCCTGGGGGCCACAGGAGAACCAGCTGGCAGGGTGTGGCTGGAGCCAGCGCTCCCGAACAAGGCCTTCTCTACCCTAACTCCCGCTCCCAAATCCCAGGCTCCCGTGCCATCCCTGGACACACGTCACTGGATTCAGGGCCCTGCTCTGGCCTCGCCTTTCCTCTCTGCCTGGGGCCAAGCCCGGTGGACAGAGGGCAGGCAGGGCCTGCGGCAGCCTGGCAGGAGAGAGGAGACCTTCCCCACATCCCCTGGCTCCCGCCCGGACTGGGCACAGCGATTACCTTGATATGGGCTCGGGAGCCAAGCTGCTGTATCCTGGCTCTGCCACCTCTTAGCTAGGTGACTTCTTAGCTAGCTTGGCAAGTCACTGACCCCTGCGGTACCTGTTTCCTCATCTGTGGGGGTCATCATATCTCCATGATAGGATTCAGAAAGTAAGGTATTTAGACTCTGGCCTGGCACCTGGCAAGCACTGAATAAATGTCACTGTCCCCAGTGCTGCCGTGATTATTATCAGAGCTCACTCCCCACTCCTCACCCGTGCCTTGGGGTCCTGCCACACAGGAGTGCTCCCCACTTTGCCAGGCTTTCCTGCTCCTACACTGTTGCCTACAGGGCTCCTTCTGCCTGAAATGCCCCTGTGGGTCTGCCCCCAGCTTACGAGGCCCAGCTGTATACCGCCTCCTCCACGAAGCCTTCTTGATGCTTCCTCCTGGAGGAGAACCCCCCAGCCCCGGGAACTCCCACATCCCTCAGCCAGCACCCTAGTCCTCTGGATTCTGGATTCTGGATTCTGGAAACCTGTGCTCTTCTCTGGCTCCCTCATCCTTCAGGGACGCCTGCAGATCAGACACCGGGTCTCATATCTTTGCATTATCCCCAGAACCTAGAGGTCAGGCTCCGGACGCAGCAGGAGCTGAGAATCTCCACTTGTCACTCATGAGCCAGGGGATGATGGGACGTTGCTTCATCTCTCTGAGCCTCAGGCTCCTCGTCTGTAAAATGGGAATAACTACAACCACTCTCTCACCAGCACGCGTGAGCATCAGACAGGAGAATGCTCCTCAGGAATCTAGGGCAACGCCCGGCACTAATAAGCCCTCAGTCAGCACTAGCTTTTGCCGGGAAGATTATTGTGATTTTCAGGATTATTTGTTTTTAAGATTATCACTGCCAGGGAGTGAGTGAGGTCATCCTGCCTCCTCAGGGACAGATGGGGAAACTGAGTCCAGCTGGCAGCAGAGACAGGACGGCTGACTCCCAGGCCAAACCAACCTGGCATGTGGAGTTGGCCTCAGTTTCCCCTTCTGTATGGGAGGTGGTGGGATTCCTTCCCTCTCCCCAGGAGAGTCTGCAGGCAGCAGACCCCGCTCCAGGGTCGGCTCGCTGTTGCCCCGCCCTCCCTCGTAGCTCCGGTACAGCGCTCTTAACACCTGCACCCTCAGACTCCTGCCTGCTCCTTAAATCACTGGGCCCGACGCACTGCAGTTTCAACAGCCACATATCACTTGTAATTAAGGGGCCTGTCCCAGGGAGGGGAAGTTTACCTTCTGCCGGAGACACTAAATCCAGCTCCCGGAGGTGGAGGGGATAAAGCATCGCACTGACCTAACACTTGTCAAGGTTTAACGATGCACCGGCGGGCCGGCCCCGGTGGGGCCCAGGAGCCTGGAGCCGAGACGGGCAGGTAGTCGGTGGAGAGAGGCAACCGTGGGACAAGAACGGAGCCCCCACCCCGCCCCCGTTTGTGAGCCACCGCAGGTCACAGGAGCAGGTGACGGCCTTGGGGAGGGGGTGGCAGCCACCTGCCTGCACAGGGTCAGGGAGCAGGTGAGTCTCTCCAGCTTGGCAGAAGAGGGCACAGTGGGCCATTCTGTGAGAGCCTCTACGGAGGCTCCATAGCCAGGCGGTCTGGGTTTGAATACAAGCGCTGTCACTCGCTTGCTGGGTGACCTTGGGCAAGCTACTCAACCTCTCTGGGCCAGTTTTCTCACCATCAAAACGGGAATGATACCAGTACCTACCTCCTAGAGTAGTGAGGATTGAATGAATGAATATATTTAACATAGTGGAGCCAGGTTAGCTGCAAAACCCCCTTCCTCCTGGCATCCCCTGGCTGTCCCACACGAAGATGACTCTCTCAGCCGTTCTCCAAACAAGTGCCCACACGGCGGGGACTTACAATGTTGGTGCGAGCGTGAGCAATGAATGGGCGAATGGTCTGCTTCCCTCACAGAAAGGCTGGTGACACTGGCTCTGCGGCCCTGTAGACAAGCTGCACGAGGCAGTACCCGCTGCTCGACTAAGCCGCCTGCTCCTTCCGGCCTCCATTACCGAGGAGGTCACGTAGGTCAGAGAGGTCACGTAGCTTTCCAAATCACACCCGATCTGCCCTTCGGAGGCCTTGTCTCCACCCCAGCTCAGGGCCACAGGTCCCCCCACAGAGGAAGACATCAGAGAACGTTTGGGTTCATACACTAAGCTTCCCTTTATTGGTAGACTCGGTTTTCTCTTCTGTAAAATGGGGATACTGATTGCTGACTTCCCAGACGGCTGGGAGGAACAGCTGAAGGGGCAGCCCAAATATTCCACGCCCTGTTGAGAGGAGCACTGCTCTCCGGCCTAGGCCCATATGGCTGCCATATTGTCCCCCATTCAGAGAGGAGCAATGTCCCTCTGTCTTCCTGGAAGCCTCGTGTAGAGGGAAAGCTGGGGGCTGTTCCCTCCAGCAGACTTGAGCTCAGATCCCAGCCCACTCACTACTGTGGTATGTTCGGTAGGTTCCCCACCCTCTCTGAGCAGTGCTGAGCGTCCACTGCAAGTGAGGCAGCATGGGTCCAGCCTGGCGGAGGGGGAGACTAGCGGTGGGACAGTGGGTAATGGAATGTGCTGGGCATGTGGCTGAGTGCACAGTGGGCTGCTGTCAAGGGCATGCCTCCTGTGCAGGGCCGTGTTCAGACAGGGAGGGGTGGAGGATTCCAGAAGCCTGTCCAGGAGGTGGTCAGCAGGCTCGGGCCTTTGGGGCTGACGCTGGGAAATGACCGTCCTTGGTCGATGACCCAGTTAGCTCCAAAGTGCTCCTCCGAGCCCCAAACCCATCTGTGTGGCCCCTGTCTGAACTGGCTCTTAGCCGGTGACCCGAGCTAACGGCAGGCCTGTGGGCGGGCAGCAGGGCAGAGTGAGTGTCTTTTCTCCGGGTCCCTGGCCAGGTGGAGGCTCTCAAAGCACTTAAGTGTGCCGTCTCTGAACATGCTCTGATGTCCATCCTGGAAGACACTGGCCACCCCGGCCCCAGTCCTCCCGGCTGCAGCCCCCCTCCGACAGCCAAGCCCTGCCAGCTGTCTCAGACCCCCTCTGCCCATCGCGCTGTGCCCTCAGAAGCTCCCGTGAGCAGGAAGGAGGCCTGCAGACATCCTCAGGGCTGCAGCCCTGGCCTCTCCACCCCAAAGCCCATCTCCTGCAGTCGCCGTCTGCTGAGCGAGACCACAGGTCTCACCGGTGCCTTCTCAAGGACCATCTCCGTCCAAGGCCGGGTCCCGCCGTGTCCTCCCCATCTGCTCCCATCTTTCCGATTGGTTCCCACGTCCTGTGGCTTTTGCCTGTCTTGCACGTTCAGCCTCTATGGCCCAAGCCCCGGGGCTGGCTGGGGCCATGTCTCCCCCTCCATCTGTCCGTCGGCAGACCCAGGCCGTGAGCCGTCTCTATCCACCATCCACAGCAGCCCTGTGGGCCAGGGACCTTCATGCCCCTGTTTCCAGATGACGGAACTGACGCTGGGGAGGAAAAGTCACAGCGAGACTGTGGAGGGGGTGGGACTGGACCACGGCTGTGATCTGCTCTTTCCTGGCGTCCCCTGCCAGGTGTAGCAAGGGATGCCACAGTCCCCACTGCCTGGCTTGGAGAGCTCCCCTCGGCTGACTTCACTTCCTGCAGCTCTGACCCCCACCCCCCGGTCCCGCTGACACTTCCAGGGTGGAGGTCAGGACAAGGTGAAAGTAGGCACAACTGCCCTTTCTAATGGCACTCACGGTGAGCTCGGGACACAGCATTTCCTATCCCAACGGGGGTGGGGGGGTGCTACCGTAACCCTCATTTAGCAGACAGGGAAACTGCCAGTCTACCTGCCAGCGTAGGGAAGTGGCTCCGTGAGGGCCCTGGAGCCAGCCTGCCTGGGTTCAAATCCAGTTCTCCCCTCCCTAGGCCTGTGCCCTTGGGCGCATTCGTTAGGCTCTCAGCTTTCGCACGTGTACGGTGGGGAAGGGAATTGTGAGCCCTCCTTAGAGGGCTGTTAGGACAATGAGTTAGCAGGTACGGAGCAGAACTGTGCCTGGTGTGTAGTAAATGCTCAATAAACATTTGCAGCTTTTATTACCGGGAGTTCCAGAACTGGGCTTAAAATCTATGGCTGAATCCAAGCCCATCCCCTTAACCACTCCCCAGCTCTCTAAGGAAGTCAGTGCTGTTTCTAGTCAACCTACTTGAATAGAGGAATAATTCTTCACTGGGGACCCCCCAGCCCTCTCCTGGCTCCGATGTGGAGGGAGTTTGAGCACTCACTGTCACTCATCCAGACATCGGTGGGAAGGGGAACGGGAAGGGGAGGGGGTTGGACGTGGGCCTGCAGGACATTTGCTCGGGAGACAAGAATGCCCAGGCCTGGTCCTCAGGACCCTGGGGGCATCTGGGGTGGGAGGTGGAGGTCTGGGTTTGCACCTTCTCCCTCTCAGCACCCCAAACTCCTCTGCGGCTCTGGCTTGGATCCCAACCCGCCTGGGTCTCCTCCTCCTCCTCTTCCTGATAGCAGCCTCACTCCCCAGAGCATGTGGCCACTGCAATCGCCTGGGGCCAGTTCATGTAATTAGCGTAGCCCAGCAGGTGTCTCATCCGCTCAGGCTCCAAGACGAGAAATGAGCCGATCATTTTCCACCCAGCAGGCATCATGGACTAGGGAGAGGGCTTCGTGGCAGCTCTGCGACTCGCCTCCCAGCTACCCTGCCTGCGGTGCCCCAGGGATTCTGAGACCAGCGGCCTCCCTCCACGGACCTAAGCTGTCCCCTGGACTGCCACATACTTGGGCCGTGTGCTGGATCTGCCTGGGAGACACGCATCTCCCCACAGCTGTCCTGCACACAGGCAGGCTCCTCGAAAGACGTTCTGCAAACTGCCGCCTGCTTTCCCACTAGCGTCCGTTAGAGGCAGACCTGTGTTTCTTCTTTTTGCTCAGCCCTATGGCAGCCACACCAGGTCTTTGTGGGGTGCGGGCTCTGCCCTCAGACCTCCGATTCCCCATCCCCCTTGGAGCCATTAGACATTTCTCCTCCCCAGGTCAAGAGACGTCCTTGACACTCCAATTATTGGTCCTGGGAACGTGCTGCTTTTTCTAGAAAGGAGCGCCAGGCTGGGTGGGATAGGCTTCAGGAATCTGATCTTAGAAAGCAGAGCTCCAGATCTCTAGAAATCCTAGGTTCTGACCTGGCCTCATGGCAGTGAGCTCAGTTCTGTCACATGCTGTATTCTCCTTTCCCCCAGGAGCACTGACCAGCCCAAGGTGAGCTTCTCTTCACGGGAATCCTCAAGAAACTGGCTCCAGGAGGACTTCCCGGGGACTCGCTGCCCCAAGTCACACAGCAGGGGAGCCACAGAGCCAGACTGGAGATGGCCAGACGGCTTTAAAAAGCATCAGAAGTACGCACATGAGGAGAGATGTATAGGTCAATGGAACAGAATAAGGAGTCCAGAAATAAACCCTCACACTTAGAGCCGATTGATTCTCAGCAAGGACGCCAACACAACTCAGTGGGGGAAAGAAGAGTCTGTTCAAAATGGCGCAGGGACAACTAGACATCCCCATGTAATTGATGGAGACAGCACGTACAAAAATTAACTCGAAAGATCATAGTTTTCTGTCTCTTCCAGCCATCCAAGATGCCAAAAGAAGGCGAAGGGGAAGATGGAGGTCCTGACCCCTGTGTGGTGAAGAAGCAGGAGACGAGAAAGGTGGTCATTCCCCTCTTTGAGAAAAGGCCCAAGAATTTTGGCATCAGACAGGACATTCAGCCCCCAAAGGACTTCACCCACCTTGTCAAATGGCCCCATTACATCCGGCTGCAGTGGCAAAGGGCTATTCTCTCTAAACGTCTAAAAGTGCCTCCCGCGATGAACCAGTTCACCCAGGCCTTGGACCACCAGCCAGCTACTCAGCTGCTTAAACTGGTGCCCAAGCACAGCCAGAGACAAAGCCAGAGAAGAAGCAGAGATCGTTGGCCCTGATTGGGCTGAGAAGAAAGCTGCCAGCGAAGAGGAGGTCCCCACAAAGAGGCTGCCTGTCCTCCGAGCGGGGGTTAATACTGTCACCATCCTGATGGAAAACAGGAAGGCTCAGCCGGTGGTGATTTGCACGTGCTGTGGGTCCCACTGAGCGGGCTGTCTTCCTGCCTGGCCTGTGTCATCAGATGGGGCTTCCCTACCGCATCATCCAGGGGAAGGCCAGGCTGGGGCGTCTGGTCCACAGGAAGCCCTGCACCACTGTCACCTTCACACAGGTTAACTGGAAAGACAGAGGAGCTCCGGCCAAGCTGGTGGAAGCCATCAGGCCTGATTACAATGACAGATAGGACGAGATCTGCCATCACTGGGGAGGCAATGCCCTGGGTCCAAAGTCAGTGGTTCGCATCGCCAAGTTGGAAAAGACAGGGACTAAAGCACTCGCCACCCAACTGGACTGAGTGGACACTGTTGAATTTTCTGTACATGAAAGTAACAAAAAGTTTTCTTTTGGCCAGTGTCAAGAGAGAAAGAAAGAAATCATAAAACTAAATGTAAGAGTTTTAAACTATTAAAACTCTTAGAAGAAAAACAGGAGAAGAAAAAGGGGAAGGAAGGAGAAGAAAAAAAACCCGTGACCTTGGGTTAGGCAAAGCCCCTCGGCTAGGACAGTAAAAGCACAAGCAACAGAAAATAAAGAGATGGCGTGAACTTCCTCCAAAGGAAACCCTTTCATCCTTCAAAGGACACCAGCAAGAAAGGGAAAAGATAATCACAAAAGGGGAAAAGATATGCAAATGTTACATCTGATAAGGCCCTTGTATCTGAAATAAAGAATGCGCACAGCTTAATGATGAAAAGACAAATAACCTAGTTGAAACGCGCCCACGATCTGAAGGTATTTCTGCAGAGAAGTATCCCAACGGCCACAAAGCACATGATACTCAACATCATCAGCCATTAGAGAAACGCAAACCAAAAACCGCAATGAGAACCACTTTGGTGGACGGGCGTCATCAACAAGACAGGTAGCGGGAGCCGGTGACGATCTGGAGAGATGGGGACCCCCATGGCGCTGGAGCAAAAATGAAATGGCGTGGCTGCCCAGGAGTCCCTCAAAAGGTTAAACACAGAGTTACTGTTTGGTCCAGCAATTCCGCTCCTGGGTATACGCCCAGGAGAACTGAAACTATACGTTCACACCAAACCCTGTCCGTGAACGTTCACACCAAACCGTGTCCGTGAACGTTCACAGGAGCATTATTCGTAACACCTGAAAAGTGGAGATGTCCATCCGCTTGTGGCCGTATGAAAGAAATGCCATGTATCGTACCATGGAATATCATTCGGCCGTAAAAAGGAATGAGGGACTGATGTGTGTTCCAATGTGGATGAAGCTTGAAAGCCTTATACGGGGGACTCCTGGGTGGCTCAGTGGGTTAAGCCTCTGCCTTCCGCTTGGGTCATGATCTCAGGGTCCTGGGATCGAGTCCCGCATCGAGTCCCACATCGGGCTCCCTGCTCAGCGGGGAGCCTGCTTCTCCCTCACCCTCTGCCTCTGCCTGCTGCTCCCCCTGCTTGTGCTCTCTCTCTCTGTCAAATAAATAAATAAAATCTTTAAAAAAAAAGAAAATCTTATACTAAGTGGAAGAAGTCACAAGAGTGACAAAGACCACGTATTGTATGATCCCGTTTACATGAAATGTCCGGGCCAATCCACAGAGATGGAAAGTAGATTGGTGAGGGGCGCCTGGGTGGCTCAGTTGGTCAGGCGTCTGACTCATGATTTCGGCTCCGGTCGTGATCTCAGGGTCGTGGGATTGAGCCCCGCACGGAGCTCAGCGTGGAGTCAGCTTGGGATTCTCTCCCTCTCTCCCTCTGCTCCTCCCCACCACTCGTATGCTCTCTCTCTCTCTAATAAAAAAAAAGAAAGAAAGAAAAAGAAGGAAAGGAGATTGATGAATACTTAAGCCTGGAGCAAGGGGTATGTGATGGGGGAGTCATTGCTAATGGGTACAGATTTAGAAAATCTTCTAAAACGGGTTGCACAACTAAAAGTGTTTGTACAACTGAGAGTATGCCAAAACCATTAAATTGTATACTTTAAATGACTGAATTATGTGTTATATGAATTATAGTTCAATAAAACAGTTTAAAAAAAAGAAAAAAAGCACCAGATGCACTTAATAAAAATTCAGTAAAACATACTGAAAAAAATAAAAAGCAAGCTATGCGAAGTTCCTTTACGACTATTCTCTGCAGTGGCACCTATGTCGCCTGGCCCTATGTTTTGAAAGCATTTGGTGTGGTTTGGTGCCATGATGGCCTTGGGTTCCCAAATTCTACCTGTATCGGCAACAGAAGAGCCGTAGGGACCCCAAGATAGAACATTTTATTAGTGCTTGTTAGTATGTTATGATGGTTAGTAGAGCAGAACGGGTGACTGTGAAGGACGCCTTTGCCCTGGCTCTGTCACTGGCGGGCTGGGCGTCCTAGGCAAGCAACATACCTATCAGTTTCCTCATCTGGCAAAGAGATGACAGTACCCATCTCACAGAGCTTTTGGGATCATGTGGTAAGTTAGTCTAGGAAGACCTCAGCCCAGCGCGCGGCAGATTGGTAAATGCTCAGTGAAGGGTAACCCACGTGCTTGGGAGCATCGTGTCGGCTTCAGAGTCGGGCGGAAAATCCACCTCTGAGGCTCCCTCCTGGTTCAGTGACTGTTGTGGGTCAAATCGTGTCCTGGAGAAACACGTGTTGAAGTCCTACCCCCCAGCACCTGTGAATGTGATCTTATTTGCAAAAACGGTCTTCGTACATGTAACCAAGTTCAGATGAGGTCATAGAAGCTCTGGGTGTGCCTTCGTCTAAGGCCTGGTGTCCTTAGAAGAGGGAGATGTGGACACAGAGACCCAGACCCACAGAGGGAGGCCACCCCGTGAGGACGGAGGCAGGGAGGTCGTCGCCCCGTGAGGACGGAGACAGAGCTGGAGGGTTGCATCTACAAGCCCAGGAAGGCCAAGGACCACTGGCCACGCTCAGGAGCTGGAGGAGGCGGAAGGATCCTTTCCTAGAGCTTTCAGAGGGAGCGTGGCCCTGCCAGCACCTCGATTTTGGACTTCTGGCCTCCAGAACTATGAGGGAATAGATTTCTGTGACTTCCAGCTCCCCAGAGTGCTCGTTTGTTACTGGCATCCTGGAGACATCCGGCCTCAGGGTCAGCCTGGGTTTCTGCATCTGTACCACGAGCTAGCCATCTCCCTCGATGGCACCGAAGCTCCACGAGGCAAAGAGTCTCCTCGTCCTCCTGCATCCTCAGCACCCGGAACTGTGCTTGGCCCCCGGCACATGCTGAGTCGGGCAGTGAGGGATCAGGTGCGGGGAGGCCTCAAGCCCACGCGCACAGGCCTCACCTTCTCGGAGGGACCTGGCTGAGCACCCGTTTAAAAGAGCCCCCTTGTCCCAGGCTGTGCCTGCCTCTGCTTCGCTCGACTGCCCTCTGGCACCCACGGGCTCCAGCGGTCTCCTTGTTCGGGTCTGCCTCCCTTCCTGCACGGTCCGGTCCACGAGGACCGGGAGTTTTGTCTGGCTACTTACTGAAGCTGAATTCCAGTCCCTACAAGAGCGCCTGGAATGTACTAGGTGCTCAATAAACACATGTCTGTTACAGAAATGAACAAATGAAGGATGGATGAACGAAGGATTGGGATTTGGAATGCCTGTGTGTGGACATTCAAGTGACCTTCCAATCCATTTTAACAAAAAACCATTCTGATGTTGTTTGTTTTTGTTTTTGTTTTTTAAAGATTTTATTTATTTATTTGACAGAGATAGAGACAGCCAGCGAGAGAGGGAACACAAGCAGGGGGAGTGGGAGAGGAAGAAGCAGGCTCCCAGCAGAGAAGCCTGATGTGGGGCTCGATCCCAGAACGCTGGGATCACACCCAGAGTCGAAGGCAGACGCTCAACGACTGTGCCACCCAGGCGCCCCGTGATGTTGTTTTTACTAGGAAAAAAGGTCGGTACTGGACCGTCCAAGTCACAAGCGGGCACTGACCTGGGGACGCCAAGGCTGCTGCTCCCTTCGGAGGGTTTGAGTAGCGAGGGGCCCGGGGTTGAAGTGAATGAGCAGCCCCACGGGGCCTGAGGCCCAGGAACTGTCTGAAGTTTGGAGTGCCAAGTGCTCCTGGTCGGGGCTCGGTCTCACGGAGGCCCCCGCTGTCTCAGGTCTGCATAAGCCCCTCCTCCACCCCTGTGCTTGCTTGACCTCTGCGCTATTAGTGGCCTTTGTGTCAAAGGTGGGGACATGTCCCTTGGGAGCTCCGAGATACTGTTAGGTGCATCAGCTCTGGGCTCGGGCAGACCTGGTGGGCCCCCCAGCTCTCTCACTCACATGGGGGGGGGACCTTAAACCCTTAGAGCCTCCTTCCCTCATCTGTGAAATGGGACGAGGGAGCCTATCTCGGGGGACACTCGTGAAGGTCGTATGATCAACAGCGTGTGGGTCGCTCAGCGCCCGGTGCCGGCCACGCAGCCTGTGCTTGATGGAAAAGCGGCCTTGATTATTCGCTGTGGGTGGAAAGGGCCCCCTTGGTGGCAGGCCTGCACGGCAAGGGTGGCAGAGAAACCTTGCCTTCTGGTCTTCTGGTGGAACTGGGAGAGCAGCGTCTTCCCGCGTTGGCTGGGGTGGGGGTGTCTGGGCTCCCAGTTAATTGATTGTAACATCGCACCCTTAACGTGCTCCCCCGCATAACCTACACCCCAAGAAGGCCCTCTGCAATCCTTCCGTGACTGTGTATAATGCGTTCTTGGCGCCCAGCATGCAACTTTCAAATTGGCTTACAATTTATCTGCAGCTCGGATAAAAACATTTTAATGACTGTGTGCGGCACGAACCCTCGGTGTCACCCACGGGGCTCCCAAATGTCTTTTCCCACCACATAGCGGGGATGTTATAGGCGTGAAATTACAGCCGCTCTCACATTTTGATCTGCACCCCGAGGCCCGCAGAAACAGCGTGGTAGAATGTGCTGGATGCCAACGCAGTGGCGGCAGACGGGAGGCCGGCTCTCCCGCACAGTCGCTCTGTGCTTGGGATGCACACGGGGCCGTGGGGATGCATGGGGATGGGCCCCGCTCCTCGTCTCCCTTCCCCCCACCATCCTAGGAAGCTTCCCTTTGACCCCCAAATCGAGGAGGGGGCTGTCTTGCCCCACTGTTGGTGGCCAAGGTCCTTAGGGTCCTTTGTCGCACAAAGGAGACCCCAGCTTTCAACGGCCTCCACTTGCTTGGTGGGAGGGTGTTGGTGTGTGCGTGCGTGCACGCGTGTGTGTCTGTGTGACCAGACAGACCAGTGTCTGTCTATGCCATGTCACGGGCCACGGCAAGGAGCAGACGGTAGGGCTTGGCACCTGCTCTGAAATATATTAGAAGGGGCGGGTGAGGGGGGGGGAGGCAGAGTCCCACAATTTTCAAGTCTTTCTAATTGTGCCTGATGTGTAACGGCCATGATTGCTATTTGTCATGTGAGATGCTATTTACTGAGCACTCAGAAGGTGCCCGGCACTGGGCTCAGAGCGCTCTGTCCTGGGGATCATCTCATGGAATTGCCTGACCTTGGCAGAGCCCCTTCCTTCTCCGAGCCTGGGTCTGGGCGACAGGTGCAGGGTGGTCTCTGCCTCCCAGGCTGACGTGGCTTGCTGGAGCACCGGAGCTGCACAGGGGAGACGTCCTCGCACTCAGCGCCCCCCTGTGTCTCCCAGCACGCCCCAACCCCCAGCCTCCTGGGCCCGTAGTGAGCCACGGAAGGCACGCTGCTCTGCTGCTGTGGGACGGGGACAGCCACAGCCCTGCAGTCCCCAGCAAACCCTCTCCCTTCCCTGAGACTTAGCCTCCGCCTGTGAATCGGGGATGACAGTAATCCCCACCTGCGGGGCTGTTGTCAGGATCAGGGGAAACGCTCTAATAAAAGCACGTTGGAACTGGCAGAACCCGCTGAGTGCGAGGTGTGGCTGTGGTTAGCAAAGTGGGGGTAGGTCTTGGCACCTGCTCTCAGCAGGAGGCCAGGGAGGGGGGCAGGCAGAGGCGTGCGGTCCCATTTCCCAGAACCAGGGCGGAACTGGGTCCGTTTGCAGGGAGTCAGTGCATGGAACTGTGCTTCTCGGACGGGCTTGAAGCTCGTTGGGGTCATGAATCATCAGCAAGACTTCCAGGGGCAAGAAAGAAGCAGCCCCCGCTGCGCCCAAGAGCGGGCAGGCCCGAGACAATGGTACTAAAGGCAACGAAGTCCAACCTACTGAACCTTTTAGCTGCTGCATCTGGGCTATAGGTGCTTTGCAAACTTATTCGTTCATTCATTCATTCATTCATTCATTCAAAGATTTATTTATTTATTTATTATTAGTTTTTAAGAGTTTATTTATTTATTTGAGAGGGAGAGTGAGTGAGAGAGAGAAGGAGCTGGGGGGGAGGGACAGAAGGAGAAGCAGACTCCCTGCTGAGCAGGGAGCCCGATGCGGGGCTCGATCCTGAGACTCCAGGACCACAACCTGAGCTGAAGGCAGATGCTTCATGGACTGAGCCGCCAGGAGCCCCTATTTATTATTTTAGAGAGAGAGAGAGTGCAGGGGGTGGGGCAGAGGGAGGGAATCTCCAGCAGATTCCCTGCTGAGCACAGAGTCGGATGTGGGCTCCCACAGCCCTAAGATCATGACCTGAGCCGAAACCCAGAGTCAAACACCTACCCGACCGAGCCACCCAGGCACCCTGCAAACTTTATTTAAATAAAAAAAACCTTACAACTACTCCAGGGGGTAACCACTCTTGTCCCTATTTTACAGATGGGCAACTGAGGCCCAGCGAGGTTAACGAACATAGTGATGGATCTGGGATTCAGCCTAAAATCTGTGTGTCCTAAACTTACATAACAGGGATTGTAACACCTCCTGGCTCAGAGGGCTGTCGCCAGGATTCCAGAAGACAATACGCACGAAGCTAGAAGCTCACGCACTGTCAGGCACAGGCCAGGGATGGACAGGGGCTGTGATGTCAGCTCAGCTGCAGGCTCAGAGAGCATGGGGGTGTTTCAGTAAGAATCCTGCCCAAAGACACCCTGCATTTCCAGAGGTCAGAGCTGTTCCCTGAGTCTGGGGCCACTGGGTGGTGCTTCCCCCGCCCCCCCAACCCCCCCAATTCCCCGACAGCCTCAGCTCCTGCTCAGTAACTGGGATCTCAGCAGCCGTCTGCCATCCCACGTGGCTGCCACCTTCCGTTGGGAGGAGCCCAGAGGCTCACAGCTGCCTGCTGCCCAGACAGCGAGACTGGAGGAGAAAAGTCTCGGCTGGCCGTGCCGTGGGCAGAGAGAGGAGCCACGCCCGCCAGGAGCACACGGCCTTGCTCAACCAGGACCATCAGGCCAGCCGAACCGTTCTGGCGGGTCCCACGGGATCTCTGTGCCTCCGGTTCCTTGCCTAGCAGGTGGGATAACGGATTTACAGATGTCAGAGCTCGGAGGGGCTTAGGACCATTTGGTCACACCTCCTCCTTGTATGGAGGAGGAGACAGAGGCCGTGGAGGGAGAGCAACGTGCTCATGAGGGTGGGCCTCATGGAGGAGGTGGCTTTAGAGGACTCTGTCCTTGCTCACATCGAGAGAACCCTTAGCTGGAGTTCTAGGGGTGCAACAGCTGGTGTGAGAGGCAAGACGCCTGGCTTCTGGCCCCAGCACTGAGCTGCCATCACGGGAGGATTTTGTGATCCTGGCTGTGTAACCTTAGGCGGGTTTCTTGCTTTATCTGTGCCTTCATTTCTGCGTCTGCAGAATGGGGCCAATAATACTAGTCCCTACCCTCGGGTGGGTTGTGAGGACTGAATGACAGAACATGGAAAGCACAGCCTAGCAACCTCCAAGAGGGTCCTCCTCTAGTCCTCCCCCTATACTAGCTGCCACCCCCCCCCCCCCCACAGCCGTTCTCTACCCCGTTACCTGCCTGATTTTCTGCCCAGGATTTGGCCCTGTCCGCAGTTCTCTCTTAGGCATCTGTGTGTGTTTTATGCTTGGCTCATGCACGGGATACAACTCCCCAGGGACTACTCCTATTGAGGGAGTGTGTCTATTATCTAGCACACAGTAGGTGCTCAAGGGGTATCTGATGGATGGATGATTGCGTACATGTCCCTCCTCAGACTGGGAGCCCCTCGATGGTGCACACTGAGTTTTGCTCTTCACCAGCTTCCCCGGGGTGACCAGCCGAGGGCTGGGCATCAAGAACGACCCTTCGGTGAGGGGACAATGGCAAGAGGGAGGTTTTCCTGGCACGGTCACCTCCCCACCGTGGCCCATCCGCCAGGAAGCCAGAACACACCACGTGCTGTCTCGGCGGGAATCAATGTCCCTCTGGAGGTCTGGCCTTTGGAGGTTTTCGATTTCCCTAGAAGTGGTGGCTTTCCACGGGGCCTTTATGCTTTCATTGATTGCCTGACTACGACAAGCTTTGTTTCCCTGGTAAATATCACTTGATAAGAAAATCAGAGAATGCTGGAGCCCGGAGTCGGGGCCAAGTCCCCAGAATTCTGGCAGCAGAACTGGAGAGTGCACCTGATGAGAACGTCACCGCCAAAAGAGGCTTCTGAGACCGCTTGAAGCATGGCCCTTGTTTGACAAATGGAGAAACTGAGGCTGGGGTGGGGACACAGCCAGGCAGATACAGGCACTAGCGTTCCTATCCCCATCTTGCAGATGGAGAAATAGAGACACAGATATGGGGTCCGACCCCAGGACGCCCTGACACCGAGTCCAGGGCCTGTCCTCACTGATCACTAGCTGCTTCAATGTCCCAGGAAAGGCGTGGGAGGTCCAGGGTCAGAATCACTCTCTGTAGCCCGCGTGCATTGCCTCCCCCAGGGAGGCGCCCAGATTGTCCTGCCACCGGGGCAGGGGGAACCCTACCCCCACTGTTCTGTCCCCACAGGCACTTCTATGAACATGGTTCTTAGCTTCAGCCTGGAAAAGTGCTCCCACAGCTGCCTCCACGCTGCTCAACCCCTCCCTCCCTGTGTCCTCACTGGGTCACGGAGCCCGGAGCCCGGGGTCCATGAATGATCCACCAGGCCCACATCCCACCCTTGCCTTACAGAAGTGGACACTGAGGTCTGCTGCCCTTTGGGAAGCCCTCATTTCTCCGTCAGCACCTCATTTGTCTCTCCTCGCTGTGACCCTGGGGCCGGGGGGGCCCTGCACTCACCCATGACGTTGAGAAAGATGTTGCCTGATGCCAGGACCACCTTCTCCCTCGTGGCGCGGTCGTAGATACCCACGTGGCATTCGTAGGGACCGTTGTCTGAGATGCGGACCTCGGGCAGCCTGGGGGGAAGCAGAGGGGCAGGGTGAGGGCCCACGACAGGGCGCTGGAAAGCTCAGCCCCCCCACCCCGAAAACAACCCCAAGCCCCACTGTTCAGCTTGTGTTCAGCAAACGCTTCTGGCTCGACCACGTGCTCCTGTGCTCTGCTGGGGGGAGCAGCAACATGTATGGAGCACCGACTGTATGCCAGGCCCTGTGTTCGATGCTTCAGGAGGTGAAGGTGTGGGGGCTGTGTGTTCAACCCGAGTTCGATCGGTGCTCCTGTCAGGTTCCCTGAGCTGCGAATGGTAACGGTGCCCCCACCTAGAGGGCCCGAGGAGGACTGCGCCGGGAGGCACCTAACGTGGGGCACAGGCTCAAAACCGTGCCCAAGCGCGTCCCGTCACTCTGCCCTCCACACGGGACCGCTATTCCCATCTCGTAAACATGGAAACTGAGGCTCTAGAGGGGGCACAGAGGTCCTCCCGCCCACCACCAGTATGGCTAATAAGAGCCAGGATGGGAATTTGAATTCCTCTTTTGGTACTGCCTTGCTGTGCCTTCGGGTCCAGCCTTGGGGGCTTGAGAGGAAACAGTCAACTTCTCCTCTCCAAGGAGCCCCTGGTCCAGTGGATCAGCGCTCCCAGTCCCTCAAAGGGTGAGTCTATTCTAGCACAAAGCCGGGAGCGGCTGGTTCTGCCTGGGGTCCTCCTATGGCCTGGAGGGACGTTGGCTAGGCCGCTGCTGCATCAGAGACATCTCTGGGTCCTCTGGCAAGTTCCGACCTTCTCTGGGCCTGACCATGTGGCCAAAAGGGAGCCTCTTCTGACCACAACTTAGAGGCAGTGGGGTCTCTGTGCTTGGGACTCGGGTTGTCATGCTGCAGCACAAAACAGGAAGAAGCTCACGGTCACGGTCACGGTCACGAAGCCCCAGCCACCAAACTGGCCCCTCAGTCCGATCAGAGAGGGCAGTAGCGGAGGGAGAGGGCGTCAGTGAAGAGCACAGGCTCTGGGTGTGGCTCCCGCCCTCCCACCCCGAGCACGGAGGTTCCTTCCACCCAGCGCTCTGTTCCACCCCCTCTGGGACCCATTCGCTCTCTACTCAGCGAAACCACCCGCTCCCATCAGCTTCTGCTGTGCACTCCGACCTCAGATTCACTCTCTTCTCTCCTGTCCACCGTCCCCATCTTTGTCTCCCAGCTCCGTTCTCTCTTGACTCAGTGCTCCCCACACCTGGGCTCTCAGCCTGGGCTCCACGCTGCTGGCTCACAGCAGAGCCAGCGCACATTAGCATAAACAGATACCTTCCTTTACATACACTACGCAGAAGTTGACATCTGGTCTACCGACTGTCATGAAAGGACTGGGAGAACGGGAGCTTTTCATCAGGGAAACTTTGTGGGGAAGAGGCTGCCTTCCTCCCCTCCCCGCCCTCAGAGGAGCACCCTGTCAGCGGGAACAGCAGGGGACTGCCTCCCCTCGGGAGCTATTTTGTTTGTTCGTAACTCAGCTAGACTGGAAAAACAGCCCCTCTACTGGGCACTGTTGCTGAGTGACAGTCGCCTAGAGTGACATGTTTAGGTGACACTCATAGGTATCAGTTATACGGTAAGTGACTTGTGCAGGTGACATGCTCAGGCGACAGCCCCCTAAAGAAACAGGCTCAGGAGACACAGGCAGCTGGCAGCCACCCAGGTGATGTAATGAGGTAACGGTGACAGGGTCGGCACCCAGGTGGAAACGTGCAGGTAACTGCCATGTGGGTTTAGGTGCCAGCAACACAGGTGACATGTTTAGGCCATTGCTACACTGACAACATGCTCAGGTGACAGCAACATAAGCGGTATGTTTGGGCGACTCGTGTAGGTGACACAGCAGAGGGGGTAGAAGATGGCTCAGGGGACGCCTGGATTGGTGCCTTGTGAAGAAGGCAGCTTCCCCCTTAGGACTTTGTACAGACTCGGGTGTTCCTTGGGCTCCCCAGCTCCACCAGTGGTCCTGGTCCCACTCATGCGCACTCAGTGGCCAGTCGCCCCAGACGCTCTACCTAAATACTTGCCGGACTGTATCCATTTCCTTCCATCCCCCCCCATCCCTTTTCTCACCTGGAATGTGGGGCGCAAGGTTAACTGGTTCTTCTGCCCCTGGGAAACTCCCTCTGAATCCATTCTGCAGGTAGAACCCAGATCTTTTCAAATGCAAATAGAATTAACGGTACTTCCCTACCTAAGCCCTTCAGAGACTTCTCTGTACTCTTAAAGATTAAAACCCGAACTTATCTTGGCCAACAAGGCCAGCGTGGTTGCTCCCCGCCACATCTCCAGCACCTCTCAGCCTAGCCCTCCTCCAGCTGCAGTGGTGTTCTTTCTATTCCCTTCATGGGCCAAGTGCCTTCTTAAAAAATAAACTTAATTTTGGAATCATTTTAGATTGACAGAAAAGTTGCACAGAAAATAGAGCATTTCCATACGTCCCTCACCCAATTTCCCTCGTTAGGAACATCTGACACGGCCGTGGTACCGTTGTCAGACGAAGAAGCCAACATTGATACATCACTATTAACTCAAGTCCAGACTCTTTCTGGGTTTCCCCAGTTTTCCACTAATGTCCCTTTTTCTGTTCCAGAATCCCATCCAGGACCCCTCAGAGGTGACACATTTGGCTCAGCGCCTTGTTTGATTCAGCACTTCGCTTGCAATATTCTCTCTTCCTGGGAATGCTGCCTTTTCTTCCCCGGGCTGCATCCTTCAAGTTACCAAGGAATGGTCACTTTCTTAGTGACCATCTGGACCCGGTGGGTGTGGTGGACGGATGGCATTGATGGCCCTGATTAATAGCCTCCCCATATCCGTGCATCTGGCAAATTGCCTTACGGTTCCCTCCATCGAGGGGCGGAGCCTCTCGCCCATTCTTGGCCTCGTGACTTGCTTTGACCAATAGCATGTGTAGGAGTGAAGGCGTGCAAATTCCAAGCTGAAGTCTTGAAAGAACAATCTCTCTCCCTCTGTAACCCCCTGCCACTCTCTCTCCCTTGCTTCCTCCCTGAGAACAAGCCTCTGATGTGGACAAAAGCACACAGCGACATGGAGAGAGGCCCCAGCGGGCCCAGCCATTCCAGCCAAGGTCAAACACAAGAGTGAGCCTAGCCAACCCCTAGACTCATGAGCAATGATTCCTGGTCACTGCGTTTAAACTTAACATCCAGGTTTGGGATGGCTCGTTATGCAGCAACAGCGAACCAATACAGAAGTACTTGTCTAGGGGCGCCTGGGTGGCTCAGTCGTTAAGCATCTGCCTTCGGCTCAGGGCGTGATCCTGGCATTCTGGGATTGAGCCCCACATCAGGCTCCTCCACTGGAAGCCTGCTTCTTCCTCTTCCACTCCCCCTGCTTGTGTTCCCTCTCTCGCTGGCTGTCTCTCTCTGTCAAATAAATAAATAAAATCTTAAAAAAAAAAAAAGTACTTGTCTAAATTGTCACTTGATGACCTATGTCTGTGACTTGCAGATACCCCTCCCCCCCGCCACGCACCGTAAGCTCCGGGAAGGTGGGGTCAGCCCCTGTCTGGTTTACCAGTATGTCCCACGACCATGCGTGGTGCTTGCTGTCATGGTAGGTACTCAATCAACATTCTGGAAATGGGCAGCAACCTTCCAGGAGGCCGTGGAGTGAGCACGGAGAACCCTGTCTCCCTCTGTCCTGGAAAGCAGGTGCAGAGTCTCATTCTCACCTGCAGACCCAACAGCTTCCCCGGGCACAGCTTTGATTTGGACCAAACGCCTCATCTGAGCGTGTGTGCTCGCTGCGAGCCGTCTAAAGTGGATTAACGGCCCAGAGATCTCCTCTCCCCAGATTTGAGTGGCATTGATCTGCATGCTGGATAAAAGGCCTTGCACAGATAGCAGGGCCCTGAGGGGGCTGGGGTAAGAAGACCAACTCTCATCAGCAATGGGCTCTGATCGATAAACTATTAATAACTGCAAAGGTTTCTGGCAAAATCAGTGTAATGCAGTTTAGTGGCTACAGTTTACCAACACCGACAGCGGTTCTGAAGGGCATGTAATTGTGTTTTTGAAAAACTGGACACAGAGATAGTGGGGGCACCCCCAGCTGTCCCCATGGCTCAGGTTAGGCCGTGCAAGGGCTAGGCACTAGGGCTTCTGCCAGGCCCAGGGCCAGCACACGTGTGTAGACCTACTGTGTGCCATGCCCCATGCTAAGCCTTGGGGGCAAGGCGCTGATAGAGAGATGCCAAGGACTTGGTTCCTGCCCCCGTGCCTTTGCCCAGGCTGTTACCTCTGCTTGGACCCTTGTTCCTTTCTTGTCCACATGGCAAGCCTCTAGCCAGCTTTCAAAGCCCAGCAGGTGAGTCTCCACCTGTGATCCCACCCCAGCAGACAGTTGACAAGATGGTTTAGCTCAGAGCTGATGCACCATCAGAGTCCAATGGACTAGAATCTTCTATACACAGCAATCTTATATACATAGAGGTAACATGACCAAGGTCAGAGAATAAGCAGGTGGGTGCCATCATTTGAAACCAAGTCTGGCGGATGCCCGAGCCGGAGAATTGTCTTTGGGCCCCATCGCCCCACCCCCACTGCTCCTGGGCTCTTCCTTCTTCAACTGGCAAGTGAGTCTGAATGCTCCGGTATGGGAATTCGCCTCCACTGCTCTAGAGCGTATTTCTATTCCGGGCCCCACCACTATCCAGGTAATGAAAGCCATCTGCTTCTTTCCTGCTGGGAGAAACAGGATGGCCTTTTATTTTCCTAAATTCCCTTCCTCCAGCTTCCGGTGGGCCCCCTTAATTCCGCTGACTGCAGTGCCCCAAGCAAGTTGTGTTCACATTCTCCACACTTGACCCAACTTCAGAGTCTCTCCTCGCCTCTCCTTTTGTGGCTTTTTCTCTCTACTGGGACGAGTCCTAGATTTGCACAGAATGGAGGTGGTGGACTTGGAAACAGGGGACAGGACGGGGAGGAAACAGAATGCATGTTTGAGTTTCCCTTGCTGCATCGTTAGGGAATCACATGAGCCACTGAATGACATGTGGGGACATCGGAAGCCTGAATGAATGAACAAGAACAAGGAACAGAGCCTGGTGTGGGGTAGGGGCTTGTCAGATTCTTCCCCCTACACTGTCATATGATTACATTTTTAAACAAAGTATTAAGTGCCGACTAGACACCAGGCACTCTCTGCCGTGTCCAGTGTGTAGCTGGGAAGACAGGGCAACACTTGTCAACAGCAACGCTGTAACCCTATAAAACATCCTTTCTCTCCGGTCTGCCTATATGTCTCCCCACCTCCTGGAAGAAGTCAGCTGGACGTTCATTAAGTCGCCCTGGGGTCAAGGTCATCATGGCAAACATCAGTCTGACCATGCCAGGTCCTAGGGCTAGTGCAGCGTGTTAGGTCTGGTTGCCCCCTACTACAAACGGGTCTCCTGGGATCCTCGCTTCTTAAAAATTTTTTGTTGTTGTTTATAACTTTATTGAGGTATGTCTGACAACTGTACATAAAGGTTACACATTTGATGGCTTTTGACATGTGGAGACACCATTGAAACCAGTTGCCATAATCAAGCTAATGAACGTATCTCTTACTGCCCTCCCCCAGGTTTCCTTGTGTCCATTTGTAATCCCCCGGCCCCTCAACCCCAGACAACCACTAACTGCTTTCTGTTGCTGTAGGTCACACTTCCTAGGATTCCAGGGAAAGTGATTTCCTCTATGAGAAAACTATGCATGGCATTGGTGTATGTGTTTCTGGCCCTCTTTCCTTCTAATCTTCTCTCAGGAGAGGGGAGGTTGCAGGACAAGTGACAGACACCTGCTCTTTTCCTTCTCTCCCTTCTGCCCATTCTGCTCTGCCCGAGACCTCTCCACCTGTACTCATTCTTGCCACTTCTCCCTGCCGGAGGCCCCTCCAGGCCATCCCCTCCCTACCCTGCTGCCAGAGTGACCTTATCACAGTGCGATCCGGCGGGTCCTTTTCCAACTTAGAACCTTCCCTGGGCTTCCATCCACTGGAGGATCAAGCCCAGACTCCGTGAGACTGAGACCATCTCTGATCTGGACCCAGAAAGGAAGGAGGAAGGGATGGAGGGAAGAAAGGGGCGAGTGGCCTCACATCTTTTGCCAAAATTCAACAATTAAATAAGACGAGCTGTCAGGACCAAACTTTTATAATCTATCCTATTTAAAAAGCATTTTGTAATTTAGATGTCTTCATTTATATACACAGTACCTCATTCTGGGCTAATGGAGAAGATTCAGGGAGCGATTGGTCCTTTGAGGCTTTGCTTTAATGAAGAGAAGAGAGATCGTTTTATTTGTGTAACCATTGTTTGCATGGAAACGGAGCTTCTGAGGGGCTGGGAAATAGTTCCTTCTTGTAAGTAGGTTAAACACACCCCCTGCAATCTTATTAGCCTAGTGCCTGCCTCCGCTCTGCTCCCTGTCATCCCCGCTGCAAACATCTCAAGTGGGAATTAAGGAAGGTTTACTGTTCATGCATCTGCCATGCCTCCCTGATTGGCTGCACAGCCCCCGAGGCCCAGACCTTTCTTCTCCCTCCCTCAAACGCCTGCTAACTCTCCAAGTTCAGGGTCATGCTCCCGCAATGCTGGGGTAACTATTGCAGAATGCCCGCTCCATCTCTACAGAGCCTTGGGGCAGGGCTAATAAAAATGGCCATAAAGTCTCTGGCAGCCATGGGTGCTATTGGGATGTTTGCTAATAAGACACTTGGAAAAGGTTTGCTGCTCTCTGGGAAAGGCGGGGGCAGGAATGGGCCCCGCCCCTTCCCTCACACCTGAGCCATCTGCAGAGCCTGGCGGGAGCCCTGGGGCAGCTCAGGTCTGTTTGTTTGGCCCAGTGGCCCAGGTGTGCACCTGATCAGTGGCTCCCCTTTCCCAGCTGCCCTTGCTGCTTCTGGCTGTCCCTTCACGGCCCCGGTGGCTGCACGAACCCCCCAGGACTAGGAAATGGACTGGCTACGAGGGAGAGCATTTGTGGCAACTGGTAGACCTGGGAAAGCAGCCAGGTACAGGTGAGAAAGGGCCTTGTCTTGGGATGGGATCCTCTGCCAGAGACTATGGCTGGGTGCAGGGGTTCACACCTCAAACTTGAATGCATTCAATCCCCCAGGGTCTGGTTGAAATGCAGATTCTAGCAGGTTTGCTCAGGGCCTGAGATTTTCTAACAAGCTCTCAGGAGATGCTGTTGCTACTGGCCAGCAAACCCCAAGTCTCGGGGTCTCAGTCCTTCTCCCTCCCCTGTGGGTCCATCCATCTGTTTGACCCTGCCCTCCCCCACCAGACACACTGGGTGGTCCCCTCCCATGGGCTTCACCAAACCCCGAATACCAGGATGTAGAGCTTGGAAGGCCTTGACCCATGTGTGTTCCTCGTGAGCACTGTTGAGTAGAAATTATCAGAGGAGAGATTTTTCCACTCCATGTGGGTCTTTAAGCCACCAGGGGCTGCCAGAACGCTGGCCACACACGGAGCGTGGCCTCCATCCCTCTCACTCTGCTCTGACTCAGTGCCGAATTTCTCTCTGTCCTCCTGAGCCCGACCCTTCACCTGCTCCCTGTCTTCCAGCTTCTGAGAGAGATGATGCATCCTCAATCTTTCCTGGTCCCTTGGGGGGACCCTGGGGGAAAGTCTAAGCTACAGTGCACCCCGGGAAGTGGAACCCAGAGCCTAGACTGAGATCAAGGACAAATGGGGTCTCATTCTACTTGGTGGGATCTTGGCTAATGTTGCCGGAAGTGATAAGACCTGAGCCACCCACCGTGAATACATTCCGAGGGAAGCTGCCTGGGGAGAGAGAAGTTTCAACCCCAATGGAATGGGGATGGAACATTCTGAAACCCAGAAACAATTCCCTCACCTCCTTTTGGTCAATTCCTGGAGTTTCTCCCCCAGCGAGCACCTGACAGAGGCAGACTGCGGAGATGTTTCCCCTGAGCAGGGGTGGAGCCATGGGACCGCAAATGCAGAGACGCTGGTGGAGGAAGGAGACTCTGCCTTAAGCTAAGGGACTTGTCCCATGGGCACAGGTTGTACATGGAGGAGGCTGGGAGCTGTGCTCCTTTAATATCTGATTTCCTAATCCAGCCTGGTCTCTTAACCAGGGCGACCAACTAGTCCTGGTTCGTCCAAGACTGCTCGTTTTAAAAAAGCACTGACATTCCCATGCTCTAGGAACCCTTCAGCTCCAGGCAAATCAGGCTACTGGTCACCTTCTATTTGACAAATGAGAAAACTAAAGAGAGAGGAGAGATCTGCCCTCCTCACGGACAGCAGTCCGTGGCAGATCAAGGATGGAGAGGCCAGGCTACCCGTGCCAGCTGAGCCAGAGAGGGACCTGGGCCCCCCACGGCGGCTTGAGGATTGTAATAGCATTACAGACCCCGCCCTTGGGGCCCGGAGGGGCTGCTCCTGAAGTGTGGGTGCTTTGAGCCAGAAGCCTCAGTGAGTGGGGGGCTCCACGAGCCCCAACTCCCTGGTGCTCTTTTCACAACACAAAGCTGGAGAGTTTGGGACCAACTTCTCCTGCCCCCAACGAAGCAGGAGAAGGATGTGTCAGAATTGCTCCTTGGAAGCCCACAGCCACCCCCATCCCCTTCCAGCCACTCCCCACTCCCCCCTCACCCCATTGGGGAGCCGGTCAAGGGTCGAGCCAGCCTAAATGTGGTGGGCTCCCCTGAGAACATTTGGGCGGCACCACTTGGGGGTGAACAGGCTGTCTCGAATTGGGGGGCTCAGGGACCGGGTGGCGGGGGAAGGAGAGGGAGCTCTGGGCAGGGGGCCTGGGGCTGCCAGAAAAGCCCCTTAGCTAAGGGCCTAGCCCCTCCCTTGGCCCTGAGAGTTTCATTACCTTCTTCCTTGTGTGTTTTCCCCTTTCTTTCCAGAAACTGCCTGAACTCTTTTTGTTTTTTTTCCCCAGGGCCTTTGAAAAGCCATTAGCGATTTTCATCCCCCTTTCAATCTGAAAATGGTTTCCATCATAAAACCTCTCAGTGGGTGCGAAACATCTGTGGCTTCCAATCAAAAGCAGGGCTGCTAGGGAGGGATAGTGGGGAGGGGTGGCAAAGGAGAGGAAGAAGTTCCAGAACATGCCAGTCCCCTCCTGCCTGGCCCGGCTTCCCTCCACAGGCCGGGGAGTCTGGACCCACCTCAGGCCCTGCCTGGCCCCAGGCTTTGTGGGTTGGCAATCCTGGCCAGGAGCATTTAAGGACCCAAGTGCTGTGGGTCTCTGGCCAGCCCCTCATTATAGTGACCATGGAAGGTGAGGCCCCATTCTGCTCCTCCATTGCCTTTCCATCCAAGGGAAGGGGCTTATCTCCCTCTGGCCCACTACTGAGCTGCACCCTCCTACGTTCTAGAATTTCATTCACGCTCATGACAGTCCAGGTCAGGCTCCTAGGTCTGTGTGACCTCAGGTCACTACCCTCTTCTGCATCCGGGCTGCAGGGGGCTTTGTTCTGAGGCTCCAAGGGGGTCACCGTGGAAGCGCCCTCACTCCTGCCCAGAGCAGAGCTCCACAGATGGCCGCTGTCATTTCCCTGTGGACACACTGGAAGCGACCTGATTCCAAGATGGGAAAAAGCCTCTCAGAAATCAGATTTTATCTTCCAGTGATGCATTCTCAAACAAAAATCCACAGAGCCTAGCCTGGGATCCCTAGACCGTGCATACATGGGAAGTTAGTAACCGGGACCCTGGATGCTGACAGATCTGGGCTCACTGGCCCCCGCCTCTCTGGCCTCCTTGATGCCGGGTTGGTGGAAGGTGTGTGGGGGGGTCACTGTACCATCCATCCTGGCCTTTCCCACCCTGTTCAGCCACTACCAGGAGCTTCAGCCAGAAGCCCACTCCCATCCTCCCTTCCGCTCTGTCCACCCCATTTTCCTGACTCTCTGGTCAGCTGCCTGCCCCTCCCCAGTCCTCCCTTCCTGACCCCCTTCCACTCTCCCTCCCTTTCCTCTCCTGGCCTCTCCTCCCCAGCCTCTTGCTGCTGCCATGGAAACCACTTCCTTCCCCAAGTCCTGATTGATCCGTTTCTCCTGGTCAGCATGCTCAGCGCAGGCTCTGGGTGGGGAGGCAGGCAGGGGCAGGAGGGCCAAAAGCTTCAGGAAGTTCCTTCCACCTGTCTTCACTCCCTGCCATCCCAGGCCCAGCAGGCCCAGGGCATGGGACAGGTGCCCCCTGGAAAGACACTGGGGGGTGGGGAACCGGAAAGCAAGCAGCAGGCCAAAGAGACCTCAGACAAAGGAAGCTGGGTGGTGAGCAGCTAGGAGCGAGGCAGCGGGCTGGGGCCCATGGCTGTGCCCGCTGCCTCCTTTCTATCCCTTTTTAACAGAAATCTCTGCCTCTCTGTCTTTGCCTCTCTACTTGGCGGTGGTGAGAGTCGGCACCAGGAAGACCCCGAGCGTCTTGGAATCAAGTCTGCCTTCAGCAGGACCGGGAAGTTGTGGAAAGTGGCCATTCCGGGGCTCTGAGCATTTCCTGGCACCAGTGATCTCTCTGGTCTTGTTCGATGAACACAGCTGCACCCCAGGGACCGAGGGATTCTAGGGGACCACGCATGCCTTGTTCATCTCTGCACGTCAGTGGTTCATTGAGCACCTACTATGTGCAAGACCCAGTGCTGGGCACTCGAAACGCCCATCTCTTTCCAGCCTCACAGAGGCCCTCTGAAATAAGACAATAATAGTAATAACAGAGCTTCCTGTGTGCCCAGTACTCCCAGTTTTATCATGCTGAAGTTGAGTGATCTGGGACAAGTTATTCAGTATCTGTGCCTCAGTTTCCCCATCGGTAAAGCTCAATCCTCACAACAACTCCACGAGGCAGGTATTAGTAGCATCATCCCAATTTCACAGATAAGGAAACTGAGGCACGGGGATGCTGTTTAGAACCTGCGGATGCTCACTGAGTCGGAGAACGTCAGAGCTGGGACTCGCACCCTGGCAACGGGGCCCCGGAGTCGAAGCCCTGAAGCCCCATGCTCGTTGCCTTTCGAGGTGGGAGTGATACCGTCTTCTGCAAGGTCACGGGCCAGGGGCAGGGTGGAAGCAAACTCCTGCAGACCGGCAAGAGGGGTGAGGAAGGAGCGGGATGGGTGGGTGCTCTGAAGAAAAAGAGGCAGCAGACTGTGGTCCTAGAGCAGTGGTTTTGGCTCCGGGCCTCCTGCCAGGGAGGCAGTGCATGGCCTGGCTGTCCCTTCTGGGGACTGAGAGCAGACCCCTTTGTCTGCAGGGACCCCGTTTTTCCTGGAAGCAAACTCCAGCAAGAATCCATCACATGGGTTCCTCTGGCCCGAGCCAGCTGCGCCCTCTGGTGTGGCTGACAATCAGCCCAGCCCCCCGCAGGGAGCTACTTGGAAACACCCTGAGTCTGAGACGGGCATAGCAGCCAGCCGCGACACTCTATCATTTAGGACCTGCAACCATCCAGCGAGATCAAAATGACAAACCTCTTAGCAGATTAGGAAACTGAGGCCCAGACAGGTCAAGCAATTTGTCGAAGGTCACGCGGCTGATGCCGGGAAGAGCTGGGGCCGGAGTGCAGATCTGTCTGGCTCCGAGAGTCCAGCCGAGAGGACCAAACATGAGAGAGTGGCCTGCAGCCCCCTCTCTCCTCTGGGATGGCCACGGGGTTGCTCAGAGCAGGACCAATTACCCTGGTTGAGTAAAGCAAACCTGAACTTTCCCTGCAAACCTGCGGCTTGGCCTGGGGCCTTGCGGGAGGCCGATCCCAACCAGGTCAGCTGATGGACGACCCGGGGCCGAACCCGATTCCTGCTGTTTCATCAAAGCTGAGCTAAAAACAGCCTTGCTTTGGCAGTGGAAAATTGAAACTCCCAGCTTCCTCTTAAGGCTCTTAAACAGGTCAGCCCACCAAAAAACCCAATCCTTCAATCTGGGTTCTCTTAAAAAGTAGGGCAGGCCAATTATGTTTTACTGTCCTGAGTCATGTGGGGCTGAGTGTGGGCAGGTCAGGCCAGGGCGCCGGGGGCTGCCGGCAGATGGGAGACAGAGGAGCCAGCCAGCCTCTCCCATCAGCCTCTTTGTCAAAACAAAATTAAAACGCCCGGATTCTTGCTGGCACCGAGATCCTATCCAAGGTAATAGGTATTTATCTTAGCGGGTTCGGTTTTGGGCTCGATGCCACGGGGATGTGGAAACCGGAAAGTATCTTGTTCCCTGCTCCGTCTCTCCTCCCAGCGCCATGCCTTGCACCGAGAAGACACTGGAACTATCTGTTCATTCAGACATTCATTCAGTGTATGTTTATGGAGTACCTACTCTGTGTCAGGGCCTGTGTGAGGTGCTGGGTGACGGCTGTGAACAACACAGACAAACGTCTTCGGGACATTGATGTTCTAGACGAGAGAGACAAGCCACAGACAAAGCCAGCTTTAAAAACAGCATGTCGGTGGTTACAGGCGTATGAAATAAAGACAGGACAGGGGTAGAGCACGCTGGGAGTGGAAGTAGGGGTTTAAATTTTAAATGTGAAATTGCAGGGTGTTCAGGGGGAGGGGACACTTGAGCAGAGACTGAAGGAGGGGAGTGAGCGAGCCGTGGGGACATCTGGGGAAGAATGGATGCAGCTGACAACGGCTGAACCGACATTAAGCACCACAAATTTTGCTGGGCACGTTCACACCCTCATCTCCTTGTGAATTCCTTGGACCGACTTTATGAGATGAACAACGGTATGTAAATTACCAATGAAGTAACAGAAGCTCAGAGACAAAGTCAAAGACAGTCTCCTCCTCACAGGCTTACCTTCTGTGTAAGGAAGTTAAACAATTCAACAGCTACTCTCTTTCCATAGTAATAGAACCCCTGATAGCCGAACACACAGGGCTGCCTGAAATAAAGACTACATTTCCCAGCCACCCCCAGAGCATGGGTAGTCATGTGACTATATTCTGGCCAATGGGATGGGAATAGAGGTACAACTTCCTGAAGGATCCTCAAGGGAGGTGTGTGTGTGTCCTTCTCCTTCCCCTTCCTGGTTCTCCTGGCTGGAACGAAGTCCTAAGAGCTGGAGCTGGAGCTGGAGCAGCCTTATTGGACTTTGAGGTGACCTTGAGAATGGAGGCCATGCACAGTGGAGCTTCAGTAGTGAAGGAGCCTGAATTCCTCACCTGACACCATGGAACACCCCCCATGCTCTGGACAGGCTACATGGGCTCTCAGAAAAAAAAAGAAATTTTTATCTAGTTTAAGACCCATTTACTTTGGGTTTTTGTTACATATGGCCCAAATGAGTACTAACTGATACAGTTTCAGACAACAGAAAGTGGGTGGGTGGTGGGGAATGGAGAGATGATTCCCTCCTGTAAATCCAGCCACCTCTGATGGCACTAGATTGCTATAATTTGGGAATGACCGTTAAAAAGGCCACATTGTCAGCTTTTTAAAGAAAAGCCAAAAATAAAGATATGGATGTGCGATCTCCTAATTTTCAAAAGTTTGCCATTGATTTAATTTTTAAAGAAAAGGTTTTTTTAATTAAAAAGAACAGGGTTGGTCATACAGAACACGTTTACGGGCTGGGTTTGACCTGTGTGGCCCCGGTTTGTGAGTGAGACCCCATGGGAGGAAGGACTTACAGGAGAAACATAAGGAGCAAGTGCGTGGCGGAGCTGGGACCGTCGGGGGCTCCGCTGAGCCTGCCACGGAGCGGATGCAGTGGTGGCCGCCCGTCAGAGCTACTCTCCACAAGCCTTGTTGTGTCCGAGCTCCTGCAGTGGGCACCTTGGATGCCCACCAAGGCCAAACAGACATCGTGCTCAGCCAACCCCCTCCCCCTCCCCCACACACATCCCTGCTCAGTGGACACAAGGCCCACAGAAGTGAGCAGTGGCTTGGCAGACTGGTGCATTTTAATGGACACATCACTCTCCACCACAGGCTCCACCATCTGTTCCTCGTGCTAATTGCCAACGTAAGGAGGAGATGTGTTCTTGGTGGTGTTGGAAAGTGAGAACGAGGAACAGAGCAACCGTCCACCCACCTGTGAGCTTGCAGGGAAGGGAGGGTAGGGCAGGGGCTCTCCCTCTTGCTCACAGCAATATCATTTAATGGTTGCCCTGGCCCAGGACAGTGCCAGCAGCTGGGGGTGGGGTGGCCCACAATCCTGGTCTGGGAAGAGCCATCTAGAGTCAACACGCCTGCCCCCTGGCTCTGGGGAAGGCCTCTAGTTTTACAGGCGACCTGTCCCTGCTCCCCATTGCCACGATTCCTCTCACATGGCACTTTGAGCACACTCCCCTGCCTTCGCTCCAGCCACTGATTTCTGGGTGCCCCGCCTGCCCTTTGCCTCTGCTGTGCCCCCCAACAGGAAATCCTTCCTCCTGCTTCTTTGGCCATTTCCCACCAAGCATGGTCTCTGATAAACCATCCAAGCCCTGCACCCTGCTGCCGCTCTGTCCACCAGGCCAGGTACATGCTTGTGGACTCCGGAGTCCCTACCAGGCTACGAGTGCCTCCTACAGGTCAAGGAATGTGTCTCATCGCCGCTGGAATTCCTAGCTGCTCTCTGGGGCTGTATGCTTCATCGGCGTCTGTGCAACTCTTGAGAGATAGGATGGTAGACGGGTAGCCTCCGACCCCCCCTCCCCGGGCCGGGCCCCGGCTCTGCTACAAAAAGCCATTCTCTGTGTGGCCTCAGGCAAGGCACTTGACTTCTCTGAGTCCCTGTTTCCTCATCTGCAGAGTGGGGCTCATGAAGGGTGGCCCTCACGGGCTTATTATGAGGCTACAACAGGTTCATGGATGCAGAAGCCGGAGCAGGGGGCCCTGCCCACTGCAGCGGTCAAACGCACTCAATACACGTTAGCCCCGTTACTACTATTAATTAGGCATGAATCATCTTTCTACATGAAGGATGACCTGCTGGCCTCCAGGGAATGAGTCAAATCTCTAGAGCTGGAACGTAGCAAGAGACAGCAGCCAGGCTGGGCTGGAGGAGGAGGACGGTGAGGAGAAGGGGGAGGGCCGAGGCAGACTAGACAATGACTTTGTTACAAAAAAAAAATCGGGCTATGTTCAGGAGAAGGCAGATGCATGAGAATAGGTTTATCAAGGTGGTTTTCAGTGCCACCGTAATTTAAAATAAATAAGTCAATTTAATGTTTATAGAGTGAGTTATGCCTTATTAGGGACATGGTGAGTGGAGGAAAGTTGGCCAAGGCGAAATTTGAGAAATTGGCCCCGGCCGCGGGAGTAATTACGGCCACGCGCTAGTGTGTAGTCCTGCCCAATGATATTTTCATTCTGTCTAATTTATTAGTTTATTAGCTTTATGGTGAATATAGAAAGTTATACCACAACACGGGTCTAATTTGATCAGAGCCAAATTTTCATGTCTTCCCGAGATGGCTGTAATAAGGCAAGAGACCCCTGCTTCAGAGCCGCTTCCAAGTTTTCCAGAAAGACTCAGGGCAGAGTTCCAGGGCTCTGGGTACTAGGGACGCAAAGCAGGAAGCAACAGAAGGCAGGGGTCCACACAGAGCGCAGACTGTCGGGTCTTAAATGCCGGCACCTCTGCTTTCTAGTCACGTGACCTCAAGTGCTGGGCCCTTGTAGGTGTCAGTGTTCCCACCTGTGAAATGGGAGCAATAATGATTCCTCCCCCCAGTAGTAATTGAGAGCCCTGTGTAAGCAGGGCCTGGGTGGGGTTGGTCACCACTATCTTCCTAGGGCCCAGGGCCATGCCTGGCTCATCTCAGGCGTTCAGTAAAGGTTGCTGGGTGAACGTGGCAGAGGCCAACACCCATGTAAGGTGCTTAGCCCATAATCATCACCCCGCTTCTACTCCCTGTGTCTTGTGCCAGCTCTAAGAGCTTTACGAAGTCATCTAAGCCTTGGGAGCATTCTACAAGGTAGGTCCTGTTATTATCATCAGTCCCAGTTTAAAGAGGGGGAAGCTCAGCCCCCGCCTAGGGTCCCACAGCCAGTGTGGCAGAGCGGGGAATCGGACGCCAGGAACCTAGTGCTAGGGTGACCCTATCATGGCATCTCCTGTCTTAGGGGTTCCTTATGTTTTGGCTTGATTATTCCCGATAAAGATCCAGGTCCACGACACCCTGAGGGGGTTGAACTCGAACCCTTTCATTTGGAGACCAAATCCCGTATGATCTGGCCACCTCTTCCCTCTCCAGATGCAATGCCTTCTCTTTCCTCTCCCCTACCAGCCTCCTCCTCCCCAGACCCCTGCCCCCCTTCTCTACCCAGGCAGTCTTCGCACCGGCCCCACACAGCACCCAGTGGGTCCGCTCAGTTCAACAAATGCCTTTGAGTGGCCCAGCCTACCAGGCCAGCCCAGGATGGGGCACGGGGGCGGTGGGGGGGTTAGCAGGGCTTCTTCCTCGCAAGGAGCCCATGCCAAGTTCCTGAGCACCTGCTGTGCACCAGGCACTGAAGAGGGACCTGGAGGTATAGAAAAGAGGAGGTGGATGGTCCCTGCATCTTACTGACGGTCAAAGGGTCTTCCCACATGTGGTTAAGGATCCCAAGGTGGGAAGACTCTCCTGGACGCTGAAATCACAAGAGTCCCAAGCAGAGATGGGAGGAGGGGCAGGCTCGGGAAGGAAGAGGTGGTCACAGAAGTCCAGGCTGGCACGATGCCACGGCTGTCAGGGGGCCACAAGCCCAGGCATGTGGGCACTTCCAGAAGCTTCAAGAGCCAAAGACATGGGTTCTTCCCTGGAGCTTCCGTAAGGAACTCAGCCCTCCTGACCCCTGATCTTAGCTCAGTGAGACCCACATCAGACTTCCGACCTCCAGAATTGTAACATCCTGCATTTGTGGCATTTGAAGCCCCTGGGCTTATGGTGATTTGTGGCAGAGACGGGAAGACAGGAATACAGCCGCCGCAGGGGTGGAGTTCGCCGCTACTGTGCTAGAACCTGACCGAGCGAGATCGTACTTCCTCCCCCCGCGGCCACCCTCCCCGGGGCAAGCAGGCGCTCTCACCCCATTCTACAGATCCAGTTATTCATTTCTTTAACAAGGATTGATTGATTGCCCGGCAACCTTCCAGGTGCTGGGGATGGAACGGGTGAGCAGGAGAGGAGAGGAACTGTGATTTCTAGAGGGCAAGGGAGACCATAAACAAGCAAACTTGTAAGTATGTATCATATAACACGAGGAAGTTACCTAGATATATTCTAGGGGAAAAAGGCAGAATAAAGATAGTGATGGGATGCTGTGTCAGACAAAGTAGTCAGGGAAGGCCTCCCTCCAGAGGTGACGCCTGAGCAGAGGCTCGGAGCAAACGGAGGAGGAAGCCATGTAGACATCTGGAGCATTCCAGGCAAAGAAACGGATCGCAGAGAGGCGAGGCCCTTGCTCGCCTGGGTTTGAAGAGCAGGGAGGGCCTGTTGAGATAGGCAGAGTTCTCAGGGCAGATTCCCAGGGGCAGACACACGTGAGTTTGTTCTGAAAGTATTAGTGGGGGGTGGGGGGTAGACAGGCCACGGTGGTGGGTGCCACTTCTGCAAAGTCAGGTGGCAGAGAAGCATGGTGGGTGCTTTAAGAAATAGAGTCACCCTTCTGGCTGGACCAAGGGTAGGAACACGAAAGATATGGAGCATCTAGACTTTTATTCCTTGCTGGCGGGGCTTGGAAAGGGTTAAAGTACTTGGGAAACAGGCAGTGCTGGAGGCTGAACTGGGTCCCTCCAAAGACATGTTGACATCCTCGCTCTCGGTACCTGTGAATGAGACATTACTTGGAAGTAGGATATTTTGTAGATAGAAGCAAGGTACGATGAGGTCATACTGGATGAGGGTGAGCCCGAATCTGACGTCTGGTGTCCCTTATTGGAGGGAAATTGGATCAGACAGGCACAGAGCCAGAGGGAGGCTGCCGTGTGAGGACAGAGGCAGAGAAGGGAGGGATGCACGCGTGAGCCAAGGACTGCCGGCCACCACCAGATGCCGGGAAGAGGTGAGGGAGGATACTTCCCTAGAGCTTTCAGAGGGAGCATGGCTCTGCTGACACCTTAGTTTCATACTTCGAGGCTCCAGAACTATGAAAGAATACCGCCCTAGCAAATTAGTACAGGCGGCCTCCACCGACGTTGAACATCCCACCCCCCCGCCACGCTCCTGCATCTTCTCTCCAAGGGATGCATCCGAGAGAATTGAACTCTCACGTTCAAAGCACCTTTACTTGTCATTGCTCAAAACTAGAAGCAGCAACCCCGACGTCCCTGCACAGGAGAACAGACAAATAGCCTGTAATTGAGCTCCACAACGGAGTAGTTCACAGCGATGAGAAAGGATTATCCACCGAGTCAGGTCACCACGCGGACACATCTCCCAGACGTCATGCCGAGGCAAGGAAGCCGGCCGCGCAGTGGGCAATTCCGCTTACGTGCAAAGCAAGCCCGGGAGAAACTAGTCTGAGTTGATTCAGAAGTTAGAACCGTGTTCCCTCTTGGTGGAAGGACACCCTGTGGGATGCTGGGAATGTCTTACATCCCACTCCGAGTGGCGGGCGGACACCGGGGTGGGTGTGTGGTTCCCGGAGCTGGAAGCCTCTGCATTAAGCACTGTACTGTGTGTATTTCTTCGTGTAAAAGGGAGATACGTAGATGGGGACCGCCCCCCCAGGGCAGAGCCTCAGAAGCTTGACAGAGGCCCCTGGAGTTGGTTCTGTTGGCCTCCAAGAGGCTGCGGATGGAGGGTTGCTGAGCCGGGGGTGAGGCGCAGGTAGCCATGGGCAGGACTGGGGACACCGAGTGGCATCCAAAGAGCATCAGCCAGAGCAGCTAGCAGGGCCTCCACGTGCCCCTCCCCACCCTGGCTCTCAGGCTGGCATCACAGCCCCGGCAGGTGGGGGAGAAACAGAGCAGGGAGAGCTCACGGAGCAGAGACACAGCCCAGGTGCGCTCTCTCCCGGGCCAGCCTCTCCTTATCAGCCCTCTGCTGGGCCCTGCTCTGGGCTCATGAGCTTCGGGCTCCCCCCACCCCGGGGCACCCTGGTGAGTACCGTCAGACCTCAGCAGCTGCATGTGGGCTGCTCTGGGGCCCAGCCCTCATCACCCGCCCCCTCCATGGCATCTTGCAGAGGCAAAACAGGCTTCGCCACTGGCTGGAGGCAGGGGATGGAACGCCCACCCCCCCACCCCGGGGTAGGACGGGACTGTCATGGAAGCGTGACGCCAGGGCTCAGGGAGACCAAGTGATCGGCCCCACAGCCCCACGACCCGCAGCTCTGAAGGGGCAGCTCTGTGCTCCCCCTTCTGGTCTGCTTAACCCCTGAGCCTGGCCCCTTCCTCCAGATTCCCCGGATGCTTCACTCATGCAACACACAAACAGGTGAATGAACTCACAGGCCAGTGGCAGAAGCGGTGGTGTGGTCTAGTGGGGAAGGACACATACCCTGGCTGTCAGCTGCCTGGGTTCAAATCCTGGCTCTGCCCCTTGCCTCGTACTTAAACTGGGCCAAAACGTTTAAGCTATTGACCCCTCAGTGAACCTATCTGTGAAATGGGACAAGTAGTGACATTTTCTCCATGGCTGTGAGTTTTTACAAGTGAAGTACTTGTGCTTGGCACATAGGAAGCCCCAGACAAGTGCTGATATCGTTTTTATATGATATAATTCGTGTCGTGGCTACAAAGATGAAAGCAACAAAAGTCACATTTCTCCTTGGAAGCCCTTCGAGGACGCCAGACCCACCGACAGAGTCTTTGTGGGCGTCTCCTCTCTTTCTCAATGACCCACGATGGGGAGAAGCTGGGGGTGGGGGCGGGGTTCAGTGAGGGGGCGCCTGGCAGCTCAGGGGTCATAGTGGAGAGAGGGGCCCTGACGCAGAGCCCAGACAGAGCCTAGCCACAGCTTCTCCAATGAGGCAGTGTGAATGAGAGGAATCGTGGCTACCAGGCACTGAGTGGGATCCTGAGCCCCTCAGCCTGAGCTCCAGCCATTCGGCGCTGCCCAACCCAGCCTGATGCCTGCTGAAAATTCTGGGTGTGTCCTGCCGGGGACTTGGGTATGGATTCGGGCTCTGTTGTGTCCATAGATCTCAGAGAGTGGTCTGGGCCATCCCTCTGCCTTCCCACCGCACTCATGTCAAGCCAGAAAAGGGGACTCCTGCTTCTTGTCTGAATCTCCAGAGGAGGGCCCCAGGGGAAGGTGGAAGTGGGGTTCTGGGGCTGTGGGCAAGGCATGGAGTGGTCAAGTAGAGGAGGCAATCAGGGCCAGCTCCCCCCAGACAGAGAGAAGCACCAAGGTGAGGTTCCTGGTATTGGGTCTCTGACCCCTCAGGGAAAAGCTTACTAAGCATGTTACTCTCCCGCACCCCGCTGCCCCAGACCCGGGCGGCCCTCATACAGGGGCTCTGCAGCCCCGGCGTATGGGCAGCCTGGGCATGGGAAGACCCCACCTGCATGCCTCGGACCTGTCACCCATCCCTGGGCTGCACACACTGTACCGTCATGGTCTCTGTACATGTCTGCCTGGGCCTCAGTCTCCTCAGCTGTAAAGTGGGGCATGGGGCATGCCCTGCCTCACGGGGTGCGGCGAGGCTCGCATGAGATCATCCGTGTAAAATAATCAAACCCACGAAAGTGCCCCATAGCACTCTGGGGGAGGGGTCTGGCTTTTTCTGCCATCGTGTCTCCCTGCTCTGCTTAAGCTGGTGACCGGCCCATCAGAGGCGCTCAGAAATGTGGGCTGAATGAACAGATAAAGACAATGTGCAACGACTCCTTTCCCCACTTGCTCCCGGAACATTCCAGGCCAGACCAGGAGCAGGAGTGTACCCAGGAGGGGTACCTGGGGGCGGAGCTGGGCAAGGGGCCCCCCAAAGAGCAGAAGGAGAAGCTGAATCCTTCCCTTATTCCTTGTTTCCCTCAGCATTTCCTCCACGCTGAGCTCAGCAAAGCCTGGTGCGGACACCGTCCCTGCCTCCAGGAGCGACGCTCTAGTGGTCAGACCGCGGAAGGTGATGAGAAAGGCTCCTGAGGTCACGGGAGCAGAGAGTCCCTGCTGGAGCAAGGGGAGAAGCTCTCCCAGGAGCAATGACCTTTCCCCTCCATCAGTATTAGTATAGTTGACCTTGTTGTTTTGCACAATGGGGTCAACTTGTCTCATACAGAATACACACTACACATCCGTACACTGAGAGGAGCCCCCGTGGCCCACTCAGCTCTTACTTATCACCACCATGGGCTGGACTCTGGGTTAGGCACTTTGAAGATCAGAGGTCCTAGAACTATCCCCCCGCCACCCCGCCCGTGGGGAGGCTCCAAGTCCTGCCCAACATCACCATGAATAGCATCCGGTAGAAGCATCTGGTAGTGGCCCATCTGCCTGCACCACAGCCAAGGGTGATGGGGGTCCCATGTCCCCATACTCCAAGCCTGCTGGAACATTTGCAGAACAGTGGCTGAGAGCCCAGTGTCCTGCCTCTCACCTCTCACCTGGCTCGGCCACGTACCAGCTGTGTGACCTTGGGCAAGTCACTTCACCTCTCTGAACTTCATCCTTTCACCTCCCAATGAGGATAGTGACAGCACCTCCACACTGAGGATTTGCAAGTCAATGGGTGTGCAGTGCTCACAGCAGTAAGAGCTTAAAGAACACTGGCCTTCGCTGTACTGTTAGACCTCAGATCTTAGGGCTCTGGCTGTATCATCACTCTCGTGGGGGAAGCCAAGGTCCAGGGAAGTTAAATTAAGCACTCGAAAGCCCCTGGCAGGGTTGGCGAGTGAGGGGAGAGTTACGACTGGCTTTAGTCCCATGGTCCCCACAAAATACTCAACATGCCCAGGAACATTAACTTAACACGGGAAGGGAAAAAGAACGACACAACCAAACAAATGCCCTGTCAAGGAAGGAAATACGTAATCAATTAACCGAGCCTCCCCAAGCCTCTCCAAATAATAATTAGGAGTGTCAGCCCGGCTCACAAGGAAATTGCCATTGCAAGGGCTTGCCGCTCGCCTGAGAATCCACACACGAGAACACAGAACCCATCGGGTGCCGAAGCGGGTTCCTGGCACGTCTCAGAACTCTGGGCTTCTGTCTCCCTGGTCCCAGCCCTGGCTGTGCACAGAGCCCCGTCACCCTGGGGACTGGGTCCACCACCTCTTCCTGTCGATAGTACACCAGGGGGAAGGCAGATAGGGATAGAGCTGGGAGGGATGCCCAGCGCCGAGTGCTCTCTCCCATTTATGCACTGGAAAAAGGACAGTGAGGCTCAGAGAAGCTGAGTCACTGGCCAAGTCACACTGCAGCTTCCCTGCGGAATCAGGACTAGGCCCCTGGGCCCTGGTCTCAATGCCAGGCTGTGGTTTAATAACCTGACCCTCTGGCCAGGAGTTCACGTATCTGTATAAGAAGTATTTATTGGCTGCTGACTATGGAGCTGCCTGGTACCGACCCGACACCGCAGGAGCAGAGGTGAGCTAGAGGGACCAAGCTCTCAGCCTCAGGGTCGCATTAGGGACACAAAAGGGAAAACACATACTCAGATACATAAATGGGAGCATCACACCGGGCAGTAGTCCATGCCATGAAAAGCAAGGAGCAAACAAACAGGAACAAAGGGATAAGGGACTGGGTTGGGGGGACCCCTTCAGATGGGGGATCAGGGAGACATCTCTGCAGAGCGGACGTCTGATCTGGGACCTGGGATGGGAAGAGTGTACCTGGCAGAGGAGAAGCACGAGCAAATGTCCTGAGGCGGGAACAAGCTTGGCCACAAGGCTGAGGTGCCCAGAGGATGGCCAGGGAGCAAGAGGGGTGGGTGATGGGGCTGGTCACGTGGTGGGAATCATCTGCGATCTTGCAGCCCTGAAGCTACCAGAAGCCGGGATTCTCTCCCACGTGAGCTGGGAAGGCTTTGTAGGGCTTCGAGCAGCAGGTGCCATGATCTGAAAGCTCCCTCTGGCTGCTGGGTATAGAAGGCACCTGGGCAGCGAGGGACCCAGATGCTCAGAGAAAGGACTCAAGCTTTTGGGAGCTGGAAGGAAGCAGCTAGCCCTTGACTGGACACCAGGAAGCCTGGGCCTGGCTCCTCCACTGCTCCTGGACTGTGTGACCTTTAGCAAATCACTCAACTTCTCTGGTTGTCTCTTTGCTTTACCTAAAACAGGAAAGACCTCCCTGCCCCGCAGCCTCACGTGGTGCTACTTCATCATCTCGGCTGCGGTTGGTGTTACTTGCAGGTGGGGGTGACAGGTGCCTATTTCGTACAAAAGGCGGACGGCCCCCGCTGTCTTCTCATTTATCTCTCTCCATGGCAAGTGTCAGGTGACCCCTTCTCCCTGACAGAGGTTTTAGCTCTGCAACCACCCAGTGATCCAGCGGGGCACTGCTCTTCCGTTCACTCACTCTCTCCCTCCCCCACTCCCTCATTCATTCATTCATTCATTCATTCGTTCGTTCGTTCGTTCATTCCATCCTCCATGCATTCGGTCACCCGCCATCGCCGCGCTCTTATGCGCGCTCAGCAGTGCGCTCACGTCTCCTCGCCTGACTTTTCCAGGACCCTTAGGCTCACCAGACCTTCCATTCACCATCAATCCCACCCAATCCTCACCTCCTGAAACAAAATTACCTTCCGAGGCAGAGAAGATTCTCCCAGAACCTGGGAACTTTATTAGGCTGCGATAATATATTAAAGAGGAGGTCTGAATCACCCAGAGCAAATTCTAATGTGAAGAAATACCACGGCGACAAATACTTTGTTCTGAACCGTTTACTAAATTAAGTCTTTCCTGGACATTTTTAGTCTTCAATTTTTTTTAATACTAGCAATAAAGTAGTTGCATAATTAGTAATAAAGCTGACAGCCCAGTTACTGATTTTTTACTTAAAAGGAAAAGGATGTGTGTGTGCGTGCGTGTGTGCAGATAATTTCTAACGGCTCTGGTTTTCTGACCGCAGATACATAAATGATTTGCCATCTCAGCAACTCTATCCCATGGGCTGGGGGTTGGGGGAAGCTGCACTGAGCTCCATGGAGTGGAAACTCTTCTCCAGGAGTCAGAAGATGAGTTTGGTTCCACAGCTGACTTGCTGTGTGACCTTAGGCAAGTCACCCACCATCTCTGGGCCTTGGTTTTCTCATCCGGAGCATGAAGGGGTTGGTCTGCGTGATGCCTGAAGGCGACTGGCAGATCTGTCCCAAGTCTGCGGGGAGACAGTGACTTTAAACGGCGTCTCTGTGTTGGTGGCTCCTATCCTTGTGCCTGTTGACAAACCTGTCCCTCGCCCTGTGTGTCCATCGACCTACTTGCCATCTTTGCTCAGGTGTCTCACAGACACATCTCACCTGGCCCAGACAGAACTCGGGAAATCTGCACCCGTCCCCAGCCCTCGCTGGCCCTCACTGATCTCCTGGTCTCAGGAAGGAGCCCCTCCACCTAAGTGCTCTGGCCACAGCCCTGGAGGCCATGGTCAACTCCTCTCCCTCTGATGGCCTCCACCTCCAGTCCATCAGTGAGTCCTGCCAGCTCTGCCTCCAGACCCTTCTCCCATCCCAGCCCCTCTGGCCTGGCCAGCACACCCCATCACCTCCTCAGCTCCCCGCTGACAGGTGCTTCCTGCCTCTGTCCCCACATCATCCCCAGTAGCTGAGGACGATCTTCTCACAACCCCAAAACAGAAACAGGGTCAACCTCAGTGACCCCTCATCACTTCCAGAATAATAGTCAAACTCCCTCTAATGACCCACAATGTTCTACAGCGGTGGTTCTCAAACTTGCCTGCCTATGGGAATCACCTTGGGGAGCTTTGCAAAATTGATGCCTGTGTCCCCACCCTCTTGTCCACGAGGTTCCGATGTAACCGTTGGGGCTTGGCCTGGCGTCAGGAGTGTGCGAAGCTCCCCCGGGTGTTTGTAATGGGGCCTGTGGTCCATTGCACTGGAGGCAGCTTCGGGAGATGACTGGAAACACAGGATCGCGGGCTTCCCCGCCCCCACCCACTGAATTTGAGCAAACAGTGTCTGTGTGCAGTCACGTTCAGGGGGCCTGCTCCCACCTCACCTCTCCCCCCACACTCCTTGCAGGACTCATCAGTTCCCAACCCCTCGGCTTCTCTCTGTTCTTCATTGACACATCAAGCTGGCCCCTAGCTCAGGCCCTTGCTCTCCTCCTCTGCCAGAATGTTCATTCCCTGGCCTCTGCATGGTGGCTTTCTCCTCCAGAACCCAGAGAGACCCCTCCCCCGGCCTCTCCCTGGGTTGCAGACATAGCCCGGGGAATGTTGGCTCCATGGGCACAGGGACCCTACCTTCCTTGTTCACCTCTGTTTCCTGATGTCCACAGTTAGTACAGAAACACTTTTAAGTGGCAGATGAATCATTAGGGCCAGCCCTAGCTGAGGCCATTGAAACGTGTCACAGTGCACGAGACACAGCCTTGTCCTCTTCTACGTCCCAAGGCGTGGTCTGACATGAGTTTGCAGTTCCTTGTGGTCGATGGTGGGTGAAGACACTGTCTCTGGGAGGCCCTTGGTAAAAGGCACCTTGTTCTCCAGAGGAGGGGAGGGTTACCCCAGAGGCCCCCATTCCATCGGCAAGGGGCTGAGCTCCGTTCACTGGGGAAACCCCAGGGGAGGAAATTTCTGTGTGAGGGGGAAGCTCTCCCAGCTCTTGGGCTCTTCCCGTCTCTGGGCTGAGCTTAACCCCCATAAACAGGGTCTGAGATCTCCACTCTATAGGTTTGTCGTTAGGGTTTAAGCAAATGATGGATGGAAAACAGTTTTGCTGACCGTTTGAAATAGTAATTCCCCATTTGGATAACCTGTCAGATCATTAATTTAGCTAATCTCTAGTCACGTTCTGTGTTGGGTACTGGTGCCCTAGAGATGTAGAAAAGAAGGTCCCCCATGCTTAAGGGACAAGACCCATCGTTGGTGATGGAGTCGGTGGGGGGGGGGGAGGGCACAGGCAGGGAACTCCCCCCCCCCCCTAGTTGCAATACCCCAGTGCATCACCAGAGGGCAGCAGACAGCTTTGCAAGCACTTCCCTCCCCAGGGGGAAGACCGGTGGCCTCCTCTGGGTGGCGGGGTGGGGGTGGCACACAGAGAATGGGGGTGGCACACAGAGAATGGGGATGGTGGCGGGGGGGGAGAAGGCTGCTCAGTGCGAGCTGCCAACTCAACAGAGCACATCTCTGTCCCCTGCATCAAAGCTGTCCACTACCCCAAGACCCAACCATGGAAAAGTTGACCCCTCAGCCTGCCCGTGTGGCCAGCGTGGAATGAGGCCCACTTGAAGCTCCAGAGGCCTCTGGGCCTTGGAATCTGGGGTCCCTGCTGCCGGGGAGATTCTGAGGCCATTGTGGGACTCCATCCCAAGGGATGTAGGGTATATGCAGGGGGAAGGGAAGCGAGGCATCGTGCATGTGTGTTTGCTGTGTACCTGTGTGTGTGTATGTGTGTGTGTTTGCGTGCACAGAACGGGAGGACGAAACCCCCACACGGGAAGCACAAGACCAGAAGGGGAAAGAAAGAAGAGAAGAAGGTCGTGCTAAGAGGGAAACCATGGAAGCAGAAGGCGACTGAAGTCAGGGAACAGAGGAGAAGAGCACAGACGTTGACGGGTGGGAAGTGAGGCCCCGGGGAGGCGCGAGCTCAGGACCCGTCTGTGGAGAGCGGGCCCTGCTGGTCTGGGCTTCCTGGGGCCTGGGTGGGGGCAGTGGTGGCGGCATCTGTGTGAGTGGACAATGACCCCTGGCATGGGAAGAGCACAAGTATGGTGCCCGGCGTGCTCCTGGGGCCAGCTGGGTGACTCTGTGGAGGGAGGTGGCTGGGGTGGGGGGACAGGTAGGGGTGGGGGGCAGGGGGTATGTCCCACTCAGGGCAGTGGAAACACATCAGCCAGTCAAGTGGATTGATGCCGCCAGCTGAGGAGCCGGGGCGGCTCCTGGAATCCCAGCTCTGGAGCTGGGGTTGGGCACTGCTCGGTCTCCTTGGCCAGGGCGTCCAGGGGCCAAAACTGCCAGGTAGTTGCTAGTTTTTACGGGGAGAGTGACCCTGACAGCTTCCTACCCAGAGGCACCAAGAATCTCGGGCCAGATCGACTGTGAGCAGGTGTGTGTGTGTGCACACGCGCATCCGTCATGTGTGTGTGTGTGTGTCTGTGTGCACGCGCGCATCCGTTGTGTCTGTGTGTCTGTGTGCACGCGCACATCCATCAAGCGTGTGTGTGTGCGTCTGTGTGCACACGCGCATCCGTCATGTGTGTGTGTGTCTGTGTGCACGCGTGCATCCGTTGTGTCTGTGTGTCTGTGTGCACGCGCACATCCATCATGCGTGTGTGTGTGCGTCTGTGTGCACACGCGCATCCGTCATGTGTGTGTGTCTGTGTGCACGCGTGCATCCGTTGTGTCTGTGTGTCTGTGTGCACGCGCACATCCATCATGCGTGTGTGTGTGTCTGTGTGCACACGTGCATCCGTCATGTGTGTGTGTGTCTGTGTGTGTGTCTGTGTGCACGCACACATCTGTCGTGCGTGTGCTGGGATGGACACACAAGGTTGCATGCCCTTACTAAGTTACGAGTCTCCAGTGCTTGGCCCTGGGCCTGGAATGGGTGGTCACTCAGTGACTGTTGAACGAGCCTGCTCCCAGTGGCCCAGAGACTCAACCTGGCTTGGTGTGTGAACCCAGGCTTCACCATGGGTATGCTGTGTGACCTCGGACCAGTGACCGCACCTCTCTGTTCTGTGTCATCATCTATACAACAGGATCCCATGAATCTGAGATGTGTACTCCATGGGATGGTTGTGAGGGTGAAACCAGATGATGGGTTGGAAAAAGTTCTGCTGACTGTCTGACGTGGTAATTCCACATTCGGATAACCTGTCAGTCAACTGATTCCACAAACCGTTACTGAGGCCCTGGGCTTCCATCTGAGGCCCTGGGCCAGGCACTGAGGACCTAGAGGTGAAGGAGGGAAGGTCCCCACCCTGAGAGGTGGGCGCAGGGCCTGACACAGGCGGGCCCAGTAACTCCTCCTTCTCTGACTGCGGCTCTGGGGGCAGAGGCCTGGGGTTGGGCCCGGGGGACTCTGCCTCAGAGAGCCACTCCACCTCTGGGGAAAATGCCAGGGGGCTGGAGGAGGAGCCCCTTTCTCCCGGGCCCCCTTATTCCCTAGTCAAGGCCTCATTTTCTGAGAGGCTCAGCACAGGGCCACGCGCACACCAGCTGTTCTCATTCCACCACTAACTGTGCCAGCGAGGCTGGGGGGTGGGGGGGTGACCTAGGCTCGGGGACTGGTAGGTGCCTGTGAGGTCACTCTGGACTGGGAGGTCACTGGCTGGTCAACTCTTTCGTCATCTTAACCCAAGTGAGTCTGGGCTCAGGGGCCTTAGGACAATCGTCTGTTGGCCGCCAGCTGCCAGCAGCAACTAGAATTATTTGTGTCTTCCAGGTTCCCCCTGAATTCTTTGGGCCCTGTCCGCATATCACAGCAGGTGGAAGGTGAAGCGTGGAGCGGGTGCTGCCAGCAACTCTCTCTAGAGGACTTTTTAAAAGACTGATTCCCCAGGCCCCGCTCCAGGCCCCTTGAATCAAAGTCCATCTTGGTGGACCCAGGAACTGATGTTTTTAAGCCACTGCCAGGGTGATCCTAATGCGGGTGGTCCCGGGAGGGGCTGGCAGGGGAGCCCCCGCCCAAGGCGCCTTGCTGCTCAGGCTCTGAGAGCCGAGCTCCCCGGCTGGACATTCCCCTAGTGGCCGGGAGGAGAACTGCAGCCCTCGCTCCTAAAAGCATCCCTGGTTTTGCGATGGCGACCTGCTCCCACTTGCGGTGTTCAGTTCAGATGGGACTAAGAGGCATAATCTGTCCTGAATAAACTGCAGAAAAGGGCTCAAGGTTGTCCTTATAATGTCACTCTGGCTCTCTCGCATTCCCTGAGGCTTACTGGGTGCGAGAGAGGAGGGGGTTTCCAGTGGGTCAAGGACTGGGCGTAACCTAGCACGGGCTCAGCACACACACGGTACTCACCGTGTGTGTGCCGAGCGGTCAGATGAGGGAACACATGAACGGCCACGTCTGTGCAAGCAGCAGGTGCTGTGTATATTTCGGAGGAAAAGGACGCACGGCTCAGGATACCGTGCAGAAGGACAAGGAAGCTATGCAATTCAGACTCAAACCAACCAGGGTCAGAGGGCACTGTTCTTTGTACCAAGACCGAAGGAGTTTACCCTGCACTTTCACAGATGAGTCTGCAGAAGCGCCAGGTGACTTTTCAGAGGGAAGCAAGTCCCTCTGCTCTTTGGATGAAACAGTGAATGTGTCTATTTAAAAAGGGCACACAAGGGAGCCTGGGTGGCTCAGACGGTGAAGCATCTGACTCTTGATTTCGGCTCAGGTCGTGATCTTGCTCCTGGGATGGAGCCCCTTGTCAGGCTCCGTGCTCAGCAGGGAGTCTGCTTGAGATTCTCTCCCTCTGCCCCCCCCCAAATAAATAAATAAATCTTAAAAAAATAAAAATAAATAAAAACCAGCCCAGTAGTCCATCAAACAGATTCCAGGGAGCTTCTACTTGGCAGGTTCCGTCTGTGTGCTTCCAGGGGTCCTGTCACTGCTTCCAGCGCCTCCCTACCTCCACGCCTTTGCCCACGCAGTGCCCTCCGCCTAGAGTGTCCGCTCCCCACGCCTCCTTGTCTGAAACCTACTTATGCTTCTAGGGCCACTTCAAACGCCACCTTCTCTCTGATTTCCCGGGTCTCTCCAGCTCTGATTCATCACTGCATTATATCGGAGTCTTTCCTAGGACAGCTATCACTTTATTACTTGAATTGTTAGCTATTTATCTCCATGTTTTATCTCCCCTCTCTCTGCCTTCATTCCACAAATATTTATTGTTCCTCTCTAAATGCCAAGCAGGGTCTGGGGTTACTGAAATGAAAGAGCGAGAGCGCAGCATGGGAGGAACTTCGGGGCACACGGGGGCGGGGGAAGGAGGGCGGCTCGCAGGTCCGAGGAGGACAAGCTGGGGCTGCATCCCGACCACCTCTGGGCGCTGTGCCCCAGCTCCGTGCCTTGGAGGCAGCAAACGTTCCACATGTGCCGTCGAGCGAATATGTGAGTGGGCGCATCTCGAAATAATAAAGGAAGTGGCATTTCTTTCCACGTCCTCTTTCCTCCAGGCTCTTCCTTCATTCACTCGATTTCTCCCCCATCTCCCTCCCCTGATAAATATGAATTAGGGAGGTGTAACTGTGTACTCCTGCTCTCCACGAAGCCCCCGGGCTCCTCCCCACCCCCCCAGCTGTTCTCCACCTCCTACTGCGGGCTCTGGGGATAGCGCACGTGTTCTCGGGGCACAGAGATCAGACCCCGGAGAGAGAGCCGGCTCTCTGGCACCCCTTCGCCTCCTGGCCCCTGCCAGCCCCACACTGTGGTCGCCCCTCTCCCAGCTTACTCAGGTTTGGAAACTAAGTCCCAGGGCCGAGGAAGAGACAGACCTCCCTCCCCGTACCCAGGCTCATCTGGGGAGGGCTTTGTCTTCCCTCCCTGGCACAGCCAACCCCCCCTCCACATGGCAACCAGAGTGAGCTTTACAAGACATATCACTTCAGACCATGACCTTCAGCAGCTTCCGGGACACAGAGACTAAATGCCAGCTCGCTCCCTAAACTCTGGCCACACTGGCCCTCTGGGAGCCCCTAGATTATGTCAAGCTTTCTCACCTCAGGACCTTTGCACTTGCTGTGCCCTCTACCTGGAATGCCCTCCATACCCCACCTCTGCCAGTGGCTTCTTTTTATCCTATAGATTCCTGCTGAGATGTCACCTCCTATAAGGGAACTCGTAGTCCCCCCCCCCCCCCGCCACTCTCCCGCCGCATACTCTGTTATTCTTGTCATTCTCTGTCACGTTACCTTATTCCTTCAAACACTCATCGCCAACTGTCAATATTTTTCCTTATTCTTTTAAACATATTTTTATAGTCTGTCTCTCCTCACCCCCTACACTGCAAACCTCACAAGAGCAAGTCTGATTATGTCTTGCTCTCCATTTTATCCCCAGCACTGTCCCTGACATGTAGCGATTGCTCAATTCCTTTGTGATGAATGAAGGATGAAAACATTGGAGAAGGCGCGTGGGGGGGGGGGCAAATGCTCCCTCCTACGTTTATCCAGCAGCAGGGAGAGCCGTGGTGGGAGAACACCATAGCTTCCACCACTCACTCATCCATCCCGCAAGCATCTACATATTGTCCTCAATGTTGTGGGGGTGGGGTGGGGGTGCTGGGCTGGGGCTGGGGAGACATTGGTGAAGACATCAGACCCAGTCCTCGTCCATGGGCTTTGAGTCTAGTGGGAGAGGCAGACTTTGAACACCTAGTGTCAGGGCATGGAGGGTATGGAGGGGAAGTACCCTGGAGTATCTGACTCTGTCTGGGCAGTCATGACTGGCTTCCTGGAGGAGGCGGCGTGCAAGCTGAACCTGAATGGATGAGTAGGGCCTTGGCAAAGGGAAGTGGGCAAGGCGTGGGAGGGGCAGGAGCACACTCAACCTCTTGAGTCTAGATTTCCCTCGCTGCCAAATTAGGGCCAGTGAAGCCCACTTGGTGCTCCTCAGGACATCCTGAACACGTGGAATGGGACAAGGGATTGCAGAGGACTTTGGGACATGGATGGATACATTCTGCAGGGATTAATGAGTTTTGCCCATACAGTCTTCCCCTCTGTGGGGGTCTATCCATCTGCTCCACCTGTTCTTGGCCTGGTGGGGCAGGTGCACGGGGGCTGAGGCACAGGGGTGAGGGGGTAGGTGCGGAGGACAGTGATATGCAGGAAGCCAGCAGGTAGAACTGTCACCCATATCATGCCTCCCCACTCAGGGGGGCCCCACAGAAGCAGACCCTGCGACAAGGATTCAGGAGCCAGTGGCTAATCTGCAAAGGTGTCCCCAGAAGCTGGGAAGGGAGTGAAGAACAGTGGGGAGGGAAGAAGCCAATACAGGTGCATCACAGAGGTCATTCTGGGGGAGCCGCTCAGCCTCACTCCTGCTCGGGAGCTCGAGGGGACAGTGAACATCCGAGTAGTCCCACCCAAGGGGCAGGGGGGCTGGGAGAGCCACCCAGCATCTCCCATCGGCCAAGGCTGCTCTGGGATGCCCATCGTCTGGCACGTCCACCTCACCCCATGAGCAAGCCGAGTGGGGTTCCGGCGGCCTGAGAAGCCTGCGGAGGGGTCAGGGTGCTGAAGGTGGGTGTGGACCTCTGCCACATCGCCCTCGTCCCTACCACGATGGCTCTTTCCCATCCTTCGGGCTTTGGTCAGCCATTTGGATGGCACCCCAGCACAGCGGTCCTTCCCTGGCACCGCACCCTACTTGCCCCTCATTATACAATCGCCATTTGAATTCACACCTTTGTGGAATATGTACCGATAAATTTACTTATGTCTTGCTTTTCTTGTTTACTGTCTTCCCCTCATGAGAGTTTAATGCCAGGTCTTTCTTGTTCCCCCCTGGATCCCTCAAGACACCTTCCACCATGCCAGGCTTCTAGTAAGTGCTCAATTAAATATCCTCTAAAGGAATAAATTACTGTCAGTTCCAAGCTGGGAGTTTAGATTCTGAGGTTCATTCTATGGACATTTGATAGATGGGGCCTCTGGGGCACCGGAAGGGGCGATGACCTGCCCAAGGTCATGAACTAGGGTGCCACACCTGTATCCCCTAGGAGGTAGAAGTCCCATCACCCCACCCGACGCCCATTCCTCCGGGAACCCCTCCAGTGGGAGGAGACGCTTTGGGAGTCCCTGGGGGCTCCTTTCAGCTGCCTGAGAATTGCTCTCTGCCAATTCTTGGTGATCTCAGCCTCCTTCTCCCCCTACTTTCCCCAGCTGAAGAGGAAGCCGCTCAGACAGCTGTGGAGCTGGGACTCTCTCTAGTCGAGATGCATTAATTTGTAAATATCTTCATTTATATGTAAATGAGGAGTCCCCCGCCCCGCCACCAGCCCTAATGGGGCCCTGCAGCCTGGAGCTCGGCAGCTCTCTGTGATCCGATTAGACTCCTTCCTTCCCTTCCCCTGTGGCCTCCTCGAGGTTCCTTTGCCCTGGTGCGCTCTGCCTGGGAGACCACCACTGGAGCCCAGGCTGGGGAAGGGAAGAGCCCTGGCCGCAAGTCAGCACTGCCGTGTGACCTTGGGCGTGGCCCCTCCCATCTGGGCCTCAGTTTCCTCCGTTCATCGGTAAGATGAGCAGAGCAGCATGGTGTAGGGACAGGGGGAGGTGGCGTGGGGTGAGATGCGGTCTGTGTCATTCCAGCTCCGAACCCCAGGGCAAGTCCCTTGACCTTGCTGAACTTTGACCGTGGCTGTAAACCGGGGCTAGAGAAAACAATAACATCTGTGCGTGCAATTACAGGGTTTCTTTGTGAGGATTAGAAGAGCCAGAGGACACATAAGGGGCCTTTATGCGATCTGGAAAAAGGTGAGGGTGTTTTATGGTGGAAGAAGGGGGGGGTTTCTGGGCAAGAATAGCAAACATGCACCGCTCAGCGACCATGGCAGCCCTTTGATATGAATTAACTGGGGAACCCTCGCAAGGCTGCAGCAAGCTGCTCACTACTGTCATTCCCTTCTAGAGATCGGGCAACTCAGGCACAGAGTCCCCAAGCCTCCGTGACACTAACACAAGGGGGTGGAGGGGTCAGCATTGGAACTCAGGCCCCGGGACAGAAATCTCACTTAAATCCCACAATGACGGTGAAAAGCCGATCCGATTAAGTCTGCTTTACAGGTGAAGAAACTGACACACAGAGAGGTGGAGGCCCTCGTCCAAGGTCACTCAGTAGGAAATGGCTGAGCTGGCTCTGAACCAGGTCTTTTGGGACCGGTACGGGGGCTGGGCTCTGGGTGCTCGGCTGACCACGAGGGGTAGGGGTCAGGGCTGTGCTAGTGGTCTTGGGCTTTCTTCTTGGCTTAGGACTCCGGTGGGGGGCTGGGAATGATGCGATCGGCTGGGGTGGGGGGCACTTCTCAGAGACCACGGTAACCACGTGGGGGTGGGGTGGAGGGGGCGGGTTTCTGGGAAGCAGCGGGGGTGCTCTGAGTGCTCACTCTGCAGAACCATCTGTGGCTCCCAGGACGGTTATTTTCTTCTCTAAAATGAGTTTTTCATCTTGATTGTAACTGGCTGGTCTTAGGTGTGCTTTAATATTTTAAGGAGCCCCAAATCCTTTCTGGAAGCAGGTACAGGGGAAATCATCGACATGAATAAAGGCATCCGTGCGGCCATTTGCACGCCTCTGCCTTGTCCCTTCACACCCGCATACTCACCGGATTCTCCCAGCAATAGCTGGTTCTGAGCTCCTGGCACAAAGTCAGGACAGGAGGGGGACCCCGAAAGGTCCACCCGAGGAGCACACCCACTTTCCATCTTACAAAGTGTGCAGGGAAGGATCACCTGCCAGATTCCTTCCGCCGGGCTGGGTGAGCCCTCTGCAACCTTACCGTCCAGTTTTCTAATTTTATCCAGGGGGAAACTGAGGCCCCCAGGGCCGAGGAGCATACCCAGTCTCACCTTGTCAGTGCAAATTTCACCGTGCGCCCTCTATGTGCCAGGCCTGCAGGCCGCTGCTTTCTGCCTGGGCACCAGGCAAAGTGTTTGGCTGCGTCGTGTGGGAAAACGGACATACGTGTGTCTATGTGTGCACACGCGTGTGTGCAAGACTGTGCACGTGCAGTGCCCGTGTGGAGCCACTTTTCATGAACGCAGTGAGACTCCCCCCCCCATCTCATGGAGGGGTGGGCACCAGGGGACCAGCAGCCATCTGGCTTTGGGGGAGAGTCACTCCGTAGGGCGAGGGGCAGCCTAAAGAAGGTGTCCCACAGGAGGGCATGCTTGAGCTGGGCCCTGAAGACTGATGAGGAGCTCACCCGGTCACCGAAGGGACAGCGGCAGTCAGGCAAATGAGTGGTAAGGGTAAAATAGGGTGGGGGCCTTTTAGAGAGTACATGAGGAGGGTGTGGGGTGAGGGTGTACCCACACACAGAGAGCATGGCAGGGCATGGAATGGGGTCTGCTACCTTAGAGTCTTCTAGAAAAGGGGTAGGGGTATACACAGTAAGTATCTCCACCCTCGAGGACTCTTTCCTCCTGTCCTGCTGCCACTTCTGACCTGGGGTCCACTTGTTTGCCTTGTGGGGCAGGGACCCGTGGGGGATGGGAGAGCGTGTTCTGCTCAGAAGCCAGGCAGAACGGGCCCACATCCCAACTCTGTCCTTGCTGGTTGCAGGATGTGGGGCCCATTGCTTAGCCACTCTGGACCTCAGTGTCCCCACCCGGAAACTGGGTTTGGACAATCCACCTCGCAGGACTGCTGGAGGAGCTGGCTGGGGGGCCGATGTGGACGGTGGGCTGCATGGGGCAGAGCTGCGATTTGACCCCTCCCCGCTCTTCCTTCCAGGGGATGCCCCTCGAGGCACCAGGTTCCCCTCTGCAGCGCAGCCCCCAGCCCTGCCTTCCAAGCCCATGGAGGAGGACCCTGAGAACCCCCAAGAGCATCGCAGGGCAGATGGGAAAGGGCTGGAGACGTGGCCCCCGGCGCGACCCCTCACCTCACGGTGGACTGGTACACCAGGTCCTCTCTCTTGCGGTAGTTCTCCATGTGCGAGTAGTTGGTGGAGAACATGGCGTCAAAGGTGAAGATCTTCTGCTTGATGGTGCCGCCGTCCGTCACCTACGACAGAGCACAGAGGCAGCTACAGGGGAGCGCCCGGCCAGCCCTTCACTCCAGACAGCGCGCGCAGGCTTGGGGGACACTGGGAGATGCAGAGGCCAGGACGCCCAGCACCCTGGTACCCTGGGAGAGGCCCCTCGGGGACATGTCACCGCCATCACTAGAACCCTTCCAGGTCCTCCCCACTCTACTGATGCGTAAACTGAGGCTCTGGAGTGGAGGGACTTCCTGAGGTCCTACGCCAGGAAGGCGCAGAGCTGGCTCTTCTCCCCGGCAATCATTTCTGGTGAATTCTGTCAGGGGTAGGCCTAGAATGGCAGAGCCCAGAGCCCAGCCCTCATCTGGGGATAGGGTCGTCACAGGGGGCTCCCTGGAGGAAGCGAGGTCTAAGTTGCTTTCCGAAGGAAGAGCAGGAGGCGGCCTGGCAAAAGGGGGGAGTGCTCTATAGGCAGAGGAGACAGACCGCAAGAGCAAAGGCCCTGTGGTAGGAAAGAGCAGATGTGCTCAGGAAAGAAGATGGTATTCAGAGCGCCTGGGGCAGAAAGGAAATGGTGAGAAGCCATAAGCGCCAGATTCTGGAGGGCCTGGGAGGTGGGAGAGCTCAACTGCCCCTGAAGGCAACACGGAAGAGGTCACCTTGGATTCTATTTGCGGTGAGGCCTTTCTGGAGGCAGGGGGCCCTTGAGGAGACTGGGGAGCACCCCATCTACTGACCTGGGGATGGAGCCCCCTCTGGACAGCATGGGGGCTCACCCTCCTCTAGCTGCCCTTGGGACAGGCCAGCAGGGAGGTCATGAGGTCCCCAGCTCCCCCTAGCAGCACGGGGCAGGGCCCGGGGGGGGGGGGGGAACCTCAGGAGGTGACAATAAAGCCTGAGCTGGAAAACAAAGGCTGCTTCAGCGCCCAGCTGTTCACGGCTGATTAAAAGTCGGACCCAAGCGTCCGTGCTCCCTGCTTGCCTCCCCACGCCCCCGCTGCCTCCAGCGAATGAAAGTGTTACTCCACAAAGCAGCAAGGTATGTGTTGTCACTGTTTCAATTATTTATCTGTTTACTCGGCTGCAGTTTTCCCCACAGTTTTCCGCCCGCGTCAGCAATTCTATTATAGACCCGGAGCTTGCAGCCTCTCGCCGCTCAGCTGGGCTCCGCGCTAACAGCCCGCGACCAGGGAGGCCTCACGCCTGGGCCTGGAGATGTGGAATTAGCTCCCTGCGGCTTTGCGTGGTGGAGGCAGGGGGGCCGGCCGGGAGGGCGGTGGCCAGGGCCGGTTTTCTCCAAGGGCCTGGGCGCGGGGGGGGGGGGCGAGGGGGGGGGACACTGAAAGCTGCTTGGATCGGTAGCCTTCCTGAGAGGACGGGCCTGGGTGCAGCTGAACTTCTCCAGGCACCTCCGGACCCAAGCTGACTTGGACCACATCTGTCTGGCCTATGTGGCATTGTGGCTGGTTTAGGGGACCCAAGTTCAATGCAGTCCAAGCTAGCCTTTATTGAGCACCGGCTGTGTGCCAGGCACGGGCCCACATCAGTATGTGTCACCTCCCCCAGCCCCCACCAGGGTCTGCAAGCTCATAAGGAGTAAAAAGGCCCCTAACAGTCCAGGGGGCCCCAGGGAGCCCCACAGGCTGGGTTAGAATGGTGATAAGCTTTTCCAGGGGTGGGGGGCCAGCAGTGGGACTCCCCACCGCACGGTTTCTCCTTACCCCTCCCTAAGCTCACGCCCCTCTGACTCCTCTGGGCTTATCTTCAGCTCATACTCCTGCCTTGTTTTCCCCTGCGGGGCTGTGCGCTCTCAGCTCCCCGCCTCTTCTGCAGCCCGGCGCCTGGCTTCCTAGAGAGGGGACACCAAGACTAAGGGATGAGGGAGGAAGAGCATCAAAGCTCCTTCAAACCAGGGCCCTCAGCGGGGGGATGATTTCGCCCGCTCCCCAGGGGCCGTTTGGCAAGGAGTGGAGCCATTCTTGGTGTCACAGGCGGGCGGGACGGTGGTTTGGTTATGGGCATCTGGCGGCAGAGAGCAGGGTGCCGTAACCATCCCACGACACACCGGATGACCCCAAAGAATCACCTGGCCCCAGACGAGAAATGTGCCATCACTTTGGGAGGACCCACAGTGCCCCTGGGAAGTGGGTGCAACGGACAACAGCTTGCCCATTTTGCAGATGAAGAAACTGGGGCTTGGAGAGGAAAGGGGATGCAGCTGAGGACACATGCGGGGGCTCCTGGCGTGGCTCTGGCTCCCGTGGCAGGGCTGCCCTCTCCCCACCACAGCCAGGAGGGCTGGGGGGGCCCCCCAGGGGCTGAGGATGGAGTAGCTGCTCTCAGCGCCCCCTTCACCCCCAGGTAGCCTGCTTCTTAGTGGGAGGACACCCGGAGCCCCGCGGGAGTCTGGAGGAATGTTCTCCCCACGTCGTAAAAGTGGAAGGCGTCCTGCCCGTGTGACTTGCAGCCTTGCCTCCTTCAGGTACCGCTTTTTTATCTCCTCCTAAAATGCGGCAGCCCTTATCGTCCCAATCTCAAATTTCACTCCATTTTTTTTATTATACAAAGGAGAAAAAAATCTGTCAGTAAAACTGTCCCCTCAAATTTATTCGCCAGGACCAAGGATTTTATTACTAGGAAAATACACCTGCACCCCACACGTCCACACATACCCACACACCCCAGCTAAAGCCCTGAAGAATGATCTGAGTGGTAAATCACAGTTTCGGGCCAAGGGACCGGGGAGTTTCAAGGACGCCCCGGTTTTCCTTTGGCTTTATTTACATCTTTTTTCCTGGGGCCGCGTCTGGGGCCTCTCTGTCAGCTTAGGAGTAAATCACTCCTTCCCCGTTAAAAGCAGCCTCAGACAGCCCGAGACGGGGCTCTCCTGTGGCCCAGCCGTGATAGCCGTGCAGCGGGCTCCCGCCCTCCCTCCTCGGCCTCAGGGAGGGCTCCGAAAGGGCTGGCCTTGGAATGCACCCTCAGGTCCCAGGCCAGTGGGAGAGTGGCTATTTGCAAGGAGGTTATTGTCACTGAGAAGAGGGAGAGGGGCTATCACAGGCTGTGGGGCAGTGGGCACGGGGAGCCACACCTTCTCTTTAATTCTGGAAACACTGCCCCAGACCTAAGACCTGCAGGGACCCTTCCAGGCCCCATGGGAGAGGAAGGCCCAAATTTCAGATGCGGTGGCAGCCTGGTGGGGATGCATGGTCCACAGGACACTGAGAGACCAGAGCCGGGGAAACATGGCTGTAGCAACAGATATTTGCCAAGTGTTATCTGATGCCCACAGAGGAGCCAAGGATTCTTTTTTTGGGGGGGAGGGGTGATCACAGAAGGCTTCCCGGTGGAGGTGGTCCCCTTTAGAGAGTGCTTAGTCCCAGGCTGGTGCTCCCCGCCTCTGGGAGACTCTGGAGCAAGCAGCAGGCTGATTTCTTCCACCCCCAGTAGAATTCTTGATTCTGTTACGTTGTGCACTTCACTTCTCCAAGACTTTGTTTCCTCATCTGTAAAACGGGACCCTTCTTCTGGGTCCCTTGCCACCCTCCAGGGCTGGGGGACAGAAGAGCTCTTACTGGAAAGCCAGAGGATGCAGAATGTCGTAAATGAACGAAGGGGGCCCGCCTGGCAAGCGAGGACTGGAGCCGACCAGATGCTGTCGTGGAAAGCCAAGGCCCAAGAACGCACGGGTTCTCCCTCCCCAGAGGGGGATGAACTTGTGGGTTCATTCATTCACACAACAGATTTGTATTGAACTCATAAATAGGTCCTTAAATGCGAGCTATTCCTCGAACATAACCTCTATGAGGGCAAGGTCTTTCTCTGTCCTGTTCATTGCTCTGTCCCCACACCTGTATCTTGCAGATAAAGAAACTGAGGCCAAGAGAGAGGCAAGTGGATGCCTGGGTCACAGGGGCAGACAGTGGTGGAGATGAGCCCTCAGCACAAATGAGTTGAAAAGAGACGAGTAGGGCATTCATTGTGAGGTTGAGGGTGTGGGGCAAGCGCAGAAGCTGGGGGCTCACATGGCCCTCGACAGTCAGGTGCCAGCTCTGCCCCTTCTGGCTTAGAGCCGTGTGATCTTGGAGAGGTCTCTGCGCCCCCGCCTCCTTGTCTGCAAAACGGGAGCCCTGGCAGCACCCTGTAAAGCACTCATGCGAGGATGCGGCAACACGGTGGCATGCACGGCGCCCCCAGAGGCTCGCCTGGCAGCTGGCGACATAAACAGGGGTCGAAATAGTAGCAGCCAGCATTCCTGCGCTGCTTGCCAGGGGCCAGGCCCTGTTAGCAAACCGAACTCAGGTAATTCAATGCATATTAGCTGCTATTATTTGTTTTCCCTTGGGTCCAAAGTGCGGCGGGTGGTCAGGGCGCGCAGACTCCAGCAGAGGCAGCAGGCACATAGTAGGTGCTTGAGAATGTGTGGTCCCCCCCCACCCCCCGACAGCATCTCAGCCATGATTTCCCAGAATGATCACCCCTGGAAGGGGTGGAGGAAGCAGAGACCTGGGTTCTGTATCCCACAGGCTGGCCTCTGCACTGCTCCCCTCTCTGGGCCTCAGTTTCCCTAAGTGCCGGACGAGAAGATTTGGGGCAGGGTGACCTCTGAGGACCATTTTGACTTGGAATGCCCACATGCTCTGATTCTAGAACCGCCAGCCCCGGAGACCGCAGCTGCTTCCACTCTGGCCTTGCTCACCAGGACTCAGCAGCTGCACACAGAACCCGAGGCTGTGGACCCTTGTCCCAGGGCCCTGGCTGGCCCCCACCAGCAAATCTGGCGTTCAGCCAGGCTGATTTTCAAGCAAAGCCACCAAAGTGTGGCAAACGGACTTAGTCCAGCCAGCAGTACGGCCGGCCGGGGTTTTTCATTTGAAAAACAAATGCCTCCAACTCGACCTCCTCACCATCGTCCCTGGGTGCTATCATCCGGAAGAGAGAGAGAGAGGGAAAAAAAAAAAGAAAGGGGGAAAAATCACCTCCTCCACCCCCAACCTCCTTCTCTTTGTGTTCCACAAAACCAATTACAGGTTGGAAATAGCTGTAATAAACTTGATATCCCACTTATGGGCCAATCCCGCCGCGGCTGGAAAGTGTAATAGTGGCGGGGAGTGAAAACCGCTGGTGTATTTTGCTGGAGCTGTTTAAATTGCCTGCCTACATTATCCCGGCTCCTCTCCAGCCAGGAAGGAATTTGCTCTCCTGGAAATGGAGCAGCTGAGGTCTCTGTGGCTGGGCAGTGAGGGGGGGGTGTGGTGCAAGGAGGGTTTTAATGAACTGATTAGACGTGGGAGAGGGGACGGTGTCTGGGCTCTCGCAGTCGGGCGGCCCGGGGTTTGAATCCCAGGGCGGGAAGCTTACAGGCAGCGCCCCTGCCGTAAGTTGGGCAAGAACCATGAAGCCCTGCAGGGTTGTTGTTGGGGGGGAAGGGGGGAAGGGACATTTAATTGGACAATGCAAGTGGCCAGCACCGGCTGGAGTGCTGCGCCCAGCACGAGTCTTGGGCCTTGGCTCTGCGGGGGGCACTGTCACTGCCTGGCCTGAGCCTGTTTCCTCATCTGTAAAATGAGGGATGGGACCTGAACTTGTGCCCCAGAGTTGTTAGAAATACTCAAAGAAAGGAATATATGTGAAAGCATCTCATAGAACATGCATTTACTGCTCCGTTCCTAGTACTGTGGTAGGTGATGAGCATTCTAGAAACTTCTGCCGCGGAACCATCACCTTGAAGTCCCTTCCCGCCTCACTCAGCTTCCCATGCAAAGAGGGCAGCAGATCAACCAGCGTTCCTAATGGGCTTACTTAGATCAAGTCAGAGTAGAGCTCAGGCCATGGAGCCTGCGAGCATCCCTTTGCGGACTGAGCTCTTTCGTGAGTGGCGCGGGATTCGGGAGCCCAGCCGTGAACACAGCACGTGCGACAGGGAAGAAACGCGACCACCTCACTGACATTTCAGTGGGGGTTTTCTGACTCCTCCAGCAGAACCTGAGCTCAGGAGCCTCGGACTTCATCTTGTTCGGTGTGTTCCCCAGCTCCCAGAGCGCTGTCTAGTGCAGAGGGGACTCTCGGTCAATATTTTTATAGAAACGGACAGCGTTTTTCTAGGCGCAAAACCTGGGGCCAGGGAAGGGCTGCCACTCGCCCAGGCGGCCCAGCTGGTAGGCGGAGTGGTGGAGATTCGAACCTGGGTCTGATTCCAAGGTCCAGATACGAAGTGATCCAGACGGCAGGGTCGGATGAAGTGTTGGGCAGGGGGCATAGAAGGGAGGGGGCATCTAGGCAGAGAGAAGGGTGGGCACAGGAACAGCGCAAAAGGCCACCTGCCCACTCAGGGAGGAGGGAGAAAACGGCGGTGGGAGGAAGAGGGGCCAGAGAGGCCGTACTCCCCCCCCCCAGACCCCTGCCCACCTGCTCTCCACCTCCAGTCTGCCCTTGCAGCTCCTGGGCCTGAGAGCTGGGCCAGAAGAATCGCCCCAGAGAGGGTAACGCAGGCTCCCCCGGGGCCTGGGGGAGGTGGATGCCGGATCCCCAAGGACAGAAGGAGGGACATCTCCGAGGCCAGTGCCACCTACGTCTCTGGATGGTCAGATTCCACCTCTGCTCCGTCTCCCTTGTGAGTCCTGGCTCCTGGCAGGGCCAGGCTCGAGGTAATTGGCTTCCCCTGTGTGTGCGGCAGCTCCGGTTTTGACAGAGACAGCTGGTGTCATAAATTGCTCTGTCTCATCTGGTTATTGTGTGATGGCAGACAGCAGCTCAGGGTGGGGAGTGGGGCGGGCTGGGGGCTCGGGGGGCCGATGAGCAGGGCAGGCAGGAGAGCGGCTGCTGGCTTCATGGGCCCCGCACACGTGGGCAGGTGCACATGCAAGCTTGAGGATGTGTGTGTGTGTGTGTGTGTGTGTGTGTGTGCAACTAGTGTGAGCACAGGGCCGCGGGGGCGCCCGGAGCTGCTGGAGGCCAGCTCACGAAGGGGAGCCCCCGTGTGAATGAGAAAGCCTGTGGTCTGGGGGCGTGGGTGAGCAGGGGTGAGTATACAAATCTGTGTGTTTCTGGCTGCATACAAGGATGGGTGTGCGTGCGTGCATGCATGGACAGCAAAGTAATGGTGAGAATGTTTGCTGGAGTTCTAAATGGTTGGGGAAGAACACAAGGGCTTGTGGGTGTGTAAGAGAGACCGTGTGTGTGCGGGCTCAGGGTTGTGTGTTAGGCTGTGGATTCATGGTATGTGTGCACTTGTATGTGCACGAGTGATGCCTACACACACAGCATCAGCCCAGTTTACACACCCTGCTCCCTGCCCTGGCCTGGGGGGATGGAGGATGTCAGCGAGGGTGCGTGTGTGCGGTGGGTATGTTTTTGAGAAAAGCCAGGCTAGAAGACACCATTGCACCAAACCCCGGCGCTGTGCAATCTCGCAGCCCCACCTGTCAGGTGCAAAGGCGCAGGTCAGAGCCCAACCACCTGAGCCCTCCCAACTCCGCCAGACACAGGCTGCTCTGAGACCTCCCTCCCCATCTTCTGAGCATCCCCAAACCCACACTGCGGGGCTAGCAGCCAAGAGGCAGGGGAGACAGGAGGATCTGGGTACATGCTAGGTGCTCAAAATTCTGTGTACAGCAGGACCACCCGGCTGGGTGGGAGTAGGGCTTGAAAATGCTGATTTCTTTGAAAGCGCACCCCAGAGGTTCAAATTCTGTGAGTCCTGGGTGGAGTGTGGATTTTGCATTTCTTAATAAGCCCTCTTGGGTCAGTTGGATGCAGGGGCTGGGCACAAAAAGAGGGACACTCTGCTCTAACCCCCGGACCCTCCCCCAATGAGGGCCACTTTGCAGCTTTCCCAGGTGGCTGTCAACGGCCAGACCCTTGGTGCCCTGGGAGCAGGAAGGTCCCTTGACTGACCCAAGTAGACCCCTTACTTTACAGAAGGCTAAACTGAGGTCCAATGAGGAGAGGGACACGTCCAGGGTCACGCAGGAAGCAGGCGGCAGGGCCAGGAGAGCCAAGTCCTTGGCTTTGAAGAACCCGTCTTTGTGTTCATGCCGTTGATGCTTGGAATCCAGACCCCAGAGAGCGAGGGTCCCCATTGAGTGCTGTACAGCTGTGGCACTGGGGGTGTTCTAGTCAGGGGGTCATATCCCACTCCCCGCTGCTCCTGACAAGAGCCGCAGCATTGGCGGTGGGCTCCAGGGTCACGGGGATGGCTTCTTTCCCAGTATAGCTAACACCCTCTTCTCCCGCGTTCTGGAGGGCGGCGCTGGGACGGAGGAGGGAAGAGGGGCTTTGCCCCATTTCTCTCTCCCTGAAGGCCATTCCTCCTTCCCTGCCCTCGGCTTTCAGCCCCTCATCTGTTCATTCACCTGTTTATTCATTCAGCACCCTGGGGGTCAGCCCTGTGGACAGAGGGCGGCATCGGACGTGGGCCTGGCCCTCAAGGAGCTCACAGGAAGGGCTGGCAGGGCCACCACACAGAGAAACACCAGCCGCCTGGGCTTGCCCCGCCGTGGCTGCCCGGTGTGCAGTGAGCTGTGCCTCGGAGGACGGGGAGAGTCGAGGGGAGCAGGACATTCGCGCCACGGAGACCGCTGGGCAAAGGCATCTCAGAAGGCGAGGTGCAGGCGAAGAGTGAGCGAGAGCGCAGGGTGGGTTCCGTGGGACGCGGTGGGGGCTGGGGGACTCGGAGCTCAGTGGGGAGGCAGGTTGGGGGCAAGCCGTATTTCACACACATGGAGTCTGGGTTTGGTGCCAGCAGTCAAGCCCCCAGGTCCAAATCTCATCCAAGTCATTTCTCATCTTCCTGCCTCAGTTTTCTCTTTTGCAAAATGGGGATAAACAGTAGGGCCAGCTCATCGCGGCGGCTGGAGGATGAACTGAATTTTCCCAGCTAAAGGACTTGAAAAGTGGTTAGCGTACAGTCAATGCTGTAATTACACGTTAGCTGATTGGTTGTAAAATGCTTAGCACGGTGGATATTACATGGTAGATAGTATTATTGCTATGATTTTCTGAGAGGGAGATAGGGAGCCATGGAAGGCTTCAAGCAGGGGAGGGGCAGTTCACACCAGGGTCAGAAAGCCCCCCTGGTGGGAACACCAGGGTGTTTCCCTGTTGCAGGTGGACAAGAGATCCAGGGGCAAGCAGGTCTGCACTTGGAAAGAGGCCATTAGCACAAAGAGAAAAGACCCTTTGCAGGCTTCCAACTTGACTTTCGGGTCCCACGAGTCAGAGGCGCAGGTGTGTGTTGCGGTGCGGGCATCGGCTGAGTCCTGTCTGCTCCCCATGTCTGTGTATCTGTGTGGGAGGCTCTGGCCCCCATCCCCTGCCAGTGACACCCTCTGTGACGTCCATCCCTCAGTGGCTACTCTCCGCACTCAGTGCCTATGCCATCACTGGGGCTGCCCGTCAGCGAGCACACCTGTGGGCCGATCGTGGGGACAGATGCCAGCTTGTGCTCATCTGGCTGACCATTGCAGTCAGGAGGGCTGCCAGTCCTCAGGGAGGGCCCTCGCTGTGCCAATCTGCTGGCCCTCCACGCTCCGCGGGCGCTGCCGACAATCCGGCCTGTGTCAGCATGATCAGCCGCCGGCGGAGCCGTGGCCGTGGCCGACCAGCCGCCCGTGCCAGCCTGCCCACCTGCTAAACAAGGGGCGGAGCGCGCCGGCGAACATTGCTAGGCTGGCATATCCTGCCCTGTAATTAGCGCGTGGACTTGCGGGCAGTCCGGCCCAGTGGAGCCTGTCTGTCCGTCTGCAGCCGCCCGGTCAGCCCCAGCAGCCTGCTAGAGAGAAAGAGTACCGCGCTGGGAGCCAGGAGGCCGGGGCTCCGTCTCTGCTCAGCCACCAACCGGCAGTGGAGGCTGGCAATTGGCGTTCTCTCTCAGCCTCCATTTCCTCATCTGTGAATGGGGTGGAGACGGCTAATCTCTAACCTCTCATCGCTTCCCGGGCCTCCGTGCCAGTGGTGTTAGCAACAGGCACATTCTGGGGGGCAGAATTCTGCCCTGGAGCGGTCACACTAGGGCTTATCCAGAGATGTTCCTTTATCCCTTCCTTCAGCAACGACACATTGTGTCCCTAATATGTGCTCGGGGCTGTTTTAGGTGCAAGGGATAAAACCACGAACGAAGCAGAGTCCCTCTTCTGCTGGAATCCACGCTCCAGCGGGAGGAGACAGACACGAAATCAAGTTAAGGAAGACAGAAGACACATATCGGATTGGGACACGTGTCATGCAGACAATTAAAGGAGAGTGATGGATGCAAGGGGTGGGGGCCATGGCACATTAGGTGGCCCAGGAGGCCTGTTTCGGGAGGCCACATCTAAGCTGAAGCTCCAGTGAGGCCGGGTCAGGCTTGCTTGGGAAGAGTCAGGTTGCTTCCACCCGCTCCCTAGGAAGTCCTCTTTGTTAATGCTTCTGGGTTCTCATTTCATCCCCGCGACACCCGTCTGGGCAAGGCTGCCTGCATCTTACAGACGGCGGTACAGAGGCTCAGGGAGGTGAACGGGCTTGCCAGCGTGCCCACAGTCCAGATCCAGCTTGGCAAATACCACCCTCTCTCTACTGCGTCTTTACAACTGACGTTCACCTTCCTGAAAACCAGTCTTAGTGTCTGTGACAGACGGAGTGACCTTCCACGAGTCACTGGTGTCCTACTCCCTGGCTTCATCCTCTAGCTTCATGTTTTATTCCTCCAATATTTGATGGTGAATATTTTCAAACGTACAGGAAATCATAAAGAAGTTTAAAACCAACACCCGGGCACCTGCTACCTAGCTTCTATGACGGCTACCTCGCCACACCGGCTTTGTCGCAGACCTCCCCTTCTCCTCATCCCTCCCCGTCCTTTGAGGCAAAGTTGCAGACATCAGTCCCCTCTGCCCCTAAATGCTTCAGTACACCTGTCACCAATTAGAGTTCAATATTTATGTGCCATTCTCCTCTTTGAGTGTTTGAATGTGTGTTCAACGAAATGCACGAATCTCAAAGAGAAACACATACATCTGTGTAACCCAAACCCCTCACACGATGTACATCACCATCATTCCAGAAAGTTCCTTCTTCCCCTCCCAGTCAATCGTTGCCCCCAGAGGCAACCAGTATTCCAATTTTTCTCACAACATTTTTTCCGGTTCTCGAGTTTCAGGGAAGTGGAATCGTACAACATGTAGTATCTAGTGAAAGCTCTGGGCTCCCAGCGTATTTCTGAGATCCACCGATGTTACTCTGTGTACTCACAGTCCAGTCCTTTATTTATTTATTTATTTATTTATTTATTTATTTATTTATTTATTTGACAGAGATAGAGACAGCCAGCGAGAGAGGGAACACAAGCAGGGGGAGTGGGAGAGGAAGAAGCAGGCTCCCAGCAGAGGAGCCTGATGTGGGGCTCGATCCCATAACACCGGGATCACGCCCTGAGCCGAAGGCAGATGCTTAACGACTGCGCCACCCAGGCGCCCCCAGTCCAGTCCTTTCTATCACCGAGTCGTCTTCCACAGGAGGAAGACACCACCGTGCATGTACTCTTGCTAACAGACACCTGGACAGTTTCCAGTTTGTCTCTACCACGCACGCTGCGTCTAAGAGCATCCTTATACAGGGTTCTTACTGGACGTATGAGTTTATTCCACCTGCTACTGCTTTGTTGGCCAAAGGGTCAGTTCAATTCAACAAGCATTTCCTGAGAACCTACTATGTGTAGGGCCCTGTGCTAGACACCGAGGTGAGGGACCCCAGCCTGGGCGGGGGTCTTGGGCTCTGAAAGCTCGAAGCAGGCACAGCATGTCAGATGCATGGGACCCAGGGCTCTGTGCCCGTCACCATGTGCCATCCTCTCAACAGCTCTGTGGGGTGCTCAATGGGACCCCAGTTTTCAGAGGAGGCAACCGAGGCCAGAGTGACAAAGCGACCTGTCCAAAACCCGTCCAGACTCAGGGTGACGCTAAGCCATGCTCTTTCCTTTGTCCTGCATGAGGCAGGAGCAGCAGCCCCAGGAGGCCAGGTGGTCTGTTCAAGGTCACACAGGCAGTGTGGTGACAAGAACATCGGGCTCTTTCCCAACACCGTTCTTGTTCCATCTTGGGGATCTGCAGATAAGGTGACCGTATGTGCTGGACCAGCATTCCCTTCCAGAAACAAGGCTGGGAGAGCTGAGTTGTGCAAAGCCTTGACTATTTGGGTGTATCTGTGTCCAGGGCATGAGCCCATCAGAGCAAACTTGTCCTCTCTGCCCGCTATTCTGGGAGCACAAGGTTAAGGGTCCCAGGAGTCAGGCAGATGCCGGAGTGTGAGCCTCTGGCATACAGTGGGAAGTGGGGAGCCAGTGTTGAGATTGGGGGGGGGCTACGCAGGCCCAAAGTCATTTATTTATTTATTTGGGAGCAAGCGAGCATGAGTCGGGGGAGGGGCAGAGGGAGAAGCAGACTCCCTGCCAAGTGGGGAGCCCTATCTGGGGCTCAGTCCCAGAACCCTGAGATCATGACCTGAGCCGAAGGCAGACGCATAACCTACTGAGCCACCCAGGTGCCCCGAAAGCCATTTAATTAAAAAACACCCCCCCCCCCATGTGTATCTAACCAACTCAATCTACAGGGCAAGTTTGGCCCCGGACAATGGTTCTGTGAGCCGAACTCTAAGCAAAAGAAAGTGATGATGATGATTGGAGGAGGGGGGTTAAAGATGGAGCCTCATCCTTTGACACCCCCGCATTGAGAGACGGGGGTCCGGGCTCCCTCCCTTTGAAACCGGGCACGCTCTTTGCCAATGGATATGCAAAAGGGGCAAAAGTCCATGTCCATGCCTTAGGAGGCTGGCAGCCTCCACTTCTGGCCTCCGACTCTGGTCCTGCAAGGGCACGTGAACGGGGAGGGGATCTTGCGGGGCCCAGCCTTCCAGCCGTGCCCCACACGCTGCCCCACAGGGGTGAAGCCGCCCTGACCTTCCAGACAAGACCATTCCAACTGAATACTACCCCGTGGCCCCAGCTGATGCCACTGGAAGTATTAGAATGGCCCGGCCAGCCCTGCTTGAATTCCTGGCCCGAGTAGCCGTGCAAGATAATAAACTAGTTGTTGCTTTTAAAGCCGCTGTGATTTGGGATGGTTTGTATGCAGTGATACCCAGAGCGGCTTGTTCAGCCTCCCGTCAAGGGGGAGCTCGGTGTCAGCCCCCACCTGCACAGGAAGTGCCCGCGCAGGCTCCGACTGGGTGTGAAAGCCTCTATTTGACCAGAGCCACAGTGGATTGATGGGGGGGGAGGGAGGTGGTGTCAGGCAGGGTCCGGCAGGAAACAGATGGCCCATGCACAAAGGGTACAGGGCAGACATCAAGAGCAGGATTATTTGCAAAGACGCAAGCAGGGCTAAGGCATCCCAACGAGGCTGGGGTGGTCCCTGGGTGGGGGCCAGCGGGAGATACCGCTTCTCTAAGGAGCAGAGGGAAAGGGACAAAGGAGTGGGAGTTTCACCTGCACCAAGAGAAGAGCAGCTGAAGCAGAATGTCCACCCCCTCCCCTGCCAACAAGAGCTTAGGAGGAGGGAGAAGAATCTGGGAGGGAAGAGCCAAGTAACGAGGACCCTGCTCGCCCATCACCTGCAGGTGCCTCCCGTTGGCCAGAGGCAACGGGAAGCTGGTGGGCAAGGAAGCCCAGTGATGCCGCCGGTCCAGGTCTGCCTCTGGGCACAAAGAAGGGTGGAGAAAGATGAGGTGAGTCAGGGAAGCTGTCCACAGAGGGACAGAGGGCATGGACATCCGTCTAGGGACCCAGGGGGCTGAGCGTGAGAGGCCACCCAGGGTAGGGGTTTCCGCGAGATGCTGTGCCTCGTCTGGCTGTCCCAAAGTGGGGGAGAGCAGGGTCCCTTCCCCCACCGCCCCCTCCTCTGACGGTTCCCCAGGGGCACGCGGAAAACAGCGCCGCCAGAGAGATTCCCATAAACTGTCATGTTTCTTCCCATGGCTGCCTCACATCTGATCACCAAGGTGCACCCGGCGGGGAGACAGAGCTGGGCCTGTCTCTGCTTTTTCATCACAGCCAGGCCCCGTGAAAGGGGGGAGGCAGGGGAGCTGACAAAGGTAGGCTGGTCCTCCACCCTGTTGGCTTGGGGCTTGGAGACTCTGAGTCCGGACCTAGAGACCTGGGTTGAGATTTCTCCCAGAACCTCCCAGGACAGTCTTCTGGTTTTCCGTGGGAGGGGCTGCCCACCCCCGGGGCCAGCTCCACAGCGCACCGTCCATGGGCTCACACAGGGCCCTGTCCTAGAGGGCCTCATGCTCTTTTGAATGCTTTGCTGTTGCCTTCCTGAAATTTATAATCAGTTTTGAGGGAAGGACTCCCCATCTTTTTGCACCAGGCCGTGCCCATTAGGTAGCCAATACTGTTTCCAAGCAAGCCAGAGGTTTCTGGGCCTTCCCTTGGCCCGATTCCTTATCTAGACCAGGACTCTGCAAATGTTCTGTGTTTGTAAGTATTCTAGAATTTTCAGACTAGACAGTCTCTGTCACACCTCATCAGCTCTGCAGTTCCGGCACAAAAGCAGCCATAGACAATCGATACACAGATGAAGGGACACGGCTACGTTCCAATAAAACTTTATTTGTAAAAACAGATGATGGGCTGGGTTTGGCCTGTAGGCCGTAGGTAGCCCACCCCTGGTCTAGGTTGTAAGCCCCTCCTCTCCTTGACCACCTGTCTGATTCTGGCTCATTCTTTATGACTCAGCTCAAAAGCTTTCCCTAACATCTTCAGGGAGAGCTCAGCAAGGCCTCCGCCCTTCCCTCCACCAGCCCCTGTACATATTTATTTCCTGAGCCTGAGCTAAGCATCAAGCTCTGGGCTAAGCACAGGCGCTACAGTGGTGAGCCAGGAAGCAGGGCTGCAGGCTTCATGGACCTTCGTGGTAACTAGCCGGGGAGTCTTAGGGCATGCACTGCAGAAGGGCAGGGCTGCGACCCATTTGTTCAATACCGTATATCCCCAATCTCAGCATAATGATGTGGCAGCAACACGAGAGAACTGAGACCCAAATGCATGGCATATAGCTCACAGTTCTATCCTTCGAGATGGACCGCTTGAGCCCCTGGACCATCTCTGAGATGGACCTCGGAGATGCCTTCACCAGAGAGGCTGAGCAACTTGCCCCAAGACACACAGCGGTGGACTAGTGACAGAGAAGAGATTCAGACTCTCAGACCAGACCCATTTTCACCACCCCCGGGAGTTGGACTTAGGCACTGGTGTCCTAAGAGCCACACAGGCAGCTGCTTTTCTGGGTCCCAAGAAAGGGTGTGCAGGTGGTCTCTCTCCCCACCGGGTCAGTAGGAGGACTGGATTATTTCCTCTGAGGGAAAGAAAATTGAAGTCTGGTGTTGGGTCTTATTACAAGGAAACTGTCCAATAAAAATCACCCAGTATATTAAAAATAAAAATCTTTACCTGGTGTTGAATGAACACTTGGTGTTATTACATCAAAAAAAAAAAATCCCATTTGCTTTTCATTATAGATCTGGTTGTGTTTTGTTTTCTCGTCCCCAGAGAGCAAAGATTTCACTGACTAGGTGATTTAAAAAAAAAAAAAAGAAGAAGAAGAAAAAGTAGGCTTTGGAGTCAGAGTCTTGGGTCTCAATCCCAGCTTGACCATAGACTCACTGAGAGACTTAGATCATTAACTTCTGTGAGCCTGGTCTTCCTGCCTATAAAATGGGGATACTGCTGCCTGTCTCCTAGGGTGGAGGAAAGGAGGAGATGGGGAGGTGGTCAATAGTTACTGCTCTGTGCCAAGCACCCTTATAGGAGACACGGCCCCTGGGCTCAGGGAGCACACATTGTACCCAGAGACCAGTCACACACAGGGTCATGAGCAAATCCAAGGAGCCAGACTGGAGTGATGCTCATTGCTATGAAACAAACCAACCCGAGTGTCAGGCGCTAGACGGTGACCCGGGGATTCTGTAATGGCCAGTAGAGGCTTCTCTCAAAAAGCTGAATGATAAGAGAGAGCCGGCTTCTGAGGGGCTAGGAAGAGGAGAACGCCACACCGGGGTGAGAGCAAAGGCCCTGAGACGGATCAAGCGTGTTGTGTGAGGGAAGAGAAAGGCAACTGGGGGGTGGAAATGGAGTGAGCAAGGGGGAGAGTGGTGGACTGGCAGTTCAGAGAGCTACCTGAGGCCAGATCACAGAAGACCTTACAAGTTGGTGTGAGGAGGCTGAATTGCATTCTTGCTGCAACAGAAAGACCTGGGAGGACCTTAAGCGGGGAGTAATCTGACCTGATTCACTCATTAAAAGATCCCTCTGGCTGCTGCTGGTGGAGAAGGGATTGCAGGGCTAGGGTGGGGGGGGGCAGCGCGGGGGAGGCGCGGGAGACCTGGCCAGAGGCTCCTCATTCAGGGAGCAGGCAGCTTTTCATCTGAGCATGAAGCGGACAGAAGCGAGGCCCCTGATCCAGGCCCTTGTTGGCTCTGTTTTTCCTCCTACACATCCTTGTCATCCAAGGAGTTTTTGTTTTTGTTTTTTTTGCTTTAAGATTTTATGAATTTATTTGAGAGAGAGAGAGAGAGAGCATGAGTGGGAGGGAGGGGCAGAGGGAGAGTGAGAAGCAGACTCTCCGCTGAGCAGGGAGCCCGATGCTGGGCTCAATCCCAAGACCCTGAGATCGTGACCTGAGTCCAAGGCAGACGTTTAACCAACTGAGCCACCCAGGCGCCCTGAGGAGTTTTAACGTACATCTAAAGGCCAGATGGAGACGGTCCAGGAGGCTCTTCAGACCTCAGGTCCAGGAGGCTCTTCAGACCTCAGGTCGCTTGTGATTACAATGCCTCTATTGTCCAGCTGGCAAGACTTAGAGGCTCCAGAAGCCCCCTCCCCCACCCCAGGCAGCCAGGCCGCCAGCAGGAGATCCAATTTCCTCCAGATCACTCATTCCAATGCTGGAAAATGCAAGAAGCAACTGGTGAGGTCACATGGGCAATGGACCAAGCAGCATCGACGTCACAATGATACGACAGTAGTAACGACAAGGGCAGAGACGCGCTGTGTCCACGAGTTTACCCAGGGCCAGGCACTGTGTGCAGGGCCTTATGTTGCATGCTCCCCAGATCCTCCAGTTACCCTGAAGTAGGGCTCTTGTTATTCCCACTTTACAGACGGGGAAACTGAGGCCTTGAGAAGTGAATTGACTGGCCCAAGGTCATGCAGCCAGGATGTGGCAGAACCGGGCTTGGAGCCCAAGCAGGAAGGGCAACCGCAAGGCCCGACCTGTCGCTCAGGCCGATAGTGCATTTCCAGCTGCCTCCATATGCAGCGTCATCTGCCAGCCTCTCGGGAGGCCCTCCTCTTCCATCACAGTGACTCCCTGAGCAAGGGACTGCCTGATTCTCTGTCACTCATAAAGCAGAAAGAGCGTTAATGGGTTGAAGGTATCAGGTGACAGATGCCGTCAAAGTCAAGACAGCACTTTTTAACTGTCAGAGACACTCAGAGATGGAACGGTGTGTGTGCAGTGGGTAGTGAGATCCTCATCATCAAAGGCATGTAAATGGCAGTTAGAGGATATTGGCAGAGAGCCCCTGGAAGTCCATCCTCTGTCCCTATCTCTGTGAAGTGGGCGGAGCGGTGGTGTCTCCGTGCTCGGCTGTCCGGCTAGGACCCCTCCTCACCACATTTTAGCTCCACTGGGGCCTGCTGTCAGAAGTCGACTCCATCCCTGCTTTCCGCCATGCCTCACCGGCTCACTAAGTGAGGCCTGAAAATTACTTGCACGGTCAGGTAAATATTACAGCAGTCAGAGGTGCGGCTTTGGTGGGGAGAATGATGTGTAATCTGCAGAAATGCTACCAGTGCATCAAATTACACACGCAGCCCAAGAGCGGGAAGTGGCGACTGGCAGCTTCAATAGCACCAGTATGGGTAGTTGGTTTTTTTTTTTCCTTTTAAAATCACTCATGGACACTGGTGTGAAGGAGACCATAGCTCACCCCTTCTGATGGTGGAGTGCGCCCCGAGGGCAGGAAGCCCCTTTCCTCCTAGCCTGGCCTATTCCCAAGGCAGCTGACATTGTACTCTCCTTGGTCGTGACCATAAATCTGGTCTCTGGTTAGCCGTGGGCCCTGAGCAGCCTCCAGGGGGCCGGGTTCAGGCCCTCTCCGTGGGGAAGGGGCCGCCTCCGCAAAGCACCTACTACGTGCCAGCTCTGTGCTGATGTGCCTTTGTCTGAGTTATGACACAAAGGCCCCTTCTAGCATCTTAGCTGCCCTGGAGAGGAAAGAAGCGTCGGTAGACTCTTGGGGGCTGTGAGGGATCCAGGTACCCACCCCCAAACCTCTTCCCATTCTTCCTAGAAAATCTGGAGCTGGGCAAGGAAAAATTCTGAGAGACCTAGCCGAGTGAGTGGACTTTCTCAGGATTGTTTTCTCTCTTGATTAAATTGAAGTCTTCAAAGGAGCCACTTCCCAGAGCGTTGGGCGGGTGAGGGGGACAGACGGGGTTTGGAGTCTCTTGATTTTGGTTCCCCACAGGGCTGGTAATTCAGACACCAGGAAGGCTGGGAGCACAAAGAGGTGGGAAATGAAGCTGCCACCAGCCAGCAGGAGCCAGAGTCCTTGAGGAGGGAGACGCGTGAAGGTGGAGGAAGGGGGGGGGCGGTGCTGCAAGCAGGCTCCCTCCGGAAGGTGAGTGGCGGAAGGTGAGAGGCAGAAGGTGAGTGGTGGGAGTTCGCAGAGCCAGAAGTGCGCTTCTGAAATGCTGGGAAGCCTCTTGGCGTATGCTTGGGGGAGCCTGAGCTCCCGAGAGGGGAGGGGATGAGGCTAAGCTTTCACGGCAAACACCAGTTGCTATCTCCGTGGCTATCCTTGTCTTCTTGGAAGCCCTCTACTCTTTCTCAATGGTCCTGTGGCCCTGCAGGGAGCTGAAGGCCTGTGATCATCAGCAGAGAGCAAGGAAGACCTCTCCTTGCTGCTAGATGAGGGGGGGAAGACACATCCTTGACTGGGGAGACTCAGCACCTGCCCTCGGGGGGCTGCTGGTCCGGTGGCACATAGTTCCTCCCAGTCGTGGGTCACTGTCAGACTGATGGTGGACATACAGCTCTGCCTCTAATGGGACTCCAGTCTGACGTGGGAGAAGGTGCAGACTCTAGACTTGGCGACGTTTCCAGGCAGAGAGGGGACCTTTTGTCCAGGGCCACCCCTCAGCAGAGGGGAGCCCACAGTGAACTCTGCCCGTGAGCTTGCTGATACTCCTCCTCCAGGAAGTCCTCCCTAGGACTTGCATTCCACCCCTCGACACATGATCTAGACAGTCTGGATCCTCCTTTCTCCACTAGGAAGGGACTGACAGTGACTCCAAAGCCTGGGCAAATGTCCAAGTAGTCCCTCGGGGCGCTCCCACTCGCCCCAGGTGTTGTTCCCCAGGCCTGTTACCCTGAGTCCCATCAACATGAGACAGCCTCCCCCACCTGCAAATGATGTCAGAGCCCATCAGAGGCTGCAGTCACCCCCATGCCACCAGAAGCCCCCCTCTGCGGGGTGCCCAGCCCTGACAGGCACCGGAAACATCCACTCCTCTCACACTCCGACATGTTTATTTACAGCCCCTTTGCTCCCGGACTAGGAGGTTCAGTGGAAGAGCTGGGGACATCAAGAACAATCGGCCAGCTCAAGGAGGAGATGGTCCTGAGTTGACACAGTGAAGGATTCAGGACACAGCAGGCCCTGGAGCTAAGACAGCGCGAGGCGAACCTGCGTGCATTTCAACTGCAGAATCTGCTACTGAGAGGGCTGAGGGGGACCCCTGCCTTGCATGGCACAGGTGTGACGAATGATGGCCTTCCACCTGGATAAACCCGTGTGACAGTGGTCCAGCTGCTTCCCCTTCCCCCTCCACGCAAGTCCCCCTAGGGCCGAGGCTAGCTGCAGGCTTGACACCCCCCGGACTTCCATCTGCTTCTAGCTCTGGAAAGAACTCACTGGTTTTTTGTTTTGCAAGTTGGTGACAAGTAGTTTCCTCCATTCCCAAGCCTTAGGAGCGGCCGCCCTAAGCAGGGCTGGAAGAGACACTGATCACAGCCCGGGCCTCAGGGCCTCCAGGCTGAGTGCACGCGGTGTTCTCCTGAACGTACCACAGGCAGGCTCGGGGCCCAGCTCTGCTTTAGCCTCACTCCCCAGGGACTCAGCATTCCCTAATACCCCCCCTCCACAGCCCCAAAGTACATGCACTCGCTGGATACCTCCTACAAAACACCAAAGAAGGAAACCTCAAAGCTGAGCATTCAGGCAATGGGGAGGGCCTGAAGATGATTTGAGGGACTCTTCCAGAAGGAGACCTAAGATGTGGGCCTGGAGACCTGGGTCCCAGGGCTGGCTTGCTGCATATGGGCCAGAAGAGTAAGGCTGTTCACCTCGACTTCCCCACCTGTGAAATGATCAGCCCAGGCAGAATTAAACAAAGGGCCAGGACAATGTTGCTCTGTGGGATGGGAAAGGGATTCCTTCCTCCACCATGGACAGCACGCGTTTGCCATCATCAGCGGTGGGGGGGGGAGGTGCACAGGCAAGAGGCCATTTCTGCATTCAGGACACACTGATCAAGCACCCACCCCATGCCAGGCACAGTTCCGGGCACTGGGGACAGAGCCGGGAATAAGAAAGACAAAGATCCCCGCCCTGGGGAGCTTGCGTTCTGGAGCAGGGTCATAGAGTTTTCTATAAAGAGCCCAGTAGAAACAGTTTTAAGCTCTACAGGCCACGTGGTCTCTGTCACAAAGACTCACTTCTGCTGTCGATCAGTGTAGACAATATCTAAGTGCATGAGTCTTATTTACAAAAATCAGTGGTGGGTCGGATTTGGCCTACATGCTACAGTTCTGTCTATTCCGGAGGTTGTTCTCGGGGACCCAGACTGGAGAATCAGTTCTTCTATTTCTAATGATGGAGCCAGGCACAGCCCAGAGAACAGAGCCTCCGCCACCTGAGCACTCGTGTCTTGGGAAATTAGCGGGTTCCAGCTTGCAAGACCTGCTCTCCCTCCCCTCTCCTCCCTCCACCATTTTACAAGGGGGCTTGGAGCCTCCTTCTCCAAACCCCTCCACACTCTCCCTTTGAGCCCAGTGATGTCCTTCCCCACAGTGGCTGCTGGGGAGAGAGGGAGGTAGAGGCCATGCAGAAAAGCCTCAAAGAGTGGATCCTGAGTAGGAGGCCAGGGCAGGGTACATAGGAAGCTCACAAAGGCCAAGGTGCTGGGAAATTAGCTCCTCCATCCTCTTCCCCTGCACTCCCTGACTCTACCTTCTAACCCCTGTCCAGCTGGGAGCTTCCTCTGTCTCTCTGTGACCAAGCCTCACCTCCTACAGGATGCCCACCCAGATTGACTCTCTTGGATCAGGATTTCCCCATATCTCTCCAAATCAGCTGGCCCTCCATACACAGTGACATTAGTTTTCTGATTATGGGAGTGTCCCACCTCACCCATTAGCCCCCTTGTTCCCCTTGGGGTGAGGGCAATGTCTAGGCCAGCCAACAGTCAGTCAATACCTGGAGCATGTGAACAAGCACAGCCAAGAAAACAGAGCTGCCAACTCATCACTCCAGACATGTGAGCAAAAAGTGCTTTTTGTTGTAACCACTGAGACTTCGTGGTCATTTGTTACACAGCACTGCCCGACAATAGGCAGCTGATGCATTTATGGTCACAAATTTGGGCTCTGGAATCCAGTTGCCGGGGATCAGCTCTTGGTGCAGCCAAATACTAGCTGCGTGACCTGGAGCAAGTTCCCTAGCCTCTCTGGGCCTCTGTCTTGTCATCTATCAAGTAAAGGTACCAACAGAACTCAGCTCATGAAGTGTTGAGAGGGTTAAACGGGATAGTTGACGTAAAACACTGAGAACATTGCCTGACACATGGCAAGGGGTCAAGAAATACTAACTCAACATTGCTGTTCCAGGGCTGGACCAGAACCTGCCAGGATACACGTACAGGTCATTTCCACCTCCGCACAGTCAGATAGAAAGGGACCCCCCGCCCCCGCCGCCGCTCTGGGCTCCACCAGCGTTGCACTGAGTTACTGAAGACCCTTCCCTCCGTGGCCTCCTCAAGCTCTCTCCGTGGCTCAGGAGAAAAACCTGCTGGAGAAAGCGTCCGCGGAAGAAGATCCAGAACCTTGGACAGAGTCCGTTGGCCGGGCTTCCACTTGCTCCTGCACGCGGGAGCTGAAGGAAGGAGCAGGCTCGCCTGGGATACGCACACTTGTGTGGTGAGATCCCCGGCTGCGTGGACCTAGTGCCAAAAATCTGCGCAAAGAGCAGAGAATTCAGCCAGCAGCACAGCGTGGGGGGAGGGCAAACATGTGGACGTCAGGCAGGGCGGAGGCCTTCCCTTCCAGCTGCCTGGTGGGCATGGACGCGGCCTAGAAATGGCAAAGGGGCAGCCTGGTAAAATGGAGACTCAGGACCGCGAGGAAGGGGCTGACCGGGGGTGCAGGGCTGCTGTGTGCACGCACATGAGTGTGGGTTGCGCGCGCGTGGGGGGGTGGGCAAGGAGCTCTGTCGAGGTGGGCGGGGCTAAGCTGGATGTCCGTGCACGTGTCAGTGAGCGGACAGCTGTCTGAACCACCACTTGGCAAGAGTGCAGGCTTGCAGGAGGCACACAGAGGACACACAGGGGTGGGACTCCGTGCCTGACCCGCAACACCCGCCCCACAATCCCCAACCGGGGATGTGTTTGGAACTCAGGCCTCGTGCTGCAGGAAGGGGATGTGGTTCTTGTTCACCCTATTACATCATTCCCTGGGGCAGGGGGCTGAGGACTCCTTCTGTAAGCACCCACATCAATAGTTTTGCAGTGAAACGTCTGGATGCAAACACGAAGTGAGACAAATAAACACCATAAATAACCTCCCATCAGCTCAAGCTGGGTTTCGCCACCAAATCGGTTCAAGTCGGGTCCCGCTTGGCCACCAAATGGATCACCAAACAAACAACCAACAGAAAAACCAAACCCCCCAACATCTTTCAGTTTTCAGATCTTTTTTGATTTCTGGATTGCAGGTAAGGGATTGCCTTGCAGGCTTGTGAAAACAAAGAAGGAAGGGGTTATTCTCAGTGACCTCTCCAGTGGCTCTGTGCGTGGGGTCATCCACCCGGAGGTCAGCCTTGCTCATGGGCTGGCTGGAATGTTCATCACGGCCCTAAAACGTGCATGTGGCCTCTTCCACGTGGTGAAGGGGAAAGGTAAGGTTATTAAGGTTATGGAGGTATCTAAGTTACCCCGTCAGGTAAGGAAGAGGCAGGAGCATAAAAGAAGCAAGTTGAACTCAGAGAATCATCTAGAATGAGGAGCCTAGGAAGAGAGAGGTTTAGGATGAACTAAATGGTCCATCAGCTGAATTTGCACCTGCCAGTCTCTTTCTGTTTATATACAGAATATACACTGAATAAGAGAAAGACGAGGCCTTAAAGACATCACACCCTTTCCCCAGGGGCTTCCTATCATGATGCCCTCCTGGAAAAAAATGCCAGCATACTGATCCCTCTTCTGTCAATACCTTTTCTCTCTCCATACCTTCTCTCCCCACTTCACAGCTGGAGAAACTGAGGCTCAGTGCACAGTGTCCTATCTGAGGGCACACGTTATCTTAGCGTGACAAAAATCATGGCATTCGAATGTCCCACCTCCAACATGATTAATAATGGCATAATGCATTAGTTGGACACTTATATGCCCAGGGTGCCTTACGTGTATTATCTCATTTAATATAAGTGGTGGGGGTTGGACTGGAAGCAAGCTTGCTAAAAGTGGTTTATAAATGCCTGGCTTCTTGCTGGTGGGTTTGAACAGGATGCTTGTAAAGCAGGAGACGAATCAGAGATTAGACCCCAGGAGACAAGGGGAGAAGGGGGAAGAGGACGGCCCCCTCCCCATTCAGACAGAGGGAGGGCAGTGCAGATTCCTGGCAACATAAGATAAATGAATAAGGAAAACAATCACTTTATTTAAATGAATTGAAGAATATTCGGCTTCACTCTGTAAGAGGAAGCAGTTAAGGGGTTTTATTTTATTTTTGGCCCTAATAATATTACAATCTCCAGGCTGGTTATTATCTGTCACTTTCCAGAGAAGATTGAAAAGAAAATAGTTTTATCCCAGGCAATTGTAAACCGTTCCGTTTGATGAGTTGTTGTTCCCACTTAGAAATTACATGCACCAGTGTCGGGTGACCCAGCCTGGCTGGGCGGCTTTGTTTAACTGGTTACGGAAGAGAGAGGGAGGGAGAGAACATTCTCCCATCTTTTCAACAGGAGTTCTCAAAATGCAGTGTGTGTGTGTGAGTCCCAGGGATGGGCAGGCGGAGAAAGAGAAAGCAAGCCCCTGGCGGGCCCTGGGAATCTGCACTTTTCACTGGGGCTCCGGGGGCTGCAGCTCTGGGCCCTACCTGAGCCCACCTAGCTGGGCCAGTGTATGGCCCTGAGAGATGTCCAGAAGATGAAGACTCGGAAGCTGTCAGGGCAGGAAAGGGGCTCAGAGAGGACCTGATACATTCACATCATGGGTAGAAACCAGAGCTCCACGGTCCCACAGCAAGAATCAGGCAGAACTGGGCCAAAACTCCGATGCTCAGAGCCACACTGGTTCCGTGACACCACAATGCCTCGTAGCGAAGTGGGGGGACTGGAAGAGCCCCAAGTGCTTCCTTCTCTTTCCTCAGGCTCATCTCAGCAGGGTAGTCACAAGTGAGGACAGAACCAGGGTGGGAAAGCACAACCCATCCTGGGCATTTAGGGCCATTCCCGAGGCTGGCTCTGAGCAGCGTCCTGCAGGGGAAGTCAGTATTGGGTTCTCAGCTCTGCACTGCCTACCCTGCCCTGAACCACACATCTGGCCCATGTCTCGCAGGTGCTGAACCCCCACCATGCAGTGGTTTAGAACCCTCCCTCTTATGTCCTCGAGACGCTTAGGGCAGGGAGGGGGGAGGGAGGCTGAGGGCTGGCCTGGGATGGGAGGGGAGGTGGCTGCTATGTCCCATCGCTACATCATTCACCGTGTGGTGGCAGCTGCCAACCGTCCCTCAGGACGCAGACCCGCCCCAGAAGCCCCACTGGAAAGCATGCCAGGTCACAAGGCCGGGTTTCTGCTAAAGGTCTCCTGGGGTGGAACGGACTTGGTTCTTAGCAAAAAAGAAGACCCTCCCTCAATACGTGATTTGATCTTCAAGGCGGTGAGGAGCCAAGCAGGTGCACAGACGGGACGCGCACTGGTGTCTGGTTTCCGGCCCTCTCTAGGATCCAACGCTCGCTCAACCCCATTCAGGAGCAGTGCTGCTACCGATTCGACAAACACGTCTTGTGCACCTACTATGTGCCAGACACGAACACTAGACTGACCCCATTAAATCCCCATCATGACACTGACATTGGAATTACCAGCCCCGTTTTCTGGATGAGGACACGGAAAAGGTTACAGACTTGACTTGAGTGCCTCAGGTCATAGTCGACAGAGCCAAGATTCAGACCCAGGCCCTCTGACTTTGTAGCAGATGCCCACCTGCTCCGCACCCACGTCCGTATGCCCAATTGCTGCCACCCCTGTCACCCTCTGCCCCAGCCTGGGTCTCTGGCTGCCCGAGTTGCACAGTGCTCATACCCCAGAAGCTGGCCTCAGTAATAGCAGGCAGGGAGTCGGCGGACAAACACCCAGAGTCCCCAGCCTTGGGGGGGCAGGGGCACCCTGCCTGTGGCCTTCACCACTATTCCATGTGTGGCCTCTGCAGCACGTGGGAGGTGCTTAGACACGTGAACTCTTGGTCTCTGTCCTGGACCTAGAGAACCAGAATCTCTGGAGGTGGGGTTCCAGAATCTTCCTCTAAAAACCTCATCAGGTGATAGGGTACCTGGGTGATGGGCACTGGGGAGGGCACGTGATGTGATAAGCACTGGGTGTTATATGCAACTGATTCCAGGGGTTCCTGGAAGAGGGTGAAATACTAGCTCGTATTGAGCACCTAGTGTATGCCATTGAACACCACGTCTGAGACTAATGATGCCCTGTATGTTGGCTGATTGGATTTAAATAAAAACAAACAAACAAACAAAGAACCTGGTCAGGTGATTCTGATGCACACTAAGGTTTTAGCAGGTCCACCCCCCACAGCATGTCCCGAAGCCCCCTGCGAGGGGGGTGGGGGTGTTGAGCCTCAGTTTCCGCCTGCTCAATAGCACCCTATTCACCGGCTGGCCTCCCTTCCCTGGGCCACGACCCCACTTCCAAAAATACCCCCTGGGATCACCTCTGGAATAAAGGATTTGTCGCCAAATCTTTGTGCGGGGGAGCGGTTCAGGGGGAAGCCAGCTACGGCAGACCTGATACCCAGCTCTTTCTATGGCATCTTTGAAGCGAAGGTGAGGAGTGACGTTCTGGGTGCGGGCGTTGAGGACGAGTTCCGAGGGGTACCGGGTCCTTCCAGTCCAGCCCCGAATACCCTGACCGACCTTTCTTCTCTTGCTCCTCCGCCTTCCTGTTACGGGGCACTTCTTCTGGGCCAGCTTCACACATGTCATCTCATTTCACCAAGCCATCCACTCCTGGAGGAGATGCCGTGATGAGCCACCCTATAGGCAGGGCTGAGGCCACGTGAGGTGAGCTGGCCCACGGTCCCCCAGGTGACCCCGCATTCGAACCAGCACGAGGGAGTGACGATTCGCCATGCAGTTGCCTCTGGCTGCTTCTGGCCTGAAGGCAAAGAGATCACCCCAATCTTTACTCCTGGATCCCATCTACTGATCGCTCACTCATCCTCAACGCATTCCCTCACGCACATGACCTCAGCGAGAATCGCGCGGACGAAGCCCACCCGAGCCAAGACCAGCACGTGTATGCAAGCTCCGAGCATGACACAGAGCCCCCTCCGGCATCTCTCGGCTTCTTGGGTCTTGACTGGCCGAGGGCCCCCGGGGCCAGCCACCTGACCCTTCCCCTTGACATGGACAGGGAGTCATTTGGGAAAGGACATTGGACTTTTTCTTCTCTTGGGACCACCTCCACATCATTCCTTCCTGCCCCTTTGCTGACTCTTCCCTCACCCCCTTCCTCATTCCTCCAGCCCAGAGAGGAAAGGGAGCCAACCTTTCTAAAGAACATTCCAAATGCCAAGCACCATACCAGAAGTTTCTCTTAAACCCACCCCACATGGATAAGGTGGCGGCTCTTGTATCCATTTGAGAAGAGAGGAAGCTGAGGCTCAGAGATGAAGGGATCTGACCAAGGCCACACACCTGGCACGTGACAGAGTGGAGTCTGGACCCAGGTTTGTCTGTCAGCGGAGTCGCTATGATGCCCAGAGCGCCATCCTGTCCTACTGTGCGTGCACTCACATTCCTCCCCATGGCCACCCCTCTGCTTGAGCACTAGAGTGGGTCCTTTCCTGCATGGGCTGGGGCCTTGCTCCTCACCCTTCCCACCTCCGCCACCAAGCTCTCCCATCCATTGGCTTCCAGTCTCCAGCCCACAAACACGGGCGCAGCTTCCCCGTCCTAGACACACACACACACACACACACACACACACACACACACACGTGAACCCTCACATTCCTGTCCTTCCTCTTCTGTAATGTGAAATATCAAGAGAGCAGACCCTATCCAGCAGCATGGGGGAGGCTAGAAGTTTCTGGGAAGATGAAGGTGAAATGAAGGCAGTTCACGGGTGTCCTTCCATCAAAAGTTTCATGGGCACTGAGCCCCCTGGCCTTTCTCAGACCCCTCCTTGTCCCCTAAGATGAACACAGATGATTTCATTTATGAAAAGCCCCTCTTTTGTTCCATCGTCTTGGGGGTTCCTGGAAGAGGGTGAAATACTAGCTCGTATTGAGCACCTAGTGTATGCCATGAACTTTGGCAGACACCCTCTTTCTAATCCTGACCATCGTAAGATGGGTATGGATCTCCCCATTTCACAGATGAAGAAACTGAGGCTCAGAGCGGTCCCCTTTAGCATCACAGAGATGCCCAAAAGGGAGAATCAAGAATGCAAACTCAGGGCGCCTGGATGGCTCAGTCGGTGAAGCGTCCGACTCTTGATTTCAGCTCAGGTCATGATCTCAGGGTCGTGGGATTGAGCCCTGCATCGGACTCCACACTGAGTGTGGAGCCTGCTTAAGATTCTCTCTCCCTCTGCCCCTCCCTCCCATACTCTCTCTTTCTCTAAACAAACAAACAAAACAAAAAGCAACCCCCCCCCAACAACAACAACAAAAACTCAAGCTAGCCTGGCCCCAAAGTGCCTGATCTTTCCAATAAGCCAAATTTTCTCTCATAAACGGGCCTCAGCAGTGCGTGCCAGCCTCAAGGGGACCTGGCAGATGCTCAACTCTGGGGCGATCTTTTCCATTTTGCTGTTTTATTTATTCATCCAAAGACTCGGCAGCCAGGCCCATTTCCTTTCTTTGAACATTTATTAGTGTTTTACCTGCTTTCAAAAGGGCCTCACCAGAGGCGAGGGGAGAAGGAGGGAGAAAGGGGCTGCACCTGGCTCCATGCCTGGCTCTGTCCACTGTGAAACTCAGATGAGCACTCAGGCCTGGGTGCCTCATGGGATTTGGCTGCAGAAAGCTTCTCCGGAAACCAGATTCACCAGAGGGGGAGAGATGAGTCTGGGGCCCTTACCAGGTGCCAAGCAATGTACCAGAGACTTGATGTCAGTGTGCACCCGATCCTCACAAAATCACATGGAAGGAAGTACCTCCCCATTTTAAAGATGGGGAAACTGAGTCTCGGTGAGGTGGAGCAAACTGTCTGAGCTCGCACAATGGCAGTTCTGAGCTCTTCCTGCATAACACTTTCCTTAAACATTCTTACACCAGAGTCTTCATTTCACACATGGGGAAACTGAGGCTCAGACATGCCCAAGCTCAAACAGTGACAAATATCAAGGCCAAGGTTTCCCAGCTGCCAGTCCTGTGCTCTTTCTACCATCCTTCCCAGCTTGCCAAAGCCACCACCTGCCAAGGTCGGGTTATTGGAACCCCAAAGATGACAGGGTCCACCTTGCCCTTAAGGGTCATTGAGTCCCTTCTCCTGCCTCTGGAACATTCTGCATCTTAATCAGCCTTGAAAGAGAAGAGGAGCAATGAGTGTGGTAGATAGAAATCCTTTTAATTCCAAAACATCCCCTAGAAAGGATTTTGCAGAGAGCAAAGCCCAGTGCGAGGGAGGGAGCTCTGCCCCCTCCATCCCTTCTACCTTCACTTGTGTGTCTTTGGTGCGTGTGTGACTTTAGGGAACCGACGGGCTTGAGGCATGTCAAGGAGGGTGGCTGTTCTGGGGGATGGGGAAGGATAAGCTGAGCTGCTTCCTCCCTGCACAAAAGGTTCCTGGGTTTTGCAGGAGAGCCTGACATGCTGATTTACAAGTTGTACAAATATAGCTCAGCAGTCCTGCAGCCTCCGTTCCATTAAGAGCGTCATTCACTTATAAGTGAGGGGGAGACTGCTGCCTTGCCCGTGGGCCCCTCAGAAAATGCTCAGGGGAAGGGCTCATGGAAAGGAGAGAGAGGGCTGCTCTCTCCTCCGTCCTGGTACTGGGCAAGAAAGGGACCCTCTCGAGATAAGAGATGCCTTCCTCTTGGCTCTTTCTCCATCCCCTTTTCTGTAGAGCTCTGTGGTCTGTGCTAAATCCCCTGGGGCTGTAATTTGTGGATGGACACACAGTAGGCCCTCGATAAAAGGCTCACTGGCCTGTAGGCTGGGTGCCTCTGCCACATAGCAGGTTGTAGGTAAGCGTTTGTTGATTGGATTTGAGCTCAGTGAGTTGGCATCATGACAACTGGGGTCAGTCTATTTCTGGCTCCATCTACACCTCTCTGAGCACTGGGAGTCTAGAGTGTCACATGGGAGAGATGCCTGTCCTGGGTGCCTATAGTGTCTAATGGCGGGAAAAAATCAGATGTACTTTCTATAGATAAAGTGTAATGTGCTGTCATTACCAGGGATTTTCATGTGCATTCTATCCTCTAACACTGTTAGGAAGTCCTTCCTAAGGTCTAACTTCCATCCTGGCTGCTGTGGTTTAGTTAGGATCTATGTACTCCAGGAAATGAAGGCTAGTACACCCAAAACAGGGCTGGCACTACTGGTCAAAAGGAATGTGGAGATAAAAATAAAGTGTGTCTTCTTTAAAAAATAACTTCTTCCACTTTCAGGGGCTGTTCAGAGTAAAGTGTATAATTTGCTTGACTGCCCCGGCCCATCGGCTTATCACTGAGGGCCTAGCAACTGGGAGAGGGGAGGATTATGCAAATAGAAATCAGCTTTCAAGAAAGTGGGCTAATCCAATATTACAAAAAGGGCTGAGTTTGAGAGGAAAAGGGGAAGCAACTGAGATGGGTGAGTTAAAGAGATAGTGAGCAGGTTCCTGGCACAATGTAGAGCAAAGAAGCTGAATGGAGAGGGGGCCCTTGCCGGCCCCTGAGCCAGGGCTGCAGGAAAGGGGACCTGGTCTCTATTTTCCTGATACTCAGAGAGGGAGGGTGGGGGATTAGGCTAGTGGACAGACAAACTCTTTCTTAAATGATTTGTTGCTGGGATGGTCCCTTCTTCTCAAAACTCTGGCCAAATGCCAAGAGGTAGGTGTGGTATCAGGAGGCTTGAAGCTTTCCCACTGAGCTTTCCACAAAAAAGCAGACTCAATTTCACCAGATGGAGCAGACTGCAAATTTAGAAGGTTAGACCAAGGCCTTTCCCTCCCCAGTGGGAAATATCCAGGAGTGTAGGGCACCTCCAAGATGATGTCTGAGCAGGGCTGTTCCTAGGTGAAACATGGAAGCCGGCAGCACCGTGGACAGCTCCCACTGAGTTCCCTCAGTGACCTGGGAGCCTGACTTAGGGATCCACGCTTGGGTTTTCTTTTGGGAAACTGGAAGTCTATTGTACCCTAAGCCCTTGTGGCTCCAGCAGTGGAGGCAGACAATGAAACAGGCAATTCAGATTCGCTTTGATAAGTGCCATGATTTACAGGAAGTGGAGGAGATCATGGAAACACAGAGTAGAACTGTGGACAATATTGGGTTTGACAAAAGCTACTGTGCTTGGATATGTGAGAAAACCCCCATAAGCCCAGCAGGGGCACCAAGCTGGGTGGGCATTGAGCAGGTGGCCCCGGGACTATGAGTGGGGTTTGGTTCTTGATTGCTCAGCCCCTTCCTCCAAGCCTCAGTTTTTCACTTTGTAATATGAGGTGGGGCACACTTCAACCACTTCTCTACAGCAGGAAGGGCTAGAGACTAGAATACCAGTCTGGACAGATGCAGGACTGTCATTTGTCCTGTCATTTGTCAGTATATATCACTCAGTGGATTCAGAGCATCTATCACTTGACAAAGCCTAAAGAGAGATGGGCTGTGAACTAACTTCTCCATTTTCTAGAAAGTCCTAGTCTACAGTGCCAAGGGCCCAGTGTAAGGAAGACAATGTCACTGGCTCAAAATATGTGCTGGATAGATGGGTGGGTGGATGGGTGGATGAAAGAATGGATGAATGGATGGATGGATGGATGAATGGATGAAGAGATGGATGGATGGATGGATGGATGGATGGATGGATGAATAGATGGGTGATGGATGGATGGATGATGAATAGATGGATGGATGGATGGGTCGATGGATGGATGGATGGATGGATGGATGGATGAGTAGATGGATGGATGATAAACAGATGAATGGATGGATGGATGAATGGATGAACAGATGGATGAATGGATGGATGGATGGATAGATGGATGAATGAATGGATGGATGGATGGATGGATGAATAGATGGATGAATGAATGGATGGATGGATCGATGAGTGGATGATGAGGTGAATGGATGGTCAAACACCTGAATAATCACCACAGTCTTATGGGCTCTAGGCATAGACAAAGTCTCTTTGGAAGATTCCAGAAGTGGGACAGAACCACTGGCCTCAGGCAGCCTGTGTCCAGGAGTAGTGTAGGCAACAGTCTAAATAGTCTATTTGGTGGTCGATGAGAAATTTCAAGACCATCAGCCACAACCATCTCAAACAAACTCCTTTGGGAGTAACAGTTTCCAAAGGCACCGGCTAGAACAGCAGGGGAAAAGACAGCTGGTAAGAGGATCTAGGGTCAGTTTGGGTAGTAGATCCAGATCTGGTAAATGGATGGATGGATGGAGAAAAAAATGAGGGAATAGAGGCCCTTGGGAGGCTCAGAAAGAGGGACATGGGGATCTATGGGCTTCAGATAAACACAAACTCTACCAGCTTCATGAATCCCATACTTGTGACCACGCCACACTTCCCCTCCCACTTCTCAGCCCACGGGTTAAAAGCAGAAACATGGGTCATCTGCCTGGGTTCTAGTCCAGGTTCCAGTACTTACCAGAAGCATGAACTGGGCTGAAGTATCTAAGCCTCAATTTCTATATTGACAAAATAGTGGCAATAACAGAACCTATGTCACAAAGTTGTTGGAGAGATACAGATCATTTATAAAGTGCTCACCTTAGTTCTGGTACACAGAAAGTGCCCCCAAATGTTGTTAATTAGCCAATTAACCCCGCCTTTCCCCCTGCAGGCTTCTCTCCACTTTGTCCTAATCGTACCTATCTTTCAAAGCCCAGCTTAAAGACTGCTCCTTTCAGAACATGCTCCTTGACCAGTCTCACTCCACTCTCTCATGTCTCTCCACTGCTCTGAAAGCTCCCCAGGGTAGGGACAAAGTCAAGAGTCCTTTGGCTTCTCTGTGGAGCCTTTGGGGGAAAGTGCCTAGTAACTGTGATGACTGTCCTGTCCAGGGGAGCTGAGATGCTTGCCCCAGAGCCTTCAGTGTCTGCACCTCCCCCGTGCCTCCTCTTCAAAGATAAAATGCTAGTAATAAAGTCATGTTGAACTGGCCTATTCCTTTAATTGGTGCTTTGGCAAAGGATAGATTCCCTGCTAAGCATTAAAAGGCTTTAAAATTCTCTTTATTGAACTACCTCTGAGAGCCCATGCTGGATCCCAGGGACTGGCAGGATCCAGCCTGGAAGTTGGCTGGTCAGGACCATGGAGAGATGAAGGGACCCTTGCACCTGCTAAGAGGTCCCCAAACCCTCTAAATTTGATCCGATGTAAATGACAGAAGCTTATCTAAGGACATTTGGGTGCCAGAAAATAGTGCAGCCCCTTAGAAAGTAAGGAAAGTTTGGGTTTGCTGTGGCCACTCTGATCTCTAGATGTGGTGGCAAGGATGCTCAGTTGCATCTTACTGCAAGGCCTGATATATGATGAATAGATGGATGGACGGATGAACGGATGGATGGATGGATGGATGGATGGATGGATAGATGGATGGATGAATAGATGGATGGATGAATGGATGGATGATGAGATGAATGGATGGTCAAACACCTGAATGATCACTACATATAGTGGATAAAGATGCCAGGGAAGTCTGTCTACTTCTCAGGGAAGGGTGAAGCATTCATCATGGCAGAGTGTGGTCTTAAACTTGTCCTGATTGGAGAAGCTTTGGCAAAATGACTCTGCACCCAGGGTCGTGGGTATGAGGAGTAGGGACAGAAGGAGGCTTGGCAGTTGTTTCCAATAATTATTGCCACCTGTCCCCTAGGTGCCAAGCTCTGAACTTAGGCCTTTTTACCTACACTATCTCATCAGTCCTAATGACAATCCCATGAGGCCGGTGTCATTAACCCCCTTTTCTAAAAAGGTTAAGTAACCAACTGAAGATGTCATGGTGAGGAGGTGGCAGAGGGGGCAGATTAGAATCCATGGTCTTTCTCACACCCCATATGTTATTTCTCAGGAGCATGGGGACAGGGAGGAGAGCAGCAGCAGGCCTGGGTTAGCAAGCCCAAGCCCATCCCTCCCCACTTCCACCTCCTCCACTCAGGTCTCACTTCCCCAGGTCTGGGACTTGCTGAGGAAGGAGAAATCCTTCCTCCAATCACTTGATTGCATGAGAGACACATGGGGTGTGCAGACCTGGGCCCTGGCTCTGACCCCTGGCCTCTGCTTAGCTAGTGACCTCTTCCACAGCTGGGGCAAGTCCACAGCTTCCTCTGGGCCACTCTTTCCAGCTGAGGAATGCAGAGGGTGGACTTGGACAATTCTAGGAGCCATGCCAAGGCTAAGGTTCTAGGGTCTTATGATCATGTCTTTTTTTTTTTTTAAAGATTTATTTACTTGAGAGAGAGCGAGCGCACATGAGCACATGAGTATGTGGGGGGAGGGGCAGAGGGAGAGAATCTCAAGCAGACTGCCCACTGAGCAGGGAGCCTGACATGGTGTTTGATCCCATGACCCATGAGCTCATGACCTGAGCTGAAACCAGGAGTCAGAGGCTTAACCAACTGAGTCACCCAGGCATCTCATAGGATCATGTCATTTTAAAGCACTGGTCGGAGAGTACCTCAACCTATTAACCTTTGGGATCAGAGATAAGGACACTTAGGGGAATTTGAGTCCATTCTGAGAAGGAATATTTCAATGTTTTCATTGTAAGGGATTACAATAAGAGTGATCGTTTAGTGGGGGCCTACTGGTCCAGCATGGTACCAGGTATTGTATCAATGGTACACCATCCACTTCTCTGCATCCCCATCACCACCACAGGCCACCACCTTTCCTCTTCTGGAAGGCTGTGAGAGCCTCCTAACCCTTCTCTCTCCTGGCTCCTGTCCTGAGCAGAGACAATGCAGGATGACCACCAACTGTCATAATGCTTTCCTCTTCCTGCACAGCCAGGAAAACTACATTTCCCAGCCTCCTGTGCAGCTGCAGCCACGTGGCTGGGTGCTGGCCAATGGAATACTAAGCCACTTCCAGACTAGTCCCTGATAGCAATCACATGACTCTCTAGCTTCTATGCCCCCTTTCAGTGGTAATGTGCATGATGAGAGGGTAGAACCACAATATGAAATGAGCCTGGATCCCTGAGTCACCTCATGGAGGAAAGCTGCCCTGGAGAGACACGACTCACATACAACTTTCTGCGAACAAGAAACCTTCAAGCCACAGAGCCTGGGAGGTGATTCTACTAACGCACCACAACCAAGGCTGTCCTGACTCATACACTCTCCTGTAGTCCAGTTTCTGCACAACAGCCAGAGAATTCTTTTCCAAAATAAATGTGGATCCTTTTCAAAATATGTTGCTCCCCACTGGACACTCTGCACTCAGTCCCCCATTCTAGTGTGAAGGAGATCCACGAAGTCCTGGAAGCAACCTGAGTGTCCATCTATAAACAAATAGATGAAGAAAAGAAAATGTGGTGTGTGTACACACACACACACACACACACACACACACACACACACAGTGGAATATTACTGAGCCATAGAAAAGAATGAGATCTTCCCGTTTGCGACAACATGGATGGACCTAGGAGGTATAATGCTAAATCAGACAAGTCAGATAGAGAAAGACAAATACTGCATGATTTCACTTATGTGTGGAATCTAAAAAAATAAAGCAAATGGGTATGGAAAACAAAATGGAAACAGACTCAAACACAGAACAAACAGGTGGTTATCAGAAGAGAAGGGTGTGGGGGGATGGGTGAAATAGGTGACGGGTACTAAGAGGTACAAACTCCCAGTTTTAAAAGACACAAATCTCCAGAGATGAGAAGTGCAGCGTAGGGAATGGAGTCAAGAATACTGTAATCACTTTGTAAGGTGACAGAGGTAGCTACACTCACTGGTGAGCTTCGTGTAAGGTACATAAATGTTGAATCACTATGTTATACACCTGAAACTAACATCATATTGTACGTTGAATATACTTCAGTGAAAAACTCTTTTTTAAATCTACAAAGCCTTATGTGAGGTATCACTGCCTCCTCTCTGACTTATTTTCTCTCTTCCCTCTGCCCTCCGTATTCTGGGCACACGTCTGGTCTCCGGACAGAGGACCCAAGCTCCTCCCCTCCATAGGTGTCCTCCCTGCGTCTCCTAGATCTTTGCATCTGATCCTTGTCCTACAAGCTTCAGTGTCACTCCCTGAAAGACACCTTTTCAGACTAGCCAATCTAAGAAGCCCCAGCTACTTTCTTTCACATCATCCTAAATTACCTATCCCACACTTATCACTGTCTGATATTTTCTTGCTAATTGATTAATTAATGGTCTGTCTCCCCACCCCAGTCCTACTAGAGCAGGGATATCGTTTGTCTTATTCACCATTATATTCCAGTTCCTAGCAGAGTTCCTGGCACATGGTAGATACTCTGTGTTTGTGGACTGGGAACATTAACTTTTACAGCTCTGTGAGGTGGGAGTTACTATCCCCAAGTAGCACAGAAGGAAACTGAGGCCCAGAGAGGTTGAAACCCGTAAATGGCAGAGCTCAGATTTCAATCTGGTTCTAACTCTATGGGTATCCTCTTTTTACTCCATGATTTTTGATTCTTTCAAAGGTATTTTACCTACATGGGGTTTATGGTCTAACACGAAGAGGGGCATCTACTCTGTCTGTAATAATTTCCCTTAATTAAGTCCTAGCCCTCATGGGTTCCTGCTCTGATGGGAGAGATACTGTCCTTTTCTCCTGAAGGAACACACAGTCTGAGGCTGAAGCCAGAATCCCAGCACCTGAGAGAATCACAGCAGCATTTACAAAGCTACATGTAGGGGCGTGCCAATGGACAGAGCACCTGCCGATTTATAGGGCCTCTCCAAGGTCTCCTCTGTATAAAATGAACTAAGGGAGAGAGAGAGAACAGGAGAAGGGGAGACAGAGGGAATCAGAAAGACAGAGACAGAGACAGAAAGACAGAGATAGACAGAGACAGAGAGAGAAACAGAGAGAGATGGAGATACAGAGACAAAGAGAGATGGAGACAGAGAGAGAGTGACAGAGACAGAGAGAGACAGAGACACAGACAGACAGAGATAGAGAGAAACAGAGAGAGATGGAGACAGAGAGAGATGGAGACAGAGACAGACGGAGAGCGCTGTGAGCACTGGGCTCCCCACCCCAGCGAGGGCAGACAGACTGTTGCAATGAGCCTGCAGGGCCTCCTGTGCAACCGAGGGGTCCCGGGCGGGGCGGTGAGTGTGTGGACAGGGAGGGAAGGCGGTCCGGAGCCAGGGCCTGGGCTGGAGGATCTGAGCATCCGCGGTCCACGCACCAGCAGGCTTCCAGCGCAGCACCAGCTGCCCCCACCCCTCCTCTGGGCGCCAGGGTGGGGAAGGGGAGGCAAAATCGAGGATGAGGCCAGACGGTGGCAGGGTTTAGTTTTTGAGGCTGGAACTTCTCTTGCCACGTGGCTCCCAGCCCATCCCCTGGTGTCAACCAGACAGATTCAGGGGTACGGGGCAGGGAGACAGGGGCCTGGGTTATGGAGTGGCCATCCAGCTGTGTCGGCCAAGCCCTCTGAGCTGGGAGAGGCTGCCCCGGACACCCACACATGGCTGGCCCTGCCTGGACCCCCTTCCCGTCCCCCCCCACCATCTCCACCTGGTGAATTGGTGGAGGCGCCCACAGCTCACCTTGGCCTTCACCTCCTCTCGGAGACCTCTTCACGTGCCCCACGCAGCAGCTTTCTCCCCCAGCTGGGTATCCAGCAAGCCCTGGGCCATTCATCCACCCCCTGCAGTTCCCCCCACCTCCCCGCCCCCAGCCAACGTCCTAATGCAGGGTGACATCATGGCTCCCCTGGATGGCTGCAGCAGCCTCTGACTGACCACTGACTGGGGACCCTCACCTGCCCTGGGCCCCCCAGCCTCCCCCGGTCCTTGCCCACCAACCGCTCAGCAGCCAGCAACCAAATAAGACTGTGCACCTCTTCTGTGTCCAAGGGGGTGCCGCTTTGCCCTCGGGGTTCAGTTCAAGCTCCTCAAGTCCATGAATATGTGGTCTAGGCCCCACCCCCACTCCAGCTGCGTTCTGCTCTTGGCCTCTCCCTGGCTGGCTCCAACCAGACGGCCCACTTTAATTTTCAGGGTGCCGCACTCGCTCCTCTTCGGAGGCTTGCACAGGCTCTTGCTTACGTTTTCTTCATTCTTCAAACCCTAGCTTCCATTTGCCTTCCTCCGGGAAGCCAACCCTGACCACTCGAGTCTGGGTTGGGGGATTCAAGCTATGTACCTATCATTTGACAAGCGATTCCGGTCCACGCCCCCTGTATCTCCCAACAGGGCAGAAGGTCTTTGGGAGCAGAGAGAACCTGTCTACCTTGTTCAGTGCTGTATTCTTAGCATCTAGCACAGGGCCTGGCACCCCGCAGGTGTGCACACAAATACTGGCCAAGTGAGCGAGTGACTTGGGGATGTCGGATAGTGAGTGATTTTTGCCCAGAGCACCTCGCACGGGGGAGCTCACCATGTGGCATCGTCGGACCTCGTCTTACCAACACCTGTGTCCTAGGAACCACAGCAGGCAAAAGCGAACATCCTAAATGAATCCTCAAAGCCCCAGGGAGGAGGCTGGCTGTCTGCTTTGGTAGCATTTTCTCAGGCCCCTACCCTCTGACCTTCTAGACACCACAACAGCAAGCTGCCCTGGTCTAATGGAAATTCCCAGCACCGCTTTTCTAGCAAGGTGATCTATAAATCACACTGCAGAACTCCACCAGCGCTGCAGAAATCAGCTGCTGACCGTCTGCCAAAGCCCCCCACGTTGTGCAAAGTTGTGAGCCGTACAGAAGGGTTTAGTCCAGCGGCTTTCAATGAGTTGCGGTGTCTCCTTCAAAGTCAAGTTAGCCAGCATGGGCAGTGCTCCTGAGGGTGCACAGCCCCATGTGGGGAGCACTGAAGGGACCAAGGGAGGAGGAAAGCGCTGGTCAGCTTGTGGGAACCCTGTCATCCCAGCGAGGTGCCTGCCTCCCCCTTTGAGGTGGTGTTATGTGGGGATCTCTCTTCCGGGCTGGGGAGCAATCCTCCATGCGGGGCGGATGCTTCTACTCCTGGGCTTTTCCATTTGAGTGTTTACTTCTCCTGGCTCCTGACTCCATCTGTCTGGGCAGGCGGCATGTGGGGAGGACTTAACATTTTAAGTACTTAGAAGCGTGGACGCCGAAGCCAAACTGCCAGGGGCCGACCCCACTTCCGTCACTTACCAGCTGCATGGTCTCGAGCACGTTCTTGCACCTGAGCCAGAGTCCTCTCTTCTATAAAGCGGGACAAGGACAGAGCCTACCCCCAGGGTTGCCATGGGGATTAAATGAGCCGATATGTGCGAGGTGCTTAGCGTCTGGCCTGTAGTCAGTGGCCTATAGTAAATATTAGCTTCTTTTATTATTGCTAATGATACTGTTTGCCAGACACTCCGGCAAACACTTGCCGGAACCGTATCATTTTATCCCCCACAATGCCCCATAGGGGGCTATTCCTTCCCTCATTTTCCAAGAGGGTCCAATGACCTGCCACCAGCCACGCAGGCTGCTATCCGGCCGACGGCTCGGGAGCAGTGCAGGGAACTCCCTTCCTCCTTCCTGCCACCCCCTGGTGCCCACCCCCGCCAAGCACTCTGGAAGCTTGCCCTCAAGAGACGATGCCCTCGTTCTCTGCCACCACCCAGGATGACAAAGACAAGCGGTGGGTCCTGGGGGGGGGGGTTGGGTGAGGAGGAAAAGGACACACCTGGTGCTCATCCCCGGGGCACAGGCTGGAGCACCAGTCAGGTCTCCAGAAGCCCGACAGAGCCGGCCCCATCCTGGGGTCATCGAGGCCAGCAGCCCCGGTGAATGGCTCAAGGGAACAAGAAAAAGGCTCGTGTGGGGCTCCAGAGTCAGAAGGACTTGGATTCGAATCCCAGTCCTGCAGCTTTTGGGAACTCATGTCACACATCGGAGCCTCCGTTTCCCTATCTATTCAATGGAGCCGCTCACAGCTCCCGCTTTGGGTGGTACACGGACAGCTCGCAGCTTCATGCCTGGCATGGTGTGAGTAATCAAGGAGGATTCGTTCTCTCCTCCTTGAGTCCCAAGCAGCTTCCAAACCCAGCCTCAGCAGCTGATGGATTTGCTAGAATCGTCTGAGAGCCCAGGATTGGGGGGCTGTGCCCAAGGGCTGCCTGGGACCCCGGGAGGCTCTCAAGCCTGCGGCTTGTGTGGGCAGGACAGCTCTTTGGTGCCACATGTGACACAGGCCACCACAAACCCACACAGCGGTTTGGTGTGAATTAATAAAACTGTCGGAAGCATGGGGCTCGCTGATGAGAGCACATGCTGAGTCGGCCCCGTGGCCTTCTCAGGAGGGCAGTGGGTAGGACACAAGTCCAGGGCCTCCACAGCAAGATGCCCGGGGGGATGAGACCGCAGAGGGGGAGTCCGGAGGCCAGGGCCACGGGGCCCACAGGATGATGAAGTTGTCCATGGAGGCGAATTGAGAATCCAAGGTACCCTAGGGGTGTGAGGGAAGGGGGCCGTCTGTGCAAGATGAGATGGGCTAATTAGCTAAAAAGCAAAAGCAAGATGACAGCAGGCAGGAAGTGTGAGGCTTGGGGCAGCAAGAGGCGAGCCGAGCAGGCAGAACTGCCTGCTGGGGACCGAGACGCCGTCAGTCTCTTAGGGACACTCATTCGGGGAATAGCAGAGTGTCATCCACAGGCTTGGGGTGGGGGGTGAGCCTGAGGCCAAGACACGTGGCAGCGCCAACTCACACCCCTCACGGCTGCGATGCTGCTTGAAGGGAAAAATCAGAGCGGTGACATTTGTACCCTTTTATTCCAAGCAAGTCCCAGATGCAAGGACAAGAAGAGGGACAGTAAGCTGGTCCGTTCAAGGCCAGGTTTTAGTGTAAGGGTATCTATCTTCACTTTCTCTTCGAGAAATGACCAGAGCATTTCAGAGGTCTGAAACTGCCCCTTGGGGTCAAGGTTAATTACTCCTGCCCCCCGAAAGGGGAGAGTCATGAGGTCATCAGTCAGGAGGCAGCCTGGCCTGAGGGTTAATGGGGTTTGAATCCCGATCAGAACTGAAGGGGCTTTGGGACCTGGAGGGATTCATTCCCTTCCTCAACCTCTGTTCTCAACAGCGGAGAAGGCACCTCATTGACCACCTTATCCTGCCGAATCGTGACAAGAGTCATCGAGGAGACAGAGACTAGCTCAGTGCCTGGCACACAGTAGGTATACAACACAGAGTTGTTCACGGATAAATGCAATATATCTGAAAAATATACGAAAGAAAGAAATAAAAATGTCAGGTGGGGAGACTGAATGGACAATACAAGGAAAGCCACCACACGCTTATTAAAGAGAATAAATGAATTCATCTAATTTGTAGGATGCAAGATAGAGCCACAAAAAAATCAATTGCATTGCATTCTTACATCCCAGAAACCCACAGAAAATCCAATGAGAAAGATTCCATTTATAATAATAAAAAATAAATACTTGAGAGTTCTTTTAATTTGGGACACAAGATATTTGTTTAAAGAAATTATAAAAACCCAATGGAGGCTCAATATTAGGAAAACCATCAACATAATTCATTGCATTAGTAAATTAAAGGAGAAAAACCATATGATTACTTCAATAGATTCTTAAGAAGCATTTAATTAATTTTTCTTTATAAAAACTCTAGGTAAAATTGGAATAGAAGTGAACTTCCTTTATATGACACAAATAGTATTTATCAGAAACTGGCAGCAAATATCATACGCAATGTTAAATGCAATCCGATGAAAAACAGAAATAAGACAAGGAAACATTTTCTAAGCATCCTGGAGGTTTTAGACACTAGAATAAGGCAACAAATTATAAAAGGTTCAGTAAGTAAGAACAACACCAATATTTCTGCAGTGTCAGGCGCTATCCTAAGTTTATTCGGGCAGATGAGAAAACAGGGCACAGAGAGACTCAGTCACTTGCCCAAAGTCACACAGCTTCTAAGTGGCAAAGCTAGAGTTTGAATTCAAGTGATCTCATCCCAGGCTATGTGCTTTTATACGTTATGAGATACTGTCTCTTGGGTGTTAGAAAAGTTACCCCTATTTGCAGATGATATGATTGCAGAACTTAAGGAAAATCCAAAAGATTGAGATTTTTTTAAAAAGCCTGTTAGAACTGACAGGTCAGTAAGACATCTGCATAAAAGACAAACGCGCCAGTCACCAGTTTCCTTTATTCCACCAGGACAGAACTCCTAGAGCAGCGCCCAGCACCCTGACTGGGACATGGCGGGTTCCTGGTAACTATTTGCTGAAAGATGACTCGAGGGAGAGTAAGCCATCGTTTGGAAAGGGTAAACGAGGTCAGCGACGCAGCTGGATTTCTCTGAGGGATCCACGGAAGGACTTCCCTCCAGCCTTCAGCCGGCCCCCCTTCCAGCATGTGCTCTCAGATGCAGACGAGGTCTCCCAGGGTCCTTGCAACACCCCCTTCAAACCAGCCATGCCTCCCTGTCCCATCTCAGCCCAATCACGGCACACTGTCCCTGCTGAAAAAGGGGAGGGAGGTGAAGTTCAAGTCAGCACCCTCTTACTCCAGCAAGCTAGGCGCCCTCCCTTTCTCCGACCAATGTTCAGAGTGTTCTAGGGCTGTTGGCAATGCACAGAGCGCTGTCCTCCAATCTGTCCCATAGCCTGAGTTCACAGAGAACCAGAGGGCCATCATGAACGCTAACATGGGAAAAGTACTGCCCGCACGCCAAATTGGCAACAGTGTGATTTATCACCCAAGCCACGATACTTTTGAGACTGAAGGAGGGACGCTCTTAACAATTACCCTCAGGTAACAAGACCGTCTGGATGGTTCCAGGCAAACTGGGTTGCATGGCTACTCTCACCGCCCTTCTGTTGTACGAACACTGGTATGGAGGCTGAGAGGTGACAGAGGGAGAGGCGGCGCCTGGGACTGACCTCAGATCTCTCTGCCTCCAGCATCCCCGTGCTCAGTGGCTTCTTCACATCCGGCCCACATACTCCCGGGGGCACAGGCTGCTTTTCTTTGAGACACCACCAGACACAAGGTCTAGCACATCAGGAATCAAGTCGGGTCAGCCTGGACTCTTAGGAGCGGTGGACTTTTGGGGGTGCTTACAAAACACTCACAAGGCTGGGCGGGGAGACCAAAGAGAGGAGCAGGTCAAAGCGGTGCCTCAGGGGTTTTATTCTAAAGCTACAGAAGGACTTGACCTGGTTCTGTCTCCAAAAGGGCACTCTGGCTGCTGTGTGGACATTGGATTGGGGGGCAGGGGGTGGGGGACAAGACTGGAAGCAGGCGTGCAGTTAGGGGGCTACCCACTCTAGGTGGTGATAGGCTCAGCAAGAGAGGGGTGGCCAGGACATGAGAAGGAGCAAGTGGAGTCGGGGCGTGTTTCTGAATGGTAAAATGGAGGGGCTATCGGATGGGGTGGGGGAAGGGAAAAGGAAGGAAAGAGAAAGGAGAGGTCCCTAGGTTGCTGGCCTATGTAACCTGGTGGATGAGGATACCATTTACTGAGATGGGGAAGAATGGAGAGGGATAGATTTGGAGGAGAAATCCAGAATTTTCCTCTGGCCATGCCAACTCTCAGATGCTTTTCAGACATCTTTGGGGGGGGGGGGTGCCTGGAGATTTGGAAAATCGGCTGCTTCTGCTCTTTTGCTTAAAATTCTTCAAATGCCCCCTGTGGCTATAAGCCAAGCTCCATCAGATGGGACTCGAGATGTGGTACATCCTGCCTGAGTCCCTGACTGCCATCAGCTTCTTCCCCCTGCCCCAGCCCCCCATCCTTCACCAGCGCCTACGGGATTCCAGCGGGCCAGGCCTCCTGGCCTTTGCATCTGTTCTTCCTGTTTGCCATAACCTCCGTCTCCTTCTCCTTCCAGAACAGCTCCAGACCAGGGCGGGGGCATCTCGTCTGTGCCTCTGTGACATCCTGTCTCTCCTGGCAGAGGGCGAGCCAGGGATGGCACCTCTGTGCGGCACCTGCACCCCACACGGGGGTCCGATGGGAGTCAGTTCTATACAAGATGGAATGGCCCGGAAACCTCAGTGAGTCAGAGCGCACGGATTCAGACAGGCTTCACTTCTCTCTGTCTCCCTGCGTGATTTGATATTCATAGAGTAAACAGGGTCAAAGGGGAATGTTTCAACCACTTCAGGAAATAAGCAGCTTTCCAACACCCTCAATTATTTTGGAAACACCTGCTCACATATAATTAATGTGCCAATTAAAGTGATTATTATCACCATTAAAGCAGGTCCCCCAAGAACCACTACTTGACAACACTTGTTTAGACTCATTTGCGTTCCTCCACTGCTTGCAAAATAACAATAACAACAACAACAACAACAACAATAATAATTTCATTTCTTGAAGAAGAGTCTCCAAATTAGACTTTCTACTACTCCAGGCTACCCGTCTCCCTCACGAACGGGGTTCCTGAGGGCTATGCACCACGATTCCAAGAAGACTCTGCCGTGGATGGGACCACCAAACACTCTCCCACATTCACCCGAGGAACCTGGGCAGCTGCCCTGCGTGAGCGGAGAGCCCGGGGGACAGGCACGGGTCCTGTCCCCTCCATCCGTCTGTTCCGCGTGCTGCTGCATTATCTGCGGGGAGAAGCTGTTCTCCCTGGGGTCCTCCTTCTAGGGCGGCAGCCCCTGAGTGGCTCTGCAGACAGGCCCCAGCTGTGTCGGGATGAGGACAGCCCCAAGCAGCCAGACCCAGACTGCTCCAGCCCACTCCGCTCACCCGGCCGACCCTCTCCCCGTGGGGGAGACTTGGAGCTTCCCCAAGGGGGATCCAGATGGCCCCCGTCAGCTCTGTGGACCAGCCCGGGTGCTGGGAGGGTCGGGCTGTAGGGGAAGTCAGACAGGCCTGTGGACAAACCCGCTCTATCCTACTGTCCTCGGGGCTGGGGGCCAGTGACCTAATCTCTCGGATCCTGGTGTCCTCAGCTCTAAAGTGAACAACAGTACCGGCATGTAGTGGTTTCTGTGAGAGTTGAGGGAGGTGACAGACAGCAGCCCTGACACGCCTTGCCCTATGCCACAGCGATGGCATTAATGGTGATCATGGGGAAGAGACAGGCTCCCCAGGCACAGGGTCCAGCCCTGGGGTTGCCTGTCACTGCGGGGGAAATCCCTCCCACCCCCCAGGATGGCATTTATGGCCTTCAGTAGAGCCTCCCTGAAAACGTTTCTCTGGAGTCAGGCAGCCGGGTTCAAAGCATGACCGGCCACTCTCCCGTAGCACGACGGCACCTAACCTCAGGATCCCAGGTTCCGAAATGGGAACGACGGTGTTCAGGTAGCAGGGTCCGTTCTCCCTCCCCCAAGGGCCACCCTCTTCCTCCCCCAAGGCCCTTGGAGTCTCATTCCAGGGACACAGGGAGACCAGCTTGGAGAGGAGGCATGGGCCACAGCTTCCAGGAACAGTAGGGATCCCGGTTTCCATCGTGAGAATGATGGGGACGCTGCCCTGATGCATTGCAGGCAGGGTGACACGGACAGACGGGCACCTGACATGACCTTTGGCTATGGAGTGGTCTTCCGGATCCAGGCTTCCCCTCTTCCCAGCTCCCAGGCATTTGTCACTTCCGCTGCTCCGAAGGCTCCCTCGAGGGTGATTCTCAGGACACCCACAATCCACCCCTCCTCCTGGGAATTTAGAACTTTCTGGAAACCTGGCGTCCCACATTTGATGGGTGGCCTCGCCAAGCTGGGTGGATGCTCCGTTCCCTACCTTGTCATGATGCCATTGCTGGGCAGTTGGACTTGATACAGCACAGAACTCCAGACCTGGAACGGACAGCCCCATCCCGCCCTGTGCGTCCTTGAGTCAGGAAGCCAGAAATCCTTTCCATTGCATTTTTGACCTGTGGCCATTCTAACATTTGCTTGGAGACTTCTAAGGCTGGGGGGGATCTCTCCAGTCCCCAAGACACTCCATCCCTTGTTGATAAGCTCTGACTGTGAGAATATTTGTTCTCTTACCAGCCTAGAGTTTACTTCTGTGTCCCTCGGAACTGCTTAAGCCATCATTCATTCATTCACTCACTTACGAATTCATTCATTCTCTAGGTATGTGCTTGGCCACAGTGACAAACAGGACCGCTGGGCCTTACCAACAGGGGTTACATTCCGGGAGAAAGATATTCCGCTATTATAATGAATCGCTCCTTGTGAGCTCTCAGCTTGCAGACACCAAGCCTTTTTTGGGGCAGTCACCCCAGTGTCAAAGCATTTCTTTGATAATCTTTCATGCGCTACCCACCCATTTCCCGGCTGAACTGCGAACGCCATACACACAAGGCCATGCTGTTCTCTGGGTCTTGCTCAGCGCTCCGTTCCCAGTGCTTGGCACATAGTGGATACTCGAGACACACCAGCCTCAGAAATGAGCACGTGAGTCCGGGGTGTCGTGTCAGGAGGCAGACTTATGAGTAGTTTGAGAGTGTTAAGAGAATCTAACTCAGCCTGGTCACGGTGGTTGAATGGGGAAGAAGCTGGAAGGGGAAAATGGAGGGGGGACGGGGAGGTCTCTGGGAATGACCTTGTAGCTGACCTTGGCGAGCACGTGGAATCTGCAGCTGGAACAGATACAGGATGATGCAGTGTGTGCACCAGCAAGTTCCAGAAACTGCAAATAGGTCATAAGATGGGAGTGCTGGGCCCTTTTGGGAACATGGTGGGAGGCACTGCTGTAGAAATCAGCTCACGGAGCTTGAATCAGGAAGGACCCAGTATGCTGGGCCAGTGACCTTGGACATGGTCCTTAAGGTGATGGAAGCTCTTGCGAAGGGTGGGGTGAGAGGTGGGAGTGCAGTCAACGGTATTATCAGTGATCAGCTGTGTGGTTTGGAAAAGTGCCAGGCTCTGCCTGTCTACAACGGGGAGACTGTCTGAATGCCCGTGGGCGTCTCTGAGTCCCCTGGTAAGTAAGGCACAGTCACCCTTCCCTCGAGCATGACACACCCAGCCAGGACAGGTGCGCCGAGGAAAGAGAAGGAAGGACTTGGAGGGGAGGAGGATCCTGGGCTGGTGTTTCTCGGAAACATCCTTCATTTCAGGCACCTTACTTTATATCCCAGGCTTGCTGGAGTGCAAGTTCACCTTTAATCCTTCTGTGACAAGTTAAGTCAGCCCCTTGTCACTTAAACCCAGCAGGGCTAAGTCAGGCCAAGGCTGCTGGAAACCCCACTCTGGGCTCAATATAGCTCCCAGAATCCAGTGGCTCAGAGCTTCTCCTCCTTTGATGAGGAGTGCCCAAGCCTTGCCTTGGGAGCGCAGAGGGCTAGCCTCCTCCCCAGCTTAGCGTCTCCTGGGGGATGGAGGGAGGCGGGTTGCAAGGTGGGAAAGGGACAGCACATTCTATACAGACCATCCTACTCCACCCTTTTATTTTACTGATGAAGAATGTGAGGCTGGGGGGGGGGAGGGGGGACTGGTTTGCTCAAGGTCACACGGCAGGATGTCTGGCCCCAGACCCCTGCTGTTTTCCGTTCTGTGCACTTGGTAAGTGAGGACAAACTCCCCAGACCGAGCTAAGCCATCAAAACGTTCGCCTTGGGTCTGCCAGCCTACCACGACTTTCACGACTATCCAATGCGAGAGTTTGTTTCTGGGGGTGTCCAAGTGTGGCCCAATAGAGCATCCTGTTATTTGGGTGTCCCTCTCAACCATCTGGGAGCCAAGCGCTCCTCGCAGTCCTGTATGAAAGCCTCCAGGCAGAGAAACGGTCTCATTGCCAATATCAGAAACTTGATCTTAACCCTCCAACAAGGGTGGATTTCTCTGGTCAGAACAACCCCGCCTTGTGCCAGGAAGAACAGTGACGTGTTGCCAAAGCAAGCCTTTCCTTTTTCTTTCCCCCTTCTTTTCTCCCTCTTCCACCCAAGGGCGCAGGTGCACACATCCAGACTGACGTTCTTCCCACGTAAAGCTAACTACAGCACCCTCTTCTCACCAGGTCCCCAGAGCGCTCGTGGACCATGGGCTCTTTGACACAGCCTCACAGCCCCCTGGTCTCCCGGATCCATCCTGACTGTGGACCCTGGTGACCCAAGGGTGGAGACCCTGCATGTTTCATAGAATCGAGCACCTGGACACCTGCTGTTTTTCTTGAGCTTTTTTTGGGGGGGGGGATGTCACAGACCCCTCTGAGACTATTTAGCCCCTTTTCTCCCCCTAAAAACCACACACAACATTTTGTGCATACTTTCTGGGGTTTTAAGCAGAAACCCCAGAAGCTTATCCAGCTACTCCATAGGGATCCAAAGACCCCATGAGGACCCTGGCCCGGGGTCTGCCAGCACGACAGCACATACGGGAGAAGCAGATAAATAAAACTCAGCAACAGACACAAAAACAAGATGAATAACTAAGATACAAGATGATTCGTCTCTAATGGAAGAACTACAAAATGCTAAGGAACTTCGTGGGAGGATCTCTTAATTCCATCTTGGTGAACGAGGTCAGAGGCCTCCCAGAGGTTTGGCCAGGCGCAAAGAGAGGATTTAGTAAGCTAAGCGAAGCCTATGTCCCCTGCTCTGTGGGTGAAGGAAGCAGCTTGTCTGCGGGCATCTCCTCTGTTTCATACAAATCCCTGTAAGATGCTTGGGGGAAGGCGATCAAGCCCGCTGGCCAGATGAGGAAACAGATTTATACAATGTAATGAAGCCTGGCTGGACTGGAAGATTTCCCCCTCAGGGGCAGTGGGTCCACCTGGCTCTTTCGCTCTCCAGCCCTGAGTACGGTGCTTAGCATGGAGCAGAGCCTTGGGGAGGTTGTATGAATGCCTTTTGTCCAAAGGCCACTGAGTTCATCGGATGTTAGAGCTGGGATCTCTTTTCCAAATACCGCACGCGCTGCTGAGCTACTCTGGGATCCCCCAAACTCTCTGAGCAGCTGCTTTCCCATTCTCTAGGAGAAGCGCAAAGCTGCCACCGCGTCTGGGCTGCAAGGCTGGGCAAGTTCGGAATAGATAATGCAGCTGGTAGCTTACAAAAGACATACAAACGGAAAGGGACCCAACAGAAGCAATTGAGTCTTTATGTTACGGCAAATGTTTGTCCGGAAGATCAAGGTCAAATCCCCTGAACAGTCGAAACCCCAAGGCCAGGCCACTGTTAGCCTCCATGCCTCCTTCAGCCTCCTCCAGGCAGGCTTCTGCCCCACTAACTCCAAGGAGGCTGCTCTTGTCCAGGTCCCCGGTGGACTCCATGTGGCAAATTCACGGTCGTTTCTCTGCTCTTGTCCTAAGTCATCTTGTCGCAGCATTGGACATAGCTGGCTCTTCTCTCTTGGGATCTGAGATACCCACGCACCTGGCTTTCATCACATCCTGCTGGCTGCTCCATCTCAGCCTCTTTCCTGGTCTACTTTTCTATCTCTAAAGTTTGAGTGCCCCAGGAGCCAGCCAACCCAGGTGCTCTTCTTCCGCCTCCCTGCCCCTGACATCTCGCCCGGGCCCACCATCCATATCTGAGACCCCCAGGTATGAATCTCCAGTCCTGACCTCAGTCCAGAACCCCCGACTTGTAGCCTCAGTGGCTGCCCCGACAACTCCTTCCTCATGTCTTAGAGGCACTGGGAACTTCACACAGGTGACAAGGAAGCCCCGCCAGCCCTCTCCTCCCTTCCTGGCCTCTTGGTCTCAGGAAATAGCACCATCCCCCACACCTAGCTGCTGGAGCCCGAAAGCCAGGAGTCACCCTGAATCCTCCTTTCCAACCTCCTATCAACACATTTAGCAAGCCCGTTAGATGTTACCAGCGGGTCACAGCAGCACCCCTTCCCTTCTCACCGTCTCCACTGCCACCATCCCAGTTCTTACCCAAGCCGCTGCCACCCCTCGCCTGTTATTGTTGGAACAACCTCCATGTGGTCCCTCTGACTCCAGTCTTGCCTCCCCTACACTCCATCCTCCACCCAGAAGTGACCTTTTGATAAAGTGAGCCAGATCCTGTTACTTCCTTGCTCCAAACCCTCCGACGCTGCCCTTGGAATAACTCCGGACCCAGGGCCCCGGAGCACAAGGCCTGGCGAGAAGGGTCCTGCCTGTCTGTCTGTCTGGCCTCATCTCTTAACTCCCCACAACTGACTGCATTCCAGTCCCGCAAGCAGATTCTCTTTCTGTTCTTTGAACATGCGAAACTTCTTCCCAGAACATCTCCTTTGCATGTGCTCCTCTCTCTGCCCGGAATATTCCAATTTCTTCCCCTGGCAAGACGGATTCCTTGTTGCCTTTGAGGTCTCAGCTTAAACGAGTCTTTTCCTGACCACTCAATCCTTTTTGATCCCATCAGACTACTTTAATTCTAGGGACTGCCCTTACCATGGTCTGGTATTTTTTCCTGTTTATCTTTTTACCTCCTCCCCTAAACTCAACTACGGGAGTTCAGAATCTTGGTGTCCTGTTCTTTGATGCACACCCAGTACCTAGAACCATCCGGCTCAGTAACTACATGCTGAATTAACGTCGACCTATCAGAGTCCCGTCAGAGCTAGCTCCTATCAGTTTCCCATGCACCAGAACATGGTCCCCGGCTGGGCCAAGTGCATTACAATCACCCAGGGAACTGGTTAAAAGTAAAATGCCCTGCGGCCCCAAACCTCAGCCATCGGCACTTTTTACAGGTCCCTCTGAAAATTCTACGGGGCAGCTGGGGTGGACGACAACTGCCCCTTTACAGCCGGAGACTGACTAATATTAAACTCCAGGGGTTGGGGCCGCAATAACTGCAATTCACACTCTGACCTCTAGGGGGAGTGTCCCGGTTTCTCCGCCATTCCACCCCCAGAAGGAGGAGCCCTGTGATAAGGATCTGGGATGGATTCAACCTGTTCTGGAGGGTGGAAGAAAAAAAAGTGCAGTGGAACTAGCCTTGGACGTGTGCTCTTACTTCCTCTTTATGTGTTATTAGTTATTCTATAATCAGCTGTCCTCTGGCAGGCCCTCTCCCTGGCACACTGTCTTTCCTCTTATGTAACTGGGGTGCTGAGATGAGGTCTGGGGCATTTTTCATCAGAGAGAGCCTGCCCCTTTGGGAGGCCAGGGGCGAAGGAGGGAGGCCTGGACAAGGCGGCTCGGACCGGCTTGGCTCTGGTTCTGTGAAGAATGTGTCTTGTCTTTCTGACTTCCTTCCTCCTCCAGATTAAGAGCTGTCCGTTCAGGATGTGTGTCCAGGGGAGGAACAAGGAGCAGCCAGGTTGGGTGCAAGCCAGAGGGGCCAGAGGGGTGGTCTGGCTCACTTCTTCAGGACTTAGGTCTGGTCTCTACTCATCACCAAGAGTGTACCTGCCTTCTCGCCCTTGATGATATCATTGGACTGCAATGTCCCCTTATGGTCATCACTTTCTATTTTGGTTTCAGACAACAAAACATTGTCAAGGACTTACACTAAAAGAGAGCTGATGCCAGTAAAACCATTTCGAAATAACTCTTCGCTTCAGGGAGAGAAGAGCTAAGATCCACTGAAATGGCTTAAGTGTGTGATGACATTTCCAAGAATTGAAATCCAGTGAGTTCACCAGCATAACCATATAGACACAAAGAATCCACCATTTTAAATGGTTGTCTCTGCCTGTCTGCCTTCGGAATGCAGGTAGGAGGATGGAATTCAAGGAATCTGATGATCCTTGGTGATCTTCCGAAAACACCTTCCCCTCTCAGTTTATAATTTCCATTTCTTGTCCCTTAAGCCACCAAGGGACATGCTAGGACAACGGCTACCGTTTTGAACGGGTGCCACTATGAGTCAAGTCCTGGGCTGTTTTGGCTGCAGACATTATCTCTCAAAGCCTACAACATAGGGGTTTTCATGCCTAATTCCACATGAGGTTTCTAGAATGCAGGAAGGTTACATCACTGCCCAGACATATACCCTGAGCTCACATGCAAGTATCCTGATGCCTTAGCCCTCTGTCTTCCTACTTTACCTTTCCCAGCCTCGTTGGCCAGCACAGCCACAGCCCTATCACACAGTCATTGAGCAGAGCCCCTGGGTGGGAGCTCGCCCCAGCCAGGCAGCATCATGCAGAAGGCATTCAAACCACAAAACAAACACCCAGGCACACGCTCCCCACAAGGTGAAAGAAGCAAGATACGGGGGTCTTGAAAGCGGGGCATTATCACTGCCGGTCAATCTCCTCCTCTATCTCCCTCTGTGGCTCTCTTTTCTGTGGCCTTGTAACCTGGGCTCAGCGTAGCTCTTGGGAACAGATTGTGAAGGAAAGAGACAAAACAAAGGAAAGATGATAAAAACTGCTATGAAAGGTTAAACTCCCATGATTCTCTGTGGCTGTTTAATGGATTTCTATGATATAAACAGACCTTTGGCTTTGCCTGCTGGGCAGGTGACCTCCACCTAAATGAGTTTAGACAGTATTCCCTAATAAGAAATGTTCCTTTTTTCCCCACGCTCCACCAAGCCCCCTGAGCATACAGAGACCCTCTGTCCCCCGCAGACAGATACTATCAGCTGCACACACACGGCCACCTGAAACACAAGTGGGCCACGTGACGTGGTCTGCATTTCTACCTATACATCTATCACTTGTTCAGTTAACAAACATTTACTGGGGTGACTCTGCTGTAGGCATTGTGGATAGAGTGGGGAGAAGGTCTGGTCTTGGTGCTTGAGATGTCCACTGTCCAGCTGACAGACAGGTGTTCTGACACAGAGAGGTAAGAGCCGGAGTATAGACCCGCAAAGAGGAATCACGGAGGAGGGAGTGTCTAGAACTCTGCAGAAGTTAGGGAAGGCGACATGAGCTGAGACACGGTCTCTTTGGATAGCCTCAGTTTCTTCATCTGAAAAGTAGGCGTAACAACAGACCCCACCTCACAATGCCAATGTGACAATGAGAGGTCGTCATGTATCCAGTGCCTGGCACGTGCTAACACCTCAATAATGTTAGCTACTTGGATTTATATTTGCAGCGTTACAGAATGAGTCCCCCGTTCTATAACTAGGGTGTGAATGGATAGAAATCATTAAGTAAAGGATATTATTAATCATTTGTTTTCTAGAACCAAGTCCTGACTTTAATGCTAGGGTAGTTTGCTTTTTACGTGACTGTCCCCTACGGGCCAAGATTGGAATTGCACCCCTGCTCTATTAGGCCCTGCTTATTTCTAGGGAAAAAGCCTGAGCCTGGGAAACTCACATCTGGGAGAGGAAGCCATAGAACAGCGGAGAGAGCACGAGGAGATGGGGCGGGGGAGGGCTGTGAGGCATCCTGAGGGTGAACAGGGCTTTGATAGACAACTAGGATACCCAGGTGACTGACAACCCTCTTGACATCTCCTGTTTTCAAAGAGGTCTTCTGAGAATGACGGTCGTTCTGCCTATCCCTCCCAAGACCCTCTCCCCTAATGATGGCAGGTTATACAACAAATACAATTCATTTTTCAGAACTTCACATTAGAGTAAGTTTACTTGGAAAACTGTCTCCATGAGCAGTCACTGTTATTCCCTTGCCAGGAAAGCACAGTATATGGCAGAGGCCTCAGAAAAAATTGCAAATATCTATAGTGGACTGTCCAATAGAACTTTCTGTGATGATGGGAATGTTCCATACCTACCCTGTCCAACGTAGCCATCAACAAGCATGGGGCTAGTGAGCTCTTGAAATATGGCTAGCCTCACTGAGGACATGAATTTTTAATTTAATTTGACTTGATTTAATTCAATTTAAATTTAAATAGCCACATGTGACTAATAGTGGCTGTCATACTGGACAGCACAGACTCAGGGGCTCTGATCGCACATGCTTTCTTGAGTCTATTCTATAGTTTTGGCATTTTCTTCTGCAAACTGAGCAGACTATGGGGCAAAGTGCCCAAGGTGCAGGCCCTGGCCACCTCCTCCCATCCCCTACCCCTGCCCCACCCCTAAGACATCCACCTGGCAAGACCTTCCCAAATATCCAGCCAGAGGTCTTGTTAACCCCAAAGGAGTGATCCATTTTGCTTCAGACAATTTCATCAGCTCTGCCAATCTACCCAAAGAATCCAATCCATACATTACATTTCTGAAAGCTCAGGATGATTCCATTGCTAAGATAATGTCTTTAGGACCAGAGGGGAGGCTGCTGGGCTTTATACGTCTTGGGCCATTTTGTGCCCACTGGGCTGAGCGGGCAGTGGCGGCCTCCCCACAATGCCCTGCTTTTCCCTTCTAAAGAGATTGGAGACACAGCTCTGGCTGGGCCTGTGTAATCTATTCATTTCCTTCCAAGCCGGGCTCTGTGAGCTCATTCACAGAGGAAGGGCAAAGGAAGCTGGGGAAGCAAAGAGTCGTACAGAAAACAAACAGCGCTGGGCAGCTCCCTGTTTGGGGAGGGGGGCAGCTGCGGGGAGATAGAGGATGGAGATGTAGGGGTTTGTCTGGTGGGGGGGTTCTGACTGCAGGAGACTGGGGTTCCCATTGCTGCCTCTCCCACATCCTCTAGAAGCCCTGCCCCCCTCCCCCCAGCAAGGAGCCCTGGCTCCTGCAGCCCCCATCTTGGTAAGCTCTTATCTCTCTCCATTCAGCTGGCTCCTTGGGAACAGAGGTGATGGGTGAGGGAAGGCCACAGTGGCAGCAGGCAGAGAGAGAACTGGCAGCATGGAGACACTTCCCTGGAGTGTCCCCCCAGCCTCTGCCCGCGTCCTCACTATCAGAGACAGGGCATGCGAGGTTCCCCTGGTCCCAAGGAGACTTCCAAGTCAGCTGAGCCTGCTCCCTCAATCCAGCTACAGAATCACAAGGGCCCAAACATTTGGCTCCAGTGGGCGATTTGCATGTGATTTGCATACATCTGCATACCCCTCCCCACTCCAGAGGCACGCCGTCAAAGGATGTGAAATGAAGTAAAATAAATTAATTAGGGCAGCCTACCATAGCCCAATACACGGGGCCTGACACCGTAAGAGATGCAACTGATTTTTAAGGCAATCAACGCGATGGTAGGCTGGGGTGGAGAGAGATGGGGGGTTGGTGATGGGGGATTCTCAGCATCGGGGGTAAAGAAGGCCAGGGAAAGTCTACATCCGGACCGAAAGCTGGGCGTCTTCCGTCCTGCCCAGGTCCTCTCCCCCAACTTCAGGGGACACAGGGTGGAGCCACATGGAAGCCTGATTCCGGTTTCCTACACTTGGGCTTGGCTCTGGTGTTGCCCCCACCCTGGTGGCCCCCTCTGCAGGCCGATTTCCACCACTGACACAGAAATTCCATTTTAAACCAGAGTGGGGATGGTCGCTTCAAGGGCTGGCAAGGCAGTGAGGCGTCCACTGGTAGATCCTGTCTGCAAGCTTCGCCCCCATAAACTGTTCCCGTTGGGTCTCCGTATTTCTCTTTGCCAGCTGGGCGGGTCTTTCGCTTCCCCTCATTCTGATCCCATCTACGGATGGTTGAGGGAGAGACAGTCCCATCGTTAGCAGCGAGCTGCAGTTAATTTAGCACCGTCCTCTGCCAGGTGCTAACGAGATGTTTGCAGTCTGCGTGTCAGCCAAGCAGCTCCCATATCATGTAAATACGCCTCTTAGTGATTCAGTTCAGGGCACTGTTTAACGTATGCCTTGACTTTCTCTAGGCCTGTTGATCTATCCAGGATGGCAATCTCATCTAATGCTGGGGCCATGCGGGGTGCTGAATGTCAGGTTCACACCTGCGCGGCCCAGGCTGCCGGGAGAGCTTTGGGGGGGCGGGGGCTAGAGGTAATTTTAAGCGGGAGGGGCTACAGTGCTAAGACGGAGAACAATGATTTTGGCTAAAAGGAGCCCAAGTCACAGGCAACAAACCAGCAAATGACGAATCAAAGACCAAGAAGGCAAGAAGGACCAGCAAGGACAGGAGGGTCCAACCAAGGCTAGAGCAAGAGCAAGAAGGAGACTGAGGAGCGCAGTGCTGGGTTAGGGCATTGAATGGTGAGTGTGCCCCAGCGGGATCCTCTCACGTAGGGTTTCCAAGCCCCGCTCTGTGCACGTGGCGGTACTGTGTAGCAGCAAAGGAACCGGTTCTAGAAGCCTGATCTCCAAACTGCCCAGGCCACCCCTCCCCCGCACTCCGCACCCCCCACCTGCACACTCCGTCCGCACCATCCAGAGCAGTTCCACTCGACTGTGTCATCTACGGGTTTCATCTGAAGAAAGGGCAATGCAGCAGACAGAGGTTAGAGAAGTGGTGTTTTAGATCAGGGGTTGGCAAACCATGGCTGCTGGACCACAGCAGCCTACAGCCTGTTTCTGTACGGTTCACGAACCAAGAACGGGTCTTTACTTCTTTGAATGGTTGAAAAATATAAAAAAGGAGAGTATTTTGTGACATATAAAAATGCTATGAAATTCCAGTCCCAGTGTCCATGAATAAAGATTTATTGGAACGCAGCCATGGCCTCCCTTTGACACATTGTCTGTGGCTGTTTTCACATTAAAGTAGCAGAACCGAGTCGTTGTGACAGAGACCATACGTCCCCAGGGAGGAAAATATTTACTATCTGGACCTCACCGAGACATGTTGCCAAACCCTGTTTTGGATCATGGAAGGGAGTTCTCTGCCCAGCCTGTTCCCAAGATGGCGGCACCTTGCTCTGCGTGAACCTGAGCGTGGCAGTGCAAGAACGTCGATTCCAACTGGACCTTCTCTTGAGCCCCGCCAGCCCCGACTCCCTTGTGGCCCAGGGACACCAGGCTGGGGTGCCCGGTCCAGACACATGAAGGCTCCTATCAGTGGCTGAAAAGGCCAACACTTGTGTCCCAATACCCAGAGCTGGTCCTCCTGTTGCCAACAGTTGGGCCCTGGACAGGTGGTTTTCTGTGTGGCTCTAAGAGCACCCCTCCTCAGACCCAGCTCAGGGTGCCAGGCACCAGGACAGTCCTACGTGTAATCGAATTAGAAGGTGGACTAGGTCTGTAATTTGTTTTAAGAAGGCGTGACGCCACCCTGGTCTTCTCCGTGCTCTGTCACGAACATTATCCAAAGCCTCCTGCCTGAAATTCCAGCCTTTCATGTTCTTTATTTGTTACACAGCAACCAGGGGGCCCACAGGGTTCTCACACTTGGTACTGCTGGGGTTTCCTGAGCCCAGAGGCGTATTAGGGACACCAAGGAGACCAGAACAAGAGAGAGCCTGAGGACAGAGGAGAAGACTGAGCAAAGCAGTCTTGGAGAAGGCTTTGGGCAGAGGGCAGAGGACAACACAGAGCTGGGTTAGGACCGAGAACATAGCCAAGCCTGCAAGGGTCTGCAGAGGGGCCCTGGGCACTCTGCCTCCAGCCCTGGCTGTGGTGCGGAGGGGATGGCTGCGGCGACTTACCCGGTACCACACGATCTCGCGCATGCGACCATCCGTCTTGAAGTTACACTTCAAGGTCACGGCGTCACCAGCCACCACGGGTGGGAGAGGCTCAATGTTGACAGTCAGGTAGCCTATGGGAAAAAGGAGAAGGGAGGTGAGGACATGAAGGGCTGGGCTGACCGGGGCGGGGTGGGGAGAGAGCTAGCACAACTCTAGGGGGTGCTGTCGGCCCCGGAGCCTGTGTGATCGGTACCCTCGGGCCTGAACGCAGCTCATCACTCTCTTCTTCCTTCTCATTGACGTCTCCTCCCTGAGACCCTCCCTGGCACCTGAGGATCCCTCCAGTCCTGAAACACTTCTTCTTGACATCAACTTTCCCTTCAAAGTAGAGCTGAAGGAAATGCCTCAGTGTATTTCTACAAGACGTCCCAGAGAAACAGTTCTGGGGTCAAACACTATATCTCCTTCCCCCTTTTTTTACTGGGTCTAGATACACATCAGCCAGTTAAGCCCCACGAGAAATGAGCATGCTGAAACGCATCTAACAGAGCATTTCTCTTAGCCATCCATGAAGCCCCGTGGGCATCCTGCGCTGCCAGGGTCCCACGGAACCCACATAGGGAAACAGTGCTCTAGGTGCCCAGACCCCTCCCTTCCCAGCCTCATAACCAAATTACTGCTGGTGAAGGGGGAAGAGCTCTCCGAGGAGCTCTCTAAATCTCCCAGCTCACACCCTGTGCCACCCAAGAGGAGAGATGAGTACCTCCTTGAGTCCACAGTGGAGGAGGGGTGACAATGAGCTGACCACCTTGGAAGGAGTCCGCGCCACTGCAAGGCCCAGAGGCTGTGTCTCGCCCACCAGCTGCCCCTGCTAGCCACACCCTGGGGAACACTACTGTCTCCACACCCAAGTCCAGCTTGGTGAGGTCTCTGACCCTCTCCGCTGCCTCCCACAGCCCCATCCCAGAGGGCCAGGCCCCGCTCTAGCTCGGTAGGGGACCTCATTCTTGGGCTGATCGTCCAGGCCCATCTGATTGGCTTCCCGCCGGCTGATGTCCAGCCATTGATCTAATGGATCGATCCAGTCCGATTGTCTTAATGAGAAAACTAGCCAGGATGGGTCCTGGGGTTTCAATTGTGTGGGCAACCTGAGCGGATCGAGCCCAGGGGCCTGACCCCTGCCTGGAGCTTAATGGTTACAACACTCCGGGGGGCTGGGGGTGTGGGCGGGAGGGAACCAAGAATCGACCACTGCAGGATTAATTTGGAAGCTGGAGTCAGATTCAACTTGCGTGGTACCAGGCTTCAGGTCCCAATAGGCCAGGGTGAGGGGTAAGGCAGGGGGCTCACCTCTAGGGAGCCTCAACCTTAGGCTGGAGGTGAGGCTCCCAGGGAGGTCCACAGAGCCTGTGTGGTCCTTGAGAGCAGTGACTGGAACCAGCTGGAAGGACCAATTCTGTCCCCTCCTCTCGTCATTCATTCAGCCCCCAAGTTTGCTCCCACCAGCTCTAGGCAGGGCCATGATTCAGGAAGCAGGATGGTCCCAGCGTTGCCCTGTCCTCTAGGCACGCAGTTTGGGGACAGATTTACGACCCAGTCACCCTCAGTGGGTGGGTTGAAGGTGGGGGCTGTGGAAGGGGAGGGAAACCCTTCCAGCCTGGACCATCAGGGAGGTCCCCAAGCCCAGCTGCATTCCAACCCATGACAAAGGAGGAGGCCGCCCTCGGGGGGGATGAAGCCCAATGACCGAGGGGACTCTGGGCAAGCGAATCCTAAGCAGGAAATAGTCATAACAGGTCACATTTCCATGGCACCTACGGCGAGGCAGACGCTGGGCTAAGAGCTTAATACACACTCACTCATGTACCTGTCGTGACCATCCTAGGCGAGAGGAACCAGTATTACTCCCACTTTCCATGGGGAAACAGAGAGGCAGAGTAACCTACCAAGATCACACAGCTGGGACAGAGCTGTGACTGAAGCCCAACCTTCTGCTCCATTCTGACCACCATGCCCTATACAGCCTCTCTCATGATGGGAGAGGGAGGGCAGGGCTGGCAGACACTTCACATCCAGCGCTGGGGAGGACAGGGGGGTGTTACTGGGGGCTGTGGAAGAAGACCAGGACCAGATCCCGTCTGCTGCCATTCCCAGCTCTGGGCGGACCCCCTGGCTCACCTGTCCAGTGGGGCAGCCCTCCCTGAGGGTCTCACCTTTGAAGTTACAAGCCAGATGGCGGAGGAGTTCAAGACCAGAGAAGGGCCCCCTCCCACCGGAAGGAGGTGGGAAGGACACGTTCTCGGTTGGGTAACTCTTGCAGCCAGCCCACGGTGGGTGCAGATGGTGCGTGCGTGTAAGCCGGGGCGGGGCAGGATGGAGGTGCCAGCTTGCAGGGTCGCCATTTGTTGGCAAACCAGGGGGGAAGCACAGGTGTGAAGCGGGTGGGGGCCACGGGGACCGTTGAAGCGCTGGTAACCGGTGGTTGTGTTAGGAGCGCCACAAGGTAAGGCAGATGGTCTAGGGCAACAGGACTCAGGGGCGTGCAGGGTGAGAGCAGTGAAGAGCCCCTGCATAGCAGCAGGGGGGCGGGGGTGCAGGAGCACATGGAACCCCCAAAGATGAGATTTAGAAGGTAGAGGCGTGAGTGGGGGTGGTTCTGATGCCTTAAGCCTGCATTCCCCAGAGCGTGTAGACAGGAGGGAGCTTCTCATAGATGTTTCAGGCAATGAGATTTCTATTACCAACACTGCGCTGAACAAAATTAAGCACTCTCCCTGCCCCCCCCCCTTCATGACCTCTCTCCTTCCAGCTTCCTGTCTTGCCTTCCTTCGTGAAAAAAATATTTATTGGGAATCTATGCAGTACCAGGCACTGCTCCGGGCACGAAAGACACTACAGGCAAGTCCTGCTTTCACGGAGCTGACGTTACAGAAGAGGAAACAACAGTCCAATAAGCGAATGAGAGGAAATACGGCAGGTGGGGACAAATGCCACAAAGAACGTCAACCAGGGTAAAGCATCAGGGAGAAGCGGGACAGGGGCTGCTCTGGACTGGGTGGCCTCCAGGCCTCTCTGAGGGGGCCAGCCTAAAGGCAAGTGTGAGCCACGCAGGTGTCTAGGGGGAAAGCATTCCGGATGGAGAACACCAACGGGCAAAGGTCCTGAAGCTGGAGCGTGTTCAGGGTGCTCCCTCCATCTGGGCCAGGGTAGGACATTTTTTCACAACACTGTGCGCTCTGGATCCTGTCTTTGACTCAGCATCGTATAGGAGGAGAACCAGGGCCAGGGGTGAAGGCGAGGGTGCAAAGCTGAGGGAAGCACTCTCCCCACCGCAGGCCCCTGAGTCCCGCCTGCCTCCCCTCCTCCCAGCCTTATTCAGTCTTTTGGAACACACACCAGGAACAGGAACAGGTGTCTAACCCGAGGCGGAAGGGACTGTGTCTCCCCTTCCTGAGGTCCGCCTGCTGGGAGGGTGGAGGCTGGGGTGCGAGCTCCCAGCCTAGCCGCCCTGGGAGCAGAGGGAGGGGCTCCGGCCACCGTGCAGGGACTGAAACCTCCCCACCGGGTGCATGGCACCTTCTAGCTGTCCCAGCGCCCAGGCTCCCATTCAGTCACCAGCACTCACAACAACCTGCGCGATGCCAGGCTTGCTGCGTGTATCACGTGGAGTGTAGTTGTCTGTTTGCACATCTGCTTCTCCTTCTGGAACGCGAGCTCCGTTAATATCAGTAGAGTATGAAAACGGGATTCGACAAGCGCTGCTTTGGGAGCTTTCCTAACGTATTGTCGGTGCGGATCTCGCCGCCACCCGCCAGTGCTGCCCTGCCACCGAGGGACCTCGGTTCAGCGCACGGATGCTTTCCATCCGAGGCCGGGACAAGCCTCACGTGATGTGTGATGCGTGCGCACATCAGCCTCGGGGCTGGAGGAAGGGTCACTGGCCAGGTGGGGCAGGGAGGGGGGAGACAGGCGACAAGGCAATTTTCTGATAGATTTTCCAGGCGAGGGTTGCGTCCGCACCAATCAACACCTGGATCACAGGTGAGAAATCACCTTGCCAGACGCAGACACACACAGCAGAGGGGACGGCGGGGGTTCGTGGCCAAGGAGGTTTTTGCAAAAGAGAAGCACAAGGAAAGTTCTCCTTTAGGTCCGACAACCATTTCTCCAGGACCTGGTTCACTGAATCCCATCACCTTCCAAATGCCTTGCTTCGGTTCTTTCTGGGCAAGTTCCTCCCTCATTTCCCTTGCTTCTCCCGCCCACATGCCTCCAGCAAATTTGAAGCCAGTTATCTGGTTCGAGTTTCTTGCTCTACCCCTTGGCAGTGACCTGAGCAAGTTAGGTGGCCGCCACAGGACTCAGTTTCCCCATGTGTAATGTGGACATGGGAATAATCGCAGGGTGGTGAAGCAGGTCCTGGGGTATTGTTCACCACGAGCCCTGCCCACATAGGGACGCACCCCTGAGCAGGGTGAGCGGGCACCGTGCTCCTGGCCCCCTAGACCTCCATTCCTTCCCACCTCCCACTGTGCAGCTGAGGACATCTGGTCCTGGATGGAGGTGGGAAGAGTGGAGTCTGACATCTGGGGTCAAGGAGTAGGAGATGCAGAGATGATCAAGCATCAGAGCCGGGAGACCCATACGACATCCTTCCCCCAAGGCAGAGGACAGAAAACCAAAGAGAAGAGATTTGAGCATCCCCCCTCCCTGCTTCACGCTACTGCCCAGGTCCGGGCTGGTGGGAAGGGGCAGCTGAGCAGGTAGGGGTCGGGGGAGACAGCCTCATCCACCGTCCTGGAGGCAGTGAGCATAGTCAAGAGAGCCAAAGAGATGTGAGTCCCGGTCTCAGCTGTGCTGCCAACCAGCTCTGTCCCTCTCTTTGGGCCTCAGTTTCCTTGTCTCTAACATGAGGAGTGAACTGGATTTTTAGGGCCTTCCAGCTCCCACCAATCCCATGTCAGATGTCAGCTGAGCCTGAATCTTGCCCCCTTCCTTCCTGGTATGACTCAACAACGTTTCTCCGAGAAGTGAATCCATCAAGTGAATCCATCAAATAATCAGCCACCAGCTAAAGACGGAGCTCTGTCCTTCTCTGCACTAAATTTGCCACCAATCAGCCTTTTGCGTGAAAGCCCCCAAGCACGGTATCAAGAAGCAGGATCAGGCGTGGAGCCAGATTCATCTTAACTAAGCAGTTCGTTATCCCGAATGGGGCCATCACTCTCCCCCTCTATCTCTGACAGCATTTATACCACTCCCGTTAAGACACATTTAGCAAAACCCGGGCAATATTTAGGAACCAGGCGCCCTCCCCAATGAGGGGATGACAAATAGTTCCTCTCTCTGGAAGCTCGCCTTGTCATATCCCAGCGCCCCTTCTCTCCCTCTCCCCTTACCCAGCTCAGAGGAGATGCTTCCAGAAGGCTAGCTCATGTCTGGCCCCGTGGGCCAGCGAGGGTTGCCATGGGAAGGGTCCGGGCCTGCCTTGATGTAGTGAAAAGAGGCAGAAGTTATGTTAGGGTGACCAGACGTTTCAGTCTGCCCACACTAACGGGTTTCCTGGGACAGGGGTTTTCACCACCAAACCAGAATGTTCCCGGCAAACCGGAACAAGGTGGTCACCCTAGTTAAAATCCCACCATGGCCCATGGATGACCCTGGCACATTGCTTAAACCTCTCTACCAGTTCAACAGTGAGGGTGACCATACCTCGCTTGACCAACTCAAGGACTGGTAGAGTCAATGCTGACCTCCTCCCTAGTGCTTGACTCCGCATGGCTCAGCAGATGTTGGTGGTTGACGAAGTAACCTGTGGACTGGGGTCCAGCTTGGATTCCCTGCATCCATTCATGCCCTTCCACCATCCTCTGCCAGCAGCCAGAGTGTTTTCTCTAGAATGCACACCCCTGGCCTTCTCAGGGGCCTACAGAGCTTCCCATCGCTCCATGGGAAACGTCTGGAATCCTCTCGGGGAGATCTGGTGCACACCCAGCCTAAGCTCCCTGTCCAGGCCCACTCTTCCTCACGAGCAGCTCCCTCTCTCACTGCTGGGTCCTAGCACAGGTGGTCCCCTCTGTCCCGAGCCCTCACTGTTGGCTTGGGAAACTACTGTTCACCTGCAAGGATTAATGGAACTCTCACTTCCTCAGGAAGACTTTTCCTGACTCCCCAGGCTGCCACGGTCCCCAACATACCCCTTCCTCCCTCCCACTTAGGACATAGAAAAGGGTTTGGAATGATGTATTTGGTGAATATTCACCACTAATGAGGCCACGAACCGGACCTAGATGCCGTGGTACCGACGTGTCCAGAGCAGTGCCTGAATCAAAGCCTCTGTTGGATGAAGGCACAGATTACTTGTGCCCATGCCCTAGGCTGTCGCATAGTTAGAGTGGGTGGTGTTCCCAGGAGGACCCTCGTGCAAGCACCTCTTCCCTGTGGCCTTGCCTGACGTGGCCCCAGCCGGGGTTCTGCATAGACTCAGTGCCTTCTGCACCTGCCTCTCTGACCACGTCTGCCCGGACCGGCATTGGTGCCACCTTAGAGCACCCAGGGGCCTCTCCCAGGGGTCAGGCAGGAGAAGTCCACCCAAAGGAGGAAATCAGCACCGGGTGGTGAGCGGCCGCCCCGTCAGGCACGGTAGGATGTAAGACACACCAACCGAGTCAGCAGACAGACAGACGGACGGTGGGGAGAGCAAAGACCACGGGCAGCACGAGCTGTGAACAGAGGCAGCAGAATGCACGGATGATGGCACTTGCTGAATCAGCACAGAGCAAGGCCCCCGAGTAGCAAACAGTGGGTGTCCACCTGAGCAAGGTGACCGCTGGAAGTGGCAGGCTCAGTGTCAGGGGAAAGAGGTACTGCTGCATTCTGACTGTCCTGCTTCTCCTGGGAACCCCGCGATGAGCCGGTGTCTTGTCTCCCTGGCTTCTCCCAGGAGCCTTGCTGCCAACAGTGGGGACCAGTTACCTTGCAGCAGATGGGTTAGGGACCCCGAACAGAGGCCACCACATTACTGCCCGATGTACCCTTGGATGTACACAGCCACCTCAAAGGAACAGGTCCAAAACGGAAGCGGGGTTTCCCCCTTGGCTCAGGGAACACCTGCAAGGCCTGCCATCTCTATAAAATATACCCAGACTCCAACTCCCTCACCCCTCCACTGCTATGTCTCTGGGCCCAGCCACCATCATTTACCACTGGTCTACTGCAGTGCCTCCCAACTAGTGTCCCTGCTCCCAACTTTGCCCCCCCCACCTCTCTGATTTTATCTCCCCTCACTCTCTTCCTCATTCCCTCCACCCACACGCAATGAACCCTGCCCGTCCCCCAATACTCCAAGCACATCTCCACCTCAGGACCTTTGCGTGTGCTGGTCCCACCTCCCAGAACAGTCTTTCCCTCCATACCCACATGGCTGAATCCCTTAGTTCTGCAGCTCAAATGCCATCTCTTTGGAGAGGCCTTTTCTAACTATCTTCATAAAATAGTATCCCTGTCATCCTCTTGCTCTTTACCCTGCTTTAGTCTTTTTTAAACATTTATAACAGTCTGGTACATATTGATTTGGTTATTGTCTACTGATATTTCCCTCCCCCAAGCCCATACCCAACTGGGTTGGAAGCTCCATGAGAGCAAAGACTGTGTGTGTGCACGTATGTGTGTATTTCAAACTTTTCCCCCTGGTGCTCAGACTGGATAATTTCTATTGATCTATTTCAAGTTCATGGACTTTCCTCAGTCATCTCGGTCCTGCTACTTAGTCCATCTGGTAAGGTGTTTTTTTTTTTTTTTTAAATTTCAGTTATTGTATTTTTCGGTTCTGGAGTTTCTATTTGGTTCTCCTTTATACCTTCTATTTCTTTGCCGAGCCTTTCTATTTTAATATTTGTTTCAAGACTATTTGTGATAGCCTGTCGAAGCATTTTTATAATAGCTACTTTAAAGTCCTTGTCAGATAATTCCAACACAGGAGTTACCTCATCACTGCAGCCTGCTGATTGTCTCCCCATGTGAACTGGGATTTTCATGATTCTGTCAAGTGATTTTAGTTTGTATCTTGGACATTTTAAGTATTACCTTACGAGAGTCTGGTTTATAGATTTGTTTATACTCATTCTTTCAGGGGCACTTCAAACTCCAGTGTTCAAACCACATGCTCGTATTAATGTTTTTGACTTTCCAAACAGGTGCCTGTACATTCTGTCCAGGTCTCACAGTCGTATGAATGGGAGATAAAGGGAGGCTGGTCTTCATCACTTCACACCAGAATTCCTGACTTTGTGTTATTTTAACCACTACTTTATCCCTGGAAACTATAACAGTTGCTGGCATTTTAGTAGCAATTCCATAAATATGTGCTGAAGGAACCAAAACCCGAGCCAAAGACATGTGATCAGTGCTTGGTGACTTTCAAAGGACAGCTATAATTATTAGCTCCCTGATCACCACGGCAACCCTGTGGGACCGTGTCCCCATTCTACAGGTGAGGAAACAGAGGCTCTGGGATACAGAATGACTTCCTCATGATCACACAGAAGCAGGCTTGGCAGGCCGGCCCTTTGTTTTATGTTTTTTGTTTTTTGTTTTTTTTTAAAGATTTTATTCATTATTTATCTGACACAGAGAGAGAACACAAGCAGGGAAATCGGCAGGCAGAGGGAGAAGAAGAAGCAGGTTCCCCTCTGAGCAGGGAGCCCGATGCAGGGCTTGATCCCAGGACCTGGGATCACGACCTGAGTCGAAGGCAGACGCTTAACCAACTGAGCCACCCAAGCTCCCCCAGGCTGCCCTCCGATTCTGAATCTGGTACTCCTTTGCCATCCCTCCCACAGGACCCCCTTGCACATTGCTCTCAAATGGCAAGCAAGCTGAAAACAGGGATGAGTCAGAGGGTCAGGTGCCTAGAAGTACACAGGAAACCTTGCTCCGGGTGGGCACGGTCAGACGCCGGGCTAGATCAGCAGGATACAACACCTCCACAAGGGTTAGCAGGATGACTGGTAGCTGAGGCCACTTTCAAGTTCAAAGCCAGCAGAGGATGCTAGGAAGGCCAGGAAGACATGTCTGAGAACGTTTCCAGGGCTGGGAGAGATCCGAGGCTGGATGGACGCATTTGTTTTATCACATCCCTGACATACAGTCCCCTGATTCCAGCTCTGGACAGTTACCTTGGTCCAAAAATGCCTCTTTTGTGTCACTCAAGCCATCACGTTTTGATGTTAAACAGGTAGAGAAGAATCAAAGGCATTGCATGTGACTTTTCTATCAGAGGGCAGGGGTTGTGTCTGCCATCAGACTAGGAGCTCCCTGCGGGCAGGCAGGGACAGCGCCTCACCGCCTTCTGTGGCTGGGAGTGCAGAAGTGATGCAGGAACTCACGGATCCCACTCCCTTGGGAGAATCAGCCTGGACTCACCAAGACGTGACATGGGGCAGACAGTCGGGGGGTGGCAGCAGTTCCACCAGCTGGATTTAAGACCCTGCTGGGATAGACCGTGGGAGTCGGGGGTCACATAAATTCCTGATGACACCCTCCCCTTTCTGTGGGGCTGGGATTTATCGCCAAGTGATAACAGGAGCTCCATGCACCACCACTCATGAAGAAAGGAGGTCACCCCAACTCATCAAGATAAATACCATAGTGTGGCCCTGATGACAGCCTCCCTGGGCTCCCTGTGCTGCATAATTACTATCGTAATAAATATTATTACAACAAAACAATTACTGCAACCAGATCTTTCAGGCAGGTACAGAGCGTTCTGTGAAATATACCTTCCATTCTGGGCTAACAGGTGCTCCTAGCCAGGAACCAGGTTGAGAGGTGGGGCAGAGCGTGGAGGGGGCCTTTTAAGAAAAGAAAGCCTCTGAGTAAAGACGAGAATTCAACAGCCCACCTGTCTCTAGGATGGACCAATTATTCCTCTCAAATAGCTCTCGAAACTGTGTCTGCCCGCACCAATCCTGCCTTGGTTTCGGCCCCTAAAATTCCTCCCCAGGACCCCGTGCAGCCAGCTTGCTAATGTCCACCCTTCAGTCTGGGCGCGCAAACACACCACCACCTGGGGTCTCAGTGACGTCTCTAAAATGCAAATATGATGACACCACCTCTCTGGCTAATGCCATTCAATTTCTCCACCCCATTGCCTTCCAATTCAGGATCAAGTTCAGACTCTGTCATGGCCAACCGGGCCCCTAATGATCTTGCCTCTCTCAGCCTCTCCAACTCAATCAGTCTCCCGCCGCGTCTGTGCCGCCATGCAACCCAACCACCACCGCTTCCACACCCCCTCAGGCTCTTCTTTGTGCCTGTGCTCTTTGCTCTTCCTGGAATGCCCTTCTCTGAGTTCACCCAAGGAAATTTGTACATGTCCTTCCAGGTTCCATGTGACAGTCAGCCCTTCCCGGATTTATCTGAGCCTGATACTCCCTCTTCTGAGCTCGCAGACCCTTGTAAACATCTCAATCACAGTCGTCCACCCCGACTGTAATGTAACACATGATTCTTTGTGTATGTCTCTGCCAGAAGACGGGAGCTTCTTAAGGTCAGGGATCTGATGTGCATCTCTGGTCCCTGTATGATGTTTGGCACAGGGTGGGTGCTTAGCTAGCGTGCTGTACCAATGGGGTAGTGAATGAGCCGTCCCACGAACACTGCATGGGACGGTGCTTGGTGAGCCGTGTAGCCCCGGACAAATGAGGACCGTGCTATAGCCTAGTGCACTGATGTCACACCCAGGATCCACATGCTTCTTTGTCTCCGCACTGCCGTTGGGATGAAGTCCAAACCCTTTCCTCTCGCACTCATGGCCTGCCTCGTCCCCAGCTCATCTCTTGTCCTTTGCCTTTTGTATGCTGAGCCTCAGCCACCCTGAACTACTCAGCGCTCCCCAGGTATGCTAGACTTCGTGTGGCTACTGGGTCTGTGCACCTGCCATGCTTCTGCCTGGAACCCCTGCCATCACTTTGCCCTCATCGTTTTGATATGCCCTTCAGGGCTTCGCTTAGACATCACTTACAGTAGAGGCCTCCCCTGACACCCGCCCCAACTTTATCTAGCCCATGCCCGTTACCCCTAAGCCGGGGTTACGTGCCCCCCTCAGAGCATCTATCATAGCCCTAACACACTGCATGGTGACTAATTTGTGGCTAATCTGTCTCCCACTACCATGGACTGTGAGCTCTTGGAGAACCAAAAGCATGTCTCAGTAACCGTATTATTAAGGCTTAGCATGCTGTTGACCACACTGTTGGCATTAAAGGCATACTGAACAAATGAATGAATGAATGAATTCATGGCTGAACTAATAAATTCTACAGATAACTTCAGCTGGCCTAGCCTTGGCCATAACACCCAATTCTACTGGGGCTGGAAGGGTTTGTTTATTTATTATTTATTTAGCCTTATTGAGTTATGGATTTCCACCCTAAATTTGGGCCATGAGAGAACACCTAGAAGGGGAGTCCCCACCCTCAGACTCCTGGTTCTCACCTCTCCCAGCTCAGTTCGGAGCCATCAGAAGCCTCAAACATTTTGCAGGCTTTGCAGGGAGATGTGCCTGCTATTTCTGGGCGTCGATCCCTGCCCCAAATTCCAGGCTCTTGTGAAATATTCCCACTCTGTGATCTCCAGCCAGCTAATCAAATTCCCCTCTGTCAGAGGCAATAGATGCTCAAAAGCCTTGTAGTATTAATGTATTATTCATGACATATGTATTATTTATCATTAGTTTGTTTATTTATTATTAATTTGTGTTTCATTATTGATAATGATGTGGTTATACTATTAATAAGAAGGCTGGGGAAGGCTGTTCTGTGACCCTTTGCAGACACCTGATACTCCTCCAATTCCCTAGAGAGCCGAGGAGGAGTCATTTTTCTTCCCATTTTGTGGATGGGAGACACTGAGGACAGAGAAAGGCAGGATTTGTTTGGTCAGTCCCCTTGCCTCTGAGATGTATGCCAGGGAAGGTGACGGGACTGGGGAAAGCTCCATGAGGCAGCATGTCCTGCGTTGACGGCAGGACGCTGACGCTGGGCCAGCCAAGCAGGTCTCCATCTGGAGCGTCGTGCTCTGCTGGGCCCAGGCTCCTCTGCCCAAGTCCACCCCAGGGCTGGAAGCTGCCTTTGCTCTGTCTTGTACATGGTGCCTGCTCTGCGTGTGTGCGTGCTCCCCAAACCCTATCCCTCTTCCCTCGGGTACCTGGGTGACATTTCCCAGCCTTCCTTGTGGTATGGTGCGGCCACGTGACTAAATCCTGGCAGCAGAGTGTGGCTTCTAGGCCTGGGCCTTGGGAACGGCCTGTGCCATGCTCCGCACCCTCTCTCTGTGCCAGCCGCCTGGAGGGAGGGGGCACTGAGGCCCTGGAGGGGGGCGGAGTCATAAGGGGGAAAGAGCCTGGGCCCTTGAATGACAGCACGGAGTGACATCCTCCCACGGTCCCTGATGGACGATGAAATGAGTGAGGAATAAAATCTTACTGTGTTAAGCCGCTGAGATTTTGTCGCAGCACATGTTTCACTAACACAGAGCACGTAGTAGGTGCACCCAGAAGATTCTCAGTGAAAACAAAGTGAACGGGCAGATGAAGAAATAAGCAACAAAATCAATCCATGGTTCCGGCTACCCTGTTGCTGAGCTGGCTCCCAAACCACGCTTCCCACCAGATTATCACAGGGAAGTGGCCTTCTTCATCTCGAATCGAAACCCTTCTGTTATACAGATGGGTAAACTGAGGCCCAGAGAAGGGAAAGGCTGTGGCCAAGGTCACAGAGACAATCGACAAGCAATTTAAGACCAGGATCCCTGTCTCCTGAGCATAGTCCTGTGACCTTTCTGCCCCACCATCGTCTTCTCTCCAGCTGTCTTCATCTGACAGCCTGCCGTCCCCTCTGGAACTTTCTCTGTGTCCTTGGGCTTTATTCCTGGTCAGTCCAAAGAACAGCTGGGCCCACTGGGAGGCAGGAGGCTGAGAGACATGTGATGCAGGAGGCCCACGAAATGCCTGCCAAACCAAGGTTGCCTTGTCGTGCCCTCTCTGGGGCCAGGGCCTGCCCACTCAGGGCTGGTTGCATAGCTGTCAACGTGGAAGCCACAGGCAATGGCAGGAAGAAAAGGAAACATCTCCAGGCCTTGAAGCCGAAGACCCAGCTCGTCCTGCCGTGGACACAGAGGGCAAGTCCCCAGCCCTCTCCGGGCCTCACCTGTCTCCTCGGAAAAAGGGGCTCATGGTGCTTATTGCTCTGGGCAGTGGTGATGCCAAACAGAAACCAGAGGCAAAAGTGATCTGAAAAGTGCCGTTGGAAACGTTGGCCCCCTTTGTATGGAGAGATTGTCGGGGAGCATGGGTGTTGAGAGTTTATGGCCTTGGGCTTGGGGACCAGGCAGACCTGGGGACAGCTTCTGACCTGTCACAGCCAGCTCCAACCCTGAGTAAGCTGTTTCACTGCTCCGGGTCTCAGTTTCCACGTCTGCCAAATGCGGATACTCATCCTTCCTTCTTAGGGCTGGGAGGCGGGGACAAGGCAGACACAGGGAGACTGCCCCTCACAAGGAGCCTAGTACGGTGCCTGGCACCTGGGACCGGAGCAGGTGCTGCCAGCCTCGCCGTCACTCCCCTGCCTCCACCGCCCCACTTCCCCATGCCCTCTACCCTCTTCCACCAAGCAAGACTGCTCTGAGGACTTTGCTAGAAAGCTTTGGGGCAGATGGCCCATTTCTTGCTGGCTGCTTGAGAGAAGACTTGGGAGCACACAGGCCGAGCAGCCCTAGCCGACGCCGTCCTGTTTCCTCTATGGGGATTTTTTAAGCAAAGCACACAGAGGTCCTGGCAGCCTTCATCCCCCAACATCACTCAGGATCACGAGCACAGACTCGTGAGCCACAGGGAGGCTTCTCCAACTTAGAATAAAAGTTAAAATATGGATGATAAGTTATTAAGGAATATTTTTAAAGAAAAATAGTTATTACTCAAGGAACACAGTCTAAGCTGGGTTATAAACTGGTCTTAATCAGTAAAACGAGGCAACTTAATGAAAAAAATTACAATTTAAAATAGGCCTCCATTAAATAATAATGCCTCATAAACACAGAAGTCCTTTAGCATATAAGAATTAATTGCTGGGCTCCGAAGCTAAAGGCACAATAAAGGAATCCTTAATTTTTTGATCTTTTATTTTTCTTTCCCAAAAAGGCATCCTGGATTAGACCAGATTCCCTCACTTTGGCACCAAAGGATCTGGGAAATCTGCAAAGAGAGTCTGGTCAGTAAGGACTATTTCCTTCGACCTAGGATTTTAGGGCACGCTCTAAATGAGGTGTGGCTTTGCTCACTGAATCTACGCCAGCATTAAAAACACTCCTGCAACAGAGTTTCCCACTGATGATTTGGGGAACGGGCTCATTTTCCAGAATCGAAGCCCCTAAGTTAAGACTCTTCAAGAGGGACTGCTCCGTTGTCAGGGTGGAAGCCTTCCTGGTCCATGAGATTTCAAATCTGCATCCCAGAAACCATTAGAAATAGTCCCATAAAGCAGAGTGGTCTCAACGAGGGGCAATTTCTGCACCCCCCGCCTCCCTGGGGCACCTTTGGCGATGTCTGGAGATGTTTTCGGCTGTCACAGCTGGTGGGGGGTTCTACTGGTGTCCACTGTGTACAGCCAGGGATGCTGCCAGCATCCTGTAAGGACAGGATGATCCCCTACAACCAAGAGTCGTCTGGCCCCAAATGTCAATAGTGAGGGAAGCAAACTTCTGGAAGGTATGGATAGGCACTCGCAAGTTTGCAGGCACGGGAGACCGAGAGCGTCTCCAAACACCCAGCCATCTGAAGCTGGGCGTGTAGATCACTGGAAATTTCTCCCTCAACAGGACCCTGGTGCCAGCTGTGCGAACGCCTGACATTCACCCAGAAGCTTCTTTACCACCGACATGGATCAACTCACTCCATCAGAGCATCTTTCCTGCCCTCCAGAACCTATATTGATTTTCTGATACAAGAATCCTAGGAGAAAGTTCTTTACGGTCACCCTTGGCAAAACGCATTTATTCTGCAAAGCAAAGGAGTCCTAGCTCACAGAGGAGAGAGTCTTCAGGACTCCTTCCTCCCAGGAGACCCCTCAGTGCCTCCCTCCTTGCTAATCTCGCTCCGCCTGCTTGGCAGAAGAAGCAATCTGTCTTCATATTAATACTTTATTAAACGCACACGTCTTGCAAGATAAACATCAGCCTATTACAGCTGTTCGGTAATAGAGTGCCTTCTTGTCACCCGAAGGCTGTTCGGGCCTGATTCCTTCACCATCTAACTTCTTCCTGCTGCAGGCCAAGGGAGAGATTGGAGGCATCTTATTGCGTGGAGGGGTTAGGTGGGGGAGCAAGTGGGCTGGCGTGGGGTGAGCAGGAGACACTTCATTCCCATCCTCCAGGGCTCGAGGCTTCCTGGGGAAGACAGAAAGGCCTCTGGGGGACAGTTGCATGGACCCTGTGTGGGGCCAGTTTGTCATCAGGGATACAAATGCAGAAACAGGGCAGAGCAACTCTCCAATGATACTTCTGGTTCAACTCACACAAGAATGGTAAGCCTGCTGCGTGCCAGCCAGCCTTCCTGGTAGGAACGCGCTTGAGTCAGACCCTGAAAACACGTTGGCATCTTGCTCTGCTGCTTCCTAACTCCGAGCTCTGGGAATACGAGGCTTCAGCTTTTTATCCATCCAGTTAGGAATCCGATGCCTACCTCCCGGGGTTGGGGAGAAGAGATGTACAGCGCTAATGTATCACTCAAGCCGTGGTTGACGCTAGCACTGTGGGCACCATTTTATCTCTTTTTATAGGGAGAATTTATGGTAAAATGCACAAATCTCAAGTGAACAGCTCGATGAATTTTTATATATCACACACTCATGGAACCACCACCCGGATCAAAATACAGAACGTTCCCCGCAGCGCTGGAGGATTCCCTGCGCTCCTCGCCAGGCCCCACCCCCACGCCAAGGATAACTGCTATTCTGGCTTCACCGTCATAGATTAGCTTTGCTTCTTGGCCCTCGTATAAATAGAATCATGCAAGATGTGCCCTTTTGTGTCCGGCTACTTTGTCTCCGCACAGTGTTTGCGACACTCATCTCTGCGTTCCATTTATCAGTACTGTGTGCTTTAAAAAAAATGTTCCCTGGGTAATATTCTGTTGTATGAGATACCACAATTCATTTATCCATTCTACCCTTGAGGGATGTTTTAGGTGGTTTCTAGTTTGGGCGTATTATACATGAAGCCTATTATGTCATTAAAATATTAATCTTAGCCCCAAGGGACAACTGGCCAGTCCCCTTTCTTCCCAGGGGAGCTGATCTCTGTCCTTAGCCAGCTCTGGGCGGGGAGGGCCGCTGGTAGGTATTGAAGAAGATGAAGGTTGCCTTCAGCATGCCCATGCGGGCCTCTGGGACCCCTGTCCTTCCTCCCAGGGGCACGCAGGGTATCCCATAAGAATTGCGGCCACTTACAAAGTTGCCTTTGAGGTGAATGCTCTCCCGCCTCCCCACCATCTCTCTCCTAGGGGCCTGTCAACGTCAAGCTCAAAATAAATGGTATGGCATTTACGAGTCTTTCTGTATCTGATCTTCCCACAAGCCTGTGGGGGAGCCAATATCCCCATTTTTCAGGGAGGAAAACTGAAGCACATTGGTTCATCCACTTGTTCACTTAGTGGACAAATATTTATGAAACACCTGTCAGCTGCCGGGCCCAGGCATCTGAAAAGAGCCAGGAATTAATTTGGTGGGAGGTGCGTGAACACAGAACCATACCTCCTGGCGGAGTCGGCCTGCTTTCGCGCGCTTTAGCGCCAAGTGTCCTTGTATTCTAGCAAGTCTACTGCTGGCTTTCTGCACCATTAGTCCCAGCTCCCCGGTGAGATGAAATTTTCCGTTGTCGCCTTTTTTCCCCCTTCATCCTTCCATAATGCACAACAAGCCTTAGGAATACAGAAGTGCTTAATAAATGCCCTGCAAGAGCGCAACGGAGACTGGAATTGTTGACCTGACTTTGTAATTCTGGATTTTCAAGTTCTACACTAGAGACACTCGCCCATACCCAAGTGGCTTTCCTGCAAGTAGGTGTCACATGGGTGGAGGTCAAAGAATGTCAAGGTCCAAGAAGGACTCGGCATGCCCTTGCTGGCCGGAGAAGGAATGTGGACAGGCTGTAAGAGCAGAGAGCAGTCCCTGCAGACCGCCAGCAAACAGACACAAACCTCAGTCCCACACCCACGAGGGACTGAATTCCGAGGTGACTCGAATGAGATCGGAAGTGGATTCTCCCCCAGAATCTCCAGATGCGGGCCCAGAGGGCCAACACCTTGGTTTTGACCTTGCGAGACCCGGAGCAGGGAAGTGAGCCTAGCCCTGGCGACTGCTGACCTACAGAAGTGTGAGACGAGACACGGGTGTTGTTTTAAGCGGCTGATACAACATGCTTATTTGAGACCACAGCAGCCGGGGAGCCTTCGGAAGGATCAACTGGATCACACCACTGCCCTGCTCCCAGCTCACTGGACAGTGAGAGCCAAAGCCCTCTCGTGGTCCAGACGGCCAGCGCAGTCCGGCCCCGGCTCTCGCTCCCTTGCTTCTTAACACACCCTCTCCCTCACTCCATTCCAGTCACACCGGCCTCCTTGCTTTTCCGTAAATACCCAAGCTCATACCTACTTCAGGACCTTTGCACCTGCTGTTTCTTCTTCCTGGAACACTGTCACATCCCAGCTACGTGCAAGGCTTGCCTACGCGTTTCCTTTGGATCTCTGCTCACTGTCACGGACCCTCCCACCCCCCAGAGGCCTTCCTTGACCACCCAGTCTAAAATTCTCCAAAATTCCCACCTAACTTCTCTCATATCCCTGAAAATGCTTTATCTTGCATAACCCCGTGTGTCTGTCTGACACGCTATTTTATTTTATTTATTTTTTATTTTTATTTTTTTAAAGATTTTATTTATTTATTTGACAGAGAGAGAGACAGCCAGAGAGAGAGGGAACACAAGCAGGGGGAGTGGGAGAGGAAGAAGCAGGCTCCCAGTGGAGGTGCCTGATGTGGGGCTCGATCCCATAACGCCGGGATCACGCCCTGAGCCGAAGGCAGACACTCAACGACTGAGCCACCCAGGCGCCCCTGACACGCTGTTTTAATTTATGTGTATTTATTACCAAGGATAGGTACCCTCCTACCCTGCTGACTAGAACGTCAGCCCCATGAGGCAATGGACTTCGTCTGTTCGCTCGCTGCAACGTCTCCTGCCCCGGGAACGGTATCCGGGAATCATCAGCATTTTACAGTATTTACGGTAAGCTGGGCCCTGCATGAGGTGCCGTCCACTGCTTTAATGAACACAAGTCAACACGACCATTCTTCAGCATTAAAAGAGATCATCTGAAAGAGCAAGCTCCAAGAAGAAAAATCCCATAGGTACAGGGTTCTGGACTGTTCTCACGAATCCCTGACTCTGACGTTGGACGATATTTGGATTCACACCCTGCATGTAGGTCACCTTGAGGCAGTCAGTGGTCCTGGGGTTCACGTGGGGGCTCTAAGGTGTCAGCAGAGCTTGGAATCAAAATGCTCGAGAGTCTCCCCCCCACCCCCGGCCCCGGCTATGAGATCAGTCTCCTATTTTATTTCCAAAGCTGATGCTTACGATTACCTCCCCTTCACCATGGGCTGCTTGAGTCATGCTCCTGTGAGTTTCTCTTGCTCACAGCCCCCTTCTCCATCCTTCTCCTTGTCAGCAAGATAAGAAGGAGTCGGGGAAAGACCTGGATGACAAACGTTCCCTGTACAAGGGGGATGGTTTTTCCACGGAGAAGGTGACTTCCCACTGGGTTCTGGAAGAAGAGACACAGCCTGCTCTTATCCATGTTTTTATCTTTAATGACTTCTCCTGTTGGTGACTTCAAGAACATTTGTTTCTTGTAGAAAATAAATAATAGCAGTAAAAGTACAGAAAAAAAAAAAAAAACAAAACACCCCACCCCATCCTGGAAACCACCGCACAGGGAAAGGCATTGCTGCTAGGTTGGAATCCCCGCCCCCACTCCCCCATCAACATTTTAGTGGGGGGGGGCGTCGGGGTGGCTCAGTCGGTGACCTGTTTGACTCCTCGCTCTCTCCCTCTCCCTCCGCCTCCTCCCCCACTCATGCGTGCACGCTCGCTCTGTCTCTCTCTAAAAAAAAAAGAAATTTAGTGGGACTCTTGGATACTGGTATCATTGGACATGTAAATGTAAATTGTTTCCTGCCTAATTGTGAGGGTTAAGTGTATGTGTCACCTTGAATGGGTCACGGGGTGCCCAGATTAAACGTGATTCCTGGGAGCCTCTGTAAGGGTGCTTCTGGACGAGATTAGCAATTGAATCAGGGGCCTCGGTAAAGTGCTTATGCTCCTGGGTGTGGGGGGGCAGAATCCGGCCCCTGCGGGCCCCTGCAGGCCCTGGAGCAGAAAGAAAGGCGGAGGAAGGGGGGATCTGCTTCTTTTCCTCCTGCCTCACTGTCAGGGCTGGGACATCTCCTCTCATCGTCTCCTGCCCTTGACCATGGCCTCCCCTAGTTCTCAGGCCTCTGGACTGAATCACCCCACAGGCTTTCCTGGGTCCCCAGCCTGCAGATGGCAGATCGGGGGACTTCTCAGGCCCTGTTTCCCTGGAGAACCGTGACTCACACAGATTTCTGGACCCCAGGGTGGGTCTAGAGGAAGAGGATTTTGAGGATGAGTTTTCTGAAGGGGTTCTGGGGTTTCTGGAACTGGCTCTCTAATCTGATTCGATGAAGAGATGCTGATGACCCTATTTATTTCTGTTTCAGGCAGTCGGGGCGGCTCTCACAGAATACCATAGATTAAGTGGTTTATAAACCACAGAAATTTGCCTCTCACAGTTCTGGAGGCTGGGAATTCTAAGATCAAGGCGCTGACACATTCGACGTCTGGTGAGGGCCATTTCCTGCTGCCTCAATGGGCTCTTCTCTCTGTGTGTTTGATGGGTGAGGGAGCTCTCTGGGGTCCCTTTCACAAGGACACCCATCTCGTCTGTGAGCGCGCCACCCTCGTGACCTAACCCGGAGCCCCCACCTCCTGCTACCGTCCCCTTGGTAGGGGGTCAGATCCCAACATAGGAATTTGGGGCCGACCCAAATATTCAGTCCGTAACGTCAATACCGTAATAAACTAAAACTTTTCCAGGCTCACCCAGAGAGAGGAAGCTTTGGTAAATCCTCTCAGATCCTGTCTGTCCAACCTCAGTCTGTTTTAAACAAAATTGAAAAGGGGCTTTTGAACACCCACACCCTAAGGAGAACATTCACACCCAGGAAGGAGCTTTTCCTGCAGGCCACACGCTCCCCAGCTCAACAGGGAAGAAGGATGCCGCCCTGAGGGGTCAACTTGTCCATTCCCCTGCCTCCAGGCTGCAACCAGGCCATGAACTGGATGGGAATCCCATTCTTTTATGATCTCCTTCTAGTTTCTGTTCCTGCCCCACCTGCGTCTTTGTTTTTGGGACTGAGAGAAACCAATTCTCACGCTCCAAAGGCGACCAGATTCCGACGGCTTTGTATGTCTGCCAATCTGAGGGACTCTTCTACAGAACGCAACCTTCCTGGACCATCTCCCCTTCCCCTCCCCTCCATCCCTGAGCCCGGGCTCCGAGATGTCACACCAAGCAACTGTCTGTCACTCAGGAGGGAGATCGGTGGTCACACAAAACTAAGACAGGGACACCACCCCAACTGGGGGGCCTTGTGTGTTGGAGGTGACCTGTGTCCCAGCTCAAGTTAGATGCCTTTTGGGTGGTGGTGAATGAAGCAAGAAGGTCTCCTCGAGCAGCAGACCATGGTGGTCAAGGGCACATTCTCTGGAGCTCAACTACCAGGGTTCAAATCCCAGCTCTGCCTTGGGCAAGTGACTGTGCCACTCTGAGCCTCAGTTTCTTCGTCTGTAAGCTGGAGCTCATAGTGGTACCTACTTTGTAAGGTCAGAGGAGTTCATGAATTTGTATTCTCAGAGCAGTGCCTGGGACTTGGGAAGCTCTGCAGGAAGGAGCCGGGGGCCTCTGGTGAAATTTAGATTGAGCAGAAAATTCCGCTGGTGGTTGATCTCTTACATCCTCTGGGTAAACCAACCCATCCCCCATCTAGAAGCTCAGTGATTTAAAATTCCACCATCACACACTGGCTCAATGCATCCTACTCCTCCCAAGAGTCCTAGAGTCCCGGAAAGCATCAGGAGTGGTGTCTCTCACGCACAGCCCAACCCCGCGTGGATCCAGTGGGCCAGGTCCAAGGTGCCTCTCCCTGGGGCCACCGGGGCTTCGGGGACACCTGCCCCGTACCCTCCCCGGGAGCCATTGTGGATATTTGTCCCTTCCCTTGACTTAGCATTCCGCAGGTTTGGATGGTGCCGATCAGAAATGGGACTATGATTTAGGCACAGAAGAAGGGCCAGCAAAATGTAATGAAAGTGGTCGTCCCATCATCGAATGAATGATAAAGGCAACACGGATGGATTTCTTTCCTAGTGTTCGTCTTGGGCCAACTTCTGTGCCTGCCCCTGCCAGCCCCTGCCAGCCCAGGGAGTGTGAGATAGCATCCCTCAATCTACTTTGAATACATGGAGAGCTATAATAGGCTTAGGAAAAGATGGGCGTTTACAGCCTTGTTCTCATCGTGGAAAAAAATTGACATTAGGAAAGTGCATGATAGAAATCTTACATACTTTCCAGAATGTAAATAGAGTTAAAAGCAAAGCGATGGGTCAGGAGGTGGCGGGGCACCGGACAGAGGAGCTGGGCAGGCCTGGAGTGGAGTGTTCCAATCGCTTGGTGCTCTCAGAAACCAAATTGGCCACTCCTGCTGCGGAAAGAGGGAGGGGAGGTCAGGGGGAGGGAGGACTGAGGTCACGGATTTAATATCTGGCTCATTTGTAGGTGGGTTTAATCAAGATTGGAGGACTGAAATAAATGATTGCACTTACATGCAGGGCACAGAAACGGATGCCCGGGCCTCTGCAGCCTCTCACTGCTGGCTTCTGGAGGGTTCTACCAGGAAAGCTGAAGTTTGGATGTAAAAGTTAAAATTTGGGGAGTGGGATGGGGGAGGGTGGCCTATGAAGAAGGGCCGATCCTCATGGCCTGATCAGGGGCAAATGGGGCCAGGTGCCAGGGATATGTGCCTCCTTGCTATTTCCCTACAAAGGGAGAACAGCCAGGTACCAGCCCCCGTGTATCCTGGGTCAAGTCTGATGTCCATCATCAATGTGCACAAGGAGTCAGGACCGGAAGGCTGAGTCGATGTGGCTTAAAGACCCTCTGGGAAGTTTCTGGTCGACAAGCTTCTCTAGCTCTTTAGATGTCCAGTGATAATTGTGTCCCTAGGTAGGAAAGCCTTCCCTTCAGCAAAAACCTTAAAATGTTTTTGCTGCTGGGTTAGCCCTCTGAGCCACAGTACTGATGCCACCATTTTTCTTGCTCCACAACCTTCACTGGCTCCCGCAGGCTCAAGTCTGTACTTCTTGGCCTGGCCCTTCCAGGTGTCAGTCCAGCTGCCCCTTAGCCACTCCATCCCCCTTCCAGTGAACACTCAGTCCCTGACCTGGCCTCCTGGGGATGCCCGCCCCACCTGGGACAGCTCCAGTGCATTCCTTCCTCCAGCCCTTTGCTGTTCCCTCTGCCCAGAATGCCCTTCTCATCCTTCTGTATGCTTCCGGGCTCAGTGAATTGGTCCTTTGAGAACTTTCCTCATTTCACTTCCCCTTCGTGTAGAAGGAACACCGTATCTTTGCTTCCACAAATGCTTGTCTCTCTGGCAGGGCCCCCGCCTCATGTAGAGACTATTATCTGTTTACACACCCAGGCCTGTGGAGAGCAGGATGAAGCAGCAGAGGAGGGGACGGGGCGATAGCAGCATGCCCTTCACGGGGCCGTGGTTAAGGTAGATGAGATAAGGCACGCGACTGGGAGCAGGGCGAGCCTGGTGACAAAGGCTGCTTCCAAGGGCACTAATGATCCCTACTGCTGGAGTGAGGAAGGTCTGGCCAAAGAGTGGCCTTGTGGGGTGAAATGTGTTCCCTGAAAGTAGCGAAATCCTCACCCTTGGCACCTGTGAGCATGACCTTTCTTGGAAACAGGGTCTTTGCAAATGGGGCCCTAATCTGGAGTCTGGTGTCCTTATAAGAAGAGGGAGATGTGGACACAGAGACACAGAAGGACGGAGGCAGAGCGGGAGGGATGCCATCTACAAGCCAAGGAGGGCCAGTGACGCCGGGAGCTGGAAGAGGCAAGACAGGGTTCTTGCCTCGAGCTCTCAGGGGGAGCGCGGCCCTGCCGACACCTTGATTTTGGACTTTTAGCCTCCGGAGCTGGGGCAGAATCACCAGCTCTAGAAAACTAATGCAGGAAAGAAGGGGGACAGTCCACCTACTGAGCCCCGGAGGCTGATGGCGTTTTTCTTATTTGCTGAGCTGACCAAGAGCCAGAGAAGGGAAGAGACTCCCACACAATCACATGGTTAGGGAGAGGCAGAGGCAGGATTCGAACCCAGAACCCCTGCAAGGCTCCCCCCTGCCCTGCACCCATGGCCAACAGAGTCTCTGGGGGTCCTGAGCCTCGAGCGGGTCTTCGTCAGGAGTGCCCCCCACCCATCCCGCCGTTATCCCTCTGCAGGCTGTGCAAGGGCCCAGGGGCCCATTCCCCAGGGAGCGGCTCCCCGAGCATGAGCCCAGGAGGCAGGAGCATCTTATCTGATAAAGCAGGGCGGGGAGCCCGGCTCCCGATAAAACTGTGCCCATTTGTTAACATGTGTTCCAAGCCCCGATTACCCACGCGGAACAGACAATGCAGACGATTATGAGCGAGCGCCGTAGCTGTGACTGCCGGAGATGAGAGAGAACGGGGGCGGGGGGGGGAGGGGGCTGCAGCCCGCTCCCTCTGGCTCCGTCACCGTAACCACGGGTGGTTACGGCACAAGGCACAATCCCCCATCATGTAAGGGCAGCATCACCACATAAGAGACCCACGGAGTCGCGGGTTCTGGGATGCTGAGGGCTTTAGAGTCCGAGGACGCTCAAGGCGACTCTTGTTCTGAGAGATGTTTGGGGGGCTGTGCCTGAGATGTGCTAAGCAGCCCCCAGGGATCCGGAAGGGGCCTGGGCGCCAGGGAGTCCGTAGCCATAGTTATTGTGACAGGGACACTCTGGTCGTGGACCTCGTCTGTCTTATTTCCTCTTCAGTGTGTGAGAGCAATTCTAACATTAACCCCATTTTACAGGTGATCAAACAGAGGTGAAGTTGTCTAAACACACCCTCTGCCTGTCAGTCTCAGGGGCAGCCCTTGAACTTGGGGCACCTCGCAGATGGGACGCAAAGTCCCCAAACCACTCTTTAACTGGAGCGGCTCCCCTTTTATCTGTTCGACATACTGGGGTACCTCCCAAGGTTATGCGTACAAATGTGTGCTTTAGGAGGACATCGGTCTGGGTCATGTGCCCCGTGAACAGTCCCAGAGGGCACGGAACAACCGCCCGGGGTCTGGGCCTCCTCCCTCCCTCCCTCCTTTCACCCCGAGAAAGCTGCTGCAGGGCCCCCTCTCCTCGATGTTAGGACTGTCCGTCTTCTGCTGGCAGAAGCAGACCCGTCTGCTTCTCTGCCCTGGGCGCTGCCGCCTGGCACCTGCCGCTCCCCCTCTGCTCGGCCCTTGGGTTCCCCACCTGGATCGTGCTCTTAAGCTCTCCACGATGCTCCTCTCTGAGTGTCCTCCTTGGCTCCCCCTGCACAGGCCACCAGCTGGCAGCAGGCCCCACCCCTGGTGCATCCCAGCCTCAGTCCCGGGACCCACCAGGAAGAGCGATCAGGAAGGTGGAAGGGGAAGAAGGGACTGACAGAGAGCCCCACCCAACCACCTGCATCTGTCCCCTGGAGCCTGTCACTGAGGCGTGCTCCTGTTTTTGGTGAGCGTGTGTGTGTGTGTGTGTGTGTGTGTGTGTGTGTGTGAGCATGCACACACGCATGCGGGGGTGGGGGGACCACAGGGGCCTTCCCACTGTCAGTTTATGCTGGTTCTTTGCAAAATGCAAAGCCTTTTTCCTCCACGATCTCCTTCACAACACCCCAGGAGTTAAGTGGGCCTAGGAGGGAGGTGACGGGCCTGGGGTCACCCAGCTCTGAAGTGATGCCTGGGCCGGTGTTCTTCCTGGCGCCGAGTCTGTGGCCCTTTCTTTAATACTCTGCTCTCCCTCTTGATCCTGCATATTTTATACTGCTGGCCTAACTCCCTAATTTTAGACTTTTTCCCAGCTGGGGAGGGCCATTGGTGCTGCTACAGCAAGAGGAAAGTGCCTTGTCCAGCATCAGGAGCTCATCTGGAGACCGTCTGTATTTTTAAAGGCTTGGCTGTGTGGTTTCTCCATGTTTTATAGCCAGGAAAATAAAAAAGGAGAGACAAATGACGAATGTCCCCCCTGTAGCCTGAGGGCCTGGCTTGCGCTCTCCTAGGTCTTACTCTGGAAGCCGCTTCCCTCCCCTCACAGGTGGGGGTCACCCTCCAACCCGCTGGCTTTCCAGGAGGAAAGGCAGGTGGGACCCCTGTTCCAGGGGCATTGGAGCTGGGCATCCAAGACTGGGGCATGCCCTAAGCCCTGGAGCCTGCTCTGGGCATTCTCTCCAAGCCCTGACCTCCATGGGCTCTCACTCTGGTATACAGAGCCCCTAGTTGACCCCTAGTGTGGCCACACAGAAAATGGGACATTCTAGTCAATCCCATGTTGATACTGAGATACTTCTTCCGAAATTGTCAAAAGATGCAAAACACCATCTACACTTGAAAACTGAAATTTCATTAGAAACCATCTTTGTGCCAAAAGCCCAAATAATGTCCATTCGGGATTAGGAGCCTACTAATGCCAAGTATTTTCAGTATTTTGACCTTTTAAATCCTCATTCCCTTTTATGAATGAAGAAACCGAGGCTTGGGAAGGTGAGTAGGTCTGCCCAGACAGGACAGCTAAGAAGCCGTCACCACAACAATACCCACACCTACTGAGGACCCATGCACCTGCCAGGCATTGTTCCAAGCCCTTTGCTTTCACCACAGCCCCCCTGTAAGGTAGTCTTCATTATTTCCCCACTTGCTAGATGAGGAAACAGGCTCAGAGTAGGTATGCCATAAACCCAAGGTCACACAGCTCGAGCGCAGAACTGGGACTCGAACCCAAGCAGGTTGCCCATTCCAGATCCTGGATTCAAGTACCGCTCTGGTGTGCTCCGAAGCCACCCTCTTCCCCAGCACCCAGTGGTCTCTCAGGAAATTCTGCAGCCTGGGATTCTAAGTGTTAGCCCACATATGGCAACCCCACTTATTAGAACATCTAGCTGGCTGCATGGCAGAGCTGAAGACAGCATTTGTGGGGGACCATGTCTGCAAGGGGATTCCTAAGGTCCAGAAAGGTTAAGTAACTCGTCCAAGGCCATACAGCTTCCTGTGGGCGGATGGAGACCTGGAATCCCAGGCCAGCTTTCCTCTTGGGTTCTCACACCTCCTGCATCCAAGGGACCCCGCCTGAGCTCAGAGCCTCCCAGGCTTGCCATCCGGGACCACATCACCTCTTTCCTCCAGGCCTCGTTGCCCTCCAGGTGCTGACAAGGCCGGGTTGCCTGCCCATGACCTTGGGAAGGGACGGGAGTGGTTTTAGCAATCTAAACACACTCCTTCCTCGCATCAGGACGCCCGGGCACTGAGTGATTTGTATGCCCTGAGCACGTCACCTCCTTTCGGGAGACAGAGAGGCTGCCTGAAAAGTCATTTTTCAGCATTTGACACAAAGTCTCTTTCGCTCTCTCGCGAAGCCAGATAACCATCAGCAGCCAGGCCGATTAGAAAAAATACATACTTGGTGCCGGGAAGCCCAGGAAAGAGAGGAAGTCAGCCTGTCAGTCTTCCTTCACTTATTTGGGTGGGATGTGGCGTGGCTTTCCCACTTGGCTCCACAGCTTGGGGCAGAAGGTTCTCTTCCGGACAGATCAGCGTCCTGGGGAAAACAGCATCTTCCAGGGGAGGCGGCCCAAGCCTGGGCCTGGGAATCATGAGAACAAGTGTTCCAGTCCCGGCTCTGCTGCTTCCTGGGGGTGTGACCTTGGGCAAGTCACTTCCCCTCTCAGTGCCTTAGTTTCTCCATCCAATAAATGGGTATAATAATGGGGCTGTTCTATGGCTCAATGAGATCATGCATAGATCACTTACTCGCACCAGAGTCTGGTGAATAGCAAGCCATCGACAAATGTCAGCTCTGACTGGGATTGTTAAAGCGGTACCTTCAGGGACCGTGGGGCTCCCTGCCAAGCTTTGGCTGTGAAGACAGGCCCCAGGCTCTCTTCCTCACATATACGTGTATTGGGTGTTGAGCTCCAGGCCATCCATACACCTGGATTCTGCAGACACAGAATGGGCCTTGCAGGCAAGCAAGAGGACCTGACCTCACCAGGAATGGCAGGTGGGCTCCCCAGTGAAGAAATGGCAAGCAGAGACCATTTCTCTGTCTGCCCCTTGCACACCATCACCCCTACCCCCACAGCAGAAAGGACCCCCCCTACACTCAGCAAGGACCCATAAGGTGTCCAAGACATGGCCCTTCCTCCTTGCACGGAGGTCAAATTGAGTCCCGCAGGTCAATATAGAATTCGGTTCAATGAGGATTTAGTAAATACCCAAATCTCTCCCCTTGCTTCCTCCTACCACCACTGAATCTGTTCACCCCACTGCCATCTTTCTTTGGGATCACAGGATGGCCTCCTTCCTGCCTCCCTGCCTCCAGCCTCGCTCCACCCTGCTACCAGTAAGAGCTTTCCACCATGTTCAGGCCCCACTTAAACCCCTTGATAGCCTCAGCTCCAGTGTCTGTCTCAAGGGGAGGGCACCCCAGGAGAAAGCCCCAACCTCCTCATCTGAGCATCCCCAGCACTACTTCCCCTTCTCACCTTCTCTCTGGACACACCTGCCAGCCTCAGTGAGTGTCTGCCGTTCTGGAAGGCTCTGAGCTCTCACTGCAGCTGGCAAGAGCTTTGCACCTGCCGCTCACCCCCCCCCCCCCACAGTGACCTTCCCTCTCCTTTCCCATCACGGCACCGCCTCACCTGTCACCCTGCCTCTGGAATGGGCTCCCCACTGGCTCCCACGGTCTCCTGCGCCTCCCCCATGGACAGCGTCCGTCTTTGTGTCTGTCACCCCACCATACGGTCTCTCATTCCAGGCTACGTTTTCAGTTTCCAGCCCGTAACTGCTCAGTAGCTATGCGCAGAATGAACAAATTTACGATGCACCTGCTGTGTGCCGCTCCCCGAGTTGGGCGCCGGGAACGCAGAGGCATCAAGCACAGCGCCTTGCCTGGAGGTCAAGACTAAGCACCAAGGTGAACGCAACTTAGCGACAGAGAACATAAGGTGCAAAGAGAAGAGAGTTGGTTCCAGAGAGACACAGGCAACAGGGCGGGGGCAGCTCAGAGCAAGAGCTGACCTGTCCTAACAGGAGGAGGGTGTCTGGGAGGCTTCCCAGGGAAGGTCCCTGGTAGACTTTGAGGGATCCCAGAAGGTGGACAAGGAAGGGAAAGGAGGGGTCCCTGCGACCCTGTTCCAAACCTCATTCCGGCTCCCCCTGCAGCTGACGCCCACCCCGGCACCTCCGGCTTCCTTGCGCTACGCTGCTGGTGGGCGTGCCAGGCCCGCCACGGGATGCAGCCTGGTGGTGTGCAACAAGAGTGAGCCCTCGTGGAGGACGCTCTTGGGTTCGAATCCAGCTCTGCCACTTAGTCCCCGTGTGACCTTGAGTAAGATATGTTACCTTCTGGGGGTTCTGTGAAACCAGAGTGGCATTATCACCCCCCTTCCAGAGAGTGGGCGTACTGGGTCGAGCAGTGTCCCCCAACATTCGTGTCCACCTGGCCCATCAGAATGTGGTCTTGTTTGGAAGGAAGTTCTTTGCAGATGTAATTTGTTACCATGAGCATCCTTATAAGAAGAGGAGAGACAGGGACAGACACACAGGAAGAACGCCATGTGACAATGACAGAGGGGAGCACGGAGTGACGTGTCCACAAGCCAGGGGACGCCAAGAATCACTGACAACCACCGGAGCTACGGAGGCAAGGAAGGGATCCTTCCCTCGAGCCTCTGGAAGGAGCGCGGCCCTGCCGACACCTGGATTCCAGACTTCTCACCTTCACGGCCTGGAGAGAATAAATTTCTGTTGTTTTTAGCCACCCAGGTGGTAGTAATTCGTTAGGGCAGCCCCGGAAGACGAATACAGTGGGCGTCAGAGCTGAGAGATGGAGTTCGTGGGACGCACTGAGCACGGAGCCTCACAGAGCCAGAGCCCCAAACAGGTTAGCTCTCGCGGCAGCCGAGCCTCCTTTCCCTCCCTCCCCCAGGAGCAGAGGCCTCCGGGTCTGCAGAAGGGGATTCCTTTGGCTTCCCCTGCTGAACTGCCCCCGCCCCCCACGACAAGGTTCACACCAGGCTTCTCTTCCTAATGCTTCCCATCGTCTTACATTCGCTCATGGTCTGGGGCCTTGGAAAACAAGCCACGGGATCGTTTCTCCATAAAATCAGTTTCCGGGTCAAAAAGTATCTCAGAGGCTGACTCATCCAGTTCTTTTCTGATTCATGAATGTCCTCTAAACCACAGCACCGTCCCCGTCTGCTCACAAATACCCTCTCTGCGTGTGCTTGTATGCACGTGCGTGCACGTGCACGCACACACACGCTCGGGAAAATCCGTTTTCCTTCAGCTCGTCCCGTTGTAGGCTAACTGATACCCGTGTAATACAGGAGCACAATGGACACGCATCCCACCAGATCACGTCCCCCCCTCTCTAAAACCTCCCATGGCTCCTGCCTCCCTTCGAGCAGATTCCAGACTCTGAGCCTGGCCCACAAGCCGCTGCACACCCACCACACCCGACCATGTCCCTGAACTGGCCCAACCCCCTCTCTGGGCTCCAGGGCAGCCACAGGTCCATGCTCCCCGGAGCTGACGATGCTGGTGGCGACCATAGCTGCATCAGGCATGGCTCCGGCACTTCACAGATGAGGAACCTCACTGACGGCCCCCATCAACTCTACGAGGCAGCTCTTGTTCCCATCTTGTGGGCGGGAACACTGAGGCACCAAGAGAGGTTAATTAACACGCCCTGGCAGAACCAGGATGCGGCTCCAGCGGCCCAGCCCAGGGCTGGGCTCACCCCGTGGGCTTCTCACAGGCAGGGAAGCACTTAGGAGCCCCTGGGCAAGTGAAACCATCCCCATTTCACAGACGCAGGACACAGACCCCAGGACACTGAACTTCGGGTGAATGACAGAGCCAAAGGGCCAGCCCAGACTTGCTGGCTCAAATGCGAGTACTTGGACGGTGGGGCTCTTGTAATGCCTGAAGCCTGGTGAGGGACAGGCAGATGCGCCCGATGGAGAAAGGGAAGCCCGAGGGGCCCAGGCTGCAGGGGAGGAAGGGAAGGTGCCACGTGCCCGGGGTCACCCAGGGCCAGTGCCTGCCACGCGAACCTTCTGCCCTGGCCCCCCCCATCCCCCCCCCCACTCCATCTCCAAGACCCTGAGAGGAAGCCGGAACCCCCTACTGCCCTAAGACCAGATGCCCACGTTGTAAACAGATCTGAGCATCAGAACACAGGAGGCGGACCGGATGGAGCCCCCAGCAGATGCCAGGTTCAAAAGAGAATCACAGGGAAACAGCGACACACGGGGAACTCAGCACAAAAGCATCCAAATGATAGGAAAAAACAGAGCCAGATGGGCCGGGCCTCCCCAACCAGCAAGGCTGTCACAGGCCAGCCCTGCTCAGGCCGCCTGTTCGGACACCACCGGCGAAGGCCAGCCCCGGCTGCCCCCTGCCCAGCTGGCCTTCGTGGAGACCATTCCCTTCGCCTGGAATGTCCTCTCCTTATTGAATTCCCTCTTTTCCCCCAGAGTCTTTGGCGAACCCTACCACAATCTGCTCCCACTCCCGGAATCCTGCTCTGGCTCCTGGGACTTCCGTCATCCCTCGCTGTACATAATCCACATGCAAGATTATCCTTTGGTCCCACCTTCCTATGGGCCCCAAACTCCAATTTTCAGGGCAGCTTTTTCACACCCGCTGCCTCAAGGGGCCCTGAGAATAGCCTGGTGAGAGGTGTTCTTATTCCCATTGGACACATGGGGCTCAGAGAGGGCAACTGACTGGCCCGAGGTCACACAGCTAGAGGCAGAACGGGAAGTCTGAGGCTTCCCTTGAAGTCCAGCACTCTGGCCAGCTGAGAGCAGTGCCTACAACACAGCAGGTGCTCAACAAGGAAGGGGTGAATGAAGGGGGTCCCTGAAGTTGATGCAGCCCTCCTCTTACCCCCCACCAATTTTTTCCTTCTGGGTTTCTGGAGTTTCTCGGGGTCACCCCACCATCTGAAAGCCTGTGGCAGGGAAGAGAAGAGGGAAGGGGGAGTCTCTCACAGTGCTCTACCCACCCGCCACGGTGTCAGCCCCCCAGTGGGCCGGCCCTAAGGCCCTCCCCCAACTCCCCAGTGGACTTGACTGCTGCCTACCCAGGACAACCCTAGCTTTCCCCTCAATCACAGGCCAAGATCACCCCACGATAAGGCCCAGCTGAGAGCACCCCTGCCCCAGGGAGATGGTGCGATACTGGCCATGTTTTACAAGCTCACAAATCCGCGATAAGAGCAGGCCAGTCGGCTGGTTCCAGGGAGATAAGCAGATGCCCACCTCTCCCTCCCTTGGCTCGCTGAGCACCCATGCAGGGAAGAAAGACGCAGCCAGAGCTAATGCGTGAGGACAGCCTGCTCCGGCCCCCACGCACCCCCCTCCACTGCCCAGGACAGAGGGACATTACAACAGCCCCCAGGACAGGCGGACTGGCCCCAGTCTGCAGATGAAAGGAGGTGTAACTGTTTGCTCCTCCTGGAGATGAGCCGTCAGGGATTTTGGCAAAGGTTACCGCTCACTCACTGTGCACCGGGAGCTGGACTGAACATCGCACACGCCTGCACTCCCTTGCCTCCCACAAACCCTCCCCATTTTACAGATAAGAAACAAAGGTCCTGAGAAGCACACAAGATTGGGCTCCGGGAAACAGACCATGAGGCTGAGAGCTGTGTGCAGGAGGCCTGGGGGTGTCCTGGGACAGCCCCTATGGGAGCCCAGGAAGCGTGGGAGGGAAGGCAGGCAGAGGGGCGTGGGCTGTGGTCCTCAGCCAGTCTGCTCTGGAGCTGGGCTGACTCTGAACTGAGTCAAGAGGACAGGACTCTTGTGTCCCATCAAGCAGCCACCGGGTAGGGGATGAGCCCAGCTGGACCCCATGTCTCTCAGGGCTCTGACCTTGGGGTTCTCTATCCTGATCCTCACCAGGGTGATCTAGGGGCACCACCAGCCTGTCTCTGACTCTTGCAGGGACTCCCACCCCTCACCCCTACAGCACAGAGAGCCTGTGGGGGCCACATGTCCCCAGCAACACAGGCCAAGGATGGCGTCAGCTCGGCCAACCAGAGGGCAGTGGTGACGGAACAAGTCTTGAGGGGCAGATGACCCAGGTTCAAATCCCAGCTCTGACACATTCTAGCATGTGTCCTTGAGCAAGTGACTGTGCTCCTCTGTGCCTCAGTTCCCCTCTGCCACTGGGACACTGGGAACCAGAATGACGTCACCTTCCCCTGGGGAACTGGAGGACCCAACCTTCGTGAAGCATTCGGTGTCCAGCCCATAGAAACCTCTCGTACAACAGCCATCACCACCACCACTGTCGCCCCGCTGTGATGCTGCCAGGGTGATGGGGAGGGTCTCCACGCCAAGTCTATCCCCATCCCCGCCCCTCACACTGACAATCTCTAAGAAAGCCCAAGTACCAAAATGTCATGATTGTTAATTTACCTTCTCCGCTTTCTCCTCCTCTCCATATATTTATATTTTACTTTGTGAGGATGTGGTAAAGGTCCCCACTCCCAGCTAGCGACTCAGCCTTCCCTGCAGTGATCGAATCAAAGGCCATATTTTACCGGCATGCACTAACCCAAAGGCCATATTTCATGGGGGCGATCTAATCAGCAAACTGTATTTCCAAGGTGGAGATCTAAACTCCTGGTGATATTTCATGGCTTGAGATCTAATCACGGGGCAATATTTCACAGCGGGGATCTAATCCCAGGGGTATATTTTATGGTTGGGAGATCAGAGCTGTTCATCATGACTTTTTACCCTTCTTTATTTAAAAAATTTTTTTTTTATTTTGTATGTTTCAGGAAAAGTGAACATATCCTAGCAAGCCCCAACTTTGCCAACGGTTAGGTCACTGCTAATAAAAAGGAGGGTTTTTGCCAAGTGGTGATTCGTCCAGCCCTCTCTGATGTCACAAAAACTTTTTGGGACATAAGTGGATTGGCAGGGTTCCTCTCAAATCTAGGAGGGACCTCCAGATTCAGTGTCCAAGCAGGACTACCATTCCTTATTCATTCATTCATTCATTCACTCACTCACTCATTCCACAAATGTTCTGAGTGCCTGCTGAGGGCTTGGAATCACTGATCCAGAGGGAGCAAGATACATACCGCCTGTATCTATCCACCCGTTTGTGAACCCCCAAATTCCTATGTTGAAACTCTAACCCCCAGCGTGATAACAATCGGAGGTAGGGCCTCTGGGAGATACTTAGGTGTAGATGAGTTCATGAGGTGGGCCTCCACAATGGGATTAGCTCCCTCTGCACCCCCATCGTTGCCCCGAGAGGACACCATGAGAAGGCAGTCCAAGGCAAGGCAGCAAGAAGGATCTCACCAGGAACTGGATCTGCTGGTACCACGGCCTTGGACTTGGAGCCTCCAAGTCCATATGAGAAATATATGTCTATGGCATCTCGTTAGAGCAGCCCGAGCTGGCTGGGACACCTCCCCTGCCATCAGAAGTCACTCTACTAGGCGAGGCAGATACTCAGCACACAGTCACAAGGGGGATGATGGCTGCCTCAGGGTAAGCGCCCTGAAGAAAGGAAGAGAGGCTACGAGCACGTGGACCCCAGACCCAGCCAGGGAGGTCAGTCTTAGCATGTGTTCTAGCAGATGACATGAGGTGGGGTTAGGGAGACCAGGAGAGGAAGGGAGGGGATTCTAGGTGATAGTAAAGACACATGCAAAGGCTCTGAGGTCACACAGGACCTGTTCAATCAGAGGGACAAGAAGACTTGTCAGATGGACCCAGGCTGCTGGGGGAATGACCCAATCCTGACACTTCTCAGCTCCAGCACCTGGGGCCAGAGATACTCAACTGGATTGGGCTTTAGTTTCCTTGCTGGTAAAACGGGATAGTAACAGTACCTACTCCAAAGGATTTTGAACTCTTTTCTATAAACAAAGGGAAGCCTCCAGCGGATTTTGGGAAGAATCAGATGTGCATTTTTCAAAGACCTGGCTAGCGGCTATTTGGAGAATGGACTCCAGGAGGGCAGAAAGGAAGCAAGGGGTCCAGCTGGGATGCTGCTGAAGGCATTCAGGGGAGAGACACTGAGCTCTGTGGCTGAGGAAGGGGAAGGGGGGCAGCCCCGAGTGACATTCTGGAGGGCTCTTTACAGGCCAAAGGAAGTGTATGGAGAGTGAGTTCCGGTACTCGGCTTTGAGACAGATGGTTTCCCTCCCACTCCTCCGTTGTCCCAGGAGAGGCAGGAAGGGTGCAGAGAGAGAGAGACACTGCGATCCTACAACCCACCTCCTTAGCACCCGGCAACTCCCTGCTGAGAGATTCACAACCCCTCCCTCGTGCCCTGCCCTGACGGTTCTGCCTCCCCCAAGCCAATTTTGAGCAAATCAATCTCCCAGGTAGAGAACAGAAAGCTACGAGATGTTCCAACACAATACGTGTTTGGGGACGGGGAATTAAAGCTTCTGGGGAGCCTAGAAATTCTCATTAAATATCGCAGTTCATCACGCACCTCATTGCCAGTGCATTTGCACCGCCAGGGCTGTAATAATCTTTCCAAATGCATGATGCTTTGCCATTTTGCAAACACTTTATTTCGCCTGAATCTCACCTGGGAGGCAGGTGGAGCAGCATGCCTATTTTATAGATGGAGAAACTGAGGCTCAGAGAAGGGAAGCGACCCGCCAGGCTATGGGGAGACACAGACGAATGGTCACCACTGTAGCAAGCGCGTCCTGAGCCCTGGTACCGTGGAGGCACTTCTGGACGTTTACAACCCTATGAGACAGGTATTACTATAATCCCCATTTTCAGAGGGGGAAACCGAAGCACAGAGAAGCAAAGGTGCTTGCTCAAGGTCACACAGCCAGTATGTGGTGGAGCTGGGACCCTGACCCAGGAAGTGTCACCCCGAGATCTAGCTTTAGTCCCCAGGTTGGAGGAATTCAGCTTGATCTGCCCAGGGTTCGTATCATGACACTTCAGTACCCGTGGGCTACACAGCCCACGAATTAAGAGCCTGAGAAAGGCTATTAGGAATCACAAATCTGTGTGAATCTCGCTGCCTGGAGAACTCAGGCCAGACACATGCTCTGTTTTGGTGTCTCTCCTCACTCACTGACTTTTATATTTGGAAACCATGCCGAAGCTCAGTCAGGGGAGTATCTCCTAGAAGATCATAGACATAAGCAGCCAGCTTCCAAACCTGCACCCCAGAAAAAGACAGAAGGGTGGGTGGGGCATGTCCCTAGCAGGCTGCTGGTCCCCAATCCTGGGTGCAGCACCCAGATGGGTCTGTCGGTCCCAGTCACTGTCCAATCTGTGGGGACACCTTGCTCCCTTTCTGCAAGGGTACAGGGAGTTGGGGCCTCCCCAGGATTTGGAGCTGTCCAAAGGGATGGGTTCTCATCATTTTTGAACTCAAATGGAGGGTTGCATACAAGACAGGATGTACATTGGTGAACAACTGCCACCAGGGGCTGGTGAGGGGGCATGCGGGTGTCCACCTGCCCACCCCCACGGCAGAGAACGCACAGGGCCAGATGGTCCTTCCGCCGGGGGCAGGACCCCAACAAAACCTGGGGCTGGCTCGTGGTCCAGGCTAAGGCTCCTGAGGCCCCAATCTTCTTATCTCGGGACAGCCTCCCTGCAGAACCAGGAACCTGACAGCCTGACAGCCCGTCACCAGATTGCAGCCTGTGTACGGTGGGGGCCCAGAGATGTGTCTCATTTGAATCTCATTCGAGGAAAATGATTAAAGGTTCAGAGGGATTAATTTACAAGCAAAGATTAAAGGAACTAAATCTGTGTAGCTTGGCTTAACCATGACCGAGATTGGGGACTTCGGGAAGGTTTCCAAATATTTGAAGAGAGTGGCAACCCTGGGGAGGGGCAGAGGAGAGGAAAGAAATGAGGGGAAGGGGCACCGGGAATGATGACCAAGATGATATTGGGAAATATCTCTTGTCATCTTTGAAACAGTGGCTGGCATAGGAGCTCTCTGTGTATGAGGCCTGAGGCTGGGAAGCTTGATGGACATTACATAATTGCATGGTATCTGCTTTTCAGATGGGGAAACTGAGGCACAGCCTGAGTCACATGGCTGGCGAGTATCAGAATGTGAACCCAAGATGACTCTAACTCTTACCCTGAGTAACTTGCAATCACCTGGACCATAACTTGGCAAATCTCTTCTCCCATTCTGTGTGTGCAGAACATACTTCCCCACTCATTAATCTAGGGCATGGTCATGTGACTTGTTTTGACCCAGGGGGTGTTGGATGCCAGCAAAATCTCTTGCACTTCCACCTTCCCCACTGGGGGAGCTGGGACCCTGGAATGAACCCACATGGGGCAGGTCAGCTGCAACCTGGAGCCTAGCCCAGATGGACCCACGGCTTCAACAGAACCGCCCAGGAGAGCCAGCCCAGATGAGCTGCCCCACCCCCTTCCCCAGCCATAGGTCCTTGGTTATTGGGATAAATGATTGCTTTAAGCCACCAAGTTTGGGGTGGGTTATCACACAGTTACAGATCTCATGATATTGGAATGCTGCCCAAGGCCTCCGGCGACCAGGACTAATGCCAGCTTTCCGGGCTCATCTCTGACCTCGTGCCCACTGGTACCCTAGACACAAGATTCTCATGGTTTCTAGAACATTCTTTTGACTGCCATATATCTTGCTCGCTCGCTTTCATTTTTCCCCAGCTATAGTGAGGCATAATTTACACAAAATAAAATTCGCCGATTCACAGAGATGCTCTTCTGGCGGAGTTTATGATTTAATGGGGAAAAAGAGAGCCCCAAATCTCAGTGACGGTTGGTGCCTCAAAGTTTATGGAATAAAGTTCCTTTATTTTGTAATCAACGGGGACACTGAGTCTCAGACACGGGGGGACACAGGAGACCCAGGTAGCTTGACTCCTAGCTCAGTGCTCCCTGCACTGCCCCCACAGCATCCATTGGACTGCTGGGGAGGAAGCCTCTTCAGCCAGCCAGCAGGGTCCCACTCAGGGTACCAGGTAAGATCGTGCCTCAGCCTGGGAATTACCCAGCTGCCTCTCTCAGGGGCTTCTGAGCTGCTTTTAGAATAGCATGCAGGGTTCAGGTCACTCTATTAGAAAAAGGATATTACCTGGGGGACTGCAGGCTGGCTTGGGAGGGAGCGGAGCAGTTTCCCACAATGCCGTGGGCCCAGGGTGCAGCGGGTGAAGAGGGGTGATGTCGCATCTGTTGGACAAGATCACGAGCACTCATGTGATTCATCAGAAGAACCAGAGACGAAAACACGGGGGCCAGGAGCACGGGTCAAGTAGATGGACACAGCAGTGAAATCCACAGGTAATGTTGCCAGATGCTTTCCAACCCCATTCGGCACACTGGCCTCAGTCCCTCCTGTTTGTACTGAGGACCCTTCTTAGGCAGTCACTGAAGGGGGACAGCTTGGTGTGGGGGGAGGGGTGAGAGGAAGGAATTCGGGAATGAGTGGCATGTTTCATTCACGCATGCACGCATTCATTCATTCAACAGTGATGACCAAGACAGACACACGGAGTCTTCTTTCTCATAAGACTCACGAATTACCTAATCACAGCTCTGGCAGCTGCTCAGAGGGAACATACAGGTGTCCTATGACAGCTGGCAGCAGGTGGACGGGACCCAGGCCACCAGTGCAGGGAAAGCAGGAACGAGTCGCCCTCAAGAGACACTTTCTGGTAAAAAGGAAGCATGGCCTGCCAGATGCTCAGGGCTCTGTCCCCCAATATAAAGGGTCTTCAAGGACAGCAAATGGAGGTGCCTGGGCATAGGGCAGACCAGGAGGAGGGGGGAGAAATGAGGAAGGCACATTCCCTTCCCTGGTGAGAAGGGAGCCCTGAGCCCATGGCCCGTGCAGGAGTCACAGGTGAGGAGTGAGGCCCAGAGACTGGAGATCTGCACAGGTTCCCCGGGGCAGGCCCTTCACGGCCTCTCCAACTTCCAAAAGAGAGCCAGCAAATCTCCGAAGTAGATAGGAACTGCAATACTGACCCTGGAGTGGGAGGGGAAACCAAGTCAGCCCCTTGTGCCTCACCCCTCCCTACAGGCACCTCCCAGACCTCCTTGGTTCACACCATGGACCTCCCATACTTTGTTTTGTTGAGGGATGCTGGATCTAACCAAGTTGTTTTGGGGGAAGGGTTGCTCATCTTTCCAGGCCCCACCATCTCCAAAGGGAGAATGAGATCATACCCCTTCACATGGAGTAGCAAGGATTCAACACCCTGACGTGACTCTTGTACCTACCATGTGGCGGAAATGCCTCATTCATTCATTCATTCATTCAGCAAACGTTTACTGGGCACATGCTGTAAGCCAGGCATTGCTCTCGATGCTGAGAACACAGAGTGGACGAAACACAGCCTCCAACCTCAAGCAGCATAGAATCTGGTGGACCCCAGCCAAGGAAACATGGATGCATACGTTACAGATGGCATCTCTTAGAGGAGAGACCCCCAGGAGGTGAGGGAGTGGGCATACAGACACCAGAAAATTAGAGTTCCCAGCAAAGGAGGAGACATGCCAAGGCCCCAAGCCCGCAGTGCGTGTGGCGGCTCCTGAGTAGAAGTCGGGGCAGCCGATGCACAGTGAGTTACTTGTGGCCATCGTTACTATTACTTTTGTTATTAACTGTAACTTATTACTATCCCTTAATATAATGTGATGGATGCCTGAAAGATACAGCCTGAGCTCCCCAGTCCTCACAACCCTCAGGGGGTTCTGCCTTCCTGGAAGACCCCCATCCCCAGGCCGTCCCCTTCTCACCGGTCCTGCTGGGGGCTACGCAGCAGCCCCACCCTGGCCAGGACCAGCAGGCACAGTGCCCAGGGCCCATGAAAACATCCTTGTTTTGATTTTTTTTTTTTACGGGGGAGGGAGGATATAATAACAACGAATATATAATCATGAACGCAGCCTGGAATATATTTGCCTTTATACCAATGTGGCCATAAAATACACATTTTAAAACTTTTTTTTTAAGATTTACTTTATTTATTTTAGAGAGCAAGAGAGAGCATGAGGGTGGGGGGGGCAGAGGAAGAAAGAGAGAGAGAACCTCCAGCGGACTCCCCGCTGAGTGCGGAGCCTGATGGATGTGGGACTCGATCTCACGACCCTGAGATCACAACCTGAACTGAAACCAAGAGTTGGACGCTTAACCAACTGAGCCACCAAGGTGCCCCTAAAATATTTTATATGAAGAAGGTACCCATGGCTGCAACACTGATAGACCTGTGAAAGTCATGGTGTGACTCCTCTCTGCGGGGTGGGAAGTGGACACCTGCTCCACACTTGGCCGCCCCCAAGCTGCCCCTCTACCCCTCCCAGACCTTGGCCCAGGAAGGCTAGAGCCCAAGCGAGCTACCTGTTGAGCTGCCATGAGCTTCTGACACCTCCCGGGCCCCCCTCCCCTGGCCGATGGAGCCCCCACCCGGTGACAGGAAGCAGAGACCAATGGCCTGCTGCCCCCATTCCCATGCTCCCATGCTTCACTTCTCCGAGCCATGGGCAGTGGTGTTTCTGGGAGAGCTGCTGCCTCCATTTCTTGGTGAGTCCCCCTTCCTTCCCCTTAAATCTAGGGAAGCGGTGATTTAATATTAATATTTATTCATGTACTCAATTCTTTCCCTGTTAAATAATTTCTCAGCTGTCGGAGGCTTCTGAAGGCTAATTTAAAACAGGTGTCACGGTTATCTAACTTATGCCCTCGGATTCTCAGAGAGAAGGGGTGGGGGACCTGCGTCCCTGCACCCACCACCCATACTGCTCTGCCTGCCACGAGGGGTCTCAGCACCATGGACAGAGCAGTCCTTCATGAGGCCAAGCCCCTGGGGTGGGAGTCGGGGGGCCACCCACAGCACTGGCCACTGGAGAAGATGACGCCAGGGCTGGACCCTACAAGGGAGGGGGCGCTGGCAGGAAGGGGGATTGGGGAGAAAGAGAGACGAAAAGGCCTTTAGAGCCGTGCTGAACAATCTATGCACACAGAATAACAATAATAGACTAATAGCTGATCCTTGTATGGAATTTACTGTGCTCCCGGCACCGCTCCACGCATGTCACATACATTAACTCATTTAATGCTTACACAACCCCAGTGGGTTCCGAGGTATTACCCCATTTCACAGAGGAGGAAATCGAGGTAGCAATTGAGGGGTTAGATAACTCAACCGATATCATATGGCAGTAAGAGGTCGGTCAGGGATTTGAACCCAGGAAGACAGACATGGGGCTCAAAGCTGAGTCTCCCTCTGGGCAGCCAAGAGGCCTCTCTAAGGTCCTACTTCCTCACTGCAGAAGTGCAGAGCCTCTCTAGGAGGGTTGAAGGTCTGAGGGAGGCCTCAGCAGGCCTCCGGGAAATGTCTGGACACACAGTAGGTGGTCCAGAAAAGCCTTGAGCCCTCTCTTTCCAGCCAGCATTCCCCTCCCTTCCCACTGCCTTCCTCTTTCCCCGACAACCTCACACTTCAAGGTTACATCTGTTACAGCTGATTGAAACCTAAGCGATCTCTTCGAAACTGGCCAATGAGAGCATGCCACATGAAGGCGGCTTGTCCCGTGGTGGCTCCGGTCACATCCCTCCAGGCTGCAATTCCTGGCCTGTGACTCTCTGGGAGCCTTCTCAGCCAGAATCCCTGACCCTTCAGCTAAACTCACTGACCTCAGGGACCCTTCCATCCACACACACATGCCCCCAGCAGGTTCAAATTCAGACTGCCATCGTCTTCTCCACCCACCAAGAAGCTTGATTGGCTGTAGGATATATTCTGAAGACAATGGGCATATTGAAGATGGCTTTCCAAAGTCCATGTGCCACCTCCCCCAGTCCCATCTCTAAGACACAGGCTTCCTCCCTTGCACAGGGTCATATTGCTCTAAGCGGAGGGAATTGCCAGCAGGAGTGAGGCGAGGGGAGTAAGACATCGCAATCATTCCTCGGGTATTATGCAAACCCATGCAAATTAACAGAATGCAGACCACACCGATGAGTGTGTTTGTAAATGAGAGATGAGGGGACAGGGCAAGGCAGTAATCAGCTGGGGAAAAACATTTCATCCTGGGAAGCTTGCAAGTTTCATGCATGTGTGAGGTGAGCACAGGCAGATTCATGTGCATGCACCAATATGTGTGCAAACACACACACACACATGCCCACGGTTCTTAACAGCCATCTCTGGGTATGTGCTCAGAGCTCTGTTGGATTTTCTGGGCAGAGGCAAAAACCTCAAGCCCTGGACCTCTGGGCCTGGGGTCTGGGCCCTTCAGAGAGCACCGACTGGATTACTCCCAGCTCTTGGCCCTCCAGCCATCAGAGCCCACGCAATCCTTAAGTTTATGGGAGGGTCTGTTCCCAAAGTTCCCTTACAAGTCAGCTTCTTGGATCAAGCAATACATCTTCCCAGAGAAACAGTGTTGGTAGACGCAATAAACAAGGTCATGGTGAAAAGCACAGACTTCGAGAACGGCACACTTCAGCAAATAATTGAACCACTCTGCTTCCTCATCTATAAAAGGAGGGGGGATAAAAATATCCACCAACCTCAAATGGGTTGAAAAAAACAGGACATAATGCATGTCAAGGGCCCGGCATCCAACAAGTACTTCAAAAACCATGGGCGCAGCCACTGGAATCACTGCTAATGTTGTAGCTTACTGCTCTCATCATTGATGGCTCTCAGAGTCCCAGGCTGGCCCCCCAAAGCCCTCTCAATGCCGATAGTAGCTGGCGAAGAAGTCCTATTTGTACTTGTGGTCCCAGGGATTGAAAACAGTGTCCTGGGGGAATTGTGCTGTATTCTAAATTCTCTATTGGGACTCTTCCCACCTTGCCCAGGAAAAAGGAGGCAAGCCCTCCAGAACCTTGCGGGGGAGCTGGGGGGAGGGAGATGGGGGATGGGTAGAAACTCCCAAAGACTAGTTCTGTGTAAACCCACCCTACAGATGGAGAGCAAGATTTCTCCTTGGGAAATTCATCCTCACAGAGCACCCGCTAGGCGCCAGGAGCTGCCCTGCTCACATCATATCCTTCAATCCTGATGGCTTATCTGGAAGGCGGGCATCATTACCCCATTTTTCAGATGGGACGGCTAAGGCTCTGAGAAGCAGGGTCAGTTAGCGTCAAGATCATGTTAGAGCCTGGGGGAGGCCAGGCTAGAATTCAGGTCTGTTTAGCTCCGGAGTCCATGCTCTCTACCAACGTTCCATAATGCCTCCAGGCATCTAAAAAATGGAGTCCCATGTGTCTGGGTGCTCACAACTCAGGAATTCGTAAGCGGAGGATGCCCTCCAGCACCCCTCCTGCAGTTTTCTGACCAGATGAAGAATTCTGTCTTTTCCAAAGTAGCTTCCCCATAGACACTGCCTTGAAAATCCTCCTTGTACCCCCCCCCCAAATTGACCCCACCACCACCCTGCCCAGACACAGCTCCTGGCCCGGGCAGCAAAAGTCTCTTCCTATCCAGACCCCTTAATATGTGTCCCTCATTTAGGTCTTTGATCTTTCTGATGCTCGTTCTGCAGGTTCCTTAGACTAGGTCAATCACTAGATCCTTCCTCCTGCCCAAGGTGTGGGACACACACCTGGGGGGTTAGCCCACACCCAGGGGGTGCTCAGGGCCTGACAGAGAGTCAGCATCCTACAGATTCATTGGTCTGGTGGGCCTGACCTGGCACTAGAAGCAGGGAGTGGGCACTGGCCTCCATCAGGGGCCCCAGCACCTCTCCTCTGAGAGGGCTGGGAGAATTAATATTAGCACAATCATTTTAATCAGGCCATGATTAAGAGGCACATACATAATTCACCCGGCTCTCCCCTCCGCCTTGCTCTTTGCTTTCAGAGGTGGCAGGAACATGGCACTGGCTCATTAGTGCTCCCTCTGCCTCATCTGCCACTCCTTCATGCTGGGGGAGGCGACCCCCCAGTGAGTGGGCCACCTTGGGAAGGAGGATTTAGAGCAGCCTGTGTTCCAGGGACCCCACATAAGGGATGGAAAAGAGACACCTCTTCCCCGGGTTCTCTCCAGGACACTTCCAGCCAAGAGAGGGATGCGGACAGGTTCCAGGCTGACCCTCCCGCGTTAACCTTGGACTTCTACCCCCCACCCCCACCCCTGCTCTCTCTCTAGGGGCTGCTTTTTTACTCCATGCTTGACTTCCCCTAATCCTTCAAGACTCTTTCTCTTTTCCCTCCCTACCATCTATTGGGACTAACTCTACATATTTACTTCCCACTGGGTAAATTAGGGTGGCCTGTTATTTGTCCTAAAATCACCTTCTTCAACCTCAGATTTTACCAAATGCCAGAGTTAGAAGGGCGTATTTACATTAAACGATCCAAATCCTCCAGACTGTAACGGGGAAACAGAGCCCAGAAAGGCAAGTGACTTGCTCAAGGCCACACAGCACATCAGTGGCAGAGCCAGGGGCAGAATTCTGACTTCTAGACTCCCAAGACGGAGCGCTTCACCCAGACTCCAGGTGAGGGTCACACAGACATCTGAGTGTGTGCTTCAGGGCTTGGGGTAAGTGCTGGGAGGCGGAAACCTGGCTTGGCCACTGACTTGTGACTTTGGACAGGCTACTCATCCTCTCTGGGCCTCATCATGTGCAAAATGACAGTCATAGGATGGCTCCCACCTCGGGGGACTTAACCTTGGGTGATAAGCATGTCAGGAAATGACAAACGTTGGCGAGGACGCAGAGAACGGGAAACGCTCTTACACCGTTTGTGGGAATGCAAGCTGGTGCAGCCACTCCGGAAAATAGTATGGAGTTTCCTCAAAAAGTTGAAAATAGGGCTACCCTACGACCCAGCAATTGCACTACTAGCTAGGTATTTACTCCAAAGATACAAATGTAGTGAGCCGAAGGGGCACCCACACCCCAATGTTTATAGCAGCAATGTCCACAATAGCCAAACCATGGTAAGAGCCCAGATGTCTAACGACAGTTGAATGGATAAAGAAGATGTGGTACACACACACACACACACACACACACACACACACACACAGGAATACTACTCAGCCATCAAAAATGAAATCTTACCATTTGCCACAAAGTGGATGGAACTGGAGGGTATTATGCTGAGCGAAATAGGTCAATCAGAGAAAGATAATTATCATATGATCTCACCCACATGGAATTTAAGAAACAAAATAGAGGAGCATAGGGGAAGGGAGGGAAAAATAAAACAAGACATAATCAGAGAGGGAAACAAACTATAAGAGACTCTTAACCATAGGAAACAACCTGAGGGTTGCTGGAGGGGAGGTGGGTGGGGGGATGGGGTAACTGGGGGATGGGCATGAAGGAGGGCACGTGAGGGAATGAGCACTGGGTGTTATATAGGACTAATGAATCACTGAACTCTACGTCTGAAACTAATAATATACTATATGTTAATTGAATTTTAATAAATTTTTTTTAAAGCATGCAGAAAGCATCTAGCCCCAAGCCTAACAGACCAGAAGGGCTCACTAAGTGGCACCATTTGGCTCAGGATGGGTCCCCAGAAGCAGACTGAGACAAGGGTTCGAGCGCGGGTCGTGTATTTAGAGGCCATTCCTGGCAGCACTGTCAGGGCCCAGTGGAAGCCAGACAGAGTCTGTTTTCGGGCAGCTCCTGCGGTAGGTGACCAGGGCTCAGTCCCCTGGCAAGCACTGGGAGCCAGCACTGAACATAAAGCCTCAGAGTCACCACGCCCCAGGGGAAAAAGGTGGCGGGGTACCAGGTGGGCAAGACGGGCTCTGCCAGGCAGAGAGGCCCTGCGGCAAAGGTAGGCCGGAGCTGGCAGCTGAAGTGGGTGCCACACTTTGAAGTGAGAAGACAGGGGGGCCGTGGGGTCCCGACAGCATCTGTTCTGCCGCTAAACAGCCTCTGTACCACCAGGGATGGGAGGAGGGACTCCTGGGTCGTCTTATCAGCTCTTCCCCTTGTGGCTTCAGACCCAGGCGCTTCCCTCACTTCAAAGCTCCCATTCTGTCCTCGGCAGGAAGGATGGTAATGAAGCATGAAGGTTTGGGACCAGATAAAAGAAGAACTGCCCATCTGTGAAGATGCTTAAACACTGGCTAGGAGGATTTGGGGAACGTGTGGAATTCCTTCCCTGCAGTGCCTCAGGGGCTCTCTGGTGACATGGGGGAGGAGAGGGGGGACAGGGCAGCGCTGCTGAGATTCGGGGCATCAGCAGCAGGGGTGGAACGCAGCACAGACCCCACAGCCCTGGGCGTTTCTGCCCTCCACGTGCAGCCCCTGCAGGTGCGCGCTGCTCAGAGGGACACGTGAAGCCACAGAGCCAACGGGGCTGAGCTTCCTGGAGCATCACGTGGGTGAGGCATTACTTTTATATTCAGATAAACCGAGAGCTGGTATATCCTTATCACAGAATACGACTCAGCAGTGAATACTAACAAACGACTGATACCTGCCACCATCTGAGGAAATCTCAGCATTATGCCGAGGGAAAAGAAGTCAGACCCGGAAGACCCAAATTGTATGATTCTATTTATAGACAATTCTAGAACAGTGACCGGGAGCAGATAATGGTTGCCTGGACCCAGGGTGGGGACAGAGGGGCGTGAAGGGACTTTGGGGGCTAATGGGTCTTTCCTGTATCTTGATGGCGGCGGCATTTGCACGAATGAACACATTTGTCAAAAGTCCTGTAATTGGACAATTAAAACTAGTGATTTTTGTAGGTAAATCATACGTCAACTGAAGCTGATTTTAAAAATCACAAAAATTAATAAATCCAATGTATCTCAGAGTGGAGCGACTTGGGATCAAGTCACCTACGACGTACACACAGTACACACATATAACACACCACACACAACACACGCACACGCACACCCCCCAGAGACACTTGACTAGTACAGGAGGCACGCATCTTGGAATCCAGACAGATTTATGTTCAAACCCCAGCTCTAGCCCCTCACAAACCATGTGACTTTGGACAAGTCAAAGTCACGTCACCTCTGTGTGCCTAAATGTTCTTGTGTGTACGATCCTGCTATGGACTGAATTGTGTTTCCCCAAGACTAATACAAAGGAAGTCCTGATCTCCAGTGTGACTGTATTTGGACATGCGGCTGTTAGCAGGTAATTAAAAAATTGAGGTTAAGTGAGGCCGTAGGGTTGGGTCCTAATCCAGTAGGACAGGTGGACTTATGAGAACATGGGGAGATCTCTCCCCCCATGAGAATTCAGAGGCAAGAGCGAGTGAGTGCAGAGAGAAGGCGGCCATCTACAAGCCCGGAAGAGAGCCTCTCCAGAAACTGGAGACTCTGAGAAAAACCAATGTCTGTGGGGTTTTGTTATCACAGCCCCAGCTAACTATGGCAAAGGGGGACGCCAGTTCTGTTCTGTTATGTGAGGATAACATCAGGTTATATGTATATAAGTGCCTTCTTCCAAAACCTTCGTGCTTAATAAACTGTAATTATTTATAGGGTGTTAGGTGGATACTTCCAGCTCCGATAACAGGAAACTGCAACTTGACTTGCCTGAAACAATGTTGCAAATATATGATCTCACATATGAAGTCTTGAGTGAGGGGACTCCTAGGGCTAACTAGTTCAATGGGCCAGGCCCTCATAGAGGTCCCAGGTCTCATTACTTTTCTTCCCTGCCTCTCTCAGCCCGTTAGCCTAACTGCCCTCATGGTTACAGGATGGCTGCAACCATTCCTGGGAGGAAGAGAGATGACCATCTCTTCCCATGTGCCCCCTTTTGTTCATTGACATAAGCCTTTCCTGGAAGCCCCCTTGCAGATGTTCTCTCATCGGCCAGAACCCTGTCAGGTGCCTGTGACCTGACACAGGGATGGGGACAGCCAAGATTGGCTTAGCCTGAGACCAATCACGACTCGGCGCTTGGGGCTGGAGGTGGTGCCACCTCCGTGAAGTCCATGTCCACATGGAGAAAGGTGAATTCCTGAACAGAACTAAAGTCTTGTTAAAAGAGAGTAAAGCGTGAGAATGGTTGTTTGGCAGGTGATCAAGAGAGTTGGTGGCAAGAAATAATAGGAATGGCTTTTGTTTATTGAGTGCCTGTGACGAGCGCTGTGCGTCAGCTCACCCCAGCAGGTCATGTGAGTTCCCATTTTACGGCAGAGGAAAGGGAGGGTCAGAGAGGAAGAGTCAGTGGAACGGGCCACCTGGCTAGTGTGTGGTAGAACCAGAACTAGAACTTTCCATCTCTGAGGACTGGGCTCTTAACAGCTCCGCTAGCCGCTTCCTCAGCATGGCTATTACTTCTCAGTTGGTGTTTTTACCCTCGCTGGGATTTCACGGGCCATCAGGCGCTTCCTGGTCCAGAGCAGAGAGGAGAGCGCTTTCCCCTCCATGCTGCTGGGAGAGCCCTGGCCCCTCCGCTCTCTGTCTCCACGGCCCTCTGGCGGAAGGGAGGCCAGGAGTCTTTGTGGAGAGAACTGTTTCTAAGTGAAGTGACAGGTGCACCCATTCTAGGCTGGTCTTTGTACCATGGACACATTCTCATGGAGCCTGGGGAGACTCTGGAAAAGAAGGGTTCTTGAAATCGCATGACCCACTCACTTCTCCTCATGCCTCACATAGACAGAAGTTTCTCCGGAGCCTTCCAAGTCCACTCTGTGCCCAGCCTCGCCTTCCCAGGCACTTCCACGTGCAGCCTTGCCCATTGCCCTGCATGTCTGCTCACTCCTGGATTTGCTCAAGCTGTGCCTCTCACCTGGAAGGCCCTCCTCCATGCATCCAACCCAAGCTGACCCCCATAAGTCCACCTCCTCCAGGAAGCCCTCCTTAGGATGCCACCTAGTCTAACCTCTCCCTCTCTGAATGCAAAGGAACTTTGTAGACAATGCCGCTGGGTCCCAAATCTGCAGTCTGTTAGCATCATGGAAGGGGGAAGGGTAAAGTAAAATTTCCCCACCCTGCATAATGGCCAGGATTAAAAAGCATGATTGAGTGTGATTAAAAGCATGAACTCTGAAATTGGGCAGCGTGGGTTCAGATTGTTCTGACAACTGCTGCTGTGCAACCTTGAGCAAATTACTCGACCTCTCTGTGCTTTAACAGCCACCACCCCCACCCCCCAGGTAAAATGGAGACACTAATAGTACTTACACCCATAGGATGGTTGTGAGGATTATATGAGGTTAAAAAAAAAAAAAAAGTAAAGCACCTAGGATAAAATCAAACAACTAGAAGATATTTGATGACTAATAGATATTTTGACTGATTGAATCAGACTCTCTGAACCCTGAAACATGTATTTTTTTGTCTTGTCCCAAATGGGCCTTTTGTGGCCGGCCAGCAAGGATTCAAGGTTGGCCATTAGTGAGTTGCCGGTCTGTCTTATTCTTAGAATCCCTACTCAGAAATGGTCATTGGCTCCCTTTCGCCCCTAAGTCCCCATTCCTCAGCTGGACATCTGGTCCCCAACCTCCCTCTCCCACCTCGCCCCCCTCCCTTGCTCTCTGCTTGCATCCGTTCAGGCCGGAATAGGATTCCCCAGATGCGGCATGTAGGTTCAGCTATGCCTTTGCCTATGCTGGGTCCTCTAACTGTGCCTTTCCTATGAAGGCATCAGCACCACCACCTCCTGGGGGCCTGCTGAGTGCCGGGGCTCGGGACGGAGCCTGGGTTTGAGCACGGAGCTCTACGGGCCCAAGGCCATGCCCTTAGCCATTAGCCACGATGCCTGACTGGCACGGCTACTCTGTTGAACCCCTCCCAGTCCCACGTGCAGAGAACGGTACCCCCCAACCCCCACTCATGGAGACCCTGCTCCACTCCTGGTTTAGAGCCCACATGCTCCCAGCCACCCGGCAGACGGCTTATAGAGATAAGCAGCAAGCACCCACACTGCGGACCCCACACTGCAGCACCAGGAAGCCCATTTGCAGCCTTTTCCTCCCTCCAACTGGGGTTGGCAAAGCGGGCTCTCCCCACCAGACAAGCAGCAACACATACTCCCTGGCAACGAGCTCCTCTTCCCCGTTTGTCAATCAGACGTAACTAGCTCTGTGAGAGCTCCCTACCCTGGGCCGGGGCCGCCGTGCGGGGGCAGAGGTGTTCAGCCATAAGCAAAGACACTCGCTAACGCGGCCACCTGTGCCACTGTCCTCAGGATGGTGGCAATAGCAAGGAGGCGGATGATTTCCCTGAGGTCTTCCGATGAAAATGGAATTAACTCTTGAACCCGTGGGATCCCTTTGTGAATGGGGGAGAGCAGGGGATCCCAGCATCTCAGACAGTGTTAGAGAGAGGGCTGGAGGGGGATTACAGGAAAGCAAGAAGGAGGAAATGTCGGGACTTTGTTCTTCAGCTGCTCCTGGGCAGGGACGGACGTCCCCAAGCATGGGACGCACCTCAATTCTCCATTCTTCCTCCGCCCAGCACCTAACTCTGGGCCAGGTGCCCCTAGGGCTTGGCGGGCCTGTGGACATGCCTTCTGGAGGGCTCTCAGCCCTCCACAGCGGGAGGTCAGAGAGAATGGCTGAGTAAACAGCAACTCTCACAGCCAGCATCGCTCATTAAATATTAACATTGTCCATTTGCTTGTATGTGAGTGCACCCGCTGGGTGAGCAGTTCCCTCGGCTGCAAACCCATTGACAAGCCCTGAGCTCTCCCGTCCTGCCTTTATAACTCCCATGGGGCTCCTAGAGCCCCTGAGCTGTCCACCAGTACCTGCCCCCACCCCAGCTCCAGCCCCAAGAGCCTCGTGTTTCTTACAGACCACCTCCAGGCAAGGCACAGAGGCAGGGTCCAAATCCCAGCGTGGCCACTGATGAGCTGGGGGACCTTGAACATGTTACCGGACACAACTCCTACTGTGTAAAGGCGAGGCTCTGTTGTGATAACACATGGACAGCGCCTGGCACGTAGTAGGTTAATTCCAATAGAGGCAATGCCTTTTCTCTTCCATCCCCTGCCCCTCACGCAACATGAAGGGTCACTGAGGACAAGGAGGGGGAGACAGAGGAACGGGGTCTCCTGGTGCATCCAGCTGGGGTGACATCATGGAGACCCAGTGGTCCAGTTCTGGACCGATCCCTCTGTCTTCAGTGTCGCTCTTCCAAGTGGCCGTGACTCGGGGCACAGGGAAGGGTTCAGTGCCGCTAAGAAGCCCAGATGCCGAATTGAGTGATGCTTTGATATCACAGCGATTCTTATTTATGCAACAATGTGTGTGTTCGGCGTGCTGCTAAGTCCTTAAGCTGCCCAGTACCAGCCATAAAAGCCTCCATATATCACCCTGAATTCCCTTCCTGGGTAGTTTAAAAGAATGAGAGGTGACTTAATGGCAGTGTTTAAGGGTTATTATATATAAGTTAACGGCCAGATGCTCTTCCGCAGCGGGCAGAGGGACACGGAGGGGGCTCTGGCAGGAGCAGTGGAGACCCTCCTTGGAGTTCAGAGGGTTTCTTGCCTCTTCATCCCACCCTCATCCCAAAGGCAGCAGGGTGGACCCTCTGGACTCTCGAGATCTCCACCAGCCCTGGGAGACATTCTGGTCCACGGTGCTGAGCTGGTGGGTCTCCTCCCAAGAACACGATCTTTAAAAGGAGAGCAGACTCCTAGAACACAGGTGATGAAGGTGTTTGGCTAACCCGGCGCAGGGAGACCAAGGGACATGTGGGAGAAGACCCAGCCCGGGAATCCGCAGCCAAACAGAGTAATTCAGAGTGGCAGCGGACCCCACGGACGGTAATAGCTCCCTGCTCACCCAGCCCCTCCTGCTATGGGGAATGGAGTCAGTGGGGCCCTTCTTCTCCTCTGCATCGGCAGGGGTGGGGGCAAAGGAGAGGCCCAGCATGTGCTCCCCCCATCAGGTCACGAGGGTGAAGGTACAAAGTGAGCTTGCAGGTAGACAGGAAGGGGGGCCTTTTCTTGTAAGAAGGGAGATAACCATAAGCCCACACTGGCTTAGCTGAATCCACCCTCCGTGGGAAAGGAGAGGGCTCGGCACGGCAGATGGTTATGGTTTGGGAGCACTGAACCCTGACATGAGGATTCCCTTCAATCACCCCCTGTCTGAGACCCTCCCCAGCCAGCACTGGGGTACATGGAGAGAACGCAGGCACCCTGGTTCTAAGCCCGGCTGCCCTACCTGTTCCCTAATTTGACTTTCGGCAAGGGTTTCACCTTTGTGTCAATTTCCCCCTAGGCACAACAGGACCGATAACACCCACTCTGCAGGTTGGAAACAAGCATTAGATGAGACGAAGCACCAGGCACGGGGGTCCCTTCCTTCTCATTGTCTTTTTGAGCCTCCTCTACCCACTGTGGTCCCTTGGACCAATCCCCACCGTCCTGCTGATGACTTTTGTCACCCTTACTCCTGCTACGACACACCCTTCTCAGGTCCTCAGGGGTCGGTGCCAGGCTGTGCACTGCCTCCTGAGAGCTCAGCTGCAACCGGGACGCCCAGCCCACACACTGAGCCCCAAGGCTCCACTTGGACACCTGCTTGCTCATGGGGCCGCTCACTCAGCAAGCCACCTCCATCAAACACTCACGGGGTCAGCTTGCTTTAGGAGAAGAGGGTTCTGTTACTCCTGCAGACTCCCCCACTCCCCACCTCCTCCCTTCTTTCCCAAGTGGAAAGAGACCCCATCCCATGAGGGTGGTCTCCCCCTTCCTGCTCCTGCTCTTGTGCATAGGGGGCCCTCCCCCTCGCACCTCCCTCCCACCTGCAGAAACCCTCCCCCGCCTCGGAGACACAGATCTGAGCCAGCACACCCCTGCCTGCCTCCCTTCCCCACTTCAGCTTTGGAGAAGAGCGGCGCCCCACCCCTGTGTTCCAGCTGCCCCTCCAGACCAGGAGCCCCTGAGAATGGACACCTGGACACCCCCTGCCCCCGTGCCCTGCACATGCTGGATGCTGGGCAAACACGGGCTGTTCTTTGTAATGAAAATCACAGCAGCTAGGGCATGTTGAGCCTCTGCTGTGGGCGTGACACAGAGCTCCACGTTTTACAGACATCATTTCGTTTTATCCTCAGAGCAGCCCTGTCAGCGGGCTGTTCACAGCATCATTTATAAGAAGTGAGATCCTGAGACTCAGAAAGAGTGACTCGCCCAAGGTTGTCCCACTGCCTATAAAGCACCAGGACTTCAGGCCAGGTCAAAGTGATACCCAAACCTGTCACACCCTTCCTTCCCCCTGGACCAAGCTTTCTCTGAGGACAAAGTGGGGGAACGAGGCAAAGAGAACACTCATTTTTCCGGATCAGTCCTGAATTCAGATACTCAAATTCTGGCATTAGGGGAGGCTTTATAACACAGTAAGAGAAAATTCACAAGGTTAAAAAATATATATATGAAGGATTCTATTATGGGCTGAATTGTGTTCCCCTAAAATTCATATTTGAGAAACCCTTACCCCCAGTGTCCCAGACTGTGACTGTATTTGGGATGGGGCGTTTAAGGAGATGATTAAGTTCTAGCAGGGCCGTTAGAATGGGCCCTAGTCCAATCTGACTGTGTCCTTATAAGAAAAGGAAACTGGGGGCGCCTGGGTGGCACAGTGGTTAAGCGTCTGCCTTCGGCTCAGGGCATGATCCCGGAGTTGTGGGATCGAGCCCCACATCAGGCTGCTCCGCTGTGAGCCTGCTTCTTCCTCTCCCACTCCCCCCGCTTGTGTTCTCTCTCTCGCTGGCTGTCTCTATCTCCATCGAATAAATAAATAAAATCTTAAAAAAAAAAAAAAAAAGGAAAGAAAAGGAAACTGGGAAACACAAGGGACACCGCTGGTGTGTGCGCACAGAGGAAAGACCCTGTGAAGAAGACCCAGTGAGAAGGCAGCCATTTGCAAGCCAAGGAGAGAGGCCTCACGGGAAATCAAAACTGCTGGCACCTTGATCTTAGACTTTTGGCCTCCAGAACCATGAGAAAATAGGTTTCTGTTGTTGAGGCCCCTCATCTGTGGTATTTTGTCATGGCAGCCCGAGCAAACCAGTGCAGTCTCCTATGACAAACAGTATCCTTAATATATAAAGAGTTCCTAGAAATCAATAAGAAAAAAGACCAACAGGGGCGCCTGGGTGGCACAGCGGTTGGGCATCTGCCTTCGGCTCAGGGTGTGATCCCAGAGTTGTGGGATCGAGCCCCGCATCGGGCTCCTCTGCTGTGAGCCTGCTTCTTCCTCTCCCACTCCCCCCGCTTGTGTTCCCTCTCTCGCTGGCTGTCTCTATCTCTGTCAAATAAATAAATAAAATCTTTAAAAAAAAAAAAGAAAAAAGACCAACAAACCAATATTAAAAATGGGTAAAGAATAAGACAGGTATTCATAAGAAAAAGAAATACTGATGGCTCATAAACCTATGAGGAGGTGCTTAACCTCATTTATGACCAATTCAAACTGCACCGGGATACCGTCTTTCACTTCTCAGACAGACCAGGTTTTGAAGATCTGCTAACACCACTTTTAAGACTGTGAGAGAGCAGGGAGGGACTCTCCCACATGGCTGAGGGGAGTATAAAGTGTGCAAGCCTATAGATGGTGATTTGGCAGTATCCAAACAAAAGAACAAAGAAAAGGAAAGGAAGAAAGGAACAGATGTCACTGGTGGACTCCGCACTTTTCCCCTTCTTTGCTTTTTTTCAGTAAAGTGATTCACCAAATCAGTAACTAAACTGGATTTGATATAACTAACGGCTATCACTGTATTTCCCTCTCCATATAAGTGAATTTTTAGGAATCAGAAAACTTCCTCTGTTAGGTCCTGAGCCCTGATTTGGGGTTTGGAAATTATGATCTCTGCACTTAACCCCAGGAAGCATCCCCGGCTGTCCTCAGGTGATGAAGTGAAATAAGACCTTGGTGAACGCTTGCGTTCCTTCCCCCCTCCGCACCCTCCAAAGGGACAGTGGATAGGGAGGGCGCGGTTCCCCACCCATCAAAGCTGGCCGCACTAGTGGGGTTGCAGGGGAGCTGGCAGCATGCAGCCTTCAACACAGACCCGAGTGGGTGCCAAGGACAGGCTTGTCTCATGAGCCTTGCCTCTTGCTGGGGAAACTGAGGCCAGTGTGCCTGACCTGGGCAGGCTTGTCCAAAGCCATGGTTCCCATAAAAGGATCTCCTCCCCAGCACCAAGGAAATGAAGGTTTGCTTGGAGACCCAAGCAAGGAGACCCAAGTTTGGAGACCCTCTCACACTGCACCTGCACCGGCTCCTCCCCCTGCCCTCATCCTCATTCGTTCCCTTTGAAACTCCTCCCTCTAGACCTCCCCCCCCATCAACTCCGGAGCCATCAACACCAGCAACACATAACAACCACCGCTTTCAGAGGATTTACCACCTGCCTGGCCCTCTTCTTTTCTTTTCTCCTTTATGTATTTATTTTTTTTGCAACAACCCCACAAGGTAAAGTAGTAATATGATCCTCGTTTTACAGTTTAGGAAACAGCCTTGGAGAAGTGAAGCAGTCTTGTCCAAGGTCAGCAGAACCAGAAGCTCAGAGCTCAGGCCTTCTGGCCCCACACTGTGCCAGCACGGGGCCCCAGCTGTGTTGTCCCCAGGCCCCGTGAAGACAGACCTCTTCAGTTCCGGAGTCACCCCAGAGTGACCAGGGATCTCATTAACCACCCCATGTCCACTTCCGGCATGACCCCCTTCCGTGGTCTTCCAGGTACTACCCCGACTGGCCCCTCCTCCAGTGTGACACCATCCGGGGTCTTCCCAAACCCCCACCTTCCCTGTCTTGGCTACCCCAAGTCCGAAGCTTCCTCTGTCTGGGATGTAGCCCTCCTGCCTCAGGATCTCACTTTGGGTCATTCCTTCCATCGGCCCGATCTGTACTGTGAACACCGGTAAGTTCATATCCTTAGACTGGTAAAGCCTCTATAATACGCCGAAGGGAATGAATGTTTACTGAGTACCTACAATACGCCAGGACTAATGCTATGACCCTATTATATACTAGTAAATCCTATAAGATGGGTATGATGACTCTCTTCTGCAACTGAGAAAATCGAGGTTCAGAGAGGTTAAGTGACATACCCGAGGTCACACAGCACTCGGAGGGGAAGCTGGGACTGAAATCCAGGCCTGCTTTGCCTGCTTGGTCCTGAAGTGTCTGTGCCTTTGGTCATATCACTTTGCCTCTAGCAGTGGCTGCTTGATCAATATTTGGCCACTTTTCACAAGGACAGAGCCTGTTCCCACCACTATATTAGACGGCTGTGGTGTGAGCGGACAGCACATCTGTTTGGCATCGGCTTTCCTTTCAAACAAATGTTGTGTGTGTGTGTTTTTTTTTTTTAATGCCCGTTTCATGGCTTTTCTATCCTTTAAAAACCCTGGCAGGCCTCTCAGCCAGGGGATTCCTGAGGGCTCAGCCTCGTTTGTTCTCTTGTCACTGGCGGGGCACCTGGAACTAGTGTTTGCAATGTGAGCAGCCGCCTTGACGCCTGCCTGAGAAGCCCCAGGCACGTGGGCTGTGAGGAAGGCAAATAAGGGTCTTGGTGGCTTGGGTACACTTCTGGCAATCAAGCACGTGTCCGCAGGCCCGGCAGAGAAAGCCTGGTGCTGTAGTCAGAGGGCCTCGGCGGGCAACGCAGCTCCATGATCTCAGACACAATGCTTATTTCCTCATCTGTGGCCGGGGGCTGATGACAGTGCCCACGGGGCTACCCGCTGCATACAGAAGGTAGCCAGTAAATGCTGGCGATCTCTCCTTCTTGGGGCTGGGGAGGGCCCCAGGGACCGTGGGTGGAGAAAGAAGGGCGGCAACAGGAGCAGAACCAGAGTCCAAGTCTTTGTGCCCACGATCCCTTCCTGGGGTCCACATGGGTGCAGGGAGCACAAGAGCTCACGGCCACCTCCCAGCTGGCCAGCCCGGGCAGCTACCAGGAACGGCCACCTAAGCCCGGCCAACCTCCCCTGGCACTCTACAGTTCAGAAGACTGTGCACTGACCCCTTTTGCCATCTTTGCAATGATTCTGAGCGAGCATCTACGCAGGGACGGTGAAGCTGGGTACCGCGAGGAAGCTGGAGTTCACGATGGGAAAACGGTTTGCTTGGTTCCCTGGCAAGTGGGTTACAACCAATGCATCAGGAGCAGATTCTGAGTCTAGGCACTTTCCGTGTAGTTACTTATTTAAACCTCCCCAGACCCTGCGAGGACGGGGCTTTGGATTCCCATCTCACCAATAAAGAGATTATGACTTGGGAAGGGCAACAGGCAAGGCCACGGGCTAGCATGCGGCACAGCCAGGCAGGTGTGCCCTAAGCTGAACACCTTGCTTCGCCCCAGGAAGCTGCACCCAAGAGAGCAAGGCCGGACTCCTGGGAATTAAGCATTTTCTCTCTCTCTCTCTCTGTTGTGCGAGATCTAAGAACACCACCTATCATTTGTTGATCAAGTACTATGTGCTGAGGATTTGAAATACTTCAGGTCATTTATTCTTTCAACACACCCTTTCAAGTAGGTTTAGCCCATTTTACAGATCGGTCTATTGAGGCTCTGTGGTTAAGTCTCACAGCTAGGTTCAAACTCGTCTGTTCTTTCACAGAGACCGCTCCTTGTCTTACAAGGAACCTAGGCTGCAACTTTCCTACTTGTTGATAACATGTCTCAAGCCAGTTCAGTGGAATTTCCGGTGAGAAGAGCTTTCTCCTCTCCCCCAGCCCTGCCCGTCTCAAATCTCACTCAAGTCTCGGCACGTCCCAGAGGACCCATAAGTGCTTCTGAACCTGTATTCTGGACACCTGAAATCATGTCACGATTCAGATGTTCAAAGGGGAGGGAAGGGAGACAGGAGGCAGAGGGAACCCACAAAGATGCCGCACCACGGTATTTCATCAGCTCCCTGTTTGGAGTCCTCCATGGCTCCCTGGTGCCTGCCTTCTCTGGGTCCCAATGGGTACCCTGCCTTGGAGCACCTTCAGCAGACAGATCCAGCCTCAATCTGGACCCACTTGCTGATTATTCTTTCATCGGACAAATTTGCCTGGGACAAACAGAGGGTCCCAGAGCCATGCCGGACACCAGGCTACCCGGTGAACAAACAGAGCAGCCTGTACCCCATGGAGCTCACAACTGGTTGGGGGTGGGGATGGCACATGCTAAATGTTCAGTGACGGCATCATGTGACAGACGCTACGATGCAGGTGGCAAGGGGCAGACAGAGAGGCCATCAAACCCAAGAGTTCTTCTACAAGAAACCCAGGGCAGGGACCCTCAGCCAGGTCCCAGCACCCCCCCCACTCGGGTAGCACCCATGTCCCAATGTGCCCAAACACCCCACATTTCCCTCTCCCCCAGACCCCCCCCCCCCCCGCGCTGCCCTACTCGACATCTCTTGATCTATGTATCCTCAGGATCTCCACTTTGCTGAGAAATCTCTTCTAACTGCATAAATCTGCAGATTTCCCACGGCCCCTCTCCCCTACTCTTCAGCACTTAGCCGAGGTTCAGAGAGGGGAGGTCACTTGCCCATGGTCACCCCATAAGTAAGTGCACAGTGGGGATCTGAGCTCAAGCCCCAGGGCCCTGCAAAGGGCAGAGAGAGAGAGAGAGAGGGAGAGATCACAAGCTTCCATGAGAATTCCAAAGGCAAAGACAGAGGGATGGCCGGCATGACCCCTGAGCAAGGACAGGCAAGAAGGCTCCCAGAGGCACCGTCTGGCCGCACCACTCTGGAATGGGCCAGCAGACACCTGGGCCTGGGTGGGTGGGCAGCACTGGCTCAGACATCCCATCAGAAGGATATTAACAAGCTGTCCATCCAATTAGGAGCCAGTAATTAAAATTCATCTTCCTTCCTACTGCACAGTATTAAACCACAAACACTTCATTATATGCCTCTTACCTTGCTGATCTGCATAAATGGGAAGAAACACTTACCAGCGGCAACACTAATTAATGCCCCGGGCGCTCTGTGGCTTTAGCGGCCTGTTGGCAGCCTCTGCTTGGGCCGAGGGCGAGTCAGGCTCAGGACACGGGTGGGGTCAGGGGTACCACGGGCAGGGGGTCCTTGGGTTGGGGTGGGTGAGAGGTCCTGGGCAGAGACACTGAGGGACTTCTGCCTTCCCTCTGCCATCAGGGAACTCTCAGTCGGCTGGGGAGGCCCCGAGCTTGCCCTGAGGAAGAGCCCAGTCTGATGAGTAAACAAGGTCTTACCTTTGGAGAGTCCCAGGCTGATGGGAGGGGCACAGTCTCTGCCTCCAGGAAGCTCACCATCTAGTGGCAGAGACAGGGTTCCCACTCTGAGCAAACGCCTGCTCTCTGGAGGAGACCCAGCCCTCTGCGCAGGGGGCCTAGAGTCTGATAGGTGAAACAGCCCTATCCCGGAAGATCCATCCATCCAAGAGGCAATCCGATAAAATGGAGAAATCTGTGTTTGGAGGCAGGCACACTGAATATGGGACCCCGGCAAAGTTACTTAACCTCTCTTAACTGCAATTTCCTCATCTGCAAAATAGGCACTTAGCATCCCATGAGTGGCTGCAGCCACGGAGGAAGCAGGGCCCGCCCTGCACGCAGCGGCACTGAAGGGGAGTGTGTACCAGGCCTGGCAGAGAGACAGGAGGCCGGGGCACACACACCACAGGGCAGAGACCAGGGAGGCCGATGGATCCCCTGCCTGGGGAGTGCCCAGCTTGGGGGCCGCACTGGAAGGACACGAGACCCAGGACTTGCCTGAGCTCACCACGCTGCGGGGTGGGGGTGGGGGGGTCACCACGACTGGGGTCCTGCTCAGCCCAGGCCAAGAGACAGACAGGAAGGTAGCGTAGCAGCTCCCCAGATCAGGCTAGCCCCCTCCTGGCCCCAGCATGTCCTTGAGGGGCAGGGAGGGCCAGAAGGCTGAGGAGTTCTCCTTTGGGAAGGCACAGCGGGTGGCCGGGAAAGTCATTTTGAATGTGAATGTCATTTCCAGGGGCCCCTGACTCCAAGGCCTCAGCCCCACGCACCCCCTCCTAGCCTTGCACCCACTGCTCCTCGCATCACTGTTGCCTCCTGGCCAAGCCATGCTGTCCGGGCTATGTCGACTCACAGATGAAAACCATGCAGCTGGCTGGTGGAGAGGCTACAGCTGCACAGGGTCTTCTTCTCCTTATGAGCCCTAGTTTCTCAGCTTTTGCATTACATTAGGGAGAAAGACCCAGAATGCAGCAGACCTCCCTTGGCGTCTTCATTACGGGGGATCCTGGGGTGGGGGGGTGGTCTTTGCCCAAGGGATAGTACCGGGGCTTGGAGCCAGGTGGGCCTGGACTTAAATCCCAGCGCTGCCTCTCATTGCTGTGCGTCCTTAAGCAAGTTGCTCGCGCTCTCTGAATCTGTGTCCTTCATGCACAGAGGAGAGGAGGAGCTGCCTATAAAAGGAGCACGAAGTGGGGTAATGTGTGACCAGCGCTTAGCCGGCAGCAAGCATCCAGCCACCGCGGGCTTGCTCGCTCCCTGGCTGCCCCCTCTCAGAGGTTGATGAGGAAGAAATGACCTTTTCCCCCACCCAGGCTGAATGGCCCCTGGCGGTGCACGAGGCCAGGCAGAGCCCCGTGCCTCCCGACGGGGTGGCAGCTGGCCTGCCGCGTCTGAGAGGGGCCCGCCAGCGGCCCCGGCCCACTTACCCGGATTAGTTCCCAGCTGGGTAACTATTTACACAGGCTGCCAGGCCGGTGGTACATCATAATTATATATTATATGTATTAATACTTCACCTTTCGCCAGCACTGCATCTGGGCCCGTCAAAACATGAACCAACATTAATCAATTAAGCTTCCAGCCTCCCTGACCGACTGCAGTTATTAGCTTCCCCTTCCTCCCCGAGGGGGCTGGGAGCAGGGCTCCCCCAAGGTTACAGCCTGGCGCTGGCTGGCCCTCCTCCACCGGCCCCTGCTCCACGTGGGGCAACATCACGCCCATTCATCATCAGCCCCCGGCTGGTAGGGCTTTCTTGATTTCAGGGGTGCCACAATGTCCCTAGACCCTGGTATTTGGCAGGGAGCTACGTCCTTCCATTAGGTGCCCCAGCTCTTTGGAAACCCCGCACCCACAAGCCCTGTGCCCTCCCGCTTTGGCCCTTGAAGTGCGTGGGCGAGCTGGCCCGGGTCAGGCCTCCTTTCTCTCTCTGTGCTACAGCGACTTCTGAATGAGTCCTCAAGACGTACCCAGCTCATTGTACACAGACGCCAGGTTCTTATTCCCATGGCAACCCTATAGAGCAGATTGGTATTGTTATTTCCATTTTGCAGATGAAGGAGCAGAGGCCTTGAGAGGTTAATGGCCCGTCCAAGTTCACAGGGCCCCAACATGGCAGAGTTGGGACTGAAACTCGGGTCACACCTAGGGCAACTCCCAGGCACGGATGAGGGTCTCTGTGCCGCACCCTGTGCTGGTTGTTGGGGTAAAGGGTCAGCTCTGTCCTCCAGGGGGTCACAGTGGCAGGGCAGGGGGGCCCGCAGGCACAGATGACAAAGGTAAGAAATGAAATCCAGGCACATGCAAAGTGCCATAGGACCAAGGAGCAGAAGGAAGGGGAGCAGGGAGGCCGAGCAGTGGCTAGAACTTGGAAGACATAAGGAGTGGTTAGGGTGGCGTGCGTTCCAGGCAGGAACAATATGAGCTAAGCCATTTAGGCCCAAAGAAAATGGGGTTGCCTTGTGGAGCCCAAGTTCATCCTCTTCCCTCCCCCACCCTCTCTTCTTTCCCTCCTCTCCTGTCCCATCTTTCCCCTCTCCTTTTCTTTCCTCTCCCTTCCTTAGAGGAGGGACTCCTGGAGACCCCCAAGGCTGGTTAGAATCTGCAAGGGGCTGGAGGGCTGCCTGGAGGAGGAGTGAATCTAGCAGTCCTGATCTCTTGGCTCTATCAGCCTCAGCTGGGACCTGCAAGGGGCATGAGTGAGATCCCCAGGTGCCCAGCCCCTGCCACCACCAGCCCCTCATGCCTGGCCCTCCCTGGGGACAGAGTCCCTCTCTCAGCTCTGACTTAGGCGTCCCTAGGAGGGAAGCATTCTCGGCACCAGCTGCATCACGGCCAGAAATGCATGTGCATCCTTTCAGGGCAGGACCCAGTACAGAGTCAGGGAGGTGACAGAGCTGACCCCCACCTCCCCAGTCCAGGCGCTACCTCCTCTCTTGTGCTTTCCTGCACCCCGAGCAGAATCTGAGGAAAGCGGAAGGCAGAGCGTGTGGGGCTTTGAATGGAAGAGGTTTGAAAAGCACAGGTGTAAAGTGGGAGCTGGGGCTGCCCGGCTTGAAGGGGCAATGGTGTGCTCAGAGAAAGGGAGACCCGCACAAGGTCAGAAGCTATCAGAGTTCCCTGGAAAGCAAGCCCAGGCAGGGAGGCAAAGGCAAACGGTCTCAGGCAGGAGACATGAATGGGAGAATCAGTTGGGGTGGAGGCATTAGGGAGTGGTGGGGACTGCGGAAATGGGGAATGTGTGCTCTGCCTCAAGGTATGAAATTAATTATTTAACACACACAGACAGAGGGCAGGAACAGTATGCGGAAGGTGCTGGAACGTAGAATTGATACTGCACCTACAGTTAACGCCACACGGCGCCGTGGTGGGCCCCTTCCTGCTCTGGGCCTCCACGGCCCACCTGCTAAATGAACATGTGGTCCTGATGCTAGGTGGGGGCTGCCGACCCATCAGCAGTCGATGAAATGGGATAAAGCACCGGCATCCGGGTAAATGCTGGCAGGTTCCGCAGACACCGTGTGGGGTGGCAGGAACCAGAGACCTAGCCCCCCTCCACTGGCCGCCATCCGCTCGCCATCCCTCACTGCACCACCTTAAAAGGCTGCTTCACCTCCCTGACCCTCAGCCAGCCACCTCAGTTGCGAAAAGAGGACCCGACACAAGGCAATGAGGATTAAAGAGGGCAGGGCCCATTTGGTACCTGACTCAGAAGAAACACTCCTCTGTCCCTCCCTCCCCATGGACCCTGTGCCTGACTGCGGCCATGTGCTTGGTAGCCATACCCTGCTCTTTCCTCCCTGAAATGAGCCCGGTCACCAGGGCTTGGCTGAGCGAGGACAGTGTGTCCAGCCCCAAGCTGGGGACTGGGCCGTGGAGGCTGGAGCCGCACAGAGCCCACCCCATCCCTCCGGCCGGGCCGCCTCTGCACGCCGTCCGCGTAGGCTTTCCAAGGCCCATTATAGCTATCCATGGATGGTCACGGGACGGCCAGCCCGAGAGAACAAAACCATTTATAACGGCGACACGTCTATGCCAAAGCTGAAGCAGCACCCGGGGGTGGTCCCTGCCTCTCTCCCGGCCTCCTCCCCGCTGGCGGCCTCTCCAAGCCAGCAGGGGACAAGACAAACAAATATTCACATGCCCCTCTCCCTCGGCTGCCACAGAGCCCTGCTGCGGCCCCTGCTGGGAGGGCCCCGGTGCCCCAGGGGCTCTCACACAGGAGCCCAGACCCGGGGCTGTCACACTGCCGGTGGTGACACCGCGAGCCGTCAAGACATGCCCGCCCCGCGCTGCAACCCCATAGCTCTGCTGCAGGAGCCGTGGGGGTTCTTGCGTTCAAGGATCTCTGTAGTCCTCCCCTGTGCCCTGTAAGACAGCTCCCTAGTCCGTAGACACTGAGGTTCAGAGAGGCCTGAGGTTGCTGTACAGGTGCACGCAGCCCCTACCTGGCCAAGTCAAACCGGAGTGGACCCAGCTGCAACAAGCCGCCCCCCCACCTCAGGGCTCCCGCCCGAGGGTCTTGGGAGCTGTCCTTGGTGGGCTTTGAGGGGAGGCCTCAGGAGCAAAACAGGACCTTCACGTCCCCTCATGGCCAGAGGCCAAAATACGTGGTGATGGAAGCCGCGTCTGAAATCTGCGGAAGAGGGATAGCGGTGATGACCAGCGACACCATCTGTGCGGCCCCTGCCCACCTGCCGGGCTCATTCTAGCCAGACGGCATTCGGACATCACCTCCACCGTGCAAGGGTACAGAGGCTTGGCCTCGCTCGCCAAAGGTGGAAATTAAGATTCAGAGAGGCCAAGCAACTCACTCGGGCTCCCACAGCATCCGAAAGGCCACACTGGACTGTGGGGTCGAGACCATTTAGAACCGAGTCTGTGGTGTCCGCTTTCTACACCCCCTCTGCTCAAAGATCACCTCTGCAGCAGAGCTGCTCCAACCCCACCTGGAGCCCCTGAATTTTACCCCCTCACTCCCGATGCAAAGTCTGTTTGCCTCACTCGAGTCCAGCTCTGAGAGGGCAGGCACACCGTGGGCATGACTGGTACCCAAACCGCATCTGTGGGATGACTGAGCAAATCCATCCATTCATTTCACCAACAAGCCTGTACTGAGCACCTGTTAAGTGCCAGGGCCAGTCCTGGGCACCGAGGAGATGGCAGTGTCCAGAGAAGAATCCCTGCCCCTGCGGGCCCTCCATCCTAGTGGGGAAGACAGGTAACAGAACAGAAAACAGGTACGTAAGTGGTGAACGTCATGTAGAGACAAGAATGTTAAAGCGGGTCGTGGGGATGGTTTAGAGACGAGGAGGGTGTGACCACACATCCCGGGGTGGCTGGGCCAATCGTGATTTAGACCTGCATCCAGTAGATAACCATTAGTCACCCCTCTCACCTTACAATTATCCCATTTGGATGACCGATTCTATGGCCACCCTTGTAATAGGAAACACTATCAGGCTATCTTTGATTAGGCTGTGGGGCAGAAACTGTTGGTTTTACCAATATCCAGACAGAAGTATTTTCCCGCTGCCCTGAAGTCAAGGAGAACATGTGACTCAGTTATGGTCACTGGAAGGAGGTCCTAAGTGTCACCTGTCATGTCCAGGCCTGGCCCCAGACATTCTGTAAAACGCTCCGCCACAGTGTGAGTTACTGGTCAGCAAATACTCACTCCCCTCCCCGGCCTGGCGTGAAGTGACTTGCCCTCTCCGCTGACATGGGGCTTGGCCACATGACCTGCTTTGGCCACTGGGATGTGGGGGTGAGCGAAGCATGCGGTTCTGGACCTGCCCCCCCACCAAAGACCATTTGAGACCTTTCTGTATTCTTTCTCCTTGCTCTGCAGCAGGCTGAATACAAAGCCTCTGGGGGGTGAGCTAGGTGGCCTGGGGGGTGAGAGAGACACACAATGAAAGAGCTGGGACCCCTGAAGCACTGTGGAGAGGTGAGTCACCGAGGGGAGCCACTGAGTAAATGTAGGCATAAATACTCTTCGACTTGCCTGAGGAAGAAATACACGTTCACTGAGGTCGGTCACAGAGAGTTTGGAGTTCCTCATTACAGCAGCTTGCGTTAATTAACCTGACAATTACAAGCAGTCAGTGAAGGCCTCTTAGAGGACAGAACATGTGAACAGAGATCTCAGGGAAGGGAGAGAATTGCACAGCACAGGCAAAGGGCCCGGGGTCCCAGAAGTCCCAGTGACACCTGGTGCTGAGTCTCATCCTTCCCCACCTGGCCCTTTGGCTCACGTCACATACCCTGCCCGAAACTTTGTCTTCTCTGCTGTAAACTGGGACGGGCACTGCCCCAGCTTTGTCCCCTGACGGCGAAAGGTGGGGAGGCTGATGTGGTAGTAGACGCCGGGGTTCTTTGAGGGCAGGCCTCTCCTGCCTCGGCCGACAGACTCTCCACTTCGAACAGTCCAGAATGCACTGGCATTGTGACCCCACTTGGTGAGTCGAAGTGGCACTGGCCCGAGGAAGTGCTAAGAAATCAATGTAGACCCCTCTGGAATCCAGGGAGGAGGGAAGGTCCAAATGTTTGTGGATGACCTGGTCCCCCCACCCAGCCCCACAAGCAACTCTTCAAGGAGGCCAGCATTCCTGTCCCTGGCCACACTGCCTCCAGCACCTGAGGCTAAAACAGCATCCTGCAACAGGTGTCTCCAGGGCTGGGCAAAGGGACTGGTGCACAGCCGAAACGCAGCTTTAAGCCTCCTCAAGTATCCTGAGATTCCCCTCACACCCAGCGCCCTGGGTTAAATATGCTCTATCTCCCATCTTCCCCCACCTCCTCCAAGGTAGTTATTATCCCCATTTTCCAGATGAAGAAACCAAACCTCAGAGAGCCCCACGTCCCACCTGGTTCTGAGGGGGGATTCCACCCCAGACCAACCTGGTTCAGAGCCCACATTCTTGCTACTGAGTGAATGAACACGTGAATTACTATGGGCATTGCAGTCCCCATTTTACAGATGAGGAACGGAAGGGGGGAATGACTTACCCAAGGTCACACAGCTAGAAGATGATGGAACCCTGATGGAGAGATGGGTCAATGAAGCCAGGGTCCTACTTGGCAGAACCCTTAGAAAGACACCCATGATTTCCATGACCTGCCCGTGTCATCACGGCAAGTTGGGGGGCTGGCCTCCACCGAAAGCCCATGGTGCGTGGACCAGTTATTTAGCTGAGTGATGCTGGGGAAGCAGGTCCATCTCTGGGCACCCAGCCAGGATGGGGGAGTCAGGATATATCACCCCTTATTATGAGCAACATTAGCTCCATGATTCGCGAGCATTCACGGTATTGACACTAATGATTAGTACAGCAATGAGTCTGAGCCTCTGGACCGTGCCGGAATGCCCGCCCCCTCCCTCTGTGCGCGTCCTCCTAGCCTTGCAAGGCCTGCTCAAGTCTGTCCCTCGCCCAGAGGCTTTAGGGACCATCCCAGCCCCGGTGGCCTCTCCTGAACACCACACACTCCCGGCTGTGGCCGCCCACCTGCCCCACAGGCTTGCCGGTCCTGTCTCTCAGCACTGACCAGCAGGGGCTGGGACGTAGGCCGGGCACGTGGATGCACGCACACGCACGGGTCACACACCTGGCCTGGCTGTTGGCTCAGGAGAGGCGAGCTGCAGGGTTCCTTCCGAAAACACGGAGCCCCGAACCCTCCCCAACTGCTCAGGCTGTCACGGGTCCCGGGATGGCGAGCATGTCTTGTTGATGTTGTCAGAGGTCGTGGACACTTAGTTCAAGTATTGGGTTTATGCTCCGGCTTCTTTTAATGGGTATAAAACATCAACTTGCTTGAGCGGGGGCAGACGGGCTACTGTGTACTTGACTAGAAATGGCCTCACTCGCTCAAGGATAAAACATTCATTCTCTAAATTATACAGGCTTGTTTTTCCACTTTTTATTTGATTTCCCCATTTCTTCTAAGCAATGCAATAAGCTGCAATAGGAGACCTCTCGCTCACTGTGGCCTGCCCTCCTTCCTGCGACGAACCTCTATCGTGTGCCTTCTCCGTGCCAGACCGACCCTGCACCACCCACCGGGGGTGCAGAGGGGAACAGAAAGGACCCGGCCCCTTGCCCTGGTGCAGCTTACACTCTGGTGTGTGGCCAGAGCCTGGATTCTAGAGCCAGAAGCCCTGGGTTCAAATTCCACATTGACCACCAACCAGCTGTGTGGCCTTGAGCAAATTACTTAACCTCTCTGGGCTTCAGTGTCCTCATCTGTAAAATGGATATAATAATAGTACCTCTCTTGCCGCATTGTGAATTTCAATGAGTCATGTGTATAAATTCCTAGAACATTCTTGGTATGTAGGAGGGCGAAAATTTCCAACAAGAATCAATTCTTATGGGGCATCAGATGATGAATAAGCAGGCACATGACCAAGCAAAATATTAATGATAGCAACAAGTGCCCTACAGGATGGTTCGGATGTGTTCATAGAGGGAGAAAGTGGAAGAGAGAGAGAGACAGCATTTTGATGGGGGTGGCTGGGGAGGGCATCTCCTAGGCCTTTTTACTTCGATTGCAGGAAAGGAAGGCGGCAGCTGTGGCAAGGTCCTGCTAAGAGTGATCCTCGCAGAGGAAAGTCCCAAGTTCAAAGGCCTGCAGGCTGGACAGTTCCTACCCCGCGGAGAAGAGAGCAGGAGGCCAGAATGGCCGGAACAGCATCTCTGTGCAGGAGAGCAAGACAGGGTGAGGTCAGAGAGGGCGGTGCCCGCGGAGGAGGCACGGTAAGGAGTGGGATTTGGCTTCAAGTACAATGACGAACCTTGGAGGGTTTTAAGCCTGGAAGCAATCGGATCTGATTTACATTTTAATAACATCTCTCTGGACACGGAGAGGAGCTGAGTGCAGGGGGGTGAGGGGTGGCAGCCATGGAGACCAGCCGGGAGGCCGTGGCAGGCAGGCACAGGCTCACGGTGGCTGGGCCAGGGGCGCCCGGGGCAGTGCAGAGAAGCAGCCAGACTCGGGATGTGTTGGGGGGGGAGCCGCCAGAACTTGTTCTTAGGCTGGACTCCGAAAATGAGAGGAAGAGAGGGTGACTCCTTTTTTTGTTGCCGTTGTTTTGGGCACTTGTTAGGAAATACGGGTTTTACTTCTGACCCCGCCATTAATTCACTGTGTGACCTTGGATATGTCACCTAGCCTCTCCGAGCCTCGCTCTCCTTGTTTCTAAATTAGGGGTAATGTTATCTGGCCCCTTACAGGGTTTGCTGTGAGGATCAATGAAGATAAGACACAGAGACTTAAAAGCTCTGAACAGAGAAGCAGGAAAGGGAGCCTGGGGGTGGCCGGCAGGGATGCGCGGGGCCAGATTCTGGTCCCGCCTGGACCCTCGGTGGCTCTGACCTTGCCCAGAAACCAGCTCCAGCTCCCTCACCCATCCAATGAGGTTGGACGGAATGATCCTCTAGTTTAGAAGATCCACCCGCCTGGTCCCAAAGCAGGACTTCCACTCGGCATGTGTGGGGGTGTGGCAGGGGTGTGGCTGGGCGGGCAGCAGCCTGGTCCTTCATTGTCACAATCCTCCCCTGCCTTGGAGCCAAGCTCCCTGGACCGCCCAGACAAGGTCACTTGCTGAGTCAATCAGAGGTGCAAAGTTAGGTCTGAATTGCTCCACCTCCACCTGCCTCTTTGTCTGAAAAAGAGGGAGGGGCAGTCCTCAAACGGATGGAAGCCTGCTAAGCCCGAGGCTTCTGAACCAGGCAATCTGAGATGTCCCTGGTGAGGGGTCTGTCCTCCCTCACTGTTTACCACGATCAGAAAAGGATGGACGATGGGGAGGACCTGACATTTAACATACACGCCCCCCCCCGCCCGGTATCTCACAGTTAGATGGGTGTCTAAACAGGATCAGAGAAGGTGAGTAATGGCCCACGGTCACACAGCAAAGCCAGGTTCGGTGCCAAGTCCATGTTTTGTCCACTGCCCTGGCAGAAGCTACATGTACCTCCACAAAAGACCAAGCTGGGCTTCTGCCCCTCTCTTCCCGGGCGTGGGCTGGGGCCAAAGACAGGAAGCAGCCTGCTCTTATTTACTGAAGGGACAGATAAAGGAGCGGCTGGAGTCCTTCCCAGTTCTGGGCTCCACCCCCTGACAGAGCCTTGACCTCGGCAGGGGAGCCCAAGGGCAGCCTGTGCCTGGATTTATCTAACCTCCATCCTCAGGCTAGCGAGTACCCCTGCACGTTATGAACCTGCTACGTTCCTGCCCTGAGAAGCCAACATGAGGGATGTCATTTCATTAGGTCCTCCCCACCCCTCTGTTTGGTCTCCAAAACATCTACATAAATTACAGCCCCAATATTTATTGCTTCTGTGTTGTGCTGGCAAGAGCATATGTGCACTCCGTGTCCTGGCAGAGGGAAGGTCACCCCTAGGACTGTCTCCCTGCCACCGACCCTATCCCAGGGCCTGGGGCTGGCTGGGGCAATGGGGAACGGGTGGCCTTGAGGGGCCTGGGAGGGGCAGGGGCACTCAGGCGCTGGGGAGAGAGGGAGGCGAGTTTTATGGCAGTTTTCACATGGTTGGTTTTGCCATTAACTTTGAATGCCTTTGTGGGTCTATAAAGTTCCCCATGGTGGTTTATAGGGAGTATGAATCGAGGAAATTGGTGGCAAAAACAGGGTAATGGGTGGCTTTCAGACACTCACACAGGGGTCAGGGAACAAAGGCTGAGAGGTGCCATCTAGCCACAAAAACCATTCCAGTGATAACTTAAAAGAAAAATTCACATAAATTCCTTTCTCTTTTGCCCCCCAAATTCTGCGTCTTCGTGCACAGAAACGGCTGGCAGGATAATCACCGCAGAGTTAACAGCGGTCATCTCTGAGTACCGGGATTTTCTTTTTTGTGCCTTTCTAAATGCTCCAAATTATTTCCAGCTTTCGGGTATTACATTTGTAATTGAAAAAAAAAAAGGTGATTTTTAAAAGTCAGATAATCCAAAACAGCAGGAAGGAATGTTTTCTCAGGCACCCATGATTCGCCCACGGTAATAACCCGTCGCTGGGGCTCCTATTCGAGCATCTCATTTTGTTCTCAACACGATTCTCCAGCTTGAAGAGGGGGAAACCGAGGCACAGGGAGTTGAAATGTCTTACTCAAGGTCATGCAGAAAAAGGGCCCCAAGAGGAGCCAGCACCCTTCCCATCCCAGCATGGCCTTCACCCCTCTCTGTCCAGGTTCCCTGCTGGCCTGAAGGGGGAGGTTACAACTGGCAATCCTCAGATGGGGTGAGGGGCGTTCACTTCAGAGGGTCCCAGGCATTCTTTTTGGGCGGTCTGAGAGGCTGTGTTTAGTGCAGTCTTCTCTGGTCAGTCTCGTGACTCTGGTCACCTAGAACAACCTGATGGTGTCTTCAGGGGTATGGGGGACTGGACCTAGATGTTTTCAGAAGGTTCCAGACCCAGGCTAGGTTAGGTCAGGTTGAACAGAAGCAGAGACTGGGTGTGGAGGGAAAGGTGGGTCCCATGACCTCACGGATGGGGAGTGGAGCCAAATGGGCTGCTGCAGTCACAGGCAGCTTGGGCAGGGAGGGAACGGGGAGCAGCCCCATGTCTGGGCAGGGCCTGGCTGGAAGGGTTATAGGAGGGGTGAGGGCCCTGGACTCCCTTGCATACAGCACAGGAGGTGGGGCTTGAGAAGGACCTGGGGGCCCTGGTCCTCCCCACTCAACTCAGACTTCCTGAGAGGCTGCCACGTCCCAGGGAAGGGGTGTGGCACAGGCCCTGGGGCAGGGGACAGAGACCTCCTCGTATCTAGCCCTCCTTCCTCTGCACGCCGTATTCCCAGAGACCGCCATGTGAAAACATCATGGGCCAGAAACGGAATGGACGCTCACATTCTCTTTGGATTGAAATGTGATAAGATGCGGGAACACTGACTAACCTTCAGGGGGCTCCCACTCTGATGTGGGGAGACAGAGCCCCTGCCATCATAAGCCTTAGTCTCATGGGGGAGACACAGCCCCACCCTGGGGAGGTCCCAAGTCTGATGGGGGAGACACAGGCCTCCCCAGGGAGGTCCCAAGTCTGATGGGGGAGACACGCCCCTGTACCATTTGAGAACTCCCAATCTAACAGAGAAGACCCTCCCCCAGAAAAGAGATCTTGAATAGAGATGCAGAAATGAAGGCACAGGCCCGCTGGGTTATCTGAATTAGCTGACTTCCTGAGGGACTCAAAATCCAGAAAGAGGGAAAGGCACAGAGAGCATCCAGCAGGGCCTCCCTGAGAAGGTGATTTCTCTGGCCCCTGAAAGTCCAACCCAGCTCTCCCAGGCTCTCAGGTTACGGCAACTACCAAGATCCGCTCCCTGCCCCCCTCCCCAGGAATTCAACATGTGGAATGGGAGGGTGCTGGACACTGACCAGGAAAGCAGGGATTGGACACCCATGTCAGGGGGAGGTCAGGGGTTTGGACTTGATGTCTGGGCACTGGGGAGCCATGGAAAGTTTTAAGCAGGGAGGACAGTGATCAGATTTGTGATCTGAAAAGACCAGCTAGGTTGCCAGGAGGAAGAGGGAGCGGGGGAGGAGTGGACACAGGAGACCAGGGCTGAGACTGTTGTTGTCATCCAGGCAGGAGAGGAGGGACCCCACCTGAGGACCTGGTGGTGGGGCGTGCTGGGCAGCAGCCCTGAAGCTTTGCACCCTGAGCCCCGCTGGACAGAGGGGTGATAAGATTCCCTGACCCTGCCTCCGCGCAGCTGCCTGGCTAGGCTCAAGGACGCAGGCCCAGGGTCCTCTGCGGTTGCCCTGTGGTCTTCGAGAGCCCTCACAGCCAGATGACAGGCATCTGCCCTGACTAGGCACACGCGGGGCCAAGGTCAGCTTCATGAGTCCTGTGCCTGGGAGGAGAAGGCCCAGGGTAGGTCCTGGGATATTCTGGGGTCCCCCACATTGGGACAGCCAGAGAAACATTAGATCACGGCCTCCGATTCCCCCATCAAAACACTCAGGTCCTGATTGGACCCTTCAGCTGCCAAGGCCACGGGCCACCCCAGCCTGCTGAGTCCTCCATCTGGTTGGGCATTTGTCCCACTGGCTAGTGAAGCCTTCAAACCAGGCCATGCAGGGGTCAGGCCGAGGCCTGAACTGACCCATCTGGGAGAACAGCTAATAAGCCCCCCAATTTGCATATATGCAAACAAGGCTCCACTGCCGACAGAGCAATTAGCATACCCTACTGCCTGGCCAGGCCGCCAGGATTGGCTGCAGTGCCTGGGATCTTATCAGTTGGGCTCAGAGCCTTGCTTCTCAGCAGAGGCCTGGGAGGGAGGGTGCTGAAGTCCCAGGTTGGGCCTGATGCTCCCTTCCAGAGGGCAAAGGAGCCTGTGCAGGGCTTTCCGAGGAGGGCTAAGGAAGGCTTAAAGTTCTGGGACGATCTCTTGGCCTTGCCCTCTTATCTTTTATTTTGGGCATAGGGAGGGGGCCATCAGGTCATACGATGAGCATGGGACATGTGACCACCCTAGCTCTGATAATATGGCAAAGGGTTTTTGAGCTCAGAGAAGCCCGAGTTCTAATCCTTATACTACCATTGCTGCTGTGTGACTCTGGGTAAGTGCACTGACTTCTCTGGGCCTCAGCATTCTCATTTGTGAAATGGAGACACTGCCTCCCACCAGGCTATTGTGAGCGGTCAAAGAGTCCTTATAGGTGAAGTGCTAGGCGTGGAGCAGCTACTCATTGAAGGCCATCCCCTTGCCACTGGTCCCTGGGACAGAATGAGAAGCATACACTCACTTCTTTCTGCATCACCTCTCCTCTCCTCTCTCTGTTGGTGTTTGTTTTGCTGGGGTTTTTCGTTTTTCATCTCGACAGTGTTTTAAATTGTGTAAAGATTATTTCCATCCAACAACTTAGGACACTGCTGGTGAAGTTGGCTGGGGACGTGTCCCCATTTTACAGATAAGGAAACTGAGGCCCAGAGAGGTGAAGCTACTTGCTTAAAGTCCTCCAGCAGGTTGGCAGTAGATCAGGGCATTTGGTCTCCAGGCCCCTCGTTCTTGAGCTCCTTTTGGCCACAGCAGCAGGCGGAGAGCCGCAGCTCCCTGCACATCTGTGCACCAGCCTCCTGCCCTCCTCTCTCTCACCCCTCAGGCTGTCACTCTGCCCCAGGGTCCCTGTTCCAGGCTCTCTTTTGGCTGAGGCCGCCATTCTGCTGACTGCCTGCTGAGAACCTGATGACAGCCGATCCCGTACAACCAGAGAGTAGGAAGTTCCTCCTGGTGTCTAACTGCAATTTCTCTTGCTTTAAAACCAACTTGTACCCTCTCTCTCTCTTTTTATTAATCATTGGCAGATGGGGAAAACTTTGGCTCAGCATCCTCCTCATTAAATAACCATTGTTATCATCATAATAAATAGAACGGAAACAAAGCAGGCCTCAAAGCTTTCAGCTCCCTTTCTCCCTCTCTCTCCACCTCTATCTCTGTCTCTCTCCCTGGCCTCCTGAGCAGAGGAGACCCTGACCTTAGGGTCCCTTATTCCTTCCTCTCCAAAGCCAATTCTCGTCACCTGGGGTGCTCATCTTTCTTTGAGCTCCCGGTGCCCCAGGATCCTGCCCCACGAGGTGCCCCCAGGAGAGGGCGAGGAGGGAGGAAATGGGGGAAAGGAGCTGAGGGTCCAGAGTCCTTCCCGTGTGGGCTGAAAGCCATCATCGCTCCACGATGCTGGGTGCCTTGTGTGTGCAGAGACACGTGTCCAGGGCTGCGAGGAGCAGAGGGATGTGAAAGACACACCCACACATGCTCCCTCCTTCCCCAAAGAACCCGAGGGCAAGGACACGTGGTCTCCAGCCTCAGGGAACGGACAGAGAGAGGATTATAATCTTGGGTGTAAATTCCAGGAAGGAAGGCAGCCTGTTGGTGCACGGAGTAGGGATCCCCTCACTCGCCAAGTGCAAAGAGTGGTCAAGGAAGGCTTCCAAGAAGAGGTGACTTCTGAAGTGAATCCCGAAGGACATCTTGGCATGAGCCAGGGGAAGAGGAAAGGAAAGGCAGAGGGAAGAGCGGGAGCAAAGGCCTAGAGACTGTGTGGCGTGCAATGTGTTTGATGAACTGGGGTACTAATAACAGGAGTGTTTGTCCGACGGCACGTGCACGCACAGGCTCTGTTCTGTGCTTTACGAAAACTCACGAAATCCCCACAGTTGCCCCAAAGGTAGGTACAACTATGGTTTAGTTTGGGGGCCCCCAGATGTAGACTCAGACACAACTCAGGGGCAGGTGACTTCTTTGGGAGGTGACTCAGGAAACGTGAGTGAGAGAACGCAGCCAACAGTGGGTGTGCTATTAGGCCAGCACCCTCCCCCCACCATGTGCAGCGGGGAGCTCTGTCCCACTGGGGGTCTCTGGGAGCCAGCGCAGAAGGTGCACCTGGAGTGTCAACCCAGAGCAAGGACGCGGGGCAGCCATCCTCCCACTTCCTGTCCATCCTGGCTTGACAGCTGCCTCCAGGACACCAGCTCTCTGCACATCTGGCCTGCCCTGTGCCCGGACCGGGGTGGGGCAGGGGGGGTCCCAGGTAGAGGGTCACAGTGAGCAGACACTGGCTCTTCAGGAGGGGTGTGGCTGGGCTCTGACAGTGTCTGCTACCATATAAGCCGCACCTCACAGAGGAGGAAACTGAGGCCCAGAGCATGCCAGTGACTAGGGCCAGGCACTATCGGGTCAAACCCAGAGCCTGTGATCCTAACCACAGAGCCACGCTGCCCAACGGTGGTCGACTCCTGACAGGAGGGCAGGGGCATATGTGATGATGAGGACAGACGAGGAGGAGGCCAAGCCATGCAGAAGGCCAAGAGAGGGTGAAGTACATCACCTAGGGAGCCCCAAGATGTTCCAGGCCCTCGGGAAGGCGCTGGGGACCCCAATGACCTCAATCAGTGAGGTACAGGCAGGTCAGGTGGAGGCTCTGAGGCTCAATCAGGCTCCCTTCCCTTTGGTTCCACGACCACATTTTCCCAGCCCGGACTCGAATTTCCTGTTAGATATGACTTCCCCGGTAGGAAGGGAAGAGTGTATTTATTCATGCAAAAAGTCTTACAAAGGTTTAAACATTTGCATGCATTTGATTATGTATGTCACAAACTGTCTGTATTGAAAAGGATAAAAAAATACTTGCAACTGGGACCATCCCGGAGAATCCAGAAAATACAGTCTCCGTGCCCTGGAGAGGTGCCGAGGACAAGGGATGTGGGTTTTGTAGTCCTTGCCAGGACCAAGCACGCAGAGGGCACTTATCAAAGGCTTGATGATGGAGTGTCTACGTCTGAATACTACGTTCCCACAGATTCTGTGCCTCAGTTTCCTGACCTGCAGAAGGACAGTCAAATCCACAGAAAGGGGATTTAGGTGCCATAATTCAGGGAAAGCCTCTAGCAGGAGCCTGGCTCAGAGCAGGCGCTCAGTTCACATTGGTGGCAGCAGCAGGAATGCAATCATGGGGTGAGGACGCAGATGCAGGGCTGGTATCCCCACCACAGAGGAGACCCCACCGTGGGCGTGCTGGGCCCACAGGGGTAGACCAGAGCAGGAACGCCCCCAAAGAGACGTTCATTCAGTGAGGGAAGGGGACTGGTGGATAAATGCCCCAGCTGCCGCGTCCCGGGGAGGGCGATCCTGAGGCATATCCCGTACTGCCTCCCGGATGGTCCTGCTAGAGCTTGTACCGTGTTCCTTCCTTCTCCTGCCTCACTCCTTTCCTCCCTGCTGGTGTTTCCTGGGGTTGCTCCCAAATAAACTACCTGCACCTGAATGCTTGTCTCAGGCTCTGCGTTGATGGGAATACCCCAAAGCAAATGCTACAGCCCCCAGCACTGAATACCGGGACATACATACTGCCCTTGTTCCCGCTTACTTCTCAGGCTGTCCAGGGATTGAGTGATACAAACAGCAGCACAAAGATGAGGAACAGAAGAAAGAGAGGCCACATGTCCCATGAGGGATTATGAGATTTCCGCAGTGAGATAAGGGTCTTAAAGCTCGCTGATTCTGTAGCCCACGTGTGGGACTCAGGCACAGCCTCCAGCTCTGCTAATCCCCGCTCCGCCATGCCTGTCACTTAGGGCCCTGTTCCCTTCAGCCTCGACCCTGGGGCAGAGGCACGCTTCTCTGAAATGGATCCAAGCTCATCAGCTTTGCTGCAAGACAAAGAGCACCCTCCACGCTGGGGACCCGGGGGCCCTGGGGCAGGGGGCAGAAGGGTGGCCCGCGGCTCCCCTCCCCAGGTCAGCATCGTTCAAGGCTGGGCCCTGCCATTTTACCTGCTGCCCCTCCTGTGGCAGGCCACTCCCTGCTCTGAGCTCCTTCCCAACCCGAAAATGTGAGGACAAGTAGGCCTCAGCACGAAGGGGAAGAGCCAGGAGCCGGACTGCTGCAGACGGAATCCTGGCTCTGTCACTCACTAGCTGTGTGGCTTCAAGTCAGTTCCTTCCCCTCTCTGTGCCTAGGCTTCCTCATTTATAAAATGGGGAACATAACAGAGTCTATCTCGTGGAGTTTTTAATGTAGGTTAAGCACATGAATATTTATAAAGTGCTTAGAAGAACGCCCAGCACACAGTAAGCACTACATAAATACTTGTTAAATAAACATCTATATTGCTTACCTCAAAGGGTTGTGGTGGAATCACCAGATGATAAGTATGCGAAAATCCCTGGTACGAGGTAGAAATCCATGCAAATACATCACAGTTATGAATTCTCTTTCTCCGTTTCCCCAGAGGGGCTTCTGTCTGTGGGCTTTGCAGTATGGTACACAGAGAAGGGATTTTGAAGTTCCCCGGAGCCAGGTGGGTGATAAGGTGCTGCCCTGCCCCTGCCTGGGACCAGGAGGGCGTGGCTTCCCACTCACCTCCACCCACCACCGCCCCCCTGAGCCTCAGGGGTAATGACGGCATCCATCTCTTGGGGTGAGGTGAGCACTGGGGGAAGGCATGTAAGGAAGGCACCTGGCCCAGGCTCCACCCCCTGAGAAGCCCAGACAGTGTGAGCCTCCTTCCCCAGTTCCCCGAAGGAAGTTACTTGGCTTCCTTGGGGCTCAGATCCTCACCTGTGATGGGAGCCTGAGGCCTGTTCACTGGCTGGTGGGAGGGTGGGTGGGCTAGTGCACATGAGAGTTTGAGCCCAGGCCCCAGGGACAGCATATGCTCGGTGACAGCCCCATTTTCTTCCAGAAAAATCTGTTGATCAACCTAAATCACAGAGAATCCCCTAATCTCCCAGGCATGGCCGTGGAAGTCTATGTAGGATTTCTCTGCCTCACTGTGATTGACTGAGGCCCTGTCAGAGTGCATCTGTCTAGCTGAGTAGGCTAGTGGGGAGAGCGCCAGCCCAGAGCTCAGTCTTGCTGAACACGGTCCCGGGGGAGACTGAATTCGGGTGCCTGGAATTTTCAGGACCCGTGGGTCAATCCTGAAGGTGTGGGCTGGACAGGCCTTTGGGGTCAGGGGCCAGCGAGGAGCACAAGCCAGCATCTGTGTCCATCCTCCACGGCCGAGAGAAGCCCAGAGACGTTTGTCAAAGGGCTCTGGTTCCCAGGTGCCTGGCCTGCTTTGGCCTAATGTGTTTGCCTAAACGCTTATGTCCCAGATAAGAGGCCTGGGAGATGAGCAGATAGTGCCTGTGAGTAATTAACCCTCATCCTGGGAAATGAGCCGGCATCAAGGGTAGACCTACGGAAGAACCAGACCAGGAGGGAGGCGGGCGGTGACACGATTTCTCTCCTGGAAGCTTCTCAGGCCCTGTCTACAAGGGACCAGAACATTCCTCCCAAGTCAAAGGGAGTTTGAGATGACTGCCCCACCCCTCCACCTTGCAGGTGGGAAAATGAAGCCCAGAGAGGGTGAGACAGCCAGCAGGGCAACACAGCCAGAGTGGAATAAAGTCTAAACTATCAGCACAAAAGGCAACTCCCCAGATAATGTGTAGTGGAAACACTACAGGTGGGAGTTAAGGGAGCCACAAATGGAGAGGATTCTCCTTCCATTCATTTGTTCACCCATTCACTCACTCATTCGCTCATGATTCAACTAAGAGCAGGTGGCGGGGTGCTCTCCTAGGTGCTGAAACACTATGTTCTCTCCCACTAGGTTTGTAGGTCCTTGAAGGCATGGACCACACCTATCCTGTTCACTGCTTCCTCACCGAAGCCCAGAATGTAATAAGAGCTCGATAAAGATCTCCCAGATACAGAATTTATCGCACTTAATACTCACCTGCAAAGAATAAATTTCTTATTCTCATTTTACAGTTAGGAAGTGAAGCCTGGAGAGGTAAGGTGATGGGTCCATGGGGTCCTTATGAATTCCTTCAGTCAAGAACAAAACACTGGCTGCACACCTATGATGTACCAGCAATGAGCAGGCAGACAAGACCCTCCGGGGGCTTCCAGGCCAGCAGAGGAATGGGCTGTGGTCAAACGGTCAATATGCTGACCGTGTGTGATTACAGAGAGAGGTGGGAGTCATGGGAGGAGGGCCGTTACTTCATATTCTGAGCTGTGTGGATCCAAAGTCAGGTGGAAGAGGGAAGGCCTGAAGGTGAGAAGGTGGCATTTGTCTGACACAGAAATTGGGGGCTCAGAGAGGTGAGGTGACTTGCCCAGGGCCACACAACGGGTGTGTGGTGAAGCTGGGGTTCAAGCCCAGTCGCTCTGCAAACCCACTCCCTTTCTACCATATCAGGGGATCGGGAAAGGCCTGAGATAGGGGTTGGAGTAGAAAGGGTGTGCTGGTCGGCAGAAGCTGGGCTGGACATGGTGGCTCCCCATGATCTGGCCGACGCAGGGCAGAGGCCTGGCTTCACCCCCAGCCTCAATGAATGAACGTCTTGAAGCCAAATCCAGATTTCTCCTCCCCGTCCTCCTCCTCCTTTATGGAGACACTAATTTTAACCAGCCACAAAGTCAGCCTGAGCTTTTAAAAACGGACTGATTTATGCTTTTCCTTAATTGCTCCAAAAAAGTGCTTTGCATCTAGTGGGAGAGAGAATGAATGTAACTCTATTTAGGTTAAAAATTTAAAGCCAAATTCTCACTGGCCTGGCAAGAAGAGAGGAATGCACTTAGCCCTGTCTCAGTGGACTCCCCGCCGCCCTTCCCCTGCCTGCTCAGAGCCTCTCTGTCTGTTTCACAGGCCCAGACTCCACCAGGGAAGAGAACGGGGAAGAGAATGCCAGGGGCCTCACTGGCCACTCAGAAGAGGGCAGGACACTTTTTAATGACGCTCTGGGGAGATGTGCAAAATCTCCTTTCCTGCAGCCCCAAGAGGCAGCCGGGGCCCAGAATCCACTGATGGGAGAAAATTCTGCAGTCATTTCCCAGTTTGGGGAGTTAGCACACACCCAGGTCTTCTTGGCCATCCCTCTGCCTGCCTGCTGGGGCTTCTAAGGCTCAGCCCAGGTTCAAATACCGACCTTTCCAGAGGATTTCTAAGAATTCCATTCAACTGAAAACCATTTGCCACCTACCATGCTAAGAAATGGGAATCTAACGGTTGACAAGGCAGGAATGTCCACAGAACTAACCAAAAACATTTTGGTTCCCTAGTCACAGGTCAGTGTGGTTTGATTCACTAGTTATCATTTCATCCACCCATATATCCACCCCACCCACCCACCCATCCAGCCACCCAGTTTCCTCCATCCATCCATCCATCATTTATCCATCCATCCACCCACCCATCCATCTTTCATCCATCCATCAATCCAAATATTTAATAAAAGCATACTCTGTGCTCATAGCATTCTGTGTTACAGAAATTAATAAGACAGGGTAAATAAGATAAATAGGAACTCCATCCTTATTGATTTTAAGGAGTGAGCGAGGCAGGTAAGTAAATGAGACATTTACTGAAGCAGAGACAGCAGTTGGCTACCCGAAATTCACACACACACACACACACACACACACACACACACACACACCTTGGCCCTGCCGCCTAACACGGAGCTGATTCAAGGATGCAAATGCCACCTCTACATAGACCACATTTCCCAGATGCTTCTCTACTTTCTCTTTCCTCTCCCACTGGCTGGAAAGGAGGACTAAGAAGCCCCAAGAGATGGAAGAGCTACAAGATGGAAGGAGCCCGGGTCTCCGCATCTCCACACGGAGGAAAGGCACTTGCTTAGAACGACGCCAGCAATGTAAGCTAAAACTCAAGTTCAACTGAGCTTGCACCAGTGAAATGTGGGCGGCTTGTTACAACAGCAAGTGCTACCCAAACAGGGTGAAGAAGCTGGGGCCGGATGTTTATTCCTGGAATACTAGGACGGTTTCTGTTACCAAGATACATAGAGGGAAAAAAAAAAATCTGCCCCTGGAGTCTCCCCTCCCCAAACAGGAACAAGAGGTGTCCAGGCTGGGCCCCCTTCCTCTGGAAGTTGCTATCTTTCTGGAGGGGCTCTTCTCGATCCATAAGAGGAGCCCCCTTCCCTCCTCCCAGGACAAGAGGACGCGAGGATGTGGACACACCAGATTACAGCCCCGGGAGGGAGCCAGCACCTTCAAAGGCCTGGCCCAGGCCCTGGCAGCCCAGGCAGACCTCCAAGACATCCCCATTGGCCAGATCGAAGCTGCCAGAGACAAGGGGCGCTCTGGGTGCCCTGTCCAGGCGGTCAGAGCCATATCTGGGGCTGGTTCCGCCATCAGAGTAGGCTGGTGGACAAGGGGCAGCCAGACACGGACAGGCCCTGGGGGCAGGTGGAGGGCTAGAAGCCCCACATGCCCAGAGAAGGGCTGCTGTCTCCACTGAAGGCTTGGAGTCAGGTCCCTCCTCAGCTACTATCCCTCCAGCCCCTGGCCTTGAATTTCTGGCCATCAGACACAAAGACGGTGCTGCTGTGAAACAGAGCTTTTGAGAACAGACCGAGCTGAGTTAGAATCCAGACTCCGACACTCACTAGCTGGGTAAATTTGGGCAAGTAACTAACCCTCTCTGAGCCTCTCTGTTCACCTGACTGTAAAATGGGGCTAGTAATGCTTGCATCGCAGGGACTCTGAAGGGGATTACCACTGATCATCTAAGGAGAGAAAAATACAGTCTGTGAATGTTCTAGCTGGCAGGGCCCTCAGAGATCTCACGGGGAAAACGAGGCCCAGAGACAGTAGTTGTTGTTTGTCCTGGGTGGAACAGAAAGGCAGGTGCTAGGAGTTATCCTGACTGTTTCGTTTTTTTCCACCTTCTCCTCTGCATCCCAAGCTCCCTCCCATAGGCACTTCCTGTCCCAGTGTGGAGAGTGGAACTGACCCTGGGAGAGGAGGAGAAAGAAGGTGTCCCGAATCTTCTAAGCCCCTTGTCACACTTAGAGGCTGGACCCCATGGGTCTTCCCCTCACTTTTGCTGGGGGTGGTCTGATGTTCCGGTGGAAAGGACACAGGCTCCGGTCGCCCAGAGATGAGGTCCAATCCCAGTGCGGCCGTGCCTGACCAGACCCTTTCCCCTGCAACTTCTCCCCTGCAATTTCTCCCCTCCCCTGATTATGGGATATGTCTGGGGACAGAGCACCCACCCTGATGGCGGTCTCCGGGAGGACTGAAGGGCATGCACTCAGGGTCTGCTATGGGGGCTGCTTGCCAGATGGCACCCCTGATCACCGTCCCACTCTGTCCTTCCCCGCACCTCACACCCACCCGGGGGTGCTGCTCTGGCTCGAGGCCTCAGAGCCTTGTCCACAGTGTGGATGTGGCTGGGCTGAGCGCCAGAGTCAGAGTCCCATCTGTGCCCAGCAGTTGAACCAATGCCCAATCGGGAGCTCTCCATTCACGGGGAGGGACGGGAAGGGCGCAGGGCTGCGGCAGAGACCCTCGCTCGGGAAGAAGGCAGGCATCCCCCTCTGCTGACTCAGAACTGCCTTTCCACCTCCCGCCCCCTGCCTTTTCCCAAAAAGGGTCACAGTACTCTATCCTGGTGTCCCCCGCCAAAGGTCCAAGCCCCTGTCACTTCACTCCCTACTTCCAACCCAGCCTTGCAACTGAGGAATTCTCCCGCCTTGCTAATAAGATTAAAACATATCTCCCTCTTACAGTATCGATTCATAGCACTGATTTACTGTTGCTTCTCGGCTGCTACAAAACGGATGCGCGGGCCGCCACCTTAATCTCTATCTATCTCCTCACTGCCAGGGAATAACTGCTAATTAATACCTTTTTGCCTCCTGACACCTGCCAGCTTTGAGGGCCATCAATACTCTGGGCTCCCTGCCCTCCCAGCCCACTCGACCCCACTGGCTTGGGCTCCAGCCCCAGCCCAGAGGCAGACACCCTGGGGCCCCAGGGGAACAGGAGGAAGGGAGTGGGCTTCCAGCTAATCGTACTCTGCTAGACTCACAGATGCAAACAGCCAACGAGCGCGAGTCAGGAGGGACAGACCCAGACAGCTCTTTCTCGAACCAGCTGTGAGCTTTTCCTGGGCTCTCAGCCTCCTCACCAGCAAAATGGAAAGAGCCACAGATCCACCTCCTACGTGGGCGAGCATTCAGTGAGAACAGGTTAGGAAGGTGTCTAAGGCAGTCCCCTGCCTCCTGCCTCATTGGGCCTCGGCCCTGGGCAGAGGGGGTGTGGTCACGGCCCAGCTGAGTTTATAGTGCTGGTGTCAGGGAGAGCAGGTGGCTGATTCCCGGCACCGGGGAGCAGGGTCCAGAGAAGGCCCGTCAGGAGGAGTCAAACACAAACACAGGACCTGGCCAGGAGACACAACTTGTCCTGCTTCTCTCCTCCTTCCTTTTTGGTTCCAAAGACACCTCCTCCAGGAAGCCGTCCTTGACCACTCAGTCTAGAGAAGACACTCTGCTCCCAAGCCCTGCAGCCCTCTCCTCACAGTGTGGTACCGTTCAGAGTTAGGTTATTTTTCTGCTCATTCATTTCTGCCTCACCCACCAGGATGTCAGCCCCATGAGCCCAAGGCTCTGACTGTCTTGTGCTGGACAATGTCCTCAGGTATATAGTGGGAGATCAGTAAGTCCTTAATAAATGAATAACACATTCTCCATTAGTATTAGGCAATAATAATAAGCTAGATGATCACTTCCCACTTCCCTTGACTGAAGAGCTGATTACATGCCTGCTCACCTGTAGTGGGGGATCCCATTAAAAACCACTGCCACCAAGTATGAAATGTCTAATAGGTGTCAGATCTCCCCAACAATGTTGATATCATCACTCCCGTTTTACAATGAGAAACTGAGGCTCTGAGCAGTCGCGTGCCTTGCCCCAGATGACACATCTAGCAGGTGGCTCGGCTGGATTCAGATCCAGGTGGTCTATGCTCTCACCACTCCCCCTGCCCCCGATATGGCACAGCACCTCCCACCAGAAGAGACAGGGGTGCTGCTTCCCCCCCGGAAATACCTGGACACCAGGGCTTTCCTCCCAGCACCCAGATCGAAACTGACAGCCTGCTGAGACCCAGCCACTTCCAGTGGTCACTGGTGGATATGACATGAGTAGCCTGGGAAGAGACGTCAGCCTGATTTTGGATTCACACCAGGCACACGGGGAGGGTCAGGAACGCAGGGCCAGGTGCACTGAATGTGCTGGATGACTTTGGACTTGCCCCTCCAGCTCTCTGTACCAGTCCCCGCCAGGGGTAGCAGCAGGACCAGATGGGGTTAGGGATGTGTGAACACACAGGATTATGGCTCTAAATCCCCCAATCTGTCCTCACCTGCAGGATTCCCCTTTATCTCATGGATACCTGACAGCCCGGCTGGGCCCTGCTCTGTGAGGGAAGGGGGTGCGGGATGGGGCGGCAGCTGCCTGCCTGCTCTGGCAGCGAGGGGTGGGGGTGGGGAGGGAGAGGAAGCCCCCGGACTGGGCCTGGCAGATGTACTCGCGGAAGCCAGCACGGGCACTTTTAATAAAACATAACGAAGCGTGGGATCATAAAATATTTCATCTCATTCTAGGCCCCCACGAGGGTGGGGCAGACTGGTTGGGCTGGCAAAGGAGAAAGGCTCATAGACGTGCTCTGGGGCTGGGCTGGGGGACAGGCAGGCACCAGCTGGGGACCGTAGCCCCAGGCCTCCTGTTCAGGGTCAGGGGGGGCCTTGCCCCGGGCCTCTCTTCCAAGCTTGGACAGACACGAGGCAAAGGCTTTTTGTCCCAGGGACGGCCCTCTCCTGCTGGTGACCTGGGGCCAGTCACTTGCACATTGGGCCTGAGTTTCCCCACAGGTAGAGGCAAAGGAGGGCGGCACCTAAACAGGAAAGCTCCAGAACCTCCTCCAGCCCTGACTGTCCTCCCTCCATCATCCAAAACACTCATTTTCACGTTCGTCCATTCAAAGGAAAGGTTAAGCAAAAGGAGAACCCAGTCTGTCAAGCTGACAAAAGCAGGGTTCCTGGCTTGATCTGGGGCCAAAAGTCCCCTCGACTCTCACTTGGACCCACATTCTGCCCTCCTAAAGTGTTGCCGGGGGGTACCTCCATGGGACATCGGGGTTCCAAGGAACACAGTTTGAAAACCATGACTCTGGGGCGCCTGGGTGGCACAGCGGTTAAGCGTCTGCCTTCGGCTCAGGGCGTGATCCCGGCGTTATGGGATCGAGCCCCACATCAGGCTCTTCCGCTATGAGCCTGCTTCTTCCTCTCCCACTCCCCCTGCTTGTGTTCCCTCTCTCGCTGGCTGCCTCTATCTCTGTCAAATAAATAAATAAAATCTTTAAAAAAAAAAAAAAAAAAAAAAAAAAAAAAAAGAAAACCATGACTCTGCCAAATCCCACCAAACACCTCCCCCCCTCCAAGGCCCAGCTCCTCTCCTAGAACCTGAGCGTGGCCCCGCAGATCACGGGTCTCCCCTAGTCACTGCCACATGTCTGCTGCTCTCCATGCCAGCATTTACCATGGTCACTGATTAAGCTTCTCAGGTGCTGGCAGCCCCAGGGCCTTCCCAGGGCCCAGAAATAGGAGGCATCTGGTCATCCAGCCTGCCTCGACCCCGCCCTGACCCCCCACCTCTGCACGTGGTCATCACCCCGTCCAGGCCTCACTCTTCCTCTCTGTGGGCATCACTCCCCGCTTTTCCGTGAAAATTCCTACTTGTGCAAGTGCTAGTCATTCACTGCAGAGGCTAAGCGCCAGGAGGGCGGGGTTGGGCTCTACCTTTCTCTATCCACCCCTCCTCCGCCAGTGCCTCGCACCCTGCCTGGAACACAGTAAGGACCCAAGTTGTCAGACAGATGGCTGGATGCGCCAAAGAAGGAAGGAATGAGTTCTCCCTTCCTTTCCTGAACGGGGACAGCTCTGCCAGGCCTAACAGGCTCACTCACATTTCACGGTGTCTCTGGTATGAATCCCAACAAGGCTATCAGCTCCTGGAGGGCCACCATACCCTCTCTCCAGATCCCACAGCATCTGTGCGGGCTTTCATTAGTTCCAGAAACATGTGCTGATGCCTGCTCTGCCCCAAGACCCGTGCCGGATGCAGGGGGCATGACAATGAGTCACAAATGGCCCCCGTGCCCCACAGTGCTATGAACACAGTAGGTGCACAGAAAATATTTGTGGAATGAGTCAATCAAGTGATGTCCAAGATGAGACCTGAATAATGAATAGGCCTCAGTCCAAAGAAGGAGGTGGGTCTCAGCAAGGGGCGGAAGGGGGAAGCATGTGCAAAGGCCCTGAGGCAGCTGGGAGCACTGCGTCCTCCATGCCAAGGAGGATGGCAGGAGAATGGAGCGCCCTGTCCAGCTTTATGTCTCCCCAGCGGCTCCCTGCAGGTGGCATCCATCCTCCACTTCCCCGAACACTCTCTGATAGGCTCTCTCTGAGACCGTGCTTTCTGGGAGACGGGAGGGAGGGGAGGCCAGCTGCAGACCCTCCCACTGCACACACACACACCTCCCTAGTCACCTCCAGGCCCACTGCACACTTGTGTGCTCAGACCCACACACTGCACTAAATATAACCATCACATATGCCTCTTCTGTCTCCTTTCCGAGGGAAATAACATTGTTTAAGTAAAGTTCTTAAAATTTTAAAGAGCTGAGATGCGTGCTCTCTGCGGGAAGCTTTTAGCAGCATGCTGGAAAGAAATAATAATAATAACGAGGCCAGAAACAACAGAGCAGAACCGGGCTGCCACCCCATGACTGCTGATGTCGGGAGGAGCCAGGCCTGTGGCCTTCTGCCCTGGTGCAGCCGTGGGGCCCAGGCCCAGCTCTGGCTGCGGCTGGAGTCCCTGAGCCCCTGAGAGCTGTGTAGGATCAAGATGGGAGGTCTGGAGAGGCCCAGAATCACAAAAAGAAGGGATCTCTGGCAGAGAAGCAAGAAAGCAGAGAGCATAGAAAGCAGTTAAAATGTGAGACATTCTGGATTCAAAAGAGCACAGCCACTTAGTAGCTGTGTGACCCTGAGCGAGTGGCTTAACCTCTCTGTGTTTCAGTTTCTTCTACTGTAAAATGGGGATCCTAGCGGTGCACACCTCCCAGGGGGTTAGGAAGGTGGTGCGGGGAGTAGTTAGCACTAGCAGTCCACAGTGCCTATGCACACAGAGCAAGTGTTCATTACATGGTTCCTACTATTACCACTTTGCAGGTGACGTCCAGAAGGCCCAGGCAGAGAGCTTGGACTTGGCCACACACCTCTGTTGACTTCAAGCCCAGAAGTCTTTCCCAGGATCCATCTAGCTGAGAGACGCTGTTTTGTAACCAGGTGCTGTCCCTGGGGCTGAGCCCAGGTTAACGGGAGGGGGCATCTTTTAAAGAGACCAACCCAGATTAAAATGCCTCTCTGCTTCTAGCCCTCAAGTCCTGTGCCCACAGCCTTTCCCCCTGTCCGTGTGTGGCTAATGGCCCTGTGAGGTCTTTTCAGTGGGAAAGGAGGGCCTCTTGCTTCCCAGAGTGGGGCCAGCAGGCTCCCCGGGGCCTCTGTGAGTGCCAGTGGCACTCAGGGTACAGACCTGGAAAATCTACCTAGTTGCAAGACTAACCCACCTCGGGCAAATGCACTTGATCTGTCCCGTGTCACCTCCAGCTTCGCTTCTTTCCTGCAACATACCCTTCACTACTGTCTTCTGGACTCTCCCAGATGATCCAGGCCCTTTCCGGCCTAGGAGTCTTTGTCCCTACTAATACATCCTCCTAAAATCTCTTCATCTCGGGGCGCCTGGGTGGCACAGCGGTTAAGCGTCTGCCTTCGGCTCAGGGCGTGATCCCGGCGTTATGGGATCGAGCCCCACATCAGGCTCCTCCGCTATGAGCCTGCTTCTTCCTCTCCCACTCCCCCTGCTTGTGTTCCCTCTCTCGCTGGCTGTCTCTATCTCTGTCGAATAAATAAATAAAATCTTTAAAAAAAAAAAATCTCTTCATCTCCTTCTTAGCCTGGCAAACTCCTATGCATCCTTCAAGACCCAGTCATATGTCACCCCTTCTAGTGATACGTATCTTTCTCCCAAACCTCAGGCTGATTAGTTATTCCCTCATCTGGACTCCTGCAAGGACTTGGTAGCTAATTCAATTTTAGAATTTCCAATATTATACCAGTTTATTTGTCTGCCTGCCTATCTGCCCCAGGAGACCACGAACTCCTTGAAGACAGGCACTGGGTCTTATCCACCCCTGCTGTGTCAGCCCTAGCACAGGACCCCAGCCAGAGCAATGACCGCTGAATGGAGCTGGGCTGAGGCCATATGTGTGCACCAAGGAAATGAGTAGCCATTGGAGGGGTCCCACATCGCTGACACTGCTATTCCTTCGCAAGCTTCGTGGGACGTGGGATGCTACCCCATTCCCAAAGGTGGGAATTCCGGGGTAATTCAAACATGTCTTTAAGGAGACATTTTGGACGTAGATGAGATTCTCTTTCCCAATCCTATTACCCATCACAGAATCTTAGAACTGGAATTGTCCAGACTCACCCCTTGGTGTCATGGACCTAAGACTCAGAGGAAGGGGAGTAAGCCAGTCATGCAGCAAGTTAATGGAGGAGTTGAAATCAGATGCTGGGGCTTGTAAGTCTGAGGCTGGTGCCCCTTCTACCAAACGGGTATTTTCCATTGTGGCTCGTGATGATGCGAGGTGGTAGGAAGAAGCTTTTTTAAAAATTCAAATAGTTACATGTTAACTTACGATGAATTAAGAAAAAATATACTTAGTATAACCCACCTATACATGATGTCTTTATACAAGACAAGTCAACAAAGAAGAAATTAATTCAAATTCGATTTTAAGAGAATGATGATGTCAATAATAGTAGGGATGGGACATAGCTACGTAGAACAAATGTCGTGAAGGGGTAGCTGAAATTTGGCAAGCTCCAGAGGGAATGGCTCGGAATGGGCCGACCAGAAGGCACCAGCACCCAAGGACATAAGACTCCTGGGTGACAAAAGCTACCTCTGAGACCCAGGATCCTACCCCCAGAAGCCAGAGCTGGCACCTGGCGCTAAGCCCCACAGCCAGCACCATGGGAAACCCAGCCTGCAGGACCCGGCCCCTATTCAGCTAGACAGCGAGTCCTCATCAAAGCCAATTTGGACCGTCAGGTGGATGGGGAGGGTGCGGAACAAAAGAATGTCACTTTGGCCAACTTGGAAACTGAGACCCGGGGGCTGCTGGTGAAGTTCTTCCCAATGGACGTTCATCCCCAGGGAGCAACTGGTCCCCCTCAGGAGGGTGGCACGGCCATTGAGCCAGCGGGTGGGGTTGAGACCCACCTGCACCGGGGAAGGGCGCGTCACAGGGCTGGCGGAGGATGGTGGTGTCGCCAGATGGCATATTGGCGAGGGGCAGGGCACTCTGTCTTGCCCGGAGCACACTAGAGAATGAGCCAGGGAAGAAACTGCCACTGGTATTTGTCACAGTAATTTCAGCAAAGCACCGAATGTGTGAGCGTCTCATGAATTTCAACCGGCGGAATTAGTCCCCATCAAAGTCATTTTGAACCGTCAAGGTAGATGGGAAAAAAGGCCAGACAAAGGAAAATCGAGGGGCATAAGGAAAGTCACCTCGGCCAACCAGGAAACTATGAGCTGAGGGGGCTGTTGGGGGAAGTTTTCCCAAGAAATAGTTACTGTCTTGGAAGCCAGCTACTCCCTGACCTCCAGCCACCCCCCGCCAAGAAGGTGCTGCTAAAAATGGCCGTGGCATTCTCAGCTTTTGGGTGAAGGAAAAAGAGCTGGTGGTCCAAAGAGGTAACTTACTCGCCAGTCCCCCCCCTCACCATCTCCCCCCACCTGCGAGGGTGGAAGTAGCCTCCAGGGAGAGAGGCTAGCAGTTGGAGAGCACCTGCTTTCCACTCGGAAGGAGGCTAGCTTGGAGCCCGCTCATGACTGATGTGGACCACGCTGCATGTGGTCAGAGCCAGTGGGCATGGCAGGAAAGATGACCTAAATGGATCTAAGCAGAAAGAAACTCTCCGTGGGAAATCGGGTGGAAAATAGACTGGAGGATGACGAATCCGTTTGCCCTGGGGTGGGGTAATCAATCAGCGAGATGGACCAGGGGACAAGGAGATGGAGGGACACCAAGCAGTCCAGAGTGCAGATGACACATTACAAAGGTCAACACCAGCAGTGAGTGGAGAGTGCAGGCAGGTCCTCTTTGCAAACTGCCATGTGATCCCAAGGTTACCTGCTGCTTCAAGTTCATGTGCTCCTCAAAAGCCGGTTCCACCTTCCCAAGGACCCATGCTCACATGCTACTTTTCAGCTCAGGAAAATCTAGCATCAGCGCAGGATCGGACACAAGGGTAGGCATTGTATTACCGCCGTTGCCGTGAACATAAATAGCAACCCATTACTAGCACTAGATACGTTCCCTCGTTAGAGCAACTCTGTCGGGCAGGAAGCGCCATCCCCATTTTATAGATGGGGAAACTGAGGCTCAGCGAGATGGTGCTAGATCTCTGCTGTTTGCACTCCACCTCACTCTCCTCCCACTCTGTACCTCGGAGACCCCCTCTGTATGGGCTTCCCCCTGGGTTTGGTCAATGGGCAGTACCAGCAAAACACTCAAAGACAAGAGGAGGCTAAAGTGGAGGTATTTCTCCCTCTAGCTCCCCGTCAGGTCACCGAGGCTCTCTCTGCATGCAGTCCTCTGCAGTGGATGGGTGGGCGCAGCTGTCCACTGCTCCGAGCCCAGGGTGGCGCCATCCCCTGCTACCTACCCTAACCCGCATGCAAACCGTCCCCTTAAGAAACCCCCCGTCCGAGACTCCACAGCTGAGCTTCGTGGCTCCTGCTGGCTCCTGATTGCTATGGAGGGGAGTACCTCGCCCCAAAGCCATCGAGCTTACCCACAGGAGTGGGGAAACTTGAACCCTGCTCTGCCTGCTTCCAAAGCCCGCATCGTTCCATCCGAACTGGGGTTCCTCCACCGCAGGCGTTCACACCCGCCACCTTCACAGATTGGCTATATCCCTGTGCCACCTGCTTTGCGGCGTACTTAACATTTTTCTTTAACTCGGCTCATTTTTTACTTAAATAAGCCATTTTAAAAAGAGAGAGAGAGAATTTAAATCACTGCCCCAAATGGCAAACCAGCCTCCCTTGCCTTAAACAGAGGATAACTAAAAGAATTACAATGAAAACAAAGCGCTGTTTACTACAACTCTCACTCCCTGGGGCTCACTGGTGGCCCCACACCCGTTTTTGTTGGAAAAGCAGATTAGCACGAGACAGAGGGCATTGAAGACATGATATCATCAGCCTGAGGCTTTCTCCTTGGCACCGCTGGAAGGACAGAGTGAGAAAGAAAGAGGGAAAGACCCTCCTTCCCCCATTCTTTGTTACCTGCGGCAAGTGCGCGGCCCAGCCCACAGGGGAACATTGCCCACCCTGGACCCGCCCTGTCCAGTAGAACTTTCTATAATGGTGAGAATGCCCTACGTCTGTGCTATCCAATACAGGAGGCACGTGTGGCTCTTGAGCACTTGGCACGGGGTGACTGCAGAACTGCATTTTGTTGAATTCCATTACCTAAAAGCTGAGACACTTCGTGTAGTTGTAATGTAGGTGTCAGTCCTAGGCCACGGCCACGCAGCACAGCCCTAGACTGTAAGCCCCAGGAGGGCAAGGTCTTGCCTATTCATCCTGCTCTGGATTTCTAGAACAGCACAGGGCTTCACCCCCAGGAAGCATTCAACTAACACTGGCAGCACCAGTGATGGAGTCAGTGAGTGAATGAAAAAATGAACGAACGAACTCCGCTGCTTCCTGCAACAAACTTGTTCTCTCTGCAACTCAGACTGTCCTGGGAACCACTGACTCTTCCCCATTAGGCAATCGGCATCCCTTCCCAGGGTGGGGGGGCTTGCCTTTCTCCTCCCACCGGGATCCTCAGGCGGGCCACTGGGCTTCAGGAATTCGCCTTCCCCAGCCTCTCCTCCTCCCTCTGAGCTGGGCCCCAGCCCACTCCTCTGCTGCCCCAGCGAACAAAGAAGTCTTTGTGATGTGGTTGCACTGGTGCTCCCCACCTCCCACCTCACTCCCTCTGCCCCTGCCTGAGACATTAGGTGCTGGGTGACTGGGTGACAACGCACAGCGTATCACCTGTGTCTGCAGAACCAGGCCCCTGGCCTTGGGCTATTTGTACGGCCCGAACGCCCTCTTGACAACAACCTGCACGCCCGGGCAGTGAGCACCAGCTCTAGATGAGGACGCCAACCACCCTGGGGTCCTGCCCATCGGTCTTCACCCTGCCAGTGCCCCCCAAGCTCCCGTGCAGCCCCTCCCCGCCAGCCCAGCACAATGCCAGTGCAGCCCGTGATGGACGTCTTCCTCTGGGGCAGCATTACGGAGCGGGGAGGAAGAGACGGAGCTGGGGACATAATGGAAGCGCCAACGATTAGTGACAAACAACCCCATCAGAGGGGCAGGAGTGCCTCTGCAGAAAGAGAAACAAAAGGGCAAAGGGAACAGCTTGGCAGAGGAACAAAAAACCCCCAATGGCTCAGCTGCTTCTCTCCCTGGCGACTCCCAAGCTGCTCCTGTGATTTATGAGGCTGGCGGGGGGGGGGGGGGTCGCTCTCACTGGAGTACCGCCCAGATCCCCACCCAAGTCTGGGGGACCCCGAGGCCTCCCCATGCAAGGCTCTGAGGGTGGTGGGGCCACCTGACCGAGCCCTGGGATGGCCCCCAGCACGTGGAAGGAGAAGGCCTGTCCCCACATCACACACAGTGTGTACAATGATAGAGTCCTTTCCACCTGGCCTCAGTCTTCCCAGCTTAAAATGGGAAGGAGATAGTGCACATAATTTCTCGGCTCCCTTTTGGCTCTGAGGCTCTGTAATTCCAAGCCTGAGGACTCATGTGGGGCTCCACATGGGGACACCTACAATGTACCTCCCTCGGCCTTGCACCGAGCCTCGCCAACCCTTCTTCTCCTTTGCACTTGGGGACATGGCGGGGAGGCAGACATCATCATAAGGGCAGCAGCCATTTCTCACACGCCCCGTACGTGCTGGGCACCGAGCACACGGCCCCCTCAGAGTATGTGATTTACCCTGCCCAGCTGCCCCCACCCCCCAGGCCACCATGACGAGCTGCGTGTTCAGCTGGAGAAGTCAAGGCTGAGAGCAATGAAGAGTTGTCTGAGTTGGCATGCTGGATGAGTGGTGGACAGGGGTTCTGAACCCTGGTCAGACCCCGGGGCCCCTGCTCCCTGGAGATCGGGAAGCTTCTCCCCAGGAAAAGCTATTCCCATCACTCTTGGTTCAGGCCCAAGGTATATGCTCTGGCTGGAGCAGTCCCATTCCAGGCCGTGTGATCTTGGCGGGGCCTGGTTTTCCTCCTTGCCAGGTCTGGACACTCCGGGTGAGATGAACGGCCTCCGTTGACAGCATTTCTTCCTTTAAGCCATTGTCTCTTTGGGCACCCCAGAACAACCATTTATAACCCAACGGAGGTTCCAAACAGTTTCCAGCTTCAGGTGGCCCAGAAAAACCAATTCGTCTTCCTAGAACACTGCTCTGGGAACGTCACTCTTCTCTCTTCAACTGTGCCCTGCAGTCCCCGGGCTCGAATCCAGACCCCTGGCCTTCGCCAACAGCTCCTGCCTCATCCCAGCCTCTCAACGGGCACCGAATGCTCAAGCGAGGTCAGCCGCCTCCCTGCCTCCCAACACCTCACCTAGATAGCACTCTGACTCCCTCCTCCAGGCCTTTGCGCAAACTGTTCCCTTGTCCAGGACACCCTCCTTGCCCATCAAGATGCTTTTAATCCCTCAGAACATTCCTGGGCCACTCCTTTAGTCCCCAGAGATTTATCCATGGTATCCCTGTATTGGCCATTTATTATACACAATCGTTTCTTGTTCTCAAATGAGCCGGTGCTGTGTGGGGTTGCCAACAACCCGAAATTCCTTGAGGATCGTCTCTGCCAGCCCAGCATGAGGCTAGGGCAGCTGTTCAATTCAGGGAAGGGGCTGGATCCCCTGACTTGGCTCCCCAGTCAGCCCCCGGGGGAGGGAGAAGAAAGTGTGAGCCCACCCAACCTATCAGAGAGACTCCACGGCCAAGTGGCTCCACCCCACGGGTCAGGAGGAAAGGAAGGGGCGGTGACTGAGGGCAGGTTACCTGCCAGGTACTCCCATGTAGAATCCCATTGGTCTCATGACACCCGCCACTTTCAAAAGACGAGGAAACTGTGACTCAGAAGGGGAGAGACTGGCTCCAGGATACTCTGCTAGGAAGTGACCGTGCTAGGACTTGAACCCGGTTCGGATGGAAACCCGAGTCCATTAACACCAGCCGGCTGTCCAGACAGACAGTGATGGAAGAAGGATGGGCCTGCCCAGTGTTGTGCTGGCAAACGTTAACAACCAGTGCTGGGTTGGGGGGAGCTCTGATCTGGAGTGTTTGCCCACTTCCATGGTGTCAATACTCCCGCCATGGTCAGTTTCCAGCCACCAGCGGGATCCACTCAGAGTTGGAAAGCGATGTGCCGATCAACGCCTGGGTGTGAACCCAGCCCCTGCCCATCACTAGTGGTGGGACCTTAGGCAAATCACACAGTGTCTCCAAACCTCATTCCTCATCTGTCAAATGGGGAGAAAATGACCTCCTGAAGTTTCTGGGATGATTTAATAGGACATTGCACGTGAACAAGGTTGGCACAGGCCTGGACACACAGAAGCTACTCCAAGCATGTTTCCTTCCTTCCTTGGTTCCTTCTGGTCTTTCTTCCCCAAACCCCCACCCATCCCCAGTCAAGGACAGCCCCCCCCCCCACAAGGAGAAGCCAGAGGGAACAGGAAGCCCTTTGGTCTTCTTACCACATTCCCCTGTGGGCTCATCCCCCAGATGCCAGCCGTGATGCCAGTGTGAGTGATGGGGAGCTGTGCTGGACAATGGGCACATTCTCACACCAGGAAGTGCTTCCAGAGGTGACTGGTCAGGGGCGGGAAACAGGCCTAGTGTCTGGACTGAAACTCAGGCTTGGTGGGGGAGAGGGGTCATCCATTCATTTATTAAACACATCCTGAGGACCCGCCCAGAGCCAGGCCTTGTGCCAAGGCTGGGGAGCAGGAATGCCCGCCCTCGAGAGCTCTCAGTTCAGCCGGGAGACCAACCCTCGAGCATCTCCAGCCCCAAAGGAGGGTTCTTCCCAGAGTATTGCCCAAAGTGCTGCTGCCAACACTCTTAGGGGACACCTGAGTCAGCAGGGGGAAGGGAAGGAGTTATGGAGGGGGGGAAGTGGGGGACAGAATCCGGAGGGAGGTTTATGTGGTCAGGGGCTGTGCTGCTTAAGGACAGAGGTCTCCACTCTGAGCCAAGAAAGGGTGGAAGTTGGGGAGGGGGCGGACGAGGTGAAGCTTAAGGCCAGACACCTCTGAGCAGGCCAAGATTGTGGGGCAGAGAGACAGTGGGCTGTGGTCTCCCCGCTGTGTGACCCGGGCACAGCAGCATCCTCGCCAATGGACTGGGGATGTGACACCCTTCTGGACAGCAGTGGAGGAGGGGGGAACTCACGTCAGCAAAGTGCCCACAACAGCATCCAGCTCACAGAGCATGCTTTTTGGTCAGTTTACCGGCCTGTAAGTCCTGGGAGCTGGCCTGTCCCATTCCAGACCCCTGAGGGCCTCGTGAAGTAGTACAGTCGGTGGGGGAAGAAAGGAAGCCTGGGCACGCAGCCACCAAACCCAGATTCCACTCTAGCCACTTCCCACCCCCGTCCCTTCGCCTCCCCATGCCTCAGTTTCTCTGCTCGAGGGGCAGGAGAGAAGTGCCTCCGTGTCTTATGCGAGGGCTCGATGACATGCCAGGTGTGGAAGCATTTGGTCAGCTCTCGGGGACTACCAACAGGTGGGTAGGATGTCTGGAGCCGGCGTCTCCGCCATTTTGATGATCTGAGACAACCCTCCCAGGGAAGTCAGGGGGCAGGTGGTGGGATCGACCATCCCCAGCTAGCGGACCAGGAGCCATCCCAGGCGTTTACTGGCAACTCTGAGGCTCATTGTGCCTTGGAGGGTATCAATGGGGTCCTTGTTTTGCAAGCAACGGAAACCAACTCTGGACAGCTCAAGCCCCCAAAAGTAACTGGTGGAACATGGAAGTTTCTGGAAGACAAGGACAAGCGGAAGCCCCAGGTGCTGGGAGGACCCACGCGGCTTGAGCTGCAGCAACTCTGGCATAACCACGGTTAATACCGGTCATCAGCAGAGCGGGCAGGACTGAGCGACAAACTTCGCATGTAACGACTCATTCCATCCTGTGAACACCCTGGGGGGTAGGTCCCCATCATTATTAGCCTCAGGAAACCAGAGAAGTACAGTTTCTTGGGGTTCCCCACTGGCAAGGGGTCCTTTCCAGGGATTCTCAGTCTTCCTCTGCTCTGGATCCAGATCCCAGGGAGAGTGTCCGATGGGTTCCTCTTGGGGTGGCTTATCTGACTGTGTCACCTACCACGATGGCATGCAGTAAGGAGGGGTGCGTGCATACTTCTCCAAAGCAAATCTAGTATGTGGCCGGGGGATGTAGGAATGGCTGGTCGGTCAGATTCCCTGCCTGGGGGCCGCAATGTCCTTTCCTGCTCCTTCGGGCACCTCCAGGTCCACGCACGTCGGATTTATTTGCTCCATCCACGAAATCCTGGCCAGTAGGTGTTGGTGATCACGGGTGCCCTCTGCTACTGGACCCCACTGAAAGTGTAAATGTGGATTCTGAGACCTCAGCCCCCTGCTCCTTCCCAGGACCTTCAACTGAAGACAGACAGGCCTTAGGAAGTGATGCCACGTGTTTTGCCACCACTGACATTTGTTGTTTGAAACAGAAGTCTTCGCGTCCTCTAGGAAGTGGTAGAGACGGCTGTATTCCTCCTTCCAGTGATGAAAAAATAAATAGATTCTCCTCTCCTCTGGGAGCAGCAGTGCCTCTGGATTGCTTCAGACCTGGGTTTGAAACTCCCAGTTGTTGCGCTTAAAAAGAGATCCTGAGCCTCATGCATTATTTAAGAAAGAAAAGAAAAAAGAGAAGAAAAGAAAAGGAAAAAAAAGGAAAAGAGAGAAAGAGAAAGGGAAGATCCCGGGCCTCTTGTCTTCATCTGCAAAACATGGCTAATGACACTGCCTCACAGATTACTGAGAACATTTAATGCATAAAGAACACCTAATAGGTGTGCAATAAATGGTAGCTATCCGTATTATGACTCTTGCTCCTCCCAGTTCTCCACCAGACTCTGGGGAGACCAGTCTTGAGTTGAGCTGGTCCCACTACACACAGTCCCACCTCCAGCTCCTTGCTCACACCGGTTTCCCTCCCGGCACGTTTTCCTCCTTTGCCCTTGGCTTATTAAAGTCCTCTCTCTACTTCAAGGTCTAGCTCAAGCCTTCCCTCCCCTGTGAAGCATCCCCTGATCCCCCAAGGAATCACTCTTCCCCAAGAACTTCCTGTAGGGATGTCAATCACTTGGCATCTAACAAGTGTCAACACATTTCCACCTGGACCGTCATTCATCTTCTCATGAACACGTCCAAGCTCTCACGCCGCTGGGTGACATGCCCCGCCCACAACAGATGCCCATTCATTGCCTTGAGGACGAGGAGAGCTTTCAGGGGCAACCCCTTCTCCCGCACAAGCACGCACTGGATAATTCTACCTCCGTGAGGGTTTGGGAAGGAGTAAAACATCCAGACAAGGAACTGCACACCCTAAATGGTTCGCGCGGCCGAAGCCGAGGAAGTGCCTGAGCGCCGTTCCCACTGGGACACACCAGAGCAGAGGGGGCAAGAGTCAGCCCTGCGTCTGCATCTCCGCTCACCACTCACTGACTGGGTGGCCTTGGACAAGTCACTTAACCTCTGCGGGCCTCAATTCCCTCATTGGCAAAATAGGGCTAGTTTTACCTTTCGGTGTGGTTGTCAGGATTAAACAAGAACAACGAAGCAGTGAGAGTTCAGTTAGGGTCGGAGATACACCCCCTTCCTCCCACTAAGTGAAGAATCTATTTTCCACTAAGCAGTAAACACCATAAAGGCAGGGACTCACCTACCATGTTCAAGGTCATGTTTCCAGGGCTTAGCACTGTGCTTGGCCTGGAGATGTTGGAGAGGTGGGTAGGATGGTAAGCCAGGTTAGACACCTGCATGGGGTGCGGGGGAGGGTGGTAAGCCACGTTAGACAGCTACATGGGTCCCAGGAAAACCAGTTAACAGAACTAACCAGTCTCTTCTTTGTTCGGCTCTTTATTTGGCCTCTATGTTCCATGTCATGACTGCTATAACCCAGAAACCTGAGGAAGTCACTTCAGCTGCCCCAATTGTGCATAAGACAGATGTTCTGGAAAGTCAGGGTAGCCAGACCAATCTAAGGCACCACTGGTAGCCTGCCTGCCCCTGCCTGAGAGGTTCTCTGAGCCCCATATAGAGGGAACACTGGAAGGAAAGAGAGTGCTTGGGGCTGGGCCAGGCAGGGAGCTGGAAGGAGCCAGTACCCCTGTCACTAACCAATCGTAAAACTCTGAGCCTCAGTTTCCTAGTCTGTGAAAAGAGGAGCTTAAGCCCATCTTGCAGCTGCCTGAGGCCTGGGAAACGGCCAGCGCGTGCATGACACGCTGCAGCTGATTCACACAAACGGGGCTATTGAAAAACCAGAATTCCTGCCAGATACTAGGAAAGAAGCAGTCTCAGACTGTTTCAGGAAACTTGTGTAAGGCTCGTTCGTAGTGAAGTCTCATCACCCGCAGGAACCCAGGCAGCTCTCCTTTTGTGCCTGCCATCTTGCCCAAGGCATTAGGATTTTAGGGGGCGTGATCATCAGTTCCTACTCTAAAAGGGTCCTCCTGCTACAAAACAGGAGTTTCGGAACCACTGAATAAGTGATCGCGGAGATCACTTCCAGCTCGAACATTCTCTGCACTTACAAAGCAAAAACTAGTTCAACCTCAGGAAAAACCCGAGTTTGCGGCTGGGGTGGGAAAGGGGTGGGGTTTATGACTGGGGGTGTTGCCAGGCTGGGGGCGGGGCCGGGCGCTTGGGGGAGCAGGGGCGGAGCAGCCGGCTCTGAGCTCGGCCCAGCGCAGCGCAGCGCAGCGCGGCGCGTGGCGGTGCGGGGGGGGGCGGTGAGAAGGAACCCAGCGGAGCCCGAGCCCCCGCCCCGCGCCCTGGGCGTGGGGTGGGGGTGGGGAGGAAGGATAAATACTTAAAAGTCGGCACAGCAGCCCGGGCGCGTACAGCCCCCGCAGTCTCAGTGCTGCGGCAGCCTCGGCCCCGCTGAGCCAGCCCTCCCACCCATCCACCTGCTGACACCGGCTGCGGAGAGAGAAGTGGCAGGGCCACTGGCTGGGGCCTTAGGCTCGCCCTAACCGGGCTTGCCAACCCACTACTCTTGGCCGAGAATTTCCCGGGGCCAAAGGAGGCAGGGCCAAGAACCACTCTCCTATACCTCCAACGCCCCCCCCGCCCCCGCCGGTGCCGTCTCTTGCGGGCCACTGCACAGGCTCAATTGCAGGAGTTCCTTCCCAGAAGTGCCCAGGCAGGGGAATCTTGGGCCTGAAGATCTGCAAACGCCTCGGGGCGCTCCTGGGTGATCAGGGAGAAGAGAGAAATGTGGGCTTCTCCACTGCAGAGTCATATTGGGGAAGATGAGTTAGGGGCAGAAACTTATGGCCCAGCCAGTCCTGTGTGCAGCGGAGTCCTTTCCCAAAGCGCAGACCCACCTCTCCAAAGTTGAGCCCCTTTGTCTGCGACCCTTAGGGGCACAGCAGGCGAGGGCACGCTAGCCATGCCCCTACTTAGTAGTGACTGCCATCGCCTCCCCCCCTCCCCGACAACTGGCAGGCATGTCTCGGAATGCCTGCCCTGGATTCTACCCTCTCCTCCCTCCCAGGCAGCCCCTGGCAGGTGGCCCGGCTAAGCCAACTGCCAGGTGCACAGCTCTTGGTCATAGCCTGGAAGGGCGCCCTCCTCCGGCAAGCTGGCCTCTTGCATCTCCTGTTGACCCTTTTCGTACCCCCGCCCCCTCGTGGGCACAGACTTGGAAGGGGGAAGGAGGGACCCCACCCTCAAGCACTCTCTCTTCCTCTGCGGAGAAGAGAGCCCCCCGGTGGCCCAGAACCCTTGCCTGCGCCCCAGGCTGGGAAAGTTTCCCCTCTGTGATCAGGGTCGGAGCTCTTTCTCCACCCTGAGCAGAGGAGATCGAGGCTACGCCAGCTCTCCCGGCCCAAACACGCTCACCCTCGGCGCCCGAGCCCCCTGCTCCCCGCAGCCTGCAGGGGCGGGCAAGAGGGGCGGAGGCGCCGGGATGGGTCAGCTCTCCGCAGCCCTGCAGCCCAAAGAACGCAGCTCGCGGGTTCTGGGGAGAGCTCTCAGGGTGGGGTCCGGACCGAGCTGGGTTTCCCAACGTAGCTTTAACCATCAGTCGCCAACCCCACCGAGTCTGTTCTGCACATTCTGGGGGGGGGGGGGGAAGGGTGCTCCCCTCCTGCCCCCAACCCCCCAATCCCTTCTCCCTGCAATGTCCAGGTGAGGGCTCTAGTGCCTTTCAACAAAGCCCGGTTCCCAGCGGTGGAGCCCGGGCCCCCTCTCCCATATAATCTTTCCCTCTAGAGGCATCCGACGGAGGGAGCCTTCACCGCAAAGTTGGGGGGAGATTCTGATCCACTTTGGAAAGTCTCTTGCTCCAAGGATAGAGGGAGAAAGTACCGGGCTGACATTTCTTTTGGGTTACACAACCCCTCCCCCGCCCTCTGTCATTAAGACCACCATTCAGGCTCAAATTCTGCAGCTTCTCCCATCTGCAGACCTAGCACTCTCCAAGGACCTCCAGGCGGGGTTATTTTAGGGGGGCACCCCTTCCTGGCAGGCACTCTCAGAGCCTGGTGAGGCACCTCCCCGAACGGCAAGGCAAAGGCCAGGACAGAGTTGACCCCCTGCCTTGATCACTCAGCTGGGCTTGGGGCTGAGATCCTACTGGCTATGATGGCTACTTTTTGGCACCCCGTACCTCCCCACCCCCCTTCACGGCGGAGCCAGGCTGTGACTCCAGAGGGGCTGGTTCTAGGCACCCAGGTTTGGCGCTAGGCTCGGTGGGGAATCCAGGACAACGACCCTCTGGTCTCGGCACCCGCGGCTCTTTGCTGGTCCCGCCTCAATCCTGCTTGGGCTTGTAGCCCAGGTGTCGGCTCACTGCCGGAAAGGTGCCTGGGTCGCCAAGATAAGCTCCCGCACCAGTTAAGACCCACCAGGCGGCGGCGCCGGCACGAGGCACTGAGGCGGCTGCGAGCCCTGGACGCCGGAGCTGCGGAGCCACCGATCGCTTGCTCTGGGGACCCCTGGTTCAGCCTAGCCGGGACCAAGTCCATGCGGGACGCACACACGGCTGCTCACACCTCCTCTGCCCCCGGACGCATCCATACCTCCCTCTACACTAAAACCACACGCTCCATCGCACGCACGCACAATCCCGGCCCATGAAGCCACACAACCCCCGCGCGCCTGCACCTCCACACACCTCAGATCCACGCACACTCCTGCCCAAGTGTCACATTCCCCCCTCCTATGCACACACGCTCCCCCCACACAGCAATAGTCATCCGCTGCCACACACCCCTAAAGAGACCCGCACACTTGGGACCCGCGAGAAACGCCACACTTCACATACTCACCACCCTTCAACACGCTCACACATACAATGACACAACCTCTCACACTTCACACCTCACCGAGAAGCTGGCACCCGCTCACACCCCCCAACACTCTGGCTCACTCTTTCTCACAGGCACACCTTCTCTGTGGAACTGACATAGACACTCAAACACTCCATCTGCACACTCACATCTCTAAATACACTCCCGCACCCTCTGCGCACACAGCTCCTTCCCGGACACCCTCACCCATAGACGCAACAAAGGCACACGCTCTTACACACACGCACACGCACACGCACACACCCTGGCACAGACCCTCGAGCGCTCTCTCCGGAGGAGACCTCCTCCCTCCGTCGCCGAGCCGAGCGACTGCGTGGACCCCCACGCCAGAACCGGTGCTCGCACCCCGAGCCTCTCCGGGGCGCCCCGGGCCCGCGCCCTTCCCCGGCGGCCCGCCCCCGCGCGCGTCCCCCACCCGGGCTCCGGCCGGGCGCCCGCGCACTCACCGCGCGCCAGGTCCAGGATCGCGGCGAGCAGCAGGCAGACGCAGCCGCGGAGGCTCGGGGCGGCTCGCATGGTGCCCGGGAGCTGGCGGCGGTGGCGGGGCGGAGGCGGTGGCGGAGGCGGCGGGTCCCCTCGCCATGGGCTCAGGCGCGCTCCTGCCTCCGGCCGCCGGCCGAGACGGTGGCGGGCAGCGCCGGGCGCCGCGGGGGCGCCCCCATGCCGCCGCGGCCGGGCCGCCGGGATGCCGGGCTCGACTCGGCTCGGGCTCCGCGGGGCGCCGCGACCCTGCGCTCCGGCCGTCCTCCGGGCGCGCCGCGGCTCCCGGCTCCCCGGCTGCGCGCAGCGCCTACCGCGGCCCGGAGTCGGATCGGCGGCAGCGCTGGAGTTTGGAGCCGAACCGCGCTCTCTCTGCCTCGCGCTCGCTTCTCCCGGCGGCGCGAGCGCCCCCCTCCCCGCGCCCTCCCTCCGCCCCTCCCCCTCTCCCCGCCCCCCGCCCTCCCGCCTCCCCTCGCCGCGCTCTCCGCTGTATTATACAGACTTTTCTTTAATCCTTTCTGGGCTGTTCGGCTCTCGTCCGCTAAGCCGATTTATTGCAGAAGAAGAAGAGCTCACCCCCTCCCAGCCCCCCTCCCCTTCCTCCCTGTCCCCCACCCGCTCTCCTTCCCCCAGATTCCCCTCCTCACAACTCTCCCTGTCCTTAGCTTCACCACCCACCCCCAGCTGACCTAGCACCCCTGACCCCAGAAGCCAGCTCCGTCTGATCCCCCTCCACCTAATCCCTTCCCTGGGGTCACACCTCCCCACCCCCAGCCTGAGGAGGGAGCCAGCCTCCCTTGAGAGCAAGCGATTCCGGGGAGCGGAGCAGGCAGGGTGTGCCCGCCCCCCCCCAGGACTGGCCTCCCACCTATTAATGCTCTTAGTGGGAAGGATTAGGGTATCAGTCTTCTGAAACTTCCCAAATTATGGATGGCTTCCCCCAGGTACCGACAAAAATGTTACGTGTTGTCCTTTCTTCCAAGAATAGCCACATTCTTGAATCCAGCCCGGAATGGTTAAGGAACTGGCTGTTTCCTCCTGGCAGAGACCACATTTTCACCTTTTTGGCAGGCCTGACGCTTTTCCCCCAGGCCTGAGGAGTGAGGTTTGGGACTTGTATCTCATCACACACACACACACACACACACACACACACACACACACGCACGCACACACTGAGCCTCAGGCCTAGCTGTGAGCCTTAAGGTCACCTGGGAGGGGAGAGGTACTCCAGCCCATGGAGTGGGCTGGCAGGGGGAGAGGTTAGATGGGGTTCAGAGCATGGAACTTTACCCCTGGCAGGGAATATCCCCCCTGGCAAGCTGAGGCCCAGAAAGACCATCAAAGCCAGGGGCAGTACTGGCCTCAGAATCCAGGCCTCTGGGCTCTTAACCCAGTGTTCTTTCTAGGACATTCTATTGAGAAATCCCAGCTTCCTTCTCTGTGGAGAATTCCCAGCTCTGTCAGGTTGCTGCCTAAGAGCTTTTGCCCTGTTTACCTGAATTGGCAATGGGTACGCAGCCAGTGGCATCTCCAGCAGCCCTTTGAGGGGGTGCAGGGAGTGAGACGGGCAGTGGGTGACTGCTAAGCGGTCTCTTGGCTAGCCTTGAGCAGAGATGCCCCATGGCGGGAAGCTGCTCCCTCCATCTGCCCTCTGGAAGCCTCACAACAGGGCTTCCCAAGGCAGCCTCGCAGCAGCTCACGCCCACCAGCCCAGGGGAAGGAGCGATTTGCATTTATGAAGATCTGAAAGCATACGTTCACCTGACAGGCTTTAGAATGATCCTCTCAGTAAAATAATAATAATGATCGTAATAAACCCTTATAAATAGGTGTTTGATTACAGTTTGTCCCTACGTGGGTATTTTTTTTTTTTTTTTTTGAATCAGACTAATTGGCTGCCAGGCTGATTGGGCTGGATGTGGCTCCAGTGCTGGAGTCTTAGGCCCTTCTCCCTTTGGCTGCCTGTTCTTTGCTCCACTTCGCCCCCACCCACCCAGGTCTCCCCTTCTCCAATGCTGAGGGGCAGCTAGAGGTCACCTCTCCCCCACACCCTCTCTGTGGGCTGCCCCAGCCACGTCACGGGGCGCGGTTCCTGACTGCTGTCTCCCTACCCCTCCACCTCCTCACCTCTGGCCCAGAAAAGAGCCAGCAGAACCCATCCATCCCAGGGGCTAAGCCCTCCGTGGAAGAGCCTTCCTGGCTGGGGAGCAGCGGCAAGCTGGGAGGACCCTCACATTGGCACGCTGGTCTGAGTTCCACGGGCAAAGTCAGGCGTCACTACTGATGGGCATTCCTACTTTGCTGGCCCAGCTGCAAATCAGAGAGCTGCCAGGCAGGTGGACAGGCAACAGTTTGCCAGGTGAACGCCTGCACGGGCAAGGCTTCCTGTCTGCACTATGGTAGCCCAGCCATTAGAGAGGAAATCCAGACATCGGTGGGATTCCAGCCCCTCCACCACCACCGCCCCTCCACCACCCCAGTGAGGCCCCCTCCCAGCCTTGGTCTGGACCAGCTGGGAGAGAAATCCCCAAGGAGCAGCAGGGAGGGGGCACTAGAGTCGCCTCCATGATGCCAGCTGTGAATGATACCTGGTGAGAGGCCAGCAAGGAGGAAGCGAGCCTGATAGGCAAGGGAGGGTTGCCTCCTAGGGCCAAGGATTGGGCCAGGGCAGGGTGGGGGGGATCTCCATGAACCCTCCTTCAGCACCAGGACTTCCAAATCATCCCCACTGTCTTGTAACATCACCCTGTATTATAATCATTAGTCTTCCTGGCCAGTGCCTGGCACATAGTAGGCCCAGAATAAATATTTGTTGGAGGGAGGGAGGGAGGGAGGGATGAAGTCAGGGTACTTTGTCCTATCCACCGTATTCCTCAGCTCCTTGGGTGCGAAGCTGGCACTTAGCAACTCCTAGCAGGCCTCCTGTGGCAGTGAATCTTTTCAAAGAACCAACAGCCCCCTGGGTGGTGTGCTCGGAGAGAGGGCATCCTGCCCAGGTGCACAGTTGGTTTACCCAAAGGGGCGGGGCGGCAAAGTGTGTGTTTATTACCATATGGTAATTGTTGGTAGTAATAGCGCTAGCTCTGCACCCCGTCTCCTGGGGAAGCCCACTCCTCCAGCTCCTGCTTCATAAACACAGCTTTGGTGCCTTTCCTTTTGCCCCAGAGAAAGGCATATCTGAAGCACAGGGAGGCACGGTAGGCAGAGGGCACAGGGCAACATAGCAAAGGAAAGGTCACCCCGGGGCAGCTACAGGCTTTTAACTTGCTTACCATCCCTCTCTGTTCCTGACTCCTGGTGGATTCGTTGCCAGCACAGAGCCTCCACTTTGCAGTCCCCGTACTCAGACCCACGGGTCCCGCGGGACATGCCTCCTTCCTGGGCACGGGGTGGAGCAGGAGCCCGGGACCTCCTGGCAGCGGGAGCTATGACTGTCTGCCCCCACCTCCCTCGGTCCATGGTTACTGAGCCAGGCTCTCCCAACAGAGGGCACCACAGCACAAAGCAAATTTCTCTTCTCTGGACCCTAGGGAACACCCCCAGAGGTCAAAGAGACCCCTCTGTGACCCCACGCATGTTTATTTCCAGGAGAGGGGAGGAATATGCATAACATGACCTCCCCCAGCCTGGCTTCCGAGGGGGGATGGGCTCTGCTGCTTTGGGGAAGGACACCCTGTGGCCTTTGATACTAATCGTGAGAGTGCTAAGCATTTACGTGAGGGCTTCTCTTAGCCAGGCACCGTTAAAGTAATCAGTGAGGACAAGAATCTTCACAATGACATACGAGGTGGGTACTGTCCTTATTTGTGTTCTACAGATGAGGAAGCTGAGCACAGGTGTGCTAGGGAAGCTGTCCCCTACAACACAGCTCATTAGAGAGCCAGATTGGAACCCAGGGAGAGGCCAGAGCTCGGTAAAGCCTTTCAGGGCCAAGATGCACAAATGTGCACAGGACCTGCCCAGGTGCACGCGCACCGCCCCCCCCCCCCCCCCAGGAGCCAGGATTTGGTACAAAACGAAACTTGCAGGAGCCCAGCGTGTTCCATACAACCCCTCCCCATCCCTGGTAAGAGCCCTTTGTGGCAGCTTCATTTATGCCCAATGTACAGATAAGTAAGCTGAGTCTCAGAGGTGAAAAGATTGATCCAAAGTGGCCAAGGTAGAGGGATGCTGGATTCTGGGGCCAGGGATCTAGTGGGGGCCTTCCCCAGGCTCCACCCCAAGATCCACACATTCTCTCTTTCCTCCCCGGCCCATCCCTCCTCGCCTCTCCCCTCCACACACTCACACAGTCCTCCGGCTCCTTCCTACCTTGCCCTCTGCCACTCCGTGCTGGGAATTAAACATCCATCAGGCTGCATCCCAGACGGGACCGAGTTTTTTATTGTTTGTTTAAATTAAACACGACTGAAAGTGACGCCTTGACACCGGTGACCCAAATCGATATGGAGTCGGCCGCTTGGAATTAAGTCCACCGCTGCGTCCTTAATGGACCTCAGCCCCACCTGAACTCTCGCGCTCCTGCTCCGAGGGCCTTCCCACAGGAGGACCCCAGGGCGTTTCCCTGGGGAACCTGAGGCTATGGGCTGCTGAATGGGCTTCAGCAATGCAAGCCCAGAGACAGGAGCTGGGCCACGGAAGGAGCCAAGGACAGGAAATGCAGCCCTAGGGACCCACTCAGGCAGAGAGAAGCAGGCCAACACTGGGTCCCCCAACTGTTTGTTTTGCAAGTTTGCAATAAACATTTCTTGAAATGCTGCATATTAGGTCATCCCCCGCTTCTTTGGAGATTTACAATTCACACGAGCATATTAAAGGCTATGAGAAATCCTGCAGAGCTTTTCAGTTTTATTTCCTTGAAACCCTAACTGTTTGGCCTCAGAACTCTCTTTGCATAAATACCTATTAACATCTCATAAGCAAGAGTTGTGGAGATCATGGGAAGGATGGGAGAGGTTGCTCCGGCCCTGGACAAGCCTCCTGGATTATCCTAGTAGTCGTAGCAGCAGCAATCATAATAGTAACCATGATCACAGTCGTATGACGAACAACCACCACCAATTGATGGCATTCATTGAGGGCTTACCATGTGCCAGGCTCTGTTCGAAGTGTTTTGCCTGAACTAGTTTATTGAACCTTCTCCATAACCCTGGGAGGCAGGTTCAGTTTTGAATCCCGATAGAATAAGACAAAGAAACAGAGGCACAGAAGTGAAGCTCCTTGCCTAAGGTCACACTGCTTTTACGTATTTCAGGGACTGTAACCAAATGAGGATGAGGACCACAGCTGATTCATCTCTACGTTACACTCAAGAAGGTGTTGGATACATAGATGGAAAGAAGAATGGATGAATGGAAAGATGGATGGGTGAGAGGATGGATGGAAGGATGGATGGATGGATGGATGGATGGATGGAAGGATGGATGGATGGAAGGATGGATGGATGGATGGATGGATGGATGGATGGATGGAAGGATGGATGGATGGATGGATGGATGGATGGATGGAAGGAAGGAAGGAAGGATGGATGGATGGATGGATGGATGGATGGATGGATGGCTGTGAGTATTATTGAGTGGACAGACGGATGGGTGGATGGGTGGGTGGATGGAGAGATGGTGGATGGATGGATGGTGGTGAGTGGGTGTGTAGACAGATGGAGAAAGGATTGATGGGTGGATGAGCACATGGATGGAGGAGTGGGTAGATGAATTAAGATTAGAAAGCATCAGCAAGGTTTGACTTTTTCCTGTGTCATTGAGTTTGCTAAGTATGAGAGACCTGGACTAACAGGTACTAGTAATAGAAGGTACCAACAAAGGTAGTCAGGCACGGAGGCTAAGAGCACGGGCTCTAGAGTTGCCTGCCTAGATCCAAATCTCAGCTTTGACCCTCAAGAAAATGACTGTTGAATGGATAGAAAGGAGGAAGGAGGAGGGAAGGAGAGAAAGAGGGATGGAGGGAGGGAAGGAGGGAAGGAAAGAAGAAGGAAAGAGGGATGCAGGGAGGGAGGAAAGGAAGAAGGGAAGGAAGGAAGGAGGGAAGTGGGGGAGGGAGAGAGGGAAGGAAGGAGAAAGGAGGGAAGAAGGGAGGAATTGCTGTAAGAACTCAAACACATTATTTAACCTTCTTGTGGCTTGATTTCTTCCTCTGTAAAATGGGGATGGGGATAAGAGTACCAACCTCATTCCATTGCACTGATTAAATAGGGCAATGCTTTAAATGGTATAAGCTCTCAATAAATATTAGCTATAACAACGATTACCCACAGAGGCAGCCGCATGATGCTATAGTTACCCCCACACTGCAGTTCCTTCTTTTCATCCGTAGCTTCCTGCACTCTGCATCAGAGAGGGGTGGATGAAGACTCCAGGGTCAAGATCTCAAGAGACTCAGCCTACGGTTGCCGTGACCACGAGCCAAAGGAGAAGGTCAGTGGGAGCTGGATCGGCCATTCACTTCTCTTCTATGACATTCTACAGCACTGTCATTCTATTTCTGCCTTTGGGCTCTTGACTCCATGCTGTCAAGTTGGACATGGGGTCTTCTGAGGTCACCCTTAGAGCGGCCCCTTCGCTCTTTTCCTTGCCAAACTGCAATACCACCCATAGACAACAGGTGGCGCCATCTAATATGTGATTTGTTCCATTTTTACAACCTTTTTAAGTTTGAGGGCCTATATTCTGTAAAACGAAATCAGCTTCCCATTTCACCAATTTGCTAAGCTTTAGTATAATCACAGTGAGGCACACTGTCAGAGAACATGCGTACTTAAACTCCCTAGTTAGTCATAACTGTGTGATGGGTCCATAGTACTGCAGATGAGGAAATTGAGACCCAAGGCAAGATTGTCAGTTCCCTGCATTCTCCCGGTCGGAGGTGTGTATTGTCTGTACTGCACAGTGAAGCAGTATCTCTCCAGGTGATTCACCTGTGTGTCTTGTCTTCCCAGGTCATAACATAAGCATTTCACTTTACCCCTTGGCCCCTCCAATGCCACCCTGCTCAGGCCTGGGTCACATGGTTCTAAAGGGGCCAGGAAGCAAAGAAGGAAGGTCCAATTAGTCAGACTAGGCCTTCAGCTGGGAGTACAAAGGTATTTGTAACAAAAGTGCTCTGGTGAATTACAAAGCCAACTGATAAAAACTGGTAAATTTCCTCCTCTCCCCATCAGCCTGCTTTCTGTCTTGAGTTTCTAGGTCCCCAAACCTTTGAGAAGATCCCAATTTGGTGTATAGTATAGGAAGCCAATTTCATTTCTCAGGGCTTCAGAGCCCCCATTTGTAAGCTGGGCTCCCTCCCCCAGGCCCCCTGACAGAGGATGTCTGACCTGGACATGAACCCACCTCCAACTTCCTTCTTCACCTCTCCCTTCCTGTGCCTTTGATGGAGCAGAGACCTGGCACTGAGCTAGGACATGGGAGACTGGCTCTCTGGACGAAGTGACACCTGAAGCTCTGGAGGATGCCTAAGAGTTAGAGAAAAGCGGCTGAGGCAGAACCACGTGCACACGGCCCGTCCAGACATGGGGTGAAGCTTGCCTCCCATGGAGCAGCAGTCGATCTCTCGATCTCTCGGAAGGCTGGGACCAGGGGGGTGGGGGGAGGGGGAGCTGTGAGGTTAAGCAGGGTCTTTGCAGATCACAGAAGCCCCTGCACCCCGAGGGATGGTGAAGGGACAATGCGACCTGCTCTAAAAACCTGCATTGGACAAAATGACCTGAGCACATCTGCCCATTTTGACATTCTGTGGCTCTTGACAGCTACCTCTCTACACTGACCAGTCCCTTCCCAACCCCCAGACGGGACTTTCTCATCATCTCATCTGCATCTCTGCAGAGTCCCCCTTGTCCTTCCTTCCTCCCGGCCTCTTCCCCCCAACTCCTGACCAAGGAAACAATCCCACGAACCCTTCCAGCCCCCTCGCCGGTCACCTGACTCAGTCTCCCCTCCCTGCTTGCCTATGCTGCCTGTCTTCTGCCTGTGCCCAGCCTCCTGCTCTCCCCTTTCCATTTACTCTGGCAAGAGGGTGGCCCTACAAAGAGGCAGCTGGTAAATCAGGCTGGAGTATTTGCCTGGAATTGGAGAGTACTGGGAAGCCCAAATGGAGAGCCCCCCTCCACCATCAAAGCTATCCATCCCTTACAAGGGATGCTAATGGCTAACGGACCATGGGAAACACACAGGGAGGCAGATACGCAAGGATATAGTCTGTGCTCTGGAGGAGCTCACTCCCAGGGGGAGGGGCTGGTATGCAGCTAAGATACCTGAAAGCCAAAGTCAGGGCCGCCCACCCTGTATCTGCTCACCAGGCCTGTTTGCCATCAGAGTCCTGCACCCATTGGTCAGCTTCCCGGCTTCTCCTTTCCAGATGGCTCCCAGCCGCCCCCCTCCTGCTGTGCCCCCAGGCCTCACCCCACGCAGGCTCCACTAAAGGAAAGACAGCTGAGCCTCCTCAGAACGGACCTCTGCATGGTTGTCCAGACTTCATCCAGCACGTAAAGCACGACCCCCATCTCTTCATGCCCCAGCTCACCTGGGCACACCAAGGGCTACCGGCAGGTTGGGACAGCCCCCTTAAAATCCTTCCCGGGCTCCTCATGGCCTGCAGAGCAAAGCCAACACTCCTGGAATGGCTTACAGGGTCTTCGTCTCCACTCTGCGCTCGACTCTGCAATTCTTAGTGCTCATTCCACTCTTAGCTCTGGGCCTTTATACATGCTATTCCCTCTGCCGGAAACACCCTTCCCCTCTTTCCTCCTCCCCAACCCCTTTGCCCCATCCCCCTCTCCCCCTGTTTCTCTGTCCCCTTCACACAACCCTGTAGGTGGGCTAACTCCCACTCACGCCCCAAGGCTCAACTTTAGCTGCCACTAAACTCAGGAAGTCTGTGCCCGGTGCCTTCTCTGTGCCCGGCCCAGTGAATTCAGAGTATGGGGGCAAGAGGTGCCAAGTACAGGAGGAGGGAAGGAACTAGGAGGGAAGTCTAAATCTAGACCAAAGCTCAGCATCAGCAATCAGAACAAAGTCAAGGTACCGTTGGAAGGTCAGGACAGCCGCAAAAGATGTGCTCCAGAACAATACCTTTCTTAACCAGGACTGCCTCGAGTGGCCCACCGGCAAAGACGCTCGTCCTCACTCCAAGATATTTAGATCCCTGAAGCCTCCTGACAGCTTCCGTTAAAGAAAAACATGGTACCTGGTGAACGTTGGGTTTAGGAGAACAGAAAGCTGGAGTGGTAGGCCGGTTCTCAGGGAGCGAGGTTCAGGGGTGCACGTGAAGGGGTTTGTGCTGAGGGGTCCACACGCCCCCTTGAGATGGGACTGTCTCCTCTGGCAGGACCAGCTCCATCCCAGGGAGGCTTGACAGTGTCCCAGGAGCCTGGGGACCAGTGTCTTCCTGGTTCGTGCTTCCAAGTCCAACGTTTACTTATCAAGATAATTAAATTCCGCCTGCTTCCAGCTGCCCCTTTGCAATGTCAGGAGGGACAGGAGCCTCTCCCTGAGAGCTGCTCCTCGCGGCTGTTCGATAAGCCCCATATTTCACACCCCGAGTGGCTGCATTTCAGCGGTGGGTGAAGTGGTTTTATTTTTATCACGCAAGCAGGCATGTAAATATGTACGAGGAGCTCAGAAGCACTTTAGGGCCTCTGTGGAAGGCAGGGCTCAATGTGAGTGTGAGGGAGCATGACAATTAGTTTAACCCCGGGCGCAGGCCCTGCCAGGTCTAAAAGGCCATGCCCCCAGCCCTCCCTCACCCCCCAGCATCCCTGGCTCCGTTCTCCCTGGAGTGGTGTCTGCTCTCATAGGCTCCTAGAACAGGGTGGTACCTTGGCAAACTTTCCGGAACAACATAAAAATTTTAAAAAAAGAAGAAAAAGGAAAAAAAAAAAAAAAAAGGCCGGCTCTGGGTTCCCACCTTAACTCCGCCACTTCCTGGCTGCGTGACCTTGGACGAGGCCCTTCCGTCCTCTGGAGCTCAGGACCTGCATCTAGAAAATGGGGTTAACCATGCCTCCCCTGTCAGCCTCCCAGGTCTTTATAGAAGAACAAACATGATGAAGAATTGGAAATGGCCTCAGAGAACTGTAATACACAACCATAAGAGGCTTATCGTTATTTCTCTCCAGCCGTTCATTTGCAGCCGTTAGCGCGAGTCCGAGACGGAGGTCTGGTAGTGCAGACCGTGGATGCTGGGGAGCTCCGGGCGGCCTCGCCCACCGTGGAGAGGAGGAAGGAGGGAGCGCACCCGACCTCTTGCTCCAGGCCTGGCGACTTTACACATAGTATTGTCTTGGAACAGGACAGCCGTGGGCAGCAGTGTGGCTACTCCCGTTCACGGATGAGGAGGCTGGAGTCAGAGAGGTTAAGGAAGGTGTGCACGGTGACAGGAGGCCAGCGACAGAGCCAGGAAGCCCGGCATGCACGCAGGTCAGTGAGGCCACAGGCGATCGCGGTCTCTGGGTTGACCGCCTGCGTGAGAAATGGGCCAGGCCCTGGGGCCGGGGGGCGTGGCAGCCTGTGGTGTGGCCCTGCGAGCAGCCTCCCCACGGGGACCCTGGCCGAAGAGCAAGCATGTAGTCGGGAAGGACGCTCCTGAGGCCGGGACCTCCCAGCTGTCGTGAGGCCTTGAAACCCAGTCTGGCTTTTATCAGACACACAGTGAAGCAGAGAGAGCGAGGACAGGTTTCATCCGCCAGGCGCTCAGAGTCAGAGAGAGAAACCAAAGGCTTGGTGGGGATGTGCCCCAGGGGAAGAAGATGGCTTTTAGAGAAATTATAGCTCTCTGATGGCCAAGGTCGAGGGGGAGGGGTGGTGGTCAAAGGATGCTGAACTCTGGCCTCTTGTCTCTTGAACTCATATCCCAGCACGGAACATCTGGAAGGGAAGCAGGCTGCTCTCTTCTTAGGGGCTAGGTCACCCCTAAGGCCGGCCAGAGGGCCAAGCGTCCAGGGCTAGGCACCTGTTGCCTTCCTCTCCCCAAAGGGCTCCCCAAGCCCTAGCACCCTGGGTTGGGAGGCTTAGCAGCTGATGAGGAGACCTTCCCTGATTGTATTTTGTTCTTGTTTTTAAAGATTTATTTATTTGAGAAAGAGAGAGAGAGAGAGAGAGCAGGGGGAGGGGCAGGGAGAAAGGAAGAGACTCTCAAGCAGACTCACCCCTGAGCAGCAGTCCCGACCGGGGCTTGACCCCAGGACCCTAAGATCATGACCTGAGCTGAAACCAAGAGCCAGACTCTTAACCGACTGAGCCACCCACACCCCCCCTGCCCACTGTATTTTGAAGGTCCAGTGGAAATGCAGCCCCGGAGGGCAAGTACGAAGTTTAAGGGCCTGAGGCCAGGTTGGATTAGATAAGCAGGTCACCCAGGGCCACCGACATCAGCGTGCCAGCAGGGAGAGCCCCAGGCGCCCCAGGGAAGACCGAGGCACACCTCCAAGGCAGGGGGTGGTCTGTGGCAGGAGGGGAGCCCTGGCAGTGAGAAGGATACCGGGGACGGCTTACTGATAGGAAAAGCCACGCTGATTCGTAAATGAAGAATTAAGTGAGACTGTCAGAGGGCGGCCCTTGTGGAATCCAGTGGGACTCCGAGTCCCGAGAAGCAGGTTGGCGGTTGCTGGATCAGAAACCTGTTCTTTCCAGTTTGATTTTTCTCGCTTTATTTCCTTTCTAATTTATTTCTGTTTTCAGGAAAGCTGGAGGCAGCAACCTTAGTCAGCAGTGTTAAGGAGCGCCAAGGGGAAAGGAGGTGCGTTCACACTCAGGCTATCGAGAAAGAAGAGAGGGTCGGCCAGTCGGGTGGGAGTAGGCATGAAAGCTGGAGGACTGTCTGGAGGAGGTGGGGCTCAGAGGCCAAGGGCAGATCCCACAGGGACATGCCTACCTGCCCAGGCGTGCTCCCCTCGGAGGGATTCTCTGCTCCCCCCTAGTTCTCTTTAAAAATAATTTTTTTTAATTGTGGTGAAGTGCGCCTAACATAAAATTGAGCACCCATTTTTTAAGTAGTGTTAAGTACTTTCACATTCTTGTGCAGCCGATGTCCAGAATTTTTTCATCTTGTAAAATTAAAACTCTGTACCCCTTAAACAATTCCCTCTCCTCCCTCCCCGCAGCCCCTGGGGTCCCCTATTCCACTTCCTGCCGCTACAAATTCGACTGCGCTAAGTACCCCGTGTAAGTAGAATCATACGGCATTTGTCTTTTGGCAAGCTGCTTAATGCCTTAGCAAAGTGCCCTCAAGGTCATCCATGTTGTGGATGTGTCACAATGTCCTTGCTTTTTTTTTTTTTAATATTTTATTTATTTATTCGACAGAGATAGAGACAGCCAGCGAGAGAGAGAACACAAGCAGGGGGAGTGGGAGAGGAAGAAGCAGGCTCATAGTGGAAGAGCCTGATGTGGGGCTCGATCCCAGAACGCCGGGATCACGCCCTGAGCCGAAGGCAGACGCCTAACTGCTGTGCCACCCAGGCGCCCCATAATTTCCTTGCTTTTTAAGGCTGAATAATATCCAGTTGTATGGCTCGACTACCTTCTGTTCACGCATCCAACTGTTGGTGGGTCCCGGGGTTGTTTACGCCTTCTGGCTATCTTGCTACCAACCTGAGTATCTCTTTGAGACTCTGCTTTCAGTTCTTTGGGATATGTACCCGGAGGCTGAATAGCTGGATCGTTCTCTGGCTCCTCCTTAAGGAAGGGGCCTCATGGGATGGTCCACCATGCACCCCCAGCGACCTCTGAAGGTGGGGAGCCTGGTCAGAGGCTGGAATGCACGCAGGAGACAGGGATGCAGGGAGCGCCCGAAGCCCTAACTGCCTATAGGGGATGATGGCCAATTTCATAGCCTCTGCCTGCGTGGGTCCTGAGTCTCACGGTGACCAGAGAACTTGGAGCTACAGAGAAGAGGGAGCCAGGTGTCCCTGGCAACCGCTAACAACATCTTGGAGGCTGGAGCCTCTACTGGGCTCACCAGTACGCACGGAACATAGCAGGCGGGTGTTTGTTGACCAAATGAATGGCAGAAGTTCCAAAATTCTAGAAAGCAAGATCCACAGCGGAGTGAAATGCGGCTCTATGTTGGCTTGGTGGAAGCTCAGTGAATGAGTGAATGAGTAAGTACACGGTTGCATCAGGTTGCTTTACTGTAAAGGCGGGGTATCCAGAGAGGCAGAAAGGTCGAGAACATTCCACCATCTGTCCGTGGACCCTACTGGGTGCACACAAGTCCCTTGGTAGGCAGGGTGAGGGAATGGAGAGGGAGAAGGGATGTGGGCTGACTTGTCCACGGTCACAAACTGGCAAGAGGCCGAACAGGGACACGGATCCAGGCCTGATCCCCAATCCCAACTTCTTCCCTCTGCACCAACAGAGGTAGCCAGGACGCCTCCCTGGGGGAGGTGGCTTGAGCCCAGATGAGTACACACATCGGGCTCCAAAGATGAGAAAGTTTTTCCAAGTGGAGGGAGCAACCCAGCCTATGCCCAGAGACAGGAAAGGGCAGGGGGTGTTCCGTTGGACCGGGCATGGAGCATGTGTGCGGGAACATTAGGAAATGGTTGGCTGGGCCAAGTCTTGATCCTGAGGCCAAGTGTCCCGGACGCCGGTGGGCACCCGGGGTGACCAGCAAGGTGGTTGTGCGCTCGGAGTTCAGCTTTGCCTCGATGCATCCAGCGGCTGCGTGCAGGGCGTATTGGAAAGGGTGACGCCTGCAGGCAGAGATGGAGGTTGAGATGGTGTTGCAGTCCTCCGGGTAGAGGAATTCATTTATCCCAGGGTGTGGGGGGCCCAGGGGATAAAGCCATGACAGATCAGGCATCCTCTCGGCCCTCTTGGAGCTGATGTCAAGGGGAAGACAGACAATGAACAAGCTGGCCACTAAACCAAAATGATAATAGGTTGTGATCTGTACCAGAAACAAGAGGATGTGAATGGTGATAATGGAGCACAGTGCAGTCACGGAAGCCTTCCTTGAAGAGGAGGCAATTAAGCTGAATAAGAAGGATCACAAGGATCCAGCACTGCAGAAAGCAGAGGGTAGAACTGGAGGAAAGCCTCAAGCAAGAGAGGAAGAGCTCCGTGTGTTCCAGGAAGGAGCAGAAGCAGACAGTGCCCAGGGCGAGTTCTAGGAAATGAGCGTTGGGAGGCGCAGGGCTGGGGACAGTAGGCATTGGGATTTTATTTCAGTGTGACAGGGGGCCCGGGGGTGGGCTCTTAGCAGGAGAATGGTAGGATCTAATTTGCATTTTTGAAAGGCCTCTCTGGCCGCTGTGTGAAAAGTGGGAAGGAGGGGGCCACTGCGAGGGCCGCAGAGAGACAAGGTGGCCAGGCCACGGTAGGGCCGCAGATACGGCCGGCGGGTTGGAGGGGGCTCTCCTTCCAGTGGGGAGGGCCCGAGTGAGACGTGTCACTTGGAGACACACTCTCTGTTTCAAAAGCAGGTGACAGCTGGGATAGAGCTTGACCCTGGCAGCAAATGCAATTTTCGCACATCTCCTTCTGGATGGAATTTGTCTCCCCTCAGAGTGGAGGTCAGAGCGAGGCGCTGCTGTGGAACCAGAGGCTTCTCTGCATGGGGAAGGCTGTCCTGTGCGGATTCTTCTGGGCTCTGGGCCACAGAATCCTGTCTGGGAGGACAGAGGGAACCCCCCTCTGATACAGGGGACGAAGTCGGCGCCAGGCATTTTTCTGGGTGCTGGGGATGGAGCAGCAAAGGAAGACACCAGGATCCCCCCTCCCAGCCCTTTCCCACAGGCAGCGCCCCGTCTGGGTGAGACCCCCCCAGTGGTGACTACCTCCTGGTGTCCACACCAGCGCGATCTCCGCTTGAGCGCAGGCGGGGCTGGTGACTGGCTTCTAGTGAATGCAACGGGCAACAGTGATGGGATGTCACTTCCGAGATTAGGCTTCGAAAGACAGTGACTTCTGACTTGTCGGCTGTCACTCTGGCCCCCTGCCTGGGAGGCTCAGTCGGTTGAGCGGCCAACTCTTGATTTCGGCTTAGGTCATGATCTCAGGGTCCAACTCTTGATTTTGGCTCAGGGTCCTGGGATCGAGCCCTGCGTTGGGCTCCACATTGAGCATGGAGTCTGCTTAAGATTCTCTCTCTCTTTCTCCCTCTGCCCTCCCTGCTGTCACTCGTGTGCTCTCTCTCAGAAAGAAAGAAAGAAAGAGAAAGAAAGGGTTGAAACAGAAGCGGTTGACTCCAGAGTCTGTGCTGTTAAACCCCATATGAAAGAGGGAGGCCGGATCCCTTCCCTGGAGAGCACCCGGTCTGAGGGAGGAGACACACTCCTCACCTCGCGGACACTGCCATCGAGCTGGAAAGATGGTTCTCCCGACTCGCTCTGCACTCACCTTTAAGTCAACCAGTGCACCCCCTGCCTTCCCGCCAGAAGAACCTTCCAGAACTGTCTTACCGCATCCTACCTCTGGCTGCACATTCGAGTCTCTCATCGTGTTTCCCTGTTGAAGCCTGATCTTCTGCTTTGTCTAATGATACGGCCTCAAATTTACTCCTTGGATCTATTCTGGGTCCTGCAAGTCCTGGGCACCCCCGACGTGCCAGGCTGTTTTACACCACACACATCGTCCTGTGTGGTCATGATACAGCCTGCCTGCAGGTGAAAAAGCTGAGCACAGAAATGTAGCTGCCACGTCAGGTGGCCAGTGGCCGCGGCCACTGGGATTTGAAATTGTCTTGGATGTCACAACCCCCAAACCGCTGGCCTCTTTCTGTCCCTGGTGGGGGATGGTGTGACCAGCGTGCCCTCCAGAGTGAGCCATGCCTGAGAGACACACGGGGATCTCTCTGATCTCCCCCTTTGGCCCCTCGAGCACAGCCTGAGATGCCAGTGTCTCGTGGGCACCCAATCCATCTTTGTTGAATAGAGAAGAATGCTTGAGGGGCTCCTGGGGGGGCTCAGTTGGTTAAGCAGCTGCCTTCAGTTCATGTCATGATCTCAAGGTCCTGGGATCGGCCCCATGTCAGGCTCCCTGCTCAGCAGGGAGTCTGCTCTTCCCTCTCCTGCTCATATTCTCTTTCTGTCTCTCTCAAATAAATAAATAAAATTGTTAAGAAGAAGAAGAAGGAGGAGGAGGAGGAGGAGTAAGGGGAAAACTTACTCACCAGAGAGGCAGAGAGAGCATTTTTCCTGTCTGCTCAGAGGAACGTTGCCTACCTAGCAGGGTCCCTCTCTCTTTGGAGAAGTTAAACCTTCAGTAACCTGGCAGTCTGTGACTGTCACAAGGAGTGTACTTCCACTTCCCGGGGGGTGGAGGAGGAAGGCTGGGTGCTCGGCCCCACTTTAGAACTTGAATCTTGAGCAGAAGAACAGAATGTTTAGACAAGAGAGCTGCTGCACTGGGAGCCTCTCCTCTGCTCAGGCTTCCTGGTGTCCCAGCCGGGCTTGGCAGCCCTCCTGCCAGCCTTGGCCCTCAGGATCCCCCCCCGGCTGGCCTCTGCTTTCCCACCAGGACATTGGATCTGCACACCAGATGCTCTCACAACCTGGGTAGGGTGGGGTGGGGATGCTGTGGGGCCACCTCCACATGGGGCTCTGAGCTCAAGGTGGGGACACCCTCTCTGTCCTGGCCTGACCTCCAGGAGAGGCCAGGAGCCCAGCGTTTCCCCCACCTCCTGGGAGACTCGCCACCCATGTCCAGTCCCTGGAGACTCCAATTTTCTTCCTTTCTCCCGATACCTTCCCTGACCTTCTCCCCCCATCGCCACCAAAGGAAGTCTGTGTACTAATTACCTAAGTAATAACGTGGCAAGACTATGATTCCTCATTAGCTTGGGAGAGGTTCCCTGCTTCATGACTGATATGCATCTACAAGAAAATTAACTCCAGTGCAAGGACTTCCTAATCAAGATTAATGAGGGGCTGGGAGGGAGGAACGTGAGGCCCAGAGCCCTCCGCAGGTCTCCAGGGACCGAGCAAGGGGTCTGTACCATGCCACACTGCTGGGGAATGGCAGTGGGGGGGTAGAAGGTCACAGGTTTATCTCAGAGTTCGAGGCTGTGCTCTATCCCCCTGAGTTAAGTGAATCAGGATATATAGCCCACTGTGTGCTGGGAGACGGGACACTCAAAGTCCTTGCTCTTGAGAAGTTCACAGTCTCAGTAAGTAGATAATTACAGCGCAGGGTGCTAAGTGAGTGGATGCAGGGACTAGCCACCTTTATAGTTCACTTACTGTGTGTTTGACATCATCCTAAGGGCTTCTCGTGTATTCACGTCTTTAATCTTTACAACACAACTATTACTGGCCCCAATTTACAGATGGGGAAACTGAGGTGCTGAGAAGTGAAGCGAATTAATGACCCAGGGTCCTAGAGCTCAGGAGATGGAGTGAGGACGTGAACCAGCAGGATAGCTCCGGAGCCCAAGTCCCTAAGCACCATCCTACAGCAGGTCAATGGGCACAAGGTGGAGGGGATTGGGATGAGGGATTCGAAATGTGATGGGAACCCAAGAAGGGACCACTTGCTGGCCGGGCAATGGGCAAAGTTTCAGAGAGGAAGAGCCTTTGAGCTGGGTCTTGACAGATAAATGGAATCTCCCCCAGTGGAGAGTCTATTGAGCGAGTCAGTGACTTATGCATTTTTCCCACCAATAAATGCCAGAGCCCATAGAGAGCCCTGCAAATGCAGTGGTGAACAAAACCAGACATGCAGTGCCCATAGAGAGGCTGACATTGACCGGCCATCACACGGCCAATTAGTCTACCCCAGGACCAGGACTGGATCGTGCTGTACTTCTGACAGGCAGAGTCTCCATAAATTGGGCCCCCTCCTCCAGATGCCCTACTAGTTCCAGCCCTGGCCTTCCTTTGCCCTGCCATTTGGGGCAATACAGGAGTAAAACCCCATTCATGAAACCAGACCACACAGCAGAGCTGAACCCACAGCTGAACATTTGTATATGTCAAGTAGCACTTGGGCAACCCACCGCATATCGCTTTCTACACTCCAAGTTTCTAGCTCCTTCCTGAACTTGGCCAAGGCAAGATGGGAGGCAAGACCTTGAGACGCGTACCACCTTGTCCTTCCATATTCTACAAAACATCAAACTTTTCCTTAACTGCCCACAGCAAGAAAGTGACATTCCTATGGAATGGAGATAATTCTCCATTAACCTTCTTAAAGAGGGTTCGGCTTTTCGTTTTTTCTCTTCCAGAAGGTGATAATATCCAGCGAGCTCAAGAAAACAGATTAAATATGCTTTGCTCCGGTGGTCCCGTCAACCTCCAGCACCCCCGACACTTGGAGTTAGAGGACTGGGGGCCAAGAGGTCTTGTGCAGCATGAGAAAGACCCGAATTTCATGGCCTTGGACATTGCCTTTTCACCTAAGTCCTTTGCTAAGTATCAAGGTGTAGCTCCTGTGGGACAATCGCCTAAAGCAACCCCCACTAATGGTAACGGGGCCACATCTGCTGTCAGTGCCCCCTCTTCATATTTCTGGGGCATCAACCCCATTTTCTTCTAAGTCGCCACTTCTACTTTTCAATCCTTTTTTTTAAAAAAAGATTTTATTTACTTACTGGAGGAGGGAGGAGCGGAGGGGGAGGGAGAGGGACAAGTAGAGTCTGTGCTGAGCATGGAGCCCGACATGGGGCCTGATCCCACGACCCTGAGATCATGACCCAATCCAAAACCAAGATTTGGCCACCCAGCCAACTGAGCCACCCAGGCACCCTGCTGGGTTTTTTTTAAAGGATGTATTTATTTATTTCAGAGAGAGAGAGAGAGAGAGTACGAGCAGGAAGGGCAGAGGGAGAGAGAGAATCTCAAGCAGACTTCCCCCTGAGAGCAGAGCCGGACACAGGGCTCAGTCTCACCACCCTGAGATCATGACCTGAGCCGAAACCAAGAGTCAGATGTTTAGTTGACTGTACCACCCAGGCGCCCTCAATCTCTTTTTAATGGGACATCTTATAAAAGTCCAAGGGGGAACTGTGCTCTCAGATGCCCTAGGAAGGCACAGAGAATGGTGGAGAGGGGGAGGTAGGCTGCTTCTAAAGTAGTTCCCAGTGACCCCCATCTCCTGATTTCACACCCCCATGTAACCCCCTCCCCTTGAGTGGGGGTAGGGCCTGGTGACTGGCTTCCAATTAACTGAACAGGCAGCAATGATGGGATGTCACTTCTGAGATTAGGCTCCAAAAGACTATGACTTCTGACTTGCTGGCACTCTCTCTGGCCCCTGCCTTGCTCGCTTTGATGAAGCCAGATGCCGTATTGTGAGCTGCCCTGTGGAGAGGCCCACGTGGCAAGGAATTGGGTGGGGGAGGCTGGAATAACGGCTTGTGAGAAACTGAAGCCCTTGGTTCAAAAGCCTGGAGAAACTGAATCATGCCAACAACCACTGGCACAAGCTCAGACACGGATCCATCCCCGGCTGAGCCTTAGGATGACACCACGGCCCCAGTCGACACTCTCTGCCAGAGGATCCATCTAAGGTGCCCTGGATTCCGGACCCGCAGAACCTGTGATCTAAAGTGTGCTATTCTAAGCCTGTACATTGGGGGATAATTTGTTACATAGCAGTAGATAATTAATAGAGGAACAGGAAAAGAAGCAATACACATAACAGAAGATATTCCACAGGAGCACAGACCTTAAAGAACCATAGCCACACTCTGTATAAATGAGCACATTTATAGGTAAGATAAATCTCTATAGCCAATTTGTGGCTGAGCTGGGACTGGACAGGTAAGTGGTACTTGGGTCTTCTGTCTCCCTGTCCAGAACTTTTTCTGCTGGCATAGGAATTGTTGAAGGTTGCCATTCAATTTCTTTGAGATTTTAAATATGGATTTGGAAAATGTGTGCATCTCTCACTGAGGAGGCGTTTAATACATTTCAATACGTTCTGTTTGTATCAGAACCTGTATTATGTTGGACAGTCCTGGGATGCAGGCCAGGTGTGGTGGCTCCGAGATATTTCTGTACCACGGGGATTTTCACAGTACAGTCTATAGCTCCCTAGGGGCTCATGAGGGTCACTTGGTGGCCATAAATGAATTCATAATGCAAGCCTTTTCTTCCTTTCTTCCAGGCAAATGGCTCAGGATTCTGTGAGCTTTTGTTTTGACACCAGACCAAGATCTGTTTATTACTAACCAACTCAGTGAGTTATTAACAGTGACCACCAACTCAGAGCTGAGAGTTGTCTTTCTTTGATCTGGGTGCCTCACACTCTCGACGGCATTGCCCAGCTCGTACTGTGCACGTGCTGATGCAGAGCGTGTCAACCCCCCATTTCCAGGGATGGATGCCCTGTTATCAGCGAGTCAGCAGGGGGGGCTTGAGAGACCTGTGGTTTTCAATGGTTGCTCTCCCTGCTTTGTAATTAGCGATGCCTTCTAGTTTAACACCACCATTTATCAATTTAGTTGGTTAGCGGTGGTTTGGTTCATTTTACAGTGTTCGGTTAAGCCTACTGGGTTTCCAGATGTGCATGTGTTACAGTTAAAAGCAAACCATCCATGCATCCCTGGCCAAAGCAAATGATGCTTTACCATTATCGCCAACTTCAATTTTTTTTCAACTGCAAAGTGGGGACCCAGAGGAACCTTTGTCCCAGTAGAGTAATCTGTGTAGAGAAGAGTGGGGGAGGGTCTGTTACAGCCTCGTCATCCTGCCACATCCATCATCACCTGTGCCTCCAGATGTCACCCAGATGTGTCCCTTCTGTGCAAAGAACCAGCATGATTTGACTCTACCCATCCCTCTAGCTTCATCTCCCACCTATTCCCTGAACCTCCTTGTTATGGGCTAAATTGTGTTCCTCCCACCGCTAAATTCATATGTTGAAATCCTAACTACCCAGTGCCTCAGGATGTGACTGTACTTGAAGATAGGGTCTTCAAAGAGGTAATCAAGTGAAAATGAGATCATTGGCATGGCCTCTGATCCAATACAATGGGTGTCTGTATAGGAAGAGAAAGTTTGGACACAGACCTGCACAGACGGGAGACCGTGTGAGAACATGGGATGAAGATGGCCATCTATAAGCCAAGGACAGAGGCCTTGGAAGAAGCCAACTTTGCCTACACCTCTATCTCACACTTTCAGCCTCCAGAATCATGTGAAGATAAACTTCTGTCATTTAAGCCGCTCTGGCTGTGGGACTTTGTTACGGCAGTCCGAGCAGACTGCACACCCTTGTTTGTGGTTCCTGCCCACAGAATACTGCCCAGCCGCAGGGGAGCATAGTAGGGCCACTCTAGCAGAGGGGTTCAGAGCATGGCTCTGCATCTGGAATCCTTCCGTTTGAGCCCCGGCTCTGCCATGTGTCAGCTTATTCAAGTCACTTCCTTAGTCTCACTGTGCCTCTATTTCCCATCTGTAAAATGGGGGCACTGATAATGTTTGCTCATAGAGCTGGTGCAGAGGTTAAATTAATAAGCAGTAGGTAACATTAGCTTAATTATTCATTTGACAAACATCTATTGAGCACCTACTATTGCCAGGCGTTGGGCTGAGTGCCAGAGTATTACGGCGAACAACATAGATTATGGATCATATTTTTGTTTTCTTAGTCTCTTTTCTTCCCTCTACAAGAATACATTACTTATCTTTCTCTGCCATCCCTCTTTCTAACCTATTTGTCTTGTAAAACTGTCTCAGGGGTCATGCCCTCAGGGCTGGTCCCTCTTCTGGCTCCCATTGGCTTCCATGTCTACCTCTGATTCAGCCTTACCACCTTGACCTGACAAAAAGTGCCTGTGTCCCGCTGATCCATGGCAAGGACTCTGTTGTACCATCTCGGGGACCCCAGGCCCTGGCCCTGAGTTGGGACATGGCATGGGTTCAGCACGTCACTCCTACGCTGACCTGGAAGAATTTGTTTCTAGTCGTTGCCAGTGCTTCCCAGCTCCTTCTGGTCTGTTCTGTCTGTCTGTCCTCAGCATCATTATTCAGAATCTTTGCCAAGTGCCGGCTATGGACATCTAACTATATTCTGAAGCCAGAGCTGGATGGTTCCAACCCTCATTTCAATCCAATCCACATCATTTGAGTGGATATTGACATTCCGAGGCTGCTTTTCCATCTAAGAGTCAGGGGAGAACAGAGGTGATTCAGGTGGGACAGGAGTGTGAAGACAGAGTGGGATTTCTGAAGCCATCCCGACCCCCTCCCTGCCTAGGAAGAAGCCCTTCAAAGCGTCCCTCCCAGGAGGTCAGCCAGCCTCTGCCCGCTGAGTGCCCACGGCTCGGGACCCCCTTGATAGTCCACCCTAATTTGATGTCCCCAAATATCCACCTCCCCCTCCCAGTCCTGTTCTCCAAAGATAGCCTCGGGGTTCCCGGAGGCCGTGTCAGGGGCCCTGGCTTGAGCCCAATTCTCCACACCTGTGAGTGGATGTCACTTCCTTCGTGTCTGTGCTCTACCAGGCATCTTTAATCTGCAGTATCTGTGAAGTGAGCCTTATTATCCTCATTTTTACAGATGGGAAAACTCAGGCCCAAAGGGACCCAGTATGGGGAAACTACTTGCCAAAATCACACCACTGATAGCTGATAGGATATGTGACAGGGGTTGAACTCCTATTTGCCTGATTCCCAAGCACGGGCTCTGGGTCTCCCATTGCCCCCTCCCCCTGTTGTCCCTCATCCTCCAGAGACAGATGATGGAGGTTGATTCCAGCTGTGGCTGGGGGCCAGAGAGGTCCCCACCTTCCAAGCCATGAGCTAGAAATGAAGCACCTGGTCCTGCAGGGGTTCACCCACTTTCTGGTGCCTGTGTGATGGGCCCTTCCTCCTGCCAGCCTCAAACACCCAGAACATGACTCTGTCCTTTCCCTGCTCCCAGTCCCTGGAAGCGGTATGTCGCTGAGTAGCCAGCAGAACTTACAAAGCCACCCTCAGTGTTCCTGGCAGGCTCTGTGGGTGCAGACCCTGCAGTCATCCTATCTGGGGCCCGCTGACACAAGATTGTCATTGCTAACTGTATTCCGGTGCCCTGCGGGGAGACATTCTAGAGCTTCTGGGAAAAGTAGCGCCACAGAAAATGACAGTAAGTCTGGGGACACTTGGAGGTCACTGAGCTGGGTGGTGGGGACAGATGATCAGCAGAGAGGACATCCACAGGGACAGTGGAAGGAAACTATAAGAGGGATGTGATGCGTCCCGCACCCCCGATGGCTAGGGCAGACGAAGAAGTATACAGCTGGGACTCGGGTAGTCAGAGCTCCAATCCAGACTCCGCTACTGACTGTGTGTCATGGTGAGCAGGGCACGTCAGCCTCTCTGAGACTCAGTTTCCCCCTGTACCTGGAAGATCCCAACGCCTGCCTCTCAGGGTCATTGTCTAGACCCAATACAATTTCTCGTGCATACGCTGAGCCGCATACCTGGTGCGGACGCCGCGCTCGCTGCAGCGTGGTCTCCGTCGTGGTGGGAACGTGCATTCAAAACCCTCCCGTTCCCACCGTAATTAGAATTGCCCACATTGGTGCAGCCGCTTTGCAGAGTCTGTCTCTGACCATTGTTTCACTTCCTTTGTCTGAGCCCTGCAAGGCCTGCCAAGCTTGGTTAGGGATGCGGATCAGAACAGTGGGCCATAATGGGGGTCCTGGGGCTGCGTCGGACAGACGTCCATTAGCATGACTGGTTTCAGTCCACGGAGGGGGCTGGCGGGTGGGTCTGGGAAGCCGTGGGGAGACGGAGGGCCAGGAAAGTAGGTCAGTGTGTAAGCCGCAGGGACCGACGCAGCACCACCTGACTCCAGAATTGATAAGCACAGTGCTCCCCGGCCACCACGCTGCTCCATGGGCCTAACCCTGGGATCCTCCCACTGTCCCCCGAGCACTACATCCCCGCCCAAATCCCTTCCCCCTCTCCATCAGCTGCACACACAGCCCCCGACAGCCTCTCGCGTCCCCTTTAAAGTTCAAGGCCCAAGTTCAGCCTGGCGGCAGGAGCCTCTGACCTTTCGGAGGGCCCAGCGGGAGTGAGGCCAACTCTGAACAGGGCTTGAGTGGGGGGGAGGCCAAGGTGGGGTAGGAGTGAGGGACCCGGTGCCTTTGTCTGGGCTCGGGCTGCCCAGTGCCGCGCTGACAGTGGCTATTAAAATGTCGATCGCTCCCCATCCGCCTGCCGCCTCCCCCCAGCCCCTGGAGAAGGCAAGGGATTCACCGTTTTGTCTTTCCCCGGGCCTATCGATGCCTCCTTTGGGGAGCCCGTTCGATGATGGCTCCAGAAAGCTGCGTGGAGCAGAGAGGCCAGAATTAAAGCAGCTGCAGAGAGGGACCCCCGCAGACCCCCCAATTTCCAGAGGCTTACAGATCAGAAGGCAAAAAAACCACTGCGTCTGTTCTTTTGCAAACGTCGACGGTTTTATTCATCGTCCTCCACCCCCTCCCCTCCCTCCTGCCCTTCTCCTCCTCTTTATTCCCGCTCAGCGCGACTCTGCAAAGAGCTTCTCTCATCTATTCTGCACCGAAGCCTGGGGATGAGAAGGCTGACAGGTGTCTCGTTACCAGGTGCCCAGCGTGGGGATGTTGCAAGGAAGATGCTGACCCGTTGTTCTCCGGCTCTGCCGACAAAGGAGCCGGAGGGGAGCGGCCAATGGCCAGAAGGTGTGTGGTCACGCTCCGAGCGGAGTCCCCGAATGCGTGCCTGCGGGGTCCAGGGGACCTGGGTGGGACACCTGCTCCGTGAAGTCACTTGAGGCACGCTGCTCAACTTCCCAGGCCACCCAACCGCCCTTCCCTCCCTTGCCGCCTCCCGGGGTTGGCACGGGGACCAAGTGCCCGTGGTAGGTGTCCTTCCCAGGGTGCTCATTCACTCCCGTCTCTCTGGCTCAGCGTCACCCCCGCCTCCTGTGCCATGCACACACCTTTCCCCCCTTCCTCTTCTCCTTTCCTCCCTAGCCCAATCCTCAGCCCTGGACGCCCACCTCCTCTGCTTTCCCTTCTCTGCTGTTAGAAGGGTTGGGACACACAGCACGGCTGAGGCTGCGGGTGCCTTTTCCCCCAAGTTACTGCTTCCCTTCTCTGCATCTCCTTTTCCTTGACTGGAGAGTCAGGTGGTCATGGAGCCTTGGAGGAGAGGCTTAAATAAAATCTCATAGCTGCACAGGGCTTAGAAGAGGGCCCAGGACATTGTGGGTCTTGCAAAATGTTTGCTACGGCTTTCATTCCGTGTTGTGTGTGTGTGTGTGTGTGTGTGTGTGTGTGTGAACTATATGAATCCAGAAATAGACTCTTGAGAGTGGAAGAGGCATCTCTGAAAGAGGGAGGCAGGACTGCTATCTGCATGCCCCCTCCCGACCCCCCTCCTGATATTTTACAAGTAGCCTGACATGTGCCCACTGCCCCCCCCCAGGGTCCCTCTCCCCTTTCTGAGCTACCTACTGACCCACAGCCTTCTCCTTCCCATCCTGACCAGCAGACTTTGGGGGCTGTTACCCCCCCTCTCCTTGCTGGCTTCCCTTCCTTTCTGATCACATCTCTCCTAGGACCACTTCACTCATCTTTTCCTACTTGACACACAGGGTACCCTCCCGGTACTCCCAAGCCCAATCCTCCCACTCTGCACAGCTCCTGGGAGGAGACTCCTGTGGGTCTGTGGGAAACATTTCTCGGAGATGCCTTTGCCCCTCCGCGCCGTGGATTGGAAGGTCAAACATGTGTGCACATATGCACGGTTTTCTTAACACGTGTGCATAAGTATGTCTAGCTCATGCGACCAGGCCCCTGTGTGCCCATTTCAGGCTCACGTATTTGCACGCATGCGACATGCATGTGTGTGTGAGAGCATGCACGTACCTAAGGATGTGCTCCCGGGGGCACGGGCAGCGCTTGCCCACGTGGGTGAGGCTGCAGGCGTGCCGGGCTCGCGTGTTTGGGAGAGCCGGCGTGCAAGCGTGGGTACACGCCACCTGCACGGTGCGCGCTGCTGCGCGAGCGTGGATGCGCCCACAGCTGCTCCCGCGTCTCCGGCACGTGAGTAACGAGACAGTCCCCTTGTTACCGTGTAGTCTTATTAAACACACGGCATGTTAATAGCACCAACGAAGTCGGTTATGAAAAGCTCTTTATTAAAAATAATAAGAAATGGCCCTCTTGTTCCACAACTTCTGAGTCGCGTCTGGCCGCGCAGGCTGGCAGGTTATTAAAGTGGGATCAAGCGTCTCTAATACGCCTTCGGCGGCGGCTGTTTGGTAGATCTGCCTCATTACCAGCCGGCTGGCCCCAGCTGCCTCAGTCTCCCCAGCTCGCTCCCTCAGACACAGGAGACAAGGCAGTGGGAGGAGGCTTGTGGGACATATGCCTGGGGGAGGCAGAGGCTCTGTCCTGCTGGCCTGACCTCTGAGGATTGCTTGCTGGGCGGTGACATGGTCTCCCATCCCTCCCTGGCCCCCTGGACCCAGGGGCAGGTGTTGGGTAGGGGACATCCCTCCTAGCAGGTGTACCTGCGTCCCTGAACGGTGGTGCCCTCTGGGAGCATCTCCTACTTCCTCTGTGGTTCGAGGGGCCACACCCTTTCCCTCCCTCACTGCCTTCTTGACCCAGGAAAGGGGAACCCTCATGGCAATGTTGCTGAGCTGAGCTGAGCTGAGCTGGTAGAGAGTGAGGATGGGGATGGGTGCCCACACCAATGCTTCTCAACTCAGCTGTGCATGCGAATCCCCTGAGATCTTGTTAAAGTGCAGGCTGCTGATCTGAGAGGCCTGGGGTGGGCTTGATTCTGCATTTCTAATGAGGTCCTGGGGGATGCTGCTGCTGCTGGTCCACGGACCATCCTCGGAGAAGCAGGTGGCCCATGTGCCTCTTGGGGAAGGACGGAAGAGGGTCACCTTGATGGCCAAAACCTTGAAGCTCACCAAGGGTAGGGCTTGGCATCCCCTTCCGACTGGGAGCCCCCCAAGAACAGGGGCTGCATCTGCCCGTTCCCCACTGACTCCTTATGGCGCCCACGGCAAGGCTCTGCTCACAGGGCTGCCTGTGAGCTTAGAGCGGAGGAAGGCACATGCACGTTGCTGAGCACCCACTAAGGGCCACACACTTTCACGTGATCTTCACTACTGCAGCTGGCAAAGCAACTATTATCCCCATTTTAGAGTTGAAGAAACTGAGGCTCAGGGGACACCCAGCTACCAGGTGTCAGACCTAGCCTCTAACCCCTGGCTGGTCGCTCTCCCAACACCTGCTTTTGCATCAAAGAAGAGCAAGGAGCTCCTCGCAGTGTCTCCCCACCTCTCCCCCGGCGGTGCTCCCAGGGCACCAAAGACCTCGATTCAGGGAACGTAAAGATGCCTCTTTACATCCTGGAGCATCCTTTCCTTGGTGGACCCCCAGGCCTGTTATCAATGTCAGTTGATCAACGTGTCCCCCCACCTCTCCGAGACACTCAGGGAATGCAACATGGAAGCTTCACTTTCAGACAGATTTCAAGGCATGGAATGCCTAAGGAAGACCCTTGCTGAAAGACAGCCAGGTGGTTGGCAGGGGGCAGGAGGCCTTTGCAGCATGCATTGTCTCTTTTCTCACGAGAATTCTGACATATAACTATTTGTATTCCCCCCTTCAGGTGAAGGACCCGAGTGGCAGAGAAGTTAGGTAATCTGCTTGAGGACACCCAACCGGTACCATCCCTGAGCCGGGCTTCATATCCAGGCAGTCTGGCCTCAGGCCCCATGTATTTTCCACGCTCCGTGGATATACCTGAGGCTAGAGGGAGTCTGTGGAAAACCCCTGCCCATATCGAGAACCAGAGAATCACTGGAAGGTGGGGCTGGAGAGCAGTCACAGGGCACCGGGTACCAGCTTCCCATTTTATAGGTGGGTAGACCGCGTCCCAGGGGAAGGGGCACTTGACCAAGCTCCCCCAGCAAGTTGATGGGAGGGGAGGGACTCCTACCCAGATCTCCTCTCATCCTCTGCACCTTTGGGATCCTCTCGGGGAGCAGTCGTCCTAAGGAAGACTGCTGCCTTCACCTGGGAAAGTCAGACAACAGCATGTCCTGCATTCAGAGATCACAAGTTTTCACACCCTCGTGGCGTTTCTCCATATTCTCCACCGTCCGGGTTTTGGTGTGGCACCCCACGCCAGGTCCAGAGCACGGTCCCCGATCTCCCGAAGGAGCTGGTCAAGGTGGCCAGCGTACTGCCAAAGGGTGGGAAGCCAGCTTGTAAAAGGAGAGCCGCATGGTTCACAAAAGACGCTCGCCCGCCCCTCTTGTCTGTTAGCGGTGAGAGTGCACAGCGATGCTGCGTCTTCGGAGGGCAATTTGGTGATCATGGCAGAACGTGCAACGCGCACACCTTTCAACCCATCCCTGCTCTAGCTAGAAATTTGCCCCCTAGACTCATTCTTGTATTTGTGTTCAAGACACACCCACGCACGGGCAGAAATGTTTATGCAGCATTATTTGCAATAGCAAAAGAGTGAAAACAACCAGAACGCCGCAGATTGGGAACTGGTTCGTAAAGCGTAGTTCATGTGTCCAAGAAAATGCCACCTGGTCCAGGGCGGCAGGGTAACCAACAGCATAGCTCCGGAGCCTGATCCTCTGGGTTTCCATCCTGCTCTGTCACTTTCCTGCTGTGTGAACCTGAGCAAGTCACGTAACCTCTCTGGGCCTGTTTCTTACTGTATAAAATGGGGGTTATAATAACACCTGTTTGAGAACGTTTGGGAACATTAGATGAGGGGGTGCAGGTGAACCACTTGGGACAGTGCCTGATGTGGACCTCCTTCCTAGGGCTGTGGACTGTTGAAAAGAACGTTGTAGCTAGATGTGCCGATTTAGAAAGATCTCCAAGGTATACTATTAAGGGAGAAAAGCGAGACCCAGAGTGGTATGAAAAGATCCTTTCTGCGTAAAATTTAAAAAGTAGATAGAAATCCCGCTTTTCTGGAACGTGTAGGTGTGCTAGCCGCTTGTGCAGATTACGTATGTTTTTAGAAGTGTTCAAAAATGGATGCCCAGGCTATGGGAACGAAGGGTCTCTTTAGATTTCTTCTTCATATTTTTGTGCATGAATAAATCTAACAGATGGACGGTGTACACCTTTTTATTTTTAATTGTGGTAAAAAAACCACACAAACACATGTAACATGAGGCTTACCACCTTCGTCATTTCAAAATGTCCAGGTGGGTAGTCGTAAGTACGTTCGGGTTGTTTGCAGCAAATCCCCAGGACTCTTTTATCTTACAAAACTGAAACTCTGCACCCATTCAACACTGACTCCCCATTTCTCCCTCCTCCAGCCTCTGCCCCCCACTGTTCCACTGTCTGTCCCTGGGAATTAGACTATCGAAGTGCCTCAGGGAAGTGGAATCACACAGCATTTGTCTTTTGGTGACTGGCTTGTTTCGTTCAGCATAATGTCCTTGGGCTCTTGGTTGTAGCAGGAGTCAGAATTCCCTTCCTCTGTAGGGCCGGGTACTGTTCCACGGTATGGCTACACCACATTTTTTGTATCCATTCATCAGGCCATGGACAGAATGCTCCCACCTTTGGGCTCCTGGGAATGAGGCTGCTGGGGACCCAGTGTGCAAATAACCTCTCCGAGACGCCACTTTCAATTCCTCGGGATCTACCACTATGAGTGGAGTTGTTGGGTCATCTGGAGTCAACACCGTTTGGAAGGCCTGCTTTCTAGCTCGTCTGAGGCTGGTGGAGCCACCCTCTTCCCTGGAGGGAAACAGCTGGGGGCTCCAGCCCTGAAGAGGGAAATGATTTTCCCTGGGGGCCTTCGCAGAGCAGACGGCTCCTACTGCATCCCCTCAGAATGGAAGAGCTGTCCAAGAAATTTTAAAACATTCAGGAACATTTGAAAGACACGCCTCTTTGGGTTTTTTTTTTTTTTTTTTTATGTGTTGGGGGGCTCATGTGGGGCTAGATTTTCAAATGTTTGGGCTGTCGCGTGCTTTGGCGGATTCTAGGCTACGATGGCGGCTTCAAGGCAGACATGATGCCAGGGAGGGCAGAGTCTTCCAGAACGCGTTCGGACAGGTGCAAAACATCACCCTGTGTAAAACTGGCTTGTCCACTCTCTCTCTCTTTCGAAGAAGGAAAGGAAAAAGAATGTTGAATTAAGTGTTGAGTTCTCAAAAGCCTTCTCTTCCATTGTCCCTGGGCTGTGCCCGAATGCTGGCCGGGCAGAGGTGATAACCAAGAGTCTACCCAGTCAGGCCAGAACACAGAGTTTCCCGGGCACCGTTCACCCTGCGTGCAAGAGAAGGGTTTATGGCCTGAGCCTGATAGGCAAAGCCAGCAATGAGCGACAGAAATCCGGGAGAAGCCTTTGCTAGGGAGCCTGGGAGGCTCTTTCCTGGGGAACGCCAAGGGCCTCTTGCCCACGGCAGGCGGGCTCCGGGTGCAGGGGATGCAGGTGGGCACTGGGGTTTGGGGAGCAGAGGGATGACTCAGTCCCCGTCCCCCAGGGCTGCTTAGGGGGGAGCCTGCCACTCTGGCAGAGGCCCTGGGGGTTCTCCGAGACGCCTCTCAGGCTCTAGGCAGAAGGTTGGCGGGGAAGGGAGGAGAGGCAGGGTACAGATGTGTTGAAAGCCTCAGCTGGCTCCTGGATTTAGCAGAGAAGCTAAAAGCCAAAACCAGCTTGTTGCTAGCCGGCGGCTCTTGGTGTCTGTTATCAACAGTAGCCCGCGGCGATGTCATGGCAGCAGCTGACCAGAGAGAGAGGATGATGACGGGGATGGGGTGATGGTGAGGACTGCAGCAGCTTCTGCCTATGGTCCACTTCGTGCCAAGCCGCGGCGTGCTTGTGGTGGGGTCTAGAAGGCAGACAGGACCAGAGATGCGCACAGTGCTGTGACAGGGGACACCCGGGATGCAGTCTGGGGACACAGAGCCAGGGACCTGTCCTGGGAATCAGGCTCCTGTGAGCTTTGATGAGGAGCTGGAAGGAGTCAGGAGAAGACCGACGGGGGTGGAGAGAGCAGATCGGGCAGAAGGATCGCGCCGTAAGAGCCTGGGGGGTTGGGAGATGGGGAGCCACTGAGGTTTTAAGCAGCAAAGGGACATGAGGCCGCAGTTCCATTCATGTTTTTAGAGGGTCGCCCTGCTGCTGCCGTGTGAATAGATTGAAGGCGGGTCGAACGAAGGAAGCAGGGAGGCTAATGAGAAGGAGGTATAGCTGCCCTCGGTAGAGATGACAGCGACAGGCTCTCAGTGGGTGGCCATGGAGGTGGAGGAAAGGGGATGGGTTTGATATTTAGGAGCCAGACTGACAGGGCCCGGTGATGGACTGCATACAAGGAGTGGGGGAGGGAGGCGTCAAGGATGACAATAGTGAACATTGATTGAGCACGTATGGTGCTGAGTGCTGTTCTAAGCATTCTACGTGTATCATCTCCTTGATGCCTAACGACTCCCCTAGGATGCGGGGGGAACAGTTGCCCCATCTTACAGGTTAGGCAACAGGCTCAGAGAGGTTAAGTACTTGCTTATGGTCACACAGCCAGGAGTGGTGGAGCTAAGCTGTAAACCCAAGAGACTGGCTGCACAACCCAGAGGCCTGGACCCGTAATCAGTGGTACCTTTCTTTTCTGGCTTTTGGAGGGATGGAGAGTCCATTGATAAAGATAGAAAATCCAAGAAGAGAGAGTAGCCTGGGACAAAGATGAGTTCTCTTTGGGGTATGTCGGTTTAGAGGTATTTTAAAAGAGTCAAATGTGCAGGTATGGAAAAAGGAGTCTAGAAAAGGTACTTACTGGCCTTTGACTGATAAACCCAGGAAGGCGTCTTGGAAGAGGAGGTGATACCAAAGCCCCTGGCTATGAACTGTGACAGTGAAGGAGGATGGTGCAAAGGCAGAGAGCATTCCATTGAACATGGCCTCTGGGGCAGAAAATCTTCAACAGGGGTGGAAATCAGAACCACCTGGGAATGGAGGAAAACTTACAACCAAATAGAGTCCTGAGCTCTAAGTCAGAGGTTGGGTGGAGCCCAGCTTTCTGTATCCTTTCAGGCTCCCCTATGCCCTGAAGGCCCCCCCCCCGCCCCCCGCTGGAGACCCCTCTTCCATGGCCAGCCTCCTGCAAAATCAACCTCTCCCTTCACCTAGCCTACCCTTCTATGGGTGTTGGACGTGGGATCCAGCTCGAGTCTAAAAATCCTCCTGGAGTCAGTCGCATAATGTGCACCCAGAGGCCTGTCCCCAGATAAACAGACAACTCATCCTCGGGCAGAAGGACGGGATTTGGCCCTATGAGCCTGGAGTGTGTGCAGCAGGCCTTGAAAGTAACTGAAGGCTTTGATGGCACCATGGTGACACTTTTCTCCCGAAGGTGTCATGCACTTGAAAAGCAACATATCTCTCCCGCTCCCTGAAGGGAAATTTGTTCCAGCATGTGTCTGGGTGTGCACACCTAGTCAAGGGAGAGGTGAGGCCGGGACTTGAGAGCCTGAACTCTGGCGGTCAGGTGGGTCTGAGTTTAAATTCTCACTCTATCACCACGACATGCGTGAGCTCAGGCAGGTCGCGACTTGATTTCCCCATCTGTAAAATGGGTGCAACAACAGACCGTCATTAGCATGAGAAGGTGGACGTGCATACTCTATGTGAGGAACTGAGCCTGGTGCCTGGTCCCGAGGAAGAGCTTAATATTAATATTAATAATCATCATCATTTTTATTTATGGTGTGGGCGATAAAGGCACACCTAGAATCTAGAATTGGAATGTCCTGGGGCGCCTGGGTGGCACAGCGGTTAGGCGTCTGCCTTCGGCTCAGGGCGTGATCCCGGTGTTCTGGGATCGAGCCCCACATCAGGCTCCTCCACTATGAGCCTGCTTCTTCCTCTCCCACTCCCCCTGCTTGTGTTCCCTCTCTCGCTGGCTGTCTCTATCTCTGTCAAATAAATAAACTCTTTAAAAAAAAAAAAAGAATTGGAATGTCCTGGCTGTTATTTTTATTCTTTAAATTTTTTACTTTTTGGTTGAAGCCTGGTTGACACACAATGTTGCCCTAGTTTCAAGTGCACGACGCAGTGATTTGACAAGTCCGTACGTTACACCATGCTCACCACGAGCGTAGCTACCGTCCGTCACCATACAGCACTATTACGGTACCATTGACTCTATTCCCTATTCTGTAACTTCCGTCCCAGACACGCTCATTCCATAACCAGAAGCCTGTACCTCCCACTCCCCTTCCCCCATTTTGCCCAACCCACCAGCTGCGTCCCCTCTGGGGACCATCAGCTTGTTCTCTGAATTGATGAGGCTGTTTCTGGTTTTGACTGTTTTATTGTTTTTAGATTCCATATATAAATGAAATCATAGGATATTTGTCTTTCTCTGACTTATTTCACTCAGCAGAACACCCTCTGCCCACGTTGTCACAAATGACAAACTCTCGTTCTTTTTTGGGGCTGAGTAATATTCCATTGTCCATAGACATCGCATCTTCTTTATCCATTCATCCACGGATGGACACTTGGGTTGCTTCCGTATCTTGGCTATTGTAGCTAACGCTGCAATAAACATAGGGTGCGTGTATTTTTTCAAATTAGTGTTTTTGGTTTCGGGGGGTAAATACCCAGTAGCAGAATTACTGGATCTCATGGTAATTCTATCTTCAGTTTTTTGAGGAAAATCCATACTGCGTTCCATAGTGGGCCACACCAATTTACATTCTCACCAATAGTGCATGAGGATGGAATGTTCTGGTTTTCAATTCTGGCTATAGCTGTAATATAGGTATAGGTTCTCTGAAACAGGAGCCTGCAGCTGTCATCTGGTCTCTGCCTAACACCGAGCCTATTCCTGCCCCTTGAACTTGGCCCCGTCTCAGAGTTCTTTAATGCGTTCTTCTCTGTGCCTGGGGTGTGCACCCCATCCCCCACCCTTCAGAGAATCAGGCAGAGGTCAAACCATGCAGGGCCTCCTGGGTCAGAGCAAAGACCTCAGGGTTTCTCCCGGTTGCCACAGGAAGCTGTATCAGTCAGCTGTTGCCACATTACGCTGTGTAACAAATCACCCAATGGCTTGAAATAGCCATCACCTGCCCTCACTCGCACGTCTGCGGGTTGGCCGGGGGTAGCCCTAGTGCAGCCTGGGCTTGGCTGGACTTGGCGCCAACCGTGTCTGGGGCTCAGGTTTGCTCCACACAACATGTCCTCTTTCAGAAGTGCCTGAACTGCTCTGGGCATGGGCTTCCTGGGGCGATGGCTGAGCAGAACAGGTGATATCTTTTCAGGTCTCATCGCGGAACTGCCACTGTCACTTCCACTCTCGTTCCGTGGTCCACAGCAACTCTGGCTGTGTCCTTCATCACGGCGATGGGGAAATGTACTCTGTCTCTAAAGGAAGGGACTAGAAAGGCCTGTGGCTAAGGGCGCACATGAAGAATTAGGAACAATGATGTAACCCACCAGAGAAAGCCCTGGAGCAGTGCTTGGGCAGTGGCTCTCAGCTGGGGGCAGTGTGCCCCCACGCCCCACCAATAGGACATTTGGCAAATAGGGAGATAATTGTAGCTGTTATGACTGGGGATGGGTGCGACTGGAGTCTAGCGGACAGAGCCCAGGGATGCTGCCAGACATCCTACAATGTACAGAAAATCCCCCACAGCAAAACACCGTCCCGTCCAAAATGTCCATGAGAAACCCTGCACTAGAGAGACGTCTTTTTGTGTAAGCGTCATCGTCATGTTTTGGCTGCTGCGCTGAGAGTGGCTTGGAAGGGGTGGGGGAGAGCGAGAGCAGGCATCGTTCCCCTCTTTTGGGGAACGTCCCCACGTCTTTGGGATTGGCTCTATCCCTGCCAGGCACACCCTGGGGACTCCAGGCTAGAGGCGAGCTGGATCACCCCTCAATACAAGCACAAGATAAAAACTTACAGGACAAGAGTCTTCCCCTCCCGAGTTCCTGTGTCACACCCTGGGTACAAGCACCCCTGGCAAAAAATTCAAATGTCTTGGTGCGGGGTGGGGAGGTGTCTATCCTCAATGCTGTTCTAAACAGGGAGGCGGGGATGAGCACCCCATTGACGTAGAACAAGCCAGTTTGGTGGGCAAGTCCTTGGGGAAGGGGGCGGAGGCTTATGGGGAAGAGCCAGGCCCCATGTCAAGTCCAGAGCGCCAGAGCCGTAACTGAGACAGGCAGCTGACATGTGCGGCCAAGGGAAGCCAGCTTGGAGCAGGAACCGGTCTGGAGCATGTGGGAGGGGGCCGAGGAAATTGCCCCGGCCAGCTCTGGGTGCCACTGGAGCAGGTGGCCCTGAGGGGAGGGGGAGGGGGAGGGGAGCGGGTGCTGGCGTGCTCCCAAGGTGCTCTGCTTCGGAGAATAAGACTTCAATCTTCCTGGTGAAGTCCCTAAAGCCTGAGATTAGGACGGGGGCCAGGAGCCATGGCAGCAGCCTTGACTCTCCACCTGGAAAGTTGTTCCTTCTCCCAGGGACCCAAGGGCACAGTCATTTCTTCCCAGTCATTCAGCCAAAGTAGGTAGGGGACATAAGCACTCAAGGGGTCACGCCGGCAGCACCATGATCATGAACATAGTCAGATCTCAGCCCATTGTCTGTGTGTGACCTTGACCTTGGACAAGCTACATAACCTCCTTGGGCCCCGATATCCTGAGCTGAGCAACGGTGAGTCGTGGTAAATAGAAGCATTCATGTCGTGGGGCTCCAGGGAAGAGTAAAGGGGCCTGGTGTCTGGAGAGGCCCCCACAAATGGCGAATTCTCTACTCAAGACCTTGTCTCTTCTGGTTCTCTCTCTTTCACTTTCTCTGTTCTCATTTCCACTCCTCCCACCTCCTTTTCTCTCTCTTCGACAAGCCTTCCGCCTTGGAGACGTTGCTTGTTCAAACCAATGTGCAAACCAGAGCTTCCCAAACCTACTGCCTAGAAATGCAAATGCCTCACCCCCAACCACGGAGCAGAAATGTCCTGGCATCCCCAGGATGACTCTGCCACAGTGAATCCAGGTGGCAGAATATGGGGGCCACCAGTGGAGACTCTGGGCTCATGCATGCCGGTGCCCTCACCTCAATCTTCCCTGAGCGGTTCCCAGCACCCACCCCACAGGCCCTCCCTAGTCACCACCCACCCCTGCCCCGCACAGTCCTTCCCACCTCGGACAAGGAGCCCCCAGGAGAACTGGAGGCTCCAGTGAAGGAAAAGGAAACCGCCAGCCCCTGCTTCCCCCCAGCCTGAGTCATTCTGCTAAGGATGGCTCGTGTCCGTCTGATCTGGGAGTGGGAGGAGGTCCCCTTCATGGAGTAGATCCTGAGATGGGGCCCCTGCATCCGTCCAAAGGACAACACAATTCATGAGAAAATAACCTCCTCATTTTAACAGTCCCCCACTCTTTCTTTCGGGGGGGGCGGGTGGAGCTTACGGACACCATTGTCGAAGGCTTTACCAGGACTGGTCCTGATCCTAGCCAGGGGTTTGTAAGGAGCCCTGGGCTCGTGTCAGGGGTCCCTGCATCAAAGGAGGTTTGCTCTAGCCTTCTACCAGCAAGGGGCCCCCTGCCTGTCTCCAGAAATCCATGCAGCGCTCCACCTTCCCACCTGGTCTGTCCTGGTCATGCCAAGTGGCACAAGTAGAAATTTCCATAGCCAGATCTCCCCTTCCATGCTTGGCCGGGTGACCTGCACCGCCCAAGGGACGCTGGGAAGCAGCTCAGAAGTTGGCGCCCACATCATTAACACCCCAGTCTTCACCGATGGACTAGCTCTCTTGTTTCTCCTGTAAAAAATTACCGCAAACCCGGGGCTTAAACAGCGCAAATGTATTCTCTTCCAGTTCCGGAGATGAAAAGTTTGAAATGAGTCCTATGGGGGTCAAATCAAGGCGCTGGCAGGGCTGGTTCCTTCTAGAATCTTCAGGGGAGAAACTGTTTCCTTACCTTTTCTAGTTTCTAGAGGCTGCATGTAGTCCTTGGCTTGTGGCCCCTTCCATCTTCAGTGTCCGTGGAGTAGCACCTTCTTTCTCTGGCTCTGCTCCCATTGTCACGTGACCTTCTCGCTCTGACCCCCCTTCCCTTATAGGGACCCTTGTGATTACATCAGGCCCACTGATGATCCAGGATCATCTCCCCATCTGAAGACCCTCTGTAAGGTCCTTTTCCCCATGGAAGTGACACTCCCAGGTTATGGAGATTAGAATGAGGACATTTTCAGGGCCATGGTTCAGCCTCCTGCAACAGGTGTCATTTGCAGCACCCCCCCCCCCCCCCCGGTGAGTACATCTATGCCCATTACCTCCTTGTATTCCCCAGCAACCCTGTGAGATAGATGATGCTATCCCCCCCACTTTACACACAAGGAAATGGGTACTGACAGAGGTTAGGTCACAACATTAAGGACATGGCGAAGCTGGAATTCGAACCCAGCTCTTTGTGATAACAAAACTGTGCTCTGAAACATAATGGCCCTGCCTGTCCATAGCCCGCCTCTCCTCCCATGCAAGGCTGCAGACATTCCGATTGTAGCATGTCATGTCATCTCCCCATCCACCACCCTGCTTCCCTTTCAGACCTGCTGGGAACGGAACCAGACTTCCACCCACGATGAGAAGAGACATCACCAAAGGAGACCCGACAGACTTCTCATCCAAGTCCTGTTCTTTGCGGAGCCCACCCGTCCCTGTAAGGCACACGCCTGCCCATGTGGAGGAAAGACGGGCCCTCCACTCTCCCCAGGCTGCTCCAAGGGACAGGCAGAGGAGGAACTGTCAGGACAGAAGAGATCAGGGCTCTGGGGCACGCCAGCCTCTCGCAGCCAATATGGAGAGGCAACCTCCATCGGGTTTGCCTTATCTCGGGGGCTGCAGTCACCCTCGCGCTCCCCTGCAGCTAGGGCTCGCGAGCTATTTCCGTCTCTGGATCAGATACGGGACCATGATTTATTGATTGTAATAAACATTGCTTAACATGCACTTTAGCCACAAGGCTCGCTCACCGTTTAAAGAAATCCCAGCCCCGGGAGCTGAAGGAGCCCTTCTGTAATACGGAGTGCCGGGTCAGGAGGAAGCCAGGTGCTGGGGGGAGCCACTTGGGCGAATGGATGCACTCATTTGCAGCCAGAGAATTAAGGCACCCTGCCCCCCCAACCCAGGCGTCCTTATTGATCTGTCAGTTATTTCTTAAGGGGGTCTTGCTGAGGTGTTGCTGTGGTCGGAGGCTGCTGATCTTGTTACAAACCCCAGTGTTCTCTTCAGTACCTCTCTGGTATCTCATGGGCATTTTGGGGTTTTCTTTTGTGTGTTGGGGGGGGAAGCCACTGTCTTTATCTTATATCCTTTCCTGCTCAGGGGAAATGCAGCCGAGTCTGTGATGAAGCATCAGCTTCTTTTTGCACTAGAAGACTTCCAAGTAGGTCAGACCACCGTATGCTGAGTGGCAGGCTTTGAGGGGTACCGGCTGGGGGGGTACTGGGGCTGTGTGCTGGGAAAGAGGTGTTTCTCTCTGCACTGATAAGAGGGTAGGAAGCAGGACGTGCATTGCAGGGCTTGGTGCCTCTGTCCACGCTCAGCTCCCAGCCTGGCACGTTTCACATAGTCGATGCCCGGCGGTGCTGGCGGCCAAGGTCACAGAGGGCACCGGAGGGTGACGGATGAGATCCCTGAGAGCTGACACTTGGTTTTGTTCACTGCTGTATTTCTGGTGGCGACAAGAGCACCCGGCACATAACGGGCTCCACAAGTATTTGCTGAATAAATGCATGAGTGAGTGATCGCATGTGGTTATGTCGACGGCGCAGGTGGCATGGAGAAGACGTCCATGAGCGTTATGTAACGAGACTGGGGATGGGGATAACAGCAGCCGGGACCGTGTCGTTGAGCTGTGGTGCAGTGTGATGGGGGTGTCTGTCACAGCAGTGTTGGGCTGGCTCACTCAGCTTACCAGGGAGGGAGATGTGCCTGGGGCTGCTTGGGGTGTGGGGAACCACCCCAGCTGCTGCTCGTGGCCTCGTGGAGAATGGAGCTTCACTCAGGCATTGCTGCCTGGAACACAGCTCCTGACGCCTGCACTTGGGGCTTCTGCCAGCTCCTGGCCTCAGCGCCCGGCCTGCCCCTGCTACAACACGGGGCCATGTGTGCTCCTCTCCATTCCCTGACTATCTGTCCCCCCCAACCCCACATCTGGAGTAGGCAGGGGTACTCAGAGCAGAGTGGTTCACTAAGGAGGACTTGTGCACTGGGTTTAATCACCACCCAGAAGGAGCGGACAGGTTGTGCTCCCCCCAGGGCCTGCTTTGGATTCTGACAGATCTGGCCAAGTCCTGATGTTGGGCAAGTTGCTTCACCTTCACCACTGTTTCCACATCTGTGAAATGGGCATGATGATAACACCAGCCTCAGCGGACGGCAGTGAGGCTCAGGGAGGTCAAACGCTGGACATGCAGGACAGGGTCAATACGAGTTTGTAAGTATTCCCAGGCTAGGCAGACTCACGTCAGCCTATGGGCAGCCTTGGGTTCAGGCCTTGATCCTGGGTCCAGTCTGCCATGACCCCGTGCGGGACTGCATGTGGCAAAGCCCAACGTCCCGTGTGAGAGCGGCCCCCTGCCTGATGCAGGGCAGGCTCTCCGCTGGCGTCTGAGTGGCGTGAGAGAGGGGTCTGGTCCTGGGGACCAGGCGGGCTTCAGGCCAGGGGACTTTGGGCAGATACAAGGGGAACCTGCAGCTTTGAGGCCCTACACTAGACTAGTAATGACGGAGAAGAAAGAGAAAGAAAACAACATTAATAATAGCGCCTGGGATTTATTGAGCCTGACTCTGGCAGGCTCAAGCTGAGACCTTCACTGGTATAAATGCACTGAATTATGTGAATGCAGTGGGGTAGGCGTTATTATTATTCCTATTTGCACCTGGAGAAAACCAGGGTGGCGAGGGGAGCAAGGGCTCTCACCAGAACAACAGTGGAAGGTGGGGAAGGCGGCTTGCTCAAGACTTATGGGAGCTCCTTCAGGCTCAGCTGCCATGCTCCCCATCCCTCCTGTTCCCAGGCTAGGCAGCTTCTCCCAGAGGCCCGGCTGGAGGGCAGAGAGCTCCAGGCCTTCCAGACCCCCCTCTGGTCTCAGAAACTCTGTACTGCAAAATGGAGACATTCATAACCACGTGCCGAGGCCGAGACGCAGTGGGATCGCATCTGTGATGCTCAGGGAGGGGCTCGTGTGCTCTGCTGGGGGCACCTGGAGGCCTTCCTGCCCACCCTTCTTCAAGTGTTCACGGAAAAGCATGGCCCAGAGAAGGAAGGGGTTCCCTGGGGCCGTGGAGCCAGACGGCCTGGCCTGGGTCTTCTGAGCATCCTGCCTGCGCGGACACTTTGTTTCTAATTCCACGCAGTTCAACAGGCTGACTTTCCCCTGCGACGTCCAGAACTGTCTCAGTCATGTCGAGGGAGGTAAAGGGGAAGCACGGCCACCTTGCCATGCTTGACATATGAGGCTGGACACTCACGAAGACGCTAAGAGATAGCACCAGGCAGGCCGGACTCAAGTGTGAGGCTGAGCGGACCTGCATGTGCCCGTGGTCAGGAAGTCCGGGTGGAAGGGAGGGGCCTTGTGAACGTGGCCATGGAGCGGTCTGGGGAGATCCTCGGCTGGACTCTGCTTGCTGTGGCTAGCCAAGCGGGGGCGGGGGGGGGGGGCGAGCTGCAGGTGCCCTGGGTGCATCTCGATGGAACCTGGAAGGAGGATGAGAGAGGAGAGCTGAGGGGCTGAGCAGGTGCTGGCTCCAGGCCAAGACCTCAGTCTGGGCCCCCAAGGACTGGTCTCAGGGGAGAATAGAGGAGGAAGCAGAGTTCATTAGGGCCAGAGTTGGCCTGAGAAGCCCCCTGGGCTGTAAAGGTTGAAGAGAGCTGGGCAGACCAGGAATGCAAGGTGATGGAAAGGGAGAGAACAAAGTGAGAGGCCAGAGGAGCTGAGCCCCTGCGTGAGAAGCATTGAGGTACGATCACGTCGGCGCAGAATGGCCTCAGCACATCCGTGGTGCAGAAGAACAGCAGAGGAGGGATGGGGACCCCTGCTCACGGAGCTCATCTTCTAGACGGGGCAGGCACTCTGTGAAGAAAGACCACATGCAAATCAATAAGTGTTAGAAGCTCCATGAAGAGGATGAAGAGGACAGTGGACCCAACTGTGGCAGGCCAGCGAGGGGCAGGTCATCTCACTCCATCACCTCATGCCTCCAGGGGCAGGTACCGTGATCACCACCCCTACAGATGAGGAAGTTGAGACTCAGAGAGTTTGAGTCATTAATTGCTCACTGCCTCTTAGAGCAGGATTCAAAGACAGGAGGGGGAACCCCAAAGCCCAGGTTCTACCACCTACCACCCGACCTGCTCTTAGGTTGGGTTTTCCCAGACAGAGACCCTGGGATAAGGATTTGAGTGCATAGAGTTTATTTTGAAGGGGGTCCTGGACACACCCTATAGGAGCACGAGGGAGGGAGACAGGGAAAGGAAGAGAAGAAGGCTAACCAGACATTATGGAGCTGGTTCCTGCTGTGGGCAACCAGAGCTCCAGCCTGCCGGGGCACAGTGAGTGAGAGTGTATCAGACCTGTGAGTTATTCCGACCAAGGGGCGAGGGAGCTGCGGTATTTATGCAACTTCTCCCTTTGGTCTGTGGGTGAAGGCTGTTTCCACTTCCAACCCTCTGGCAGGTGAGTGGGTTCTGGCACCCAGAGAAAACCCTCCCACATGCTGGCCAGGGGACGCCGTGAGATTGGCACACACTGGAACAGCGAGCACCGGAGACGGATTGAAAGGGAGCCAATAGCATCAGCCATTCCAACTAAACCACACTTCTAGCCACAGCGAGAGGGTAACTTTTGGAGGAAGGGAGATCAGCAAACACAACAGGGTTAAGGAGCTCAGGCGCCAAGCCAGGGCATGGTAACTTCATTTTACACGCCTCTTGGAGCCACACGGGGGGATAGAAGGGAAAAAAACAGAATGAAACAATAAGCACCTGCTATGAAAAAAAGTTTACATTCATTGAATCAATTAAAGTTTGCAAGAGCTCTGCAAGAGAAAGCCCTCTTTTTTAGCTGAACAAACGGAGGCCCGTTACAGATTTCTTCCAGAGTCATGCAGCTCCCCGTTGTAGAGCCAGGAGTTGAACTCTGGACTTGCTGAGCTCCTGCCTCCTCTGCCACACTCACCCCAAGTGAAGGAAACTGAGTCCTTGGAAGGCCTGGGAGCAAAGCCAGTGCCTGGCTGACTTAGCGCCCGCATTGCTTCACAGTGTGAATGTCAACTACCTAAATAGCTTCGGTTATTTGGCTAAATTAATCCTCAGAGGAGCTGCATAAATATAACTGGGAAGGCGCGCACACACACACGCACACACACGCACACACACACACACACACACACACACACACACACACAGATGCATATATATTTAACACGGGTGCATCACTGCGTGCCGATAAACAGCCTGATGACAAGCAAAGGGAAGATATAAATATAAAAAATTCTAACCAGGGGCTGCATGCAGGGTGGTGACAGCATGGGAGCACACGAGGGCTCCTCCGGGATGGGCTACAGGAGCTCAGAGAAGGGCCCATGCAGGACAGAAAAGGCAAAGCTGCCCCAGGCACATCCACGCTCTGAGCTCTGAACTGGTGAGCCGACGCCGGCGTGACTCTGGGCAAGCCGCACCACCGCTCCAAGCCTCAGTGTCTCCATCCATTAAATGGACGTAACAATACAACAACGAAAACTACAAAGGTTTACAAAGATGAAACGAAATGGCAGGCATCAAACACTGGGCATTTGCAGAGATCGGTAAGCAAATGCCAGCAGCGTGGCCCCGCTGAGGTTGCTTGGAGGCTGGAATCGGAGGGATAAGGCCCCAAGGGTGGAGCTTCCTCCCAGGCATCTCTTCACTCCCCCCATCAGGAGCACAGGGGACCAATGAGCACGCTCCCTGAGGGCAAGAGCCCTCCCGCAAATGGGAATTCATAGCAGCTAGTGACCACCTCTGCTCTCTGCTAGTCCTGGACTAACCAACTTATATACATCATCCCATGTAATCCTTTCAGTCGCTGCGGGAGGACTTTGCTCTATTGACTCTCATTTTCAGGAGAAGCCTTTCTAAGTCCCCAGGAGGTGATGTGACTTGCCCAAGGCCACCTGACTAGTGTCATAAGTTGGACTGTGTCTCTCAAAAATACACACATTGAAGTTCTAACTCCCAGCACCTGGGAGTGTGACCGTATTTGGAAATAGGGTCATTGCAGATGCAATTAGGACGAGTTCAGACTGGAGTAGGGTGGCTGCTACTCCATTATGACTGGTGTTCTTATAAAAAGGGGGAATTTGGACCTAGACACACACACAAGGAGAGCACCTGTGAAGAAGAAGACAGGGTTTGGGGTGATACGTCTACAAGCTAAGGGACACCAAGTGTTGCCAGCAAACCCCGGAAGGTAAGAGAGAGGCTTGGAACAGATCCTCCCTCTGGTCCCTCGGAAGAGACCAGCACCTTGACCTTGGACATCTAGCCTTCAAGGCTGTGAGACGGTAAACATCTGTTGTTGAAGCCCCAGTTGGTGGTGCTTTGTTATGGAAGCTCATACAGCTGGTAAATGCGGGCTGAGGACTTGAACCCTTGATTTGAGAGCCCGCCACTGCTCTGCACTGAGACACGCCTTCATCCAGATTCTGCCTGCCCGGCCAACAGGGGTTGGGGAGAGGGTTTGCTGAGCCAGTGCTTGGAGGAAGCAAGGCATAGGAGGAAGCGGGCTACCACCAAAAAGAGCTCTCTAAACACCAGTCTGGACCCCGGCCAGGCTTTCTTCTGAGGAAGCAAAGTCGACCCAGGTGGGATCTGGGAGGAAAGGGGGCAGGAGGGCCTGTGCCAACTGAAAAAACCATTAAGCCGTCTGAGTCCAATACCCCTTAAAATCTCTCCGGAGGGGGTCAGCTCCAAGAGGAAGGGCCCATGGCACCCAACACCAACCCCCTGCCCTGGCGGCTGCCCGAGCTAGGCTAGGTGGGTCGGGTGCAGGAGCCCTGAGGGATCAGGAGCTGAGCTGCCCGCAGGTTGCCATGGTAACCGTGATCCTCCTGTGCGAGCCCAGGAGGCTGAGATCTGGGGGGATGCGACGAGGACCAGGGTGCGTGGGAAGGGGGCTGGGATGGGGAAGGCCAGTGCCAGCCGAGAGTCCAGTGTGTACCAGACACTGCGCCAGGCGCTTCCCTTCACTCCTCTTGCTTAAAGCCCCATGATGGCCCTTTGACTGGCATATGTTTATCTCTCTTTTACAGATTTGGAAACTGAGACCAAGAGAAGGGGAGAGCTTTGAGTCAGACCACACACCTGGTGAGAGAAAGAGCCAGAACTGGAACTTGCATTCTCTGTCTCCAGGGCCCCTGCTTTTCCTCTCTGCTCTACCAGGCTGCCTTCGGGACTCAGCAAGGGTTTACCCTGAGGGCCAGCTTCCAGCCTGGATTTGGGGTGATCGGGACTTGAGAGTCGGCCTGCCCCTCTTACACATCTGGAGAAAAACCCTGGACCCCCTCCAGCAGCCAAATTCGTCAGACAGATGCGGAGAAAGATATGGTTGAAACAAAGCACTCGACACTTTGCAGGGGCCGGGCTGGGACTACGCCGCACGCCAGGGTAAACTAGGGGTTACTGGGGAGTGGGCCTCACTGGAGTCAGACCTGTCCCGGCCCACTCTATTTTCTGCAGGCTGTGGTCACCAAAGGCAGCAAATGAGGGGGCTGGAGGCTGGGGTCCAGCCCCAGCTCTGGGGGCAGGTCTTTGACAAATGTCATATATGACAGGTCCTGCCCCGTGGATGAGGGAAATGAGGCACGGTCAACCAGCTCAGGGCTGCAACAACCACAGCCCCATTGTACAATGAGGGGAGATGTGAATTCTGTGAACCCCTTCCAGCTCTGATGTTCTGTCTGCAACAGCCAAGCAGCCAAAGCAGACCAGAAGAATGAGCCCAGCTCCTGTGGCTTCCAAAAGCCCAAGTAGGAGCTATGGATAGAAGTGACAGCATTGCCTGCTTGGGGTTCTATGGAAGGAAAACTATGCGTGAGTCAGACTGCGGACTGTTAGTGAGTTCCCCGACTTTGGAGGCATCTAAAGGAGGTTAGAAGAGGGGTGCCCTGCTAGTCATTTCTTGCTCTGAGCCCAAGCAGCAGGAAGTCTTGTCATTCTCTGATGTATATTTTCTTCCCAAATAGAGCAGATCTGGAGACAGAGGCAGGGAGGAGTGAACAGAGTAGGAGAGATCCAGCAACGCTCATTTGCGGCCCCTACCCGAACCCCCTGCGCCTCCCAGAGCCAATCAGCGGCAACAAGGTGGCCCGTGGTTCCCATCAGAGAAGCCCCTGACCATGTCATGTTGACCTGCGGTTCAGTTCATATGGTCTCTGAGCCACGCCCTCCTCACCTGGACAGTGGGGTTATGACGAGCACCTGCTTCATACGGTCACCATAACAATACTTACAGAGCGCTTCGGTAAATATCGCACACAAGTGTGATCTCTTTATTCCTGGACCAAATGGAATCACCAGGACAACCACCAAAATCCAGAGTCTCTGGGAGGGGCCGCTGCTGCCAGCTGGCTCAGAGGCAGATACACCACCTCCAGGTCCAAATGCTCTCGGCCTCAAAGAGCGGAACAAATCCCACGGGGGTATTGATTGAAATCATTACGGATTCGTGGAGACAACACGCCGGCCGGGAATGGAGTCAGCCGCCGCTGCCTATTTCCACAAGGTAATAATAACGTGCGCCTTTGCTTTATGAAGTAGAATTTGTTATGGCCGATGAGCCATGAAAATTGGAGGGTGGGAAAAAAAAGAAAGGGGGGGAAACTATAAATAAATTTGTAATTTTAACAGGGATTACCATGTAATCGAGAGGGGAAGACCGCTAATGGCAGAGGCAAAGGCCAGCTCAGCCCCCACAGTCTTGGCTCCTTGGCAAAGCTGAGAGGCTGAAGCAGAATCGTTCTTGAGAGGCTCTGGAAGGAAAAGTTAAGTGGCACAAAGCCCAGAGAGTGGACCCAAGGAGAAGTGGCAGAGAATTCATTTGGTAACTCTTTATTGAGTGCTTACTACATGCACCTGGCATGAGACGCAATAAGAACTGCCCCCATTAGCCATCGATGGGCGCCATGATGGATGTAAACAAGAGACTGATGGGGCCAGTTTTTTGCTTGAGGAAGCTCACTCTGGCTGTAATATGGGGAATGGATTGGAGGGGGCAAGAGTGGGGACTGGGGGATGTGTTGGGACGGCACTGCCATGACAAGCCTGAATGAGTGGTGGCCTGAATTAATACATCATGTTGGGAGACAGGGCAAAGAGAGATCATCGGAAGGTACTAAGAAGTGGAAGATAGAGGGGCTGGTAATGAATGGATGTGATAATGTAGAGGGAGTCCAGAATGATGGCCAGGGTTCTGGCTTTAGCAGCCTGTGTGGTGATGGTACCCTCACTAAGATGGAGGGATGTTTAGCTCAATTCTTGCCAGATTACCTTTGAGAGACCTACAAGACATCCCAATGGAGACATCCAGTGGACGGCTAGTCCGGAGAGTGATCTGAGCTGGAGTGGGGATTGGAACAATGCCAAGAGAAAAATGATCCTTGAAGCTGGGGAAAGGGGGTGGGTGGGTGAGAGAGAACCCGGGAAGAGTGAAAGGAGGAAGAGAGGGGGTCCAAGACCAAAGCAAAGGGAATATTGATGTCGAAGGAGTGGGCCGAGGGAAGGGGCCAATGGAAGGGGTTGAGGAGGAGGGCCAGAGAGATAGCATAAAGTGGGGTGGTGATGGTAGAGCTAAGGCTTACTCAACCCGTCCCCCTATGACCAGAGCTGGGTGTTTGCAGAATACTTGGCCAGCTGTCAGTGGACAGCTCCGGGGCTATTCTCGATTGGAAACGTAATAGGCATCTTGAAAATGGGATCCCAAACCCTAGCCCCATTAACATGATGGAACATTGGGGAGTTTGAATCAAGGCTCTTCCACTTAGTGCCTCAAGACTGTGGATGGGTAGGTTGACATTTTTGAGTCTCCGTTTTCTGCTCTGTAAAATGGGAGGATAAAACACTACCCTTCAAGATAGTTGTAGAATCTCAAGGAGTTGGGCTAAGGGAACTCGCCCGGTGTCTTATAGAGGTCCAGCAAATTCCAGCCTGGTTACCTCCACCACACTGAGCTACCTGGCCTAGGACAAGGCGATCTTAAAGGTAGCCCAAAGATAAATCATTTTTAAAATGGGCAGAGTGTGGAGGGTGCTATAGAGAGAGTGGGATGCCGGGAGGCAGCTCTGAGTAGTCATGGAGGCTCCCTAGAAGAGGTGAGTTTCTAGCAGTTTCCAGGAATGATGGGGGAGTGGCTCAAAGTGCTAAGAGGAGGTGAGTGTTCCCAGGTGAGCCTGAGGTCCCTGGGAGGCAGATGAGTAGAGAGGAAGTGCTCTGGCTGGACCAGGAATTCAATTGTAGGAGAATGTGCTGGTGAGCCCAAAGGCAAATGTACATCCAGGTGGCCCGAGGCAGTGGGGGACCGTGTCTACCCCACGCCATCTCTAGTCCACGCTGGAGTGGGACGGAGGATTCCTGCCTCCAGGGAACTCACTCTGGTAGAAGGCTACATTTTTCATTCCTTGTTTACACTTTGGAGTTATAAAATTTCACATTTTTCCCCCCTCCCAAAGCCCTTGGTGCCTCTAAAGAAACATCCCGATATACAAAGATAAATGGAAATCATAAGTCTCCGAGCTTCAGGATCAGAACGAAGAAGGAGAGGGAGGGCAGGGGCTGGGAGGAGGCGGACTTCGATGAAATCGAGACCATGCCAGCCCCGTTTCTCTGGTCATGATCAATATGTTCTCCAAAGTGCCTTTTAAATTACCGTCGGAGGCGATGTGCCATATTTATGTATATACATGCTTAGAGGTGACACGGGGGAGAAATGCAATTTCTATTATGAAATCATAATGTGCATTTATCTTCAGGAATAACACATCGAAATGTTGGAGTGAGAAAAGTTGAAAAGCAATCTGTCTATAAATAAAGACCGCAGACATCCTGACATTTTACGATGTGGGGATTTCAGCGAGAACTTCTCCTTTGGACACATCGCCCAAGGGATCATGTTCAAACTCCAATTTCCTGGAAGACAGCATTTGGAAGTCCAGAAGCCTCCTTGCTGGTGTCCAAAGCAAAGGAAGTAGACTTTACTTCTCTGACAGAGATGAGGATGGGGTTGGGCCAGGGCTGGGGATACTCGCCAATTCACGATAAATTTAGTCCTTACTTTGGCAGGAGGATCGGGGGAGGGGGGATGCTGGGCATAAGGAGCTTGTAGATTTCTGTAGCCATGTACTGTGGTACACGTGTTCTCCCCTCTCTCATGGAACAGCCAAGCAGTGTGCAAATCCAGGCAAATTTGGAGGAAATCAGGTCTCTCAGGGACACCTACCCCTTGATATCTCATGTCCCACTGGCCCCATGATCCCTAGATCACACCCTTGGCCAGTGGCTACAGAGTCTAGAGGTCACCGTGGTCTCAACCCTCTAGATTCACGACCAGGAAGCATCTTCGGCAAGGACAACAGGCACATTTAAATGCTGAGGAGAGGAACACTGGTGGGGGTAGGGGTGCCTGGGGACAGGGCCAGGATTCTGTCATCCATGTCTCTGACCCTGAACATGGCAAGACGGCAATACAGCTCATGCTGATTTCCCTGTCACCCATTCGTTCATTCCTTCATTTGTCTGCTTCCTTGCTCACTGGCTCTGCAACCTTCCAAGTGCTGCCCGATGCTGGGGATGCAAGATGAGTACGACACCCTCCCTGCCCGCAGGGACCTCACAGTACTCCAGACAGATGTGTAATTGGCAATTACCAGGAAGAGAAAGATGTTAAAGGTGCTATGCAGACCGGAATGGGAGGGCGCGCATCTAACTCAGCCTAGGGAATCCGACGAGGCTTTCCGAGGAACCATCTGGAAGGATGAGCAGAAAACAGCCAAGTGGGAAAAGAGAGGAGATTCCAGGCAGAGAGGATGGCGGGTTGGAAGGTCCCAAAATGCAAATGGGTTCTGGCTCAATACAAGGTATTCTTAGGGCTGGAAAATTACTCAATATTTACTCTGTCGGGGGTGGGTTGGGGTTTTACCAGCCTCTTAACCAACCAACGACACATGCACGTGCCCACAAGCATGCCTGCATGTCGTGCGCGCAGCACTCTCGCTCACACCGCGTCAGGACTCGAACCCAGGTCTGTCCTACCCCCGCGGTCATGATGACCCCTTCGAAGTGGGCCCCGGTCTGTGCCGAGCTTGAGAGGGGACACAGAATCCTGAGAGAATCAGCAATGGGTCCTGTATGAGGCAGTCTAGCTTCTTAGAAAGGACAGAGGTGTCAGAGTTAGAGCCGGGTTCAAAACCAGCACACCACCCATTAGCTGGATGAGGCTGGGCAGATCTGAGAGTCTGCATTTCCCCCTCCGGTGCAATGAGGCTGGTGAAGCGGTCCTGTCCCTGAGGGCTGCTGTGGGGATGAGCGAGGCAACGTGAGCCACCAAGCAGGTGTCTGGCAGGAACGGGGCTCTGGGTAACTTACTGATGATCAGTAGTGTGATTATTATTATTACTACTAATAGTTACAGCCCCTGAGGAGGGAGGAGGAGTAACAGGGCTGGGGACCCGGCCCCTCTCTGGGCTTCAGTCATTCCATCTGCTGAGTCTGGGGTCGCTGGCCTCGGAGCCCTGGCCCTGTTGTCCCTGTCCCCGCACTCCCATACCCCCCTGAGGAGCCCCAACCACCCCTCCCAGGAGCCCGGCTGCCAGCAATGCCACCTGGGGCTCCAGCGCTCTCCTTTCCCTCGTTGATCCCCTGGTTTCTCTAAAGTGGAGCATTACCGGAGCCAGTTATCTCTGGGACCCCAGTGTCAGGGTGGACCCTATGAGGCAGGGCCCCGGGACAAGCTCTAGCACTTTAACCCTTTACAGGCAGGGCAGACTTGGCAGCCCTTGGCCTCCTTGGCAAATCTTGGAATTGCTGTCTTCATCGCACCCCAGGCCCTGTTAGTATTGGCACCCATTTTACAGATGGGGAAACAAAGTCACAGCAAGGGGGAGGGGTAACTCGAGTGCTCTGTGGGCTGGGGAGAGTAGCACCAGGCCGAGCCTGTCTTCCGGGACGGGGAGGGAACAGTGGTCGTGCCTCGTGGGATCTGGTGAGGATTGCACAAGGCCATTCATGGGAGGCGCATAGTAACTACTCAATAAATAGCTGGTCTTTACTGTTAACTGTATTGTTACTACTGTTTCTGTTCTTGCAAGAAATCAGCCGCCTGCCTGTGGGGACTCCAGTTTCTAGCACCTGGAAGTCATTTCGCTCCCCAGGGAGGGAAAGAAGAAGCTAAGATTGGAAGTGAGGCTGGGGGCAGAAGGGAGCCTGGGGCAGCACAACCCCACCAACAGTCATGGCGGCAGCAAACATTCACGTGTGTCCATGGTACTCTGGGCATGCATGTGAGTGGTTCCCATTGGTGAACTCAGGCAGTCCTCCCAACAGCCCTGTGAGTAGGTCCTATTACCTGGTTTCACAAGCGGTGAGACCAAGGCTGCTGGAAGCTTCCTCTCCTGCAACCCCCTCCCCCACAGCACTCTCAAGCAGAGGTGAAGGGAACAGGCTTGGGCTTCCTTGCGTCTGTTTCGTCTGTTTCGTGTCTGTGCAGAAGGTGAGGGTGGCAGAGGTGAAGTGACAAGCGGGAGACACTTTCTTTGCCTAAGAGGTTCCTGGTGTCAGGAAGCTCATCCCCGGAGACTTAGTCACTCAAAACACGTTGCTGGCCCTGGGGGGGAGGTGAAGGGGCAGGGCATCTGTCCCTTCCGCCCCGTCCTCGGGGAGATGGAAGAGGATGAGCCCGGTGGGCTTCTTACAGTGCTCACTTCCTGCAGGGGGGGTGATGGGTGCGCGAAAGGCTGTGTGGGACAAGGGCACTTCCCCCTCACTGAAGGACTGTGGGTTGGGATCAAAGGGAACTCTCCCGAGGGATGAGGCTGACACAGGCCTCAGGACAGAGTCTGGCTCCTGGGCGGGGCTGCCACAGGGGCCAGGGAGAGGCCGGTGCATGTCGTCTTGAATGGGGAAACGCAGAGTCGGCTCCGACAGCCGGGAGGATAATAGTCTCCGGAACCCGGAGCGAGAGAGGAAAGGAGATTGTCAGCACCTCGGAAAGATGGAGCGGTTGGAGCCTGGCAAACAAATGCCAGTGAAGGGGCAGAGAGGGAAGGAGAGAGGTGCAGGGAAGAGATAAGCCTGGGAATGTAAAGGCTCGGGGGTTGGGCGGGGGGAAGGAAGGTGTGAGTCGTCAGGGCTGGGAAGCTTGGAGCTGAGCCCAACTGCTTTGTCTGTGGGTGGGGTCGGTGCTGACGAGGGGCAAAGGCGGTTTGTGCCGGTACTGAGTTGCCCTCACCCCCAAATGTGATCCTGGCCCCTTGGCCTGGGGGCCTCACTGCACCGGGATTCTAAGCACCCCACCCCAGGTCCCCATAGCTCCCACTGTCGGAGCCCTGAGCACGCACCAGATCCTTCCACCTGTACATCTCTCAGCTCATTCCACCCCGCAGGTGAGAAAGAGCGAGCATCCTCAGTGAATAGATGACAATCAGAGACTCGAGGATGTCCAGGCACCCACCTAGGATCCCATAGCTGCACCTACCTCCCCAACCTCGGATCCCTTGTTGGGACGGGACAGTCAGGCCCCCTATCTCTACTGGGGACTTGGCTCATAAGAGTAGCAATGTCGGGTCCTAGAGGGGGCAGCGGGCCTGAGTTCTGATGGTGAGCTCCTACTCTCCTTGACCTCGGTTTCTTCATCTGTCCAGTGGGGATCCTAACCCTGGAAACCTTGAGACATTGGCAGCCCCAGAGAGGGGGTGGGTGTGAGCGGGCTTCTTCTAGAAGCTACCTCAGTGCTACCATCATCACCCTCGGAAACATCACCATCCTTCCACACCTGCATCTCCCGCCCCAGCCACTCCTACCCGCTCCTCCCGCGTGGACCGTTGGTCCACAAGGCTCCTCGGGCTTAGTGCTTTTGGGTGGGGCCTGAGCTCATGGGAGCTCAGCCTCCTCTTCCTTATGTCTTAGAGGCTGTTACTGTTTTTACCGCACAGAGTTTTTTTCTTTTCTTCCTCTTTTTTTATTTTTTTATAGGGATTACTTTATGACCGGGGATTATTGCTTTTTGCAGCAGCAGACTTGCAGCCAGCCGAGCCTTACGTTCAGGAGGGCTTTCAGGACGGTTTACGAGGCCGCAGCCCAGACCCTTCCTTCTGGCTCCTGTCAGTGCAGGGCAGTGGGTTGTGGGGGCAGATGGAGCTGGAAAAGCTGGTTGTGGGTTTCTTCCTCGTCTTCCTTGGATCCTAGGCTGCTCCCAGGGCAGAGACCCCTCATCACTTGCCTGAGAAAAGGAAACCAAGTAGAATGGGGGTCTCCAGAAAACACGTGGTCTTATGTGTTTCCCTCCTCCCTCTGGGACTCAGTCTGTTTATCTATAAAGTGGGAGTGTTGGGACTATCTACCTCACAGGTGCTCAGAGCTGAATCCAGCAGACAGAATATGAGATCGATAGGAGTCCCACTCCTCTTTCCTTCTCCCCGGGAAAGATGAGCTAGCAACAAACCTCACTCTGCACTTAAACTCGGTACGATTCCCTAACCGTAACAACTGGCGTGTCCTGAATACGCAGCCCAGAGCAGATACCGCACTAATCCCTCAACAGCCCTCGTTGTACTCACTTGCACAATAACTTTGTGACGTGGGTATGATCATCGCCCCCATTTACAGATAAGGAAACTGAGGCTCGGAGAGATTCTGTCACCTACCGCAGGTCACCCAGCTAGTAAAGAGGTGAGACCTGGATCAGCACCTGGGAAGTCCAACCCCAGAAACCACATCCTGGGATTTGTGCCCCAATCTCAGAATTGTGACAAGAGACAGGAAGAAGAGTCAGGGCACCCTGTCTGAAGTGGCGGGGGGATGTTCATCCCTGTTTATAGCAGGGAGTTCCTGGTCCCCAGAAGGACGCTCACCCCAAGGACTCCTTTCCGGGAGACAGAGGGCACTGGCACGTAAGGCTCTGGCTACTTAGACCTGCGGTTGGATCTCATCGGATGACGAATGGAGGAAGGGTGCCCTGAGCCATGGGGGATGCTTATGCCATGTTGACCAAAGACAACGCACCAGCCATGGGCTTACTCAAAGGCAAGCCCACTTCTGTTTAGACAATAGGATGGACTTCCAAGCAAACGGAGCAGCCGCAGGAGCACAAAACAAAGATGCTTCTAAGTGTCCTCCTCTGGGAATCTCCTAAGGATGGGGCTGGTTTTCAGGGGTGGACTGGAAGAGATGCCTGCGCAGCCCTTTCTGCCTGGGCCAAGAAGAGACCCCCCCTCCCCTGCCAAACAGCTGTGAGACAGTGGCGTCCCGGGCTCCAGGACCTCCTCCTCCCCGCCTGCCCTGTGGCCCCTCACTCCCCTCCTCGCCTCCTGGGCTCTGGAACAGCTACTTAATGGGCGGTGATGCAGCGCGATGGCGCACAGTCTTGTCTGCCAGCAGGACGGCTCCGGGAGCGGGATGTAGCAATGCGGCTTGTGTATCCTGCTAAGAGATATTTAATAAATATGCAAATTGCTGCCTCTACCTCCTCAGGCAGGTAAGGAGCGGGGAGAGGCTGGAGTTAAGTATTAAATCTCTGCACAGCGTGGAGCGCTCAGCACAGAGGCAGGGACTGGAGCTGAACTTCCCGGGAAGACTTCCATCTGGCATCTTAGAGCCCCTGCTTGGAGGATGGAAGATGGCAGGAGAGGCAGGGGAACTTAAGGGTGGGATCTGAAAAAAAAAAGAGTACAGAAAGCTGTTTTACTTAAGAGGGTTGAGCATGATATTTGGAGATGGAAAGACAATTATTCATCTAAGCAACCATTACTGTACCAGCTGTCCACCCTCCCATTCCACGTGGATCCATCTAGCTGTTCACCACCTACCCGTGTACACTTAACTCACCCTGCAAACCATGGGTCCACCCATCCAACCTTCATCCACCCGTTCATTCATCCTTTTACTGACTTGATCACTCTCCCACATGCAACACCTAATAATCCACCATCGTTCCGTCCATTCGTCTGTATGTCTACTAACTCATCCATAAATCCACCATCCATCCGCTCACTTAACTATTAAAAAACCACCGTACAACCATATGCCAATCAACATCCATGTGCCTTCTTTCCTTTCCATCAACTGTGTACTCATCCATCCATCCTCCATCCATCCTCCATCCATCTCATCTATCCATCCATCTCTATTTCTTACATGTAAAACACTGTTCTTGGCACCGAGAATGCAGGGACAATTGGTCAGGTTCCTACCCCTTCAGGAGTCCTCGGCATGTTTATGGACATCAAGTACATAAGATGGAATGTGGTCAGGGACACAATGCCTCCTCTTACACTTGGTTTAGGGGAAGGTCGCTATACGATCTTCCTCCTGGGAAAGTCAAGAAACACTTCTATGGAATGGTATGGATTGCTTGCTCACCTATTCCCAGCCCCAGATTAGCTTGGTTCATAGCACATATACTAATGAGCGCGGCAGATGGAGAGATGAGCCAGTCGTGATCTCTGCCCTCAAGACGGTCCTGGACCAGTGGGGGAGAGAGAGATAGAAGGAGTAAATTACACGGAATAATAGAGGACTGCTAGTCCCTGGGGCAGCAAAATGGAGAGTGTGACTGTCCTAGGTTACCCGGGGATGAGTATGAGTTCAGTGGGGAAATTTCCAATTTAGCCTTGACCCCTGTGGAACATACATACCTCACCTGGCATTTAGGTCACGGCTCACAGGTGTCTGTCTTTACAATACGGGATCCAGGCCTGGCTATATCTTGGGCTAAGTATGAGCTGCGGACCTGTAAGGGAGAGGCTGTCTGTCCCTCTTGAGCACTACCTACCATACCCTTGCTTTATTCATTGATTTTGCAAATCAGTGAGAGCCCACTGAGGGCTTGGAAAGAAGACTGATTTTAGAGTCTGGCAGACTTTCATTCTACTTCAGGCTCTGCTCCTCACCAAGGATGAGATCTGGAAGCCTCTGTTTCCTCCTCTTCTAAATGAGGGGAGTGATGCCTCCCTTGAGAGGGGTGGGGCTGTGTGTTGGAATAGCCCTGTGTGGGGAAAACACTCAGGCAGCCCTGTCTGGCAGAGCGGGCTCTCGGGCAGTGCTGGTGGGTGGCTGGGTTCTGGGGGCAGGGGCTGGGTCTGTGTGCTTATCTGTAGACAGTCTACACTATCTTCCCCTTCTCTCCGACTGCCTCCACTTGAAATAGCAGCCCCCTCCTGATATAGTCTCAGGAGGCTCCCTTCGTTCACTATTTGATTCACCGATTTGCATGCCAATGCCAGGACAGACAGTCATCCTTGACCAGTGACCAGTAGAACATCCCCTTCCCAACCCCTCACCGAATGCATAAGGCACTGAAATTTCCTACAAGTGCCCTCCCTCCCCAAAGCACTCCTCTTTCCTCCCTCCTCCCTTGCAAGCCGAAATGGAATTATATATTTTTTTGCCACCGTCTGCTATAGACGGCGTCTCCCAGAGAACCATGGGTAATCTCAGATGCAAATGTCCTATGCAAATCCAACTGCCTGTTAAAATTAGGAGGAAGCCCAAGGCAGACGGGTTGCGAGCTGTAACTGGAATCTCCACAGAGCCTTGATGGAGGCATGCAAGGGACGCTGGCAGCTTTCAAGATGGGGCTCCCAGCCCCTTTTCGGGTCCTGAGGCTCTGGTGTTCTGGGGGCGGGTTTTGGTAAAGCAAGTGTGGACCATTTACCTGGAAGACATGGCGGCATTTTCAGACTTTTATTCCCACTCCGTGGTTCTCTGCCAGGATGATTTCGTTCCCCCAGGGGACATCTGGCAATGTCTGGAGACACTGTGGTTGTCACCACTCAGTGGGTCCTACTGTTAGCTGGCAGGAGAGGCCAGATGCTAGCAGACATCCTATGGTGCACAGGACGGCCCCACAGCAAAATGTCCCCAGTGCTGAGGCTGAGAAATCTCATCCCAGTTGATTCCAGTCCCATGGGGACCATGGATGGCAGGGGAGAAGGGAGGCTGGTTGACGGGCAGTTGTTACCTTTACCTTGAAGGGACAGTAAGGAAGGAAGGTCCCCACGCCCCTCAGCTCATGCCTGTTACCGCTGTCTTTTTCACGGCCTCACTCCTGTTTTCGATTTTCTCCCTTATCCCCTGATCCTGTTCCTGAGCCCCCTCTAATCTCTGTCCTGAGATACGGATGCTTCCTGGAAGATATATGGTGCTGTTTGTTGTGTGAATGAGTTTTAATCTGCATAAATCGTAGTGGCTATAGATCTCACTCTGCTGCTTAATTTTTTCACTTAACTCGGTGTTTTTAAGATCACCCATGTTGCTGTGTGTAAATCTTGTTCGATGCCTGCAACAATGCAGAGGCTTCCAGAGGGACAACTGGTCTCCTGAAGGTGTTCACGCAGACTGCCCGCTGGGAACCGAGGGGGTGTCCCGGGGTCTCCTAGGAGTGGGATGGTGGGGTCATGATACGTGGTACTTCGTTTAAAAAAGTGGTATGACAGTGTTGTTTTAATTAGAGGAAGAAAATGGAATTTTATTTTTTATTTATTTTTTTAAAGATTTTATTTATTTATTTGACAGAGATAGAGCCAGTGAGAGAGGGAACACAAGCAGGGGGAGTGGGAGAGGAAGAAGCAGGCTCATAGAGGAGGAGCCTGATGTGGGGCTCGATCCCATAACACTGGGATCACGCCCTGAGCCGAAGGCAGACACTCAACCACTGTGCCACCCAGGCACCCCAGAAAATGGAATTTTAAAAATTGAAGAGTAAGTGACGTACATATCCTATTAGTTTCTGGAGTACATCACAGTGATTCAATATTTTATACATTACAAAATGATCGGTGCAAGAAGTGTAGTTATCATCCGTCACCATAGAAAAGTGATTACCATATTATTGACTCTACTCCCTGTGCTGTACATGACATCCCTAAGACTTATTTATAGCTGGACGTTTGTACCTCTTAATCCCCTTCACCTGTTTCATCCATCTCCCACCCAGCCATCCCCCCTCTGGTAACTGACGGTTTGTGTCCTTGTCTGTGACACTGTTTTATGTTGTTTGTTTTGTTTTGTTTTTTAGATTCCACATGTGAGTGAAATTACACTGTATTTGTCTTTCTCTGTCTGATTTACTTCACTTAGCGTAACACCCTCTAGTGTCATCCATGTTGTTGCAAATGGTAAGATCTCAATCCTTTTTATGGCTGAGTAATATTCCATTCTCTGTCTCTCTCTGTCTATCTCGCGTCTTCTTTACCCCTTCGTCTACTGGTGGACACTTCATTTGCTTTCCTATCTTGACTACTGTAAACAAGGATGCAATGAACATACGGTGCATATATCACTTCAAATTGGCAGTTTCATTTTCTTCAGGTAAATAACCAGAAGTGGGATTACTGGATCGCAGGGTGGTTCTGCTTTTGACTTTTTGAGGAACCTCCACACTGTCTTCCACAGTGGCTGTACCAGTGTGCATTCCCACCAACAGTTCGTGAGGATTCCCTTTTCTCCACCTCCTTGCCAACACCTGTTATTTCTTGTCTTTTTGATACCAGCCAGTCGAGCAGGTGTGAGGGGGCATCTCATCACGGTTTTGACTTGCGTTTCCCTGATGATGAGTGACGTGGGGCATCTTTTCGGCCCATCTGTATGTCTTCTTTGGAACAATGTCTACCCAAGACCTCTGCCCATGTTTTTAATCTAGTTTGGTTTTTTGATATTAAGTTGTGCAAGTTCCTTATATATTTTATGTTACTATGCCTTGCAAAGATCTTCTCACATTCAGTTGGCTGCCTTTTCGTTTTGTTGATGGTTTCCTGGAAAGTAGAATCTTGAAAAGTATTTTCTAGGACCTGGGAATAAGTCACCTTGACAGTGAACTTGCGTGAGGACTTATTTTCCACCTGTGGGTACACCTGAGGCAGCTGAAGTCCAGAACGTTCCACGTGTGCAGCACCAGTAAGCCACTGATTCCTCAAAGGGCAAATATTTCCTGGGGGGTCTTCTCTGAGCCAGCATCGGTGCTGAGCGTTCGGGACAGAGTGGGCAGCAGCACAGACATGTGCCCTTCCCTCTAGGGCTGCGGAGGAGTGGGGAGAGAGTGAGCCGTTAGAGAAATGATTGATTAAACACCACTGTGATTAGTGCTACAAGACTTGCAGGACATTGTGTGACATCTGTAAGGAAGGGACATTTAGGCAGGGACCAGAGAGATGACAGGAATGACCCAGGCCATGGGAGAGCCAGTTCTCAGTCTTCTCGGAGCCTCGGCCTCCCATCTACTGATGAGATGACACATATGGGCCCAGCACAGAGCGGGCATTTAATAGCTGTGGCACGAACGTCGTGGCCGGGCTGTGTTAGGCGCCAAGAGGAAGATGTGGAAGGCAGGAGTCCTCCCCGGACAGGTGATGGGCGCACAAACGGGGTTCTGTTGCTGGAAGCTGTGTACAAGGTGAGGACACTTGGGGTGTCAGGGTGGAAGCCTTGGGGATCATGGGAAGGCGGGAGCTGACTTGGAAGTGAGATGGGCTCAGAGGGACCAGGGACGGCCAGAGAATTGAGAATGGATCCGGAGAGACCACGCCTCCCGGGGGGCCTCATCAAAGGCAGCCACAGTGGGACTGGGGAGCAGAGTGGCCACCTCTCTGGCCGAGAAGCCCCCTCCCAACAGAAGTTTGGGGGCTGGATTATAATCGCCAGCTTTGGCGGATGGGGGTTGACACTGAGGAGGACATCTCCTGGTCTCGGGGTTTTCATGTTTACGTGGGTCCTCCTTCTCCCACATCACCGGGCACTTCCTAAGGACAAAGGCTGGGTCTCCCCAACAGCCTGGGAGCTCCCTGCAGGCAAAGCTTTTCTCCTCTCTTGGACTTGCGGACCATTGTTCCAACAGGACCTCATGGGCCCAGTGCTCTGGTCGAGTGTCTACACTTGGGGTGAGGTCCCCAACCCAGCAGCTTTGTAGGAAGGGGCTGATGGAGGCCAAGTTCAGCACCACCCCACCCCCCTTCACACACGTACCTATATCCTGCAAGTACCTGTAAACACAGACAACCTCACCAGTTCCCCATCTTGACCCTTTCTGTGGGTACAGAGATGCCCTCCGAGGCCTTGGGGTGCACAGAACATTCCTTTTCCCTCCCTGTTTTGAGAGGGACCCCCCCCCCCCAATCATTCAGCTTCTGATGGATCAAATCCCTTTCAGAGAGCCTCCATGGGGGCCGCCTCCCTCTGGAGGCACATAGGATGTACTTGTGTCCACCCCCTGTCACCCCCCCACCTCCCAGGAGGGCCCTGCCTCCATCAGCTGGGCCCCAACCTCCTTCCCTCAGGCCTCCCTCCTCTGCCCCTGTGTGGGCCCATCCCTGCAGCAGGTGCTGTCTTCCCAGCTCGGGTCTGCGCTATCAGCATGCTTATCAATCCAGAGCCCGAGGCCATCAGACTTCAAAGACTATATGAAATGTGTTTAGTGGTTGTGTGTTTCTTTTTAATATCAGCAAACTGTATTTTCAGGGAGAAAGGGCCAGAGCCACAGAGAGAAATAAAGAAAAAAACCACTCAGGAGAAAGACTGTGGCCGTAAGGCCGTGGAGGGAGGAGGGAAACCTCCCAGAGTGGCCGGGCCGGCTTTGAAGCAAACCTGGGTGCGTCGGGTGGGGCCAAGGGCGTGGAGCTTTGGGGACCCCTTTCCATTCCCAGGATGGAAGGGGGAGGGAAGAATGGAAGTTTCCAGCCTATGTACGTGAAGCCAAAGTCTCCCTCCTGCCTCCTGCGGGCCCAGTGGTTAAGATCGCAGCTCTGGAAGCAAATAGGGACGGGTAAGGGGCTGGTGAACTCAGACTTCTAAGCTTTGGCTCCCTCCGCTGCAGACTGGGGCTGACAAGGGTGCCCGGCCTCAGATTGTTCGCAGAAGTCAGTGGGCTGAGAGCTGGAGAGGATTTCGTGAGCGATAGGCCATTTTTGGAGAATGCCAACTGAGTCTTCTTGGCATCACGGTGGTTCGCCAGGACGGAGAGGACAGCCCCTCCAGAGGCGCTAGGCCCTGGGACGTCTCCAGGATGGGTGGGAGGTAAGGGGGCTCGGAGGTAGGGTCCTGTGTCTTTTCTTCAGCTCAGTGCCGACTCGGTGTGGCTTCAAATGGCTGCCATCCCTTTGTGGGCGCGCGCCCGAGAGAGAGAGAAAGAAAGAGAGAGAGAGGAAGAGAGAGAGAGAGTCAGCCGTGGGAGGGGGCCACCTAGCTGTCTGGCTGCTGGCTACGCACTGGGGTAGGGGAGTGGAAGTGCCCAGAGGGGAGGGCAGGTTGTCCCATGAGATGCTTCCCATGCCCCATCCCAGTGCCTCTTCACCACCCTGACAGCTAGGACCGTGGCTTCCATTTTTCCAGGTGATGGGACACTCAGGGATGGTCCCCAGCATGTAAGGGAGCTCCAGCCATCCCTGCTCCGCTGGCTTTCCTGAAATTACCCTTCTCCACCTTCGGCAAGCCCCATCGCTTCCTCCAGTGCTTTTCAGCCTCGTGTTGTCCAAACGTCCAAAGGCAGCCTGGGGGTGTCCAGCCAGGCGATGTGGGGGGAGGCTGGTGGGAGGGAAATGCTCCCCAAACAGCCTGCAGGGGACTCACGCCTGCTGACACCCCTGCACCCAGGCCGTGAGTTACGGCCCCTTAGCCGTTGCGAGGCTCCATCTCTGATAAGGCTCTTTATGAGCTCCTCCGTGACTAGGGAAAAGGTAATTGCATTTTTAGTGCCTGAAAAGGTAAAGGAAAAGGTTTGCTGGGCTTCCATCTGTTTTGGGTGTGAGGCTTGTTTCTGAGCGGGACACTGCCGGAGGCATACAACAGCGGGGGGCCGGGACCAGCTCATGCGTCCCCACATCTGGGGGAGGCGGCTAATGAGAAATGTAACCTGGAATGCAGACCACAGTCCTCGCGCCCTGCCCCAGCTGCCCGCAGGGCTTGAAGCGGCCGGGCCGGGCCTGGGCAGAGGGGGACTGCACCAAGGAGCTGCGTGACCTCCTCTCTGGCCGGGGCAGGGAGGCGGCAAAGGCTTTTGGATCAGACACCAGGTTAAAGGGTTTCTACCTTATCCCATAAGTGATGAAAACCCACCAAAGGCCTTTGAGCCCTTAAATGGCACTGGGAAAAAAAAGAATGTAGAATTTAGGGACTTTTAATTTAGAATGGTCAGGTAGGGTTGCCAGACTTCGCAAATAAAATACAGGGGGAACAGTTTTTGTATTTTGGGGTTTTTTTTAGCATATGAATGGCCCATGTGATATTTGACCAGTATTTGGGACATATTGATACAATGAAATTATTTGTTTTTTTAATCTGAAATTCAAATTGAACCGGATATCCTGTTGTTTCTGTGGCGGCCCAAAGCGGAAGGAAAAAGGAAGAAAAAAAGAGGATTAGGACATTCGACTTGTTTTCTGGTATGTTACTTAGTGCTTTGACTTCTTCAATTTTATTTTCTGGTATCTCATAGTAAGTATGATTTTGTCCCTCGAGTTACAGTTAAAACTACACAGAAACACCCTCAAATTCCTCGTCTCACACACGTATACGAGCCATGAGCTCCGAGATGTATTCGTTCCACGGATTGGTATTTAAATGCATGCCGAATGCTTTGGTAGGCACTAGAAATGATCCAGAAATGACTTCAGGAAAACGTCTAGAAATGCATGCTCATCTCTGTCTGTCTTTCTCCAGTCTAGCTTCACCCGTCTCTCTGTTTATCTTTGTAAAATACACACACATTCATAATGTCTGTGTGCATTCCTGTGTACGCATGCAAATATATCCATGCTGCGTCGCACAGAGCCTTCGGGGCGGGTGAGATAGCATATATTTCAACAAATAACAGTAAATCAGGATGAGGGGCCCAGTTCCAAATGGCTGGGCACGGCTCTTCTAAACCAGCCGGGGGAACCAGCACCTATCAATTACTGGCCGTTTGTCACATCTCTGGCCTCGGTTAATTTTCAGAGAGCCTGTGAACCAGACAGACGCAGGGTTGTGTGGCTGGAGAAAGGTCATCCAGCTAAGAGCTGGGAAAGCCTGCCTCCCACCCAAGCCCTCTGTCTGGTACCAATGCACCGCGACGGACCGGTGGGTTCGGACAATCTGACTCCCAAGATTATTGCCCTTCTGCTCTGTTACATAATCCCACGGGGCTGTCTTTCTTTCTTCCTCAAGCCGACCCCATCCCCATGCTTTATCAAGGTGAGGCTTGCATCCATAAAAACAACGTTGGCTTCTCCTCGGAGGACATGGGCTGACATCGCCCGGCCCCTGGGGGCTGTAGCTTTGTGGACCCCAGTGAGTGTCTGAGGTAGGATTTGGAGGGGCAGCCGCGAGCAGAGGCTGGATCTGCAATGCAAAGCCGGATGCTTCTGGGGCCCAGAGCAAGAGAAATAAATCCAAGGGAAGTGGATCATCCAGGTGAGAGCTTCCAGCCTCCCTGTTCTTGGGAGAGACGAGAGAGATGATCCATCTGGAGAGCTGAGTGAAGGACATCCCTGAACAGCCAATTAAACCACTTTTAATGGTCTCGAAGAATATACATTCAAGTTCCAAACCAATCTCAAGACTTAGTGAAGCAGAGATAACTGGGGCTTTGGCCGCACCAGATAAACCAGCAGAATCTGAAATCCTGTGTTACATTAAGGCAAGTGAAAATCAACAGGAATCCAGGTCCTTCTCTCATCACTGTTTGATGCGTGCTGACCCACGAGGGAATGCTCCGGCATCTAGGAGACAGCCCTGCACAGAGAAGAGAATGAATGAATGAATGAATGAATGAGTGAATGAGTGAATGAGTGAATGAATGAATGACTTGCCCTGCGGTTCCAATCATTATAGTCAGAAGGGTAGAGCATAAGCTGATCGGAAGATCCAGTAAGGAAAGTGGATATTTGGGATTAAAAAGGGAAATGTGAACAGTACGCCGAGCTACTCATTGGTTTGTAAAATGCAATACCCAGCAATTAATTTCGTAAACGCTTATTTAACTTGTGTCAACTGGGATTAGGTTACAAGGAAAGGCTTTTTCGTAGACAGCCAGACCCGCTGACGTGCTGCTGTCCCGTCTGTGAGCTGTTGGCCCTTGAGTCAGACGCCTGCCCCAAATCGAAACACCTCTGACCCACAGGACAGGTTACAGGGGCGCCTGGGTGGCACAGCGGTTGGGCGTCTGCCTTCGGCTCAGGGCGTGGTACCGGCGTTGTGGGATCGAGCCCCACATCATGCTCTTCTGCTATGAGCCTGTTTCTTCCTCTCCCACCCCCCCTGCTTGTGTTCCCTCTCTCACTGGCTGTCTCTCTGTCAAATAAATAAAATCTTTAAAAAAAAAAAAAAAAAGACAGGTTACAGACACAGAAAGGTGTCACTGCTGCTCAGCCCAGGGTGGGACTCATCTTCCCCCAAGGGAACTGGGGGCCACGTCCTTTAGGAGGAGCCTGTGAGTGGGCGTAGCTCCTTGTTGCATCTGCGACGGGCTTGCTAACCCTGCCTGTACCATCTTCCTTTGGCGACGGCTCCAGTGATGCCCCTTCATCCCTCTGTGCCTTCTGTGTGGTTTGTGGCTCTGCCCAAGAGCCGAAGTCAGGCCGTCTCAGCTGAAAATTTTGACCCCACCACCTCCTCGCTGTGTGGCCTTGGGCAGGCTATTGAACGTCTCTGAGCATCTGCTTTCCCATCTGCAAAATGGGCATGCCTGCCAATAGTAACCACCTTCGGAGAGCTAATGGAAGGGTTAGACAAGATGAGGCACAGAAAACAGTGCCCCCCCCCCCGACTCTCCACCGCAGTCACCTGGGGAGCTTTAAAAAAAATGCCAGTGTCCAGGCTGTACCCTAAATGAAATAAAACAGAATATCTGGGGAGACAGGACTCGGGCGCCAACGTCTTTGCAATCTCCCCAAGTAGTTGGATATGCAGCTGAGGGCACACCACCGATGTCAGCTTCTTAGCCGAGTGTCCAGGACCCAGCAAGGATCCAATAAACACGAGCTCCCGCTCTCGATCGGTACGTGTTCACTCTCGCCCCTCCTAGGCACCAGATCCTAGGCTAGGTCCTCGGCCTGCAGATGTAGTGGTGCAATAGAGACACGTGGATCCTGCCCTCCTATGATGTAGAGCCCCGATCACATGGTGTCTAATATAAGCCAGGCCTGCCCTGTAGAACCACAAATGCCCCTACCCCTTCCCCACTGAGGGGTAGCCCCCAGATCACATTTGCTAACATTTTCCCCAGCAAAACAAATTCAGTGCCCCCAAGGTGCCAGGTCATCTCCCAGAGCTGATCCCTCAGGGTTTGTGGAGTCCTTAGAATGTCACCAAGAATTTTGGAAAGCCCACTGTGAATTCGCAGGCCTGATGGCCACCGTGGTTGTGAATGAATGTGACTGTGTCTCAGGACTAATTACCTACTGAGGCCAAGGAGGGTAATGCGAAGCTACGTCAAGCTTCATAGCCGGAGCTAAGCATCATCTGGAACCAGTGATAGGTTTGGGGTGAAGTGGGTGGGGTGCACTGGAGCCCGGTGTTCCCGCTAGCGCCCTGCATCCTAGTTCTGTTACCGCAGGTAAATTACCCGATATTGATAAGCCTCAAGTTCTCACGAAAGGACCGTCATGCGTGCAGGTCCGAGTTACTTTGAGGACTGAATGACACACAAAGACACCAGGGCAGTGCTTGGCCCCTAACAGGGTTTCCGTGAACCTTCCATCTTGTCCAGCCCACGCCCACCCCCTTTCCTGCCACACGTGCGAGCCCGTCCTACAATTTCAGATTGCCTCGTGGGGCTGGTCTGGTGCCCAGGGAGATGCTAATTGAAGTGCCTTTGATGTATTCAGTAAGGAGGGTCTAGCGGGGCCTCTCCTTGGCAGCATTTTGTGGGTGGCTGGTTCAAGTGCCTGTCAGAGCCCCAAGGGCACCTGCTGCCTCTCTCTAAGGACACTGCCTGATTCAGAGGCACCATGAATTCACCCTGGGTTTCTCCGAGTTGGGCTGCGTTCGGTGGGGGCCTGGGCCCCGACTTGGGAGCGGTCTGGTGCCTTCATTAGGGACACAGGCCCGGGAGCCAGACAAACCCTGGTTTTTCCACCAGCAGCTATGAACCCTTAGGCACATCTCTACATCTCTCTGAGCTTCCTTTCCCACATTTTCAAATTTTCCAAATCCCCTGGAGAGTTTTGGGAAAGTTTATGCCACTCTCCAGCCACAACAGCCTTCTTTCTTTTCTTCCAACACATCAAACTTGCTTCCCACCTCAGGGCCTTTGCACTCGCTGTTCCTTCTGCCTGGAGCTCTTTTCCCTGGGCTCCTTGTCATATTTTAAATTTCAGCTTTAAGTTCACCTCCTCTGATAGGCCTTCCCTGACTACCTGGCGAGTAGAGTTTCCCTTTATCTCCTCGGCCCGTTCATCTTCCCAGCCCTTACAACAATCTGAACTGACTTTCTTCATTGATTTTTTTATTAGCTTAATGCCCGTGCCCCAGTGGAGACTTCTCGAAGGCAGAAACTATCTTTCTGAGCTCATGATTGCACCCCACGGTACCTGGTAGGCACTCGGTAAATATTTCTTCAAAGGAATAAATGAGTGGATGATTATGACTAGAGTAATAATATTAATTGAGCCTTTAGAACATGCCAGACACTGTTCCAGGCACTTCACAGAGGAGACAGGACCCGGGAAGGTTTGACAGCATGCCTAGGGTCATACACGCAACCGGTCACCTGAGGCAGAGCCGAGATTTCAATGTAAGCTGCTCAGCTCCGGAGCCAGAAGGCTGGGTGAGTGAATGAATGCCTGGGCAGGTAAAGCACTTAGCACAAGGCCAAGCACACAGTAGGCGCTCAATGTATGATGGCCAGGAGCAGGATTTCAATATTGTACTCCTCCTCCTATGGGTTAAACGATTTGGCAGCTCCCCGAGGGTCCCAGGGCCCCAGACTCTTCCGCCCCCATCATTCTGTCTGTGATGTCCGTGTTTCTGTGCTCCAACCGCAAAAATACCCACGTATATCCAAGATGCGGTTTGACATCTCAAGCAGCCAGAGAGCTGAATATTTAAAGGAGACGTGTGAATTATTGACTCCCCTCTGCAGTGGGCTCTTTCCTTCATCCTTCTCCGTCTCACCATTGTCCTTCGGCTCCAGCTTCTCCTCCTCCCCCAGGTCCCAGCACCTGCCTTCCATGCCTTCCCTCCAGGGGGACCGCACCCTAGACACGGGGCATCCAGGCAGGGAGCAAGGGTCCGCCCACGGGACTGCCTGGGCTTTGCCCACCCAGAACAGAAGGGACCGTCGGGGTTGCCTTGTCTGTCTCTCAGGGGCTGGCTGACATGTTCCAGCTGATGTTGCTAGTTTGGGTTGATTTCTATTCCAGAAACTTTAATGATCACCAACTGTATGCAAAATCACCATCGCCATCATCATCACCAGAAGTGATCATTTGAGAACTTTCTCTTCTCTGTGTATGTGAATTAAGTATATCCCAGACCTTCCACTTGATTGACAGCTCAAGGCCCCCTCAGTTACTTATCCTTTCTGGGCCTCACTTTTCTCATTTGTGAATCAGGTAGGATGCTAGCCCTCCTTTATAAGAGATGTATATATAGTCTGTCCTTCCCCACCGCTGGATGATAAGCTCCTCCATGAGGCTAGAGATTTCTCTTTTGTTCATAGATATATCTCAAGTACCTAGAACAGAGCTTGGCCCGTAGTGAGTGCTCATGAAGCATTTCAGGAGGGAAGGAAGGAAGGAAGGAAGGACAGAAGGATGGAAGGGAGGAAAGATGGAAGGAAGAAAAGATGGAAGGAAGGAAGGACAGAAGGATGGAAGGGAGGAAAGATGGAAGGATGGAAAGATGGGAGGAAGGAAGGACAGAAGGATGGAAGGGAGGAAAGATGAAGGAAGGAAGGAAGGAAGGAAGGAAGGAAGGAAGGAAGGAAGGAGGGAAGAAGGAAGAAAGAGAGGCCAAACTGTAGTAACCTCTAAAATTATGTTCACTACCATGACTATTATCATTTTAATAAAGCCCCCCCAGCACGATGCCTATAGGCAGGTGATGTCATTAAATCCACTTTGCAGAGGAAGAAACTGAGGCCCAGGGAGAGTCTTGGAAAGTCCCTGTCTTCAAACAGCTTATGATCAGGGAGATAAAGAACAGGACTCTGCTCTCTCTTGGAAGAACCCCCTGAGGGAGAAGGCAGCCATAGGAACCAGCTTTCCTCAGTGCCAGGGGGTGTCAGAGCCACTATCGGGGGATGCAGTTTAGCCCCAGCCTGGCTCAGCCATCTGGGTTCAAGTATTCCCCCATTTTACAGATGTACACACGGAGGCTCAGAGGCCGTCAGGGACTCCCTGCAGAAGGGATGGGATCTAAACCCCTTCACCTCCCAGGCTTTGCATGCCCAAGGCCCCTCCTACTCACCCACTTGCTCACCTCACTTCACGCCCCCAGAGCCTCGGCATCCCCATCTCCCATACCCCTCACTTTCTACATTCCAAACGCACGGAAGATTTTTGCTCTATCCCCAGAGCCCGCTACAATGCCTGGAGCACAGTAGACTCGTTTTAAGGTGTGGTTCAATGAAGGGGATCTTGCCCTAGGACTCCCACCTGTGACATCATGCAAGAATTCAGGACTCAGTCTGCCTGGAAGTTTCAGTTCCCAGAGAAGACGTCATGGCTGAGGAAGATTGGTGGCGGCCCTGGGAAGTGTGTCCCACGTTGCCAGGCTGGGGTCATGCAGAGAGTGTCACAAGGGAACAGAATGGGCGGAGGTTAGGAGGGAAGAAAGGGCAGGGTTGCTTTAGGGAACAAGGGTAGCTCAGTGGGGCTGGAGTGTAGGGGGTTTCTGGAGACACACGTCATAGACTAGTCATCTGGACCGGACAGGCGTGTCAGGATGAGAATGGAGAAGGCTCTGAAAGCCACGTGGGAAAATGGGGAGCCTTTGCTGAGGCTGAATCAGAGCTGTGCTCTGGGAGTGCCGCTCGGGCCAGGGAGTGATGGGGATGAGACAGCGGTGGGACATCCTCACGCAGCGCTCTCCAGGTGGGGTGTGCTGACCGGGGTAGCCGGTAAACATCGGCAGGAGACATCACAGGAGAGGAAGAAGGGGAGGGTGGCTTTGGCGGCCGGCTGCTGGCAGGGGGCAAAGGCGGGAGAGACACCTCCCTTTGCCTTCTGGAGCCTGGCACCCTGGGTCCCCGTAGCCAGGGTTACGGAAGGGACAGTCGCCACGGAAATCACAGAGGTCACCTCCAGCCCAGCCTCCCCACTGGCTGCTGCCAGGTGATGATTCATTACAAATAAAAAAGGGAAGAAGGCGACACCAGCCATGAGGACCCCGAAGTGGGAAAGAATTCCAAATAAATGGGTCCTTTGATCACTGGACCAATTTCCGCAAAGGCTTGTTAGCTCCAAGAAGATCAAATGGGGAAGATAATGAGCAATTTTCAGGTAGTAGGTGCAGCATACAAGGTGACAACCCAATTTAGTCAGATTCTTAATCAAGTCGGAATCCCTGACTTGACGCTATTTGCGGAGTCTATTACTCCATTATGCTGAGTGCTTTGCTGTCTACGGTCTCCAGATTTCCAGTCGCTAGAGGTATTTATCTCCATGCGATTTAATTAAAGTCTAGTGTTTAATGACACAATGTGCGCTAATTATTTCTTGTTGGTTGTTGAGGGTGTTTCCCCCCCCCCCTTTGCAACAAAGCAAAAATCTCATTATTTCCCTTGGCAAAGGAAAGGTGGAGGGTGGGGGCTGGGCTGGGCTGGGCTGGGCTGGACCTGGTGACAGATCAGATGTTAAGGTTTCCGAGAAAAGCAGGGAGACAGATTGTCCCTTGGATCCCCCGATGCGGGGCTCTGTGTCCAGATCATTCAGGGGATGAGCCCTCTCTCGGCAGCCCCACTGCAGGCGAAGGGCTTAGCACCGTGCCAGGCTCCCGGAGAGCACGCATTAAATATCGGTCTAGGTTGTTGTCACCATTTTTGTTTTCCTGCACACTGTCACCAGCTGGTCTACACTCGAAGGAGGATGGGGCCCCTCCTAGGTTACACCAAACTGTAGCAATTCACAAACAAACCCCTTTCTCTGTTGCTCGAATCTTTGGTGATTTCATTCTGAGTCCTTGTCGATGCAGGACACGTACATCCTAAGAGGAAATCCTAGGCCGGAGAGCAGTTTAGTCCCATTCTGGAGCACCGAGCTAGAGACAAGGGACCTGTCTTTGAGGACGTGGCTGGTTCTCAGTGTCCAGGAGATGGAGAGAGCCTGGGCTCTCAGACTGCAATTCAGCCCTGCCACCTTGGGAGATCATTCACTCTTGCTGAGCCTCAGTTTCCTTATCTGCACAATGGGGCCTATGAAATCCAATGAGGATTAGCAAAGAGAAAACATGAAAACACCAAACGTCTGCCCAGCACGTATGCCTGGTTCAGTGAAGAGCAACCTGGATTACTATGGGAAGCACTTGGCAAAGCATGGAGCCTAGAAGTGTGTGGCAGTCGATGTCTGGGAGTTGGGGAGGGGGGCTCTCTCGAGGTGAGGACGAGAGCGACCATGGAGGGAAGAAGCACTTTCACCTGTGTCCAGGGGTGATGATGGCCAGATTCACTCTACACTGATGATAAGCAGAGAGCCCAGTGATGTATGAGACCCCGGCCCAACTGTGTGAGCAGAGTTCAGGTCCTAGAGAAAGAACAAAGACACCTTCAAGGAGGACGGCAGAGACAAAGCCCCTCCAGGCATCTGTGAGTTTGCTGCAGGAGAGCTCTGAAGCTTGAAGGCTCTGAGGGTGACCAGGATGGTCCCAGGCCTGCTGGGTGGCAAGAACTACAGAGTAGCAGTCCCTGGAGTCAGCTGTGGACACCACCAAGCAGATGTGATGGGAAGCTCTCCTCAGATGGCCCAGGACAAGATGCAGCTTTCAGGAACTAGACGAGGCAGAGGCAGGACCCAGGGAGGGTATGATTCTAGGAGCCCAGGGCCCCCGGGACAGGCTGGTTGGGCAATGTAGAACAGAGGTCAAGAGCACCGGCTTTGGAATCAAACTGGTCTGGAGACCTACTCCTTCCATGTCCGTACGCAGGTCACTCCACCAACCTGAGTCCCTTTTCCACACCCGTGAAGTGGGACAAGAGCAGGACCTGACCTCATCAGGCTGCAGGAGGGATTGAATGGCATCTATCTGGTGCATATGAGGTGCTCAATGTATTGTCAGTTATTTTCGTTGCTAGGAATTGGGGCATTCTGGATACTAAGACCTCCTTTCTGGCAGACCCGAACTGGGGCACCAAGAGAAGGCTCTGTCGACCACCTGCAGATTTTGAAATGCCACAAGGACTCCACAATCTATTTCCCTCTATTCTCTTGATGAGGCCAGATGCCTTCCCATCATGAAGGGAGATCCCTTTGGAGATGCTTCTTTCTACTTGTGATGGATGGTGTGTGGTCCTGCCGGGGGCCCCGGAGTCACCCTGCCCGCTGTCCCTTTTGAGGAAAGATACCATGAAAGAGTCTTTCCTCACGGTGGCTTTGGTGTCTGAGCAAGGAGACCCTGCTAGCCCCAGTTATTTCTGATGGGATCAGGCTCAGTGCCCCAACCTGCAACAGCTCGTGTTCTCTGTGGAGCCTCAGGGGGCCCTGCTTGGGAATGATGCCTCGTTCGCAGTGGAAACAGACAAGGACAACCAGGTTCTCTCTTCTAGGGGTCTAGATGCTGGAGGTCCCAGAGAAGGTGGGTCATCCTACATATTTTTGGACCACTGCAGTGCAACTTTTTCTGTTTTTCATGAGCCCGGAAAATTCTAGAACCCAGCCTGATGGCCCAGCTATGCTAGTTCACTGCACTTTCTGTCCTCGCAGCAACCAACCCCAGTCCCCACGTCACCAAAGTCAACACAGACACGACTCATCCTTGAAGCCTTACAAAGCCAACCTGACCCAGCCCCTGCAGAGTGCCAGGCACCGTGCGTGAGACCAGCTCCTGACCTCCAAGGCACTCCTGTCTGAGGGGAGACGGCCGTCCACGCTGACCGTGACAGTGTCGTGTGAAAAGTGCTAAAATGAAAGCAGGCAGGGACCAAGATGGGGGGGCCTCCCTGGCGGTCAGAGGAGGGGATGTTGGAACTGGACCTGGGTCCAGGCCAGGACGGGGGACATCCGGGGACAGGAGCCCTGCAAAAGCATAGAGCATTGGGAGAGAATGGTGAGCCTCGGGGACTGCATGGAAGGTGTGGGAGGGATGAAGCCTAGGGCCTGGGGAATGAGGGGGGAAACGGTGGGCAAAGAACCCAGCGTGAAAGGCAAGAGTATCTTATACCATCTTTGCCAAGGAGCAAGGACCTCGGCCCACAGAGAGACGCACTGGTGCATGGTGCCCTCTCGTGAGCTCACGTAATGCCTAGATCTAGAAACGTAATGAAGACCCAGCGGGGCCCTGGGAATCTTTCTGGGGGGGGGGGGTGACCACAGGTGACTGTCCCCTACCAACCCCTCCCCTCCCCAACGTTGAGGCCTCGGCCTCGAGTCAACTGTGAGGAAAAAGCACAAGGACAGAGGCCAATCCGCCACACGCCCCAGAGGCGCCAGGAGCGGGGCTCATCGTTCCTGCTGCAGCCGGGAGACCTGGAAAATCACCAAGCAACCGCTAAAGAAAGTAAGGAAAACGGAGAGGCCTTTGGATCCGAGGGGCTCTGGGACTCAAAAGCAGCAGCTTGAAAGGTTTTATGGGAGTTTCTTCAAGGAAACAGATATCTCCACTGACACTTGCCAAGGCATTTTCTCCGGTAACAAGCTTCTTTATTCAGCCAGACAAAGAAACCATCGCACACAGAGGAGTGAGGAGAGCTGTCAGAGGCTGTTCTGGGGAGAAATGAAAGAGGCTTTTGCAGGAGCTAAAGCACATAAAAGCTGAAGGTCAAGACAGAGGCCCCCCTTCCGGCTGTTTGGGGTGCGCAGGACATTCAAGATGGCCGCCCCAGCAACCAGGCCGCTGTCGGGGCGCCTGGGAGGGATCCCCCTTCTGGCCTCACCCCTGAGCCCCATCTTCCCAGCCTGGAAGGGAAGACAAAGAAACAATGCCAGCCCTCTCTTGGGAGCCATCGTGGGGTCAGAAACCCAAAGGCTGGTCCTGAGACCCCAGTGACCTGTGACCCATCCCTGTTCTTCACGTTCCCTGCTCTCCCTCTGACTCGGGATCATCCAGGAGATCCGTGCCGCTGGCGGGGAGGCCTGGTGGCAAGGAGGACCCATACTGTAATCAGAACAATAAATATGACAGCCCACCACCTGCGGAGGGTTTGCCACTGACACACTCTATGCTTCCCTGAGCCAGTGGTCCTCACAGCAAACCGGATCAAAGCCCCAAGGGAGTATTTCACTCTCCCCATTTTACTGGTGAGGGACTGGAGCTTGGGTGGTTCAACGATTTGCCCAAGGACACAGGGCTGGAGAGAAGTCAAGTCAGGACTCCAACCCAGTGCCAACGTCTTTCCAGTCTCAGTTTCCTTCTGTCTCACCTCTGCAAACGTACTGCGGTCTGTGGCTCTGCTGGTAGATTCTAACATCAGGGAGAGGCCCGAGGGCCACCCTGTGCTGACTGGCGGGGGGTCCACCCTTTGGCTGTTCCTCTGCTTATCTCAGTCTGGCCATTTGACTGTGTGCCACCCCTGCGTCCTCTAATACCATTTAATTTAAACGTGTTTAAAAGGCTCCTCCTACCATTCCCCCAAGCTGGTTCAAACTCTCGAATCAGAGAGAACCAACTATAAATGTTAGCCCCTCCTCTTACTAATTCTGTGACCTCGGGCATGTCCCTTAACCTCTCTGAGCCTCGGATTCTCCCTGCCAAATGGAGAGGATCACAGCGTCTACTACAAGGCGATGGGGTGGGGGTTCTCCAGAGTAATGTTCATACAGTTCTTAGCACCGTGCCTGGCAAGTGGCAAGCGCTCAATAAATACTAGCTACTATTCCCAGAACGGTGGCAGTGACGACAACAATGCTGGTATTGGTTAGTGGTTGTTCCATGTCAGCTGCAAAGCCCCAGCGGCACACGGCAGCAATGTTTAATTGGTTCATGAATTAGTTGGCTGGTGTGGGCTGGGCTCAGCGGGGGGCTGCCGTGCTCCCCGTGGCTCTCGTCCTCTTCCTGGGCCCACGGCGATGGCAGAGGCCAAAGAAAGAGCACAAGGCAGGCTGCACGAATTCATTTCGCATCACACCTGCTCATCTTCCACTGGCCGAAGCAAGACACGAGGCTGAGCCCCAGCTCAAGGGGCCGTGGAGTACGCCCGGGCTGCAACAGGAGGGCCTTGCCAAGATGCACGCCCAAGAGTGCGGCTGTGTAATCCTGGCGGGGACAGGGATGGAGGAGGAGACCCAGAGCCCTGGCTGCCACAGCGAGCAACTCAGGTGCATGCACTTACTTTGACTTTTCACCCACTCAAGCGAGCACGGAATTAGAGCTGTGATCAAGTGGAACCAGTCTCTTATCTTCTTTGTCACAGTGATTTATCCTAATAAATTGTGTATCTTCTAAAACCTGGTCAAGTGGGGTTTCTTGTCTCTACAAATGACTCCTGAATTGTCGGGCAAGGGCGCGCCTCGTGAATGTGAATGCATTTTGTATGCACACGAGGAGACCACGTAACCAGCCCACGAAGGCCACTTGGGACTAAGTCACATAAAGAGCAGTGAGAAGAACAATGGGCATCCACAAATACGACCAATGGGGGCGTGCACTGGGTCCCCTCACTCTGGAAAGCAGCTAGGCATCATCGCACAAAATTGAAGAGACCCATATGCTATGGTTGGAGAAACTCTTAGGTATATGGCCAAGGTACGTGACTCAGAATATTTACAGCAGCACCGAGTGTCACGGCCAACACCCAGACACCGCCCAAATGTGCAGCAGCAGTAGAATGGGTAACTGCCATGTAGTCACACGGTACAGTACCATACAACAAGGATACGAAATGAAATCTACTGCAAGCGACAACGTGGACGAAGCTTATAAACAAAAGTATGAACTAAGCGGAGTAAAAGAATCTTCATGATTCCACGGAAGGGCAAACCTAAACCGTAGAGTTCGGGGAGGGGTACACAGGTAATAAAACAATAACCAGAAGCCAGGCAAGTAACACCATAAACGTCAGGACGGTGGTCCCAGCGGGGTGAGGGACAAGGACAATCAGGAGGGGGACACGCACAGGGTCTTCAGGAGACAGCCAAGTTCTAGCTCCTGGCCTGAAAGGGTTTGTATGGGACTCACTTTTCTGCATGTAACATTCACCGTAAAAGTACATCTTCTTAAGGACAGCTGAGGACGTAGGGGCGTTTAGTTCCGAGAAGAGAAAACACCGGGTGAGCGTAAAACCTGTCTTACGGTATTTGAACGACGGAGTTGTGGCCGGGACAACTCCGTCTTTCCACATAGTCCCAGAAGAGGGGGTGGGGGGGGATCAGGATCAGAGAGGGATGGGTTTTGGCTCAAGATAAGGATGAACTTCCAATAATCAGAAACATTTGAAGATGGAGTATACTTTTTTGGGGGGAGACAAATTCCTTTTTATTTAATTAAAGGACTCAAAGGTGCACTGATGGGAACCTTGGCAAAGATCTTGGAGGATGAGTCAACAGTCAGAGAGGCCTGGGCCGGGGAAGATTGAGGCTGACTGACTCCAAGAGGCAAGGCCAGCGTGGACGAGTGAGGCTTTCGTAGCTCTCGGACCTAAGTCGGATGGACCGTAAGTAGCTAAGCGACCTTGGGCAGGTTACCTGACCACTCTGAGCTTCTGTTTCCCGCCTTGAAAGCAATGCTACATATAAATTATCTAGCACAGTGCCTGGCACTTCTAAGCCCTTGATAAATCATGGTCATTATGATTAATAAAAAAGTTTCTCCTAAATTTGAGATTCTGGGATTCTCTGCTTCTCGAAGTGTATGTGTTGTATTAGGCTTTTGTTTTGTTTTTGCAAAAAAGCAGCATAACAACCTCAAATTGCAGGGCTTACAAAAACAAGCATTTATGCTGTGCTCCTGGGTCTGTGGGCCACTTACAACTCAGCAGGGCTGGGTCCGGGCTTCAGGCTCCAGCTGCGGGGTGGGTTCAGCTCTGCTCCCCGTTATCTCTCATCCCAAAACCAGCTGACCTGGGGCATGCCCTGTTCATGACGAAGGGCAGAAGGTTTGCAAAAGACACTTAGAAACACACAATACCTGTTAGGCCTCAGCTCCGAAGGGCCTCACCACCACTTCCTCCCACATTCCACGGGCCCAAGCAGGTCCCAGGGCCACGCCCAAGGTCAGTGCTGCAGGGAGGTCTGCAATGACACTGTGCTGCAAAGTCACACAGTGAAGGGGATGCAGGCCGGTGAAGAATTAGGAACAACACTCTGCATGCACGTGGAATATTCGAGAGTCACTCTGTTCCATGGAGGGGAATATATTTTTTAAAAAAATCTTTTTCAACAACCATGAGGCTATAAAATATAAGATTCAAAAGCCTCAGCCTAACAGTGAACAGTGAAAATGTAATTTTCCCATTTTATTGGCTTATATAATAAAATCGTTGGATAGCTGATTGGTTTTAATGCTCCGTGATATGTCAGTGAGGAGGCAAATTTAGAACTCTGGGGTCTTTCTTCCTAATTCTGGGTCTCACCTGTTGGCAGAAAGACCCCTGAGACTCACCTCTTCCTGGCTGAAAATTTCTTTTGCCTTTTTTTTTTCTTCTGCATTCTCAGACTTCTTGGCAAGTTGAGATTTCTCTTTAAGGGCCTGTTTTGTCTCTTGGTCAAGCAGAGAGGAGCTTGGAGAGGAGGCTGCCGGAGTCTGGGCTTAGGTAGGGACAGAATAAGGTGTTGTTCTCCTTCAAAGAATTTTCACCAGCTCCACCAGGCCCCTGGCCCGGCAGGCACCCCCCGCCACCCACTCTCTGTTCGCCGTCTCCTCCACGGCTGGCAGCTCCCGCCTACAGGGTGGCAGCTGGGCTGTGTCTCTCTTGCCACTGTGCCTATCTGTGAATCACTTCCAGATGCGCCTGGGAGGAGAGCTGATTGGGTGTGCTCACTGGGGGCTGGGTCTCTGGGGATAACAACAATAACAACAACAACAAAAAAAAACCCTGGCAAGTGGGTGGAGCAAAGAAGAGAGGAGAGACAGCCCTGCAGCCTTGCCTAGATCAAAGGCTGACCCCAGGAGGGATGCAGGAAGCAAGAATAGGACCGCCATCAATTAGGACATCAGCCACTAACTTTCCAGGGGAGCTAGACGAGGTCCCTTTGCTTCTCCGAGTCTTGTCTCCATATAGGGCTGGACTTGAGGACCCCTAAATTTCCTTTCGGAGGAGTACACAGAGCATGCTCAAGAGGGAAGATTCCAGGGTCCAGCGTCCAGACCGGACACCCCTGCTGTGTGACCTCGAGAAAGTTCCTTCCATGCTCGGCCTCAGTTGCCTCAGCAGAAAAATCACCAGACCCTCTCCCCGGGTTGTTTCTAGGAGGAAAGAGGTTAACATGTCTGGAGCATTTAGAAGAGTCCCTGGCACAGAATAAACCCTCCGTCAGTGTTACCTCCCGTTATCATTATTCCAACTTAAGATGCTAAACCACTTTGCTCCTTTTTTAAATGTGATTGATGCTTTTAGGCTCCGAGGGCTATTAGGCTGACGACGTGAGGGTGTAATAGATGGGATGGGGGTGGGGGGGGGAAGCAGTAAAAGCACACTCTATGCAGAGACGCCGAGCAACGTGGCATCTGGAACGGATCCAGCAAAGAGCCGCGGACAAGATTAAAGGTCTGCAGAACCGCACCTCGCGGCAAGGAAGCCGGAGAGCGGATTATTTACTACGGTGGAGGTGGAGAGGTTACGGAGAATTCCCAGGCACCAGCTCTCCCCATACAGTGAGAAACTTAGCGGACGAGACACCAGCTGAACTTCCGGATGATTAAATAGGAGGCAGAGAGAGCCGATCGAATTTTCGCCCACCTGGCAGAAGGTGCGCATCATTATCCAGCCGCTAAGATTTACACCCAGGCGTGAGGTTCCGTCTCGCAGAATCCACTTTACCCCTCTGCCTTCCTAAATGAGACAGGATGGTGATGTTTGGGTTCTCAGAGACTTCTTCTCTGGGGGCAGCGGAGCTAGAAACATCAGGGAGGTTCCAGGAAAGTTTAAAATGACACCGTGTGTCTCATCGGGCCTTGAACGCACGAGCCTCAGTTTCCCACCTCATGGTCAGGGGATGGGATGAGAACCGACCCTCGTTGAGCACCCGGACAGCAGGCCAGGCTCTGACTCCAAAACCCCAGGGCTCTGACGCCTCCTGACCTCACAAGTAATTGCAAAGGCAAAATTCAGTCGACAGATCGCCTTCTGTCTCCATGAAATCGGACATCCCGCCTGATGGGTATTCCCTGAACCGAATAGGCACTTGTAACTCCCGGAGAGACGGTCCAGGCAGCAGCACAAAGCCATGTGAGGACCAGACCTGTCCCCAAACCATCCGATTGTTCCAGATCGAGACACCCATCTCCCAGTCTGGGAGGTTTGGGGACAGGAAGTTCGTCTTTACGTGGCTGTGGTTTGGGACAGCTGAACGACTCTGTGGTCTGGGGCTTGTACTGTGAGACTGTGGCCCCCAGGCAGAGCCCTGTGCTGGTCAGGGAGGGGTGGCTCACATCCACCAAGTTTCATTTCTTCCTCCCGCTGGGTGTCTACCACAATGGAGGCTCTAGGCTGCCCCGGGCTGAGGGTTCCCTGTCTACACTGCCCCCCCCCCCCCGCCACCTGCGCTGCAGCAGAGGGAAGGCGATTCGGGGGGGGGGGGGGTCCCGCACCAGCTAGTAAGAGCTCCGGCCCGGAAGCGGCACACGACACTGCCCCTGACAGCTCAATGGCTCCAGCAAGCACAAGGGGCCAGGAAATGCAGCCCGGCTTGTGCCCATAAGGTGAGAAGGGACGCATTTGGGGAGCACGACAGTGACCACCACACCCCCTTTCTGAGCCCCGCACCTCCTACCCCAGCCCTACCTCGGCCAGGGCTCCGTCCCCGCTCCCCACCTCGACCAGCATCCTTGGTGTGTGCCTGGGTGTGTGTGAGAGTGACAGACAGAGACGGAGAGATACACAGAGACCGAGAGAATGCAATCCTCAGCTCTTTCCTCAAGACACAAATGACTCCGTGACATTCGCAACCCATTACCAAGGTAATTCGGTCTCTGTAGTCTTTCTCATGATGCGCAAACCAGCGTTATTATTATTGTTTATCATTTATATGACATAGCAAGTATGTGCTGTTCTCATTCCTGTTTAAGATCAGTGCTGCTCAGCTCTGGGGACCGCCACTCCCTTCCTCTAGCCCCTCCTGCCCTGGAGCTCCCTTCCCTGCTGCCCCAACCCTGTGGTCTTCCCCCCACCCTGGTCTCCCTGCCTGCCCTCCACACCCTCATCTGCAGAAAGGCTCCAGGCAGCCTCTCCCTCCCACAACTGGCAGGGAGCAGCCCAGGCAGGAAAGGGAGAGAGGCAGCTCACACGTTAGCGCCTGCTGTTTGCACTGCACTGTGTCGGGTTCTGGGCCTGCGCAAATATCTTCACATGAAGCAGGTAAAGTGGAAACGGTCATGCATGCAGCAAAGGTGGGGAAACTGAGGCTTGGGGAGGAGAAAGGCTTGCACAACATCCCACAGCACAGAAATCACACTTGGCAGGAGAGAAATTCCAGAAATGGTGCGGTTCTTCCACAGGCACAATGGGTCAGTCTAGAATCTTGGAGGTAAGAGGGGCTTCTGGAAGGAGCTCTGGGCTGGGAGACAGAGCCCGGGGTTTGGGGACACATGCGGCCTGTCTCCCCCCACCCCCCAAATTTCCAGCAGCTCTGGGAACCCAAGAGGTGCTTTTCCTTCCGAGCCTACTTTCCAGGGCTGGGAAATGGGGTCCCTGTTCCCGCTCTCCCTGCTGGGACAGGTGAGGCACTAGATCTCTAAGTGACAGCAGGAAGCGGCTCTGCTGTGTGCACCTCAAAGGAAGGGGGTTTGGAAGGGCACTAGCTCAACTCACATTAGTATCCACGGGGTCAAGTGCTCCTAAAAAGCCAGCAGCTCAGCTTGTGGGAGACGGTGAGCCACTGGATCATGACGTCATCATAAGGCTGCCCGTGGCATTCACAGAATGACATCATTTACAACTTCCTTCATCGTCCAACAAATAGTCATCGAACGCCACTCTGTCTGGACTGCTTTTCTTTTGTTGTTATTTTTTGTTTTTTTTAAAGAGTGGGGGGCAGGGCAGAGGGAAAGGAAGAGAGACTCTGAAGCAGGAGCCTGACGCAGGGCTTGATCTCACGACCTGAGCTGAGATCAAGAGTCGGACGCTTAACCGAGTGAGCAGCCCAGGCGCCCCCGTGCTGGACTGCTTTAAGCACTGGGGACCCAGGGCTGCCCTCCTGGAGCTCATGTCCTAGTTAGGGGAGATGGACAATATACAAGAAGACAAACGCGCTAAGTTCAAGTAGAGATGCGGGTCATGAAAACCAACAGGCTGGCATGAGGGGGTGCAGCTGCCAGTCCTCCTGACCTTTATTAATGGTGGGTTCATCACTGGCCGCTCGGACAAGCCCCACCCTTCCCAGCCAGCCCTTCTGGATTGCTGGCCACGGGAAAGTTCTCCAGACACTCACCTCCTCGAGACAGACTCCGTGGCCCCCCGGCTGGAGAGCGTCCCTCCCACTTTGAATCCCACCCCTCCTTTTGTACTCTTCTCCCGGATTGGGGAGCTGCCTTTTCAAAATCCTCATGGCAACCGTGATGAGCGGGCATTGTCTCCATTTCACAGATGAGGGAACCGAGACCCAGACAGGTGGGACACATCTCTGGATTTGGACCCCCGTCCCTCTCCTTCCAGAGCCCAAGTGTCCTTTGTCCCTTTCTCCCTTCTGCTTCTGTTATTTGCGGGTGCCTCCTGCCTCACTCTCATTTGGGGAGATCCTAGGTCTGATTTTCTCTCTGGCATATAGTAGGTGCTCAATAAACCTGGATGTGTGAGTGAGTGGTGTTGCCCCGTGGGTCCTGGTGGATAGTGAGCCCACGTAACTGTGTGTGGAGGGGAAGGAGGGGGGAGAACGACTCCCCTTCAAGGAACCTGAGGCGTTTCCCAACAATACAGCAATAGGTAACAACCCAGCCTGCTTTCCCCTAAATTCCTCCAGGGAGCCCATTCTCCCAGGCATCACAGAGGATGGCTTTTGCTGGCACTGTCCCTGTGGTCGCCCTCTTCCTTCCTCCCTGGAGTCTGGAGCTCCCTCCCCAGGGTCTGGACTGTCTCTCACCATCAGTTATAACAGTTTGGAGCAGCTGACAGGCAGCCCAGAACATGAGTGAGCACTGGGCAAAGAGTCCTAGGGGATGTCCTCACCCACCTCTGTGCACCCTGCTTTGGCCTCAGCTTCTCCAACGAATGCTGGGTTGGGTGATTAGGTGACTAATCCACAATAGGATTAGTGTCCTTACAGAGGAGTAGAGAAGAGAGACCAGGGCACTTTCTCTCTGTCCTGTGAGGACACAGAGGGAAGGTGGCTATCTTCAAGCCAGGGAGATGGCTTTCACCAGGAACTGAATCAGGGGCACCTCAATCATGGACAGCCAGCTTCCAGACCTGGGAGAGGCACCTGTCTGTCATTTAAGCCCCCCAGTCTATGGCTGTCTGTTAGAGCAGCCCAGGCAGACCAAGACAATCAGACAGGAGATGGGCAGTGGCAAATTCTACCCTATGACCCTTGTCCTTGACTCACCGACCACCATCATGTACCAGAGTGTGTGACAGAGCTTGGATTCTATCAGCAGGAAGATTTGATCCCTGTCCTTAAAGAGGACCTAGTCTTTGCAGGAGACAGACATACAAACAATTATTACAAAACACTGTGCCATAATCGCGGACTAAAAAGTACTGTGGGATTGCACAGGAGGCCAGCAGGGGACTACCAAGCCCAGGGGCAATCAGGGAGATCTTCTCCGAGGAGGTGACCTTAGAACTGGAACCTGATGGTTGAGTTGCTCATTATCCTGTCCTGACCTTTGATATCAACCTCTACCCCCCAAGCTGGTCTCTCTCCCAATGTGCAGAGTGACCCGTTCTTCCACAGACGGCACCGTCTTCTCGGTGGATGATCCTGCCAGGGAAGAGCCCCCTTCTGGGGACCCTCCCAAATGGCCAGGCCATGGCTGTGTCTCTAGAGGACCACCCTGAACTCTAGGGAGCACTGGAAAGTCTCCCCTGCCAGGGAGCCAGGCACTGGCAAAGACCGTGCACACAGAGCCGTACCAGGGTTTGGAAGCGTGTTTTCCCAAGGAAAGCTCTGTTGTTCCTGCTACAAAGGGAGCTTACCAGTGCTGCCTGAGAGGCGGACAGGGGATGTCCGCTGCTGCCTGTGCTTCGAGTTTGGAGGGTGGGCTGTTCAAGAAAGATCCGGACATCCTCCAGCTCTCCTGCACCACCAGCTCTGTTCCCACGGTCGTCCCAGTCCTAGCGTGTCCATGACAACACTGTCCCCATGTCATCCCACTCCCAGCATCTCCATCACCACTGTCCCCATGGTCATCCCACTCCCTCAGTGTCTCCATCACCACACTGTCCCCACGGTCATCCCACTCCCAGCATCTCCAGTCCCGGGGTGTCCATGACAACACTGTCCCCACAGCCACCACACTCCCAGCATCCCCAGTCCACCCCCTTTATTCTGGCACCACAAGCACCATGGCCACCCCAACGCAGCATCACCTCCAGTACCTTGTGCATCTCCTTGGGCAGCCACACGAGTCACGTGCATAATGTCCGCAGCCACTGGGACAGCTCGCCCCCCGCCTCCTCACCACTGTTTACCCCCAGATTTAGCAACGCATGCCAACCACATGCATAACCTTCCAGCTGGATTCCCTTGTTCTCACTGCAATGCCTCTGGGCTTGGGGAGCCCTGGGGGGCACCGTGTCGATCCTCTGTCATCTATGGGACACGTTGGCCTGCCTGTGGTCCTCGGAGGAACTGACCATGTGGTGCTTGCTGGTCCTGCTTGGGGACTGGTGCCTTCTCCACCCAGGATGCCATCCCCAAGACCCTTGACCTTCAGGGCCCCCTCCGCAAATGGGGGAGGGAGTTCCAGGGCCTGTCAGCTCCATGACCAGTGTCTGTCCCCCATCACCCCTGCACAGATTCCAAAGTCTGTTTTCCATGTCCCTCCCGCCCTCCGGACTACCGCACTCTCTGGGGCAGGTCTGTGTGTTTTTCATCTGTTTTCCCAGCATGAGGCTCGGCGGCAGAACCTAGATGCCATCAGGGAATGCCTATTGACCTGGGATGTTGAACAGGAGAGAACATTTGCTCATCAGACCCCCGCAGGTCCAGCTGGGCATCTGTGCTCCTTTCCAGGAGAAGCATCTTGCCCGGCCGACACGCGGCGTGGTCAGGCCCATGTGGGGGCCGCTGCGCAGTGCCTGGCAGCAGGAGGGCCTTGTGTCAGCTCAGAAATGAGGTCGCCCACCAGCCCGCCTGCCGCCGCCTGTGCCTTCCATGCATTCCTTGTTCGATGAGATGTTGTTTTCAAATGTGCTTCCCAGGGAATTGGTGTGGGTTTTTTTTTTTTCTTTCTCGTTCTTTTCCTCCTCTCTCTGTCTGGCAGAGGGGCACGGCTGCAGCTGCCATAGCAGCAGGCGGGAGACTTTGATCAGGGTTTGTGGGCAGCCCCCCCCCCGCCCCCGCACCACCGGCTTTCCTGGTCTCGCCCGCACTGCCGATGATATGGCTAAATGTGACCACCACTGTCCTCCACTGCCCGCCACCGAAGCCACCAGAGCACGGCGGGGACTCTCCTCTGGGGCCCCAGGCCCAGCGAGTAGCACGAACTCTGCTTTCTTCCCCGTCCCCCCCACCCCGCCCCACTCCCCTCCACCTGTGCCCAAGCCCACCACGACTCTCCCTTCCTTTCTACCACCTGCCAGGACAACCTGTGACTACCTTCTAAGCTTCCCCGGGGGCAGATTCCCGCAACCAGGACTTCCTGAGCACCTGCCGAGTGACTCCGGACACACGCCCTGGAGTGAGGGAGACAGACGTGGTCACTGTCTCCAAGGAGTCTCCATCTAGTTGGAGAGGAGGTAGAGGAAACACACAAATAATGGAGTAATTGTGGCAGGTGCTAACAGTTATGATGGAGATGAAGGGATGTGAGGACAGAGACCAGGACGAAGGGAAGGAACAGGGGTCCCTAAGGCAGTGACATTTATGACATTTATTTTTTTAGGAGTGGGAAAACGGGGGGAAGAGGGGCAGAGGGAGAGGGAGAGAGACTCTCAAGCAGACTCACTGCTGAGCACAGAGCCCGAGGTGGGCCCTGATCCCATGACCCTGAGTTCACGACCTGAGCCAAAATCAAGAGTCAAGTGCTTAGCCCACCGAGCCACCCAGGTGCCCCAAGGCAGTGACATTTGAACAAAATCTGAAGAATGAAGAGAACCTCATCATGGAAACACGGGGTGCGGGATGAAACACGGGGTGGGTGAGGGATGACTGGGTGCGGCAGCCTGAGGCCGGTGGTGGGGAGCGAGCAGCAGGAGGGCCTGGGATGCAGGGCGGGGGTGGCAGGGCCAGCTGGGGCTCAGTAAGGGCTGTGCAGTGGGGAGACTCAAGAGCACTTTAGACAGAGATCTAACCAGCACCCCGTGCTCCCCCCGCCCCCCGGGCTCAGCTGGATTCCGGGAGTATCTGCCAGATAAATGAGGATGAGGCTTGGCCTCATTTGTACCTTTCCACTTACTCCACGTCAGCTTTTCTATTCAACGAGAATGTGAATTTGGACGCTAAGCAAGGGCGGGGCCTGTCTCTTCCTTGGTGCCTCTGAGATCCGGTCCCTCTGAGCACGAGGAGCAGGGGTTGGTGGCTGTACTGTGGGGCCTTCAGCCAGTCTCTCTCTCTCTCCCACCCCGTCCCCTCCCCCTCCCCCTGTTGCTCCATCCCCAAAACATGGTGATGGTCCTTTCTGCTTCCCTCTTCCTGCAGCCTGACGGCTCACCGAATGTCAATACAGATGCTTCTGCGAAGTCGGGCAGGTACAGAACTTCTCTGCAGAGACAGTTAGGATCAACGATGGCGTCTGGCATCTGACTGAAACGAGAAATGCAGACGTGCCCAGCTTCAAATCCCGTTCCACTTACAAGCTCTGTGACTCGTGTCCAGTCACTCAACCTCTCTGAGCCAATGAAAGCGGTGTTCTGAGAATCTTAGCAGATGCTCCCTCGACGGCATCGGTCCTTCTAATGACCCCTGTGGCCGTGCAACTTCGGGACAATCCTGCAAGAAAGATATTGTTGTCTCCACTTTATAGATGGGGACACCGAGGCCAAAGGATGAAACTACCTGACCCAGGTAGCTCAGAGACAGAAATGGGGTCTCCGGGCTCAGATTTCTGCCTCAGGGGTCACACCCTTCCCAGGAGGCCCCGGCCCCACCACAGCGGGAAGGCGGTTCTCTCCCGGGACGGCAGCTCCCCAAATGCCACTTACTCCGGGGACATCTTTAAGGCAACACGCTCCGCCTGCACTCCCAGAGGGCTAGCTTTTCTTTGATTGTTTCCCAGCCGAGCTCCAAACACAAGAGAAGGAGCAGGCAGGGCCCAGGCGAAGCCGTCTGCTGACAAGAACAACACATTTTTACCAAATTACCAACTCCCAGCATCTCCCATTAATGAGCGATTCTGCGAAGTAGACACGCTAACAAGGTGCTTCTGAACTCCCGTCCGCGTTCTCCGCTGCCGATGGGGGAGGCATGAAAGCTAATGTGGGGGGAGCCGCGTGCTTAATTACTGAGTGGGGGAGGAGGGCAGCCGGAGAAGGGCTTCTTCATCCTTTGCGGATCTTTAATGAACCTTTTAACACGCTTAAAAAAATAAATGAAGAGAAAATTTTTTAAAAGCTCTTTTTAAAGATTTTGGCAGGTTTGATGAGTGGTTTTGAAAGCCCTAAACAGCCACTTAGTTGGTGAGCCCCCTTGACAGCTGGTGAATAGAAGGTAGGAATGCAGTGGGCTACACTGGCCTTTTCTCTTCTGAGTGCCTTTTCCAAGATGTCTTGTTGGACTCGCTGACCCCCCATCTGCTGCCCACGGTGCCCGGCAGACACAGCTGTGCCAAGCAGGCAGATGGATACTGGGAACTTGCAGGTTATAAAAGTTCTTGCAGTATCTGGAAGCGGTATCCAGAAGGGCGGTCAGAGGGGGTACGGCGGGGTGGGTTTAAGGCATAGCTGGAAACACAGGGAGCACTTATCTCTGGGGCGGTCCGCCTGCCTTGCCTTCAACTCAGACCTATGTCATTGGGGGTAACTCATGGTGTTGCCATTAGATCACGGGCTGGGGGGACCAGGCTATTCTGGGTTTGAATCCTGAATCTGCCCCTTTTCAGTCATGTGACTTTTGTAGATGAGGATCTTGTCTGAGCCTCAGTTTTAACTTCTGTAAATTGGGGACAATTATACTTACTTCGTGGAATTGTTAGAAATAGTTGAATGTGCACAAAGTACTTGGTGCATGGGAAGTGCTCCAGAAGGGTTCATTTCCTTCATCTTCAGCAACTGCTTGGGTATTAGTTAGCATTGGGATCAGTTAGCATCTCAGAAGCCATATAAGAAGCCAACCATATAAGTAAGAGATGAGAAATCCATAGTTATGACATGTGAAAAACACAAGGGTTTTAAGAAACAGTAACTATACTGTGAATCACCAATAAGATATAGGGACTCAAACAATAATGGGATATTGGCCATATTAATAGAGATACAGTAGGTAGAATGTAGGAGGTGATCATCCTATCATACTATATTCCAATACTCCCACACCTGGGGAAATGGCACTGTACTTTGAACAAAATAATGGCCAAGGGAATTAGGTCTAGAGAGAGCCTGGGGAGAGGGACTCCAAATTATATTACACAGACAGTAATTGAAGAAACTAGTCCTGTGTAGCCTGAGGAGAGACTGGATGGAGTGTAGGTAATAGATACTTGGTAGTCTCAAATGTCTGACATGCAGTCCCTTGAAAATAGTAAAGCTTTTCTGAGTAGGTCTAACCAGAGGGTAGAAACCCAAAAAAACTGAATTCTGGTTAAATATCCATATGTGAGTAGAATTTTTTTTTTTTCAGAAGAAAGAGCCAACCATTTGTGAAATTTATTCATTTATGCAACAGTATGTGCTGGGCACTGCCCTCCATCCTGGGATTAAATGAATGAACAAAACAAAGCTCTCACCCAGAAGGAGCTCACTTTCTAGCAGACACGGGCTGTTCTGGAGGTGTAAGTCCCTGGGTGTGCAGACCAGATCACCTCTTGGAGAGGCTGCAGTGGGAAGGAGCATCCAGTGAAGGTTGGATGGAGTTACTTGGACATCTGTGATTCCCTGAATTTTGGTCAGCCATTGCCAAGAGCTGGCCCCAGAGGCAACCATCTTGCTCCAGAAGTCTTTCCCTTGCCTGGGGTTGGGAGTGAAACACAGGCCAGCTCTGGGTTTGGAGGCCCTGAGTGTGGTGGTAGCAGGGTTGAGGGCAGAGAGTCCCCATCTGAAATGTGAATATACATAAATATCCGTCTAGCTTTCATCCGTCCAAAACGCAGACCCCTTACTTCTGGCAACAGCAGCTTAACTTCCCTGGAGGTACTTAACCCTCCTACCCATCTCAGTCCAGGTGGCTTGAGTGGGGTTGTCACCCTTTTCTTGCTTCAGGGATGGGCATGTGATCCAGGCAGGTCCAAACAGAGCACCTCCTTCTCCTGGCCATAATGATTGATTCAGGATACCATGGGACCCCAGCTGGGCCAGTAGGTGCCATCAAGAGTCAATGCTGGACTTCAGCAGGGATTAGTGAAAAAGAGGAATACCCTTTCCCACTATGAGGGCAGGATGGAAACCTGGAGCCCTGGCAGCCACCTTGGCACCATGAGGGGAATGCCTGAGAACACAGTCAATTCAAAGGAAAGCAGGCCAGGTGAAGGCAAGAGAAAGATCAATATTTTTATAATGGGACTTGCCATATGTTGTATAAATAAAAATACTTATATTTTTAGATTATCCTGATAATATTTTTATATTTTATATATTTTATATTTTATAATATTTTTATATTTTATATATTTTATATTTTATAAAATTTTTATATAATTTTTTAAAACAAAATTTTATAATATTTTTAGAGCCAACCAGATCTAATCCAACCAGACCTGACGCTCTCCTCCAAATTTACGTGTTCTGTGGCCTGAAACATTATTTGTTGTGGTTGTTGTTTGAGCCCATTTGAATTAATTTTTTCTGTCACCCGCTTCCGAAAGAGTTCTCTCTGATGCAGGGGGCTCTATTCAGTATTATATGGCTGTTACCTCTCCTGGCCAAGCTCAGACGACCTGAAAGGATGGAACCATTCCAAAAGGAGCAAGAGGGGATCAGTTAGCATCTCAGGGAACTCCCCAAAAGGGATTATCATGGAACTCTTGAATACATCCCTGTTCCTGAAGAAATGTGAAGCTGGGCAGGGTGGGATACTTTACTCATACCGGCACGATTCCAGAAGCAGGGGCCAGACTGAAATGTTTCCACAAGGTGTGTTATCACCGTTATTCATGGTTATTTGAGGCGGTGAATTTAGGCACCCTGCCCCCACCTCAGGCGACCCCTCGGGCCCTGTGAGTCAGGTTGCTGAAGCCCCTTGGGAAGGAACGCTATTGTTCCACTGACCATCATCACCACCATCATCATTATTGCATTAAAAAAAAACTACCTTCGGAGATTATTAAAATCTGCAGCAAGGATGAGCAGACCCACAGACTGGGCGCCTGATGGTTCCCTTGTGTAAGCCCCTGACAGGGCACTTGAATTGAATAATAATGCTAATTTGTATCTAACGAGCTCCTCTCTTCAGCTGGCAGGTCAGGAAGGGGTTGGTGCCAGGAGGGCTTGTGGAGGCATGCAGAGCTCATTCCCCGGTAGGGTGGCCCAGTCCCTGCCTGCCCCCAGGCCCTTCAGGATGCACAGGCCCGTGTTGGTGGGCTGTTGGTAGGGTAGGGAACTAAGAACACCAGGGACCCTCAGCCCAGACAGACCGCATCCTGCCATGCCCCCGCCTCCAGGAGCTAAGAGCACTGACTCTTCTCTTGGTGGGGGGCTAGTCTGCAAGGGCCTGGGAGGGGGCAGATCCCAGCCCCCACAACCATCCTGTGAACTCCTGGGCACCCCTGGGCCACAACGTCAGCCTCTGGAGCATGGGCAGACCCAAGTGGAGCCCTGAGGCCGTTCGAGGGTGCAGGTCCTCGGAAGAGAAGGGAGGGTAAGGCCGTGGGGGTCTGTCTCGTGGACCTGTGGACTGCCCAGGAGCTGGGAGCCTCTTCAGGCGACTTCGGGGGGTGGAGGTGGCGGTGACGAGGGTGAGCGGGGAGCAGGGTGGCAGCCCCTTCCCCCTCCCTGGGCACTCTGCTTCTATGTGTTGTAGATGTCTGGGCTCCATCGAAGATGTCATTCAAAGGAAAGAGTCCATGGCTAAGAAACAAGGTTTACAAACCCCAGCATAGCCCATACTCCTCCACTGATGACACTGAACAGAGATCCAGAGAAAAGAGCAACACTTTTTGAGCTGGTGTTATGTTGAGTCTCCAACGGGACAAAGGAGCAGGCATCCAAGCTTGAATTCTTGCCAGGGCTAAAGCTGGGGAGAAGTCTTGAGGGGATGTGGAAATGGGACCCTGTGAGACCTCCAGGGAGCCTGAAGCAGCTGGGACCAGAAAAGCTGAGCCCCGAGGAACCCCCAGTAGTCTGAACTGAGGCGGGAAGATGAGAGTGCGTTTCCGTGGGTTCTGGCCAATGTAAGCCTCAGCCAGAGGGTCCCAGAGGCAGAACCCCACATCCCTGGGGTTGCAGGGAGCAGGTAGGCTCCAGAGATTGTCTGGGAATCTCAGCTGGGAAACTCTTATGGAAACAGACACCCTGGCCGGGGAGAGAGGGGCGTCCTTGGACAATGAGTGGGGTCTGTGATAGGGTCTGTCATGCCCCTAGAGACTGCCAGAGCCATGCTTCCCCAATCTTGCCATCTCTCCCGGGCAGGTGCAATGTATCCTGGCTCTGTGCTCCCAGAATGGCTGTGGTCCACTCTTCAGACAGCTTCCTGCACATCTGGGACAGCTGCAGGTGTCCAAGTTGGCACCTCTGATGTGCCAGGCACTGGACAGAGTCAGTTCACCCTCCCCAGCAGCCTGGATCTGAAGAAGCATATGAGAATTTAGGGGTACGATGACCTCCCACATCCATAGGGAGCTGACAGCAGAGCTGCTCTGGCTCTGGTCTGAGGGTTCACCCCCTTCCCCAGTGCGCCCCTTTGGCACTGCCCAGGAGGATGCCTGAGATGATAGTCTCCCAGAAGTGCCCCTCAGAGTCTGGGAGAACACCCTGGAAGGTTTTAGCTGCCATGTGTCCCAGGCTTCCCAGACTGGCCTTTCCCAAAGATGTTCCACTGGACATTCAAGGGGCTCCACAAACGTGGAGGGGGCACTGCTACTCTGTAAGCTTGGAAAACTTTGAATCTATCCAAAGTAAACAAACTTTTTTTTTTTTTCTTTCAGGACATCTCGTGTCCTTCAGTACGATAACACACCCTGTAAATCTCTAAGAAAAGGATCGAGTGTGCAGAATTTCCCTTCCTCACTGGATCATCCTTCTCTGTGAGTCTAGACTCAGCTATGCTGTCGTAACAAAAATCTCTACCATGCTCCTGGCTTGTGACCACAGAAGTGTAGTTCTCACCCACACTGTGTGTCCCCTGCAGGCTGACGGGGGTGTTTGCTCACGGCAATCACTCACAACCCCTTCCCAACAGGCACTTCCCAGAGGAGGCTGAGAATTCCCGAGGGTCTGCTCCAGCAAGTAAATGCTCTAGTGTGGAAGGGACACGTGCCCCCTTCACTTGCAGCTCATTGGTGGACGAGTCCCGTGACTCACTCAAGGACAAGGGGGCTAGCGGGTGCATTGCTGCCACGTCCCCGGGGGGCTCCACATCCAGGGGCTCTCTGGTCTGCAGACCATGTGCCAACACTCCGCGAACCCCGTGGCTCTGCAGAGCCCAATTGGGGAAGGCACCTCCAGGTTACCCGGTGCCCAGGCCGGACCAGAGGCAGACCTCCACTTGGATTCCTGGAATTCTTTCCTCCCCCCTTCCACCAATGCCCCGAGAGTAGTGGTTGCCCATGTCTTCCCTTCCTCCATTCTCTCCTCGGTGTCCTTTGTCCTTGTCACTTCCTCTTAGACACAGGCTAAACCCTCTTCATGAGCCCCCTTCTGCGAAGGAGATCTCCCCACAGGCATCCCATGATTGCCTGCCAGCAAGGAAGCCTGTAATGACCAGGAATGCACAGTGGATCTGAACTTCTCTTTCACCCACAGCACACAGTCCCCACACGCTCCCACCCGAGGTGGCAACTTAGCCCACCTGAGTCAGAGCGGAGTGACAGAGAGCCAGAGGCAGGAGCTGGTGGCCATGGAGTAGGCAGTCTGGCCTGGCACATGCCCAGTGGGGCCCACGGGGACCAGGGTGGTGAAGGGCATTGATGTCCAGGGGTTAAGATCATGGGAATGGATCAAAGGAGGGTACGTCCTCGAGCAGAATGTGGACCCCCTCTGATCTCCAGTTTCCTATGTGGAGATATTACCAGGGTTAAGTCAGGCAGCACTGGCTAGAGAACACATGACTGGATCATACTGAACGTTGCCAGGGTTGAGTGGTTGCTGCTGTCGTCGGTGAGATAAGAGGAACGGGGGACAGGTATGGGGGAGCCAAGGAGGCCTGAGCTCCAGCTCCAGCTCTGCTCCTGCCATTGACCCTTTACCTCTCTTGGCCAGGGCCTGACCCTGTGTGAACTGGGAAAATTCCCGTATCTTTAGCAGGGTCTTTAACAGAGCCCCTGCCAGCTCCACGGCTACATCTGCACCCCCCTTCCTGTTCCCCTCCCCCTTCTAGTCATACCTGATTGTTTCCTTTCAAGAGCTCCTGTTTTGTATCAGTCAGCTACGGCCACACCAGTGCTGCATAACAAGCCACCCCAAAGCTCAGTGGCGTACAATAGTAAGCATTTATTCTGAAGTCCATGGGTCTGCGGGTTGGCTAGGGTCTGGCTGACCCAGGCTGGGCTCAGTGGAATAGCTTGGATTTAGGCTGTGGCTTGTCTGAGTTTGGTTCCAGGCTGTAGGGTGGGCTCATTTCTGCATCCCAAGTTTTCGTCCTGGAGTTCAGGGAGGCTTTTCTCATGGTGGACCACCAGGACATGATAAACCAAGCCAAACCAGGCCCCTGCTCATATCACATCTGGCCAAAGCAGTCACATGGCTGAGTTCAATGTCAATGGGGCAGGAAAGTGCATACCACCCACATGGAAGGGGAAGGGAAGTGAGTGTTGGTTGAACAATCACAGACGTGCCATGTTTTCCCTCCACCCCTGATCTCAGGGCCTTTGCACATGCTGTTTACTTACAGTCCAGTGCACCATTCAGATCTCAGCTTGGAAGTCACCTTCGTGAGAGAAGCTGCCTCTGACCCCGCAGTGTGGAATCACTCCATCTCTCACACCCCTCATCATGGTTGCACTGAATACCATCTATGGACACTCAGCATGCTTTCCCAGCCCTTCTCGGTCCGCCTGCATCTTCTGCTCTAGAAAGATAAAATCCTCATCCCTGAGATTCCTTTGTAGCTCAGATTCAGGATTACAAGGGAAGTTTCTACCAGTAACGCAGGCTAGCATGACATCTGGAAGGCAAACACAGGATGAATGGCCTCTCTCTGTGGCTTCTGGTCCTCTCTGCTGGTTAGGAGAGCCTTGACGTTCCTGCAGCATGTTCCCACATTAATTTGCCAGCTTCCTGGGAGTCAAGCAAGAGTGGTGGTTGTGACAGCTTCCTGAGCTGACCCCCTAACCATCGCACCAAAGCGTTTCCGGGGTCCTTTCCCACTGGCTGGTATGCGGGAGTGTTGTCGGTGCTAATGGCTCCAAACCCAGATGGTGTGGCCTCCAGGGTAGCTTCAGGGGTCCCAGCCCCCCTCACAGTCCAGGCCCACATTGTTCTGAGTCATTCCCAGAGGCCCAGCCAAGGCCCCGCTTCCTCTGATCTTCCAGTGGTTTTTAGAAACACATAATCCCCTGTATTAAATTCCTGCCTCCTTAAAATACATTACTGCACCTTGACAGATACCATGTTTTAATTCCTTGGTCAAGTGCAATTTTCCTGACCGCAAACTGCCTGCCCACAAAAGCCCCATGAGCTGTACTCACAATGACAGCATCGATCACGGTGCCTGGCACACAGCAGGGGCACAAGAAATACTGTCTTGCACAACTGAATGCACAAGTTCATGGACTGCTTACTGCAAATTCTTACCATGATAATCCAACGTCATGCGGACATTAAAATGGTAACCCAAGGAGGGGTCTCAGGCCGCCCAGAGTCTGCCCTGATCCAAAATGCCCGAAAGAAAGACATCACAAACTTTGCCTGCAATGTGATAGCCCGTTAGGATACAACCAGCCTGTGCCTCTTCCACAGGCAGCTAGGAACACAGACTCTGTGCGCGGCTGGAGAGCAAAAGGGTGCAGTGATCAGGGACTGGTGGTCACACCAGGAGGACTTCGGTTCGAGTCCTTGCTCCACCACTTACAAGCTGTTTGGCTTTGAGCAAGAGAAGTAACCTCTCTGAGACTCTGTTTTCTCATCTGTAAAATGGGGGGATAGGATATGCACCTTACAGGGAAGTGAGGACTTTGTATATCGCCCGTACTAAATAATGGGTTGCTTTTCTTCACAGAGTCTGGGGCCTGACCCGAGGCAATTTCTCACCTTGGATTTCCCATTTCCCCTTGTCAGAGGCCTTGGGGTCCTTTGGGAGCCGCCTAGGCTAGGGCTCCCTGTGGCCCCCCCGTGACCGTTTCCGGGGACCAGCAGCCAACCATCCTTCAGCAGGAATGTCTCAGCAGGCCCTTCAGACTTCCTGCTGTCTCGACACGCCTGCGCGTTAGCAGATAAAGGGTGCTGTTAGCCTTCCAGGTGGCAGTGTTATTGCCGAAACATATGTGATCTCGTGACAGGCACAAGATGCGTTGACAAGGGAGGATTCCCCACCCTCCTCTCCTCCTCCCAGTGAAAATGTTGTCTCTGCCGGCTCTGCTCCCAGACTCCCCAGTCCCTCCAGTGATGGCCAGCCCCACGCGTGGGGCCCAGTGCAGCAGAGTGGATAAGGACAGGAAGAACAAAGGGGGGAAATCTGTCTCCTGCTCCACATCATAACGAGTTGGCGGGGGGAGGGGGGGAAGGGGAGAAGGAGGAAGAGTCTCAGTGCTGGGGTTTAGAGACAGAGAGAGAGAGACAGATGAGGGATAGATCTGAATTATGGAAAACGGACCCCACCTCCTCTGCCTTTCCAGGTCCAGATGCTTCTTCCACAAGCCTGTACGGAAGCGGAAATCTCCAGCTTTTGAGATGTCTTGGGTTTCACAACACATAGATCGCACAGGACAAGGGGCACATTGACTCATCGTGACCCAGGAGGCCAAGGGGAAGGACAGAAAGACGTGGGTCTTTTAAATGAAGTGAGGGGCACAGGAAACACTTAGAATGAGGCCTCACAGGAGAACGGGCCGGTGAAGAAGGGTGCCCTTGGGGGCTGCAGAGAAGCTTCGTCCATGGCATCCTCGGCAGAAGTGGTAAAGTCCCTGATTTAGCCTTAGGCCCTCCTGGCAGCCCCCTGACCTGTGGGATGTGCCGGGCCCTGTCCCCAGACTTGGCAGAGGAGACGGCATGTAGGGATGGGAAGACAGAGCAGGGGTGGAGCCTGGTTCCGGTCCCAGTTCTGTACTTCCAGCTCCAAGAGCCGGACTCATGCTCCTACCCCCCCAAAGCTCAGGGCCTGCCACTGTGAAATGGGCGTAGCCACGCTCACATCCCAGGGTTGCTCTGGGTGGGAATGCGAGGATGCTTGAAAGGGCTTGGGACGAGAGCTGGGATGTGGGAAGCCCTCAGCCCGTGATGGTTACTATTACAGTCCCAGTGCAGCCGCCCCTCCTGTCCTGCCCTGTGTCCCCCTGGGGCCATGCCCCTGTGAGAACCCTGCCACTCCGCAGACAACCTCATGCCCCCCTCCCTCTGGACCCCCAAGCCCTTCTCCCAGCATTCGCTGTTTCCATGACACCCTTGGTTTGGGGAGCTAATTTTAATGAAGAAGATTGATTAATACCAAATTAGTACCTTTCTTTTGTGTCCCTTTTGTCTTAGAAATGGAAACAAAAGACATACTTGAGCTCAAGTCAAACATTTACCAAATTAATTCTCTGCAAGAAAATGTTTGGGATTTCAAGGGTTGGTGGTTTGTGTTTTTTTTCCCCCCTCTCCTTAACTATACTACATCATAAAGTAATTGCCTGATTAAGGGACGCGCAGTTTGGAGAGTGACACATTTTTTAAAATTAGAACGCGCCTGCCAACGGACACAGTTATGCAACTGGTTTTCTCTTTTCCAAACAACTTGATTCTCAAGGAGAATGATGGAGGAGACAAGGGCAAGCAAGAAAACCCAAACGCAGCAAGCAGGCAAGGACCGAAGGGTCGAGCCTATCTTTGGCGACCAGCTCTGTCCCCTTCCCCTCCCTGGACACCGTTTTGGGGTCTACCTCTTACCCCACCTTTATTTATGCAAACCTTCTCTCAGAAAGGCCTATAATGGGAATTTCTGCTAAGACATGAATTCAAACAATGCTGACCCAGCTCCTAGGGGGAACCATGCCCCCAGGCTGGGCACCAAGCCTAAACAGGTCTCCAGGATTTGGACCCAGCTGTCCAGGCCAGCAAAGGAGCCATGACCGTGAACAAATAATGGCACTGGGATGATACATGGTGCTGGGAAGGTCAGGGGGCAAGTGAATCTTACCTCCTGCCACTGTCCCCGTAAGGATGCTCCAGTCGCACTGGCTTTCTCTGCACCCCTGCCTCTCCAAACTCAGTTCCCAAACTCCCTTCCTTCCTCTTAGCATGCTCTTCCCCTTGGACCTTTGCATAGAGGACTCCACTGCACCAAACATCCCCTCCTTCCAGAGGCTTCTCTGACCACCCAAGAGGACATGGTGTCCCTCCCCAGGCCAGTCACTCTCCCACTTGCCTCCTACAGGTTAGTCGTCTGTAGTCTTAAGCACTGGGCTTCTCTGTCTCCTTCTCTGTCCCTCCATTGCCTGGATCTGCAGGATATTGGGATTCAACAAATGTTTGCTGGTGCGTGAATACATGGATGGGTGGATGGAGGCAGCTGCCTACCTACAGCCCCCAAAGGGGGTCTCGTTACTTCTCAGGGATCGTATCTTTAAGCTGCTCCTGACCCAGGCTGCCTGAGCGGGTGGGGAGAGGCAGGGGAGGAAGAGAAGGTGACACTGGGTGTCAGGGGTTACCAGTTCTAACCCTGCCCCTGGCCATAGTGAAGTGACCTCCCCTCTGTGGGCCTCACTTTCCCATCTGAAATAGGCAAGATTTGGGGTAGATGATCCGCGGATCCTGCTAACCGTACATGTAGAAGTCTATAAATGAATCCAGAGAAGCCGGTCTCAAAAGACCACATATTGTATGATTGCCTTTGTATGAGATGTCTAGAGCAGGCAAACGGACAGAGACAGAAAGCAGATTGATGGTTGCTAGTGCTGGGGAGATGGAGGGGTGGGGCAGGGGAGAGAGCTGAACAGTACAGAGTTTCTTTTTGGAGAGAGGAGGCGTTCTCAAGTTGATGATGGTGATAGTTTCACAACTTTGTGAATATACTAAAAACCACTGTGTTGTTAGGAAATTAAAACAAAAGGTAAGTCTGATTGAAGGTCCCATGGAACCGAGAATGGGAGATTTGGGTGTTGGTCCTGAAAACCCTACTCTGTAACGCCTGCTTCATACACACGAGCCATTGGGGTCTTTGGAGGCAAGAGGGGGTCAGGGTGAAGAGTGGGCTTCCTGGACTTTCTGTGCCCAGAACGCTGGGCAGAGGACTGTTTTCCAGATGTTTCCTGACTCCTGACAATGGCCACCATCCCCCTGCATTTTCAAGACTCATTGGCAATTGCCCTGGGTGGGGAATCTGTCTCCTGTGTCGGCCAGGTGCCACCCCGCTTCTCACCAGGGGGGCAAGGCCCGTGTCCACATGCTAACCATCCACGGGGCGCACTTTGCCCGGAGCCCTCACATATACTTGGTCCCATAACCACACAGGGGAAAACCTCATTTGACAGGTAAGGAAACTGGGGCGTGGCAAAGTATGTGATTTGGCCCGGTTCGCACGGTGAGGAGGGGCCAGAGCCAGGTTTGGAACCCAGCAGCCCGAGCCCATCCTCAACCCTGACACGTGCTGCTCCCTAGCAGGAGGGGCTGCCTGCCCAAACTTGGGGTTTGAGTGCAAGGTGGGGGGCGGTGCTTTTTGATTCTTGCTCAGTCCTCACGCCAGGGGACAACAGGGGAGCAGACACCTGCCTGGGTCCTGCCACGGAGCCGCTCTGTGGTCCGGGCTGCACGGGGACCACAGTCACTCCCACAATGAAGGACGGCCCTTACCTGTGCTGGAGCTGAGCCGGGAGCTGAGCACCAGCATCCGCCCAGGTGAGTCTCACAGCTGTCCTAGCCCGGAGGCTTGCGGGGTATGAGGTCTCCCCTTCCGGATCAGGTCCAAGCTAGCCCCACTCCAAGAGCCGCCCTCCTCCCTCTGGCTCTCTCAGCATCACCGGCTCGCTCGCTAGCTGTGGGCACTTAGCACATCACTTCTCTCTCCAGCCTTGTCTTCTCGGCTATAACACGAAGATAATGACAAACCCCTGGCAGGGTTGTTCTGAATATTAAATGGGAGTAGTATGGCATGATATGTACATGTCACATGTGATACTGTATCACATAAGATCCTACATGATGTCATATGATGTCATATGTGGTGTGTAATGTAATGTAATACAAATTTTATACCATATATTAAATTCTAATATAATTAGATTTAATATAACATAATAAATATAAAAATATATTTGATAATAATATGATATAATATATATATAACTCCTTCCACTGGAACATAACAGAAAGAGATAGAATATATGACCCCTCCTAGAAGGTAAACTCACGACCCCGGACAAATCAGCAGCTCTAGTAAAATAGAGCCTAGCAAACAGTAGGCACTCAAATGAGATTTATTGAATGAACAGGAGGAGAAGCCTATGGAAAAGAGTTGGTATACAGTAGGTGCTAACTCATGGCAACTACTGCCATTGTTAAAAGTAAACCTGGGGGCCCCTGGCTGACTCAGTGGGTAGAGTATGCAACTCTTGATCTTGGGGTCATGGATTCAAGCACCACATTGGACGTAGATTACTTAAAAAAAAAAAAAAAAGCCTCCCCCCCCAACAGCAGGATCAACACCTATGGCCTACCTGGGAAGGGCTGGGTCCAGGTAACACAGTTCTGACACAGACCTAAATGTTCGCCCTGGTGACAGACATCTGTGAGCACCTTCCTCTGTATTCCCCACATCCATTCTCCTGTTCTCCGAGGCTGCCCGCACAGCAGCTCTGTGCAACGTGGGGCATGAGATCTGTGGTTATTGTGTTAACATAAAACAGAGTAAGATGGGGCACAGCCCTGCCTCCAGCCCCAGCAGACCTGGCTTACCCATTTGGCTGCAAAGCCAATCAGTTCTGCCGGGCCTCCCTCCTGCAGACAGGAACCCCCGACCCCACCGGGTCCTAAGCCTCTATGGAGACATGCAGGTGAGTGCAGCCCCCTTCCCCCCACGCTCTGCCTGGGCTGCAGGAGAATGCAGATAACTGAGGACATGAATTCCTAGAAGCCCAAGCAGATGCTGCAGGCCCCGGAGCCCCAGAAAGCTGTCCGTCCAGAGCTGAGGAAGTCTCCGTGTCTTGGGAGTTGGGGCCCCAGCTGGCTGGAGAGTAGCCAGAGTGTGCAAACTTCAGAGACAAGAACCAGGAGCCTGGGAGGAAGGGATGAGCGGACTCGGGGAGGGAGCAGGGTTGGGGGAGGATCCGAGCGGGAGTGGGGCTTGGCTCGCAGGAAAACTCGATTTTGTGCAAATCTGGGTCTGAAATGAAATGAGCCTTCGGGGATGGGATTTAATATTGTCTTGGAGTCTTTGTCTTCATTTAGGGCGATGGGATTGCATTTCTCGTGGCTTCTCCCTTTGTCCCGGTTACATTTCTTTTGGATTTATTCACTTATGAGTCTGGCAACAAGAAGTTGAAATGAGTAAATGTACTTTTTTTTCTCAAGCTACATTAACTTCACTGTGAGATTTATTCTCTGCCCACTGCTCTTTTTACAGTTACTGGCGAGCTGCTGCGACACACCTGGGGGCCACAATCAGACGGGTGAGGCCGGAGAGTTTAGACGGGCTTTCCCAGCAAGCCTGGAGCCTGGGAATTTTCAGCTGAGTGGGGTCCACAACCCTAGGACAGCATTTTCCCTGTGGGGGTGTGGTGGGGGTGAAGCGTGACGTCTCCCCTTGATAGGCATGTCACTGGGCCCGGTGCATATCAGGTGCTCTGGGTTGAACTGTGTCCCCCCAAAAAGGTACGATGAAGTCCTAACCTCCAATCCTTGTGAGTAGGATCTTCACGGGAAATAAGGTCTTTGCAAATGTGATCAAATTAAGACGAGGTCATTAGGGTGGGTCTAATCCAGCATGGCTGGTGTCCTCATAAGAAGAAGGACATTGGCCATGGGGCATACAGGGAGAGCGCCGTGTGGAGACAGAGCAGAGACTGGGGTGCGGTGTCTGTGAGCCAAGGAGCACCAAGGACAGATGGCCACCGCGAAGCTAGGAAGAGACGGGGAAGGATTCTCTGCCGGGCCTTGGAGAGAACGCCACAGCCCTGGACGTTTCGATTTTGGACTTGTAGCCTTTAGAAGGGGAGGGAATACAATGCCGAGATGGCGAGAGACTGCTCGTATATGTATAAACCAGAGTGTACGAGTGAAAAATTGGAGCCGTCAGAAGGCTGGAGTCGTGCACAAATGAGACAGCGGGGACGTCCGTGAGCGAAGGAGTGAGCCAATGGGGGGCGGTGAGGGGGTGGGTGAGTAGGGGCTTAGGTGGGCGGAGCGGGGTGGCCTTTTCCCTGATGTGGACCCTTGTCCAAATTGGCCAACGTAAGCTCCCGTCACTGCAGAAGTTGGGGTACTAGGCACTGGAATGGGGTGCGGGATGGATGGCCCAGCACAGCCAGGTAATGACCTTCCCCTTCAGTCAGACTTAGCGGTGGGGGAGGGGTCCGGCCTCCCAAGGACTACTAGTCCCACTGTTCCCGGAGCTTACAGAAGTAAACGCCACTCTTTTCCAGGCATAAAAAGCAGAAATAAATGCAACACCGTCTTGTGCTGTTTTCTGTCATTCGTCCTGGAGGCTGGGCTCCTGGGCCCCTCTGTGCTCAGGTGGCCTCGCCCGGATGTTTCTAGAATAGCACAGTGGAGCACGCACTTATGTCGAGCACACGCCGGCATCAGCCAAGCTGCTGGCCCGACGGGGCTTTTTTCCTACTGAACTGACCAGTAACTTCACTGAATTGATCAAATAGACAAGGGACTTCGGGGTTACGGGACCCCCGTGGCATTTTGTCTGCAGCAACGCCCTGTATTTACTATCCGACCCCAACCCATGCTCAGCTCTTGTCCTATCCGCTCCGGGTCCCGAAGCCTGCCTGCTGCCGGGGAGCCATGCGGGCTGCTGGGGGTCTGCCCCGTCTCCTCCCACCTCTGCACGCTGGCCCCGCCACCTGGAAGCCCTTCTGGCCTGGCGCAGACCCGAATCCCGCACCCCACCCCCTGGATGAGTGTGTGGCATCCTTTCCCCTGCACCTGCGGCACTCCTGCCCTCAACTCCGGTAAGAACAACAACGACAGTCACAGAGCGTTTCCTGCACGTGTACGTGAGGCCGGTCCCTGCTCATCATTGCACCTCAATTATCACACGCAATCCTCTGCAAACCCATGAGGTAGAGGCCCGTTTACAGATGAGGAAACTGAGGCTCAGACACTAAGGAATGCGCCCGAGGTCACAGAGCTAGCGAGGGGTTGAGCCGGGATTTGAGCACAAGGATGATGCAGGTCCTGAGTTCCCTCAAGAGTCGCCTGAAGCATTGTCCCCTCCGGGGATCCCCTCTGTCATCCACCCCTGCACTCCAGGGTGGGGGGCGCCCCGCTTCATCCCCTGTCCCCCCTGGAGCACTGTGGGTGTCTCCATGATGCGCCTCACACCGTGGACATTAACAGCATAGGTGGCAGGGAATTGCTAACTGGCCATGAGCTCCTCAAGGACGAGGGGACAAGGACTATGTCTGATTCGTCACTGGACCCCAACATGGCTGACATGTTGTTGGGGCTCACATTTCATGACAGTGGTGCATCCTCATAGGACCTGGCCCTGAGGGGGGCACATAACAGCCAGAGAGGGTCTGGAGCGGGCCTCACCCTTGGAGCTGGGGGTCACAGCCTGTCCTTGTCCGAGCTCTTTGGCCAGTCTGCAGCAGAAAAGCCAGGCAACTGGCTGAAGAAACCCGGAGGTTGACAGGCTCAGACAGTGAGTGGCACAGTGTGGCTGGATTCGGGGCTCAGCACGGCCTCTGGGCACTGCTTGCCGCTCTTGCATTTTCTACAGACAGGTGGATTCTTCTCACGAAGGCTCAAGGTTCACCTCCTCCGGGGTTCAAGTCTATAGAAAAGAGCGGTTTCTATCAAAGTCCCAGGCGTGCCACTCACTAGACCCCAGGGGTCATGTGCCTGGAGCAGAATTAGTGGCAGCGAGCGGGGAGATGAAGTGCGTCGCCAGGCCCACTGTCTAGCCCGAGGACTCCTTAGCAGAGAGTGAGCGGGCAGCTTTGCCGGCGGAGAACCTGAGCCCTCATCTCAAACTGGGCTGTCCCTTTGTGCCTTGAACCTTGTGACTCATCTCAGAGTGGAGCTCAGGGTTATGAATCAAAGGCCACGGCCCTCCAGGTATAGGGGAGAGGCCGGCTGGGCTCTGGGTAAAGTCACCTTTGGGTTTTGATCTGCCCTCCCCTGTTTGCAGCCTGCAGTATAAAAGGACCTTGAGCAGAGAAACCATTGACTAGAGGGTGACTTTCTCTTCCTATCTTTGCCCCATGGCGGCTTCTCGTCCAGGCGGGACAAAGGGAAACAGGCCTGCAGGAGTAGGGAGGCCAGCCTTCATGGCTCACTTTCTCCTGTCGCTTCTAGGAACCCTGAGAACTGCGTGCAGAAGCATGAACAGCCGTATGGAAGGCACTTACAGGATAGTTCAGCCCTCCAGAGCAGTGTAACATAACATACTTAGCACACGTGGGCATGCACTAAGTGCCAGGTGCACGTTAGCCAATATTGTTACTACGATCGGTACCGGGCAGGCCTGGAGACCAAGCTCCTTGGCAAATAGCCATGGGCTGCACTGACGAGGTGTGACAGGGAGAGGGTGTCCGGCCCTGCACGGGGCCTCAGATTCACACAGCTGTCGGAATGAGCACATCTGAACTCACTTCCCTTCACATAAAAAGGAGCTCGCGTTTGCTCACATGAATGAGATGTGAGAGCGTGGCTTTGAAAGCTATGAAGGTCCTCGGCTCTGTTAATAAAAGTAAAATGTTGAGACCAAGCTGGAAGAGTTATCCTCTTCTGCGCCCTCATCAGATGGTACCTTGGGCATTTTTCAAATTCGGATTTATGTTTTAGGAAAGACACTGGCAAACCAAAGTGTCTGAGAACAAAGGGAAAGCGGGGCTGTAAAGAGATGTGGTCAAGTGCCAGGAACTGGAAATACTTCCCCAGACCAAGAGGGGGCGTGGCCATCATGCTCACGTCATGTTTGAGGGATTTTGGTTTGAAGGTGTGATGTCTGGTCTCTGAGTCCCCAGCAGGCACAACTTAACCTAAGGAATAATGCTGAGTGGACAGTGGATCCGTTTGTCACATGCAGGAGAGTTTCAGACATTGCAGCTGGGTGATAATGGAACAGACTATCTTTGGAGGTGGCGGATGCTTGGTCAAACGAGGTGTGCACGCAAGGTGGTGGTGGTGGGGAGCATCTGACCAGAGCGCTTAATAGCTGGGGTGCAAATGGGCTTCATTTCATGTGCCAATCCAATCAACTGGTGGTGGGCGCTTCGTGTAATAGATTAAAAGAAGATTGGACGAGGAGGTGAAGTCTAGCTCAGCAGGAAAGAGTTCCGTCATTGATTAGTGATGTCTGCAAGGGACACAGGAAGGGTAAGTGGTGGCGTGCGCTTCTTAGCGGCTTTGGGTGGAAGGTTGGGCTTCATAACCTGCACAGTCATAGAAAGCCTATGGTTTTGTGATTGCATTTGACTGCACCCCTTACAGAGCAAGTCAAGTTAGAACCAAAATTTTGGTAAACAGATGAGACAAATGGAGCTCAGAGAGGTTACTTTTGCTCTAGAGTCATGGTGCCAAGCCAGCCACATCGAATGAGAGTCTCCTGCCTGGCCGACCTAGACCCTAGATGCATTCCCGACCTTGGAACTTCCAGCAGCAAGTCTGGGCTTCGGAGTCAGGCAGCCCTGGGCTTCTATCCTGGTACTGCCGTGTGTGTGCTGTAGGGCCCTGGGTGAGTCACTGTGCCTCTCTGAGCCCTGTCCTCTACCAAGAACTGGGTGACAGTGGGAGCAAAATCATGCCTCCCTTCAAAGTTTATCGGGGTTTCAGGTCAAGATGGGATGGCAGGGATCAGCTTGACCCTCCGGCCCAAAACCACAGCACGAACCAGACAGAATATACTAAACAATGGTTTTTAAGACACGGGGCGCCAGCCAGTGAAAGAGTTTGATCCCCAAGAAACAAGGGGCATGTGTGTCAGGCCCCACAGCCGTCCCAGCTCGCTGCTGCTGAAGATTTTCCAGACTCCGGGCCAGGCCAAGATTTCCTAGATACAACATCAGTAACACGATCTGCGAAAGAACAAATTGAAAAATTGGACTTCATCAAAATGGCAAACTCGTGCTCTTTGAGAAGTACTGTTACGGGGATGAAAAGGCAAGACAAAGGCTGAAAAAAAATATCCACAAACCGTACATCTGCTAAAAGACGTATCTGGAATATATTAAGAATTCTCAAAACGCGACGGGAAGAAAATAAACAACCCAATTAAAGAGGGGCAAAGGATTTGAGCAGACATTTCACCAAAGAAGATGTAGGGATGGCAAATGAGCACACAGGAAGATGCTCAACGTTATTAGACACAGGCCGTGCCAATTAAGGCCACAGAGAGACCCACGGACTCATGAGCACGGCGGAGAATGAGACCGGCTGTACTGAGCGCCGCAAGGAGGTGGGGCAACGGGAAATCGCGCGCACAGCCGGTGGGAACGGGAATTGGTACACACACTTCGGAAGGGTTTGGTGGTTTCTTAAATTAAACATGCACCCACCATATGGTCCAGCCATTCCAAGGGCAAAGAATGCATGCGTCCACACAAGGGCGTTTACCCACACGGGCACAGCGGCTTTGTTCGTAACTGTCAAAAAACAGAAAAGATCCAGAGTCCATCAACAGGTGAGTGGGTAAAGAAACGGCTGAACAGGCACAAGATGGACCGGGAGCCATCAATAAAAAGAACGAACTGCTGATACATGATACAACACGGTCGGATTGCGAAACAATCGTGCTGAGCGAGAGAAGCCACACGAGAAATAGTCTGTACTGTACGGCTCCATTTATATAAAATATACGCTGGAAAACGCAAACTAATCCGTAGTGGCAGAAAGCAGATCAGTGATTGCCTGGAAATGGCAGGGAGATCGAGGAGGGGGAAATTAATTACGAAGGGGCTCAAGGAAACTTCGGAGAGTGATGTATATATTCATTGTCTTGATTGCGGCGATGGCTTTACAGATGTATACATGCATCAGAATCCATCCAGTGTATCACTTTAAAGTGCAGTTTCTTGTATCTAAATTATGATTCAATAAAGCAATTACAAAAAAGAGGGGGAAACGAATTGTATTGAGGTTATTAAATGATGTAACACCCAGGGGCTCCCATGCATCTCTGTGGCATTTGGTAGGACTCGCCACAAAGGATGGGTGGGGGGGTCTCACGCCTGTGCCCCCAACCGGCTCCATCCACCCCTTCAAACACTGACCGGAGCCAGACAGGCCCATTCCCATCGCCATTCCGATCCCATCCCGGTAGCCTGCTGGCGCACAGTTCCTTACCTGAGGGCTGGTGAGGGAACAGGTGGCTCGGGGAGGAGGAGGGGGCTTCACTGGAGCCACAGGGATGGAAAGGCCAGGCTCGGCCTGGGCTGAGCCCTCGTGGCAAAGTCTCCAGGGCAAGGCCGCCTGCTCTCCCACTCCAGAGGCGGCTGCTGGTCCTGGGGCTTTCTCCGCCCAGCATCCCCACTTATTCCCCTGAAAACCCTGCTGGTGACTCATGTCACCTAGGGAGGCTGCCCACTGGCCACCAACTGCAGCTGGTCCAGGGGACTTCTCCAGGTACTCCTCAGAGTGTGGGCATCTCTGAGCCCAGACGGATGGGTGGGGTTCACGGAGCAAGTTTAAGACTGAGAGCAAGAGCTTTCAAGCCAGAGAGCAAATCTTGACCCTGGTGCTGATTCTTCCCGGAGAGTTACACAACCTCTCTGAGCCTCAGTGCTCAGAGGGTCACTGTGAAGATAAAATGTGAATAATATCTGTGGAAGGGCAGGATGGGTCCATGTTCACAAAGAGGTGATAGATCAAAAGATATCTGTGTCAAATCCCTATACCCTGTGATGTAACCTTGCTTGGAAAAAGGGTCTTGCAGACAAGATTACGTCAGGGGTCTCAAGATGAGGAGAGAATCTGGAGGACCCGGGTGCATCCTAAATCCAATGACAGGTGTCCTTCGGAGAAAAGCAGAGGGAGATCGAGGCCAACAGAAGTTGGCGTGAGGCCGGAAGCAGGGGCTGGAGCGCTGGCAGTGTCAAAGCTGGAGGAGGCAAGGATCAGTATCTCCCCCGGAGCCTCTGGAAGGACTGTGCTCTTGCCCATGTCTTGATCTTGGACTTCTGGCCTCTAGAACTGTGAGGAAATGAGTGTCTGTGGTCTTCAGCCCCGCAGTTTGTGGTAACTCGCTACTACAGCCACAGGAAAGTAACATAGGGGCTTTGGGACAAAACAAATCTGACTTTCCTTCGCTGCCATCAGAGCCAGGCTTCCCTAACAGCCCGGCCAGGGTTTCCCTCTCTCAGCACTACTGACGTGTTATGCCAGATCATTCTCTGTGGCTGTATTGAGGGTAAGTTGAAACAGTATATTTAAATAGCCCGATGCAAGCTTGTCCCATGATATGCCTTCAACAAATGGCTGGGGGTTTTGTTTTAAGTTATTAATCATTTATGCATGGGTACCATTTTTAGCATAATCCTAATTAGCATTATAAGCACTTAACACAAAGCCTGGCATAGATTAGGGTCCAAATAAGATAGAAATGGTGGTGATAAAACAGAGCGATATATGGAAAGTTCTTAGCACAGTGCCTGGCCCACAGAAGTTGATCAACCAGTATGGTCTTCTTTCCTTCTCTGCCAAAGCCACGGAGGGAGTTAGCAGAAAGTTTTGGACGAGAGCCCAGGTCTCCAGTCTCATGGTCTAGAATCATCTGTTTTGCTGTGTCATTCACTGAGGTCCCACCCACCCACCCTCTGTACTAGCCAGGCTCTGACAGGGAGCGTGTTGCGTAACAAACAGCACAGACTCTGTGACTTGCAGTCATAGCACATTTACCCTCGTGCTGCTGGGGCTCAGCTGGGCTGTGGCGTGGCCGGTCCAGGCGGGACCAGGCAGGGTTCCTCCATTCTGCCTGCAGGTTGGGCTCAGATCCGACTCTTGGGTGGTCATTCTGGAGCCTACCCCGTGGGGGCAGTGGCCACCCTGGGCATCTTCTGCTTCCGTTCTGTCACAAGAACGCAAGACATTGAGCCATGGACGCGCGCATATTTAGGGCCTCTGCTCAGGTCATGTCTGCCAACTTTGCACTGGTCGAAGCAAGCCACGGCGTCAAGCTCCACATCCAGTCATTGGGACGCTTTACCAAAGTGGGAAGAGAGGGGAGAGCATTTCTGCTGAACAGTATTTCAAAGTGTGCCACCCTCTTCCAGGACACACCTGCATTAAAATACCTGGGGCTTGGAGAAGGGACACAGGCTAGAGAGAGGGACCAGCCAGTGCAGGCGTGGACCAGGCTATGGATCCTGCAGGAGAGCGGAGAGGCTGGGGGAGGGGCCGCAAACGATGGGGACGGGAAGGTGGATGGAAGTGCAGGCTTCGGAAGTAGCCCTGGGAACGCCAGCTCCTTGGCTCCCCGCACACTGGCTGTCCCCTTCCTCTGGCCTCCTTTTTCTGCAGCTTTCCCTCCATCTTCCCGCCTGGGACCACAGAGGCTCACTCCACCAGCAACTCTTATCAATATCTAATTAAATCTAATTGGGCAACAGGAAAGGAGAGAGGCAGCAAATGCAGCCGAAATAATAAATAGGGTCTAGGTGCGATTGATCAACCCCTGACCACAAGCTGGGCAGGGCTCCTGAGCCAGGAGCTAAAACCCCAGGAAATCATTCCGTTGCTGGAATTAACCCATGTGGGTCTCTGGCATCCCCGAGGTAGGCTCTGTGGCATCACCATGTGATGTGATGCAAGGGCGAAAGACCCCTTGGTCCCCAAACACCATCACATCTCCCTCCCACGTTGACCGCTAGAGCGGGCCCTTGGGCTCAGTATTGCCCTCTGTAGGTAGGCTGTGGGATTGCAACACCTCATACCTCCGGCCCCCTCTTTGAAGTAAAATTGCCCTTTATAATGTGCAGTTTTGCCGTATCCACAATCTCAGATTCCTCAGTAAAATCTAACAGATACGCAGCACATACATACCATGCATCAGGTACCTCGAGGGGCACTCAGGTGCCACCATAAACAAGACAGACACAGACCTTGTCTACGCACACAGATCTGATGGTTGAGTGCAGAGGCAGACAGTAAAATGGGCAACACGTTCTGTGGCCAGTGCTGTGCCAGGACGCCCAGGCTGCCTGGCAACACACAGACGGGCCACTGGTTAGCAGGGTGAGCTTCCCGGAGGAGGTGGGATCTAGTGGAGACTGCGGTATTGACTGGGTGTCAGCTGATGAAGAGATTTGGGGAAGGGGCAAGGAGAGGGGGAGTCAGGTGCTATTCCAGGAAGAAGAGGTGGTTGTGTTTGCAGTCACTGGGACCTCGCAGGTCAGGTGCCCAGCCCAGGGCCTGGTGCACACGGTGGGGACTGAGAAAGCGTTAGCTCTCTATACCCTTAAGTTGATACTGTTATCTGAATTCTTAACTGCTCTTTGAGTCATACGGGGCAGGGACTTGTTCCTTCATTCATCCAGGAAACCAGAGCTCAGAGCAGGCGGAACCTGCCTATGGTCAGGGAGCGGGCCAGTGGGGGGTCTGGCCTCCCCCAGGGAGGCTACCTCCAGTGGAGACCAGGGGATTGATCGCAGGGGTCAAGGGATTTGGGTCATAGTCTTGGCTCTTCTAGGAAAAAAAAACCCTCTTGTTGGCAGGCGCTGAACGGAAGCAACAGGGTCCCTTCTAGCCCCGGCACCCTGGGATGGCTGATTCACTGCAAATGAGGACGATTTTCAGGCCCCCGTGAAGAAGTGAGCCTGATGCCTGTTCTCTCCCACCCATATGGCTGCATGATGGACATTTCCGCTGCTTCCCCCCACTCCTTTGATCCCGAAGAGAGAGGAAGGGCAAGGTCTCTGGAAGGCAGAGTTGGGCCATCACGGCCAGGTTGTCAGCCCGGCATACTGGAAGTAACGTACCCTCAAAGAACCATGTGGCCCATCCCAGCACTGTCCAATACTCCCGGGTGGCTTAACACAATCCCTCAACCTCCTTAAGCCTCAGTTTCCCCATCTTTATATGAGGGAAGTCATTGCCATTTCTCTTCCTCCTGAGATTCTTTTGAGGATTGGCACGTGAATGAGATGGCCTGGTGGCCACTGCTTCCCTAACCAACCCAAAGACCAGCCGGCAAGGTCCTTCCCCTTCCTTTCTGTCACCACAGGCCTGGGTTCTGTCCCCTTGACTCCTCAGGGAGACCCTTTACCCATGGCTTCATGGACAGAAAACCCCGGCCAGAGCCCTCGGCTTCAGGAGCCTGGCCTTGAGGGGCAGTGAAGAGCAGAGAGTCTCACTCAAAGTCTCAGCTAGGAGATGGAGACAAGAGCCACCTTTGGTCTGCAGAGGCCCTGAGGGATTGCACTGGCCATCTCTTTGCTGTTCCCCCGGACCAAGGCCTCACGTTGTGTCCCCAAGTCACCACAATGCTCAACACATCTGGTTGAAAAAATTCCACCTGCCTTCCCGATGTGCTGCCCATCGGCCCCCGGACATCTGGCTCTCTGAGCACCCCTGGCAGCACGGAGGGCTAAAGCAGCTCATTCTCCCCGGTACTTTCTCCTCCAGACGTGTAGCAATGTGGACAGAGCAGGCTTCTGGAGAGCCAGAAACGCCTCCTATTGAAGTTAATGGAGAAATAGGCAAGGCCTAGAGAGTGGGAAACAGAAGCTGTCAGCTGCCTCGCTCTGATAAGCTGGGCCTCACTTTCCTCTCTGCCCCTCCTCCCAGCCTGTCTGCGGGTCTGCGGGTCTCCGCTCCCACTTCTGCACCTGGGAACTCCCCCATGCCGGGTGTGGTCAAGAAATGTCAACGGGGAAACAACAGAAGGAGAAACAAAAGCTGATGGCTTTTGATGCCCGCTAACACAGACTCACATGTCCCACTCCCTTTTCGTCTCCTGGAGGGAGGAATCGGCTGAATCATTTTTACCCGAGCTTTGCCCTTTGTAGTTAGCTAAGGGTCAGTTGCTGTGCTGAGCTCTTCACACGCTTTATCTCATTTAATTTTCGGGGCCGCGCTACAAAGTTAGTACTATTAGACACACCATTTACAGGGGAGGAAATTGAGGCACAGAAAGGTGAAGCAATTTGCCCGAGGTCACACAGCTACGGCGGCCCAGAAATAGGCTGCCCAGCCAAGACTGGCTTCAGAGTCCTTGCTCTACTGCTTCACGGTTCCCGCCAAATGGGTCGGAGCAGAGGGGAATGGCTACTTATTACAACAAATGGTGTCAGCGATCCCCCAAAACATGCCGGGGCACGACTCCATCTTAACAAGCACCCCAGGTAGTCAGAAAAGGATTGGAATTCAGGTAAGCACTGAGGCAGGACTGTACAGGATTGGATCTTATCTTCATTTAAAATTTTGATGATTTGTTCATCATAGATTTTTTTTGCATTAAATTTGGTATTTTAAAAGATTGCATTAAAATAGAATTGATCTTACACTGAGATTTTTGGCACCCCCTTCCGTTTTGCACTAAAGGGGACCGCTCCTCCCTCAAGCTCTGGCTCTGAGTTACAGAGCCCTGACTTTGCGTCCACACTGGGTCAGGAGTGGGTAATATGAGCATGAACACCCAGTCCCCATCTTTAGGAGCTCATGAGGTCTTGGGGAGAGGAGACTTACATGGGCTCAATGCCTGGGGGGTAAATAAGTAAATATGGCTTGTGAGAAGCCGCACCGGGTAGCTATAAGGACAGGGTGTCATCTGTGCTGGGTCTGAGTTCTGCCCCTTTAGCCTACTAGCTGAGGAAGCTCGGGCAAGTCACTGAACTTCCCTGGGCCTCAGTTTCCTCACCTTCAGAATGAGACAAACGGCGGTGCGTAGCTCACAGGGGGGACATGTGTCAGTCCACACAGAGCAGTTAAAGAACACCGACCTAAAGGACACTCAGTGTGCGTTGGCTGCTATTACCGACACTTTTTAAATGATTCTGTGAAAAGTGTGAGCACCTGGGGAATCTGGAGGCGGGAGAGCTGGAGAAAGGCTGGAGTCACCCGCTGGTGATGTGGGGGGGAGGCAGGACTTAAGGTAGAGCTCGAGCAAGAGTTTGGATTAGAAACAGGTGGGGAGGGAGTGGTGTACTGCAGCCTCCCCAGGAAATTTGATAATTTTCTTAATTAATTAATTTTTTAATTGTAGCAAAATGTACATAACATGAAATGTAGCATTGTAACCGTGTTTAAGAGTGCAGTTCGGTGGCGTGAAGGACATTCACACCGGTGTCCTACTATCACCACCGTCCAGCTCCAGAGCTCTTTTCATCTTGCGAAACTGAAAGTATACACCCATTAAACATGAAAAGATGGAAGGACAGATGGAAGGCTGGAGGATGGACAGATGGATGGATGGAAGGGTGGATGAATGGATAAACAAAGGGTTGATGGATGGACAAAAAGAGGGATGGACGGATGGATGGGTGGATGGACAAACAGGGATGGATGGATGGATGGATGGATGGATGGATGGATGGGCAAAAAGAGGGAAGGATGGATGGATGGATGGATGGATGGACAGATGGATGGGTGGATGGACAAACAGGGATGGATGGATGGATGGATGGATGGATGGATGGATGGATGGGTGGATGGATAGATGGATGGGCAAAAAGAGGGATGGATGGATGGATGGATGGATGGATGGATGGATGGATGGGCAAAAAGAGGGAAGGATGGATGGATGGATGGATGGATGGATGGATGGATGGATGATGGATGGACAAATGGATGGCTGAGTGGACAATTGGATGGATAGAAGGATGAATGTCGGTGCCGGCATGCAGATTCATGGATTGGAGGAAAGATGGTAAGAGAGGATGCTGTCCAACCCTGAAGTAGCTCACAGCCTAGGTAAGGAGCTGGGAGGACAAGCACTCCGTAGACACAGGGTCCACACTAGTCATATACACAAATCCCACCAGGAGGGCATGACGATGCCAGGTGAAGAGGCACAGACACTTCCCAGCAGCATTGTAACCAGGTGGGGAGGCCCAATGAGGAGTGTCTCTTTCTTGGGCCGAGGAAAGAGGAGTCAGGCACTCCAGACCGAGGCCCTAGCCTGTGCAGAGGCCAGAGGCAGGAAAGCATAGGACGGACAGGCCATGCTCATTGGAAAAAGTAATGCTGGGCCTCTGGGATAGGGAGGGCCTGGGTTTGAATCCAGACGTTGCTGGTTATTAACCAGGTGATGCCAAGTTGCTTCAGCTCTCTCAGCCTCGGTTTCCAGAACTGTGAAATGAGGGTTTCGATGGCATCGATCTCTGGCCTGGGTGTGAGGATCGAGTAGGAACACAAAGCATAAAGCTCAGAGTAAGTTCTCTTGAAAGTACCATCTGTTCGTAACCCCCCGCCCACCCTTGGGCCCCCTCCTCCAGGGGAGTGCGAGCAGCCTGTGACCAGTCCGTGAGGGGCCCCGTGGCACCACACAGGACCAAACCCCAGGGCACCTGGGCAGGTGACTCCCTCCTGGCCCCCACTCCCAGTGCCAACTGGCTGAGGTTCCCCCATTGAACCCCTTCATTATTCTCCAACATGCACCTGCCTTCACTTATTCATGAAGATTTGCATCGATTTTGCCATAAACCGTTATGAATTCAGCTTGTGGAAAAAATAACATTGATCCCCTGCCTCGTAATTTGTCTCTGGGCTGCAGGGCCCGCTAATGGTTTTCCCAGAGATTTATGATGGGGAGCAGGGGACATGGCTCCAGTCACCCACTCTGTGCCACCACCTTCACTCGCAAGGTTTTCTTTGGTAACTTGATCCCTTTGGTTGAAAACGATCAGGTTTAGTGATGGTGGACCAGGGGCCCTGCTGGCTGTCACCTGCTCACTGCAGGGGAAGGAAGGAGCGAGGAGGACAGAAGGGGTGGGCAGGGAGGCAAAATGGAGGTGGGGCAAAGAGGAGGCCTGGAGAGCAAAGAAAGGAAGGAAAATAACATTCCCTGAACGGCCTCCACACACCAAACGCTCTGAATTTCCCTTTCTTTCTGTGAGCTTCGTAATAATAAAACTGGCATCGTTAGCTCCATTTACCATGAGGAAACTGAGCTTGGAGAGGCTGAAAACATGCAGACTATCACATGAGATACAGGGGATCACACCTGTACAGCAGCCCAGATGTGGCCAAGATGCTCCTTCCTCCCCTGGGTACATGGTGAATCACACTGCCCAGCATCCCTGCAATGTGGTTACGCCACTGACAGCTTCCAGCCAACAGCATTGGGCAGAGGGATGTCAGTCACTTCCAGGCCTAGCCCTTAGGAACATCCTCCAGATCTCTCCTCCCCTGCTTGGAGACCTTGAGCAGTGTAGCTGGGAGATGGAGAAAGGCTCCCTACCCAGGTACCACCGGACTGTCATATGAGTAAGAAATCAACAACTGCACAAGTGGCATGAGGCCACTGAGATGACAGCAATTCACATTGATCACCCCAACACCATAACTGCCACCGGACTGAGCACTTGCTACGTGCCAGGTGCCTCTGTAAACAGATGCGGAGACGCGGGTCCACAGAAGCAAATTCCCTGCTCCAGGTCCCACAGGTAGTAAATGGCATGATCAGGATTCAAACCGGACCGTGTGGTGATCACACCTGGGTTCTCTTTGCCCTGTCTTGCCAGAACCTCTCCCATTCCCCTGGAAGGAGAGCAGCTGGGCTTGGCCAGAGGTGCCGGGGTACCTGGGAAGCCCTGTGCCAGAAGCAGCTCTTGCCTAGGGCGACCAATTCGTCCCAGAGAAACTTAGCGATAGAATGACTTGTGTAGACTCTCCTTCCTTTTGCTTCATCAGTTCCACGTACAGATCTCTTCCAGGTGTGGTGATTCTGTCTATAAACTCTTTGTCTTTAACTTCCCAGGATCTCCCAACCCACAGGAGGCCTCCTCGGGGGGCCCTTGGGACAGGAGGCTTGGCTGGGAAGGCAGAGTTCGGATCTGACTCTGCTGCCACACTCCATCCTTGACGGCTTGAATTGCTCAGGAACGGGTTAAGGCTTCGGTCTTCTCTCCCACCCACTAAGACTCTTCCAATTCCTTTGTGCCTAGCCTGAGATCGTCTCTCTCACAGAACTCTGCTGAACATGAAGAAATAATGTAGGCACGCAACATTCTGAGAGTTTGAAGACCCGCTAGAGTCAAACACTGCTGGTGGGTAATCTGCTTTGGAGGGATTGACTTTGGATGTCTGCCATGTGGCGACGAGGGCCGCCATCTCCCCACCCCGGGACTCCTGCGTCTTCACCACTCACCCCCTGACACAGGCCAAAGCTTCACGGCTTTTGAGTTGTTTTGGCAGCGCCCCACTCTGGAGCCAAAGTGCATTGTAGCCAAGACACAGCCTCCGCTGCTGCACCAAACACCAAAAGGAGAGTGCTTTAAACAAGATGGAAGTGCCTGTCTTGGGTGACGTGGATCCCAGGCTGATCAAGAAGCTTCACGCTGTCAAGATCAAGGCTTCCTTCACCTTTATTGCTCTGCTGCTGTCCACATGTGGCCCATCAGCGGGCTGGGGCCAGAGCAGAAGTGGAGGACAGCTCTTGCTCTTTTAAGGGCATGACCCGGAAGGTGTTCCCATAACTTCCTCTTAAGTCTTATTGGTCAGAACAGAATCACGTGACCACACCTAGACACACAGGAGGTTGGGAAATGTAGTCTTTAGCTGGTGACCATGTGCCCAGCTCAAGCCAGTCAGTTCTACAACAAAAAGAAAAAGAAAGCAGTAAGTATTGGAGACAACCATTTGCAACAAAGTCAGCACTCCACAGGTAGGAGAATGGAAGCTCAGAAAGGATAAATAAGTCGCCCAACATTAAGCAGCTAACAAAAGGATAGAACTAGACCTCCAAGCCAGCAGACTGAGTCCAGCCCCTGTGCGCGTAGCTACAATGCTTGTCTGCCTCCTCAGCACAGGTAATGTTCCTCACATAGGGGTCACATGTAATCGGAGTTCAGTAAAGGTTATTTTCCTTTGGCCCTGACCCTAGATTGCCAGGTCCTAAAAAGGGGGTTGGGGGGGGGCTGCCACTACCATCACCTAGGCAGGTAGGTTTCAAAAAGGAAGTGCAGAATATAATGCTTTCTGCAACATCGTGAGAGGGTTTAGCCAAGTGACATCCTGGATCTTCAGTATCTTGGGAAAATAGCATATAGCTGGGTTTCTCAAAGTGTGTTGTGCAAAGCACCATTTGACTTAACAAGAGCCCAGGGATCGGCATGGACCTTGACGTGCACCACAGTTTGACAAGCATGGGTGTGGAGTTTGCATGGCATGTGGTTATTTGTGGTGCGATTACAGGTGGCAGCCAGGCAGGACAAGTATGGCCTCTGGCTTGTGAGCCAAATCAATCTGGGTTCAAACTCAGACTCTACCACTTGCCAGCCTTGTGGGTCTAGACAGATTGCTGCAGCGTTAGTATCCTCAGCTTCCTCATCTGTGAAATGGGCGTGAAAATGCCTGCCTCACAGGATGGTCCCTTCCTTCAGTAAATATATGTTGAGCACGCACTATATGCCAAGTACAAGTACTGCCCTAGGCATTAAGCGGAACGAGTCAGACTCTGCTCTTATGAGCTCATGTGAAATGGGGAGACAGAGAGTAGACCAGAAAATGAGTAAAGTGTAGTGTTTGCTAGATAGTGGTAAGCGTTATGGAGAAGAGTGAAGCTGGGAGAGGCAATAGGAGCTTGGTAGGATGTAATCATAGGTCAGATGTCCAAGGAAGGCTCCACGGAGGTGATGTTGAAGGGAGTCGTGCCACTGATCAACAATGGAAGCATTGTCAGGGGAGGGATCAGCAAGGTTCTGAGGCAGGAAGAGGCCTGGTGTGGGTAAGCAACAGCAAGGGAGCCGATGTGGCTGGAGCAGAAAGAGCAAAGGGGGAAAAGCAGGATGGGGGGCAATGAGGCGCCAGATGATAAAGGGCATCAGAAGTTGTGGGGCTTTAGCTTTCCAGTTGATGGAACGGAAGCCCTTGGAAGGTTCTGTGCAGAGGAGTGGCATGAGAACTTATATGTTAACAGAGTCATTCTGACTGATACGCAGAGAATGTCTCCTTGCAAAGAGGCAAGCAGGGAAGCAGGAAGCCGAGGCAGTGGTCCAGCGGGGAGAGAAGCGCTGAGATCCGATGAGATGGTGTGGGCACAGTGCCTGGCTGGTGCTCCGACATTGGTCCCCACACTGTGCTAGCTCATGGGGCTAATTACGCTCACCCCAAAACCTTACAAAGACAGGAAAGCACCCCGCTTTCCTGCTTGAAGGAAGAGGTCTGCCCAGCCCCCTGGAAGCCTGCAAGGGTTTCTCTGAAGCCTCTCGGTCTCTGACCTGCTCCCCACAGGCACCTGGACTGGCATGTGTGGCTAGGCAAGGGCGGTGGGCAGTGGTGTTTCCTTCCTCCAGACCTCTCACATGGATGCACCATCCGAGTGGAATTCTTCCACCAACACGGCACGGGGAATTAGCTGGAACGCCTGTCGCAGTCACTCGGATTTGCTGCAGACCCAAACCCAGCAGGGGCGATAGAGTTCAAATGGTCTCTTGCAGCCTCTGCAGGGGTCCCAAGGGAGTCTCTGCTTTGGCCTCTTGCAGTCCCTGCCACGTGCCAGGAGAGGAGGAGGCGGATTGGGGAGAGGAGAGGGTTACTGACTGTGTAGCTGCTCGAGCCCGTGTGTGGTGCTCTCCGCGTATGTGCGTGTTAGCTTGTATACCTGAGTGGGAGGGGGAGGGCCGGGAGGCGGGCCTTCCTCTTCCGCTTCCCGGTTCACCTGCGTGGGTGACATGTAGGTGTCTATTTCGTTCCTTTGGCGTCTTCTGTACAGGTGCTTATATGAGTGCGTGTCTACATGTGGGGCTGTGCGTGCCTGCGTGTCTGGGTTTGCACCTATGTTTGGGGACCTAGGTATGGGTCCATGTTTGTGTGCTCATGTGCTAAGGTAAGCCGTTGTGTGTTTGTGTGTCTGTGCGTGTGTGTGTATGTCTGCATGCATTTGTGACTCTGTAGGAAGGCAAGATTGCATGGGTGTGTCCAGGGCTTAGCGTTTCCCTCCCGGGGTGCAGCAGCCCTGACTGTCACATTGGTGGCTCCACGGGCCTTTTGTCCCCTAGGAAGGCATGAGGCTGGGTGGGAGGCTGAGGCAGGTGAAACCTTTGAACAATTTGACTTTTCTCCTACTTGGGAAGCATCTGTGGGGACTGAGGTCAACGCTGGTCCAGAGTGGCATCTCTGTGCTGAGGAGGAGAGAGAGAAAGAGAAGTGCCAGAGGAGCAAGACAGGGGACACGGGTGAGGAGAGAAGGAAGAGAGGGACAGAAGAAAGAGGAACAGGTGACCAAGTGATTCACAACAGTTCTGAGCGACACATCCCCAAAGTGAGTAGTTGAAAAGTTGAAAAATTCTACCAAATTAGGTGGCAGGTGTTGCATATAAAGTATTCAATCATTCATTCATTTTCAACCAGAATCCATTAATGTCTCTATTTCTCACACCCCGCAACCCAGGCCTGAATTTTCAGTTCTGCTGCAATGTCCTGTTGATGACGTACCCTCAGAATGCCAGTACTCCCACCCAGGGACAAGGTGGTCAGTTCTACTTCCAGCTCCTTCTTATGACCCAGTGTAGGACAAGCACCCTGGTCTTTAATGTCATGGGTTCGAGCCCCTTAGCCAAAGTTCTGGTGCAAGCTGGTTGATGCTCTCCCGGTTTTCTGAGCCCTCCCCGGGGAGCAGGGCTTGTGGCCACTTCCGGCTTAGGGGCCTCTTCTTCCCGACCTTTTGTCTCTCACTCTGCCCTCCTTCAGCTGCACTGGCCCAGGGGTGGGACGGCCTGCTTTCCTGATTTCCTCCAAACCCACAAGATGAGGGAGTCAGCAGACATGACTCCCTTTGTACATGGTAGTGCGAACTTAAAATAGAACTTTCCAGACCCCTCCCATTGACCATGACCCCCTTCTCCGTAGTCATGTACTCCACAGGCCAGGCTGCCCACTCTGTCTTTCTCTCTCCTCCCCTTCAACTGGATGGACAGTTTCCGAGCTACTTCCCAGCCTTGACATTGGATGGGGCTCAGCCGGAAGCGATCCTTGACTCCTTGGCTCTGGAAGAGTGCCATCCAGAGACTTCGTAAGAAGGACTTGTGTCTGGGCGCCTGGGTGGTTCAGTTGGTTAAGTATCTGCCTTCAGCTCAGGTCATGATCCTGGAGTCCCAGGATTGAGTCCCATGTCGGGTTCCCTGCTCAGCAGGGAGTCTGCTTCTCACTCTGACCCTCCCCCCTCTCATGCTCTCTGTCTCTCAAATAAATAAATAAAATCTTAAAAAAAAAAAAGAAGGACTTGTGGCTTTGCCATCCCATCCTTATATATTGACATATTCCCTTTTATCCTCAATCCCCACTCCCTCTCTTTCCTCCCACAGACAACCCTTCTGGTGTGTTTTATGTGGACCCTTCTGTTTGTTGGTCTTTTGGTGGAATGCATATTGTTGTTTTGTATGCATGCATTTTCAACGTACTTAAGTGGCATTTCCATCAGCACTGGGCTTTGCAATTGATCCGTATCACTGTGGGTACATCTGGTGTGTTGCTTCTAACTGCTTTCAACCTCATGGTGGCCATACTCTCCCTCTGTCTCGCCAGTTGCCTGTGCAAACTAACATTTTGAACATCTGTCATTTGCCAGACGTTGACCAATAAATGCTCAGACTTGAATTATCAGACTTCATCCTTGCAGTAACCGGCTCCATTATTATCCCCATTTTATGGAAGAGGAAACTGAGGCAGAGATAAAAAAAAAAAAAACTTTCCCAGGATAACTGAGCTAGGAAGTGCCAGAGCAAAGATATGACTCTGAGCCTGTCTGATTCCAGTGTCCTCTTCTTTAATCTCTGTAAAACAGCCTCCTTTGGGCCCCTTCCAAATCCAACATTCTAGAAGTAGTTGTGCTTAGGACTAAGAATCACAGTGATAATGAGAGTTATTACCTGTTTCATTCCTACTATGTGCCAGGGTCTGTATACTATGCAGAACTGCCATGTACAGCTGCACAGGTAGCACACTGTACAACTTCAGGGAGCACCATCTCTGTGCAGTGGGGTGACATAACATTGAAAATATTATTCCCTTTTTATAGCCAAGAAAGTGAGTCTCACAGAGGTTATGTGACTCTCCAAAATCTCACAGCCCATGAATGGCAGAGTGCAGTTCTGAACCCGTTTAACTGCAGAGACTGGTTCCCTGGCCCCTTTAGACTCCTCCCCAGCCTACTTCTGCCATGCCACACAGCCACCTGCAGCCAATCTCTCAAGCCAAGTGTGCCTCCAGTTTTCCCGAGGACTGCTGCTCAAGGAGAGATACAGACAGACAAGGTGTATCTATCTGCAGGGGGTGGGCACTGGGCAGGTGTGCCTGCCACACAGACACTGTGTTGCCAAGCATGCATTCTCATACTCACCCATCCTCTCCATGCTTATCAGCCTGAGCCAGGGTGTCACGCTACCTGTGCCCTGCTGCATCATGGGTGAGGTCCCCATCCACCCACCAGCTGGTTGCAAAACTCATCATGGTAGAAGGCCACGGAGAGGGGCACTAATTCAAAGGAAGAAGCCCTTGAGAGAGCTCTAGGTTTTGTTCACAGCATTAAGACAGCTTCAGAGAAAAGCCTTTATTGCAGACAGAAGAATATTATTTCAGAGCTATTCCCCTGGCCCATTACAGCAAAATAATAGAGCTTTAGTTTCTATATATTTGTCATGCTTAGCGCACATGTATTTCAAGTATATTTGACAGCATATAAAATTGAGGTGAAATATTGCAAAATTGGCCAATTCTTGTACATTTTAAATGTATTTCCTTTATTTGTTACACTTATTTTACATATCTACACAATCCATCTTTGGAACTGGAGAAGCAATAAGTGATGGATCGATACTGAGATTTTCCATGGCGAAGAGACTCTCGTTGGATGTGAAATTTCCATTTTGCCAGGCACCTCCTGGTTCTGACTACAGAGAGAAATGGCCGAGTCCCTTCATCTTCCTGGGCGGCTGCATCTCTCAGGGGCCAGGGGCTGTGGTTGTAACAGAGGCAATGTCTCAAAACCCTTCTCATCTTGGCGGGAGCTGGGTACGGCTCTGTCTAATGACACTAGAAAGTTTCATTGGTCTCAGCAGGAGGTCTAATTAGGTGGCTAATCTAAAAGTCCTAAAGTTGGGGTTCTTGTTCTGGACTTTCGGGGTCTCCCTGAAATTAGACACCCAATTTTGAGCACTTAGGAATCTTTTTGTGGCTGCAAGAGAAATGTAAGTGTTCTGCCCTGCTGGGGAAGAGGGTCTCACTCTTGTCTGGTCTTTCCTAGCTTCCACTCACTCGGGCGAGGGAAGTGGGGTGGTGGCCGGAGCCCAGATGTATAACCACAGCTATGCACCAGCTTACCTGGGTCTTTCTGACTGGACCAGTTACTCTCAGGGGAAAGCCCTCTGGAGTGTTGATATGGATGAACTCACCCCATTGGCTGCTCAGCAACCCTTCCCACGGGTGGCCACAAATCATGAGAGCTCAGGACCCTTGCCCACACACATCTCATCAGGGGCTGCCGGGGCAGGATGGAGTGGCCTTTCCCTAGGGCTGAGGTTACAAAGCAGCAGTCTGGAGCTTAGCCTCATGGGTCCCACAGGCACACGTCCCATCATCATGGTGTTCTCCCATGAAGACTCTCACCGGTTACTATCTTAGATGTAGGCCCATGAAGGACAGGGCTCTGATCCTTGTACTCTGGCTTGGGATGACCCTTCATCCTTTCAATGTTGGAAAACAGCTCTTTGGGCCTGCAGAGAGCCAGCCACATCTTTTCCCTCAGGTGAAATTTACCTCTGCCTGGCTCCTTCCTCCATGCTTAGCTACACCCAACACCCAGAATAGTCCATTGACTGCTTACTTGTGTGCCCGTCCCCCCGGGCCTTGCTTTATTCATCTCTGTGCTGTCTGCACCTGTCCTGGCACATAAAAGGTCTTAAGAAGATGGATGGATGGATGGATGGATGGATGGATGGATGGATGGACACAAAGATGGATGGATGGCCAGATGGATGGATGGATGGACACATGGATGGGATGAATTCCTTTAAGCAGGTTCCTGCAGGTTTCAACACATGGAAACTGGGTCTGTGAGAAAGTCTCTTTTGTGTCACCCTGCCCAGCAAGATGCCATCTATAAAAGCTTCATTAATACTCAAACAATGGAGAGACTGAACCAGCCATGTCCCTCTCTCCATTAAGGATGAACGCCCCTTGGGAGCACAAGGGGGGGCTAATGCATCTCTCCCCATGGCTCTGCGGCAACTGCCAACCCTCAGGGAGCCCATTAGGGAAGGCAAAGAGCTATTGATCCCTGATGAAAGGTGCCTGGAATCCTGGGCAGGCACTTTCTGGGCACAGCAGAGGAGGGACAGAGGTAAGATCCTTCTCCTCGCTGTTGCCAGCTAGAATCCAGCTGGGCTCTGGAGGCCTGACCAGAGGTGGGTCCTCAGGTTAGCTGAGCTGGAAGGATCATTCCATGCAACATCCTCCTTCTACAGATGACAAAGCAGGTCCAGACAGAGTGGCTGACTTACCCAAAGCTACACTATCATAAATAAATTGCAAAAATGACCTACTTCACCCATCCTTATATCCATGCCTTTTGCAACGTGACTGTGCAGCTCTGCCCACTACAAGGTCCAATGTATTTCTCTCCCTCTTGGAGCTGGGCTTGGCCATGTGACTTGTTTGACCAAAAGTGCCAGAAATGCTTCCATACCAGTTTTGAACCTATGTCTCCAGATTCTTATGTGCTTTTGGTCTCTCCCTTGTTTTTCTACCCTTTGTAACACTCCTGGGCTTGCAGGCTGGAGGAATGAGCAGAGCCCAATCAGCTCTGTTGTCCCAACCAGGCCCCAGATGTGAGAGAGAGCCCAGCCAAGATCATCAGAGCCTCCTGGCTGAACTGGGCAGACAGATGAGTGTGCCCTCATATCATGAGTGTGCCCAGGTCCACTCGTCCAGCACAACCACCCAGCCGACTCAGACTCATATCTAACAATAGTCTGGCACTGAGGTTTTTTTTGATTGTTTGTTACGCAGCTTGGAGATAACTGATACATCTTCACACATTCCCTCCTTGTTATTCTTACTGGCATGCCAAGGCACCCACATACCCTAAATTGTGACAAGTGCAGCTACCATGAAGTGACCTCCCCTCCTCCAGCCTTCTCTCCTTCCCCAAACCCTCCTCCACACAGAGGCTTCAATTGGTGGCTCACGGCCTCCAGATTTTTCTTCTTTCCTTTCTTTTTCCTTTCCTTGTACTTTCTCTTTTCTTTTTGCTCCCACCATGTGTTAAAAAAAAGAGTTTGAGCCACCATTTACACATTGAAGGCCCTTACATAGAAAAATCAGAAGACTTTCTTTGGAAAAACCAGAAGGTTCTGTGCTTTCCTGCATGGCACCGACCATCTGGGCCTGAGAAGCAGCTGCCCCATGAGCCTGGGACCTGTGCAGTCCCCACGCTGTGACAACAGTCCTCCCCACTCCTATTTCCCCAACATCAAGTCTGAGCACTAGTCACCATCTATCTTATGCTCTCGGCTTCCTTATTTTAGAGAAATTCTTCTGTACATGTCTCTGTCAAAAGTTGGCAAAGGAAAGCTAGACCTTGAGGGCTTCATGATTCAAGGAAAATAAAGAGAGTATGTTTCTTTGTGGAAGTGATGGATATTTCCATGTATTTAAAATGCAAACAACAGCCAGCTTCTCTCATTAATACTGGCCCCCGGAGGCATCTGGATCTTCCACTCTAACTCTAGACCAAATGCCTCAGACTGTGGTCCTACTTACATCTCCAGTCTTCTTTCCCAAGCCCCCACCACCCATGCACCCTGACCCCCAGGCCCTGGGACCACGGGCTCTGCTCCTACCCTCATGCTTGCCCACACAGCACCCTGCACACTCAGTGAGTGATGTGCTTTTCAGATTTACATCTTCCTTCACACTTACTCCTGCCCAGAAACCTCATCACCACACCCCAGGCAGGACTGTATTTGCTCCTTCCTGCACCCCGCACCGCCCAGCCTGGTGATGATGCCCCCATTTGCACAGCCACCCCAACTGCTTCAGCACAACTCTGCTCCCCTTCCAAGGAGGGGCTAAGGGTTGGGGCACAGGATGTGCTGGCCCTGCTGATACACCCTCTCTTCCATTGCCAGCCCTGCTGCAGACTTATTACCAAAAGTAGCTTTGGACTGAAATTGAATGTCCGTGATTTGCATCATTTTGCATCTCATTTGCATATCTTTTTTTTTTTTGGTCCAAAAATACTGACATTTGTTCATGATTTGCTCCTGACACTCCAGGTTTCCCAACATCACTCTCTCTGCTCCTGCCCTCTCACCTTCTGCCCACCTCTGCTGGAGCTGACCACACCTGGAAAAAAAAACCCCTAGAAATCCCAGGTTGGCTTCCAGGCTTGATGTTGGCTGAGTTATTACGGGCTGTGCCCAATGTCCAGCACAGGTCTGAGCATGCCAGGGTCTTTGCAAGAACCTGAATGGATGAGTGCATGCATGAATGAGTGAACAAGTGATGGAACTTGCCAGAGATTGAGTGGGTAGGTAGTGAAGGCATGGTGGAAGAAGAGAAGCCAGGAAGACTTGAAGGAAAGAGACCCCAGGCAAGTAAGAGCTGCAAAAGTACTCAGAGTGAGAAAGGTCTGTGTCTGAACCCTAGATATATCAAACCGGTGTGTGGCCCTGGGCAAGTCTCTTCCTTGCTGTGTGCCTCAGTTTGTCAGATGAAATCATGAGCCCCACTATATCCCAGAGCCCAGCACAGAGCCTGACTCAGAGAAGACGCTCAGAAATATTTGTTGCACGAATGAATGTGTGAATGCACGAGTGCATGAATGCACGAGTGAATGAATGACTATCCCATAGGGTTGTTGGAAAGATTAAAGGCGATGCCCACAAGACACTCTGTGTGGTCTGATGCTGACTAGTTAATGTGAGTTTAGTCCACCCGTCCCACCTCCTGTCCTCACTGGGACATATCCACCCACGTATGATCATCGAGACACATGTGTTCCCAGCCCTGCACTAAATGAAACTGGAACGTCACTGTGTATAAATCAACAGTTTGCCCTGGGACCAGCTTTGGCCCTGAACCGTATGCCGGGGAGGCAGAGATGAAACTTGGAGTCCTGTCCCTGAGGTCTTTACAGTCAGGTTGGGACGAGGAGGCTACCCCCTTGCATGAAATAGAGAGAAGAGCAAGGGGGCTGGAAGCCCATAAGCTATAACACCAGGGAGCCTGGCTTCCATGAGCTGGGGAGGTTTCATGGGGGGCTGGGGGGGAGATAAGAGCCAGCCGAGGCAGTGGGAGATGAAGACCAGCACACCCACGGACATCCCTGCTCTGAGCCTCTTCTTGCTGCCTGACGCCCCATCAGTATCGCTGCCTGCTCCTTCTGTCTCAGAGATTCCTGATACATTTTGTGATGCAGTTTTCTGGGTAAGGGGCCTGGAAAGGATGGGTTCTAATCCTGACTCTGCCTCTGACCAGCTGTGGCCACAGCCAAGCCACTGTGCTTCTATGAGCCTCTGTCTCCTCACTTGTAAAAGGAGGAGAGTGGAGTCGGTATGTGGTTTTCAAACATTGTTTGAACACATTCTTTGAATGCAATATCACAGAGCAGACCAGTACAAGACAGATGGAAGTGGAAGAGCTCCGAGTGATATAGGGGCGACAGGGACAGAACTCTGGTGTCCCTCTCCCACCCTCGCCAGTCGGAATCACTGGGCTGACAGCCTCCGTCGCCCTCAGCTCTCAGGCCACAGGGAACTGAGGAAAGCATGTGGGTCTTAGAGACAGATGGACCTCTGGGGTTGGGTTTAAAGCCCAATCCCACCAATGTGTCGGTTACCTCCTGTTGCCCCAAACCCAGGACTTAACAGAGAGAGTTATTTACTATACTCATGCACTTGTAGGTCTGCTGGATGTTGGCCAGGCTGACAGCCACTGGGGTGACTCAGGTCTGCCTCTTGGGCTCTCCTGGGACCTGAAGGTGAGACTGGGCCCATTTGGTCACTTTCACCAACACGCAAAACAAATTTCATAGCCAAACCCAAAGTCAAGTGTCCCTCCACGGTGAGGCCATGGCAAGGATGAGGTGAAGAGTTGAGGCCAACAAGTCAATTTACCACTCTTCTAACTAGCTGACCTTAGGTAGGTGAATTAAACTCTGAGCCTCAGTGTCCTCATCCAGAAAATGAGACTAATAATACCGACCTGCCAGGGTTGTCTTGAGATATGTTCATAAATAATATGTCCTGCTCCCCCACCAGCTTTACCCTGACAAGACCCTGCCCAGATAACCCTCAGCTCAGACCTAAGGTCTGGGAAGCTGTTATGAACACACAGCTACCATCCCATGGCAACGTGTGATGGGGAAGCTTGGGGTGCTCGAGTATGTGTGTGTACCCATGCATGTGTGAGCACAGATGTGGGAAGCGCGTCTCTGAAAGACAGATACTGCAAACCCTGCTTTATGATGCCACTCGGAGGCTGAAGTCCCTTTCAGGGCCCAGCTCCCAGATTCTGCCCGCTGCAAAAATCATCATGTTATAATTACAAGTTAATTAAAGCAGAAGAGATCAAAGCCACTTTAGACAGATTAATGATACAGTGAGTGCCAGAAATTTCACCGTTTTATGTATTAACCACATTGTCGTTTTTATTCCACTTTTTTCCCCCTCTTTTGTGTCAGCTGAAAAGCCTTTCATATCTTTTCTCTGCCCCCCTCAATGCACGAGGAATTTGAAGTCCTAACAGCTGCGAGGAGCTGTCTGTGGAGAAGGGGCACATTCAAAGGATATCAGAAAAATCAACGAGCCTTTTAGCTTCTGAGTAGAATGAAGCTGCCACCCGCCTAACCCTCCTCTACCTTAAAAAAAAAAAAAAGACCTAAAAAAACATCAGTCGTTAAAATCAGGCCAAAGCAAAGGGAGGAATTGGAAGCTGGGCTCCCCAGCTCCCGCCTCTCCAGGGAGGCTCTGGGAGGAGAGGGATTTTTGCATGTCAGGTTCACCACTGTCTTAGTCCGGCCGGCTGTTATCACAAAGTGCCATAGGCTGACTGGCTTGTAAACAACAGAAATTTATTTCTGACAGTTCTGGAGACTAGAAATCCGCAATTAAGATGCCAGCAACGGTTGGATTCTGGTGAGAACCCTCTTCTGGCTTGCAGACTGGTGACTTCTCAACGTGTCTTCACTGGGCAGAGAGCAGAGAGGAAGCAAGCGCTCTCTTGGCTCTTAAAGGGGCTCTAATTCATGGGGGCTCCACCCTCATGACCTCATCTTATCCTAATTACCTCCCACAGGCCCTACTTCCTAATACCAACACACTGCATATGTAGGACTTCAACATTTGCGTTTGGGGGGACAAATATGTACAGTCTGTAACTAACACCTGGGTGAGCATGACAACCAAGCCATCAAAGTTTAGCCTGAGGGTCAAGTGTGATTCAGATAACCCTGCAGAAAAATAAATAAATAGCCCATGCATGCACTCATTCATTCATGGGGTATTTATCACATGTGCCCTATGTTCCAGGCACCGGGTGAGGGTTGGGGGTACAAGGGTGAGCAAGTTACGTGTTGTATTTGTCCTTGTGGTGTTTAACCTAACTGGTGAGAACACATAATTTACAATTATAGTGTTAAGTAATACGCCATGGAACCACCACACCCCTTCAAATCTCAGTGGCTTAAATGAAAAATTTTTTTCTCTTCTGCATGCAGATCAATCTGTGAGAGAGGTCTCCTCAGCAACCCAGGCAGATGGAAGCATCTTCATGTTCAACTTACAGCTCCCAAATTCACACCCAACTGACAGGCAGAGGGAGGCAGAAAGTATGGAAGACCACCACACAGGGCATTTTTAAAAAAGATTTTATTTATTTTAGAGGCAGAGGGAGTGGAGGAAGCAGAGGGAGAGGGACAAGCAGACTCCATGCTGAGTGCAGAGCCCAATGCAGGGCTCGATCTCACGATCCTGAGATCATGAACTGAGCCGAAATTAACAGTCGGATGCTTAACCAACTGGGCCATCCAGGCACCCCCACACAGGGCATTTTTGTAGCCCTTCCTTATCTTTTGATATGATGTTGTGGTGTTCATCACTTTTACCCCTAATCTGCTGGTCAGAGCTCAGTCACCTGACCAACCAAGTTGCAAAGGGAGTGGGGAAATACGGTATGGCTGGGTGACCACTTTCTAACAACTGCACCACCAAATGCAAGAGATGTGGAGTCTAGATTGAAGAGCTCACCTCCCTGCCAATATGAATACTCAAAATAACACTCTATGAACGCATGATAGGAGGAGCTCAAGGGTCTGTAGGTGCACACCGTTCCCGCCACGTGTTACTCTGTAACAAACCACGCCTGCAACTTAGTGGATTAAAATACAAATTTATTATCTCCTCAAGGTCTGTGGGTTGACTGGGCTCCACTGGGCAGAGCTCACCTGGGTCTGTCATGCAGTTGCAGTCACAGGGCTGCTATGTGTCCACGATGTTTCTTCATTCACATGTCTGGCACCTCACCTGGGATAGCGGATCAGCCAAAGGCTGGCCAGGCAACTCTCTCTGTCTCTTCAGGTGCCAAGCTATCCTTCCTCACAGCTCGGCGGTCTCAGAGTAGGGAGAGTTTTTACATGGTAGCTGGCTTCCCCTGGCTAAACACTCTATACATCCAGGTAGAAGCTGCAAAGTTTTTATAACCTGGCATTGAAAGGCCCAGAATGTCACTGCTGTAGCATTCTACTGGTGAAACGGGTGACGAAGGCTAGCCTAGATTCAGAGTCTTCTACTTCTTAGTGTTCTGTGATTCTTAGATAACAGCAAGTCTTCCAGAAGATGAATCTGGCTGCAACATATTGGGTAGGTTGGAAGACAGCAGGGAGGCATGTAGGAGATTGTCTTACCGCTGTGCTTTTTGTGCATTTTAAAACTTCCCACTCACCTCACCCCCCACCCTCCTCCATCATCAGAGGAGTGGGGGCAGGAGGAGTGGGCACCCTTGGTTTGCTTGGTCACCGAGCTGTTCACCGCTCTAGAGTGTTTCTAGGCTTGTTCATACAACCTGAGTCTGATGGAGTCTTTCACACTTGGAAACACTTTTGTGATGGGAGGATCCAGAGGATCCACACAGGGGTGTGAAGACATCTGTAGAATACAATTCTCTTCCTCTTCGGTGAGAATGGCAAGAGCAAGTCAGCACCATGGTCAGCTCCCATCCCTGGAGGGATCAGCAGAATGGTAGGGAAGAAGTCCTTCTCAGGGAGCTCTTGGTCTGGGAAGACAACGCAGATCCTGCTCCAGGGTGGGCAGTGGGGTGTAAGAGAAGAGAGCACACAAAGAGTCTCCAGTCTGGTGCAGTAAGTGGGAGACATACTTGCAAAAGTCATGACATATGAGAGTAAAGGCAGGAGTGGAAAAAGGGGTAGAAAGGGGACTAACATTTACTTAACACTATGCTAGGCACCAAATAGATAAAGGCCTCGCTGTAGAAGGTCGGTATTATTATGCCTGTTTTATAGGTAAGGATACAGAGGATTGGAAGAGCAAAGCAGCTCCCCCGAAACTTACAGCTTGTTACAGTGCAAGAGCCAAAGCTTAAACCCAGGTCCATCTGAGTCCAGGCTCTGTGCTGTTTTTCGCCAATCCATAAGATCCTGGGAGGCCAGGCACCATCCTGGAGTGTGACACTCAGCAGGGGCTTGGTAAATGCCAAATTATTGAGAGAATGAATAAAAGCAAGGTGAGTGGATTGGGTAGGCATGCAAATAGCCTGGGAGGGATACATGTCATGCTGCATTCAGGTGCCAGCCTGCAGAGGAACATCAGGTGGTCCTGAGTTCCCTGCCCCCTGAGAGGGTAGACCATCTCACCCAGGTCATGGGGTGAGGTGAGCTGAGGGGCTCACCCTGTAGCATACGGCCTTAGTTGAGCCTTCTGTCCTGCCCCACACAGTCTCTGTCTGACTTAAGGGAACGGAGAGTCTCCTCCACACCTATGGGCTCAGGTTGGCATGTCGGGGGTAGCACATCCTCTCCCAGCCGTGGTTCATTTGCTCAGCAACAGCATCTCTGACGGGCCTGGACATGCCCTGACCCGTGATGGCAAATTTGAGCCTGGGATCATGTTCTGAGTGAGTCTGGCATTAAGAAGAGGACACAAAGCCTCCTTGAAGAAGGAAGATAGATCGAATAGAGGAAGGGGCTCTTCAGTTATGCCTGAGGAAGATTTTCCCAACAACAGGAATTATCCAGCTCCAGGGTGGGTGGAAAAACCTCACTGGAGAGCAGATGCCTGTGGAGAGGGCAGAGAAGTTTTAGGGAGCCATTTTGATGCAAACCTGTGGGAAAATACAAGGATTACCAGGTGCCACTCATCAAATCCTCAAATGTCAGAGCTGGAAAGGTCTTTAGAGAGCACATTTGTTGGACAGACTTCCCCCCTTACAGATGGGGTTTCTGCGGCCCAGGGAAGACACACCAAGGAGGGACTGGCTGGGCATTAGAACTCACTTGTCTTGCCCCATCCCAGCCCAGGCACCAGACAAGAATCCTCTCCATGCCTCCTTGCTCTGATCTTTCCTCCTCGGCTGCAGGATTTCCCTACGCACTAGCACTATTTTCCTATAGCCTATTTCATGAAACCACTTCAAATCCAGTCTGCTGATGGCCCTGGGGCCCTCCAGTGAAGACACAGTAAAGAGGATTTTTATGAAAGGCATTCAGTGGCGCACAAAACTGATAGACCATAAGACTACTTGAGGACAAGGGGCTCTAGCTCCCTTGAAATGGTATTTTCCTATATTTTCAAGACACTGGACTCTAGAGCCCAATGATCTGGATTCAAGGCCTGACTGCTATTTTCTGGCAGAAGGACTTTGGGCAAATTATTCTCTGTGACTTCATTCCCTGTGTGTGAAATGAGGAAAATGCTATTAACTGCTCCCTAAGAGGTGAGGTAAAATAAGTTAGTGCTTATAAAGCATTTGGAAGAGTGCCTGGCATATAGTAAATGCTCAATAAATGTCAGCCAGTGTTATCAGCATGGTGGGGGTGGAGGTGGGGTCAGGAGCGGCCGGCTCTGCAGAGACCTGAGTCTGGCTAGGAATGGAAATCTCTCTGCAGGCACATCGGTCTGCGTCTCTAGAATTTAGGCTCTAGGTCCAGCTCAGTCAAGTAAGTTTCACTGTAGGGCCTTGGGAGAGTAACCTAGAGTAGGTAAGCCAAACCTCAGTTTACCCATCTGGAAAATGAAGCAATGGTACCAAGAAACCCCTAACTTGCTCTCCCAGCTCTAAGACTCTGGGAGTCAGTGGCTGTGATTCCTGGTACCCTGAAGGGAATTTAGGCCAACAGGCCAGCTTTACCTTCCTCACCCGAACATAGACGCGTTTAGAAGCTCTATCCTTACATCTATTCTATTGTCCTCCATCCCATTCTGAAGGATTCTCTAATGGACCTCGGAGCCAGGACAGCCAGGCTGGGTTATCAGAGCTGACTCAGCTGTCAAAGCAGAAAGCTTGTCTGAGGGTCCCTGGGCTGGTCACTACCTGACCATCACCCTCCCCTCGGGGGCCGCCATCCATACTCAGGTACCAGTCACCCTGGCCGCCAAGCCTGGAGATGGTGGGCAGCTTGTCAGAGAGGCCGAGCAGACGCTTCCCTAAGTGATGGACGGGGCAGCCCTGTGCCAGCTGCTCCCTTCAGCTGAGCTGGAGTGGATCTGACAGGCTGGGAGGCAAGGAGGAGGGCTGCTCCCCTTCCCAGCTGGCCCGGCATAAGATCAAGGGACAGGACTGTCAGCATGAGTTTGGGAAGTGCCAACAGACTGCCTCTGACAAGGACTTTGGGGACCTACTTGGAGGTGGTGGTTCAGAACAGCTTTTGCTTCCTCCTTCCTTCCAGGCTTGCTTAGGCTGAGCCCACCTGCACGTATGGGTGGCCCAGAAGGCCTGGGCTGGGCACGAGGCAGGCCAGGCATACACTGCCCCCTGCCCCTTCCTCAGCTGCATGGCTTGGGGCAAGACACGACCTTCTTGGAGCCTTACTCTTTTCCTCTATAATATGGGGGTCCTAATAGGACCCACTCTAGCAGGTTTGGGGAAAGTCCAAAAGAGCACACAGCGCAGCTAATACATGCTCTCACAATATGCCAGGCCCAGTTCTGGGCACTAGACGTATATACTTAATTTAATTCCCACAACAGCTCTTTGAAGTAGACACAGAGAGGTTAAGTGACTTGCTCAAGGGAACACAGCTAGTCAGAGCAGAGCCAGCATTCAAACCTAAGCGAGCTGGCTCCAGACTTGACTGAGCTGCTCCTCTGGGGTGAGAGTTTCTAGCACGGGCTCCGTAGAAGCTTGACCAATATTAACCCTCCTCTGCCGTCCCCTCACTGCTGCCCCCTCACTGAGGCTGCGGTCAGCTCTGCTGCAGGAGAGCAAAAGAGCAGAGGTATTCTGGAAAGCTGTCTCTCAGACTGGGTTTCAATGGTACCGAAGAAATACCAGCAGCAACCCAAAGGCTTCTCGAGCTTCCCAGGACAGACCTGCCTCCGTCAATTCAAGGTCCTGAATCAGAGAGTTTAAAGCCCCATAACTTGAGGGGAAAGTGCCTTCAAGTCCTTGAGAGTATAGAAGCTTTGCATGCTGACGACATCACCAGCAGTGTCTGTTTCAAACACTCGCAAGAGCTCGGACCCTCGTAAACCCCATCACCAGTCAGCATGCCACCCAGGCCTCTGTTCTGGACCCCAGTATCCTTGAAGGGCAGACCCCCTCGAAGTTTACTTCAGTCCAGGCAGAGGAACAGGAGGTCTGGCCACCAAAGGGCTTGGGATGCCTTACCATCCCCAGAGCGACCCTGCCTTCCAGAAGAAATGGCAAGATGAGGCAGGGATGCCTGCAATTCGTTAGGTTAAAACCAGAAACCAGGACTGTGAAGAGCATGACATCAAGGGTCATTTTCTTCTAACTAACCTCACGTGCCAACGCGAAGGAGGGGACAAAGGTATCTGTGGAGAGGGCACAGGGCCCACAGCAGCCCAAGGCCCTGGCCTGGGGACTAGACCCTGTCTCTGGGGACTCAGGTGAGGTTGGTACAAGTGAATGTCAAGGGCATCTTAATGGGGGAAGGAGAGGAGGAGGACGTCAGGAACAGGCTCTGGGAGACTCAAGGAGGAGAGGAAGCAGGGGCTGATAGCCAGTGGCAGCAGGTGACATATTTGCTCCTCAAGAGACATGCTATGAGCTTCTCTAAGGGAAAAAGCAAACTCCTGCTGTCCCTTGAGACCTGGGAAAAGCCAACTGTGGTGATCGGACCCTGGGCTGTGGGGGGGCTGGTGACGGCCGCCTGGCCCAGCTCTGGACGTGGTTACCTACTAGCTCCGTAACTTGGTCTGCAAGATGATGAGGATAGGGGACGTTTATTGGTACCTGCACCAGGCACAGGGCTCTGCACTTGAGGTGGACTCATCCATTTATCTGACTCAACCAGCATGAGCACTGACGGTGCTATTACTCCCATTTTACTGTAAGGAGACTGAGGCCCAGAGGGACCAAGCGGCCTGTCCAAAGTCACAGCACTAGAAGTGGTGGAACCCAGGTACAGACAGAGGGGCCGCTGTCCTTCACCATCCCCTCCCCCACCACACAAGCCAGGAGACCGTGGGCACGGACGGGGCTGGCTTTGCAGGCGCGCCACCTGTGCGGGCCCACGGGGCCTGGTTTGCTGTGCTGCCATCTTGAAATTAATGATGTTTGAACATGGAGCCTGATGTTTTCATGTTGCCCTGGGTTCTGCGAATTCGGTAGCCCATTTGGCCTCTTGACGTCAAGATGATTTTGCAGGGTACTTGTGAGATTCGGGGACAGGGATGTGGGCCCTGGCCCCGTGGCCCGGCTGGCACAGCTGTGAAGCAAGGGAGCGGAGTCCCCACATGTGCTCCCCCCTTTCTCGAGGCAGGCAGTCCAGGCCGAGGAGCCAGTACCTGCGACATGCACCCCACCCCCCGCTTGCATGGCTGAGCTCCCGCTCCTGCACAGGCTGGCAGACCCCCGCGAGGGCGAGCATATGCCAACAGCCCTCACGCCAGCACGGTGTGACTCCCCCAGCTGGGTGTCAGGTGGGTGCCTGTGAGCCGTCATCCCACTCCCGCTTCCACCGCCTCTCACCACGGCCTCAGGCTCTGGGGCAGCAGACAACTCCGCTCCAGGTCACACGGCCAGGGCATGGATGGCAGAGGCTCAAACCCAAGACTCCCACCTGTAGCCAGGTTCTCTCCGGCCACACGCCCACCGCCGTGCCTCCCTTTGCCCGACATCTGCCCAGAAAGGCAGCCGGGCTGATATGACACTGCTGCCCCCAGGGCATCCCCCCCGAGGCCCCGACCCTCAGGCTCTGAGTCAGCACCGGGCTGGCTGTCTCAGCAGGAGTGTGTGACAGCGGAGGGAGGAGGAACGCTGAGCTCGGAGGACACGAGCCGCCACTTATCTACCTATTTATCTGCCTGCCTGGCAACCCGCCTGTCGGCCTCTCCTTCTGTCTTGTATTTATTTATCTGTCAATCTATCTCTCTGTCTTTTCATCTATCACCTGTCTCTGTGTGTGTGTGTGTGTCAGAGCTGCCCACGGCCTTCGCTCACCCGCCCGCTTCCCCAGGGAATCCAAACCTGTTGGCAGCCTCCGCAGCCTGTCTCCTGCTTCCTGCCGCCCCGAAAACCACACCCGGGCCCCGGAACTCCCAGCTGCCCCTGACATGGCGCTTCAGAGAATCCTCCAATCTCGTAGCAAAATTAGGATCACAAGCAGCCTTCGTGATTCGGTATCCATCCCACGCAGGCTCGGCGCTCCTTTATTCACTCAACAAACGTTTTCTGAGCACCTGTCACATGCCAAGCGCTGCGATTGGGTCCTGTTATTAGGATGCAGACAAGGCAGCCAAGGTTCCTGAGGAAACGAGTTTCCAACTCTTGGCCAAACCTAGAAGACTTCCTTCTTGTACAGGTGACAGCCCAGACTCTGAGAGGCTAGGTGACTTGTCCCAGGTTACGCACGGCCAGTGAGAGGCACAGCTGTATCACACCCTGGCCGGCTGCTTCCCCAGCTGGTCTGCCTTCTCCCGGGTCAGTGACTGATGGGCAAACGTTGCCTGGAGAGGCTGGGCTGAGCCGGGGAGGGGGAGAGGGAGGCAGGACGGGGTGGGCCGTGGCCTCAGCTGCTGGCAGATCCAGATCTACCTCAGGGCCACGGACCCCACCAGCTACTCATCTCTCCACTCAGCCTGTGACTCTGTAGCACCACGTTGCCCAGGCACGGTGCTGGGCACGCGGGTATCCCACCAGCATGCTCGGGAAGGAGGGACGGGTGGCCCCGGCACCTCTCCAGAGGTGATCCACAGGCTTGGGTGGGGGGATAGCCTTAGTGTGGTGGGATGGGCGGCACAGGTCATCCATGGCACTGCACCCCTGTCCCAGCAGCTCCAAGAGGGTGAGAAATCTTTCCTGGAACATGCTCAGACAAAGAGCTGATTCGGTCTAGAGCAGAGGTTCGCAGACTCTCTGTAAAGAGCTGTGAACATTTTGGCTTTACAATCACGCAGTGTCTACTGCAAAGACCCAACTGGGCCAGCAGCGGGATAAGCAGCACACATGACCTGTACACGAACTGGGTGGCTGTGTTCCAGGGGTCCTTCTTTTATAAAAGTGGGCCCCTCCGGCTGTGGTTTGCGGACCCCTGGTCTAGAGACTACCCCAAGGAACAGCAACCGTAATAATAACGAGAGCTGACGTTCATTGAGCACTGACTGTGTACCAGGTCAGGCGTCATAATCACCTGAGGAAGTTGGGACTATTGTTCTCTTGAATTTACAGTGGAGGAAACCGAGGCACAGAGATGCTAAGTAAGTCACCTGCCCGAGGTACCCTGGCCAGGAAGCGGCAGAGCTGGTCAGAAAGCTCTACTTTATGTCCACCCCTCCAGTTTCTCAGAAGCTCGGCGTCATCTCTCCCTCCCGTACCCCACATCTGACCCATCAGCAAGTTCTATTGGCTCCACTTTTAAAATATCTTCCCGACTCTTTGGGGCGCCTGGGTGGCTCAGTCGGTTAAGTGTCTGCTTTCGGCTCAGGTCATGATCTTGGGGTCCTGGGATCGAGCCCAGCGTCAGGCTCCCTGCTCAGTGGGGAGCTGCTTCTCTTCCCCTCCCCCTGCTTATGCCCTCTCTCTTCTCTCAAATAAATACATAAAATCTTTAAAACGAAATAAATAAAAATTAAATAAAGCATCTTCCCAACTCTGAAGGCTACTTACTACCCCCCTCCAGCAATCTGGGCCTGAGCCCCCATCACCTCTCACCTACCTGGTTACTGCAACGGCCCCTCCCAACCCAGCCCCTGCAGTCCGTTCTCTGTGCAGCAGCCTGAGACACCTTTACAGACATAAGTTACCGCACTGGATGTTTAGTTATCATGCAGCCCCTCTGCTTGACTGACACCCTGCAGTGAGAATAAAAGCCTGGTCCTCACTCACCACAGCTCAAGTTGCGGTAGGATCTGTCCTCACCCTTCTTGTCTCCTCTTCCACATCTCCTCACTCCCCTCTGCTCAGCCATTGTGGCCTCCTCACCTTTCCTGGAACACACCAGCACTCCCCTGCCCCAGGGCCTTTGCACTGGCTGTTTCCTCTGCCTGGCAGGATCCTCCCCAGACATCCACAGGGAGCCCCCTTTCCTCCTTTGAGTCTCTGCTCGAATCCCACCTTCCCAGTGAGGCCCTCCCTCGCCTCCCCCAGTAATTCTGCAACTCACCCTCTTGCTCTCACTCCTGCCCCGTCTTACCTTACTCTGCTTTTCTCTCTCCCATATCACAGATTACCTTGACCACACCACAGAATTTAGTTATTTGTTGTTTTTATTAAATTCTGCACTAGAATATGACTCTGCAGGGCAAGGTATTGTCTGCTGTACTGCTCATCACCCCAGTCCTTCTGGCAGTGCCAGCCCATGGAGGACCTCAGTGAAATTTGTTGAATGGCTACATGAATCCAGCCCAAGCTCTCCTCCTCCAGTGACTGCTCATTCCTCAGGCTCTGCATGAAGAGAAAGAGCTGAGGGGCCACATGTCAAGGAGATGGCACTTCTGCTGGATGCCCTAGAGAATCCATTGAACTTCAGATGCTAAGACAAGAGCAGGAGTTTCCACACTAGCTTTGCCTGGATGAGCCCAGAAGAAGACAACGTTGCTTGTGTGTTTCTATTTGAGCACACAAACCAGGCTCGTCCTCAAGGAATAGGTCCTTTGCCTCCATGGAACCCCTTGCCCTGCTCTTAGAGCAGACAAACCAGGAAGAGAGACTCCCCACTCCCCTTGCACAAAATGAAGACTGAGAAATGCAAGCAGCATCTCGTGAGCAGCAAAGGGGACTCTCTCTGTGGACTTTGATGGGGACAATGAGGTAGGCAGTTGATGCAGCTTGGTTAGAGCCAAGCTCCCGGTTCTGCCTGGCTACTAGGACCACAGGGTATGACAGGAAAACCTATGGGACTCCTGAACAGGCATTTTTGTCCAAGGCTGATGTGGATCCCAGCCTCAGGCTTTTTGGAATGGCAAGCTCATTTAACTACTTAATTCCCGACCCCCGTAGGGGTAGCTCCAGCCATCCTCTTCTGGCCCGAGTCCTGTTGATGACCCATTGGGTTGCTTTGGACAAATTGCCTTGCTTTTCTGGGCTCCAATTTCCTTAACTCTAAAGTGCTCTTTAGGACCCCATCTACCAAGGACATTCTATGGTTCTGGGGCTCCATATCCAATCCCTTACCAATAACTGGTATGAATATTAACTCCAGCAGGGAAGAGAGAGGGGAGGAGACTCCCCAAAGTATGCTTTGGCTACAGAAGCTGGAAAGTCAGTCTGAATTCTGTTTCCATCCCTTTCCAGTGACACAATTTTGCCTTCCATTCCCCACCCCCCAGCGTCAGTTTCTACATCTGTAAAATGGGGAGAGTGGTTCACCCTAAGGTTGTCAGAATTAGGTGAAATGGTGTGAGTTAAGGGCAGACTGGAGGTGGGTAGCTATTATTATTACAGAGAGAGAGAGGGATGCCCCCATAGAGGATGAGCATGACTCTGAGGGTGACCTTGGGTCTCAATCTGGGGAAAGAACACTATTGCATTTGCTCTTGTGACTCTAAGAAGACACACACCCCACTTCCAGGGAAATGCAGTATTTTTGTTTGGAAGCTGAAAGGCAACATGGTAAAGTAAGGCATGCTGTCTCCCACGCTTTGCACTGTGTCAACTCAGTTCAGCTGGAATGACATTTCCCGGCAGCCCCTTCTCTGTAGTTCTCAGAATGAACCCTAAGGATATTGGATCACAGTGGAAAAACTAGAGTGTCGGATCAGGCCAAATGCATTGACGTGGGTGCAAGAAGCAGAGATTCTGGGGGCGCCTGGGTGGCACAGCGGTTAAGCGTCTGCCTTCGGCTCAGGGCATGATCCCGGCGTTCTGGGATCGAGCCCCACATCAGGCTCTTCTGCTATGAGCCTGCTTCTTCCTCTCCCACTCCCCCTGCTTGTGTTCCCTCTCTCGCTGACTGTCTCTATCTCTGTCGAATAAATAAATAAAATCTTTAAAAAAAAAAAAAAAAAGAAGCAGAGATTGTGGATTCAATGTGTGAGCTCAAGCAGCTGGGACTGGCTCTAACTGTTTGCTTGGTTGATTGACTAAAACCCTAGATGCAAAGGTGGCCTACAGTAAATGAAGTTCTAAAGCCAGCCTTTCCCTGGTAGATTGTAGAGGGGAGTATCCAAAGGCTTAGGGATATTGAAATGTTGAAATGGATTTATCACGCAAGACCTGTTCATCCAGCCCCAACAGGTGCAGGCAGCCATGTGAGCTGCTCTGCCAGTTGGTCTGTGCCACCCAGAAGATCTGATGTCTCTTGAAAGGTCTGTGGCAGATAAGGATATTGTACCAGACTTAGGCAGGCCTCATCGGTGGATAATAGCACAGGCCCTTAAGATTTCAGAGAAAAGCCGTGCTACTCTCCAGAGATAATTATTCTCTTTCCGAGAAGTGGCTTCTGGATTGCTATTGGGCCTTACTAGACACTGAAAGCTTGATCATGGGCCCCAAGTTAACATGCCTTCTGAGCTGCTCATCAATGAACCGAGTGTTGTCTGAGCAACCAAACCATAAAATTGAGCATTTGCAGTAGCAATTTCATCACTGAATGGAAGTGGCACATATATCAGCTCCAGCGGCTCAAGAAGACTCAAGTAAGTCACCTGAGCAAATACTTCGAATGCCCCGCTCTCCTGCTCATGCTACGTTACTTCCTCTCTCTCAATCCGTACCTATGGCCTTGTGCAGAATTCACTGACAAGTTGACTAAAGAAGAAAAAAAAAAGCTCTGGTTTACAGGAGGTTCTGCACCATAGGCTGGTGCTACCCAGAAGGGGAAGCTGCAGCCCCCCACCCTACCCTTGGAGCCAGTGGTCAAGGAGATCCTACCAGTGGCAGGACTTTACTTACTTAGCCTAGGTGGAGAGATGGCCATAGGTATGAATCTACACTGATGTATGGGCTGTGGTTAATTGGCACTTGAAAGAAACATAACTGGAAAGTTGGTGAAATGAGGTCTTGGGGAGACTTGCATGGCTAGAACTTGCTGAATGGGTGGACTGGGTGAACAGATCTGTGTTTGTGTAAATGCGGATCAAAGAGTCGCTTCAGTGGAGGGGGACTCCAATAAGCAGATAGGCAACGTGATCCATTTTGTGGATTTCAGCCAAACTCTTTCCCAAGACCTCCCCATCTTTTCCCATGGGCTTGTGAACAAAATGGCCATGGAGCAAAGGATGGAGGTTATGCAAGGATGCAGCAAACTGGACTTTTGCTCATCACGGCTGAGCTAGCTGCAGTCATGCTAAGTACCCAAGCACCAACCACAGAAGCCAGCACTGAACCCCCAATAGGCACCATGCTTTGTTCTCATTTGCTGATCCAGACCCTTACCCTGGATATGGATTTGCCTTCCCCACTCACAGTGTTTTTGACAAAGCCACCCCAGTGGACTTACAGAATGTTCTATTCATCATAGCATACCACACACCACTTTGCATCTGACCGAGTAAATCTTTTATAACAAGTAAAGTGTGGCAGTGGGCCCATGTTCAGCTCACTCGCTAGTCTTACCACGATCTCCATCACCCTGAAACAGCTGGTCTGACAGAACGGCGGAATGGCCTTTCGAAGTCTTGGTTATGGTGCCAGCCTTATGACAACATCTCACAGGGCTGGGGCAATAGCCTCCAGAAAGCAATCTATGCTATAAAACCAGCAACCAATACACAGTGCTATTCATCTCATGGCCAAGATTCCCAGGCCCAGGAATTGAGGTGGAAATAGCTATGGCTCCTCTATTATCTTATATAATTCACTAACAAAACCTTTGCCTTTTGTCCCCATCACTTTAGGTCTGTTGGTCCAGAGATCTTAGTTCCCAAAGGAGGAATGTTTCCACCGTGAGGCATAACAATGGTCCCATGACATTGGAGTTGAGATTGCTACTTTGGGCTCTCCACACCAATAAATCGATGGGCATAGAAGTGGGTCTCCCTACTGGCTAGACGCATCAATTCTGAATATCAGGGGAAATTGGGTTGCTGCTGTCCGATGATGATGAAGATGCCCTGAATTCAAGAGATCCCCTGAGGCACCTCTAAGTATTCCCATGTCTTGTTATACAAGCAATTAAAAAACACAACCACCCTTAAAAATTAAAAAAAAAAAAGTTGAATCACTATATTGGACACCTAAAACTAATATAACACTGTATGTTAACCATACTGGAATCAAAATAAAAACAAATAAAGAAACATAACCATCCATGATAGGTAGAACAGTGAATGGTCCAGACCCTTAAGGGATGAAAGTTGAGTTACCCCATCAGGCAAGGAACCGTGATAGGCCAAGATTACTGCTGAGGGAAAATGGAATATGAAATGAGCAGTGGAAGAAGGAAATTACAAATACCAGTTACAATCACATACATGACCAGTTGAAGAAAGGAGGAAGGTAACAGAGTGGAGTATTTCTTCCTTATTCTGTAGGACAATATTTATGTGGATGTTCATTAATTCTCCCCCTCCCCTGCCCTGATTCCCCTACCATCTAGCATAAGATCTGTTAACAGTTGCTAACTGATCATTCAGTATTTAAATGACAGACTGTCTATGAAGGATTGTGACCCACCTGGGAAAGGTATGAACATCACCCAAAGATAAAAGAACGTTTTTCTTCTTTGGGGAAGAAGGTTAGTGTGTTTTCAGTTGTAGCAGGGATAGCTCCATTACATTAGAAAGAAGCATGATTTTGCTCCAATGTTTTATTTTTTCTATTGAAGTATAATTGACCTACAATGCTATATTCATTTCAGGTGTACAACATAGTGATTCGACAATTCTATACAACTGCAGTCCTCATCATGGTAAGTGCAGTCAGTGCACAAAATTATTACCAGTACTGCTGACTATAATCCCTATGCTGTCCTTTTCATGCCCACTCTGATCTTAATTGGGAAGTTCAATATGGTTAAAAGAGGTGTGTACATGGCTGGGCTACACGGGTGGTCAATGATGATTTTATACCAAGTCAGTTTAACGAAGCTGGAACTACATTTCCCAGAATCCCTTTCCCTTTTTGGCTCTGAGTTTAGTTGGCAGTAGAGCGATTTGCTTGGAACTGGCATCAGAAGACAGAAGTGAAGTGAGGCAGCAGCCAGGCTTGCCTGTGGGTCACTGTAGGATGAGCACATGGCTGACCTCATAGGGGTGGGGCAGCAACTGGGCCCACAGCAACCCCAGTTCCGGCTACACTTTCTCCTACAGCATCTCCAGGTCCCAGTCAGGGTGCCGTGCAACTCCGGGGTAAAGCATGTCAGCTTCTTTGCAGGTCGGGAGCTTGGAGATGGCAAGAACTGCATGAGTTCCGATTCATGACTGCAGGTTCGTACAGATGTCATTGTTTGCCCTACTGCGTATTTGTCTTTTTTTCTGAACTGCCTGCCTAGCTGTCTTCAGGATAAGCACTGAATGCAGAGGCAACAACCCTACACAGACTGTTAACCTAGTCCCTACAACTGTATGAGGTCAAATCTCTATAACTAATCCTTCACTCTTTAGCAGTCCTAATGGTTCTGCTTCCTTGTCCTATTCCTAACTGAGACCGTGTCCTAGGTGAGGGTCCCTGCAACTAGAGCCTGAGATTGTAATTCCCGTGGAAGTGATTTCCAGAAGGAGAGCCTGCAGGAGAAATTGGAGAGTGGGGGAAGTAGGACAGGTGCAGGGGAAGAAGCTAAATAAAGAGGTGGGGTCAGCTGGAGTCTAGCTTCTATCCCCTGGGGAGTTCTGGAGCATGAAGGACACTGCAGAGTTGTCTCACCTTGAGGGAAGCAGGTCAGCTCCATTATCCACCATTATCCACCAGCTATTTCCTAGGAGAACCCCTGGGGGAGGGGCAATCTTCCAGGCATTTCCTGGCAAAATCGCAATTCTCTGGAGAAGAGGGCAGCCGGACGCTGTTAGATGTCTGCCTTCACAGCGGCTGGGATGGGTGGGCTGGTCTGGTAAAGAGGATCTGGTAAGCAGCATCCATGGCATATTTTTCATTATAGAAGACCTGGATTTAAATCCTGACTCTACTACTTAGTGGCTCGGTGATCTCGGGCAAGTTTCTCCAATTCCCTAAGCCTCCCTAAGCAACCTACTGCTCTCTGTTCCTCTACTGTAAAATGGAAATGGCCGCATATTAGTACCTGTGTCCCCTATCCTGCAGGGTCTTTGGGGCAGAAATGCCCCTTCCAAAGATGTCTACATCTTAATTCTCAGAACCGGTGAATATGTTACCCTACATGGTAAAAAGCACTTTGCAGACCTTGAGATATGAAGATTCTCCTGGATTGTCCAGGTGGACCCAATGTAATCACAAGGGGGACAGAAGAAGCAGGGTCAGTACTAGGAGATGTGAGAATGAAAGCAAGAGGCTGGGCTGATGGAGGCAGAGGTCATGAGCCAAGGGAAGCAGGCACCTCTAGAAGCTGAAAAAGGCAAAGAAACATGTTCTCACTCAGAGCGTCCAGAAGGAGCCAACCCTGCTCACACCTTGACTCTGGCTGATTTCAGACCTCTGATCTCCAGGACTGTAGGAGAGTTAATGAACGTTGTTTTCATCCAATGGGTTTGTGGACATTTGTTCCAGCAGCCATAGGAAACTAATATGGGATCCCATGAGACAACTTGTCAGTGTCGCAACCACAGGACCCATTCATCACTGCAGCCATGACCCTAGCCTTGGGTCACAAGAACTAAGAAAACAGGCTGGCAGGATCATAGGAGATTTTACTGGCGTGTGCAGAATCATGGAAGGAGGCAATGCCCAAGCCAAGCCTGAATCAGAGAGATTTCACAAAGATTGTGCAGGCTCCAAAATTACAGAAAACTTTCAAGTCCCTTCCCACCATTTCCATCTCCTCCTCAACATGCCACTGAAACCACCCACAGCCATATGACAGACTCGGGGAGCGGGAAGAAGAGGACACATCAACCTCTCTGCTGGGACATCTTCCCTCATTGCTTAATATTTCAAGTAATCCAAGCCAGATTCCTCCATGCCCTCCACGCATCAAACCATGGAGGTCCTCCTTATCAATTAAATAGGGAACAGGTCTTGCCCACTCAAGACCCTTTCCTCTAGAAGGCTGGGACCAGGCACTTCCCTTGGAAGCATGCTTGATTAGCAGAGGAAATAAACCTTTATTAGCTATAGAACAGCAAGGACAAAGAAGAGCCACTAAATGGGTGTCTGGCCCATCAAAACGCCCCCCACCCCAACCTCACAAGATGTTGCTTACGCTTAGCAAGGAGTTCAGAAAGTCTGAATATTACCTGTTTCCTCAAATGTCACTGTTAATTTGACATTATTGTTAGACCTCTTTATGATTAAGGACAATATAATTCAACAAGGATGCTACACTTACACTGGTTTGGTGTTTAGTCTATATATTGGTCAGATTTCCACTATACCAATGCTGCGTAACAAACATCTCCAAATTCTCAATGACTCATGACGCCAAGTATGTGTTTCATACTTATAGGCCTGTAGGTCATCTACCGTTTGGTTGATTTTGGCTGGGTTAAGTTGGGCCAGGCTGACTCCAGGTCAATTTAAGGAGAAACCAGGTCTGTTTTATGTGTTCTTATTCTAGGACCTCTGGTCTCAGACTTCCTCATGGAGAACAGAAGCTCAATAGTGCTGGCAGGAGCTTGCCATGGCTCCAAAGATCTTGTCTTAGAATGAGCACACACTTATTCCTACTCACGTTCTATTGGCCAAAGTAAATCACATGGTTAAGTCTAAAGTCGATGAGAAAGTATATTCTTCCCACAGGGAAACCATGGGAAAGGCCAGAAGGAAAGGAAAACTGAGGGAAAATGATACAATGTAACATAGTCCAGAAAGAGTCTCTTCTATGTTCACACTATCACCCATTTCCCCACCCATCCTCCGAGACCAAAACTGCCCTAGAAACAAATGCTTTCTGGCATCCTCTTCTCCCAACTTTACAGGGTCCCCACCACGTTTCTACACGGAAGAGGTTGCTGCATGGAGACATCATCTCTAAAGAGAAGAGACTCCAAAGAGCATCCTCAGTGAGAGAGTCCTTAAACATTACTTCATACTAACAATTCATTGTACAGATGGGAAAACTGGGACCTGGACAAGGTGCCAGGTCTTGTCCAATGTCACAGAGACATTCAGCTCAGGGCTCCGGAGTCAGCTTGCCCAGGTTCTATCTGTGGTTCCACCATATTTAAAGGTGTAATCTTGGGTAAATTACCATAATCTCTCTACACTGATTTTCTCATTTATAAATGGGGAAAATAATAGCTCCTACCTCATAAAGTTATTATGAGGATTGAATGTTGAAACACTTGGAACAGTAAATGATAGGTACCCAATCATCAGTAGCCACTATCATTATAATAATTTCACAAATAGTTATTATTACAATAATTCACTCCCATGCCATGAAGGATACACACAGAAATAAGCAAATTCACCATCTGAAATGTTCTTCAGTAGGGGTAACCACAAGAGGAGGAGGGTGGGTCTAATTTTGCCCAGAATGGGAAGAAAAAAGACTAGGAATATGTCCCAAAGGAGGTGTAATCTGAACCTAGTCCCAAATAGTGTTCAGAAAGTTTTCCAGATGGACAAAGGGTAAAAGAGATTCGGGGGGGGGAGCATGTGCAAAGGCCCTGGGGTATGAAAAGATAGCTCTAAGCGTGTTTGGAAAGCACAAGCAAGTCCAACTAACTGGAAAGCCTGTGAGATAGTGATGAGAGGAGGGCAGGGGTCAGATGCTGGAAGCTCAGAATTCCTCCTATTGGCCTGTGATCTCAAACTTTCCCTCATAAGAAGCACTAGAGGCTGTTGGAAGGAAATACTGCTTGTAGGGGTCCAGACAAATGAGTTTTCTTTATATATTTGAAATCTCCATTTTTACCTTAATTTCTATAAATTTGTGTCTTGTTTAATATTATATCCATGTTTATTCACTCACTTAACAAACACTTATTAAGTGCCTACTGGGTGGCACTTAGAATACAAGTAAATAAAACCAAGGTTCTTGCCCTCGTAGGTCTTTCATTCTAGTCAGGGAAGGAAAAATGGTGGTGGAGAGAGAAAGGCAATAAATAATAATGAGGATAGATAGATCAATTAGATTGATCAATAGGTAAATAACTGTTTCAGCATGTTAAACGGTGATAACTGCTTTGGAAAACAGGAAAATTAGAGCAGGATATGGTAGGCAGTCATTAAATTAATGAACTAATGATGAATTAAGATGAATGGAAGGAAGGAAGGAAGGAAGGAAGGAAGGAAGGAAGGAAGGGAGGAAGAAAAGATGGTTGGAAGGATGGAAGGAAAGAACAAAGGAAGGGAGGAAGGAAGGAAGGAAAAGACGGATGAAGATGCATGGATGGATGGATAGAAGGATGGATGGATTGTGGAAGGAAGGAGGGAGGAAGGAAGGAAGGAAGGAAGGAAGGAAGGAAGGAAGGAAGGAAGGAAGAAGGAAAGATGGATGGAAGGATGGAAGGAAAGAATGAAAGAAAGGAGGAAGGAAGGAAGGAAAGAAGGATGGAAGGAAAGACCAAGGAAGGGAAGGAAGGAAGGAAGGAAGGAAGGAAGGAAGGAAGGAAGGAAGGAAACATGGAAGGAAGGAAAGAAAGATGGAAGGATAGAAGGATGGAAAGAAGGAAGGAAGGAAAGATGGAAAAAGGAAGGAAGGAAGGATGGAAGGAAGGAAGGATGGAAGGAAGGAAGGAAGGAAGGAAGGAAGGAAGGAAGGAAAGATGGAAGGAAGGAAGGAAGGAAGGAAGGAAGGAAGGAAGGAAGGAAAGATGGAAGGAAGGAAGGATGGATGGAAGGAAGGAAGGATGGAAGGAAGGAAGGAAGGAAGGAAGGAAGGAAGGAAGGAAAGATGGAAGGAAGGAAGGATGGAAGGAAGGAAGGAAGGAAGGAAGGAAGGAAGGAAGGAAGGATGGAAGGATGGAAGGAAGGAAGGAAGGATGGAAGGAAGGAAGGAAGGAAGGAAGGAAAGATGGAAGGAAGGATGGAAGGAAGGAAGGAAGGAAGGAAGGAAGGAAGGATGGAAGGAAGGAAGGAAGGAAGGAAGGAAGGATGGAAGGAAGGAAGGAAGGAAGGAAGGAAGGAAGGAAGGAAGGAAGGATGGAAGGAAGGAAGGAAGGAAGGAAGGAAGGAAGGAAGGATGGAAGGAAGGAAGGAAGGAAGGAAGGAAGGAAGGAAGGAAGGAAGGATGGAAGGAAGGAAGGAAGGAAGGATGGAAGGAAGGAAGGAAGGAAGGAAGGAAGGAAGGAAGGATGGAAGGAAGGAAGGAAGGAAGGAAGGAAGGATGGAAGGAAGGAAGGAAGGAAGGAAGGAAGGAAGGAAGGAAGGATGGAAGGAAGGAAGGAAGGAAGGATGGAAGGAAGGAAGGAAGGAAGGAAGGAAGGAAGGAAGGAAGGATGGAAGGAAGGAAGGAAGGAAGGAAGGAAGGAAGGAAGGATGGAAGGAAGGAAGGAAGGAAGGAAGGAAGGATGGAAGGAAGGAAGGAAGGAAGGAAGGAAGGATGGAAGGAAGGAAGGAAGGAAGGAAGGAAGGAAGGAAGGAAGGATGGAAGGATGGAAGGAAGGATGGAAGGAAGGAAGGAAGGAAGGAAGGAAGGAAGGAAGGAAGGAAAGATGGAAGGAAGGAAGGATGGAAGGAAGGAAGGAAGGAAGGAAGGAAGGAAGGAAGGAAGGAAGGATGGAAGGAAGGAAGGATGGATGGAAGGAAGGAAGGAAGGAAGGAAGGATGGAAGGAAGGAAGGAAGGAAGGAAGGAAGGAAGGAAGGAAGGATGGAAGGAAGGAAGGAAGGAAGGAAGGAAGGAAGGAAGGATGGAAGGAAGGAAGGAAGGAAGGAAGGAAGGAAGGAAGGAACGATGGAAGGAAGGAAGGATGGATGGAAGGAAGGAAGGAAGGAAGGAAGGATGGATGGAAGGAAGGAAGGAAGGAAGGAAGGAAGGAAGGAAGGAAGGATGGAAGGAAGGAAGGAAGGAAGGAAGGAAGGAAGGAAGGAAGGAAGGATGGAAGGAAGGAAGGAAGGAAGGAAGGAAGGAAGGAAGGAAGGAAGGATGGAAGGAAGGAAGGATGGAAGGAAGGAAGGAAGGAAGGAAGGAAGGAAGGAAGGATGGAAGGAAGGAAGGATGGATGGAAGGAAGGAAGGAAGGAAGGAAGGAAGGAAGGAAGGAAGGATGGAAGGAAGGAAGGAAGGAAGGAAGGATGGAAGGAAGGAAGGAAGGAAGGAAGGAAGGAAGGAAGGAAGGATGGAAGGAAGGAAGGATGGATGGAAGGAAGGAAGGAAGGAAGGAAGGAAGGAAGGAAGGAAGGATGGATGGAAGGAAGGAAGGATGGATGGAAGGAAGGAAGGAAGGAAGGATGGATGGAAGGAAGGATGGAAGGAAGGATGGAAGGAAGGAAGGAAGGAAGGAAGGAAGGAAGGAAGGAAGGAAGGATGGAAGGAAGGAAGGAAGGAAGGAAGGAAGGAAGGAAGGATGGAAGGAAGGAAGGAAGGAAGGATGGATGGAAGGAAGGAAGGATGGAAGGAAGGAAGGAAGGATGGATGGAAGGAAGGAAGGATGGATGGAAGGAAGGAAGGAAGGAAGGATGGATGGAAGGAAGGATGGAAGGAAGGATGGAAGGAAGGAAGGAAGGAAGGAAGGAAGGAAGGAAGGAAGGAAGGAAGGATGGAAGGAAGGAAGGAAGGAAGGAAGGAAGGAAGGAAGGATGGAAGGAAGGAAGGAAGGAAGGAAGGAAGGAAGGAAGGATGGAAGGAAGGATGGATGGAAGGAAGGAAGGAAGGATGGATGGAAGGAAGGAAGGAAGGAAGGAAGGAAGGAAGGGAGGAAGGAAGGGAGGAAGGGAGGAAGGAAGGCTGGCTAGGTGGTGGGGAACCAGTGAAAATTTTAAGCAAGGGAATGACAACACTTACATGTGTCAGCCCCCTGCCTCCTGAGGCTTCCACTCTCAGAGCCACAGGTGCCCTTCTGCACACTCCGGGTCACGGGAAGGTGAGGCCTGCCAGAGCAGATTCCCCAGATCTTACCCGTCCCCAAGCAGGTCATCAGCTTGTTACCCACACCTCAAGTGCTGCTGAATTTCCAAATGCGCAGTTGATATAAATACCTTCTGGGTACATAGCAGTTAATGAGTAACTTGGTTAAACTGCCGCAGAGGGAGGAAGTTCCAAAGCTGGAGGTGATGATGGAAGGCTGGGGAACGTGGCCCTTATTAATGACCAAAATCCAATCTCCGAAAAGAGGGGAACGATACTCTGGGAAATGAGTTTACGATAATCATTCCTTCTGTAGGCAGAACACCCCAATGGCTTCTCCCAGACACTCAGCCGCCTCTAGCCCAGCATTCCTGGAGAGGAGGCAGGAGTCCCGGCTTCCCCGTGCCCACTCAGGGTGAGTCACCTTACCTCTCCGGGCCTCAGTTCCCTCATTGCAAAAATGCGGAGGCAACCCCCCAGTCTTCCTTGTAGGATCAAGTAAATTAATGGGCGGGAAAACTTTGGAATCTATTAAAAAAGAAAAAAGATGGGGAGTGGGTCTATTATTTAAAAACAAAACTAGGTATTTCCCACTTTATAAAGCACGCGGCAGCGCGGGGGTCAAGAACGGAATCACACGTAGCTCACTCCAAATCCTGATTCTGCTTCTTTCAAACTATGATTCGGGACAAACTGTTTTCTCTCTCTGAGACTCTGTTTTCTCATCTGGAAAACGGGGTTGTCACAGCATCCTCATGGGATTACTTGGAGCAAAGAGACCCCGCACTTATTGCCCGGTGCCTAATAATTGCTTTATGGACACGGGTCTAATGACTCCTGTGGTCACTGCTCTGTGGCCCAGCGTCCTGCCCCGATTCAGATGGAGGCTGCCCCACCTTCGGATACCGAGCGGTGGGGGCAGGTGGGAAGGGGTCCGTGCAGCACAAAAGCCTGCAATATCACCTGCAGCCCCCACTTCCCCGAGGGTCTCTTCTAGACCACTTCTGCACAAGACAAGAGCAGACAGAAGGCAGGAACACCGGAAAGACAGATGGCCTTTGTCCTGCAGGTGGTGTAACCACCTCCTCTCCAACTCAGGGACGGAGGTGTTGCCATTGCTTCTAGCAAAGGCTCATCGCTCAGGCGTCTGGACACCAGATGAAGTGTCCAGGCTAAGAGAGGAAACTTCCCTGGTGAGTCCAGACCCTCCGCCCCCTGGGCAGATGCCCATCGCATCCCTGATGTTCAAGTGCAGGCCCTTGCTGCCCCTGGCAGGCGCAGCAGCCCCAACGATGGACTCCAGGCCTGCCGCCCAGGGACCCAGGCCGTCTTGTGGCCCAGTGACACAACTGGTTTGTGAAATGGGCGTTGGCACCACAGCCCCGCCTCTGGGCTCTTTTCTCCCCTGGCCAATGTCAGAGCACCTACCCAGGTCCAGAGGCCGGTTCTCTGGGTCAGACCCTGCTTTGTTTTGCTGTCGTTATTGTTTTTCTTTTTAAAAGCAATGAGATACAAGTTTCAGGACACTGAGAGACAGCAACCAAAAGGGGTTTATTTTCCTTTGATTCCCTCCACCACGCTGAAGGATTGCTCTATTACGTACAGTTCCTACCCTCTGCCTGCCATTATATGAGTCCCGTGAATAATAGTAACAGCGGCTTACACTTCCGCGGAGTCCGCCAGGTGCTGGGCACTCTTCCAAGGGCTTTACCTGCACCAACTCACTTAATCCTCATAAGAAGCTGGTGGGTTCTGGGCCCCAGAGCCAGTGGGGCTCCCATTAGTCAAAGAGGGGCTCCCCGCAGGCCTGCAGCCGAGCAGCAGGGACAGATTCAAGTGCACCTTCCGGGTATAGGGGGGCTGGTCTGACCTCATACATTGCCCTCCTCGGGGGAGAAGTGATGGGCCCCAGAACGACCTGAAATCCCAGCTCCTCTCACGCGCTGCAAAGTCCCCGTGACAAATTCCACCGTGTTCGTCCATGCATTCTATTTTTTAAAACCCCCAAGGTGATTTCTAAACAAGAAGAAACTTTTACCAGGGAAGTTGCCAGCCTTTTGGGCTCCCGTCTTCCTTTGCAGAGACACCATCTGTCTTCCAGGAAGGGACGCCTGTTGCTTTGTGCAACTTGGTTCAAAGCAGGGTCGAGAGCTGGAAGCTATAAATCTCTTCTTTTCTTCAAGAGAAGGAAAAAAACCATCGCCTGTTGGTGTCCGGGGATCTCGGGCCCCTAAAACCGTTTCTGAGGTCTCCTGCAAGCAGTGTCCGTCCCCTTGAGGGCTCCCAGCTGAGGGCTCCGGGAGCTGGGCTGGGAGGGCAGCTGTGGGGCTGGGGGCGAGCAGCACGAAGCAGCAGCACCAGGACGTCGCACCAGCGCTCCCCGGTCTGCAGGCTGGAAGCCAGGCTGGGCGCCGGGGGGCTGATCCCTCTGTGTGACCTTAGGCCAGGCTGAGTCTCTTCTGAGTCTCAGCTTTCCCCTTTGAAAAATGGCAATAATGTTGGGCTGATCCTGCCCTGCCCTGCCCAGCTCCCAGGGCTGTTAGAGAATCATGACAGAGGGAGGTTGCAGAAATGACTCGAAGACATAACCGTCCCATTCACATGTAGATGATGACAATTAATGGTGGTGGTGGTGGTGGTGGTGGTGGTGGTGGTGAGAGCAGCCTGGCACTTGGAGCCCTTAACCAGAAGCTGGAGGGTGGGTTGGATCAGCCCGCTGTGTGACCCTAGATAACGCACCAAACCTCTCTGGGCTCTGATGTTTGCTCCCCTCAAATACAGCTAGACAACAGGTGTGAGGGGGCTCTGAACACCTGTTTGCCGGGATTGTCCTCTAGTCAATATCGATTTGGCAAGAAGAGCTCTTCTGACAATTGCCAGAGGGAGAATTTCGCCCGGAAGGGTAAACTCTGGGTCAGCAGGAACAGGTGAATCCAAACCCTCTGTCCTCACCCTCATAACAATGACAAAATAAAAGCCCTGACTTCAAAAGAGAGCAAGAGGCTAAGTACGGATTGATTTGTTAGCACCTACTAAGTGCCCAACACATAAAAATTGAAGATTATCATAATGACGAGAGTGGCTGCCGAAAGACGTGAGGAGAAGATACAAATCACTTAGGTGCTGAGCACGGAACCAAGTGCTTCATACGCATTATCTCAGCAAACCTTCCTACAAAACAATGGGATTCAATTAGTATTTTCACTATTATTTTCATTCTATAGATAAATACATTGATGTTCAGTAATATACCGTCGTTTGGCCAAGGTCACATGTTGGTCAGCGGTGGATGGAAGCCAAGTCTGTCTTGGGGAATAAACCTTTGGACACTAACATTGACAGGCACAGGATTTGTCTAGAAGACAAGGGCAGAGGAGGGGAGTGTGGGGCAGCTGCCAGCACTCAGCGTCCCAGGATGGGAGAGCAGAGACAGCCTCCTGAAGCTGAACACTCGGACCCAGCCGGGCTCTCCTCCTCGGTCAGCTCAGGCAGGCAGGGTGGCGGGGGAAGGAAGAGAGTCAGGAGCAGGGGACACAGAGCGTCCCAGAGCCAGGGAGGAGGCTGGGGTCTCCACCCTGCCAGGAAACACGTGGCCACAGAGTGAGAGCCCGAGTGACCCCTGTGGCCATCCCACGCCCCAGGGAAGACTTGCTGAGACCATCCCACCTGCCTTCACTCACTCATCTGCTCATTTGGCATGTGTTTATTGAGCACCTGCTGTGTGCCTGGGACTCTGCTGGGTGCTTGGGATGCAGCCGTGAACGAGACCAATTCCCTGCCCGCCGTGCGGGGACAGACAACACAGAAGACAACAAACTTTGCAGGGAGGTAGATGGTTCCCCCGCCGTGGGGGACCGCGGGGGGTCGGGGGCTGGAGGGGTCACGTGCTGCACATGTGTCTCCTCTCCCGACTAGAATGTCAGCTTCCTGGGGGCCAGGACCTTGTAGATCTTTCAGTGTCTCTATCCTCAGAGCCTACACATGTCCTGTTCAAAAGGGACTTTCTGCCCATCAGTATTTTTAAGATCAAAAAGTCACTTTCCTCCCAATTGGGGTTGATTTTGAAGCTGGGTTTGTGGGCAGCTCGCCCCAACCGTTCCAGCTTTGCACAGCTCAGCCAAGTCCATCGATCATTCGCTCAATGATAATTAGTGGCTTGGGGAAGGGGTATAGATCTAAGACCAAAGACAAGTCTGTCCATTCACAGTATGTCCAGACGCCACCTCTAGCAAAACCCAAATTAAAAAAAAAAAAAATTTTTTTTTTAATGACCACCCATCTCAAAGGTGTAAAGCGGTGAGATTGATCTTAGCGAGAACAGTCCGGTTGTCCAGCTGTCCAGTGTGGCTGGTGCTAACCCACCACCATCTGTCAATGTCACCCCTGCAAAGGAGTCACCACGGAAGACTCGAGGTGCCAGGCTTCCACTGTGGCCGGGACTGCTCTGGGAGTTGCTTTCCAAGCTATTTCTGAAACCCACAAGGAAATTCTCTCATTATCTGTTAGTCTGACCTCACATTTGCCAAGCTGGCCCCTAGTTCACATGATCTGTTATTAGAAGGATGAGGATCAGGGGACATGAGATGCTGCTGCAGCAGGAAGGATTCAGGTTAGACCACAAGATGCACTTCCAGTCACAATGGCTGGGTCAGACCAATGCCTGAGCGAGGCTGGGCCATCCCATCCTGAGAAGCTCCTCTCTTGTCTCTCGGCCCCTCTGGCGCTTGCATCGGTACCTCCCCACTCTGCTCTGGAGGTATCACCCCCCAGGAAGGATTCATCACCAGATCCCAGAGCCCGAAGCCACTGCTTAGTAACGCATGTCAGGTTTGCCCCTCCGCGCTGAGAGCAGGCGACTTCAGCTCTGCCTCCCGTGTCCGTGCCTGTGTGCAGCAGGTGTCCAACGGTGCCCCCAGTTTGCCGGGGACTTTCAAGGTGGCAGTGGATGGAGGGGAGGGCCACACACCGAAAACTCGGCGTAGCAACCCCACTTAATCCTCCTGACGCCCCGGCCTGTTGAGCTGCACTAGCTCTGGTTTAGGGAGGACAAAACCAGGGCACCAGCAGTGTCCCCCGACGCTTCCCGATCTCAGACATGAGCACAGCGGCCAAGACAGCGACCCTTCTTTCCAGACTCACTTTTGATGGAAACTCAGATTCATCCTCCAAGAATAGGCTTCACTGTTTGGCCACAGTGTCTTTGAAGGCAGGGGCTAGACTGGACTAAAAATAAGGCTATGAATAAGCACAATAGCCAATGCTTACCAAGTGCTGTCGTTGAGGGCTAAGCGCTGTTCTGCATGCCTCAGGCGCGGCGATCCCGTCCACCCTGCAAGGGGACTGAGGCTCGGGGAGTTAACCACTGGATCGAGCAGGTGCGGCAAGGAAACCGGAGAGCTGGGGGGGGGGGGGGGTAGGGGGTGATGCACGCAGTCTGAGCCAGAGCACAGGTCCCATGTCGCTGTGCCATCCCGCCTGCCCTCCAGCTTTCTGGGGCATGTGCTTTACACAGAGAGATGCCCATAGCCTTCCCTTCCACAGAGGCCCAGAGAAGCCAAGTAACCAGCCTGACGTCACACAGCAAGGCTTGTGGACCACAGGTCCCTAGCCCCACCTACCTTGGCAGTAGGAAGGAAATGCATTGATGCCAGGCCCTGGGCTTGGCACTTCCTCCACCCAGATCTCATTGGATGCTGACGGTCTTATGAGGCCTTACGATCCCTGTGATATGGATGAGACAACAGAGAGGTTGGGACACCTGCTCCCGACAACGCAGAGGCCTGGGTCTCTACCCCGGCACTGTGGCCGTGCCCCTACCCTTGCCGACAGGGAGGGTCTCCCTGTCCCAGGGAGGAATAAATGGGCCATCTGTCCCTTCTCCGCTCCTTTCTTCTTGGCTTCTTAGTGCTAATTGATGGACGGGAAGCAGAGTCTGAGATGATGAAGGCCAGGTATGAAGAGAAGGCGGGAGGAAGGAAGGAGGGGCGGGGCTGTAAGTACTAATTGTTCTAACAGGAGGTGGCTTTCCATTTCCTTGCAGAAGGGAAGGCTATGTTTAATTAACTCTGCTTCTGTGCCGGGGACAGGGCCTGATTGAAAATGAGCTCCGGGGCCTCTGTTCCAAGGCGGAGGGCCCAGCAGCCCCATCAACATCTGGGCACCAACTCCTCGGAGGCAGAGAGGCCCGCTGGCTCTGCACTGTTTGTTCTCTGCGCCCCCTCCCCGAAGCCACCTCCCCGCTCTGTAGCAGCCTGCAGGCTTCGCACCAGCAAGCGCCTCTCCCCGTCTCGGCCTCTGCCTTTCTTGTCTTCTCGGGCTGCCACAGACACATCTGCTCGCCGGTCTTAGGCTGGCGTCATTTGGTGGCAAGAAACAGAAGCCCACTCTAGCTTCATTTAAGAGGACTTGATTATCAGGCTGGGAGGGGAACCCCCCCCATGAACCCCAGAAGCCAGAAGAACAGCTGGGCCTCTAGAACTCAGAAACGGGAACAAATCCGTCCAAACTAGCTTCATTCCCACCCTTTCCCACCCACCCCCAAACACAACTGCACTTTCTTAGCTCTGCGGGTCTTAGGTCTTTCAGGACCCACTCCGCCCCCCTTCCTTCCACTGCATCCCCTCCTATCTGACATTGCAGGCTTCCCACGCTGTACCTCCCATTCTCTGGTTCCGCTTGCTTAAATTCTTGAAAGCAAGAGTCTGATTGGCCCAGCTCCTTGGTCAGGTGCTCATCCTGGCCCAACCAGCCAGGGCCACGGGAGATGGGTCACATGACTGCCCCTTCTGGGTTTGGAAGCGGTTGGTTCTCTGGAGGGCACGGGGATCTCAGGGTTCAAGGGCCACCTCAGGCTCTCCTCTTAAGAGGTTCTCCCCTGCCTGACTCCCCCTCTGGGGTTAGTACCCCTTCCTCTGGGCTTCTGTTGACCTTTTCACCACCCACCTGCTGTGTGACACCCCCCCCAAGTTACCAACCCTCTCTGTGCCTCAGCTTGCTCACCTGTAAAATGAAGGCGATACCAGCACTCCCCTCCTGGGTCGTTTTGAGAATTTATTAAGACAAGGAGGCAAAGCCTTTAGCAGAGCCCCAGGCACGCAGGAAGCACCTAGATATGTGAGCTCCAATTTGGTTGTGACCATTGTTTCATCTTTTAGAGTGTTTCTCACATCATTGGGAATCAGTTTCTTACTGTCTGTCTCACCTGCCATCCTGGGTTCCCCCTGGAGACACCCAGGAGTCTGGCTATTTGCACCTGGCATAAGACAATTGCCCAGGAGATGCCTAATAGCCAGATACTGACAACCACTTCCATTTACTGAGCACCTATTGTGGGCTCAGGCCGGAGCAGCCCTTGGGACCTGGGTCCTTGACACATGTTTGCTGAACAAATCCAGTGGCAGGTGCTCTATAAACCCTCGCGTGTCATCCCTGCCACAGCTTTCAGAAGTAAGAACTGTTATCTCCACCTTACAGAAGGAGGGTTTGCCATCCTTAGAGAGTCTCGAGGGGCCCAGGGTCACCGGCCATTAAGGGGTGAGGAAGGACAGGGCCCCAAGGTTGTGAGTGCTGCCCACTGAGATCCTCGCTGGGCCGGCCTCACAGGGACGCTGCAAACCGTTTCAGAGGGCCTAAGGGCACCAGAGAGAGTGGGACGGAAGGCAGGTGGACAGAAGTCCTCCACCCAGCCAAGACAATCCCGGAAGATCGTGGATGGGGGGGGGGGGGGGACTCAGTCCAGGGAGATGACAAAATCACTCTGCTCTCCAAGGGCTGAAAACAGAAGCCATTCAGGAGCCAGGTCCACGTGCATGTCCACGTGCAGCCAGGGGTGGGGGTGCTTCTGTGGGGGAATGTGTATCCATGACCCTGCGTGCTGGAGTGTGGACCTGTGCATGGCCTCTCTGTGGCCCTCTGATGGTGCCAGGAGATGCCATGTGCTTTCTTCTGTTGTCGGATTCTTCAAGACATTTAAATCTGGAAACCTCTTTCTCCCTTAGCCCCAAACTGGGTTTCAGGCTTCTGGTCCCAGCACTGTCACAGCCTCGCTGTGTGACCGCGGGCAATTCCCTTCCCCTCTCTGAGTCTCTATACAGTGGTGGAGTTGAATGACATTATCTGTAAAAACCCATGCAGCTTAGAGCAGTGGGGAGACCCGGGGGGTGGGGGCCGGGTGCCTCACCTCACCCCTGCACCCCTGCACTCAGGAAAGTCCTGGCCCTGGACCTCGATGGGGGGGGGGGGCTGGAGCCTGTGTTATTTTTAGTTCCTGATTAGAAGCCTCTTGCCAGCCTCTAGGCCCTCTGACCCCAGGCTCGCTCATCTGAAGGGTGCGCCAACTGCTTAATCAGGCTGCTCTGAGCACGACTGATTAATAGAGGTTCCTGCTTTTAAAAAAAGAAAGAAAGAAAGAAAATGCGTCTGTAAATCAGCTGTTTATTTAACTTTCCCTGGCATTTAATGATTGCGAGGCTTGGGAGAGGGGGAGAGATGGAAAATTAATTTGAGTCTCGCCAGAAAAGCCAGCCAGGGAAATAATGAACTTCCTGGTCTTACGGAGAACAGAGATGGGGGAGACGGTGGGGGAACCAGAGTCCCCGGGCCTCCACATCCCGGGCTCGGGCTGGGCTGTGCTGAGGGACACGTGGAGTGCCTGCCCTCGCGGAGCCCGACAGCCTGGCAGGCTCTCGGCTCCTTCCGAGATGCAAAGTCTCATCAAAAAAAATGTGCCCCCAATCTTGTTACTGGATGGAAGCGCAGGCCCAGCGAGGTACAAGAAATTGCAGATAACCATTGTGATGAGCTCCTGCGCTCATGTGCTCAGACGTTCAGCAGAAGCTTGCCTTCCCCCCTCCCCCCTCCCCCCACAAGATAGCGGCATCAAGGCTGGAGAGCAGGTGGCAGGAGAGATGTATGACGTCAGAGTGGAAGAGCTGGCAGGGCTTCAGAGTTCATCTAGCTAGGGTTCCTTTTTTTTTTTTTTTAAGATTTTATTTATTTGACAGAGAGACAGCCAGCGAGAGAGGGAACACAAGCAGGGGGAGAAGGAGAGGAAGAAGCAGGCTTCCAGCAGAGGAGCCTGTTGTGGGGCTCGATCCCATAACGCTGGGATCACTCCCTGAGCCGAAGGCAGACGCTTAACGACTGAGCCACCCAGGCGCCCCACTAGCTAGGGTTCCTTATTCTACACTCACGGAAACTGAGACCCAGAGGGTGGCAATAATGTGTCCGAGATGACACAGTGAGTATGGGATGGACTGGAACTCAAACCCACATCTCTCTGTTCCCGACTTCCTATCTCCCATTAGAGCATGTGCGTAAGATAACTCTGCTATGGACTGAATGCTTGTGTCCCTTCCTGGTTCAGATGTTGCAGCCCTAATCCTTCATGGGATGGGATTTGGAGCTGGAATCTTTGGAGATAATTGGGTTTGGCTGTAGTCGTGGAGGTGGAGCCCCCATGATGGGATCGGTGCCCTTATACCAGGATGAGGGGACGAGAGCTTTCGTTGCCCTCTGCCATGTGAGGACACGCAAGGAGACAATCATCTGCAAGCCAGGAAGAGGGCTCTTGCCAGGATGCAACCATCTGGCACCCTGATCTAGGACTTCCAGCCTCCAGAACTGGGAGAAATAAAGGTCTGTTGTGTAAGTCGCTGGGTCTATGGTATTTTGTTAGAGTGGCCTGAGCTGACTAAGACGGACCTCCTCGGTTGAGTTATGGAGGTGATTACACAAGGGTCCCAGGGCTGATTCTCATTGGACCACCTTGGATCACATGCCATTCTGGAGCCAATCCCATTGCCAGGAGAAGGGACTATACTGATTGGCCAGATGTGGGTCAGGTGACCCAGCCTTCTCTGATACCCACATTGGCCTCAGTCACGTGGGGCGCTGGCCACTTCTGCATGCACCTGGCAGTCTCCCACCTCTGGGTCTTTGTGCACATTGTCCTCTCCTCCAGGGTATCTGACATTCTAGAGGGCCCAGTGCAGGTACCACCTCCTACAGGAAGCCTCCTGTGATTTTTGGCCCCAATGTCATCTCCTCTGACTCCCGCTGTCCTCGTCAGCCCCTCTGTGATGCCACCAGAAGCTTTAACGTGTTACAATGAGCTGGTTTCATGCCTGGTCTCACTCCTAGACTCCTTGAGAGAAAGGACTTTATCTTGTTTATCTCTATTTCCCCAGCCCTCAACCTTGGCCTATAGTAAGGTAAGTAAGGTTGAATGAATGAATGAATGAATGAATGAATGAATGAATGAATGAGAATTCATACAGATGATTCAGAAATCAGAAACAACAATCTCCAGGCAGGTATCCACGCTCCTCTTTGATAATACAAGCCCCTGTTTGGCATCTGGCCATATCAGGAAGTCCTTCTTGGTATCTGACTTAAATACTTCCAGCTTTTTGCAGGTAAAGAGGCTCTATAGAGACAGTCACCACTCTTCCCATGAAGCTCTTTTGTGCTTTGCTCTGACTGCTTCCCTCCCCAAGCCAAATCCTTTACTGCAGGATTCAGCACACACGGGCTGTGGAATGTGGGAGGTGGGAGCCAGCCCAGCAGCAGCCCCCCTGGGTTGGTGTGTTCCCAAGAGAGGCCCGGAGGCTGGTACCCGGGAAATGCTGTCACCTCTCCCCTGTATCCTTCTGGCAAGCCCAACTCTGTGCCTCTCCCTTCCCTTTCAGCAGTCTGTCAGCAGCTGATGGACAGGAAGCTGTCATCCTCTTCCCCCACCTAGCATCGCCACCACATCCCCCACCCGGCCCCCTCCTGGCTCCAGGAAGCTGGGAAGCTATTCCTAACAAGTTGGCACTCAGCCTGGCTTTCACCACTCGAGGGAAAGCAGCTCCGGGCATGCTGTGCCAGGATGCTGATGAGGGAAAAGAGCCTTCTCCCCACATGAAGGGCAGCAGGGAAGGACTGGGGCTCAGTTTACCCTCATCTGGACCCCAGTGGTGAGCTGTCCCTCCGTGTCCCAGCCTCCTCCAGGAACAGGAGCACCCAACGGCTCTGTGTCCCTGAGCTCTTCGCAGGAAACCACAGAATGTGGGAATTGGAGAGGGTCTTACAGGTCACCCTGTAGACAGGAAATGAAGGCTGGGGTGTAACAGGATGAAGGGTAAAATCCTTCTCAAGGCAGAGCAGAGATTTGCAATCAGTGCAGAGGGACCATCCAATGCAGACTCAGAGACCCTGTCGGTGGAGGCACCCAGGATCCCTCTCTGTGCACGTTGTCAGCTCCCCAGGGATCATGTGAGCTCCAAAAGGCGCAAACTGTGTGTCTCTCTCAGCCTGGCATCGTGCCCCAGCTACAGTAGGTGCTCAGTTAATGTTTGCCGAAGCGTTACAGAACGAGCTTCATTTATTAGGCTATAGCCAGTGTATCTTTAATCCCAGGTAAATACTTGATCTCCTTTACTTTTTTCGAGCCATTGAGAATAACTCTGGAATCCCTGCACAGACCTCAGCACCGTTGAGATCCGGAGCACCTGCGTTGGGAAACAATGAATCCGAGCAAATGATCTCGCCCACCGTGTCGTCATTCATGGATCCATTCATTCATGCCACGCATGTTTACTGAGCACCTACTATGGGCCGGGCACTGTGCTAGGGGCCGGGGGCACAGCAGCCAACAAGACTCGTGAAAATTGCCACCCCTGCCACCTGGCTCTCACCCTAAGCAGATAAAGAAACACGCGAGGTGTGGAAGGGAGAGATCGTTGCGGGGGGACGGTGTTATTTTCCCTAGGGTCATCAGGGAAGCCTTCCCTGTGGAGGTGACACCTAAAGAGTTGGGAAGGGGGTGAGAGAATGACCCAAGGTATCAGGGAAAACCTTCTAGAAAGAGGAGACACAAGGGCTAAAAGCCAGAGGCAGGTGCATGCCCAGTATGTTGCAGGAAGGGCAGGAAGGCCCGTGGCGTGAGTGGGTGAGCCAGAGGGAGTAGCAGGGATGAGGTTAGACAGCGGTGCAGGGACCGGCCAGATCCCCCAGACGCCAGAGGTGCCACGGGAGGCACTTGGGTGTTCTCCTGAGTATGGCACAATCAGTTGGGCGTCTACGGTGTGCCACGCATGGATCGTGCCCCCGTAGCCCTGTCATTTTGGGACTGTGGTGGTTGCTCTCCGTTGAGGTCCCCGGGGCCAGATGTACTGGTAAGTTATGGGAGAGAATGTATGTAGCTGTTGCTTAGGCTTAAGCTCCCCATCTGGCCTGATTCCCGCGTTCATCTTTAGCTCAGAAACACAGCGGCCTTAAGGACAGAAACGGTTGGGGTGTCACCAACACACATCAAGCCCCCATCTCGTGCCAGCACGTCACCCCACCTGTGCAGCGAGCCGTGAGAGGCGGGCGTTATTGCTGCCCGCGGTTCACAGATGGTCCCGAGTACTTCCTCATCAGGAATGGCTTCCCAGCTTCCTGGAGCCAGGAGGGGGCCGGTGGGGGACGCGGTGGCCATGCTGGATGTGGGAAGAGGATGACAGCTTCCCGTCCATCAGCAGCTGACAGACTGCCGACAGGGAGGGGAGAGGTGCGGAGCTGGGCTTGCCAGGAGGATCCAGGGGAGAGGCGTGGCACTTCCCCGGCGCCAGCCTCCGGGCCTCTCCTGGGAACATGATCATTTGGCGGGGCTGGTGCCGGGCTGACTCCCACCGTCTCCAGAAGAAGACATTCTAGCTGCTGAGTTGCAGAGAAGTGAGGGACTTGGCACGGGGAGGGAGGAAGTCAGAGCATACCCCAAAGGTCCCCAGCTGCCGGGATTTGAACCCAGGTCCGTCCGGAGCCAAAGCCAGAGAGGCTTCCTAAAGCGGCCAGCATGCTCCCACTGCCCTTCACAGCTCCCTCCCCACCAGTGACCCAAGGAAGGCTCCCTGCACTCCCGGTCAGTCGGTGTTGGGCAGCCTTCCCTCCCCCATAGGAGAATTATTTTCAACTCAGGAAATGCAGACTCGTTTCAGTGTTCATCAGAATGAAAGCACTCTTCCTCCCAGAAGGAGAGGCCCAAACCTGTTAGCTGCCCGCCCTCCCCCACCCGCCCTGGTCCTGGCATTCTGAGATAGGGACTCGCAGAAGGCACGACTCTAGAGCGCTGGGACTCCAGGCGCTTTGGCAGCAGGATGGCGGGCTGCCACCTACGCCATTTGTATATAAGGCTGGGCTTGTGCATATGTGGGTTCTTGCAAACAGTGTTTAAAAAGCGTTAATCCCAGGGAAAGTCTATCCGTGGACTCCTAATGCTGGAGGATCCTTCGAGAGCATGCTAGTCCAATGCTTCCATTTTCAAATGGGGAAACTGAGGTCCAGGAAGAGGAAATGCCTTGACCAAAGTCACCGGACTACATTTCAGGGGCAGAGGGGAACTGATTGGCTGCCTCCTGCACGAGGCTCCTTCCCACAGCATCACATGGTCTAACTCACTTCTGAAGTCTTGCCACTTCTTGGCTGCGTGACCTTCAGGAAATGCTTGAACCTCTCTGACCGTTGACTTCCTCATGATAACAGTACCTGCGTCCCTGGCTGTAGGTTAGCTGCGTGCTTGGCACGGACTAAGTGCTCGATAATGATTGTGAAGTTATCTACTCCCTCATGTCTCAGGGCCGCTTTCCACTTCTTCATCTCCTGTGACTCAAAGAGCATCACCTCCAGCCCCCAGCAAATACCAGCCCCTCCAGGAGAGAACCGGGGCCGCAAGACAGAACCCCAGGCTGCGGGAACTCCTTCCCGTCTACCTCCCTGCCTTGCTTCCCGTGCTGTTCTACTGTGTGGCGCAGCTCAGAGCCCTATGCACCTGCAGCAGGAGACCGCAGGGGTGAGGAAGGGGAGGAGGCGACTGGTCCTGTTGCTCCCCAAGCCCTGCAGTGCAGACCTGGGGACAAGCACGGTGTCTGTGAAATGCCATGGAACCAGGCAGTAACAGGGGGTCAAACAGAAAAGCAGGGCAAACCTCCATCTCCAAGGCATAGGGACAGCCCCAGCCGCCATGATGGGAGCCAGAGGGCTGGGGCTTGGAGAGGTGGGTAGGGAGGGATGGTGGGGAGAGCAGAGATGTTCAGGGCTCAAGGACTCCACTCACTGCCGCGGCCTTAGAGATCCTCAGATCCTTGTCCTTGAGGGCCTGCCAGTTGAGAAACCTTGCCCCGAGGGTGGACACAGGAGAGAGGGTGCCATCTGCTGGCCCCTGGGCTCCATGGCCTCCGTGCCCAGAGGCCCACCAAGACCCAAAGCCGCTAGAGCCTGGCAAGGAACCCCTTGCCTTCCAGATAAGAAAGGAGTGTCCCAGAGCAGGGAGGACAACCCTGCTCTGACGGTCCCCCACCCCCAAGTACATGTGGCTGTTCAAGGCCAACCCGGGAGGCAGATCTTCCTCTTGCTGGCTCCTTCAGCCCTTTCTCTACGACCCTGTGGGGATCAAGACAGATACCCCAGAATCCCCAGACTGTGTGAATTGGGGGCCATTAACTTGCCAGGAGGTCTGGCAGACAACAGTGAACAGGGTTCATGCTGTTTGTTGTCCTTTAGAGGAAATACGCATGTGACGGGGAGGTAGGACTGTCCCCGGGGCTGGTCCTCTTCTCCGATGCCCTGTCCACTGGTTACTGCCTGGGATTTATGGAGCAATTACCACGTACCAGCCACCGTCTTAAGGGCTTGACATGTCGTAATGATCCATTTAAAGCTGACAGCTGCCATACAAGATAGGTACCATTATTAAACCCACCTTGTTACAGACTAGGAAACTGAGGCACGACAAGGTGTCATAATTTTTCCAAGGTCGTGCAGCTGCTAAGTGGTAGGGCCGAGATACACACTCAGGCAGGCTGAATCCAGAGTGCACACACTCAATCCCACCACGCTTTTCCCGTCCCCTTGTAATCACATAACGCAGCTGAAGGACGAATGTAAATGATTTTGCATTATCTGCTGCTTTACGTGATTGGTGACATGGCTCCCTTCCATAAGTGCGAAACTCCAGGAGCTGACTGATGAAGGGGCTTACGTCCTTCCTCTAGCGAACGGGTCACTGGGGTCAGGGTGAAGCCGAGAGACGCAAGGGCAGAAAACGCCTGGGTACTTCTAAGCCACGTCCGGTTGCCAGGTTGGGTCTGAGGGGGGGGGGGTAATCGGGACCCCGAGGACAAAAAATGCAGCAAACAGCAAGTAGGGCCGGGAAGACCAGAGTCAGGAGAAGCAGAACTGGGTCCCAGTGTGGATAGGTCAGGACTAGCCTAGACGAAACATTCTAGGAACTTCTGTAGTTGTCTCTGTAATGTGTCTCCAGGACGGTCCTTAGGAAAGAAAGAGGGCTTAGTGTCCCAGCTACTGGGAAGGCTATCTGCTGACAAACCCTGACTGTCAGCCCCCTTCAGGGATGGCCTCGGCTGAGGAGTCCCCTCTCCCAAGTCTCAGCCCCCTTTCGGGGTGGCCCACACCCACTGACTGGTTGGCGCACGGCTATAAAGTCCAGCACTCCCCCAGTGTGGGCAGACTCCGATGAGCCGTCCCAGCTCCGGCTGGCCAAGGCCATGGAGGACTGCATCCCAGCTCAGACTCTCCCTCTAGCCAGTCCTGCTTCCTTCTTCTCCTTCCCACAGGCGTTGTTCCTGCGAGCACCCGCCTGCCCCAGCAGCCATCCCGCACACCGTCCCGCAGCTGGCTTCCCGTAGAACCCAACCAGCAACAGCTTCGGCGCTCCACTTCACTCGCGGGGACGCCCAACCAGCCAGCCCCTGGCCGTGTGCGCACTCGCACTTTAGATTAGCTATTTCTTAGGAAGCTGATTTGTCACCAAGGGAAAAGAACACAGAGAAGATTTTTCAACAGCATTATCACAAAGGCAGAACTCTTCCCCCGCCCCCCGGACCCACGTCATCCATATGGACCACTGCTGCAGGGCAAGGAGGTGAGCGAGTGGACAAGGAGCAGAGGACCGTGGTGCCGGCTTGACAGGCTGATCTGAGCCCAAATCCCTCCCTAACTTCGTGAAGGTCCCTGTGGAAGCGACGGAAAGGGATGAGGTACATCGCGTATGGGACGAAACTATAATTACAGTCAGTCATCGTACAACACACACAGCTGCACTGGGCAACACACCCTCGCCTGCTCCTGCCCGCACTGCCGTGAGGTCCGCGCTGCCGCTGTACCCATCCCACACGTCCACATATGGACACTCAGTCGCCCAGCTGGCCAGTGGGAGACTGGATTTCAGATCCGGGCTTTCAGGAGTGCAGGGACCAAGTTCATCCGGTGGCACCAGGCAAGAGGGAGCGGAGAGGCCAAGACCGAGATAGGGAAAGACAACAAAGAGAAAAGCAAGGAGGAGGGCCAAGGCAGAAGTGCAGACGGCGGCGGAGGGGAGGGCGGCCAACACCAGCTCCGGGAGCCGCTCCGCCTTCAGAGAGGAAGGACACGCGGGCAGCTTGCTTTCCCGAAGCCAGAGCTCGATGAGGGATTTCGAAGTTCTCTCCGCTGCCCTGGCCTGGGCTCGCCGCTGACAAACGGAGAACAGATGAGAGCGCTTAGCCAGTAATTAAGCAATAATGGGCTGCTCAGAGGTCCCCACCAGGCAGCAAGCAGCCAGAGAAAGGACCTAGAGGTTCCGTGGAGGAGCGGGGTAGGGAGGATCCATTTGTCAGAGTGTTACAGGGAGAGAGAGACTCATGAACCCCACAGCAGGCTCTGGGCTTCCGTTCCCAGCGGGGATGGAGGGAGGCCTTGACAACTCCCTGCTCTCGTAGAGAAGAAGCCCAACCTCCCAACTTGGCCTCCTCCTTGGAGCTGACTACAGGCGTGAGACACCCCATTCACCAGCCGCGTGCCTGAGCTTCCCTTGGCCCCCAGCCCGCCATAGGGCGCAGAGGGGCGTTGAGGGGAGGTCGCACTCCAAATGGCCCTTTACGTCCTGGCACAGATGGCAGCTCAACTCCACACACAGGTATCGACATTCCTCTTAACAGCAATATTACTGACAATAGCAAGAGTATCAACCTCCATTCACGAACTGAGTACTACGTGTCCCGCGATCTGCTGTGCTGTTCGTGTGAAAACGCTGCAGACAAGTTCTCTTATTATCCCATGGTGCAGGTGAGGACACGGTTACACGTGGGGCTCAGAGACATTGAGTAACTGTGTCTGAGGTCACCCAGCACCTAAGAGGGAGTACCGGGACACAAACTGGCATGGGACTCCCAAGTCCGTCTCAGGCTCCGTGCCACCCAGCACCTGCCACAGAGTTGCTCACAGAAACGGCCAGCGTGGAGACTCCTGGAAGCGAAAGATTGTATCTAGCTGAAGGAATCAAGGAAAACTTCCTGGAAGGGGTGGGCTTCCAATGGGACCTTGAACGATGAGTTGAATCTTCAGCAGAAGTGGGAACGATTTGAACAGATGAGACCACTGTGCTGCTTCCCACCAGGGCTGGCCCTGGAGGCTCTTTGATACGTTACCTGGAGTCACAAAGGGGAAAAAAAAATCTGATCTTCAAATGCGTCTGGGAAATATTAGCTTATCCTGGGAGTTCTCAAGGAGTTGTCAATGTTGGGGTTCCAGCTGGGGGCCAGCTGACAGGGCTTGGGGTGACTAGAACCCACGCCCCCCCATTCCTCTGTGTTCTGGGGACCCCAGGCTGAGAGCCACACAGGCCCATGTGGCTGTTGCTGAAGGGGAGCTCTTGCAAAGGCAGGGGCCCTGGCAACAGTGTGTCTGGGGACAGGGCAGCGGGAGTGAGTCACAGGACAGTGTGACTGCATCCTGGGAGGCATGACCTCAAGAGGCAAGAGGAAAGGCCAGGGTCAAGGTCAGGAGGCGATCAGGACGAGGGTCCGCAGAAGGTCAGAGCAGAGACCTGTTTGGCTGTTCCTCAGCTTGGGAGAGGGCAGATCCAGAGAGCCTGGAGGACAGCCCTCGCCCCTCCTGCAAGAGTGCAGCGCAACGGGAGCCGACAGCCTTCCCGGGGACTAGCCGGGATGAGTCTGGAAGAGAAAGGTGCAAGATAAGAAATACCTCCCTTACAAAAAAGAGAGAGTGGCCTGAGGATTCAGAGTCCCAGCTCTGCCACTCAGGACCCGTGCAACACTGGGCAAATTCCTTAACCTCTCTGAGCCTCTGCTTCCCCATCTGTAAAACAGGGGTCATGTTGTCCTCCGCCTCGTAGGGTCAGCGTGCAGATTAAATGAGATAGTCTTTGGAAACTACTCATCCTGATTTCTCCTGCTGTTGCCAGCACAAGCCATGAAGAGCTGAGCCTGACTTGGCCGCCTGGGCAGGAATCCTTCCAGCAAATCAGATGGTGGGTCTCCATGAAGGACAAGCCAGCCACCAGGCTAGGGACGAGGACACGGCAGGGCATGGCACTTGATTTGCACTGGGTGCAGGAATCAGTAGGCCAGGCACGGTGGGCCATGCAGGATCTGGGACAAGTGTGACCACCGGACAGGGACCATAGCTAATCTCTCTCTGAACACCATGGCCTTGGGCACCTCAGTCCTCAGAGCTTGTACTCATTCCCGCGCACTCACTATGTGTCTTTGTAACTTGTTCGTTACTGTCTCGGGACAGCCAGGCAGGCAAGTACTGTGCATAGGCCTGTTTTTCCAAAGAGAAGCATGAGGTATAGAAAGGTTCCCTGAGCTGCCTGGGGTCTCACTGCTGGTGTGCCTCGCAGAGCCTTGTATGCAGTGGGAGCTCAATAATAGCCTTGTCTTCTGGGAATCTGAGGGGTCAGAGAAACATCTCATGGATGTGGCAACAAGCATTTGCATTTGGGTTGCAGGATCAGAGCTAGACACCAAGAGGGAGGGACTGAGCGCCCATGGGACAGGACTCAGAGCAGCAGGTGTACCCATGAAAAGCAAGTCCACACGCATTCGGCACTTCCCACTGCTGCTTCATTCCCCTGAACGAACGTGTGGTCCTCCCAGCAGCTTTGTGAGGTAAGGCTCTTGTCACCCCATTTTACAGATGAGGAAGCCAAGGCAGAGAGTGGGTATGTCACGTGCTCAAGGTCCACCTCTTTCTTACTCATTGGGATTGTCGTCATGACCCTCAGCTCACCTACCGCAGGGAAATTCTTCCTGGACATTTCATTGCGTAAATTTGGGCCTGGCTGGGACATCGGGGGAGGGACAAAGGGGGCTGCAACCCCCACAGCTTAGAGGAGCACTATTGAGGCCCTCAGAGGACTGTGGCAGGGGCGGGTGGGAGGAGCAAGATGGGGTCAGTGATCAGTGGGTCGCGGAAGGAGTTCCTGTTTTAGGACACGGCCCAGGAAACTGTTCTGCTGTCAGCCGGCCTTGGCTGGCTGGCCCCAGGTGTCTCTGCCGTGTACCCGCATGGCCTGACGATGTTGTTTGAGCCCACTGTGGTAGAAAGAGCCATCTCTAAAGATTCTCGATTTCTGAGGATTAATCCCGAGCTGCTGCCCTCCAGCTGTGTGACCTGGGGAAGTCCACTCACTTCTCTGGTTACTCCGCTTGTCCACCTCAAAAGCAAGCTGTTGGCATGATAACAAAGGACCGTTCCAGCTCCCACACCTTCAACGTAGTAACTTGTTAGCTCCTTCATGAAAGGAATCGTGATTTATCTTTGTGTGAATGCCTTAGCAGGGTGCCCAGAACATAATAGGACCCCAAACCTGTTGGAACAAGGGAGGCAGGTAATGGGGGAGGGAAGGAAGAAAGACAAGGGGGAAAAGCAAAGAGGGAAGAAGGAGAGGTGGGAGGGGGAGAAGGGGAGAAGGAAGGGGGCAGGAAGTCTCTCAAGACTGGAAAGTTTTATTTCTCTTTGTGCCCGCCACCAACCCAGGCCCATCCCTGGGCCTTGCACCTAGGAGGCCAAATGCTAATTACTAGTTGGATCTGAACAAAGGGATAATCGACCTAAAACATCAGCAAATGGAATCCCGCGGCAAACGTCAGCAGAAGGCCTCCTGATGATGCTATTCTGGCCTTCTCAAGCTCTGAGTAATAGAGTTGTTGTTTTAAATACAGCCTATCCTGGCACTCCCCATAATTCAAAGTCATGTACATTTGTATGTTTGTCTGCTACACAAATAATCACATTAGGACCTGCAGGGGGGAAAAAAAAGCTCCATGCTCTGTTCTGAAGAAAAGGCAGGAGAATTAGGAGGAATGCCGGCGATGTTTTCAGCTGCTCGGTGGCAGTCCTGCCGGTGCGGTTGACCAGAGAGACGGCCTTGGCACCGTCCAGCATTGGGATGTGCAGGAGTCAGGAGGGCCCAGGAAAGGGCAGCAGGAGGCAGGGGCTGGCTTCTCCCCAACCTCAGGCAGTGGCAGTGGGACCACAGCAAGGCTGCTCCCCCCCCCCGGCCTCAGTTTCTCCATAGGAGGGATTGGAAAATGAGAAAAGCCAGGAGTGCTGTGCTTTTGATGGTTGGTGCTGGGGTCAGACATGCTGACTTAAACCCGGTTTTGATGCTTAGCAGTCTGTGACCTTGGGCAAGTCTGTGACTTGACCTCTCCGATCCTCAGTTTCTTTGGGGAAAAATGAGAATTAATACAGTACTTTCACAACTGGGGTTGTTGTGAGGATGAAAGGTGGGTAGAGGACTTTACACAGAGTCTGACATTCAGTAAGCACTTAAGAAATACATACGCATAATAAGCAATGTGCCATTTGCAAGATGGGACATTATGGTCTAATATAGCATATATTCTATTCTGTATGCGTGTGCTCCCACCTGTAATGGAGGTAGACTTCCCTAAAATTCAGCCGGACGTGCCACCAGGAAGACGAACATCCCCGAACACCAGTAATAGCATAAAAACCATGTCATTAATTCATAAACGTTGATACAGATGACAGGTGAGTTGTAACTATTTATAAGTTACTGTTGAAAACTTAATCATTAGAGTGTTGTTTGTAAAAAACAAACTTAGAATTTTCATAAGGTGGAAGAGTAAACATGAGCTCTCCCTGCCCTCGTTCCATGAATAAAGTATTTACAGGAATCCCCCTCGTTTCTGGGTACTGGCTTAATTAATCAAAGAACGTGGAGTGTCTTTGAACATTCATTTACTTCGACAGAGATTTCAGAGCTTTAAGAAGTGTAAAAATGGCTGAATTGTAGGTAAGAACTCGGGTAAAGGTGAGAGAATGGCTAATAAAATTTTAGAGGAGAGATGAACAGAGTATAGTATAGTATAGTAAGGATGCCTTTCCTCTGGGCTCCCCAAGGTGTGACACGTAGCCTCCTGGTGGGACCGATTTAGTGTGATTTCGGTATGATTTCGGGTGGAAAGAGAAGTGACATCAGTAGCACCGATAGCCTAAAATCACACAGGGAGAGAGAGCTGACCCCTTTCCAGCTCTGTTTTGGTCCCCCTGATTACATCAAGGAAAAAGTCTCCCCTCGGTATCACTCTGCAACACCTCTCTGTTTTATTTTTAACAAATTTCCATTTTAACGAAGAGCCTCATATTCACAGCCTTTGCCAAAGCAGGAGAATCTAGCCAGAATTTAATTAACATGATTCTGCTTCATGGTATTTATTTATATTGATGGCATATGATTCTGAGTTTCTATTTACAGCAGTGGTAGAAAGTTTTCTTCCTCAGTAGATTTATTAATGTGTTTAAAAATAGAATGGGAAAAAAAGAAAGACAATGGTACCAGCAGTGTGCCCGCGGGACCAGAGTCACAAAGGTAGTTGGACGCGGTACCTGAGTATGGGAAGGCTGAGAAGGGGCCCACGGAATGCCTGAACCTGGGGAACTGTCCACACCTCTGTGACCACAAAGCAGAGGAAATGCCAGATTGAGAAAGGCAGGCAGGAAGTGGGAAGCCTAAGACCACTTCCGACTAATTAAATAGAAGCCGAATGCCAAGTCACAAGCAAACAGCAATGAATGTGGACCCACCTCTCACAGGACGCCTGCCGCCAAGGAGGGCGCGGCAGTGAACTTGGACATTGTGCAAATTCTCCTCCCCTGACACAGACATACTTCTATGGCCGCGGGCATTCAGCCTCACCAGTGGCCATCAGAGGGATGGACTTGGCAACATCCGCTTCTCCCTCCTGGCCGACTCCCTGCCTGGGTGTCTTTCCCTCACTCCCTCACCCCACCCAGGTTTGGTGTGAAAGCAGAGGACCGCCAGGCGCTGCAGGCTGTTTCAAAGCCTCCCATGGGAAGTGGTGGTGGCCAGGTGTAGCCCAAAGGAGGCACCAGTGGAAAATAAGAGGATGAAAGAAGGGAGAAGCCGAGGTGTTCCTCTCCTCACTTGCCCATCCCCCGGGGCACTGGCTAGCTCCCACTGGTCGGGGCGGCTGCGCTTCCCGCTTCCCCGGGACCCTGGACCCTGGACCCTGGGTCCAGTCTCACCGCCCCCATTCTCCAGCCAGGGGTGCTGTCACCTTCCCCTCCTCTGTCAGCTCTCCCATCCCCTGCGGATACCAAGTCCTTATATTAAGCCTCCCTCACTGCCCCTCCCGCCCCATATTAAATACTTAGAGCAGTTTCTCTTTTCCTGGTTGGTGCCTGACGGACACACCTTCCCCAAAACTTTATTTGGTCAGAAACAACCTCGGCGTGGTCCCGGAGAGCCGCCTCGCCTCGTGGACTCATTAAATGCTGGATTTGAGAAGAAGGAGAGCAAGCGGGTTCTCTGTGTTTACAACAAAATGGGTCAGGGGTCAGCCCACTTTCCCTGGAAAGAGCCAGAGAGGAATGTTTTAGACTTTGTAGGCCACGTGAGTCCGGGGAGCGCGGTCTTCTTTTTTATTTTTAATTAGGCCTTTTAAAATGTGAAAACTATTCTTAGCTTGTGAGGGGCACAGAGATAAGCTGTGGGCCGGATCTGGCCCGAGCGGTGGTACACTGACCCCCCACAAGAGCGAGGGGTACGCACGCACACCCCCTCCTGCTCTCGGGGCCACAGCCCCGCCCCAGGATGGCCCACTCCACCTGCCAGGTCCACGGCCAGTCACGCAGCCCGGGTCTGGCCAATCCCCATTCGTTTTCCTGGCCCCCGGTCACTTCTGAACATAAAGAAAGTGCTTTGAGAAGGGCACCCCCAAAGGGAAAGAGCGTTTGAAATAAATTAACCTCCTCTAAACCAGGCGCTGGAGTGGTTTATGTCCCCCTTTTAATCCTCACACTGGGGCTTAGAGGCGTGATGCCCGAGTAAGACCGGCAGTAAGGGGCGGTGCCAGGTTTGGGAAGCAGGTGATTTTGGCTTCAATCCGTTTATATGCTATGCCAGCCTAAAGTAAAGCATGGGGCTCAAGGGGGTAGGGAGACAACAAGCCTCCCTTGACACATCGTCAGCAGCACCCCCAGGCTAAGAATAAATGCATCGAAGCTCTCCATCCATAATCATCACTCTATTTACAAAGCACTATGCTTCCCAAGACGCTTTTATGCACCAAATTTCATGCCATTCTTAACAACAATCTAGTGACATCCGCAGAGCAGGAATCCCATCTCCCAATTTACGGATGAAAACCCTAAGGTTCAGAGACGTGAAGCGCCTGGCCCAAGGTCACACAGCTGGGATCTGAACAAGACCATGGGCAAAGGCGAGAACGTGTGAGGTTGTAGACAGAGCCCGGGGATCTTGCCGAAGCCACGGGGTTGCAGAGCCAGGAGCGCCTGGGTCTCAAGCCCTGGGACCCATGTGGGAGCCTCTCCCCCCACCCCCCAAATCCTCCTGTCCTTCAGGCTCGGGTTCAGGGTCTCTCTCTCTCTTTCAGAAACACGCTCCTGACTGCAGCCCACAGTTCTCGCTCTCCTCTGAACTCCTCAAGCAATTACTGTCTGCACTGCTCGTTTAGCAATTAATCACCTCCAGCCTCCTGACAGCCCTTCCGCGGCTGCCTCCACCTATTGTTCAAATTCATTGTTGTTCTTTAACTGTGGTTTCCCCAGGTAGATTGCAGACAGCGCGGTGGCAGGGGCTGGGCCTCCTGCTTCTCTTTGCAGCCCCGCACACAGGAGGTGCTCAATTAACGCTTTATCCATTCAGTTTAACTGAGTCCCCATCTCTCAATACTCATTAGCATGAGTCACTTGCTGGCAATGTGACCTGGACAGTTTATTCATCCTTCTGGACCCGCTATGTCCTCGTTTACAAAACGCGGGTTCGTCGTACCTTTCTCACGGGGTTGTGTGAGGGTTAATGGGACGGAATCGGGGCTACGCAGTGTTTTCTGTGCACAGAGTGAATGATTCCGGGGGCACTGTCAATTGCAGAACCCCACCTTCACCCACCAACACCCTCGGGAGTGGGCATGGGACACGTGCTTGGCCAGGCACAGACCCCATTGCCCTGGAAACACCGACCAGCCCTGGAAACACCAACCGGTCCCAGAAATACTGATCAGCCCTGGAAATACTGATGAGCCCAAGGATGGGCTTACACGCCAGAGAAAAGCCAATCAGGGACCTTCCCTGGAATGGCTCTACGCACACGGGTGAGGGACAGTCTCCATTCCACATTCCACCCCAAGCCGGAGGGGCAGAAATCTGGGGGCAGCCACATGGAAAAATGTCCCTGCCCCCGCACAGGGCAGGGAATGGAATTGAGCAGAGTGGAGTGGAGGAAACAGAAAATAGAATTTAGCCCTAGATCTGGCTATGCGGGGGTCCATCTCAGGATTTACCAACCATGGAAGCCAGTAAATATTTTGTGTGATCGAGTTTGTGTTGTATTTCTTCACTTGCAAAGGAAGAGGTCTTCGCTGATGCAGACACTTGCATTGTACATAGAATCACCTAGAATAACACCGGACTAATAGTAGGTGCCCAGGAAATGGCACTCCCAGATGTGGCACCATGAGCAGCAGCAGCAAGGAGAGTAAATGCTTTTTCTTAGGACGCCACGTGGCTTAGTGGCTCGCAGGGGGACCTGGGTTCAATCTTTGCTTCTAAACCTTAGCAGCTCAGTGTCTCTGGGCAAGTTAGCTAACCTCTCACCTCTCGGAACCTCTGCCTCTTCGCTTGTAAAGCAGGCTCAGTCGTGCCAGGCTCACCGAGTCATGGGGGCAAGCACGTGTGTTGACTGCCTTGCCGGGTGCAGGTATGTGGTAGGTGTTTAATAAATGCACGGCAGCACTCTACTGCAGTTTCTGGCCAGGGTTCCCAGCAGAGGACACCAGCACATCTACAGTCCAGACCCCAGGGAAAGCTGAGGCTTGGAGTAGGGAATTACTTGCCCCGGATCCCAAGCAGGGGCCAGAGCCTGGGTCCACCTGTCTCACTCACCTGGAGCTTGCTGGCAGCACTCAGGGCCCCCTCTCCTGCAGGGAGGACGAGGAAATAGAGCTGCAGGGTTCTGATTCAGAGCTCTGGCTACCCCCTTTCAAAATCGTGCTGCAGCCCATTTTCCTCACAGAATCGATGGTTTTAGCTCCTTCTCGGGGCATGAATAGGAAAGATTCCTGATGGGGTTCTCATTCCCCGTCTTGCCGTCGCTCCATGACAAGTCACTCCTTCTCCAGGCCTCGCTTCCTCCATCTGTAAAATGGGGACAATCAGGATGTGTATGACACAGGGCTGTATGGGGACTGACAGCTGTCATTCGGGCCCTGTTTTCTTCTGTGAGGAAAGGGAGGAGGAGGTGCTGAGCCACGTGGCCACGGAGCCCAGAAACTTAGAAACCCAGCCAGGCCGTCCCAGCCCAGCGAAAGGTTGTTCCGGTCCAGTTTCTAGGCCGTGGAACACCTTTCGGGTCTGCGATCTCCCTGTCAGGCTCCAGACGACAGGGTTGTTTCTCTAGCATGATGCCGCCCACGGGAAAAGGCACCAAGGGCTCTCCCTGCACCCCGCCGCTGCCTCGTGCCTGGAGCCAGGCGCAGCTCACGACTTGCTCTCTGTCTCTGTCTCTGTCTCACTCACCTGGAGCTCGCTGGCCGCACTCAGGGCCCCCTCTCCTGCAGGGAGGACGAGGAGATGGAGCTGAGCGGCAGCGCGAGAGGATCCTGCCTGGATTTGGCAGCACAGCCCGGGTGCATCTCCATCCCTGACTCTGCCTGGGCTCCTGGAATCACACCAGTGGACGGGGAGGTAATATTTCTAGCACTGTCTGCAGGTGGGTGATCAGATGTTCACTCCCTCACTCCCTGACTCCACCGTCTCTTAGTTACTCGTTTATGCACAGACTGCCTCCTCCCTCCCTCCCACTCCGTGTATAGGACACCTCTTGGACACCCAATCCATTGCTCTTGGCCCCACCTTTTGCTCCAGCCACTGGTATGGTGACAGTTCTGTATGGACTCCAATCTTTGGAACCACTGGGAAGTGCCTTGTTTCCTGCCCCGAGATGTCCTCCCTCGGTGACACGGGATGCACGGGGTGACATGGGATGCCTGGCGGACACGTGTGTGCAAGCACGGAGGTGTCCATGCCCAGGAGGCAACGCTTGGACAGTGAAACTTGGAAACCACCCAGTAAATGCTTCCTTCCTTCTTCGCCTGAGATGGTCTTGAGACTCATCTCACACATTTCTCAGAGGCCCCTTGGAATCAAGCAACCAGTCATCCGGAGCAGTGATGGATTCAACAATAAAACTTTTTGTTTTCCAAAGACTTAGTGGCTTCAAACAATAGACATTTAAGATCTGTTTCTGGAGCCAGAGTTTCGGGAGTAGCTTAGCTGGGTGGTTCTGGCTGGGAGTCTCTCGAGACATCATCTGGGGCTGCACTCATCTGAAGGCTTGCCTGGGACCGGAGAATCTGATTCCAAGATGGCAGACTCAATGTCTGGCAAGTTCTCAAGTTCATGCTGGCTGTTGGCAAGAGGGCTCAGTTCCTCACCAACTGGACCCTCCCACAGGACCGCTTGAGTGTCCTCATGACATAGGAGCTGGTTTCCTCTCAGAAGGTGACCCAAGAAAGCAGGATGGAAGCCTCAGCATCTCTTATGACCTAGCCCAGGAAGCCACACTCTATCACTTCTGTAATTATCTTCTGGTTCAAAAGGTCAGTCCTAGTGAACGTTCACTGCGTGTCAGCAACTGTCTTCACAGTGCCTACTTCACAGCTGTGTGAGGTGATTAGATTTGTTCGTATAGGTCGAACGCTTAGAATGGTGTCTGGCGTCATCTGTGCTCAATAAAATGTTAGTTATTATCTTAGGTCAGGTTTTCCAGAAGCAGAGCCTGGGATGGGATTTGCATGCAAGTGGATTTTTAAGGGACAGCTCTCAGGAGAAACCTGTAACGTGGCGGGGTGGGGAGGAGTTGGGGGAGGGACAGGACAGGAAGGCAAGGAGCTAAGGAAATAGATGTGGTTCTGATGAAGTGCTAGATCCCGGGGAGAGTTCAGGAACATTAACCGCATGGCAGAATTTGTCCCACTTTAAGACGAGGGAGTTGGGTTTCCGTAGCCCCTACACACACACACACACACACACACACACACACACACACACACACACCCGACACAGCCCAGGCAATCACTGGCCGATGGTCACCCGGGGGCAGAGGCATAACCTCCCTGGTATCTCCAAGTTAGTGTCTCTAGTCACCCACGGGCTACCCTCTAGCGAGGGCTTTCCACAGTATTAGCCCTCAGCAACCAGGGGACAGACACACAGCCAGGACAAGGGATCTCAGGGCGTCTAGGCAGACACCAACAGCATCTCCGAAAACTATTTCCAAACCCACGAGGAAGGTGCATTTCTTTCTTGGGCAAAGTAGGTCTATTTCTGTTTCATTAGGTAAATTGCCTGTACCCACTTCTGGGAGGCTCTAGAAACTGTTCTCTGAGGGTTGGGAGAGAATTTGAACCCAAGGAGAGATTTCAATGATCCCGAACATTCTAGCCCAAGATACAAATGCATAAAATGAGTTAAGAGCATAAAACAGGACCTGGGGGAGTGCCAGACACCATTCATGGAGCGCAGACCACGTGCTTTTCCCACGATGCCCCCAGTAATTCTGATGATCCTAGAGAAAGAAATACTATCCTCACTTTATACGAAGGGGAGCAGGGCTCAGAGGCAGCTGGCCACTTGCCCTCGGTCACTCAGCCAGTGAAAGGCAGGACTAGAAGCTGAGCCCAGAACTTTCTGTTTCCAAAGCCTGTGCCCATGACCTGGAGATTCTCCACATAGGGAGGCAGACTTTGGGGGAGACCTGGAGGCCAAAGTGTTAGGGAGCCCACAGTTCCCTGGAGATGCCCAGGGTGTGTTTGTGCATCTGTCCCTGTGTAGAGCTAGAAGGGGACAGCCAGGAGCTTCTGGGCTCCACCCAGAAGGGTGCTGGGGCTCTCCCCTGGTAAGGGTTGGGAATATCCGGCACCTGTTACAGCAAGCACTATTCACAGCCCCACTGCGCACTGATTTCTCTACGTGGAGAGGCATGGTGGCCAGGGACGGAGAGGGATGCAGGAAGAGGGGCCAGGCTCTGGCCACTGGCAGAAACGGGACAGGGCCCCCAAAACAACTGAGAATTTGAACTCGCGTCTGGCATCTGGTGAGATGAAGGGAGGGAGGTTCCAGCTGAAGTCCTGACAGCAGACTCACCTGGTTGAAGGCAGCCTCCCAAATATACTGAGGCTGCCTGACCAGCCTCCAGCCTCCTCCACACGGGGTTCTGCTGTGCACCTGCTGGACCAGCCTGGAGAGGAAATAGGGAGACACTGAGAACCCCCTCCCGAGGTGGGTTGTCTGCTGGCTGGAGTCAGGGGCTAGGATTAGTAATTCGGTATTTACTGGGCACCCAGACTGCCCTCCCAGTGGGTCTATGTGGGTGAACAGGGCTATCACCTTCCCCACCCCCCAGGGTGGGCATGTGACCAGGTCTGGCCAATCAGCGTATTGCCTCCCACCGGCCATAGTGAATGGGTCAGGGATGGGCATATAAAGACAGGTGGCTGAGCGAGGTTGAAGGACTTGTCCACGGTGACATGGCCATGCCAGGGGTGGAATTATGGTGACATCTGCCTCAGACACCGAAGCCTATTTCTTTGTCTGCCTGTATGTTTTTTCTCCAGATCGTGATCTTCAGAATCTGGTCTGGGTCAGACAACTTCAGAGGCTTGGGAATTTCAGTCGGTCTACTTTGTGCAAACCTGACCCCACCAGGGAGAGTCCGCGTGGGTGGAGTAGCTAATAGTTACTGGCTACGGCGGACTTCAGCACTGAGAGAGGGGAGCTGAGTTAGCTGGGTTTAGCACGGGCGTTACGGGGAGCAGCGGCAGAGTTCAAGCTTCATAGAGATACCCAGGATTCTTACCGCGGTGACTCTGCTCCCTGTGACAGGCTGAATGGATATCGGGTCTTAATCCCTGGGAACTATAAATTGTGACATTATTTGGAAAAGTGTACAATGATACCTGTAACATTAGTATTTGATGAAGACTGTTTTGTTTCATTACTTATGTTGTCAAATAAAGCGCCTCCCCCTGTACCGCTCTTATTCCTCCAGTAGCAGGCTGGCTCCAGAGACCAGCTGGGAGGATTAGCCCCAGGCACTTCACAAAGCCTGAGAGTGGGGGAGGGGTGGCAGGTCCAGCGGGAACCGGGATGCTGCCACCCTAGGAAGGAGCAGTGGCCCGTGAACAGGGAAAGTAACCAACGTCCGGTCCGCACAGGAAGTTCCGGACAGAGCAGGGCTAGAACCAGGTGTCCCGGCTCTCGAACCCTAGACTAAGGGTTCTCACTCTTGCCTGCGTGCATGGACCACCGAAAGTGCTTTAAAAAGTAAAAGTACTAATGCCTAAGGCCTGCCACAGACACTCCGATTTGCATCACATCTGAGAAGCAGGGCCCTGTACATCCCCGACACTCCTTGCAGAGGAGAGGAGAGGGGAGGCGAGAGGAGGGGAGAGGAGAGGTGGGGAGGGGAACAGAGGAGCACTAGAAAGCTCCTTTCACCTTTGATTAATGCGCTCACTGCCCCCCTCAAGCCCAGTCTGCGCCAGCAAAACCCCATAGGCCCCCGCCTCACACTCGAAGAGCTCTCAAGCCCCCGTCCCCCTCCCATGCCACCACCCGTGCCTCAGTCTACCACCCTTCTCTCTCAGGACCCTCTGGCCAAGTCCTCCTCTGCCTTCCACAGTGCATTAGTCACAAAATATCGCAAATGAGGTGGCTTAAAAGAACAGAAATTCACTTATTCTCACAGTGTGCTGAAGGGCGGGAGTCGGGAATCAGTATCTCTGGGCCCAGTTCAAGGTGTTGGCAGGGCAGGCTCCCTCCGGAGGCTCTCGGGGAGCATCCCTTCCTCACCCCTTCCCAGCTTCTGGAAGCTGCAGGTGTTCCCGGCTTGTGGCCGCATGCCTCCAGTCTCTGCCTCGACCCCCACATCACCTTCCCCGCTGTGCGTGTGAGACCCCTCGCCGCGTTCTCGCAGGGACACCGGTGGAGGCATTTAGAGCCCCCCAATCATCCAAATCACCCCCATCTCAAGATCCTTATCTCCTTTTTAAATCATTTTTTTATTGAGATATAATCAACAGACGACATTATATTAGTTTCAGGCGCACAATGTAATGATTCAACATTCGTATACGTTGATAAAATAATCACCACGCATAATACACATAATAAAAAGTCACCGCATTTAGTTACACGTTTTTCCCTCCTGATGAGCACTTTCAAATCCTAATCCCGTAGCACCTTTCAAATAGTCAGTACAGTGTTGGTACCCACGGTCGCCATGCTGTACGTGACATCGCTGGACTTACTTATTTTATAATTAGAAGTTCGTACCTTTTTTTTTTTAAAGATTTTATTTACTTATTTGACAGAGATAGAGACAGCCAGAGAGAGAGGGAACACAAGCAGGGGGAGTGGGAGAGGAAGAAGCAGGCTCCTAGCGGAGGAGCCTGATGTGGGGCTCGATCCCAGGACCCCGGGATCACGCCCTGAGCCGAAGGCAGACGCTTAACTGCTGTGCCACCCAGGCACCCCAGAAGTTTGTACCTTTTTACCACCTTTCCCTGTTTCACTCACTCCCACCCCCACCTCTGTCAACCACCAATCTGTCCTCTGTTCCTATGGGTTGGGGGTTTTTTCATTGTATTTCAGATTCCACATATAAGTGAGATCACACGATTACGTGTTTTTCTCCTCACTTAGCATAATACCCTCAAGGTCCATCCATGGCGTTGCAAATGGCAAGATTTCCTTCTTTTTCATGGCCAAGTAGTATTCGTGTGTGTGTGTGTGTGTGTGTGTGTGTGTGTGTGTGTCTGCACGCACGCATGCCCACGTGTAACATTTGCTTTATCCATTCATCCATCAGTGGACGCTTGGCTGCTTCCCTGTCCTGGCTGTTGTAAATAACATTGCAATGAACATGGTGGGCGGGGGGTGCAGGTATCTTTTCAAATTACTGTTTTCGTTTCCTTTGGATAAATACCCAGAAGTGAAATTGTTGGATTTTATGGTAGTTCTATTATTTTTTTTTCCTTAAGGGGTGGTGGTGAGGCAGAGGGAGAGAGAGAGAATCTTAAGCAGACTCCACACCCAGCGCAGAGCCCAGCACGGGTCTCGATCTCACAACCCTGAGATCACGACCTGAGCTAAAACCAAGAGTCAGACACTTAACTGACTGGGCCCCCCAGGTGCCCCATGGTAGTTCTATTTTTAATTCAAGATCCTTAACTTAATCACATCTAAGGGCCTTTTTCCAAATAAGGTCACATTTCCTCCAGCCAGGATTCGGACCTGCTATTGCCAGGGGCTGCCATTCAGCCTGGTACAGGGAATCAAGCAAACTGAGGTCTAGAACAATTGTGGACTCTGCCCTAGCCACAGTCAACGCTTTAGAGGGAGAATAAGGAAAGAGAGGCCCACAAGGGGAGGGAGGAGAGCGCTTGGGATGGAATGACCTTTGAGACACGTCCCAGACAAGCAAACTTCAGGGAGACTGTGCTGCCCGCTGGTAGCCTTGCAAACAGCTGGCACCGGGACCATGCCCTGAGGCTCCAAGGTGGCTGCTGGCACATCGCCGCCATAAGTTCTATTTATAACATGTCTCCTCCCCAGTGTTCCTGGAGCTGGCCTGGATTAACCCTCCGGAGCCCGGGGAGGAGAGTAGGGAGCAGAGGAAGAAGAGGAGCCCCTCGGCAGATGGAGAAACTGAGGCAAAGAAGACTTTACAATGTCTTCGGCATGGAGGGATGCAGAAGGGTTGAGGTGACATGGGCAGGGGCTTTTTCCTGGCTCCAGCCCATGTGTTCCACCAGCTAGTGTGTGACCTTGGGCAAGTCACGACACCCAGGGCTCAGTTTCCCATCTGTAAAATGGAGCTTCTACCATCACCCTGGAGGGCTGCTGTGAGCATCCGAGGAGATGGCAGGTGTGCAGGCTGCTGGCCCAGTGCCGGCGCTTGGGATGTGTGTGTGGACCCTGAGGGTAGTGGAGCTGACAGGGGTGCTAAGGCCGACTGGGATGGTGGGGTGGGCTGGGGCAGAACGCAGAGGTGGGCATCGAGAAACTTGAAAGGGCAGGCACCTTCGGCTTGCTGGCCCAGAGACTGTCAAGGCACTTGAGTGCAGTTCCCTCTGCCCGCTCTCCAGCAGAGACCACCCAAGGGTGCAGGGGTCATAACAGGCAGCTGGGGGGACACCCCTGGCAGAACCAGTTTGCAGAGGGGACCGAGAGGAGGAGAGGGTGCCCCAAACCTGCCTACGCTGTATCGGGACAACTCCTTCTCTAGGAAGTGGTCCTTTCTTTATCTCCTGCTCCCACACACTGATGGGGCTCCCTCTATCTAGCATTGCCTGGTGGGATGCAGGCACCCGAACAGTCCACATGCTGGCCCCTGGAAACATATGTTCACGTATAAGTGTGGCCTGTGTCCCTCATCTGACTGGCTGGAGCCATGTCCTCTCCATCGCACTGGGGGGTCCCAGAGAGTAGATCCTTCCCCATTCACAGATTTGTGCAGCTGGCCTTTGCTGAAAATCTGCTGGGCTCAGTGCCAGGCAGAAGCCAAGATGGGCCTGAAGTGCATTTCTGCCTTCCGGGTCTCCAGGTCAGTGACCCCCAAAATATATCATCATCATCATAATAACCCTTATGTAAAACCTACTTTATGGGAGGCCCTGCTGAAGCTCTTTATATATGAGGCGAGTGCTACTGACCTTGCAATTTATGAATCAGGAGACAAAGGCACATAGATTTGGGTGATTTGCGCATCACCCAATGTGTAAGTGGGGGGACTAGCAGGGAGCCTAGCTCCAGAGTTGGTGCTTGAAAGAGTGAGCGCGTGGCCTGGCCCGAAACTGCAAGTCTCAAGTGCGGGTGGGTACAGGGGACAGGAGGGAGAGGTGAGGCCCGAGGGGGCGGAGTCCACATCCCAGCAGACAGCTGTGTCTGCCAAGGGAAGGACCTCAAGTTCCTGTCCTACAGGCCCTGGGGGTGAGGGAGGGGCAGGAGCTGGGCAGGGGCGTGGTCAGGTTTAGGGACCCCTGACTGCATGGAGGAGGGGGTGAGCCACCAAGGAGATGTTCCCGGAGTCCTCGCACCCAGGCCCAGAGCCGAGGGTTGCTGGAGAGACAGGGTCGGGGGGGAGAAGGGATGGGAAGGGATGGGTACTGGAGATGCCAGGGGGCAGGCATGCAGCCTCGGAGGAAAGCCCTTGTCCCTCCCCTTTGCCCCTCTGGAAGAGAGGGCACCTATTGCGGGCATGGTGGGGGCAAGTCTCGCAAGTCCTACTCTTGAGCATTCAAAAGGATGTAGTTCTCATGGCCAGGTCGCCCCCTCCGCGTCCACCTGCTCACCTCAATGCTCACGTCATCTCCCTGACCGGCATTCTCCACTCAGCCTCCTCACAAAGGCAGGGCAGGCGAAGGGCTGCTCCCTGGGCCTGGGGGTGGGGGATGGGCGATGTAGGGAAGTGGATGTGGGGAGAGGAGAGAAGGTGGGAAGGAAGGGTGGAGAGGAGGAAGAAGGCAAGGAGAGAGAAGGGCGTCTGTGGATGAGCAGCTGGGGCTGTAGAAATTCCTGGTGCAGGGACCTGACCTGGCTCCGGGGCCTCAAGGGCCAGCCCCACTCCTCCACCGCCTCGATGTGACTTGGAACAAGTCGGCTGAAGAACTCTCCAGGAGACCCTCGGTTTTGTCATCAGGAAGGTGGCCATCAGGCTAGACCAGGCTGATTCCAAGGCCACAGCCCTCCAGGACCAGGTGCCCTCACCTTCCTGCGAGACCTGGCTTTCAGGAGACCCCGTGCAGTGGGACCAAATCCCACCTCTCCCGGTGCAGCCCAGGTGAATGACCAAGAGAGGTGTTCAGTAAAGCAAATGGCTTCCTGCCTTGGGGGACCCTCCTCTTCCAGGTGAAGGCACCCACGCCTTCCCTGTTGGCCAGGCGGGCTCTGAAAAGCCCATCCTTCCCAGGGAGCAGAGCCCCTCTGCCACGCTCTGCTCCAGATGAGCTCGAGGTGCCTTTTACACCCCACCCCTGTGCATCTCTGATTGCCCCACGGTCCTAGGAGCCGAGAGAAAAGCTTCCACCCCAGGGCCCTGCCTCCTTGAGTCTTTGCAGAAATTCCCCAGAGCTGTGTGCAGTGGACTGAACTGTGTACCCCCCAAATCCATTTGCTGAAGCCCTACCCCCCCAAGGTGGTATTTGCAGAGGTGCCAACCCCTGGGGAGGCGAGTGGGGTTAGATGGGTCATGAGGGTGGGTCCCCCGTGATGGGATCAGTGCCCTTTGGAGAAGAGACACCAGAGAGCTGGCTCTCGCTTCACTCCCTAGGCCACCAGAGGACCCAGAGAGAGGCCACAGGGGGCCTTCAGCAGGGACCCCATCAGCGGCACACTGCTCCGACCCATCTCCAGAGCTGCGAGGAGCAAACATCTGTGGTCTCAGACCCCCAGTCGTGGTATTTTGTGACCAAACCGAACATGCCCACAAACAGGCCCGGGTCTCCTCTCAAAATCTCTCCATATCAAACCACCTGCTGCTCCTGGACAGGCTGGGCCGAGGCGAGGCGGTCCCCCAGATGCCTGCACATGCTGTTCCTTCTGCCTGGAACGCCCGCTCCCTGGTCCCGTCTGCCCCAGTGCGGACCTCGCACCTCAAGACGACAACACAGCCGCCACCTCCTCCCCAGACTTCTCCTGACCTCTCCCCACTCTGCAGCCCCCGGCCCCCGTGAGCCATCCTTCTAGAAGCATACAGGGGTGAGGGCATGGTGTCACCAGTCCGCATTAGAACCCGGTAACCCCGGGAGCCTCGGGGTCCCCACCCCGGAAATGGGGCCAGGGACAGTGCCCATCTCATTGGGTTCTCGTGAGGATAACATGAGCTAATATGCAAAGTGCTGCCACACACTTGGCTTTTTTATTATTATTTATTATTGTTAATCTTTAAAGCCCCATGGTTCGTGATTACGGAGGTGAATCATTACCCCCATTATATGGTTGAGGAGAGTGAGACTGGGGGAAGGGCGGGGGACAGGGGACTGTTGGCAGTCCCTCAGCCAGCCACCAGCAGAGCGGGGTCTGGTACCAGCGTCTAGACGGTGTCCCCAGCTCCTCGTGCCCCCAGTCATGGGAGGAGACCCCGAAACCCGGACAGGAGCAGGACTTTGTCCAGCGTGGAACTGAGATCAGAGAGCAGCCCCGTCCACCAGGCAGAGAGCAGCCCACGGAGGCCACGCAGGGGTGCTTTCTGGAGGTGACTCCATTCACCCCTTGGCCCCTCCACCAAGAGCAGCCCTCAGCCTGCGACAGGTGACTGAGTGGGAGGTGATGAACACATCCCCTGACTTCCGTGAACTCCCATCCAATTTGCTGTTCCCGGGCTTGTGCCAAGAGCGTTTGTGTTAATAAACCAAATGGACTTTCCAGAGTCCCCCTAGAGTGACTGATGGTGGAGGCAGCCAGGCGCCAGCCCGAGGGGGGAGGAAGTGTGGGGCAGAGACTTCCAGGCCAAGCCTTCTGGGGTTTCCCGGCCCCAGGGACCCTCGGGGGTCATCTCTCCCAACGCCCTCGATGCACAGGTGAGGAAGTGAGGCGGGGGCGTTGGTGGGACTAGAACCCAGGATTACCGGGTCCCGGGCTGGGTGTGACCAGAGCTGGAGGCTGGGGGAGGTGGTGGTGTTTTGATGAGCCTGAGACCGCAAGGCAGGGAAACAGAGTAGAAAGAGGAGTTACAGTGGGGAATGGACAAACTTGGGGCTCACACATTTATCAGGAGAGGGGGTTAGGTGGAACTGTGGAGAACAACCACAAATCGAACCTGAAAACAGAACTGTTAATCCCACTTCAGGGGGGATTTGACTCATCCTCCAAAATGACCTTTCCCAGAGGAATCCCTGGGAGTCCCCTGGAGGGACTGTCAATCTGAGGGCTCCCCCCTTCCTGAGACCCTCCCCTCAGAACCCATGCCCCCTTTGCTGAGCCCTTCGTTCTTTGCTGGAATTTGTCCCTCCTCTCCAGGACCAAGTGACAGGGTGGCAGCCCAGGGGAAATGTTGGCCCATACCCTGAAATCCCCCAGGCGTTGGGGTTGTTGGCACCTCCCCAGGCCAGATCCTTGGCCATGCCATGCCACCCCGCCCTTTCCACGCCATTTCACTGCCCAGCTCTGGGCCCTACACCTCCGGGCCTTACCCAGGCCTCCCTCTGAGCACATCCGAATTTACAGTGAGGCGCACAGACTCTGGGTGATAAGCCTCAGGGGAGGAGGGGGAATCAAGACCCTCCCACAGTCCCCTCTGCTTCTAACATCAGAGGGTCAAAGGGCAGGCGGTGACCCCCAGCTGCCCCGGCCAGGCCCCTCTAGAGGAGGTGGCTGGAGGGGCCCGACCCCAGATAATCCACTGCCCCCCCCCCCCCCGGGTTACCTATGGAGAAGCAGGCCATCACACTCAAGTGTGGCCCTCTCCGGGTCCTTCCCGGGAAACGCTGTGGGCTCGGGGTCCCCTTCCAGCCCAGGAAGATGGGTGCCTGACCTTTCAGGTCCCGACGACCCTCCAAGTGCCCCGGGCTCAGCCCCCATGGGAGCCCTGCCCGCTGCAGAGTGGAAGGGAGGGGAGTCGGGAAGGACCTGCCTCCCCCCCCGCCCCCTCTCCAGCTTCAGTCAGCCCCACTCTGCTTTCATCTGTTTCCCGTGGAGAGTTTCCGTGTAAGATTTTGTTTGAACAAAGCTTCCCTCCACTACAAACACTTTACAAACCTGTGATCCAGCCCGCCCGTCCTGTTGGCAGCCAGTCAGGCCGCCCTGGGCTACAGTCTATTTATAGCGCTCACTAGCTGGGGGGTCTGCTCCCCCGTCTGAGCCCCAGTTTCTCTGTCTGTAAAATGGAGAACTTTCCAGGCTTGTTCTAAGACTCTGAACCAAAGTAAGGAAGGTGCCTGGCGCACAGTAGGCTTCCGGGGACAGTCACGAAATTCTTTTCAGTTACTAAGGAGGAAGCTGAAGATGCGCTGGGGTAGCTGAGGTATCGGGCGTCTGTCTGCAAGGTCCTACAAGGTTGGCAGTGCCACCCCTGCCCTAGGACCTGACACCTGCAGCCCAACTTCCTGGGCACGGCTCTCCCCCGAGCTGCTGCCCGCATGGCCCGCGCTTGCGCCGCCTCGGAGATGCTCACTGGTCCTGACAAAGTGTGAGCACTAACCAGGCCCGACAGGCGTTCTAGAACTGTCTGTAGCGGGGAGGACAGGAGGCAGGATACGGCCAATAAGCCTGCACATTGTTCATAGAGCCCATCTCGGCTGTTACTGCTGCTATTTAGCATTTAGATAACACTCTATATTTCCGCAGGGCTTGCTGCCTGGGCCTGCGGTAACCAGCCAGGGGGTGGGGGGCCAGGAGGGATGAGGTGCCGGCTTCCAGCAAGGGGCTGCCGGGGCCTTCAGTAACCAGCCAGGGGGGCGAAGTGCTGGCTCCCAGCAAGGGGGAGAACTGGCTGGAAATAGGATGAGCCTCACTCCAGCTCATCCATTCATGCATGCATTCATTCAAGACACAGGAGCAAAGCTTCTAGAACCTTCCGTGTCCTGCACTGGGCACATGACAGTTAGTCCTAACCCTTGCCCTCCAGGAGGGCATGGTCTAGAGAGGGAGACACCCAGCCTGGAAAACATGGCTCAGGACCCACCGTCTCTGGGAAGGTTCTGGTCCCCCACACCATTAAGACAGACACACACAGGTATACACACACCTGGGCCCACCCACCCCCCAGCACTTTGGGGTAGTCAGAGGGCAAAGCCATCACCAAGAGGTAACTGTGTTCAACTCTTACTGGAGGCTGTGGACACAGGCAGCTCCTCTAGGGGTGTGAGCAGATGATGGCGAGGCATCCAGACCCTCTCTGCCCCCCGCGGGGCCTCTGGGCGCTCCCCCTCCACCTGCTAGTAAAGTGGGGGTGCCCGTGGAGCTTGTGGAGGGCAGGGGCGTGAATGACTGGGTGGCATGGCCAGACTTCTCCGGAGGAGCGGGCTACAGGTCTGGTCTCTGACCAAGCCGGGGGGTCAGCCAGGGCTGGGGTCAGTCAAACGGGGGATGGCTGTTAAAATAGAAGCTCCATGAGGGTCAAGATGTTGTCTGTCTCGTTCACCACTGTAACCCCTAGTGCACTGAACAAGCAGATGCTGAATGAGGGAAGGAATGAAGGAAGGGGCGTGTGTTCATCAAGGTTCATTGTGTCACCGGGGCCGGGGCTCAGGGACCACTTTTGTCCCGGAATAAGTCAGTCTGAGAAGAGTGTTGGTGCCTTTCTGTAGCAAGCGTTGGGCCAGCGAACGGAACAGAAACCAAAGTGGACGTGGTGATTGAGCTACCATCCTGATTTCCCCAGTTCGGAGCCCCACACCAACTCCCAAATTCACTGACGCCTCCAGCCGCTGCAGCCCCATCACAGGACAATACCCGGTCCTCATGGGTCTCTGGCCGTTCTAAGCCTTCGCCCACCCACTATCACCACCCCCCACATACACAAGAGTCGATACCATCAGGGGTCTCTGACTACCCCTCATCCCAGCTGATCAGTTGTGCTGTGCGGTCAGTACTTCCCCTCGTTGTAAGAACAAGGCCAGACCCCTTGGCGTGGCATTCGATGCCCTGCCTACCTCTCCAGCCCATGCCTTACCGCCCCAGCCCAGGCTTCGTGCTTCAGTGACAGTGAACGATCTGCCATCTCATGCCTTCAAGCCACTGCACGGGTGGTTTCCCCTCTGGGCAATCAGTGCCTTTCACTTTCTTAAAAATATGGCAAACAACTGATTTTTTACAACAGCATTTTCTTGAAGAGTTGACCACTTCAGTCTCATGTTCCTCATAACTGCACTTGTCACACAAAGTCTGGCAGTGACCAATTACATGTTTATGTCTCCTGCCTCCCTTTTTAAATCACCAGCACCAAATCCCAGGCCTGGAACTACATCACCATGATCACCACCACCACCACCACCATGACCACCATCACCACCATCATCATCTCCATCACCACCACCATCATCTCCATCACCACCACCATCACCATCATCTCCATCACCACCACCATCACCACCATCCTCACCACCATCACCACCATCATCATCTCCATCACCACCACCATCATCTCCATCACCACCACCATCACCATCATCTCCAAGACCACCAACACCATCACCACTATTAACACCATCACCAACACCTTCTTCCTCACCACCATCATCACCCCCACTCCCACCAACACCATCACCACTGTCATCACCACCACCATGACCACCACCACCACCACCATCATCACCACCACCATCATCACCACCATCATCACCATCCTCACCACCATCACCACCACCAAGACCATCATCACCATCACCTCCAAACTCACCACCATCCTCACCACTGTCACCACCATCCTCTCCATCCTCACCACCTACATCACCACCACCATCCCAGCCACCACTGTTGATACAGCTAATATCCACTAAGCACTTACTATGTGCCAGGCAGCGTGCTAAGATAGTCACCTGAGTTCGTCTGCTAATCTTCATCACATCTCCGATGAAGAGGAGGTGCTCGATCATCATCTCCATTGTATGGATGAAGAGAACGAGGCTCAGAGAGATTGAGCAACTTGCTCAAGGACTCACAGTCGCGCTTTTCCAGAGCTGGAGCCGGAAAATCCAAACTTCCTGACAACACGTTCATTCTGCATGACTTCAGACTGTCCAGAGAGGCCAACCACCCAGAGGGCCACTACTTTCTGTGGACTCCAGCACAGCCTGGGACACCACATCCCAGGATGTAAACCTTTGGGACAGGGGCTCTGAGTTGCCATCTGATCCCCTTCCCCCCCACCCCTGGGCTCAGGGGAAGCACCAGGCTGGTTAGTCTGCAGAACCACTTATGAGGGGCCCACATCTGGCTCTGCACAGCTGTGCCACGAGGCACGGAGCCCTGGAAGGGTCAGTTCCAGACAGGAGCCAGCTCCTCAGGCAACGTGATGGATGCTCGCGGGAAAAGAAAACCTCCCAGCCAGCCAGCCGGCCAGCATGTTCTCCTTCTCTCCTTTGCTCTAGGCTGTAGAGAGATGAGCGGAGTTCTTTCCAGGTGATGTCATCCTCCCGCGCAGCATCCCAACATCCCCCGCGCTGACTTCTCCGTATCCACAAGGCTGCTGAGGCCTCCTGCCTGCCCATGACCCTACCCGCAGCCCAGCTCAAATGCCAGGCGTCTTCTTCACTCCAGGATTCTCCAAGCCTGGGCAACAGGAGAGGGTCTCTGCCAACAACTCTCATGTTTCACGATAACATCAAGGCTCTGTTCACTCGGACAACACCCTACAGTCTATGACTTACCACAAAGCACATTTGCTCAGGAATCTTGAGGACGGGTGGGGTCGCTATGCAACACCCCCTTCCCAGAATCAAATTGTATTACAGAAGCATCCGGGTCAAGTTTAGATTCCCTGGCCTTTCCACTGATCCTGAGTCTTGCACAGTAAGGATGAGGCGGATAATAAAAGTCCAAGCCGATATTAACTAAGCTCTTGCTTAGACACTGTTCCACGTACATCACAGGCATTAAGTCATTTCATTCCCACTCAGACCTAAGACCGAAGATCTCTTATAGTCTCCATTTTACAGATGAGAAAACAGGCTCAGAGAGGCTAAGTCACTTGCTACAGGGACCCAGCAAGAAGGTGGCAGTTCCAGAATTATTTTTATATACCTGCTGGAGGAATGCCCTCCCCTGGTTTCCTGTCTTCTGATAATCCCCCCTCCCCCAGCCCTTGGATCCCTGAGTCTGGGCCGGCACTGAGCATGCGCAGATACGCTCCACCCTCCTCTGCCCCCCACCCCCAGCCTGCAGAGGGCGAGCCCCGGGGAGTGGTGGGGGGGCGGGTTCAAGGGGTAGGACCAGAGTTGCCTGCTCTGTCCCGCTCTGCGCTGCTCTGCCAGTGAGCTGAGCCGCAGGAAGGGGGCTGAAAACCACGCCGCACCCTCCACATGGCTTCCTCAGGATCCGGAGGACATCTGACCTCCTTCTGTCTGACTCAAGCTTCTGTTTCTCGATTGGTTCCAAACTTGGACACACAGTGAGGTGTTGTTTGCTGTCCTCCTGGAAGCCCCAGTAATTATAAACACACAAATAAACAAATAGATTGTGCGCGCCCCTGTTGGAATTCATCCCCTTCTAAATATATCCCTTTCTAAACATAAACATCGCCATTCGACATTCACCCCGCATTTCATCTAATAATAGAAATAATAGTAATCAGAAAAATCTCAGCTATGCGTGCTGTCTGCAGAAAACCAGGTGCGGCGGCATTATTACTACACTTAATTTCAGAATTCTCGCATGAGTAGATCCTATTTGGCCCCATTTTTGCAAATGAGGAATTTCAGCCCCAACAAGGTAAGTGGCTTTCCCAAGGGCACACGGCAGGCACATGACCGATTAGAATCTGTACCGGGTTCAGTGGTACCTCCCCAAAATTTATGTCTACCCAGAACCTCAGACTGAGATCTAATTTATTAATAGGGTCGGTGCAGGTGTAATTAGTTAAGATAAGATTGCACTGGATTGGGGTGGGCCCTAAACCCAAGGACTAGTTCTTCCAAGGAGACAGAGACTTGCAGAGACACAGAGAGACACAGAAGAGCACTGGGGGTGGAAGGTCGTGTGATCACTGAGGCAGGGATGGGTGTGATGCACCTGGCGGCCAGTGAAGGCCGAGGATTGCCGGCAACCACCAGCATGTCGGACAAGGAGGACAGGAATCTTCCAGACAAGGAGGGATTTTCCTCTGGAGTCTTAAGGGGGAGCCTGGCTCTACCAGCACCTTGACTTTGGACTTCTAAACTCTGGAACCGTGAGAGAAGAAATTTCTGTTGTTTTAAGCCACCCAGTTTGTGGTACCTCATTTCAGTGGCCCCAGGAACCTAATCTGGAATCCTCGAGTCATCATTCTGATCCCTCTCCCAAGCAAACCTCTTCTCATAGTCAAGGTCATGCAAGTGTTTACCGAGAGCCAGCAGGTGCCCAAGAACCAGGAAAACAGAGAAGATGCAGCCCCTTGTTCAAGGGGCTCACACACAGCCAATGACAACATAGTTGCTCTTGTCCTCATTGCTTTGGCTTCTGGTGGGGCATGTCCTCTCTTGTCCTTGGCTTCTGGTGGGGCGTGGGAGGAGGCGAGGGCCTTGTGGACAAATCCTGCTTTTGACTGTTGGTGCTATCACTTCCGGTGTGTACGCAACGGCAGGGCGTAGCCTCGGTTTCTTCATCTGTAAGATGGGGGGTACTTAGACTCACCTGCCTCCTTCAAAATAGGTAAAGGGATACGGAAACACTTTGGAGACCGTGTCTGGCTGCACGATGGCCAGTGCTTTTGTTGGGCTTGAGGGATGGCAGGTGTGTGCGTACCTGAGCGTACCCACGTGTAATTACACTTTTGAAATGCGAGATAAACTCCCAGTGGTTAGCAAACAGAACTTGGTCAATGTCATTTGCACCTGTCTGCGCATGGAAATATTTCACACTCAATTCGAAAGAGAAAGAAGGAGCACATGGTGATGGAGGACAGCAGGCAGCGAGGCTCTGCCCTCGATCTGTGTTCTCGGGCACTGCTTCCTCCGGGAGCACAGTCATCCTCAAAGGGCATCTTGAATGGCAGACAGCCTGAGGCACAAAGGGGAAGAGAAGGCCCGAGGGAAGAAGGCCCATTTGGATCCGTCCCCAAGCCCCACCGCTGCCAGCTGGCCAATTTCGGTTCCTCCTGCCTCAGCTGCCATCCTCAGCCATGCCAGGGACTATGCAGTAATCCCGAGATCTGTCAGAGGTGGTGCGGGATAGCTGCCAGTCAAGCAGAGGGGAAAAGAGACCCAAAAGATCAAATAAGAAGCCTTTGAAATCCGCTCTGCGTGGGGAAAGCCTTGCAGCGCAATCACCAGAGTGAGCGTGTGCGGGCTGCCTCAGAGGTGGGAGGGTGGAGAGAATGGGGGTGCGGCAGGTGCTGGGGGCTCAGCCTGCAGAGAGGGCTTGGCAGCACCTGGCATCCACCAATCCAGGTCTCGGCAGAGCACGGCACTTCGGAGCCTCTGGACCACACCAGGCAGCCCAGGCCCCGGGGCTCGGGGCAGCTGGTGGAGGCCGTGCTGCCGGCTCTGCTTGGAACCTCGTCAGGGCCTCCCTCGTGGGAGTGTGACTTCATTCCCGAATCACAGTCCAGAGGAAAGATGGACGTGGTTGGCTCAGCCCTGCAGGGGACTCATGAAAAATCCCCTCCCCCCCCCCCACCCCCAGACAGGCCTGGCAGAAATCACTGGGGTGATTCCATCCGATTCAACCACTATTTATTAAATAAACCGACAGTTGAACATAGAGGCTAAGAGCAGGGAGGGCCTGTGGAGCCAGGCAGCCTGGGTTTGAATTCTATGCTTGGCCTGTCACTTAGCCTCTCTGAGCTCAGTTTTCTCATCTGCAAAATAGGGATAACAAGAGCACTTACTTCATAGGATGAGCCCGAAATGTGCTAATACTTGTAAAGCACTTAGAAACATTGCAGGCATACCACAAGTGCCAAATAGCGGCTGCATCAAGGAACTGGTAAAAGAAGCGGTGTGGAACAGCGGGATAAAGAGAGGGCCTGGACATCTTGCAGGTTGCCCACACACAGACAGCTGGGCCTGGAGAGAGGCAGCCCTTCGCCTCCGGTGACACAGCTCAGCTGTCAAGGCAGGATCTGAACCCACAGAGCCCGAGTCCAGAGCCCCCACCCCTAAACACGGAGTAACAGAGAACCCTCTTCTGCTCCTATTGCCCCTCCCCCATCCCGGCCGCAGGGCCCACGGAAGACACAAACGCTGAATGAATCACAGCACCATGCATGAGAATTGTCATCCATTCTCTTCCTCTTTCTGTGACCTTGGGCATGTGACACAGTCTGTCTTAAGAGTCACTTTCTTTGTGTGTAAAAATGTGTGTCCGAATATCCAATTCACAGGGCTGCAGGTGAGAACCACACGGGAGCCCCGATGCAAACGCACCCAGTGGGGTGTCCGACAGTTAGACTATGTTAAATAAATGTCATCTTGATTTTGTTTCATGTCCTTGACTCTGCGCTTAGTTCTGCCCAAGGACCCATGGGGCAGCACAAGAAAAGAGAAAATATATTCTTGTCCTGGAGGACTTCACACAAGACGGAAGAGTAGGAAACCGTTCATTTAAAGGACAGACTACAATTAGGTGCCGAAGTAGAAATCACCTGGGAGTTCAGAGAGCTCTGCGTGGACCGGAGCAGTCTGGAGGGCCTCTGGGAGGAGGTGTTTGAAAGAGCTATCCACCTCATTATCTGCCACACGAAGGGCCTCGCAGACCGCATTCCCATTAGATGAGGCTAGGCCAGCGATGCGGGCAAGGACATGAGACGCTGCCTCTCAGGGGGAGAGAATGGCTCTGATGAATTCCTTCTGATCAAAGGGTCCGGGATGGCAGGAACCAACCAGAGTGCTGGCAGTAGGCAAGACCAAGCAAGTGATATTCAAAACCACACACTTTGGGCCCAGACATTGATGTCCTTCCAGAAGGTGCCCTGCATGGATGTGAGGAAGAACAAAAGGATGGAGGGGATAGAATGTGCTCAGCTGGGAGAGTCAACCCAGAGCCCAAACAAGCCAATTCCACGATGTCCCAGCTGGGAGGAACTTGAGCAACGCCAAGTCACAGATGTCAAGGCTGGGCAGCTCTCCAGGCCATTCCATCCCAAGAACCCCGCGACAGCACCCCCATGTCCAGCACCCTTATTTACCTGGAAGGACCCGGTTAGTGGTGATGGGCAAATGTGCAGCACCACAACCCTGTCCCTAACATCAGCCTGCATGCAGTTGACTCCAGAGATGGACGTGCACTTGGCTGACTGGTCCAAGCCCTGCAACCCCCTGAACACAGTAATTCATTCTGGGATAAGCTCACCAAGTTAAGCAATGAGCTACAAGGTCTGAGACATTGTTCATACAATTAGGGGGGCAGTACACAATCTTTTATGCTTGAACCTGTGAAGTGGAGCTCTTGACTTGTTGGCAGCCGTATTGCCATCCTATGGAGCCAACAGAGAAGAAGGCAGAGAAGAGAGCTGGAGGAGGTCCTGGGGGCATCTGCAGTAGTTAGGGTAATACCAGCTGCTGTAACAAATAAACCCCCAAATCTCAGCAGCTTGGGCCAATATAAATTTATTTCTTGCTCACAGAACAGCCTGACATGGGTCTTTCAGATGATCTGGGACCCAGGATCCTTCTACCTCATGCTGCACCCTCCCCTAGTGCCTTGGGGTTCTCTGCACTCAGCCCTTGCCGGGAGATGGGGTGGAGGAAGCATATCTGTTTCTTAAGCCCCTTGGTCTAGAAGCCATGCATACCACTTCCACCCTCTTCCACTGGTGGTAACCAGTCACATGGCTATGCCTGAATGCAAGGGAGGCTGGGAAATGTAGTTCGTGCCTGGCCTGCTTCAGTGTCACAATTCTATACTAAGAAAGAAGGAGCCTGAACCTTCAGTGACCAGTGAGCCACCTCTATCTCCCCATCACTGACCACTCAACTCAAGCAGCTCCTGAAGCCTGATCTGCCCTTGATCTTTTCACTTAAATAAGCTATTAAATTTTCTATTTCTTCTTGAGCCAGTTTGGGCTGGATTTTCTGCCATCAGTGCCCAGAATCATGACTGTTTGATAGAGTCCTGCAGCCCATTTGTGCAGATCAGAATAAAACCCAGTCTTCTTTTCTCCAATCCAGTGTCTGTTCCATGATTCCCCAAAACCTCCCTTCCCCAAAGCTCCATGGTCTAGTCCACGTCCCATGGAATCAGTTAATAGTAGAGTAATACCCAAGGAAGAAGGGGGCTGGTCCACCTAGAAAGCAGAGACCAGAGGCTGTCTCCACTATGCTCTCACATGGGAGAGGCACATAAGAGAAGAACCAATGGGGTTTTTCTTTCTTTATCTTTATTTATTTATTTATTTATTTATTTATTTATTTATTTATTTTTAGTGATCTATTTAGGTCAGTTCAGTTACCCAAAGAGAAATATTAGAGGTGATCGGCTTAAGGACAAAACTCCAGAAAGAACACCAGGAAGTTTCTCCCACTCTGTGTATTATCAGCACCCAGGCCAGGGCTGAACATGGTGGTTTTAATATATGTCCACAAATTCTTTAACATCCCTCCCTTCTATAGACCCTGAGTGTGGGCTGTACTTAGCAACGTGTTTCTAATGTGCAGAATATGGAGGAAATGACAGACCATGACCTCCAAGGGGAGGTTATAAAAAGCATTATGGTTTCCCTCTTTCTCTCCTTTGAATCACTTGCTTTGGGGGAAGCCCAGTGCCATGTTGTGAGCAAACCCAAGCAGCCCTATGAAAAGACCCATGTGGCAAGGCACTGTGTCGTCCTGCCAATAGCCATGTGAGTGAAACTTCTTAGAAGCAGACCCCCAACCCCAGTCAAGCCATCGGATGACTACAGCACTGTCCAACATCTTGACTACAACTTTATGAGAGACTCTGAGCCAGGACCACCCAGACATGCTGCTCCTGAATTCCAGACCCACAGAAACTGAAATAATACATGTTTATTGTTTTCAATCACTAAGTTTTAGGACCATTTGTTCTAGGACAGCAGACGCCTAGTGCAGCTGAGTCAGGGGATAGTTAAAGGAAGGTTTCCTGCCTTGATGACACTTAGGAGCACACGGACGCATTGACTGAGCCTAGGTAACCGCTGTGAAGTAGGGACTTACAGATATGCAAGCCCACCTAACGTAGCCACTCCCCTCATCAAAACAGAAGCCAATGAGTCGGTAAATCATCAGTAACAAGGTCAAACTAAAATACGGTAGATGGCTTTGCTGTCCTTAGACAAGTTATATAAGCTGAACCATGTGAAATGGCCAATAGACCATTTTTTTGATGCACAAAATGATGACCCATGTGGTTGAACATGATCCCTCACTCTCTGAGCCTCAGTTTCCCTTTTTATGAAATAAAAGTAATGACCCTCATGGTGAGGATTAAGCTGATAACCAAATGGGCTGCCTCAGAGCACCCAGGACAGCCCATGAGCATTGCTTGACTCACCAACGCCACAGAAATAAAGCTGGTGGGACCCAGAGAACAAAAGTGAGTAGTTGCCAGCGCGCAGAAACTTGAGATCTGCCCTTGGGTTTCCTAGAGTGTGAGAGAATGGGGACCTGAGTGACCATCCCCGCCTCTGTCTTCCCACCTGTGTCATGGAGATGACACCCCCATGGTACGATTCCTGAGCCAGACTTGCCCTTCGGGCCCATCTCTGGTCCTTGGGAGGAGGAAGCCAGAAAGGGCAGGAGGCTGTGGCTTGTCCGGGCAGCCTGCCCTCCATCCTAGCCAGAGGGAGAAAGGACGGAGGGGGCGGGGCGCTCATTGCCGAGGCAGGCCTCATCCCAGAGGCCGGATTTAGCTGGATTGTTCCAGCAAATGGCTCAATTCCCTCTGGTTTTTGTAGTACAAACAATCCCAGACAAGCCTTAGAGGGTGGGAAAAAAAGAGTAATTTGTGTGACATAAAACGTGAGGCATTGAGCATGGCCTTGCAAGGCATTTGCATTTCTAAACAAGAAACACTACCGCTGAGTGTGGCTGTCACTTAGTTATCTTGTTAACTCCCTCCTAGCCCAAGCAGGCGAAACAGCAGCCCCCCCACCACCACGAGAGCCCAGGATTTGGAAGGAGAGGCAGAGGGGCGCTGTGAAGACCAAAGTTCAAGTCCAGGGTTATCACTAAGTCTGCAGGTATCCTTGTGTGGTCTCCTCTTTGGCCCTCAGTTACTCTTCATTTCTGTAAAACAGGGGTGTTGGACCAGAGGAACCCTAAAGGCCTTTAGAAGTGACAGTCCATGGTTATAAAATCCAGAAGTTGGGAGGCCTGGATTCGAACTGTGGCCCGGCACTAACTGACCAAGTGACTCTGAGCTCAGTTTTGGAAGGAATTCCTGGTATGAACTGGTTCAGCCCCCAGCTCCTTTAAACACATTCCCAGCATCCCTAAAAGATGACCAACCATCTAACTTCTGTGCCAATACCCCCAAAGGTGAAGTATTCACCTCCCCTAATGGAGAAGAGGACACCCATTCTGTTGCAAGAGAGCTCTGTTAGTTACAGAGTCCCTGCTTAGACTTGAGTTCAGATCAACTCTCAGGAAACTTCTGCCCCAAGGGAATCCCAGGCAAGTCGAGGGGGCAATTGCAGGAGTTTGCAACCAGGTAGCTCTCTGTTCCAACCCCAGCCAGGTGATCTGAAGGGACTTCATCCGTCTGTGTCTTGGTTTCCTTGTCTATAAAATGGAGATAATAATGCAGCCCACCTGTTTGTGTTGTTGGGAGGATTAACCAAGCTTGGCACTTAGCACGCATTGGCCATGTTACCCGATGAAGCTATCTAGAGCAGTGACAATCGCACGTCAGTGCTTCTCCACCCTTTCCCCCAGGCTGGCACACAGAGCACAGATGCTCACAAGGGCAAAGCACAGCTCAGACCTTCCGCTCAGCAAAGACTGCATGGAGCTACAGGTGATTCCCCAGGAGTCCATGTGCTATAACTTGGCCCCTTCTGTCCTCCCCTGAAAGCCCATCAGTGCACCTGACTGCTGCACACGCCCATCCAGGGACAGCCTGGCATCCACTCTATTTTTTTTAAAGACAAAGCACTCACATACGTTGGTCTGTGCGGTAGACTGGACATGATTCACAATCCTTCACGCCCTCCCCCTATTAAAATTGCACATCCACACCCTTTCTCATGGGTTTCTGCAGAACCACCCACCAGACAGGGCGGAGCGCATTTCCTCTCCTTGGACTTGGGCGTGGCCGTGTGACCTGACCTAGCTCATGGGCTGTGGACAGGAGCAATAGTGTGACGGTTCTGCATGAAGCCTCAGTCCCATCGCATGTTTCTACTCGCTCCCTGGCACTCCAGTGAGCCAACCCGGCAGCTGCTGCCCTTGCCTGAGCCCCAGTGGAAATACATGCAGGGCAGACCTGAGCCCAGCATACGGCCTGGAGCCCAGCCCACCTAACCTCCAGGCGGAATCAGAGCCATCGGCCCAAGCCATCCTGGATCAGCAGAACCGCGGTTCCGTGAACTTGAGAGGAAATGCTTGTAGCAGTAACCCAGCAGAGCTATCAGGTGGTTTGTTATGCAGCCCTATTGCAGCAATAGCTGGTACCTTCTTATTTGCCAGCATCAAGTTACTTACGAGATGCCCAACTGAGTTAGATACCACTTGCGTCCACCACCAATGAGTCCAACCACCACTGGTGAAACCAAGGCTTCCCCTGAAGGTCCTTTAGAGTTGCTTACAGGAAGGTCCCAGTGTGATGGCAGAGGACAAAGTCCCCTTGAAAGAACCCAAGTCCACAAGCACACTTGAACTTAGATGACAGCCTGGCTTCCTGTCATCTCCCACTTCTGGTGCACCCCCACCCTGTCCCCGGACCTCAACTTCCATGTTTACATCATCAGAAAGATGAGAGAAGAACGTGGGGGAGTTGATGGGCACCTTGGAGGGTCACTGGTAAAGGCCTTCTGCAAACCCAGGCCCTCACTACTCCCCAGGAGCATCCGTGTCCATTGGGTGGTACTCAGGCTCCAGGATGGCCCCCAGGCATCTCGCCTCCTGGAACTCACACCCTTGCGTGGTCCCCTCCCATATTGTGCCAGGACTGGCCCGTGTGACCAAAAGAATTTGGCACAATTGATGGCATGAGACTTTCAAGAGTAGGTCATAAGAGACATGAGCATTCCACCTAGATCCCAGCAGGCTTTTTTGTGGAAATTGACAAACCGATCCCAAAGTTTATATGGAAATGCAAAGCAAGTGGAAGGGACAAAACGACTCTGAAAAAGAAGGGCAGAGATGACGGACTTACACCACCCAATTTCAAAACGTACCTCGAAGCCACCGTAAATGAGACCGTGTGGTCTCGGCACGAGGATTGATGTCTAGCACAACAGAACAGAATTAGAGTCCAGGAATGAATCCTTAAATTTATGGTCAACTGATTTTCAATGAAGGATTTAAGACGCTAATGGAGAAAAAGTGATCTTTTCAGCAATTGGTGCTAGGACGGTTGGATAGCCCCATGGGGAAAAAATCAACTTAGGTTTTTGGCTTACATCATACACAAAAATTAACTCCAAATGGATCATAGATCTAAACATAAGAATTGAAACTGTAGAACTTTCAGAAGAAATTATAGGAGAAAAATCTTCATGACTTTGGGTTGGACAGAGAGCTCTTATATATGACAGTAGCAGCACGATCGATAGAAAAAAAATTGATAAGCTGGATTTTATTAAAGTTAAAAACTTTCGCACTTTAGAAGACACCACCAAAAGAATAAAAAGACAAACCACAGACTGGGAAGAAATATTTGCAAACCATGGATCTGATAATGGACTCGTAATCAGAATATAGAAAGAACTTTTATAACGTAACAATAAGACAAAAAGCCCAATAGGCAAAAGATTGGAATAGACATTTCATCAAAGAAGATGTATGAATGGCTAACAAGCCCAAGAGAAGATGCTCAACAGAATTAGTCATTAGGGAAATGCAAATGAAGACCACAGTGAGAGAGCAGTACACATCCATGAGAACGGCTTTCATCAGAAAGACAGATAATACCAACTTTGACAAGAAGGCAACACAACTGGAACCTGACGCATGACTGGTGGGGATTGAAAATGGTAGAACCACCTTGGAAAACAATTTGGCGGTTTCATGTAATAGATAAATGTAAATTTATCATGACTCATCAACATCACGCCTAGGAATCTACCCCAGAGAAAGGAAAACATACGTCCACACGAACGTCACGGCTCGTGGGTGCACAACGATTCATCCCAGGCAAAAACTGGAAACCACCCAGATGACCATCAGCTGACAGATGGATAAGTACCGTGTGGTCCGCCCATACAGTGGATGCCTCCCGGCAGATGAAAAGAGGTGAACTCTCGATCCGTGCGACCACATGGGTGAATCTTGACAAAGTCTTGCTAGGAGAGAGAATCCAGCTGGAAAACACTATGTATTCTTTTCTTTCTTTCTTTTTTTTTGAAGACCTCATTTATTTATTTGAGAGACAGAGGGCGAGCAGGAGCAGTGGGGAGGGGGAGAGGGAGAAGGAGAAGCAGGCTCCCCACTGAGCGGGGCACCTGATGTGGGACTCGATCCCAGAACCCTGGGATCATGACCTGAACCGAAGGCAGACGCTTGACCGACTGAGCCCCCAGGCGTCCCAACACTGCGTATTCTGTGATTCCATTTGTAGAAATGACTGGAAAAGGCAAATGTATAGAAGACAGAAAGCAAAATGGTGGTTGCCTGGGGCTGAGAGTAGGAGCTGGGATGAACTGTGAATGGACACAGGGTAACTTTTGGGGACGACGGAAATGTTCTAAACTGGTGGTGGGAATACCGTGCGGTTTCCATGTTGGTGGTTCGCTTGATCATTTGCCGCCCCCTGCCATTGTCATGAGCCCACGGAGGGGTCTGTGTCACAAGGAAAGGAGGCCTTTTGGAATGGCATCGGAGTGTGACATTGTCGAAGCCGGTCCTCCAGCCTCAGGCCCAGACGACATCTTGACTCAAAGAAACTCCTAAGCCAGAATCATCTTCAGCAGCTTCTGGACTCGCCCACCCTCAGAAACTGTGAAGTCGTAAATGTTTGTTGCTTTAAGCTGCTAAATGTGGAGTCATCTGCTATGCAGTCGTAGATAACTCACACCCATTATCTCATGGTGACACTCGCAGCCGAGTTTCGGGTAGATACCTGCATCCCCATTGTAGAGATCTGGAGACTGAGGCTCGAGAGTCTGGTCCAAGCGTAGGCAGCGATCAGGAGGTGGGCCCGACTCTGGAGCTGTGTCTTACAACAGCTCACTTAGCATCCTGGAGCAGGAACCACGGGAGCCACCGTGGAAGGAGGAGAAGTCAGATCCCTGCCCGGCAGGACCTCCCAGTCTGAGGGGAGGAGGCAGGGCAGCCGAGCAGAAGGCCCTCTTGACCGTGTTCAGTGGTGGCCCCCCGCCCACGTCTCCTCATGGCCCACCATTCAGCACCACAGCTGCCAAATCCATTCCGCGCAAGTCTGAAAAGAGCGCGGAGCACCCCGACTGGGGGTTCCTGCCTCCCCCTCGAAGCAGAGAGCAGCAAAATTGGACAGTAATGTGTTGTCGTTCAAATATTTCAGCTGGAGCTGGGTGAATTATGATGCCATCCCGCTTTATTCAGTGCGGCATCTTTCATAAGAGCTGTGTCTCAGAAACACTTTGGAGAAGGAAATAATAAATAATTGCCCAAGGGGACAAAACAGGAGATGAAAAGCTCCAGGCTGGTGGAGAGGGGGAGGGGGAACTCAGTCTTGAGATGCTGTTGTGTCCAGGGAGCTCAAGCTGGGCAGCTGGGTACTTGGCAGTACTTTGGGCTTGAGTGCCGGGTTCCAGATACTTCTGGGAGAAGAGGCTACAGGACGCTGCACCACTGTACCGGATGGCTCCATAGGAGACCACTGGGAAGGTGTCTCGGAGCTCCTTCCATCTGACGTGGGGCCCTGGATGGGGGAGGCTCCACCGCTGCCACGTCCACGCTCACTCTACTCAGAGCCCTCACTCCCTCGGGGTCACTCAGAGTCAGGCCCAGGTCCTTCTCTGACCCAGAGCCCTATACAGCCTTACCGCAGGTTTTCTCTAGCTCATTCCACTCCAGCCCCACTGATCTCCTTGCTGTGCTTTCAACACGCCAAGCACATATCTGCCGCAGGGCCTTTGCATTGACTGTTCCCTCAGTCTAGAACACTCTTCTCCCAAACACCCACATAGCCAATTCCCTCACCTCCTTCACGTCTTTGTTAAAATAGTGCTTTCTTGGTGAGGCCTACCTTGACCTCACTATTTACAAGTGTTCTTTCTTTTTCCTCACTCCTCACCATCCTCTGCTCTGTGCTCCCCCACCCTGATACCCCTCACCTTGTCGTATGTGCTGCGGTGCATGTACTAGTAAAGTCATAATTGTTCCCCTACTGCTAGATTCTAAGAAGCACAGAGGCAGCGCCTTTGTTCCCACATGGTGCCTGACAGCCGAGGTGCTCAGCAAACACCTGCTGAGTGAACGCAGGCCTGCTTGCACGAGCCTCAAGCCCGCAGGGACAGGTGCCCACTTACGTACTCCTACCTGTGGACCCCCCCTGCAGTCCTGCACACCCACGTGCCCTCAGTGCAAAGCCACACTTCCCACCATTTGGGCAGAATGGTCTCTGACCTAGAAGACTGTGACCTGAGCCTGGGCTCTGGGCCCCGGCATACGCAGGGTTTAATCCCAGCTCTACCACTTGCTGTCACGTCACCTTGGACGAGACACGTCACCTCATCTGCGTAGAGGATTCTTCGTGATTATTGCCACTCTGTTAAGTAGGAACTATTTATTACACCCACTGTGCATATGGGGAAACTGAGGCACAGAGAGGCCAAGTGAGGATGAAATAAAAGACTCAGTAACAAAATAAGTACAGCTGGCTTGGGTGTTTGCCGAGCCTAGAAATTGAAACTGAGAGGAAACGGGAGGCAGAAGAAGTCTATAGCGGAAACCTCAAAACACAGACAGTAAAGCTGAATTAGAACCATTTTTGCCCCAATCGCCTTACAATGGAAAATGAATTCGCCTGAGCAAAGCAAAGCAAGAGCCAATGCCAGTCATCCGGACTAAAAATAACACTCAACTGTCAGTACAGGAAGGTACTTAGAGATAGACAATCAACCCACTTTCCCACTTTCCCAGTGAGGAAGTGGGGTTCAGAGAGGGGAGAGTCATTTACTGACGATCGCAGAGCGGATAAAAGTGTGCAATCTGGGATCCGAACCAGCTTTGTCTAACACCAAAGCCCTCCTTCCTCTCATTGCTCAATTTCTTGCTCATTCATTCAACAGCAGCCAGGTCTGGCCTGACTCCCGGGTCAGCCAAGTTCCCGGGGCCCTGCTGGGGAGCTCCCCGGAGGCCATGAGGATCCCTGATCCTGGGTCTGCATTGAAGGCAGCAGAGGCCACAGGGCCAGGAGCAGGGGACCCTGGGGTATGGGGCAGGAGGTCTGTAGGCCCACGTGTGTCTGTCCGACTCCCAGCTGCAGCAGCAGGAGAGGAAGGCAGAGACCAATGGGGCCCCAGGAACATCTCGCTTGAGGCTCCTCAGAGACATTTTTTTCTCGCTCACTCAGAAGCAGTGACTTCTAGCTGAGGGGTGAGGGACATGTCTCAGCACTTTCTGAGTATAAAGTAATTAAAGACATCATATTCCTCAGGGCCTAATAGGCAGTATAGGGCTAGGTCCTAGAGAGAGCTTTGCATGTCATGGGGAAGGGAGAATGAAGGAGTCTCTGTTCTTTCATTCAGGCTCCATTCCACTGAACCGTCATGTGCCCTGCACCAGGCAGGGTCCGGGGACACCAGGCCAGGCCCTGGGGCCCCAGGGATGAACAAGATGTGGCCCCGGCACTCACGGAGCCCGCAGTCTGGTTAGAAATAGGATGCGCCCGTGTGTTGGTGTCTGAATCCAGGCAGCTGTAGGTCCCTCCAACTCCATGCTTCCCAGCTGGAGTGATTTTATCCCCCAGGGGACATTTGGCAATGTCTGGAGACATTTTGGATTGTCATAACCTGGCCGGGGTTGGGGGGGCATGCTTGCTGACATCCAGCGGGGCTAGGGGTGCTGCTAAGCATTCTATGATACATTGGACAGCCTACAGGAAAGAATGATCCAACTCCAAAACACTGGTAGTGTCTACACTGAAAAACCCTGCTTTAAACAAAGAGTATTTAACCAGGAGTTCTGGAACCCTTAGAAGGCCCCTGGATATCCTTGCAGAAATTCAGGCTCCTCCCTGAGATCATAAGCAAAATTTGGGACCTCTGTGTACATGGGAATTGTTCTAGCATGATCCTCCGAAATCTGATCCAGATTAAGGCCAGGCATGATGCTGAAATGTTTGATTGCTTTATGTTCAGCACACAGCATGGGGCACAGCACATGGTAAGTGCTTGGTACGTACTGTTGAGATGAATGGCAGGGGGTCCTTAATAGACCCAGAAATAGTTCTCCTCTTCTCCACCCAAGTTCTGAACACATTGGGAAAAAAGACAAAGGAGTAGCAGAAGGAGGCCAACATGTCACCTTTGGTATGGATAAAGGCTAATTTGGAGAACAGAACACAGCTCTCTGTGAAAGCCAAATGGGTGTGCTCAGTGAACCCCAGAATTAGGCAGACCAACCCACCTTGTCACAGACAGCTTGGGGTGAGAGCAGACCACCCACCTCCCAGCCCTCAGCACAGGAGCAAAGCCTACGTCCAGACTGACATCGTCCCACAGGAGTATAATACAAGCCACAAAAGTAGCTTTAAACTTATTAGCAGCCATATTTAAAAAATAAATAAAAAGAAACAAGTTAAAGTATTTGTAATAACATATTTTACTTAACCCCATCTCCCTAACATACGATCATTTTAACATATTGTCAGTATAAAAAATATTACTGAGGTATTTTACATCTATTTTTTTTTCTACTATGTCGTCAAGTTCCAAAGTGTATTTTACAGCAATGGCATATCTCAATTCAGACTAGCCACGTTTCAAATGCTAACAGCCACATGTGGGGAGTGGCTGACATATTGGACGGGGAAGGTCTTAGAGGATCAGGGAATCATGCCTGCTCCCTATGGACAAGCTCCAAGTGGTAAGAAGAGGGGAAGAACCAGGCTCCATAAGCCAACTCACCAATCAGATAAATCACTCCACCTCTCCTAGGACCAAATGGGGAGAGGACAAGAATTACACTAATTGAGCTACCTTCACATGGAAGGAAATATTGGAAATGGAGATGCATTCCTCCTCGATGGATGGATGGATGGGTGGATGGATGGATGGATGGATGGATGGATGGATGGACAGTTGGATGGTTGGATGGTTGGGTGAATGGATGGATGGATGATGGATGGACAGTTGGATGCTTGGATGGATGGATGGATGGATGGATGGATGGATGATGGATGGACAGTTGGATGTTTGGAAGGATGGATGGATGGATGGATGGATGGATGGACAGTTGGATGCTTGGAAGGATGGATGGATGGATGGATGGATGGATGGATGGATGGATGGATGGATGAACAGTTGGATGGATGGATGGATGGATGGATGGATGGATGGATGGATGGATGGACAGTTGGATGCTTGGAAGGATGGATGGATGGATGGATGGATGGATGGATGGATGGATGAACAGTTGGATGCTTGGATGCTTGGATGCCTGGATGGATGGATGGATGGATGGATGGATGGATGGATGGATGATGGATGGACAGTTGGATGCTTGGATGGATGGATGGATGGATGGATGGATGGATGGATGGATGGACAGTTGGATGTTTAGGTGGTTGGGTGGATGGATGGATAGATGATTAAGGAACAGATGATGTGAAATCCAGGTAAGATATACCACACCAGGGCAGGGAGTCAACTTCTTTTTTAAAAAAAGCTAGGAATGTCAAACCCATGAAAGAAAATGCTGTGGTTTTGGAGACAATATATCCTTGTTTTGAAAAACCAGAATCCCATCCACTGTCACCTCATCCAATCTCTGTGAGTGGAGGAAACAAAAACATCTGAGTAGTAAATTTAAATAATATCAGTAATAACAATAATATCTAAAGAACAGTCACCATACCTACTCTATGGCAGATAATTGAATACTTTGGCAAGAATATAAGCTATATGTAGAGGGGGATTTTTGTCTGATTGTTTACCCCCCTAGTTCTAGTACCTGGCATGTAGTAGGTGCTCAATAAATATCTGTCAAATTAACAAATTATTTGATTTATTCAAGAGGCTCAAAGAGGTTGAGTACTTTGCCTGAAGTCACACTACCACCCAATGGTAAAATGTGAATTTGAACTCAGGTCTAGTGGAAGCCAAAGCTCATTTTACAACCTACCCTTCTGAATCATACAGAAAATCACATTTTCCCATCTGTTCTTCATGAACATTATACTCTGTCAGCTCTGTACATTATTCACCCTAGAGAGCACCCCAGCAAAAGTTCAAAGCCAAGATGGTTTTCTCTACTTCTCCAATTCAAACTTCCGCGTGATGCTCTCCCCACGTCCCTGAAGCTGAGAGTGCTGGGGAATGCAAATTCATTTGAACTAAAGTAGGTGGAGCTGGCTCACAAGGGCCCGAGAGTCAGGTTAAATTTTCAGAAATGTTGTGAGCCAGTTGTTAAACACAGCCATTACTAAAAAATTAAAGTATATAAACTTACTATTATATAAATTACATGAAAAACAAAGATGATAAATACTCAAATCCATCACTTCATAATTATTTTACTTTATTTTATTGCTATCTATGTTCTTAAGGTCATGTATGTCTATTGCATCTGTACAATAGAAATACTCCTACGATGGTGTCTGGCTGAGCATCTCGTCCCAACTCCACACTCAATGTCACTTAAGCCAGAAATCAGCCATGGCGGGAGCATTTACACCATGGAAGCTGGCAAATGCTGCAGACAGGCCCTGTTTTTATTAATGCCCCAGAGAGATTGTTAGTCTACATTTACTAGCATTGTATGGCTGGTTTACAACCCAGGATGTGGTCACAAATCAAAGAGCAAGGTTTTAAGATTCTCCACTACACCACTAGGTAGCTACGAGAAAGCCATCTTCACCCAAAAAGGACATCTTACTTCAGAAAAGAGCACCAGCTATAGACTTTCAGAGCCTCTCTGGAGGAGGTGGAAAATCCAGTACAAATTCCCTTTGGGTTCCAGCTCATCTCAGCAGGGAACGTGCAGGACCTCAGAGTTCAGTTGAGAGGCTTTCTCACAGACACCCAGCTCCCTTTGGAAATAGCAAAGCTCAGCCCTCTGGAGTCATTGCTATGCATGGCAAGCAGATCTCTTGTCTCTAATGAGCAGTTGGCATGATGCCCATGGTTTGGTCCTGGGCCCCCTGCTGAGATGAAGTTGATTTAACCATATCCTGCTGTCCGCGCCACCCATCCTTTGTCTCTGCTTTAACACCTCTGGTGGATATATCAATGGTCGGAGTGGGAACCATGCGAAGCAGAGAACAAAAGCAGAAGTCAGCCTCTGGAAACATGTCTGCCCAGCCAGCCATCTTAGCTCTACACCTTGAGAGTCTAGGAGGTTTTTAATTAGTTTCGCATTTCCTCCTTGGGGGAACCCACATTTGTTGAGTATCCCCTGGGTGCCATGTATGTTGCTGGGCACCTTCTCGATAATCTTATTTAATGTTTTAACTATTTTCCAGAGTAGCTGCCACTCATCCCTTTTGCATATGAAGAAATGGAGACCTGGGGAGGTTGAGCCCCTTCCCACGGTCAAGCAGTCAGTGAATGGCCAAACCAGAAATACAATAGTCATCTCTCTGGCTGAAGAATCACATGTTCTCTACTAGGCTACATTTGCCTGAAATAGATCTTAGAATAAACTTTGATGAGTGGGTACGGTTTCAACAATCAGGGCTGAGGAGGACACTAGTGGCTGGTGGGGAGCGTAAACAAACTAATGGAAGCAGGAGATGATGGGGTTTATCCGAGAACACTGAATGGGCTAAGGTTTACATGGAAGAGGAAGGAACTAATGTGGATGGAAGGATATGTGGACAAACTGAGAGGTGGTAAGAAGGAAGGGCAGATGGGTAGAAGAATGGACGAGTGGATAGCTGTGAGGGTGAACATGAAGTATGGAGAGATGAGAGATGCAAGGGTGGACAGTGAACAGTGGGTGGTGGATGGTGGACAGTGAACAGTGGGTGGTGGATGGTGGACAGTGAACAGTGGGTGGTGGATGGTGGACAGTGAACAGTGGGTGGTGGATGGTGGACAGTGAACAGTGGGTGGTGGATGGTGGACAGTGAACAGTGGGTGGTGGATGGTGGACAGTGAACAGTGGGTGGTGGATGGTGGACAGTGAACAGTGGGTGGTGGATGGTGGACAGTGAACAGTGGGTGGTGGATGGTGGACAGTGAACAGTGGGTGGTGGATGGTGGACAGTGAACAGTGGGTGGTGGATGGTGGACAGTGAACAGTGGGTGGTGGATGGTGGACAGTGAACAGTGGGTGGTGGATGGTGGACAGTGAACAGTGGGTGGTGGATGGTGGACAGTGAACAGTGGGTGGTGGATGGTGGACAGTGAACAGTGGGTGGTGGATGGTGGACAGTGAACAGTGGGTGGTGGATGGTGGACAGTGATCAGTGGGTGGTGGATGGTGGACAGTGAACAGTGGGTGGTGGACGGGTGGACAGTGAACAGGTGGCAGGCGGATATGACAAGGAATGGATGCACAGAGGGTAAAAGAAGGAAGAGAAGGGAAGGAGGAGGGGAGACGAGGGGACAGGTGGGAGGGGAAGGGAGAGAAGAGACATGGGTGAAGGGAGAACTGGTAGCTAGGTGTATAGGTGGGAGAGTGGACCGTGAAGGGCAGGTGGGTGGACGGGTAGACCAGGAGACAGCGAAAATGCAGACAGGTAGAGGTGGATACAGGGGTGGGTGCTAACGTGAGCACGTGGAAGGGTTATGGGTGGACACGGGGATAGTGGAAGATTAAAATGTGGGAAGGTAGGTGATAGAAAAGTGGCCATGGGGGCACCTGGTGGCTCAGTAAGTTAAGCCTCTGCCTTTGGTTCAGGTCATGATCTCAGGGCCCTGGCATCGAGCCCCACATCAGGCTCCCTGATGGGGGAGTCTGCTTGTCCCTCTTCTTCTGCCCTGACCCCCTCCCCCACTCTTGTGCTCACTCTCTCTGTGTCTCAAATAAATAAATAAATAAATAAAATCTTTTCAAAAAAAGAAAGAAAAAACGTGGCCATGGATGGCAGGGAGAATGGGAAAGCAGGCAACTGAGTGGATAGCGAGTGAGGGAGTGGACAGTGTTGGGTGGATGGACGGATGGCAAGATTGGCTGGATGACACATGTGGGCATGTGGGGAGCATGATGCGACAATGAGAGAAGAAGGAGGGGACAGAGGGAGAGCAGAAATGAAGGAGAGACAGGAGGGAAGGGCTCATCCCAGCCCATGAGCACCACAGAGGTGACCCATGGGGAAGGGGAGTCACCCTCACACGGTCTTTAAGAAGTGACCAGAACCAGGGCTGCCGGGGCAACACAAGCAACGGACACCTCTGCTTCTCCTGGAGCTCAGCCCTCGGGTCGCCCCCGCGGAGGCCCTGGTCAGGCGTCAGGCTCCATACACCTCTCCTTTCTCCACCCCTCCTCCTCCCACTTCCCGCCTCCCCGCCCCTCCTCCTGCTCTCCTTCCTCACCCTGCAGCCTTGTCTTGGCAAGAGGCTCGCTGGAGTCGAGCAGTGGGACCAGATGCTTTGACCTTCTCTGTTCTTGGACATAATTACTGTTATCCCACATAATCGCTTTGAAATAACTCTGTGTCATTACGCACCTTCGTGCTAGTTCCCCCATTTATCTGTGAGCAGCCCTGTGCTGGGGAGCAGGGATTTGGATAGCACAGCCTGCGGGGTTGTTTCTCTCCTGCCCCCACCCCTCCCCGTGTACCAGGCTTGCCTTAACCCTTCCCGGCACTGCTCGCCTCAACTCGGAGTTCCAACAACGGCACGGACGGTCCCTCCAGGCCAGCGCCCAGGCACCGCCGGAGACAAGAGGAACCAATGGGTCCAGGCGTGGACTCTGGTACCATGGTGGACAGGCTTTGTGTTCTGAGAGGACAGGAACAGGCAGAGGTAGGAGGGGGGCTTCTAAAGCCAGAAGCAAGAGCTGTGCAATCTAAAGGGAAAAGACAAGGTCAGGCCCAGGAGAGAACCAGGAGGCAAGTCCAAGATGAGGACAGCACCCTGCCCCATGCGCACTGACCCAGAGAGGGCTGGGGGGTGGCTGACATTATGCAAGTGTCCCCAGTTCCCAAGTATGAGCGGGCAGGGCTGGGTGTGTCTGGGGCACCCCAAGGCACAGGGCCAAGGAGAGCGGACTTGAACGAAGCTGACCAGGAAGGGGCACATCCTTGGGGCCCAAAGAGCTGCACTTTGAGCCAGACAAGCCCCATCAGACCTCTGGTTCTGTGGCCGGGGTGAAGGTGTGAAGAAAGCCTGCCCAAGAAGAGGACTCCAGCTTCCTGTGTCTTAGCTCTGGCTCTGGCACGCTGTCAATGTGCCTGGGAAGGCTTGACCCCAGCCTGCCCGTGAACTTTCCTTCCAGGACTGGCCCGCTTGTTACACTGCCTTTGGAATTCTCCAGGCTTCTATCTGAATCCTGGCTCCAACGCAGAGCAGCTGTGTGACCTGTGGAAAGGGACTTAACCTCTCTGAGCCTCAGTTTCCTCACCTGTCGAGTAAGGATAACAATTGCACCTGCTCATAGCATGGCTGGGAGTTTTCAATGTGATCACGCACAGAAATCAGCACTGTACCGAAGGCCTAGCAATTGCTCGAGAAATGAGAACTAGAGGAACAGACACCTGGGGGCCTCCCCAGTTCCCAGCCCCCATCTCTGTCGAGCCTTCTCTCCTACCATGCGGGACTCTGGGTCTCTGACCCTCCAACTTCGCATTGGCTTCCATTCAGCTCCACCTGTCCCGGTAGCAACCACGTCCATCACCTTCACCTTGGGGACCCAAGCCACACATGGCAAGGGCTAGGGAGTTTAAACAGACCAGAGGGGAGGGGAGGTCACTCAGGTCAAGGCCGGAGAAGCCAGCTAGGGAAGCCAACCAGGCACTGTCCCGCCTTGCAGCCTACTGACCCAGCCACAGAGAAGGAGCTCCCAGGATCTTTGCCCCCAGGGGCCTCCCAGCCTCTGCGGCCTCTGCCATCCCTGCTCGTGGTCTCAGCACTCGTCCGCGGTGTGTGTGAACACTCCTGCCCCTGCTGGCAGGGCCTGACTCCAGCTTCCTATGTGTCCTCGCTGAACTTTGCCATGGCTGGTGAACACGAGTTACTGATATGGCCCTTGTGGAGCGTATTCATGCCCAAGGAGCAAGGGGGCATTCGACTCCCGTGGCTTTTCCAGTATCAACCGGACCCTCCAGTGGGCATCTCCCAGCTCCTTTAATTACCTCCGGTGCATTTTTCCTTTACCACCTTTAAACATGGCCTCTTGCTTTGACTGCATCATCACTCCTGACGGACTTGGCCCAGCTGCCCGGAAGAGGTGCAAGGAGAGGCAGGGAGGCCAGGAAAGGCTAGGCAGTCCAGGGGAACTTGGAAGGGAGCCTGAGTCCTCCAAGTCTAGCCGCAGGGCTCTCCTCCTACAGGAAGCCCTCTGTGATTTGAACTTGCCCAAATAGGGCGCCTGGGTGGCTCGGTTGGTAAAGCATCAGACTCTTGATTTTGGCTCAGGTCATGATCTCAGGGTCGTGCAATCTAGCCCAGGTCAGCTCTGCACTCAGCGGGGAGTCTGCCGTCCATGTCCCTCTCCCTCTGCCCTCCCTTCTGCTCACTCTTTCTTTCTCTCTCTCAAATAAATAAATCAAATCTTTTTTAAAAATTGAAAAATAAAAAATAAACAAAATGAAATAAACTTGCCCCAATAAAATGAATCAGAGTAGCTACTATAATTTGAGTGTTCACAGCCAAGCACCGTGCTTGGAGCTAGACGAGTATTAACTCACTTAAATAATATCCCTGTATTTAGTGCGAAAATAGGCTCAGAGAGGAAAGGTAACACCACCAAGGTCACACAGCTTGTCGGTAGTTGGGCAGGGATTCCAGCCAAGTCCCTGTAACTCCCCCCAAGCCACGCTGTCCTTATGTCACTCCTCAACGTAGGTGCTGCCTTTCCATGTTATAAGACTGGGTTTTCAGCAACTAAAAATGGTGTGAAGGCTTTCTCGTAGTTTCCTATTGTCTTCTCCATATGACTGGGAGGTGTCCAAGGGCTAGGACTCTTACTTGCCTCACTAGACCGGGAGATCCTTGAGGGTAGAAGTTGTGCCTCTCCTATCAGACTGGAAGCAGAAGCCATGCCTCCCCCAGCAGACCAGTACTTTCTTGTGCCTCCCCCACCAGACTGGGAGTTCTAGCTCTCCCTTCCCACCCGGCCCCTGCCCCGTCCTGCCTTCCCCTGCCCTCCATCTGGCAGGCAGCTGGGGCTCCACTCTCCTTTCCCGGCATGGGGCCCTGGCGCTGTCCCCTCCCTGGGTCCCCCTCCCATGGCTCCTTCTTGTCAAGGCAAAAAGCGCATCCATCATCTCACTGACAAGAGCCGTGCACGCGCGCCCCAGTCTCGCAGACAGCTGGAGCAGAGGGGAATCTGGCCTCCCTCCCGCGGCAGCACGGAGCGCACACCTGGACGGCGCCAGGAGCAGAGGGTAGGTGGTTTGCCTGCCCCAGCTTCACCCCTCGGAGAGCACAGAGACAGTCCTCCCTGCCCCACCCGCACTGCCTCAAAAGCCCTGCTTTGGAGTTGTACCATCTCGTCTAACTCACCTCCAGTAATTCCCCTCTCTGCCTCAGCTCCAAAAATCCCCATCCCAGCCTCAGCCCTGCCCCTCCTGCTCTGCGAGTTTCCCATCTGTGAGATGGGAATGACAATCCTCCCACCCTTCCCTCATCGGCTGCTTCTGAGAACGGACCAGGCTGTGCTTTCTGAGGCTCCGGGATGGGGCCCGTGATGACCGAAGCCCATGGACAGCAGCTCCTGCCAGGCGGGGATGCCAGCCTCCCTGCACCCCGGGCAGGACGCTCCAGGCTCGTATCCGGGGGTCATGCCACCACCTGTTTGCCTCGCTCCTCCTTGTACTTTGGAGTCGGACATATTTGGATTCAAATCCCACCTCTGCTATCTGTGCAGACATAAAGTGTTTAGAAACCTTGACCCACCGACCCACCGCTAGAATCGATCCTCAGACATAAAAATGCCATTACTGACGGACGTCCGTGCCAGGACGGCTCTCACAGTGTGGTAAGAGCAGGAACCTTGAAACGGCTAGGACGTGCATCAAGAGGGTGACTGGTTGACTAAGCTATTAGCTGCTGCAAAACTACAGACATGAGAACTTACACCTGTCACATTGACCCGAGATGCGCAGAACCGTCCAGAGCACCATATACTGTGAAGGAAAAAATACATTACAGAAAACAAAGTTCTGGAGGGACATGTGCAACAGCACCCCTCATTCTCCCAGCGCCCCTGTGTACCTGGTTTGTGTACATTCATACGCACGGGAGGGGATCGGTTACCTCGGGTGGGAGGCAACGTGACGGACAGAGAGTGAAAGAAGGTTAGAAAAGCCTAGGGGCGCCTAGGTGGCACAGCAGTTAAGCGTCTGCCTTCAGCTCAGGGCGTGATCCCGGCGTTCTGGGATCGAGCCCCACATCAGGCTCCTCTGCTATGAGCCTGCTTCTTCCTCTCCCACTCCCCCTGCTTGTGTTCCCTCTCTCGCTGGCTGTCTCTATCTCTGTCGAATAAATAAATAAAATCTTTTAAAAAAAAAAAGAAAAGAAAAGAAAAGCCTAATCCTCTTTTATGTGCTTTACTACTGTTTGCATTGTTTTGAAAAGCCCATATTAAAAAAAGTAAATAAAGCAACAGCAATTTTTAAAACTCCCCTCTCGGTCACTGATCTACAATGGGACTTGGGCATCTCATGACAATGAGCCTCAGTTCCTTCATCCGTACAATGGAAATAACAAGGTCTGTCTCGTAGACCCACTGTGTGCACAGAAGAGGTCGTGGCACACGGTAAGTTCTCTTCCCTCGTGTGGGAAGGGCGAGGGGGGCGCTGAGCCCCAGCAGCCAGTGGCCCAGCTCTCAGGGGCAATCACTTTGACTGATGTGGGGAGTTTCTGCCTGCACCCCCAGTCACAGACGCAGCCCATGTTCCCTGCCTTCTCCAGCGGCTGTGAATGCTAAGCCAGCTTCCTTCCCTTTGCTGCCAAATGACCCAGACCAACGTCCATCCCTGTCTGAGCACCAGCAGGTGCCTCCCGCCCACCTCCTGGGTGCATCCGGTGCACCCGGCTTCCCTGGGGAGGCCCGGCATGACTTCGGGCTTGGGCAGCCTCTTCTGCAGCGTCGGGACGGTGAGCGAGGGAGGGAGAGGGCAGAGCTCTTGGATAAACATCACTTCTTATGCAGAAGCTCAGAGCTCTGCCCACCATGCTCACCTGAGATGTCTGGAACCAGTGAAGAATCCCGAAGCGCTCTGCAAACAGACCTCGAGCCGGCAGCTGCCCCTCGGGAATTGGGGTTAAATTCTGGGCTTGTGCTTGGAGGAGCATAGCGATTTGCTGGATTCTTCCCTGTCTTCTCCCTCGAGAGCCAGAGATGAGACACGGTTCCTGAATTCCTGAAGATCCGAAAGGACCGTGGACACCTGGCAGTGGGGGGCATGGGGGCAGGACCGACACCATCCACCTCAGTGGAGACCACTGGGGACAGAGGCTGAGGACCAAGCATCAGATGTGGCCTGCGGATTCCACGAAGCCCCCGGAACTTAGCACCCTGAGGAGCAGGAAGGGAGGGCAGTCCCCAGTCAAACTGAGCTTAAGCCTGGAATGACTGAATTTACCTGGAATTGTCTGAGATTACATTTTCTGCCCTCAGGCAGAAAGGGAGCTGGGGATAGAAATTCCCTTCCGTGAGAGAAAAATAAAGTTACAGTTTCCGGCACACCACAGTACGTGGCTTGAAAATTCATACTCTCCACACACACAGCCCCTAGATTCAAAAATAATGAAAAGATATCGTGGAGTGAGAAGGAGCTCCGGGCCCCCTACCCCCTCGGCCTCTCTCTTGCCCCTGCAAGGAGGTCCCGGAAGCCCAGTTTGAAAACTTGCACACCAGGCCAAAGGTGGGGTGGCCGCATGTAACCCGTGCCTGCCCTTGGGAGTCTCCCTTTCCCAAATTTGTGTTGTCACCCCAGATCAGGGCAGATCGGGGGCCCCGAGGCCGGTCCTGGGAGCAGACCGGGGAGCATACATCCACCCGGAACCCGGGGGTGCCCCCAGGACTGGCAGGGCAGCACTACCCACACCCGTCGCCCCTCAAAGCTATGTGGTTGCCCCTCGGGACCTCAAACTCGAATTCCCCAAAATGACCGCCTTACTTTGTACCCCCCATACCTCCGGTTCTGGAACCACCTTTGACCCTGGGCCTGAGAGGGAAATGGGGACAGGAACCCATGGGTGTCTCCTTGTCCTTCTCCTTCCGTCCAGTCAGGCACCAGGTCCTGCCAACTGCATTTCTCCAATATCTCCCGAACCCCGCGCTCCCATCACCTCCGCATACGGACTTGCATCCCCCATGCGGGCGAGCCGCCCGGCCTCCTGGGAGGCCAGAGACAGTAGCAGGCACGAAATTGCCTGGGTTCAAAACCTAGTTTCACCATGACTATTAGTCATAGGATACTGTTTTCCAACCTTCCCCAATCTTCTTAAAATTAGCCTGGGTGGTTCAGTCAGTGAAACGTCTGCCTTTGGCTCAGGTCATGATCTCAGGGTCCTGGGATCGAGCCCCGCGTCGGGCTCTCTGCTCAGCAGAGAGCCTGCTTCTCCCTCTCCCTCTGCTACTCCGCCTGCTTGTGCTCTCTCTCTCTCTCTCACTCTCGCTCTCAAATAAATAAGTAAATTCTTTAAAAAAATAAAATGAAATTAGCATGAGGCCAGCCTCTACCTTACAGCGCTGTTCAGAGGATTAAATGAGTTCATAGTGCGAAGTGCTTGGAACGGTGCCTGGAACGTAATAAACAAGCAGTAACTAGCAGCTAACATCATTCCCCACTCCATCCTGTCTGCTGTGGCTGGGGAAGGGGGTGTCTTCCCAACCTGCAAATCTGACCTCACCTCCCATCACAGGCCCCCCATTAGACCCTTCACAGTTGGGGCTCCGCTAACCACTCTAATTATCATTTGCTGTGTAACAAATGATCCCGAAACATAGTGACTTCAAACAATAAAAAGCATCGGTCATCTCCCTTAGGGCCTGCGGGTCGCCATCCAGGGCAGCTCAGCTGGGGGGCCCCGGCTCGGGTGGCCCAACAGCACAGCCAACGTATCAGCTGGGGCTGCAGCCCGGCATGGGCTTGATGGGGGCTGGCGAATCCACTTTTAAGATGGCCCATCTATGGGGCCATCGTCAGGATGCCTCCGTTCTCCCCACGTGGACCTCTCCCTAGGATGACTGGAGGTGGCAGCTGCCTTCCCCCAAAGCAGCTGACCCAAGAGCAAGGAAGAAGCCACACGGCCTTTTAGGACCCAGCCCCGACAGTGCGATACCATCACCTCTGCCAGGTTCCATCAGCCACACAGACCGACCCCAGCTCAGCGTGGCAGGAGATACACAAGGGCATGACCACTTCGGAGGCTGGCTCCCACACCCCTCCAAGCCACGGCTTTCCCCAGTCCACAGCTTAGGCAACAGTCCTGGAACACGCTGGCACTGCCCAGGCTTCACCTCTGTGCCTTCGCATAGGCCATTCCCTTTGCCTCCAATACTCTTCCCGCACATCTCCACCTAGCCAAGGCCTACTTATGTTTAAAGACTTAGATAAGGATTTAATTTCCAGAAACTAAGGGCTTTTCTGCCCTTCATGGGCCAGGTAAATTCTCTTTCCTTTGCTTAAGACTTTCACAGCTAGGGGTGCCTGGGTGGCTCAGATGGTTAAGCCTCTGCCTTCCACTCAGGGTCCTGGGATCGAGCCCCACCTCAGGCTCCCTGCTCAACAGGGAGTCTGCTCCTCCCTGTCCCTCTGCCTGCTGCTTCCTCTGCTTGTACTCTCTCTGTGTCAAATAAATAAACAACATCTTAAAAAAAAAAAAAAAAGACTATCACAGCTATGGGACGGCCCACAGTGATGATGATATTAACATGCATCGAGCACTTAACTGTGTTCCTAGCACGGGACTAAACGCTCTCCGTGTCGTAACCCATGTGCCTCCAGGAGGGAAGTGCTATTTTACGGAGGAGGGAACCGAGGCTCAGAAAAAATAAGTCATCTGTCCAGGGTCACGCCACTGGTAAGAGGTAGTGTCCAAAGTCGAGCTCAGCTGTCTGACTCGTATCCATTATGAACACAGTGCTACGTCTCTCGCCTTGACCGTGAGCTCCAGGCAGGGTGGAATTTTGACTGATTGATCCCAGTGCTTCCAACACCTAGCCCACATCAAAGAGAGGAGGGAAGTTTTAAGAAGGCAGAATGGCAAGGAAGGTCAGAGAAGCACACAGGTCTCCGTCCGTCCGGGCCTCGGGGTAGAGGTTCAGGCAGGATCCTGAGCCGGTGGCCTGGGTCCCCCCACGTCAGCACCTCCTCCTCCTCCTCTCTGAACTGTGAGATTCCCGAGGCCCAGCCTGTTCGTCGAGCGCCTCCCCCTGGCGGGAGCGGGAAGCGCACCCGGCCTCATCCCACCCCGTTCCGCAGACTTTGGTAGTACCTGTTCTTAATTTTTATGTCTGCCTCGCCACTTGTCCTATTAAAGGAGTAATTTAATTAACTCCAAGAAATGTAATTAATTTTAATTGTTCATGATAATTCATTGTTTAATACTCTATTAATAATTATAAAAAATCCTAATGCCCAGTTACTGTCCAATAATAAGATCGTTAAACACTTGCAGGCGAGACACTCCACGTTCAAGTGCTCCCGCATCGCTTCGGTCTGCGCAGCAAAGCTTCCCCGACGCGACCAGCAGCGTGCTCGCGTGGAGTGTCCCAAAGGTGGTGACTTTACCTTCACTTTGGAGAAGGACGGGGTGGCCCAGAAGTTGGCAAACCGCTTCACAGCAGGCGGAAGAGAGAGCGCTGCAGCCTCGGAGGAGGGAGACGTCCCTGGAGCGGAGCCCTGTGCTCTCCCCAAAGCCGCGACGGGCCCATCTCGACCCGGCCACACGGCATCTTTGTGACCTTGGGACAGCAGCTGAAGGAGGCGCCAGTTAACATACACTATGGGGCATTCACCATGTCTACCGCCTGCCTGCCATCATTCCTGATGGGGGGGCCATGCCAGTGATCAAGACAGACAAAATATTGCCCTAAGGGAGCTCAAATTCGATCTTTTTTCTAAAAAAGATTTTATTTATTTGTCAGAGAGACAGAACTAGCAGGGGGAGCAGCAGGCAGAGGGCAGAGGGAGAAGCAGACTTCCCGCTGAGCAGGGATGGATCCCGATGCGGGACTTAATCCCAGGACCATGGGGTCATGACCTGAGCCAAAGGCAAGTGCTTAACCACCTGAACTACCCAGGCATCCATGGAGCTCAAATTCCAGAAGGGAGAGTTAGACCGTAGATGGATGGATAGATGGATAGACGCATGCATACATGGACAAAGGGACAAATACATGAATGAGAAAATTCAAAGTCTCGTGAAGAAAATAAAACAAGATACAGTAAAGCAAGTTTTGGTGTGTGGGTGTGTTGGGGGGGTGCTTTTTAGCTAGACTAGTCAGAAAAAGGATTTCAAGGAGATGACATCTGCCCCAACATCTGCATTATGCCAGGAAGTCAGTCTTATGAAGATCTGGGGGAAGAGTATTTCAAGCAGAGGGAAGCATGAGGCAAAGGCCTGGGGTTGAGATAAGCCTAGAGCATCTGAGAAGCGTGAAGAAGGACAAGTGGGCTGGCAGAAACAGTTAGGAGGAGAATGGTGGGTGATGAGGTGGGAGGGGCAAGGACTGGACCACGCAAGACCCTATAGGCCAGGGGTCAGCACACTGCAGCCTGGGGGCCAAGTTCAGTTGGCCACCTGCTCTTGTAAATAAAGCTTTATTGGAACACAGCCATGCCCATTCATTTGCGAAGCACGGCCACTTCTGTGCTATAAAGGCAGTGTTGAATAGTTGCGACAGAGACCATATGGCCCACAGAGCCGAAAATATTTACTATCTGGTCCTTTACAAAAAAGGTTGCCAACTCTCGTTGCAGAGCACTGGATTTTATTTTAACTGTAATGGGAGCCCCTGGAGGGTTTTAAGCAGGCGAATGTCATGATCTAATTTATATTTTTAAACTATCATTCTGGCAGCTGGGTGGAGAGAAGACCGGAGGGGTGGCAGGGAGGGGGGGGCAGCGGGAAAAGGCTTTGCAGCCTAGGCTTGGGCTGACGGAGGATCACTGCTGTGCGGAGGCTGGGGTGGAGGAGGCGGGAGGCCACGTAGGAGGCCCTGCAGCCTCCCAGCACGAGGTGATGGGGGCTTGGACAAGCATCAAGGTTGCCAAGAAGGAGAGAGGTCTGAACTGAGAGGTCTTCAGAAGGTGCAACTGATGGAGCTCTTTGATGGACTGAGATGTCAGGAGTCTAGTCCCCCCACCATCATGCCTGTGGCCCCCATGTGGTGCGTCCCTTCACTGGGCCTTGGTCTCCCCCAGTGAAAAATGAGGAGGTTGGACCTTCCAACTTGGCCCTCTTGCTTCGCTCAGTCTAGCCAGGAAGCCAAGTCTGGAGCAGTCACTTTACCCCTCAGCCCAATGCTGCCTCCCACAGTTATGCACCTGCCACAGCCAGCAGAGGGGGGAGGAGCAGACTGGGCGGGGGCAGAGCTGGCTGCGGTGGGAACTTGCTGAGGCAGCTGGGCCAGGGCTGACCTCAGAAGACCGGCCAGACTTGGCTAGGCAGAGGAGGAAGAGGAGAGGGGGCACCCCGGGCCAACCAGAAGACTGTAAGACTAGACTAAGGGTTCAGTCCAGTTTCTTGGAGCAAAGGAAGGAGGAAGGAGCAGAAATCCATCTGGACCTCTCAACTCCAAAAACATCTCAGGAGCAGTCATTCATTCATTCATTCATTCATTCCAGAAACATCTATTGAGAACCTAGAGAACCTAATGTGGATACAGCAGTTAATAAAACAGACAACAATCCCCTCCCTTGTGGAACGTTACGTTCCCCGAAAACCTAGCAAGGACCTATCGTGTGCCAGGAGCTGGGTGCTAGGTAATGAGATACACTCCACCACATGGACCTTCCACGCTCAGGGGGAAACCATTGCATTTGAACATAAGCACCTGCTTAATGCCTGAGAGGTAGGATACGGTGAGTGTAAGGGGACGTAGGGGCCCAGAGCAGGTGCCATATCCCCTAGGGGCCATGTGGTCTGATGGTTAATTTCATGTGTCAACTTGGCGAGGCTTCGGTGCCCAGCTGTTTGGGCAAACATCAGTCTAGGTGCTGCTGTGAAGGTCTTTTTTCGATGAGATGAACTTTTAAGTCGGTAGACACCTAGTAAAGCGGATCGCCCACCATAATACGGGTGGGCCTCATCTCATCAGTTGAAGGCCTGAAGAACAACAACTGAGGTTTCTGGAAAAAGAAACAATTCTGCCTCTAGAATGCAACTTGAAAACTCACCTGAGTTTCCAACCTCCTGGCCTGTTCTGTGGATTTCAGACTCAAGAACACAATATCAGATCTCACCTGTATGTCTGACCTGCCCTACAAATTTCAGATTCACCAGCCCACGTGTGTGTGTGTGTGTGTGTGTGTGTGTGTGTGTGTGTGTATCCTATTGATTCTGTTTCTCCAGAGAATCCTGATTAATACAGGGTGCCATGGTCCATCTTCACCTGAGCTGACAAGCCCCTGGAAGACGTCTGCGCCAACACTCCAGGGTACAGGTTGAGAAACTGAGGCCCAGACCCGAGAAGGGACTTTATCAGGATCACCAGGACAGACAGAACTTGAACATGGGCCTACCAGTGCCACAGATGTCCCCACGCCTCTTCAGTCTGAAACATCCGGCATTTCGTTTGAGAGTCCAGGGTGCCCTGGTAGAGGGAGATCCGAGAGCCTGGAACGTTCCATAAGGAGGCAGAATCGCCCTTGCCCCAAGCCAGGACGGCGGCCTCGAATCTGAAGGACGGCTCACCCCTTATCCACGGGCATTTAGTACAGGTGTCAAGGCACTGGCTGGGTAGAAATTTGCACCATATTTTCCAGGCCCTTGGGGAGACCATTTGGCACTGGACACCGCAGTGGGTTTGGAAAGCCCCCAGGTAAGCTGGCATTTGGGCCTTGTGGTGCACCCCCCCCACCTCTCAGACAGATCACCCCCCACCTCCACAGCCTGCCCAGGGTAGTGGCAGCGGGGCAGGCCCTCAATTGGAGGCCAGGAAAGGGCTGAGGGGGGGATTCGGTGAGAGGACTGTAGTGTGACCTGGGCCACTCCTCCAGGGGCTGGTCTGGCTGGAGCTGGGAGGAAGGAGGGTATAGGGGTGCTGGCCTGAGGCAGCCAAGCATCCAGATATGGGCGCAGGGGGCACACAGGCAGAAAGGGACAAATGTCTTTAGACATCCAGAGGGAAATACGGAGTCAGACACAGCCCCAGAGAAGGACAACTTAAACACACACTCACACACACACACACACACACACACACACACACAACTTGCACACATGCAAGCACCCCTGACAGCAGCCAACCAGCTTCCCTAGAATTATCCTCCCACTCCCTATCCCAGCCTCTGGAAGAGAATGACATATGTGTACCCTTGAAAGGGACAGAATGGGGAGCTCTCCAGAGCTTCTAGCCCCCATCCCTGCCCTCGAAACCAACCAAGACCCTGCCCTTTTCAAAGCAGGCAACAGGTTGGAAAAGTGGGACCAGGCAGTTAGACCCCTGCAGTTAGACCCCTGCCTCCCCCCGTAGGTGGAGCCTGAATCTGGGGCAGGAGCTGGGGGTCTAGGGTACAGGGAAGGACCTGGCTGGAGGGAAAACTGATGGTCCCCGTGGGGCCCTGGGTCCACAGTGGCCCACTCCCCACCCTGCCCCAGAGGCCACATGGTGGACACAGGGCTGAGAGAATCAAGGGGACAACGGGCCTACCAGCTCTTGAACCCCTACTATGTGCTGGGGGCTGGCCAGCAGTCTACCAGAACCACCTCCGTGAATCTCTTTAAAAATCCCCTGGGGGAAGCCTTACTCTCAATCCACGGTCAAAGGAACCAAGTGGGGGATCTGAACATTTAAACAGCATGTCCCCAAGGGTGATGGAGCTTGAACCATAGCTCATCCATCCTTTCTCCTCCACAAAGCTTGGGGAGGCAGATGTCCCCTGCAGACACTGGGGCGCTGAACCCCGAGGAGACCCGGGGAGACTGTCCCTTCTGGGGCGGGGGCAGTGGAACACACACCCTTGAAACCCCCAGTCCTGACCCGGTCTTTGGGGTCAGGCACTGCATCTCGGGGGAAGGCCAGGGGCGGACCCCATCCTGCCTCAGAAGACAATATGGGGGAGGCCATCTGCCCCTGCCTGCCCCCAGCTGGGGCTGAGCACCCCCTCTCTGCCCCCAGCAGGCGTTCCAGAAACAAGGGCCCAGCCTCTTCCTCATTTCCACATGGAAGCCAGTAAGCGGCTGCTTCCCCACCCTAAGTGCTTAAATATACAATTTACTTGAAGGAATTATACGCTGCCGGCTGCTTTTAAAATCGAGAAAAGACCCCCCACAGAACTGTTTCCTTTCCTCAAGTGGCATCAGCTTCTGCAGAGAATCTGCCCAGTTCTCTAATTGCGCCATCTGTGCTGGGGAGGGCGGGGGCTCAGAGTCTGTTCCCTCCAACCCGGTCTTAAATTCCGCATCCCCACCTGCCGGGCTCTTGCTGGGTGGCCCTCCCACTCTGACCCTGCAGCTGCCAGCCGTCCCTCCCATGGGCCAGACCGGACACCTCACCCCCTGACTTCTCACTGTCAGATGCACAGCAGTAACCCCTCAGCCCCTGCCCTGAGGGATCCCCCTGCCCAGATGTGGGGTCAGCAGTGTCTCTCCTAAATGCCGTCACTTGCAGAATCTTCTGGAAGCCCAGATGGGCATGACCCAGGGAACTTTCGCTGCCCTGTAACAAGACCCCAGTACGGCTCTGACTCCAGAGACCCGGCTTCTCTTTCCTCTCCCCACATTACCTGTCTGGGCCTCGTGGGCTCAAACAGACCCGGTTCGGAGCCAGGCTCTTCCCTTCCCGGCCGGATGCCATGGGGGAAGCCGCTGGACCTCTGTGGGCTTGTGTTTCTCCGTGAGAAAAACAACACACCTTGTCTTCTTCTATTCTTCTGACCACATTTCTCAGTTTGGGTTCCCCCCAAAGCAGACCAAAATTTGGCTACAAGTCAGTTAGGAAGGAGGTGAGCCCAGGACATCACATGCAGGGCAAGGGAGTCCCGAAGTGACAGAAGGAAGAAAGAACGCCATAAAGGGTGGGCACTGAGCACTTACGGCTGTGGGCAAGCAAGGCCCAGTCCCCCCGGGACCCTCTGAGAGACTGGGTGGAGCACAGCTCGGAACCGTCCCCCCATCCCCACTCTTAGGCACAGATGAGGAGCACTGGCTCCCCAGGCCTGTCCCCAGGCAAGGACTGACCTCAGTGCAGGGCTGCAGTGTGCCTGGGGAGTGTCTGCAGGCAACCGGGCAGGGGGCACCTAGGCCCATGACCCACCTCTCCTTCCTGCATGTGGTAGCTCGTGCAGCCCCCAGCACATAGCAGGTGCACAGCTGCCCCATTCTCCACCAGCTACATGGCCTCGTTTAAAATCCTGATCCATTAAGATTGAGACAAAGGAAAATGTCTGGTGCACAAGTCCCAGGCCCTTAGGCCCCCACTGTCCACAGCAGTCGGAGCCAAGCCGGTGGAGGGAAGCTGAGACCAGGGCCAGAGGCCCTGAGAAACCATATCTCCATCCCTTTCTCCAGTGTCTAGGCTGGCTTCGTCTGCCGCACCTCCCACCTGCCCTGGGCACTGTCAGCACCACCTCTTCCCTGCAATCCCGTCCCTGGTCAAATCAGCTCCCCTGGAGTCCAGCCTCTTGGGACAGCTGGTTCTCCCCTGGGCGAAGTTCCACTTCTCCCTGCCCCCGCCAGCTCCCCACCAGCCCCGCTGGCAGCGGGCTCTCCTCTCACTCCTGAGTGATCTCAGGGACCTGCATGGCCCCTACCTGGGCAGGGAAGCAGTCAGCAGCTCCTTGTCCCCTGCCCGGGTCACCCCCCTGCTTCTTCCTGTTTCAGTATTCACACTCCCCCCCCCCCCCCGGCCCTCACGTTCTCTCCTGGGGTCTGAGCATCTGAGTCCGGCTCTGGGCCCGTCAATGTAGGAGAGGACCCAGGGAAAGCTGGACAGGCCGGCTCATGCCATTCTGACCAGCAAATACCTTTGCCGCCTGCATCAAACAGACAGACGGAGCTCAGCAGGCCCCAATACCTCAGCCCCTTTCAGATGTCCCGGTGTCTTGATCAAATCCTACAGGCTAGACTGTGGACACCATCAGCTGGAGAGGGGAAGCGCATGACAAGGTGACATAGCCGAGGTCATTGCGAGGCCTCAGCCATGCAGGGATCTGAGGACAAGATACTCAGGCAGAGGAAGAGGGAGCAGTATGTGCAAAGGTCCTGAGGTAGAAATGCTCGAGGTATATTTGAAGGGAACTTGATGTTCTATTGATGGAACTATTTTGGTCTCCGTTTGGATGGGGCTCCAAGACACTAGACGCTAATCACACCTGCATTTCCAGCTGAGGCGTACAGACCACGCAAGCAGGGTTTGCAAAAGACCCGGTGAGACCTGGCCTTGCCATTCTTAGCTGACTTCCCACCTCTAGCTTACAAGAGGTTGGAAGGGCCGAGAGGGAGCTGGAGGTGAGGAGGGGAGTTTGGGGGTGGGGGACTTTTCGGAGTTCTGAGAGTCCCCCCTCTACCAAGAGAGAAGGGTGGGGTACCTGCCCTTTCCCCAAGCTCGGGGAGGGGTTCTTCAGCAAGGTCACGTGGAGAGGGGGCTTGGCAATGCACAGCAAGGATATGGGACTCACTCAGGAAATGTTAAGACGGTAATGTGGGGGAAGGTAGTGGTGTTTGTCAGGGCCAAGTGTCTCCCAGAGACCAGATATGGGTCACAGAAGGAGGGGCTGATGGGGAGGGTCCCCGGAGGGGCGGGGAGACCTGCGTGGGTATGACATGCACAGAAGGTGGGCGGGCAATCCCACGGGCCAGTCCAAGCAACTGCAGGTGGGGTAACCAAGGTAAAATGAGGTCCTTAGGGTGGGCCCGAATCCAAGCTGACTGGTGTCCTTATGAAAAGAGGCGATCAGGACACATGGAGGGCAGACCTTGCAGAGGAGACCTGTGGGAGGTCACGGAGAGCTGAGACCCGCAAGCCGAGGAGAGACGCCTTCAACCTGCTGACACCTTGATTTTGGACTTGCAGCCTTCGGAAGTGAGAGAAAATAAACATGCGTGGTTCAAGCCCCCCCCGCCCCCGCCCCAAGCTGTGGTGTTTCGTTACGCAGCCAGAGCAGACTAAGATCCTCCAGCAAGTTGTGCCGAATCCAAGAAAGGAATACTCAGGGACCAAGGGGGACTGGGCTGGGGGCGAACGGACCTGAACTCCAAGCAGCTCGGCCCAGTGCTGAGCCACCGCCTGAAGCCTGGAACTGGGATCTCCTCCCCCTTCAAGGTCAGGGCACGCTCCTCCACCAGGCATTCAAGGCCCCAGATCCGTTTCCAACACCCACCAACCCAGCTGGGTCCCTTGGCTCTTGACGGAACTGCGGGCCAGCCTTCTCACTCCTGGGCTCTCCTCTGTGCCTTTGCACAGGCTGTTCCCTCCACCTGGATTGCCCTCCCTTATCTAACTCCTAGGCATTCTCTCAGGCTGGGCCAACAGCACCTCCTTCAGGAAGCCTTCCTGGGCCCTCGGCTGGGCTTCCACAGGGCTCTGGGCTTCCCTACTGTTGTGATCAGTTTCCCAGGGCATTTCCTCTCCTGGCCCATGACATTCTAAAGAGCAGAGGCCGCCTGGGCCTTGACCGCCGCTTCCCGAGGGTCCGACAGTGCTTGGGCCTTGGGTAGGTGGAAGGATACACAGAAGGAGGCAAGACTGGGGGGCCTGGGACTGCCCTCCCTGAAACGCACACTCACTGGAGGTGAGCATCATTGACCTTCAGAGTCACCGGAGGCTTTGGAGGCCACCTGCTCCAAATTCTTCATCTACATGTGGGGAGGCCGAGGCCAGGACAGAGGAAGCTGCCGGCCCAAGGTCACAGGGGTCAGACGTCCCAACAGGGTACCAGAACTCTGTCTCCCAGCCCAGCGCGCCCTGCACGGTGGTGCGGCTTTGCCAAGCCCCTCTTGACAAGTGGAGTTTAATTATTTACGACGGCGCTTTATAGCTGCGGGTGAACCCACCGGAACATATTTTGTAAAAGTAATGAAGGCTCGGTAATGCGAGACCTCGCTACAGCTCCCGTCACTAAATCTTGGCCCAGGAGTCGGCCAGACTGCGTCGCTGCTTTTTTTCCCCCTTCTCTCTTTTGGAGAATTACAGAGTTTGCAGATCAGGGTTGGCTGCGGCACAAGGCGTCGCCGAGACAATTTTTCTCATTTAGGGAGGAGAGGAGCAGGCTTGATGGAACCAGAGTCTCAAGCCCTTAAGTGGGAATCGGGATGGGGAGTCAGCTACAGGGCCCCCACTGACGCCCCTGGGAGGTGTCCCTTGGGGCAGGCGGGACGCGACCCCGGAGCCCTCACTGTCCTCCAGCCCTGGCGGGCAGAGAAGACAGAGGAGCTGAGCAGTGAGAGCGGGTCTGGGAGTCTCTGGGCCTCAGTTTCCCCGTTTGTAAACTTGGCCTCTTCTGTCTCCTTCTGTAACATTCCAACAGCAATGGTGAGACACAGGCTTATTCCAAGGGGCACTTGGGCCGTGAGCGTCCCGTAGGCTCTCGCTGAGTGCCCGCAAGCCCCCTCAGGCAGGGTCAAGTGACTTATCCAAGGTCACTGCGCTGGGGGGCAACAGAGTTAGGATTTGAACCCAGGCCCTCTGGCTCCAGAGAGCACACTCATACAAGCTTTGCCCTGAACACCTATGGGGCCGGGCGCTGTAATGGGTGCCTCCATGCTATGGCCCATTATGTCTTCCTGATAAAGATGAGGCATGCTGTCTCCCCTCATTTATAAGTGAGAACACCAAGGCTCCCGGTGAACCCTGACTTGGAACCTGGGTCTCCCACCTAACGACACACCCCAGGTCTCTCCATTCAGCGTGGCTGTTGCCCCAGGACTTTGAGCTAAGTTCCCTGGACTCCAGGAGCCACTGTTCTGCAACCCCCACACACAAAATATATCGAAGAAGCAAAGATGATGCCCCCAACTCATTGCACGGGAGGGCTGGGGGACTCAGACTGAGTTGGCAGGTGATGCTGTTCGGAGCCAGACTAAAGAGAGAGGGGGAGCGGCAGGGGAAGGCAGGGGGCATTTACATGGAGGGTGTGCCTGGAACATTCCAGCATTTGGAGGAAGATTGTGGAGCCTTAAATAATAGAATTTGGGATGAAAAACTCAGATGGTGAAATGGAGGGTCTGGGCAGTGAGCCCCTCATGGAAAGGGACCGTTCATCTGTGACTCTCCAGCGGGAGACACCGAGCAGGTGCTCAGTAAACAGAAGCCAGGGTCGTCAAACAAGATGACAGGATTGGGACCTTGTTCTGCTACTGATAAGAGGCAACCCTGAGCCTATCCTACTTCTCTGGGCTTCTTCCTCATCTCTACAATCAGGCCCATCTCCCCACCACAGAAGACTCTCTCAGGCAGCTACCCAAACACATAATCCTGCAAGTGAGAGGCTTTCAAACCTCCTCGAGAGTCAGTTCGATAAATGCACTCCCAAGACCATGCCAATATTTAACGCCATGCCAGTAAAGTCTGCAAGCAGCTCATGAAATACATCTTGCTGGATACTGGAACCACACGCTTTTGCCTGGTCCTCCGGAGAGAATGCAGAGTTAGCGGACGATTCTCTGTGTTGATGATAGACCTGTGCTCAAGGAAAGAAGATTAAATCGCTCAGTCGTTCGACCAACATTTACTGAGCAAGTACTATGCACTGGGTCTGCCGAAGACATTGGGGATGCAGCAGGGCATGAAACACAGAGCCCTGCCTTTGCAGAGCTTACCTTCTCGTGGAGAGACAAACCTGTATTTTGAAAAATAAAGCAGGGAGACGCAAGAGAGAGGGTGGGGGGCTCAGGGACGTCCTCCGTAGTAAGGTGCTGTTTGAGCAGAATGGAAGAAGCAGGAGAAGGAGGCAGCAGATGTCTGGGGACGGTGCTCCAGGCAGAGGAACCAGCAAGGCCAAAGGCTGGGCGGGAGCACACCTGGCCAGACAGAGGACCACCGGGGAGGCCCGGGGGCAGGGAGAGGAGGAGTCCGAGTGTCGCAGGAGCCACACCAGGCAGGGCCTTGTGGGAACACGGTGGGGATTTTGGCTCTCACTCTGGGTGACATGGGAACCAAGGGAGGGCTTTTCAACAGTGCGACGTGACACCGCCTTCAGCAGGTCCCCTCGGCCAGCAGAAGCATTGAGAATAAACCGCATGGAGGCAAAGCGGGGGCAGAGCAGGTGGGAGCTGCTCAAAGGAACCCAGGGGAGAGACAAGGGCCTGGGGGGAGGGGGTCGCTGTGGAGTGGGTGAGAGGTGGCGGCTCCGGGACGACCTGGAGGTCAGAGACCACAGAAAGGTTATGTATTACTGCTCTGCATTATGGTCCAAGGTGAATCTGACTTTCAAAGTCTTGGCACTTACAGGTGTCCTTGGCTGCCATTGACACTCTCTCTTTTGACACTAATCCCCAGAAGCTGGAAGAAAAGGGGCTCCACATTCAAATTGTTCGCACCTCCAGGCAGGTGGGAGCAGGAGACGAGCTAGCTTGGAGGAGAAGCCAGTCTGCAGTACGGGTGGTCGCAGATGCGCTGTTCTAGGGGACCCAGGTCTTTCTGAGGGCTCTGTCTACCCCTGGCGAGAAGCTGGTACATGGCCAATAACCTCAGAGCAGCAGCAGGGGCTGTTGGTGCCAACGACGCCCCCCCCCCCCGCCATTAGCCTAAGTGCCAGGCACTGGGCTAAGCACTTCGCTTACCTAGCTCACGTAGCCCTGCCTACACCACGAGGTAGGTATTCCCCCCACTCTACAGATGCGAGTTTGAAGCTTAGAGGCACTGAGTAATCAGCCTGAGGTTGCACAGCTAGAATGTGACAGAGCCCAGGCTAACACTCTGGTCTCTGGAACTGCCCCTTCAGCCTGGCTGGGGCATATGCAAATCCTGGGGCATATGCAAATCCTGGCTCCTGGGACTCACCACCCAGACCCTCGGATCATCTCCCAGCCCTTGGCCCTGGACTGTCCCACTCTTCTCTTCCCAGGCAGGGCCAGCCCTCAACACCCACCGGCTCCATCCACACGCACCACCCCCCACCCTGACTCCCTGCGGCAAAGGCTCTAGGGTCCATCACCGTTTCCCACCGGCAGTGAGACCACCTCAACTCCCAGGGCAGGCGGCTGGAAACGGGCACGATTTTTAGAGAGCTGAAAGCCAAGTCCGTTGCTTATTGCAAAGACAACATACTAATACCGTAGCAAGGCCCGGGGGAACCTTCTTAACGAATATGTAATGACTACGGTGTTAGATGAAATGACAGGACCAGAGGGGATCCCCCCAACCCTGGACGGCCTCCTGGTGGGCCAAGCACTTTGCTGAGTGCACACTCACAAAACCCTGCAGGAGACAGGGCTGATCAGCAGTGTCTTACCCACGAGGGAACAGGCTCAGCAAGGCTAAGTAACCTGCCCAGAGATGCACAGCTAGCCCGGGTGAAGTGGGGCCATGCAGAGGTTCACTGCCCATATGGCAATCTCCCAAGGACTGTTAGACAGGGTGGGGGGAGGATGCTGAGTCTTCCCTCAGCAGGTTAAACATCACACCTGCAATTTTGCTCTATTTACTTTCAATGAACCCATTCTTTCCTCCATAAATCACACAGCGGTCCTGCCCTTGTCAGAATCATCAAAGGCCCAATTAACCCTGAATACCGTGGCCCCTACTCTGCAAACTGCCCCCCAAACCACAGCCTTTCAGGCTGGGAATATTACAAAGCTGGTCGAAAAGCAGCCCAGCAAGCAAGCACTTATCCTATAGCGACCCTGTGGGGGGAGAGGGGAGCCCACATGTATAGGAAAACCACCCACAGCAGCTAAATTCCGACTGCCAAGCCTTTATTAGTGGTGATAAAAGGCAGCAAAAACAGCACAGGGTTTTCGGCTCCCAGGTGGGGGCTGCAGTCCCAGGAATTAGTCATGTTTTGACTGGTAGAGTTATGGAATTTATAATGGAGGCCCTGGAGAAATTAAACACGGATTACGGCCAACTCCCTCCCCCAGCTAAATGTCTCCTGCGGGAGCGGTGCCTCGGGCTCCCTCACCCCCTCCAGGAGCCTGGTTTCCTGGCCCAGGGGGCTGGGTGAAGACGGTGACCCCCTCAACACAGGGTCACAGAGGAGGTGGCTATCGCCTGCTCCGCACCTCATGGAGGGGGGCGTCCACTCTTCATGAAATCCTGGGCCGTCGGAATCAGGTCTATCCCGGGCAGTGCCGAGCACCCAACCCTGGTTCAGTACGGCTCAATGAAATGAATCTGCGTCTTCAACCTTCTCAGTGTTTGCCCTTGCTAGTTAAGCATCATTCTCTCCCTGGAGGGAGGCAGTAGTCGAAGGTCAGCAGAAGTGGCCTGAATTGGGGCGAGTCCGGTGAACTCTGTCTTAATTAAAGAAAAGAGCTGGACCCACCTTTCACACTCTGATTTTAGGGCCTCTTTAAGAAGCCAAAAATGCCTGGGAGTGGTTGTATATCAAGCTCCTAACATCTTAGTGGAAAAGTTCATCAAAAGGACAGGATGAAAAGGAATCTTAGCTAGCAGCTTGCTAGAGCTTGGGGCGTGCTTCGTGATGCCAATGTGCGGTTGATGGCTCCTGGAGTCCTTAATCCTGGCTTTTTGTTGCAGACCAGGGACGCAGGGAGAAACTTAACCCTTACAGAGCACCTACTATGTGCCAGGCACTGTGCTAAGCCACTTTACAAACATTCCTCAATTTAACAGATCCTAGAAAAGGGCTCAGCACAGGGTAGATGCCTAATAAATAGTCATTGAATGGATAAATGACTTTAAGCCCCGTATCAGCCCGGTGAGGTAGGGTACTATAATCATCTCTTTACAGATGAGGCAATAGCACCAGAGAGGGGGAGTTCTTTGCCCCAGGCGACACAGCATGCGGTGGGAAACAGAGAGTCAAGCCCAGTGTCTGACTCCCAGACCAGAGCTCCCTCTGGCAGGAATTGTTGGCTCTGGGATGGAGAAGGAGGCGGGAGGAAGTGAGAAGCCCCAGGAGCTGTCCAGCATTTGCATTGCTGGAAGGAGAACACAGGAACCAAGCACAGACTCCCAGGTGAGGCAGGGCACTCTCGTGCCCTCCGCAGGAATTCATCTCAGTCTCTCACCTTGGAGACTACTCTCCCCGAGTCCCCACCAGGCTGCCTCTCCTGCCACCATGCAGGTCGAGGTGCTCTAAAACAGCTACCAGACACCTGCCAGATGATAGGACGGAAGATCTGCTGGTCCCTCAAACCCACCGCAAACCCAAGTACCACCCATACTAAATCCCCAGTCTAAAGCATCAGAGTGGAGCAGGGTCTGGAGGCACAGAATATCTAGCCTAGAGTCTAATGGAATGTGTGTTTTCCTGATTTATGTTAGTGCTCTGGTCTTGTCCCTCTCTAGGCCATTCTCCAGACTACACCCAGAGCTCCAATTCAAGTGACGTCATGACCCTGGTTACAATTCTGAAGTCTTCACTCCTTGGTGTGACACTCGATGTCCTTCAAGAGCTGGCCTTACCTACTTCCACCGATCCCCACTACCGACTGCTCTCATTCTCCAGCCATTCCAAATTCCCCATCTATTTAACCCCAGATACCAGGTTGTCAAAGACATCTATGGGGCTGGTAACAGGGACAAGCATTCCAAACAAAAGGAACAGCATGTGCTAAGCCCTGCTCTTCTGCAACAGTCATCTCGGAATCCCTTCCTACTGAAGACCCCTATGGCTGACCGCCTTTCCCTGTAGCCAGCCACTCTGTGACAGAATGTGATTCTGCCCACCACTCAGACAAGAAATTACCCTGCAAACACTTCCCCCTGGAAAGTAAGCTAGCACGTCATGATGTTTTATCCATTTGGTATCACTAGCACCTACCTGCATGTGAGCAAGCAGAAATAAACAGAAGAGCCAGGTTTTTGCCTGAGGACTTGGTTAATAGAGGCTGGTGTGTATAGAAATAGTAACAGTTATAATGATAATGTATGATAATAACAGCTAGCCCCCATGTATCTGGCACCTGTGAAGTTATACATGTTAACTCATCAAATCCACAGGATAATCATCAAAACCACCCAGAAGGAAGCCGCTTCACCAGGTCCATTTTACAGACGAGAGAACTGAGGCACACCGAGTTAAGTATCCTCCCCGAAGGCAACAGAGCCAGAAAGCAGCCCAGCAGGGATGCCAACCCAGACAGTCTGGCTTCAGAGTCTGAGCCCTCATCCATGTCACCATCTGCTTCTCTAAAGGAAGGGGACCCAGGGTGGAAGAGGCAATGACAGTCTCTCCTAGAGCCAGGAGGATACTGGCGTTCACTTTGTTCTCCGCATCAGCAGGAGCTTTCGGTTCTCAGGGAACTCGGGCGTCCAAACCCCACCCAAACCCAAACCCAAGGGTGCCAAGCCCCAGCCTTGGCAGCAGAAACTGGCAGGATTGTACCCTCACAGCCGGGAACAGCCCGCCTCGGGGGCCCTTCTCTTTGTCCCCTCCACCAGCCCCATCCAGCCCCCACTCCCCAGCTGCCAAGACCCTGCCTCTCACCCCCCTGCACCTGGCTGCCCCTGGCAGGCAGCCCCAGACCCCTCATGGAGGAGAAGCTTCCCCCAGCTCTGAGCAGCTGCCAGGCCATGCCGGAGCCGGCAGGCATCTTCTGGGCACCACTTGCCGCCCCGCCAGGCCTGGCATGCCAGCAGCTCCACGTTAGGTTGATGGCCCTGCTCAGCCCCACGGAGCTGCTATTTTTAATTTAATTGGAGAGTCGGAGGAGAAAGATGGTACCCAGCGAGGGAGTTTTAAAAGCTTTCGGGATGGGGGAGGGGGGAGAGAATGCGAAGAAAAGTTCGTAATTATACACCAGGCAGCCAGATTTGATGCTTGAACAGAAAGGTTAAATGTTACATTCAGAATAAAATGAGAAAAAGAGTCCTGATGACAGTTGCCCAGAGCTAAATAAGGAAAAAAAAAAATACCCCTTGCCCGTCTCTCTTCCAGCTTCCTCTTCTCCCTCATACTTATTTCTGAGTTTCCCCCCTTCTGCCTTTTAAAGCTCAGGAGCGCACAAATAAACCAGTTTGGAGCACAAAGATTACTACTCAGTATGTCAACACTTGATTGCCACCCAAAAGCAGCTTTCACTCATGCCTGAAAAAAATCACACATTTTCATTTCTCAAGCCAACAGGTTTAACAGGGCCCAGAAAACTGGGATGGCAGTCAGGCACTGTGGGGAATCACATGGGCTTTAGTATGAATGGACCTAGGCTCAAATCCCTCCTCTGCAAAGGGACAGATGCCTTAGGTCATAAACAGAAGTCTGCTGGTTAAGACTTTCCTATTATAAAGAGAGAGGCTCCAATGGCACACTCCTTTCATCCTTCTTTTTCCAGCAGGGAATATAGATGTGATGCCTGGAGCTGCTGCAGTCATTTTGTGCTCATGAGTCAACACACTAAAAGTGGAAAAACTGAAAGACAGAGTTCTTGATGATATGGACATACTGCTGTTCTTCAGGGCTGCCTGCTTGTCACCTGAGACAAAGAAATCCCCATATGTTTCAGCCACTTTTAGCCTAGTTTTCTAGAAACATTGAATCCATTCCTGACTATGACAATCCTTTATTAGCCTGAGCTTGAGTGTGAACTTGAGCAAGAGCTTCACGTCGCTTAGCTTTGGTTTTCCTATGTTTAAATGGGGACGAACATCACTGTGTGTTTGTGAGGATTGAATGTGACTCCATTCGTAATGCGGGATGACTGATGACTGCTGTTGTTATTCACACTCCTGATTGAGATGAAAGCGATATCAAATTATAAAATTTAAAGTCACCTCTTCCATCTCAATAACGCTGTCTGGTTTTCAAAGAGACTTCTCAGGGAGGCTTTGGCTCGGGTCATGATCCCAGGGTCCTGGCATCGAGCCCCGCTTTGGGCTCCCTGCTCAGCAGGGAGCCTGCTTCTCCCTCTCCCTCTGCTGCTCCCCCTGCTTGTGCCTTCTCTCACTCTCTCTCCTATTCTCCGTCAGATAAATAAAATCTTAAAAACAAAAAACAAACAAAAAAGAGACTTCTCTTCCTTCGTCTTAGCTCATCCTCAACCTCAAATCTCTGAGGGGAGGAAGGATTATTCCCTATTTTATGCCCAGCAGACTCAAGAGAGGTTAAGGAACTTGCCCAAGTAGCTTAGCTAATGACAGGGCCAACTTATAATTCAAATCTGACTCCGAGTCCCGGGGGCCCAGGACAAGCTGGTTCTGATCTGTTCTACTACAGGCCCCACTTCTCCTCCTGGGGACCACTGATGTCTCAAGTTTGGGGCAAATGCTGTGGCTGAGACAGTATGGTTCATGGGACAAAGACAACGTGAGCTGGACTCTGGACTTGCAATTCCCTCTCCTGTCCCTGAAACCTCAGGATTCCTTGGGCTCCAATCTTCTGCCCACTGTACTTGTTACTCCATTAACATTAGGGAACCAAGAGCCCTGTTCAGAAGCAGCCATATAGGGGTGCCTGGGTGGCACAGCGGTTAAGCGTCTGCCTTCGGCTCAGGGCGTGATCCCGGCGTTATGGGATCGAACCCCACATCAGGCTCCTCCCTGTGAGCCTGCTTCTTCCTCTCCCACTCCTCCTGCTTGTGTTCCCTCTCTCACTGGCTGTCTCTCTCTGTCAAGTAAATAAATAAAATCTTTAAAAAAAAAAAAAAAAGCAGCAGCCATATAACCCCATGCTTGAGAACCCAGACTGGATCTGAACCCCACTTTTGCCACTCACCAGAAAAAAGAATTTTTGTTAAATAAATAGTTTTCTCTGTGTATTAGTCAGGGTAAGTAAAACAGCTGTTGTAAGAAACAACCCCCAAATCTCAGTGGCTGAACGTGGCAGATTTTTCCTCATGTCCCAGTGCAGTGCATTAGGGTTGGGTGGAGCTTGGGGAGGGGGGAGGTCTATGCTCCAGCCAGTCATTCAGCCTCCTTCCTATGCAGCTCTGCCCTTCCCCCATTAGATCCTCCACACCCTGCAGGCTGATAGGGCTATTTTAAGGGTCAGGCATTCGCTAAACTGGCCAGAAACTATGGTATAGTCACATGACTCTACCTAACTATGGGGGGAGGTGTGCTGGGAAGCGTAACCTCACCATGTGCCAAGGAAGGAGGGGGTGGTCACCCATGGTCTCCAGCAGTCCCATCTCAGGCTACCCTGATCAAAAGTAGGCAGCCCCCACCCCCCAGATCACATGACCTTGTTGCCTTTGATTCATGATTTCATTCTTTGTCACCTCAAATGGATTTCCCTGTTTACTGCCTGTGTCCCCGCAGCGGACTGCAATCTCCTTGAAACCAGAAACCTCAAGCATCTTTCTCCCCATCGTCCCTCCAGTATTTATCAAATGAGTATTACACTAGTAGAAACTCAAACTTTAACAGACTATTGGGACAGCTGGGGTTAAGAGAGAGATTGTGGCAGAGGAATAACAGGACACTCCAGGCCCTTGTGCAGCCCGCTCGGTGGGCCCCAGAGACTGCCCTGGACCCACGCTGGCCCTCACGTACTTATGTGCTCCCTGTGTCCCCCCCAGAGACGGTCCACCCCACCGCCGTCCATGACAGAAGCCAGCACTGGTTCCGAAGAAATTATTTATTTGCAGATCTAAAACGAGACTCTGGCCACGGGAGGGGGGGGCCCTCAGGCTCCCCTGTAGCAATTCCTCCCTGGCCAGAGAGAACGAGTAAGACTAGAAAAACTTCATCTCTCCCATCCCACCCCCATCTCCTAGTCAAAAATAACTGGGACCCCAGCAGAAGGTCCCATCTTTCTCGCTCCTATTAAAACCTACTGAACTGAGAACAGGACAGCCCAAGGAAGATGCCAGCCAAAAGTAAGTGGCTATTGGAGATGTTAACTGACCACTCCCCTCAAATGACAGGCCACCCCCTGGAGACACTGTCCCTGGAGGGCTTCCCTGGCCTCCTCTGGGCTGGATCCCACTCTTGAAACAAGATGAAACCCTAGAACCTAAAAAACACCCTCATGACCTCGGGATTCCAAAGCCAGCTAACCCTCCCCCTGCCTAGACCCTGTCCCTGGAAATTAATCTCCCCGAGCCCCTGGGATGGAACCTTGGGTCGCAGGAGCCGCCAGCCGGTCACAGCCTCTGACTCTCTTCGTACTCCTCTTTGGTCATCCACTCGGACTTGTAAGAAGACAGATGGGCCACAACGGACGCTCCCAGCCAGACACTAAAGTTTCTGTTGGAACCCACCCACATGGTGGCCTTGGTGGAGGAGAAATGATCGGCGATCAGCTCCTTGTACAGGCGCTTGGTGAAGCCGGGGTAAAGGGTGTTGCCCCCGCAGGCCATGACGTGGGAGGTGAGCAGCGGGTGCACGGCAGCCTCGCAGGCCAGGATGGCATCCACCACGGCCTGGGAGATGCTGGGCCCTTGCAGGTCGAACACCTGGGGGCTGAAGAACATCTCGGGGGCCAGCCGCTGCATGGGGGTCAGCTCCACCGGGGTGCCGTCGGGGAGCTGATAGGTGTTGTTCTCATCTGAGCCGCTCGGCAGGCTCTGGCGGAAGTCCAGCGCCTCCGCCAGGTTCTGCGGCACGTAACATTTGCTCATCTGGGTGGTGGCCACCGTCTCCAGCTGAAACAGGTTGTGGCGATTGCAATCCTCCTTGAAGAGGCTCCTGAAGAGATAGGCCGTCAGATCCTGGCCCGCGAACTCCAGCGTCTTGCCGCTGGGCCGTAAGGGGCGGCCCAGGTGGAACGGCTGCACGCGGGTCAGGCCGTAGCCGGAATCAACCACCACGCCGGTCAGGAGGCCAGAGGCGTACAGGGACATCTCTAGCTGGTCCGCCAGGAGTATGGACGGCACATCCTGCAACTCAAACATGATCTGCAAGAAGGGAGAAGAGCCGCTGGGGTATCTCCCCCAACACCAAAGGCCCGATCCATTCCTGGCTGCTGTTCTCCCCAAGACAGAGCCACGTGCTAAGCTCTCAGAACTGAAGTCGGTGCAGACCTGTGCCCCCAGGGGACTGGGGGGCTGCCCCGGGGAGGTGGGGCACAGAGCCCCTGGAGCTCCTGCTGTGGGAACAAGAGAGGCGCTAGGGGATTAGGAGTCAGATTGGCCCTGGGTGGGGGTGGGGGTGGGGTTGTTTGAGGACCCTCACTGTTCAGAAGACCGTTTTTTTGGTGGAGGTGTGGGAGGAGCTGTCAGCTGCTGCGAGGAATGGTGCTGAGATACTTGGCTTTGTGAGCCGGGGACCAGAGGGGGTGACGGCCAAGGGGCAGATCTGCAGCCTGACCCATTTCTTTAGAAGAGGGAAGAAGAAATTAGACAAGAAACACATGCATCATATCCACCACTGCCTCCAAAAAAGGAGGGAGGGAGGGAGGAAAGAAGGAAGGAAGGAAGAAAGGAAGGGAGGAAGGAAGGGAGGGAGGGGGGGTAGAAGGAAGGGAGGAAGGAGGGAGATACATACTCTCACCTCCTGGTAAGTGAAGCCTTTTTTTCTCCACGCATCAAGACAAAACTGGAATTCTGACATTTAGGTTTTGGCAAAGTCCCTAGGCTGATTTTCTCCCCCACCCACCACCACACTCCCACTCCCCAGATCTTTACAGAGCACCCCCACCGCCTCCGTAATTCCCCAGCTCTGACTGCACCCCCAGGTTTCTGACCCTACAGTCACAGAAAAGCAGCACTAGTCTGCCCTCTTCCGTGGCCTCTGGCCACGTAACCACCTCTTCAGGCCCCAGAAGGCCCATTCTCCCTGCTGATGGGGAGGGAGCTCCCGCACGCCCACACTCAGAATACTGTCCCGCCACCATCCACTTCCCAAATAGAAGCCAAGGCCCGCTTTTTCAAATAGGAAATTAAATATGAATCCCACTTAGAACTCTCCAGGATCTTCCAATTTATTTAGAGCAGGGGTTGGCAAGCATTTTCTATAAAAACTAGACAGTTGGGGTTGCCAAATTTAGCAAATAAAAATACAGGCTGCCCAATTAAATTCAACTTTCAGACAAACAACAAATAATGTTTTCATATACGTACGTTCTGTGCAATACTTGGGACATGCTTATAGGAAAGCATTATTTGTTGTTTATCTGAAATTCAGCTCTAACTAGGGAGCACGTGTTTTATCTAGCAACCTCTAAGTAAGTTTTTTACCCTTTACACATTATAGATACAGTCTCTGCCACAACTATCACAGCTCCGCTGATATGGTGTGAAAGTAGCCAAAGACAATATGTAAATGGGTGAACATGGCTATGTTCCAATAAAACTTTATTTATAAAAACAGATGGTGGGCCAATTTGGCCCACCAGCTGTTTGCCAAACCTAGAGTTAGAGTAAAATCTAAGCACTCCCCACAACCTCTGGGCCCTGCAAGACACGACCCCTGCGACTTCAAGGTGGAATATGGTCTCTGAACATTTATGGGACCCACGAGCAAAGTATCCAGTGCCTCCCCTTCTCCACACAGCATTTCAACTGCTATGTCTCTATCTGTTGGAGGAAACTCCGTGAACCCCATCTTGCCTACAACAGGTGCCAGGCACACACTGGGTACTCAGGAAACATTTATGGGGTGGATTAGTTAGAAAGCAGAGTTCCTGATACTCAGTCACGTCTGAACACAAAGTGCCAGGCCATTTCCCACTCGCCTTACCTCCAGGGTCTTCCGTCGGTCCGCAGGCTCCTTCAGAGGGGACTCTGTGACCATCACGGGGAAGTCCTCATGCTCCCGTCTATGTCTCTCCAGGACAAATGACCAGATGTGCTCCACACCCTCCCAGTTGAGGATACGGCCACGCTGGATAGGGTAGCTAAAGGTATCAGGATGGCAAATGTCAATGCCTAGACTCACGCGCCTTTGGGCATAGCTGGGGCCGGGGTTCTCCCTGCACGGGACGTAGTTCACGATGCTTGGGAAGACCATCTGGGGCTCATTCCACCCAGATAAGCCAGCCTTCAAAAAGCCAGACCCGTGGTCGATGATAATGGTTCTCGCGGCCATGGCGAAGGCAGAGGTGGGAGAGGTCTTCTGGACTCGACTGTGGAGGGAAAGAACAGGGGGTTATTCCAGGCCACCATGGGCTTCTGCCCACTCTCCACCCCAGAATCAAACTTCAGGCTCCCCTAAGGTGTGTCCGTCTCCCCTTCCCAGCCTTTGCACAAGCTGTGCCTGCAATGTTCCTCCTGTCCCAAACTCCTAATCATCCTACAAGGCCCCGCCTGCAAAGTCCTGCCAAGCTCTCCTTCCCACCCACCTCTCCCATTGTACTTTGCACACTCATCTGTTACACCAGGAGCACACTTCCACTCCACAGGAGCAGAGGTTGGGCCCTGCTACTCTTGGCAGCTGTAGCAGGAAGTTTTCACCCAGGAAGCACTCGCTGGCTGGCTGCCTGATTCGAGGACTCAGGGTCGTGAGCCTTGGAGGCCACCGTCCTCCACAATAATAGCGTAGGAGCAACAACAGCATGAGCAGTGGTAGCACAGTGACAATGACGATGATGACAATGACAACTGGCAGAGCTGCCATTTCTGGGGTACACACCCTCTGTCTAGCGCTAGGAGGCATACCTTGCCTGGGAGTTTGAACTACGTAAAATTACCATGTGTGTCAGTCAAAAATGATCAAATGCACTTTCATATGGCTTGAGCGTGTGATCATTTCATCTTTACCACAACCTGTCAGGAGGTACCACTGTTACTCCCATTTTACAGGTGGGGAAACTGAGGCACAGAGGGCTTGAAGTTACTTTCCCAGGGCCACACAACTGACCAGCAGGGCTGACAGTTATACCCAAAGCAGATTCCAAAGGCCACACTCTGAACACCGGGTTAAGCCCAAGAAGTAGGTTTTGAGTAGGAACTAGGCGGCTGAGCTATTGTTTAAGGGAGGCCATACACAGGATGTCTGACCCTGATCATGGTCAGTTTTGATGCCTATAAAGTGGGGGGAATAAGAACCACCATGCTGGAAAGGTAAGTGTGGTCACTACCTGATTTCTGGACTTACTACAAAACTACAGTAAGCCGAGACAATGTGGCATTGGTGTAAGATTAGTCACAGAGACACGGGGGTCGGAATGACGAGTCCAGACAGAGATCCTCACACAGTTTGACAAGGTGCAAAAACCAGGACGGGGAGGACGGACAATCTTTACAATAAATGGTAGGGAACAACTGGATATCCGCGTGCAAAAAAACGAACCTCAATCCGTACCTCATACCTTATTTAAAAAACTCAGAATGGATCATAGATCTAAATATAAAACCTAAAACTAGAACACAACTTTTAAAAGAAACATAGGAGAAAAGCCCTGTGACCTCAGATACAGTAAAATATCCTTAGAGAGAACATCATTAGCCTGGTCCATAAAAGAACAAACTAATAGGCTGGACTTTGTCAAAATTTAAGAAATTTGCATTTTTTTTAAAGATTTTATTTATTTATTTGAGAGAGAGAGAGCACAAGTCGTGGGGGGAAGGGCAGCAGGAAAGAGAGAAGCAGACTCCCCGCTGAGCAAGGAATCTGATGCAGGACTTGATCCCAGGACTCCAGGATCATGACCTGAGCAGAAGGCAGATGCTTAACTGACTGAGCCACGCAGGCACCCCAGAAATTTGCACTTTGAAAGACACTGTGAAGGGAACAAAAAGACAAGCCACAGACTGGGCGAAAGTATTTGCAAATCATATATCTGATAAGTAATTTGCATCCAAAAAACATAATGAACTCACAAAACCCAATGTAAGAAAGACAATCCAATTGTTCAAGTGGGCAAAAGATTCAAACTCGTCACAAAAGAAGATATACAGATGGCAAGTAAACATATGAAAAGAGGCTGAACTCATGAGTCATTACAGAAATGAACATTAAACCCACAATGAGACGACATAGTCTGCCTAGGAGAATGCTCAAAGTTAGAGGCTGACCAGACTGACGTTGGCGAGGACGTGGGGGGGTCCTGGGACCCTCATACGCTGCCGGTGGGAATGCAAAATAAAACATACACACCCACCATACCTAGGATTTCCATTCCTGGGCATTGCCCCCACGTTCACCCAAAAACCCTTATGCACACGTTTATAGTTGCTTTATTCATAATTGTCAAAACCTAGCAACCACCTAGTGATCCTTCAGCTGGAGAATAGAGATGGATAAGCGAATCTCCATTCAATGGAGTTATACTCAGCAACAAACAGGAATGAACAAGTGGTATATGTAAGAATATGAGTAAATCTCGAGGGCACTGGGGAAGAAGTCAGCCTCAAAAGGCAACAACTGTACGATTCGACTCCCATGACAATTCTGGAAAAGGCAAATGTATAAGGACAGAAAACTGATCCGTGGGTGCCAGTGGCCAGAAGTGGAGAGAGGGGGTGACCACAGGGGGTCATGGCAGGATTTAGGGTCATGATGGAACCGTGCTAGATCTGGGTCATGAGGGGGAGTATATGACTGTGTGTGTTTGTCAACTCTTGCAACTATACATTAAAAAGAGTGAGTTTGGGGCACCTGGGGGGCTCAGTCAGTTAAGCGTCTGCCTTCGGCTCAAGTCATGATTCCAGGGTCCTGGGATTGAGCCCCGCATCGGGCTCCCTACTCAGCAGGGAGTCTGCTTCTCCCTCTGCCTGCTGCTCTCCCTGTTTGTGCTCTCTCTCTGATAAATAAATAAAATCTTCAAAAATAAATGAAAAATAAAAAATAAATAAAAAGAGTGACTTTCACTCTAAGTAAAAAATGTTAAGGGAAAAACCCTGTGGGTGTGGGGACACTTGAAAGGTGGTGCAATCACCTTGCAGAATACGACCTGTCACACAGACAGCAGACTCGGTGCCCAGAATGCACGTGGGTAAAAGACACCCAGAAGGCAGCGTAGCCCGAAGGTTATATTTGGGGCTGTCATTTCGCCGGCTATATGCTCTGCCTCCATTCTGGGCAAGCAGCTGTGCCTGCACGTCACTGTGGGGCATGACAGCCACTGCCCAGCCCTGGCCAGTGGCTCCCCACCACCACCACCAACCTTGGGGCAGTGACAAGGCTTCAACACCTTGAAATAGCTCTGATATCGGACGGAGGAGAACATCAAGAAAGAGAGATGGAGCCGAGGTGTTGGCCTCCTCCCTGGCCTGCTGGCGGGCTGAGTGGTGGATTCCTTACCCTGAATCACCCAGTGATGGAGAGCCGGCTGCCTGGATGACATCCACTGACCTCCCTGCATCACAAGAGCAGACTCACTGATGGATGCTTCCCTGGCCCTGGCCTTCGGAATCGGAGGACCGGCAGCTGGGATGACCTGCACTGTGGCTGTGCACCAGGATGCTCACTGAGGGAGGGACCCCAGGCTGGTGGGCCCAAGTGACTTGGCCTGGGAGCAGAAGGCCCCGTTCCTCTCCTGGGCCATGACGTAGGAAGAAAGTCTGGGGGATGCCACGGAGCCCAGGTCCAAGGACAGAGATAAAATCTACATAATCAAAAGCATTTTTACGGAGTCACCAATTCTACAAATTCCTACAGAGCACCCACGATATACCAAGGACCATTCTAGACTGAGTGAATGGAGAGGTTCCTGCCCTCCTGGACCTTACATACTATTGAGAAAGACTGTCCGTAAGCACCAGATCAAATACATCATGCCAGGGGGAGGGGAGCAGGATTGAGTACAACGCAGAAAAATAAAATCTGGTAAGAGGGCCGGGGAGAATAAGGAGCACAGAGGTATGTTTGTTGATCTAGATGGGGCAGTCAGGAGAGGCCTCTTTATCAGGTGACCTGTGAGCAGAGAACAGGAGTGAGAGAATAAGGGATGCAATTACCTGGAAAATTGTCCAAGCCAAAGGGATAGCAGGTGCAAAGACCCTGAGGAAGAAACTGATCATGTGTTCTAAGAACAGCTAGGAGGACCATATAGGAGGGATGTATGTAGTGGGTGAGGGGAGGGGTGCCAAAGATCTTGGGAGGACCTCACAGGCTTGCATATTGTTTAAAGACATAGGAAACCACTGGGGGGGGGGAGGGTTGAATAGAGGAATGACATGATCTGACTTGAATCATACACACACCACTTGGGCTGATAAGAAAAACAGACCACAAGGCCAAAGATGACATGACAGATGATGGTGGCCTGCATACGGCGGCAGCAGGAAAGAGGGTGGGAAGCGGTCAGACTCTGGATGTATTTAGGAAAGACCGTTACAGTAGAGCGTGAGACAAGGAGAAGAATGAAGGAAAACACCAGGATCTGGGGCCTGAAAAGCTGGAAGAATGAAGTACCCACTTACTGAGATGGAGAACACCGTAGAAGGAGCAGGTTTGGGAAAGGGAGGAAATCAGGATTTTTTATGTTGGACATGATAACAGTGTGCAATGCCTATTAGGTACGCATGGTGACGTCTGGAGGCAGAGTCTGCAGATGTCTGATCTGGAGATATAATTGGAACTTACTGAGTGGATGAAATTGCAAGTTTTGGGCATGGATGAACTCATGAAGAGACTTGGGGTAGATCAAGACCGGTGCCTGAGGGTAATTTAAGGTCTAGGGGCTGGGCATTGAGAAGGAACCAGTAAAGACGATGAGAAGGAGTGACTAAGGGGTAGGAAGGCATCTCAGAGGCCAAGCAGAGAAAATATGTCAAGAAGAGAGAAATTAGATGAAGACCCAGAAATATCCATGGAATTTAGCAACACAGAAGTCACCAGCAGCCTTGGCAAAAGAGTTTCATCAGAGTGTCACCAATGGAGAAAAGCCTGAGGGGTGGGAGACAGAGATTCTTACAAACCTGGCCCCTGCTCTGCAAACACACCAGCAGAGCACGTAACAAAAGAAACGTTAAATGTTCGAAATTAAAGGGCAGGGTCACAACACAACGTACATTTTCCAATCCTGGATCAGAGAAATAAAATGACCATAAAGAACATTATTATGGGCTTCTGGTGCTGGCCAGGAAGGAGTGCTGCACCCCACCTCCCACTGAATATAACTAACAATGTCAAACAAAATGCAAAAAGGAAAAGAAAAAGTACAACAGGCAGATTAAGGAGAAGAATCAAAACCTAGAGAAGCAACCCACCTAGGGGTGAAGTTCTTGTCTGTTCTATATCCCTTTTTCTCTTGCAGTGTCAGCCTGTGGCAGGTTCCTAGCTGTGCTTCAGGAGGGGGTAACTGACCTCTAAGACCAAGGGAAGACCTGTCTTTCTGGCCATAACATCAGGAAAAGGAGCCCTTGTAAGTCAAAGAGGATGGAAAAAAGAGAGCAGAGAAAGGACTCCCCTCGTTCAGTGTAAGAACCGGCTCAAGGCCCAGACGTGTCCGTGCATGCGAGGGAGGGACCTAAAGCAGCAGCGCGAAGCCCCTATGAGTGGAACTAACATTGGAACCATCACCCACAGAAGAAGACCGAGTATAGCCTGAGCCCAGCTGGGCCACCGCACGCTAAAACAGAACCAAGAAAAGAAGTGTTCTCCAGAGGAGTCTCCCAACAGAATACTCAGGATATGCAGCATAGAAACCAAAATTACCAAACACACAGAGAATCAGAGAAACCTAACTAATCCCTCAGGGAAAAGATAAACATGCCAACCCTGAGATGACCCAGATGCTGGAATTACTGAAGACGTCCAAGCAGCGGCTATAACGGACATACAGGTAGACGTGTGGAAGCGAAGGGAAGGACAGGTGTTCTCAGTGAGAAGTAGATTCTATAAAAAGAACCAAGAGGTATGCATAATATCTGAAATTTTTAAAAAAAATCTTTTCCACGGTAGAATGGAGGTTGGCAGAGCAATGAATAAGATAAATTAAGATATCAACAGAAATTACCCAATCTGAAAAGCAGGAAAGAAATAATGTAACAAAAAGAGCCTCAGAGACCCACGGGACAATATAAAAATGTCTAATATTCATGCCATTGAAGTCCCACAAGAAGAGAAGAAAGATTAGCACAGTACAAAATATTTGAAGCAATAATGGTTAAAAATTTCCCAAATTCTGCAAAAGATATCAGTCTGCCAATTCAGGGAGCTTGGCACATCCCAAAGAGAATAAATTTAAAAAACAACACACAAACACACGTGTAGATACAGTGTAGTCAACTACCGAATACTGAGGTTTCCTCTTGCTTAATCTTGAAAGCCTCTAGAGAAAAATGAAAGCATTATAAAGATGGGGGGGACGGGGGACAGCAATTAGGCTGACGGCAGTCTTCCCATAAGACACAAATGTCAACCGAGAATGCCATACCCACCAAGAGTATCCCTCAGGAATGAAGACAAAATAAGACATTCTTAGTTGAAGGACAACCAGGAAAATTCATCCCCAGCAGCACTGCTTTCAGAAATGCTAACGATAAAAAAATAAAAATAAATTTCAAATAAATAAAATAAATAAAAAAGAAATGCTAATGAAAGGTCCTCAGGTAGAAGGACAATGATACCAGAATCTGGAACTGCAGGAGTGAAGAAAGAAGAGCAGATTGAGTAAATACCTAGGCAATAATAAAAGGATCCTTTTTCCTCTTAAAAATGGATATGGCCATTGAAAGCAAAAATTATAACAACGTGCAGTGGTGCTTCCAGGGAATGTCAAGTAATGCATGTAAGTCCTATGAGAAAGGAGGTGGCGGAAGGGACTTACACAGTTGCAAGTTTTACAGGCTATGTGAAGTGTAAACATTAGCGCTAAATAGACTGTTAAAGGCTAGGTATACAAAAAAAAATTTTTTTTAATTTAAAAAAAAAGGCTAGATATAACCATGGCAATCCCAAGAGCAAACAATAAAAAAATAATAATACAAAGAGATGAACCCAAAAATCCAATAGATAAAGTAAAACAGAATACTAAAAAAATATTCAGATAATCTAAAACATGGCAAGAAAGAAGGAACAGAGAAGCAAAACCACAGAGCAGGGAAGGAGGGACACAGAGTAGCCCTATATCCAACCATATCAACAATTACACGAAAATAATATGTCCCAAGCCACACCAATGGAAAGACAGAGATTGTCAGTCGGAATAACAACAACAAAAAGACCTAACTGTAGACTGTCTACAAGAAATCCACTTTAAATACAATAATAGAGATTAGTTAAAAAGTAAAAGAATAGAAAAAATCTAAACCACGGAAGAATGACTCAAACGAAAGCAGGAGTAGCTATCTTAATATCAGACAAAGTTGGCTTCTGAACAAAGGATATCACCAGGAGCAAAGACAGGTGTTGCATAGTGTTAAAAAGTCAGTTCACCAAAATGACATAAAATAATCCTAAGTATATATGCATCTAACGCATATTCAAAACTCTTCAAGCAAAGACTAAAAGATGCGTAAAGAGAAATAGAAACATCCACAATTCAACCTGTTAGCCTCAGCTCCTTTTTCAGTAATTGAGAGAAAAAGTAGACAAGCCAAGCTGGCTGGCTGTTCAGGAATTCTGTATCTTTGCTAATTTTCCAACTGACATTTATAAAGCATTCCATTAAACAAGAGCAGAATGCATATTCTTTTTCCAAAGCACATGGGACACTCACCACCTTACAGCCACAAAACAAACCTTAACAAATGTAAAACTGAAATCAGATAAAGCATGTTCTCTCATCATAAAGGAATTAGCCTAGAAGTCAAAAACAGAATGATATCACAAAAATCCCCAAACCTTTGGAAATTAAACAGTTCGAGTCTAGGTAACACATGGGTCAAATAAAAAAAATAGAAAATATTTTGAAATGAATGGAAATAAAAATACAACCTATCAGAATGGGCGGGGTGCAGCCAAAGCAGTGCTCAGGGGGAATTTATAGCATTAAATAGCATTCATGTTGGAAAAAGGAGAAAGGTTTCAAGCCAATAATCTAACCACCCACCGCAGGAAACCGGGAAAGGAAGAACACATTAAACCCAGAGCACGCAGAAGGTGGAAATGATAAGAATCAAAATCACTGAAATTGGAAACAGGAAACCAATAGAGAAAACTCAATAAAACCAAAAGCTGGTCCTTTGAAAAGATCAATAAATTAATAAACGACCAGTAGGACCAAGAAAAAAAAGAGGAAAGACACAAAGGGTTGATATCAGGAATGAGGTGACATTACTTCCAACTCAACAGACCTTCAAAGAGAATATTATGAACAGCTTTCTGCCTGTCAATTTGACAACGTAGGTGAAATGAACAAAGTCCTTCAAAGACAGAAGCTACCACAGTTCACTCAAAAAGAAATACATAAGCTGAAGAGCCCTCGAACTAAGAAAGAGATGAATTTTTAGTTTAAAAACCTTCCAACAAAGAAAATGACGGTCCCCAATGGCTTCACTGGTAAATTTTACCAAACGCTGAAGGAGGAAGCAAAGCTCATTGTACAGAATCTCTTCCAGAAAGCAGAAGAGGAGGGAATGCATCCCAACTCATTTTGTGAGGGCAGCATTACCTTGATACCCAAATCAAAAATACTACAAAAAAACCCTACAAACCAAAATCCCTCATGAACACAGATACCAAAAATTCTCGATAAAGTATTAGCAAACCCAGGAATATATAAAAAAGATAATACACATCAACTGAATGGGGTGTATCTCAGAGACATAAGGCTGGCTCAATATTTGAATGTTGACCTACCAACATTTTATGTTATGACCTACCAATATTTTAATGTTGACCAAATTTAATACTTCAACCTACCAACAGAGCAAGAAGAAACACCACATGATTATCTCAATGGAAAAAAAAACATTATATAAAGTTCAATATGCATTCAAAATAAAAAGTTTCAACAGCTAGAGCTAGAAGTGAATTTCCTTAACCTGATAAGGGGCATCTAGAAAAAACCTTCAGATAATGGTAAAAGACTAGAACTTTCCTCCCAAAGATCAGGAATGGTAAGGAGGTCACCTCTCACCACTCCTAGTCAACAATGAACCAGAAATCCTACCCAGTTCAATGAGGCAAGAACCAGAAGGAAAAGGCATACAAATTGCAAAGAAATAAAACTGCCCCTATTTACAGAAGGCATAATTACCCATGTAGAAAATCCCAAAGAACCTACAAAAAAAAAAAAAAAAAAAAAAAGATCTACAACTGGTAAATGAGCTTGGCCAAGTCACATCATTCAACTTCCATATTTTAAAAATCAGTTTTATTTTACATACCAGCAACAAACAGCTAGAAGTCAAAATTTTAAAAACAGTGCCATTCATAATAGCATCAAAAACCGCAAAAGACTTTGGCATAAATCTAACAAAATGTGTCATAAAATATGCTGAAAACTACAAACATTGATGGAAGAAACCAAAGACAATCTAAGTAAATAGAGATGCCGTGTTCATGGATGAGAAGATGTGGTATCATTAAGATGTCAGTTCTCCCCACACTGATTTACTGATTCAATCCCAATCAAAATCCCTGCAGAATTTCTGTTTTTTTAGGTATCAACAATCTGACTTTCAAAGTTATACGGGAAGACAACGGAATGAGAATGGCAGAAACAATTTTGAAAAAGAACAAAGTTGGAAGACTCACACTATCTCTTTTCAAGACCCACTACAAATCCACAATCATCAAGACGCTGTGATATTGGTATACGGGTGTCCACACAGATGAGTGGGAAAGAACAGAGCGCAGCAACAGACTCTGACAAGTATGGCCAAGGATTCTGACAAAGGTGCCAGGTAGGTCATGGCAGTGATGAAAGGTAGTCTTTTCGACGAACAGTGCTGGAAACAAATTGAAGCACTCTGTGGAAAATAACCTCACCCCATTCCTCACCTCTTACACAAAAAATTAACTCAAAATAGGTCACGCAAACTGTAATTAGAAAACCCCAAACTGGGGGCACCTAGGTGGCCCAGTTGGTTAAGCATCTGACTCTTGATCTCAGCTCGGGTATTGATCTCAGGGTCATGAGATTGAGCCCTGTGTCGGGCTCCATGCTGGGCATGGAGCCTACTTAAAAAAAAAAAAAAAAACCCAAACTGTAAAGTTTATGGGAAAAACCATAAGAGAATATCTTGTGACCTTATCTGAGAACATCTAGGTCTTCTTAGATACAGCACCACAATCCATAAAAGGAAAGATTTTAAAAGAATTTTATCAAGACTTAAAAAAATTCTGCTCTTTAAAAGACACTCCTATGGGAATGAAAAACATTAGCCACAGTGCTGGTAGAAAAGACCTGTAAATCACATTTCTGATGGAGGACTTATATATAGAATATATAAAGGACTATCAAAACTCAATAACAAAAAATGAGCATTTTAAAAATGGGCAAAAACGTGGATGCTTCATCGTGGAAGCTATATAGATGATAAATAGACATGCAAAGGGATGCTAACCTCATTAGTCATTAGGGACCTGCCAAGTAAAACCACGACGACATATTAGAAAGGCTACATATTAGAAAGGCTAAAATTTTTTTTTAAAGAACAATACCAATTGCTGGCAAGGATGGGAAAGAACTGAAACTCTCAAGCTGATGGGAACATAAAAAGGTTCAATCAGGAAAACAGCTTGGCAGTTTCTTACGAAGTTAAACACCCACCTACCAGTCAACCCAGCCACCCGATTCTTAAGAGAAATAAAAATTTATGTTCACACAAAAGCCTTTACACAATGTAAATCACCCACAACTGGAAACAACCTAAATGTCCTCCAACTGGGGTGTGTCCACCCAACGGTGTCCCGCTCGGAAGAAAGGACCAAACTATGGATAAGCACAACAGTATGGACAACTTCCAATATCCGCGCGCGAGATGAAAGAAGACAGACCTGCAGGCTGTATGTTTGCATTAATAGGACATTCTAGAAAAAGGCAAAAACTGTCAACACGGAGAATGGACCGGTGGTTGCCGAGGGCTGGAGATGGTAGAAAGGGTTGACTACATCGGGGCACCGTGGAATCTGGTGGGACGACACAACTGGATTATTATCTTGGTGACATGGAGAATCACATTGAAAAGGGTGAATCTTACTTGCATGCAAATCTTTTAAGTGAATTTTTGAAAAGAATATTTGGGGAACTCTCGGTGATATTTGAACATGGGTTGTGTCTTCAACGTCAGATTTCCGGCATTTAATCACCGTATTGTGGTTTTGAAGAATAGCCTTGATTTTAAAGAGATGCTTAAAGAAGTATTGAAGGTACAACATCATGCGATTTGCTGCCAAGTAGACTGGGAAATAACCCAGCACACGTATATAGAAGAAATCTCAAAGCAAATGTGGTCAGAAGATATTGGCTACTGCATAGAGGTGAAGGGCTTTCGAGAGTGCATTGAACTGTTCTCGCACCTTCTGAAAGTATGAACCGTTCTTAAAATTAAAAGCTTTCAGGAAAAGAAAGGCTGGGAGGACAGAAATCGGAGACAGTGAGTATAGATTTTGATGAGTTCTGCTATGAAAGGAAGCAGAGAAATACAACAATAGACGTGGAGAGATACAAGGCCCCAGGGGGTTGGGGTTCTTTTTTTATATATACAGATGAGAAATAATATGTTGGTTTTGTGCTGATGAGAATAATCCAGTGGAGAAAAAAGTTGAATGGCATCAGAACAAACCCCAGTTAATTCTAGACTCCGTACGAAACTTTTGCCTGTTTTTCCAAAATCATATTCTACCCTCTCCCTCAGCACATGGGCCTCCAGCCCCACTGACCTTTTTCTGTTCTTTCCTTCCCCGGGCCACAGCCTACTCCGTCCTCCCTGGGAGCCTTGCATTCCCTTTGCCCTCTGTCTAGAACACCTGTTCCAGCTCTTCTGGAAACAGCTGCCTCTCGCCATGACCTTCTGAGCCAAAGGGCTGCCCCATCGGAGGTGGTCTCCCTTTGCACCTGCTCTGCTCCCAGCCAGTATCACAGTAGCGAACTTTACTAGTTCCACAGCACTTTTCCCCATACCCAATACCCAACACTTCTGGGGTGTTGTCTGTCTTCCAAGGGCCACCAGAATCAAGCCTTCACTCCAGAAAGCTTCTAGCACCAGCCGACTCCCACATGGGAGCTCATTCCTCCACAGACGACCATGACCCAGAACACCTGCTGATGCCTACCCTGTGCCAGGTTCCGGGCAAGGCACTGCCCACGTATTATCTCATTTAAACTGCACAACAAGCCAATGACAAGGGCCTAGGACCATCTCCGGTGTCCAGATGCAGGGATTAGAGTTTACAGAGGTGAGGGCATTGGCTCCAAGACACCCAGTCTACAGGGCCATCAGGATTTAAATCCATGCCCGTGGCTTCCAGAGCCCAGGTAACCACTGCCATGGCTAACCAAGGGGCTCAAGCTAACTAATTCTCTAACCCTTCATTTTCAAATGAGAGCAACTACCTTTCATGGATGCTGAAAGGACAAGCAAGACTGCTTACAAGAAGCGCTTCAGAACCATACCACATTAGCTCCCATTAGTCGGTGAAGCTTGTTACTGCTAATTGTCTACCCCGGGTCTTCGCTCCCCCGGGGTCTGCCCACGTTTGTGCACATGGGCACTCTGGGGTGTGTCCACCAAGGCTCCCTCTGGGGCCCCTAAAAAACGCTTTGTGTTTGTTTGGAAACATTTTGTAAGGAACTCGGCACCTTTACCTACATTCTTGCTGGACCCTAAGAAGCCCTTGTGACATGGGGAACCTCACTCCATGTTTGGATATCAGCACTTGATTGCTGCTCACCCTTAGCGTACGTCCCACAACCCCCACGCCATGGGACCCCTTCGCCCCCCATCTCACGAGCACAGCCACCCTGTGGGCTAGACCCCGTCACCAGACTCAGGGGTTTATGTAAGGAAACTGAGGCACGGGTAGGAAACTCACCAAGTCCCCACAGCCACTGAGTTCCGAACGAGGATACAGACCCAGAGTCTCTGGTTCCAGGGCTCATGCCTCTCACCCAACAGCCACGTCATTCCCAGCCTCTCCATGCCGTGGTAGGCACAGCACAAAGACACCCATGTCCCAATCCCCAAACGTGCGAATGGGTTAGGTTATGTGGCCAAGGGGAATTAAGGTTACAGGAGGAATTCAGTTTACTACTCATCTGATCTTGGGATAGGAAACATATCCTGGATTATCCAGGTGAGCCCAAGGGAATCACAAGGTCCTTGAAATGTGGAGGAGAAAGGGAAAAGGTCAGAGTCAGAGGAAGATCTAAAGAAGCAGCCACACTGCTGGCTCTGGGGACGGAGGATGGGGCCGCGAGCCCGGGAGTGCAGGTGGCCTCTAGAAACTGGGAAAGGTGGGGAGATGGATCCTTCCTTAGGGCCTCTAAGGGGAATGCAGCCTTGCCAACACCTTGATTTGACACTCTCTTTGTGCTTCAGACCTCCAGAACCGTAAGGTAATAAATCTGCCTTGTTTTAAGCCCAAGTTTGTGGTCATTTGTCATAGCAGCCATAGGGAACCCATACAGATGGAAAAGCGACTCACGTTTCTTTCCTGTTCATGGCTGACCAGGCCACAGGGGACCCATGGTAGGGTCCGAAGGCAAAGTCCCTACCCCAAACACCCACCCCTTGCCTCTTGTAGGGAGATCCCACCTGCCGGGCTACCAGGTGAAACCAGACATTTTATCAGGAGGCCAGTCCTGGCTCGCGGCTTCCCAGCACATCAGGAACCAAGCTGGGGGACAAAAGCCAGGGTCCCTGCAACAGGCCTCATCAGCTCCAGGGTCCCCTCCCGGGGGCAGGGAGCTGAGCAGGTCCCACCTCCGGAGGCAGATGGGCTGAGCCTCATCATAGGAAGTCCAAGGGCAGGGTAGAGTTGATCCTTCCAAAGAGCAACTGGGTTCAGGGAGTGCCTTCACTGGGGAAAGGAGAGGAGAGGCAGAAGGGAGAGAGTCAGAGACAGAGAGAGACATCAAATTTGCATGAGGGGAAGACAGGGTTTTAATTACTCCTTTTCTTAACTCCATTGTACCTTGAGGTATTTTAACATTACTCTCCCTGGCAGGGAGGATTGATTGATTGTCTCTTGGCATTCAGAAACCCTGATTAATGTAAAACTAACCAGTCGTTCTGAACTCTGGGGAATTAATCACTTAAATGTGGGAATTACTCAATAAACCATTCAAACATGCAATAAACCAAGCCATTAAAAATTAATCGCTCGACATCCTGGCCGTGTAAACAGGGCTAATAAGATCCTGGCAGCCTAGACTGAGAAGGAAGAGGGGTGGGGGGAAGCAATGCCTTTAACCAGCTTGCCCCCAAGGACCAGAGGGGACACACCAATGTCCAGGCCACATGTCACAGATCATCGGGGCAGGTGACATCTGGTCCCTGGCCCCCCCAACCCCGGCCAACCCTGGCCCTAGGACAACGCCGGCAAGACAGAGAGGAGTGCAGGTTGGTAAGAGGTGACAGGGTTAGAGCTATAACCTTTGACAAATATTTTTTTAAGACTATTTTTGTTTTTTTATTTATTTGACAGAGAGTGGGAGTACAAACAGGGAGAAGCAGGCTCCCCACTGAGCAGGGAGCCCAATGCGGGGCTCGATCTCAGGACCCTGAGATCATGACCTGAGCCGAAGGCAGACGCTTCACCAACTGAGTCACCCAGGCGCCCCCTTTGACAAAAATTTATTGTGCTGGGCTCTGCAGATACAGCAGTGAAGAGGAAGACCATGGTGCTGTCACTGGTGTGTGCATATGTGTTAGAGGGAGGCAAGAAACACTTGTGTTATAAAATATTGTCTATAAAGAAAAATAAAACAAGGGACAAGAGTAGGTATACGGGAAGAAATTCCTGTTATAAACAGGCTGATCAGAAAAGACCTCTTTGAGGAGGTGCCATTTGACCAAGATGCGAAGAGGTGAGGGCACCAAGCATGCAGGTATCTGGGGAAGAGAGAGGTAAAGGCCACGAGGTGGGAGTGTACACAGTGTGGTGGATGGGAGTGACCTAGATATGTGGGGTGTGTTTTAGTGGGGAGCACAGGGTGCAGAGCGTCTAAGGCCTTGTCGGGAAATCCTAAAGGAGGACGTTGCCACTAAGGCTTCCTTTTTAAAAAAAAAAAAAAAAAAAAAAGATTTTATTTATTTATTTGACAGAGAGAGAGACAGCCAGCGAGAGAGGGAACACAAGCAGGGGGAGTGGGAGGGGAAGAAGCAGGCTCCCAGCGGAGCAGGGAGCCCGATGTGGGGCTCGATCCCAGGACCCTGGGATCACGGCCTGAGCCGAAGGCAGATGCTTAATGACTGAGCCAGCCAGGCGCCTCGCCACTAAGGCTTCTGAGCAGGATGAGAGGGGACGTCCCTCCTGCATGTTTGAAGAGCCACACTGGCGGCTGGACTCAGGATGGGTGATGGGCACAGGCAGAAGCAGGGAGGCCAGTTGGGAGGTGGCCACCATCACTAGGGCAGTCACCGTGGCCCCCAGTTGTATATGCGTCAACCCCACCTGGTCAACAGCACCCACATCTGGCTTTGGACCCATAGTTTCCTTAACCCTCAACTCGGGACTGGGTCCCAAACTCTCACCATAGTGACTGGTTCAGGGAGGGACATGGGACCCGACGTAAGCCAATGATGAGGAGATATCAGCTCAGGGCTTAGGGAAAGAACCTTTTTCTCTTATCACAGAGGGCCGCCCCCAAGAGCCATTTTCTCCCGTTTAGCATCACATGTCAGATCTGAAACTCTCACAGTCCTTACTGTGACACGGCTACCCCTTGAGGTTAAAGTGGGCCCAGAGAAAGGGGCAGAGCCAAGAATGTCCCAGAAAAATGGGGCCAGGGGCAACATCATGAGCTTCTGGATCAAACTGCTCCTGAAGCCAGGTTCCCTCTAGGGTTTTCAGTTCTTGGAGCCAATCAATTTCCTTGTTTCATTTGAGCCAGTTTGGGTAGGTTAGATTCCTGACTGACACAGAGTTCTTATGCTGTATCATTTCACCTAGGCCTGACACATACCCTATGAGGTAAGTATTATACCCAATTTTCCAATTTATAGATAAGAAAACGGAGGTCCAGAAAAATTGCCCAACAGCATACGGCTGGAGTCTGGCGAAGCTGGAATTTGAACACAAGTCTCGTTGGCTTTAAAATCTTTGCTTTGGGCATCTCTAAAATCACAGGGACCTTCAACTGGGCCCAGCAACTGAATTCGGGAACAATGATGCAGCACACACTGTTCCCTGCTCACACCCTGAGAAGACATCATCACTAACGGGCATCACTCACCATCTGAAAAACACTTTCCTGATGTGGTGTAGACTCTGTCCACCCACTTCCAGGCACCTAGAGGCCCCATGTGACATAGTAACTGAACACAGACCTGACAAGATCAAGGACTAACCCTGGCTGCTGAGCCATGGCTCCCAAGCCCAGGCGAGCCACCCTCTTCCAGGCCCCGCCACAGAAGAAGACTGACGTTGATGCTGAAACCAGGAGAAGCTATCAGGAGCTGGTGGTAGCTGGGCCCCTTGGAGAAGCCCCAACCTGGATGACAAGACTGGGGTACCACTCACAGGGGAGGCCAGGGGACCATACTTGTGTCCCACATGCCCCGGGCGGGTCACAAATTTGAAAACCAACAGAAGCTTCCAGAAAAATAGAAAATGCCAATATTGGTAAAAGAATAAACAAAAAAGTTGAGCAGACCAAGCCATCAAATAAATTGAAATGGTAATCCAAGATACCCCTCAAGGGGCCATAACCCCAGGTGAGCACAGAGGTGAGCGCTACCAAATGGGTCATCCCTCAATTACAGAATAGAGGGAAAAAGGAAAGCACGGATTTCATTTTACGAACTTAGTATAATCTGAATTCCACAACTGAGTAAGGATCCTATAAGCAAGGGAAATCATAAGCACATTCCACTGATGAACGTAAGTAATAAAACTCCAACATAAAATATCAGCTAACCAGGGTAAGAGTCAAGTTAATGAAATCCAGAGGCAGCGTGGGTCAGATCAGGTCAGACAGCCTGGGTTCGAATGCGAACCCCTCCACTCCTTGCTAGCTGCATACCTTCCTTGAACACTGCCGTGGACCCCGGACTGCACCCCCAAAGAGTATGTGTGCACACACACATGCACACACAAATGGACACACATGCACACGTGCGTGCATGCACACACACACATATCCACGGTCACTCGGCCACACAACCCAACATCCACTCTCATGACTAACACCCTTCAGGCCCCAGACAAGAAGCTTGTGCAAAAACTCCTGCTCAACGTCACAGAAACAAGAGGCCACCTGAGTGCAAAAGTTGGGGCTCAGAAGGACCCAGCTTTGGGCTGCAGGAGGCACAGGGCAGCAGAGGTACTTTGCGAAGAGGAAAGGCAAATTAACCACTGTCTCAGACCTTCCTCCCAGCCCCCATGCAAGAGATTCCTGCAGAATGAAGGAACGTGTCCTTGCTTCCTGCAGGCTCCCATTTGTGGGAGTAGAGGCGCTCATGAATTAGCCGGACCAGGACAGCATTCCCAGCTCCTCATGGGGCAGCTCAGGGACATGTGAAACGTTGAACAAGTCACATGCCCTTAACATTTGTATGTGCCTGGATCTAGCAGTAATTATTTATATTGCCAACTAGACGGACAGGGAATGCCAGAATTCTGTTTTCAAAGGGCAGGCACATCCCAGCTTCAAATAACTTTGCATTTAAAAATTTTATTGATGTACACTTTGCCTCGTAATGTTTGCAGCTGATTTTGAATTTTAGATGAAAAACTTCTGAAAGCTTAAGAAATTCTTTTTATTTTTTTATATTTAATTTATAGTTCATAAAAGTTTAATTTAGTATACTTTGTACATAATTATGTTTTATTTTTTTCATCTTTTATCTCACTGCTATCAATAGGACCCAAATTATGGGAAAGCCTTGATTACAACAAAATTTAGTTATTTTACCGAATTAGAGACAAGGAAAGTCAGTTTTGTGGAATAAATATGTAATTTATGAATTATGGATGACTTCATTACTCACCCAAATATTTCTGGCTTATTAACAGAATACTGAAATGTGTGGTAATAATTAAATTCGGTGATCTTGGTATCTTGTAGATTTGATCTTTATCAAGGTAGATTTCTGAGACAGGAGGACGGAACATATTTTATTTAACAGCTTGTTAACTTGTCTTATAACTTTATTTTTAAGTTGAAATGAAATTTACGGTATTAGTGAGTACGGGGTTTTGCTTGTTTTAGAATAGTTTTTTAAATTTTTTTATTGAAGTATAATTAACGTACAGTGTTATGTCAGTTTCGGGTGCACAATATAGTGATTTGACAATTCTACACATTATTCACTGCTCATCATGACAAGTGTATTCTTAATTTCCCTTCACCTGTTTAACTCACCCCCCCACCTCCCCTCTGGCAAGCACCACTTTGTTCTCTATAGTTAAGAATGTGGGTTTTGGGGGGCTCTAACTCATCCCCCCCACCCAACTCCCCTCTGGCAAGCACCACTTTGTTCTCTATAGTTAAGAATGTGGGTTTTGGGGGGCTCTAACTCATCCCCCCCACCCACCTCCCCTCTGGCAAGCACCACTTTGTACTCTATAGTTAAGAATGTGGGTTTTGGGGAGCTCTAACTCATCCCCCCACCCACCTCCCCTCTGGCAAGCACCACTTTGTTCTCTATAGTTAAGAATGTAGGGTTTTGGGGGGCTCTTTTTTATTTGTTCATTTGTTTTGTTTCTTGAATTCTGCATATGAGTGAAATCATATAGTATTTGTCTTCCTCTGACTTATGTCACTTAACATTATACCCTCTAGATCCAACCATGTTGCTGCAAGTGGCAAGATTTCATTCTTTTTTATGGTTTAGTAATATTCCAGTGTACATATATTTAGAATTGATATATGGCTATTCATTTATACCCTTTTCCTGGCCTTACAAATGCTGAAGTTGAGCCTAACTAGCTGTGCAACTTTGGGCAAGTTAATTAGCCTCTCTGTGCCTTCCTTTGTCTCATCTAAGAAAGGGATAAGAAATACTGCCTCACTCACAGAGCTATTGCAAGGATTGAGTTCATACCTATAAAGCACCTATAATATCGTCTGGCACATAGAATTTTATAATCACTTTTAGACAGAGTAGGGTTTCGCACAGAAGTGCAAGAATTGTAGCAATAGATTGACGAAAACTTTGATTGAATTTAACATTTATTTTTAAAAACTCAACAAGGAATTGAAGAGAATCTCCTTAACTGGATCAATGCTACTCATAAAACCTACAGCAAATCTGTCTTTAGGTAAAAATCTTAGCCCTGTTCCTTTTCATATTGGGAATAAGGCAAGAAGTCTGCCGTCACTGCTACGACACCATTCAGTATGGCACTGGAGATGCTGGCCCATGCAGTTGGACAAGAAGAAATAAAACATAACATCACCGGAAGAAGAGAGAGAAAACTATCACTGTTCACATTTAAGATAATAATGTCAGCACCGATTAAAAAAAAAAAGTCCACTAGAATCGAAACACGTTCAGAACAATGAACTTAAACATGAACATCATCTTCTATGCTGCATATAACCAATGAGAGACAGCACTCATGTTATCAACTAAAAGATATATCCTATTTTAGAATTGACCCAAATGCCCAGGACTTGTACGAGGAAAAGTTTTAAGATATCAAATGACCAAAAAGAAAAAGAAAAAAAAAAAAAGGAAATCTAAATGTCACATGAACATCGTTAAGATGTTAACTCCCCAAATTAATCCAGAAATTTTAATGCAACTTCAATAAAAATCACAGCCAGGTTTTTAAAAATTGATTAAGCAATTCTAAAAGAATCTGGAAGAAGAGAACAGCTCAACCTCGAAAAAGAAGAACAAAGCCTCTGGCCTCCGAGGAATGAACTGTCCAAGAGGTAGGGCGATAAAAACAGCTATCATGTTCATATAAAAAACAGATGAAGAGCGGAAGGGCAGAGAGAGCTCAGAAGTGGGAACCTCCTTTGCGTGCCAAGGTGAAGCCTGATAAAGGTGGTCCCAAACTGGAGAGGAAAGGATAAAACGTGGATGGTGGGAGGCAGGGGGAGGGACTGATTTATGGTACTGATTAAACTAAAGTTGCCTATTTGTCAGACAGAGAACACAGGACAGGATCCAGACGGATCAAAGTCCTAAATTTAAAAAGTAAAACTGTAAAGCTAAGGGGAGAAATCGTGGGAGAATCTTTCTAGCCTTGGCATCGGGAAGAGCTTTTAAAACACACACACACATACACACAATTTCTAAGGCCAAAGGCAAAAAAAACAGGAGAGAGAGATGTAACAACATAAAAGTGATCGATTTCCGTTCCGTGAAAGCACAGCCGCGTTTAACAGACACACATCACAATGTGAGAAGCATCCCGCGATGTCTAACAGCGACAAGTAAGGAACTCTTACAAACCAACAAGGGAACAAAAGACCAACAAATGGGGTAATGGGTGAAGTGCCGAACTAGCCAGCTCAGGGACAGGTGATCCAATTGGCCAGCAAGATGCAGAGGTGCTCTACCACACAGATTAGCAAAACTGAAAATCACCAACAGGTGTAGGGGAGGATGCTGGAGGGTGGGGGTGGGGAGGAAGCTCTCGGGCCCCACCGGTGGGAGTGAGCCCAGCAGGACCACCGGCGCAAGCTGCTGACTGGGCATTCCCACTCCTTGGTCTGCACTCCCAGAGAAACGCCCCCCCTCCAGGCCTGTGATGGGGCTTTACAAGGACGCTCCCTGAAGCCTGGTTCGTGGAGCGGGACCTGGAGAGGCCACCGACATGGGTGCCACTCAAGGAGAGATGGAGCCCTGGACGATGGCATCCGTGGACAGCTGGCTGGTCCCTGGACATTCCAGCCACAGACGAACTTTGAAACAGCACTGAGTGAGCAAAGAAAACGAGCTCATCGGTAGCACGATGCCGGTGACGTAAGCGAGCCTCCGTATTTTATATGGATGCACGCGGATCTCAGGAGAGGCAACAAGCAGGGGCGTCCCCGTGGGGAGGGTCGGGCAGCAAGACTGGGAAAGAAAGATGTGCCAACAGTGAAACCTCAGAAGGGCCTTGACCAGACAAATGGTACAATGATGTGAACTTGCTTTACCTGGGGACAAAAATAGAAGATTTGTTTTTTTTTAAAGCTAACCTAGTTTTGGCGCGTGAAAAGCGGTGGGGAATGAATGCAAGGCAATCATGCGAGATTCAATCGTCCTGGTAGAAATGAGGGCACAACTCAGACTAACAAATCTTGAAACAGAGCTCCAAGAAAACTCTACGGACCTTTCAAATCTCAATCCCTCCCTCCCTCCTCTCCCTCACTCTCTCTCCCTCCCCCTCTTTTGCTGGCTTAATGTTCTTCCCTGTGCTCGGCACCTGCCAAGTAAGCCGTCGTTAGACCTCCTCTGAGAGCCGGCGCCCCCTCCAAGAGGCCATCCAGTGCTGCTTTCCAGCATCAGAGGGTCCCCTGCCCTTGTAGACCCCACCCCGCCTGCCTATCCTAACTGCACGTTCAGGGCCTGGCTCCCCCACCTGACGCTGAGCTCCGTGGGCACCAGGTCTTCCCCGAAGGGGGCACGAGGGTGGAGGGAAGTGAGGCCGTGGGCTCCATCCTGCAGGCCTAGCACGTCTGTGTAGCTCGGGACGAGATGGCAGGAAGAGCCGGGCTGATTAAGGCGGCTTAGTTCCACTGCACATTTCACAGAATTACAAACCGATACGACCTCTGCCTTCTAGGCAGAACCGGCCTAATTAGCTAATTCTTTGAGATCTGGAAAGAACCCAGGTGCCCCCAAAGCAAATTCATAGTGGGGGATGAGCTGGACTGTGAATCCACTCCAGGATTTGGCTACACGAAGAGCCTTTTTGGAGAGAGGAGAACTCCCCCCACCCTCACTTCTGTCCTCTCCGCATTCAGATCTGATAGCGTTCTGGTCTCATAATTATTCTAGACCTCACCCATCTCGTCTCCTGTGGAGCCAAGTCCTCGGCTTCTTGCCCCCCTCCCACCTCACACCCCCTTTCTGCTGGTAATAATGGTTACTGTTTGCAGGACACGGCTCAGGAAATGCCACCATCCCAGCAGGGCTTGGGCACACTATCAACAACACCTGAAGTCCCTCAGTGGCCCAGACGTGGCCACACCCATCCTGCCCATAGAGGTACAGAAACAGGCTGCAAGGTGCTGGACACTTGCCCTCGGCCCCCAGCGAGGCAGGAGAGACGCACGTCTTCAACCCAGTCTGGACGGAAGTCGGCTCTCTTTCTGCTAAACCAAGTGCTTCTTAGTGCCAGGTGCCCCCAGCTGGGCTGTAAGCCGGGGGCAGGGGGGCAGGAGTGTGGGGCCCCCAGTGATGGCTACTTCTCTGGGACACCAGGGAAGGGCCCCCACTGGCTCCAATCGGGGGGCTCATGCAGAGGGACACCTGAGCGTGACCTGAAGTGGACGTTCCCACCCACCTCAGCCCTCAGGGCTGGTCTGTTCCTGTTGGGGTGCCAGAGATGTGCCAGCTCTCATTGTGGAAATCCCCAGCCTGGAAGTTAATGAGCAAACTCCAGGAGCACGAGTTAATACCCCCAAAAAGCTGCCACAGAGACCTCCCTCCTCAGTAGGTGAAATTGAGGGCATCTTATCAGCTGCTGAAGAAGGGTCCACCTGGAAGAATTTAGAAGACAAGGTCGAGAAGCCCACCATCGGTATCTGAAGCCAAGTGCATCTGGGGTTTGAGTCCCGGGCCAACCACATGGTAGCTGTGTGAGCCTGGAGGCTGGAAAGTTCCAGCATGTCTTGTGCCAGGATCTGTACACACACATACACACACACACACACACACACACAGCCATCCCCAACCTTCCATCAAGTTAAAGCCCACCCAAACCACTTCCTGTTCCTCCTCTTCATCCTCCAGCAGAGACAGTCTGGGCATGCTCAGTAGCCACGGCAGCTGGGGGACCTCAGGACGTGCTGCCCCACGGCTGTCTCCGCCCTGGTGAGACACCCCTGGGGAGCAGCACGCCCAGTAGCCTCCACAGAGCAAAGCCAGCTGCCTGCTGGGCTCCAGCACTCACTAGCTCAGCTTTTAAAGGCCCCCGAGGGGCTCCTGGGGGTTCAGCCCTGGCAGGAAGTGGGCATCGAGGGAGTGAGAGGCTGCGCCATGCTGCAGCCCATGCCAGTTCACTTGGTGTGCAGTCTTGGAATTGCCCAAGCTCATCGGAAGGAGGGAAAGAGCCATGCATGCACACCCCAATCCGCCTTGTACAAACAGGGAAGGCAATCACGGCCATGTTCAGGAACCAAAGGGCAGGTACCACCGTTCTGAGCTCACCGGGTCCACACCCCACACCTAGACATATCCAACCTCTTATGCTCCATGTAGGACCTTGGCCCTGCTTTTTAGTTTCCACTTTCCAACCTCGTGGAGTGCAGCCAAAGGGAATCGGTTCCCCCAGAGTTCTGGTGTGTGTTGCAATATTCTCTCCCAAAGAGTGCTCTTTTTTTTTTTTTTTTATTGCTCCTAAATCTTCCCTGGTGTAGCTGAAGCTTCCCTCTTCCCCCCAAGTAATGGAGGGAAGGGAAAACTAAAAATAGAAGGAAATTTACATTTGCAGAACACCTGTTATATTTTACTACATTCTTTCTTAATCCTCATAAGAACCCTGCGAAGTGGTTGGAGTGTTTATAGTGTAGGAAATGGGCTCAGCGAAAGCCGGGTTTGCAGGGATGAACCCTCCCTAGAAGGTGGGCGTGGCCCTAAAACTGGTCAGCGGGGAGAAAGGTGGGGGGTTCTATCTGCATCTTCTAGGAAGCAGTAAGAGAAAGCATGCCCTTCGTAAGAGAAAGCATGCCCTTCTTCGTCCTTCCTCCCTTTTGCTGGCTGAAATGCAGACATGCTGGCGAGCTCCAGGAACCAGCTGGGAGTAGCAGGGACTTGGGGAATAGAAGCTATACATAGCAGAAATGGAGAGGAAGATGGGGCCCCAGAACTGTAGGCCCCATCCCGGACCAGGATGGACCCCACCTCTACACTATTTGAATGTGGGAGTGAATCAACTTCTCTCTTGCTTAGGCCTCTTAGTTGGCTTTTCTGCATCAACCTTAAGCTGATAGGGTGAACTACAAGATAATCCTCCTTTTGCAGACCTTATCAGCACATTGTCCTACCACCTCAGCATTTAAAGGGGTAAAGGGAATTTCTAGTATTGCTCACCCACCCCCTCCCATAAGAGTGGTTTGGTTTTTAAGTGCACTTTTCTCTGAGGGGGAAGGAGTAGGCACTATCTGGAAGCGCAATTCTCTAGGATCTCTACATCGCCTTAAACTTCTCCTGTGATGGCAACATCAGTCTGTGACAACCAGGAAAATATCATATAACTTCATACAGTAAGTAGTAAGACACAGTGACATTAAAAAAAAAAATTGCAGGAACGAGAAAAGTAGAAAAAATAAGAGGAGACCAGGAAGACCTACATACTTGCAGCAATCTGACTTGAGCTTCCTAGCAGCCAAAGCAAAGAGGGGAATACAACTCATGGTGACTGCTGGTTGCTTCATATCTATTTTTCAGGCTTTGAGGCCTGAAAGCCCCTTGGCCTGTGCGACCTAGAGGGGCCAGTGCAGTCAGTGGACAATGCCGGCAACGGTCCTGGTGGTAAATGTAATAATGGGCCTTAGGGTATAATGTATCCAATCCTCCCAACAACCCTGGGTATTGTTCATGGTCATCCATGTTTTACAGATGAGGAAACGAAGGCAAAAGAAGCTAAGGAGCTCTGCCCAAGGTCACACAGCTAGGGAATGGCAGAGCTGAGATCCCAGGCCAGGGAGCTGGCCTCCATAATCCAGGCTCTCATGCAAGGGCTGTAAGGTTAGCCAGACCTGGGTTCATTTGTTTTTAAGATTTATTTATTTATTTGAGAGACATCAAGAGCGCATTGGGGGGAGGGGCAGAGGGAGAGAGAGAGAATCTCAAGCCGACTCCATGCTGAGCCTGGAGCCCAACACAGGGCTCCATCTCATGACCTTGAGATGACGACCTGAGCCAAAACCAAGACTGAGCCACCCAGGTGCTCCAGCCAGACCTGGGTTCAAATCTCATCTACTGTCCACTGCTGAGCAGCCTTGGACAAATGATTGCACCTCTTCGAGCTTCTATTTCCTTACCTGTGATGGGAATAATCCCATAAACCAAATGGGGTAGTTGCAAGAAGACAACAAGAGAAATTTGCACGAAACCGATGTGGATGAGACTTCTCTGGGTGCCCTGGGATTACAGCTGAAGCCAAATGAGAGCTGAAGAGGGCCGAGACCTCTCAGATCCCCTAACCCCCTCTCGTCCCCTGCCAGGACTGACCAGGGGGCAGCAGAACCAGTCCTAAACACCGACTCCCCCCACACATGCTGAGCACAGAAGGTCGGCCTCACAGAGAGCAGTGCTGACCATGGAAAGATGACATAAGCAAAGAGATGGGAGTTTTATCAAGGAGCAGGAGCCTGGAGGTACCATCAGAGCAGCAGGACCCCCAGAATGCACAGAACCAACCCAAACCAGAGCAGACGCCCACCCCTCCGTGGCCACCTGCCCAGCCCGCTAAAGAGTGAGCCCCCTTCCTTCTGCCCCTTCTGAGAACCTGGGGAAGCTGGAGAGCGGGAGCTGGGCAGAGAGCTTTGGATGGGACATGAGAGCTGGGGTCCTAACACAGATTGGACGATGTCCTAATAACTGGAAGGGGCCAGGAAATACTGAAAACTGCCTGAAGACATTAAGGTCCAAGAAAGGAGAATTCGAGAAAATCCTGTTAAGGGCAACAAGTGGAAAAATCAAAACCGTTTCCCGTTTTTACCCACGGAGCAGTGACACTCTGTGAATAGAGCCCTTTGCACAGGGCCCATGCACACAGCAGGTGGTCACAAACATCAGCTCCAGGTACACAAGGGTGAGAGCCCCGGCCGGCTGCTGCCAACTACACCCCCTCCCACAACTGGGGACCCGTCAGGGTCAGCCCCTGTCCAGGGAAGCTGCTGGATTTGAACACTCCTACAGCAGAAGACACAGAGTCCTCTCATGGCACCTGTCCCTTGGGTCCATCTCCTCCCCCAGCCTGCTAACCTCTGACTCTCCTTGTCTTTTAGTCTGCCGCCGACCTAGGTGACGAGCGATAGCAGGACAGTGTCCTCTGTCCTCCCCTTCTCTTTCCTGGTATCTCCCGTCTTCACTGCTGCTGGGGAAGGTCTTAGCAGAGCCCCACCCAAAGTCAAGCCAGGGGAGGCCACCGCTATGACCAGGAGGGCTCAGGAGAGAGTCCCATGAACTCTGGGACGAGACAGGAGCCGCTGTCCCTGCTGCCAACCTGAAGGGGGAGGTGGGACGAGCAGGGGAAGGAAGGGATGGGTAAGAAGGGGCTTCTCATCACCCACGTGAGGCCCAAAGAGGGCAGAGAATCAATGTTGGACACAGACCCCTGGTCTCCGTGTGGGTTTGTATTTGATTTTGAGAAAGACCGGGCTCTTTCCTGTGCTGGATGTCAAAGAAAACCCTTCCAGATAGCGGAAGGCAAAGCCACGTGGTCACGCAACACTCAAGGAGTTATTGGTACACGCGGGCTGTTCCCACATGTTTGATCACAGCGGCACAGGATGTGAAAACTGCCTCCGAGCCTCAGTCCCCCCCCCTTTGTGAAGGAGGGTTGAAAACTCATCCACCAGGAAGAGGAGAGGTAGCGTGAAGGGGATAAGTTGGGGAAGGCACTGGGCGGGGACATCTGCCAACAGGAGGAGCCTAATAAGTGCTCGGGCGGCCCTTTCTTGCACTCAGACGGGAGGGAGACAGCCGCCCTCACTTGGCTGAGCTGCCCACTCTCCGATGCAAAGAGGAGGGGGTGCCGAGGCGTTGAGGGAGCCCTCTGGGCTGCAGGCCCAGCACTGAAGGTGGGGGAGCCAAGGAAGCCGGAGTCACGCACTCCACAGATGGCGGAGAGGAGGGGGCCGCGAACACGCGTCTCGGCTCGCGTTGGGAGGAATCAGGGTGGGGGGAGCTCTTATTTTTCCCCCTCTCTCTTCCTCGTGTGATGTGTTTCTGACACTAATCAGGGATCCATCCCCCTGGGAGCCAACAATAATGATTAATGGTGTTAAATATAGCCAGAGACCGCCGGGGCAAAATTAGGCGCCATGCATAAAACATCACTCGTCTCGTCAGGCAGGCAAATCAGCCGGGCGCTGGGGCCGGGTGCCCACGGACCAGCACCCACCATCAAGCGGCCCGACCCGGCCGCCTCCCCGCCGCTTCCAATGGGGGTATCTGCCGGGGAGCCCGCCGTGCACTTGTGCCCAGACACACCCCCCACGGACAGAGCCACCACCAGGCCCCGGAGTCGACCCCGAATAAAGGAATTGGTATTGAGGTGCTGGAAAGAAATGTGCTCAGGACCCAAATGGACCTGGGTTCAAATCCCAGCTCTTCCACCTCCTAGCTGAGTGGTCTCGGGTATGTCACTTCCCACCCCTGAGCCTCGGTTTACTTTTCATAGCCAATAAAGGTGAGCATCAAGGTATGGGGAGACCAGATGTAATGCAGTAGGCACTTAGAAAATGTTAGCTCCCTTCTTCCTATTCCGCTACCAGCTAGCTGTAGGACTTCAAGCAAATGACTCAGCCTCCCTGAATCGAAGTTTCTCACCTACAAAGAGATGTCTCCTGTCGCGGGGCTTGGAAAGCACCTACTGTGTGCTAAGACATGTGTTGATTATGCTGTGGTGAGGTCTGAGCACCAGCTCGAGCATTGTCCTAGATGCTGGGGAGAGCCCTAAGACGGAGACGTCCGGTTCCTGACCTTGGGGAGCTTACGGTCCAAGGTGGAAACAGGCAGTAAGTTAAACAGGTGCAGTAACTACAAATTATCAAGTATTTTCTACAGGAAATAAAAGAGGCTAAAATAAAAGGTAAGTGGGATTGGGAGGGGCTGCTCCATGGAGGGAAACCAGGAGAAGGACCTGGCCCTTCCAGAAGCATGGGAGAGGTAACTTCCACCTGGGCAACCACTCTCCCTGGTTCAACCCCCCCCCGGAGTGTCCCTCCCGCCCGTGACACGGGTCCCCTCACTCTTAGGGGGGGCTAGGGGGCACGGAAGTAGCTCGTCCCCTAGGATCCACGGCCTCCAAACGTCCCATGGTGCGCGTGTCCCAATACGTGTTTGTTTCTCACGGTAAATGCACACCACCATCGTTAAACATACACCAAAACACTCCTCCAGAGCAGGAGGTGAGGATGTACATGAATGAAGCTCTAATTCTGTCTCCCGTGCTCTGCGGCTCTTTTCACACTCTCCTGGGGGGGATCCACGTAGCCCACTCTGGTGACCACGGGTCAAGAGCAGCCCACAGCCCACAGGGGGCCCGCGGCATGCCAGGAAGTCGGCTGGCAGACGCAGGCCCTCCCCTCCCACCGCAGAGGCACCGGTAAGGAGTGAAGTCTCCATGCTCTTCTCCGCCACATCCGTGCCGGGGCGCATCAGCTCTGGGTCCCCTCCGCAGCGTGGTGGCACACCTCCCCTGCACCCACACGTCTTCCCATGGCCCAGGTGGGAGGGACCACTCTGCGGCCACTGCTCCTGTGTGCCTTCCTCCAGGAAGTCCCCCTCGTTGCCCCCTTCCTCACTCGGCTAATTCAGCCAACAGCCCCCAACATTAGCTCAGGTAGCCCCATGACTCACAGGCTGTAAACGGATGAGGATGCCTATGGCGGGCAGTGAGCTTCCTGGGGGCTTGGGCCATCCCAGGTCCCAACTGTCCGTGCTGAGGGCATTTGGCCTGGACACACCCATCTCCTGGCTCCCAATGGGGAGGCTCTGAGCTGAGGCAGCAGCTCCCTGACCGTGGCCCCACCTGCACTCTGTCACACTGGTTGTAACTATCTCGGTGACACTGAGCTCCTTGAGAGTGGGACCATTGCCTATGTATCCGACGTCTCAAGTGTCTGGCCCAGGGCCGGGCACAGATCGTACATGTGGCAAATGTCGATCAGACTGATTTGTGGCAAATGTCAGTTAGACTGATTTGTGGCAAAAGTAAAGCAGACAAGTGTGGGTGAGGAAGCCTTCTGGACCAACTCTGGAGACCCAAAAACCACGGAAGAAAAGACAGGGGTTTCTTTCTTTCTTTTTTCTAAGATTTTTTTTATTTATCTGACAGAGAGAGAGAGCACAAGCAGGGGGAGCAGCAGAGAGAAGCAAGCTCCCCACGGAGCAGGGAGCCTGACACGGGACTCGATCCCAGAACCCTGGGATCATGACCTGAGCCAAAGGCAGACACTTACCCGACTGAGCCACCCAGGCGCCCAAAGATGGGTGTTTCTAATCAGGTAAATCCGAACCCTGCACGCAAAAGATACCATGGACACGGGTAACAGACAAAGGAGGGTCTCGGGCAAGAGGACCAGTCTGCAGAGGCCAGAAGAGCGTTAATACCTACGCGATAGAGAATGCCGACAGGTCTACAGGAAGGGGACAAATGACCCGTGGGCAAAAGAGCAAAGGTTTCACAGAGGAAACTCACAGGCAAGAACATCCAAAGAACCAAACAGCTAAAAGCTTCTCAGACCCCCTGCTAGTCGGGGAAACGCAAATTAAAAGTAACAATGAGATTTCACTTTCTACCTCTCAACTTGGTCGAAACTAACAAGACCGCTAACAACTCTTGCTGGCAGAATACAGGGAAAGGACAAGTCTCAAATTTCTGGGGTAAATGCGAAGCGTTTAGCAGGCAAGAGCTATTACAATTAAAAGCACACAAACCTTCTGACCCATTGCATGATTCGACTCCTGGAATTATGCCCCAGAAAAGTCAAATCTAAGGATGTCCCTAAGGATGGATGTGTGCATGGAGGTCTATGGTCACGCTTCTTCTTATGGTAACAAGCCGACAATGAATAACATTCAGCCGGGGAACAGGCAGTCAATGACTGTACAGCCACACTCTGGAATCCTATATGGTCGTTAAAAAGAATGTGCTAGAACTCCAGCTCTCCATGTGGCAGGGTTTCCATGGGGCATGGGTGAATGAGAGGTGACCCAGGAATGTGAAAAGACTGGTCCATGTCTGTATGTGATTCTAAGAATGTGGGAAAATATGAAAAGATCTATACGAGATCGGGGCGCCTGGGTGGCACAGCGGTTGAGTGTCTGCCTTCGGCTCAGGGCGTGATCCCGGCGATCTGGGATCGAGCCCCACGTCAGGCTCCTCCGCTGTGAGCCTGCTTCTTCCTCTCCCACTCCCCCTGCTTGTGTTCCCTCTCTCGCTGGCTGTCTCTATCTCTGTCGAACAAATAAATAAAAATCTTTAAAAAAAAAAAAAAAAAGATCTGTACGAGATGGTCTCAGGGTGGGAGTGGGAGGGGATGAGGTCACTGAGGAAGGGTTAGGGGAAGAAGAGACTGAAGGAAAATTATGCTAAGATGTGTAACATAAGAATTATGCATTTATATCAAACTGCTTGTAAAAAGGCATTGACATGGGGGCACCTGGGGAGCTCGGTCAGCTGAGCATCCGACTCTTGGTTTCAGCTCATGTCATGATCTCAGGGTCATGAGATCGAGGCCCGCATCAGACTCCGTGCTCAGCGGTGGGGGGAGGGGGTTCTGCTTAAGATTCGCTCTCTCCCTCTTCCTTTGCCCTTCCCCCCACCCCGCTCATGCTCTCTCATAAATAAATAACATAAAAATAATTAAAAAATTAAAAAGGCACTGACGTTTATAGACAGAGGAAACACACATACACGTTCCCCTCCCTCCTTTATCGCCCTTGACCTGGTGCTCACTTCCATCCCCGACTTCCTCCGCTCTCCCTCTCACTTCACGTAATTCAGGCAAGAAAGATGAACACATTTCAAATAACACCTTCTTTTCCTGACACCCTTAAGTCTTCAGAACACAGCCCACAACTACAAAGCAAGACAGATCTGATAGCCAACACGGATTATATATTCTTCACTCCGAGGAAAGCGCTTTGAGCTAATTACTCTTATTTTATACAAATTTAAATAAGCTTATTAAGCTCATTGTGTCAGACGTCCCTGAAGGTGACCCTGACGATCTACATGTTGGATCATCCCCCCACCCCTGCGTGTAGGTGGGGCCTGGGCTTGCTTCCAACCAACAGAACGTGGCAAAGGTGGTGGGACGTCCAAGGATCGTGCTTCCCTCTGTAAGACTCTGACCTTGCGGGCTGAAGACCCAAGGCTCTGCCATTGGCCTTGAAGAAGTATCAGCCATGTCACCAGCTGCCTCCCAGGAGAGCCACCAGGTGGAGTGGTGTGGGCAGCCACTGGGAGCGGACGGGGGCCTACAGGGCCCGAGCGCCATCCCGGCCACCAGCCACAAGAGCGTGTACGTCCTGGGTCAGACAACCACAGGGAAACGAATTCTGCCAACCACCTGAATGAGCGTGGAGGAGATGCTTCCCTGACCAAGCTTCCCACTGAGCACACAGCCCGGATGAGACTTTGACCGCAGCTGTGTCAGACCTGGAGTAGGGAGCACAGCTCGGCTGTGCCAGGGGCCCCTGGCCCGCAAGAATGGGGAGAGGGTGCATGTGTGCTGCTTCGGCCTCGACGTCTGTCGTGACGTGTCAAATGCAGCAAGAGAAAATGAATACATGCATCCAATTAAGAAATAAAATTAAGGGGGCGCCTGGGTGGCGCAGTCCTTAAGCGCCTGCCTTCTGCTCAGGGCATGATCCCGGCGTTATGGGATCGAGCCCCACATCAGGCTCCTCCACTATGAGCCTGCTTCTTCCTCTCCCACTCCCCCTGCTTGTGTTCCCTGTCTCGCTGCCTGTCTCTGTCTCTGTCAAATAAATAAATAAAATCTTAAAAAAAAAAAAAAGAAATAAAATTAAGAACATACCTAGAACTGTAAGACGTGACCATTAGGATAAAGGATAGCAGATACGAACCAGCTAAGAAGTGTCTGGGGCCATGGTGCGTTAGGGCCGAGGACCCTGCAGGCATCCCATAGTAGCAGGGGACAGATATCTGAGACCCCAAGGGACCAGGAAGGAGGTGAGGACAGGGACATTCCAACTCCCAGCTACTCCTGTCACAACCTACCGGACGGGTGCTTTCACCGCCCCCTGGAATGGAAGGGGCTGGTCCAAACGCTCTCATCCACAATCAGCGAAACCTTCCCAGGGAGACTGCCCCGCCCCGTCTGCTGCACACACCGAGCCCTGGGGGCCAGCGCTGCCGTGGACAGCCCACTTCACAGAGGAGAGAACGGGTTCAGAGGTCACACAGCCAGCAGGTTGGGAACACTGGGCTGTGTCTCCTCTAACTCCACAGCCCACACTCTTTTAACACACCATGCGGCTTCCCTGGGCCTCCGTCTTCCCCATCCATAAAATGGGGGAGAAGCATGGTGCCGACCTCACGGGGCGTAAATGAGTTAATGCGTGCAGAGCATTCAGAAGAGTGCCCGGCAGGACGGGGGACGTGCTGACTCTCTTTCCTACTGTTCTGTATCGTTCTATCCTGCCATCAAAAAAATTCAGACAGAGGGGTACCTGAGTGGTAGTCGGTTAAGCATCTGACTCTTGATTTCGGCTCAGGTCGTGATCTCAGGGTCATAAGATCAAGCCCTGGGTTAGGCTTCGTGCTTCCCCTGGAGTCTGCTTGGGATTCTCTCTCTCCCTCTGCCCCTCCTTCCTCTCTCTCTAATAAATGAATAAATCTTATAAAAAATGCGGATAAAAAGAACCAAAGTTCAATTTCTGAACAGTAACAGCTCCTGGGGAAACGGGCGTTTACCACTTATTTTTCCATACGGTTCTTTTTCTTCACCCACAGGGTGCAAGGTAACCAACTCTCCAAGGTTCCTGTGCGGCCATCTTCCCATATCAGAGACAACAGGGCCTGACACGGTTGAGCACTTGGCCCGTCCAAACAGTTAAAGGCAGGCAGGCTGACTGGAGGACAGATTCCTGTTTAGACCTAGAGGGGAGACCCGGGTCCACCTCAGAAACCCCAAGCTCCAGCCAGCGGGCCAGGAGATCTCCCTGGACCGGCCCGGGCCAAGAGCTCTGTCGTTGCAGAATTCCAGGCCAGCAGGGCCCGAGAGACACATTCCCTAGAAAACAGAGCTTCTCTTAGAACAGAGGTGAATACTTGCCTGCTGAAGAGCCCAGGAGATGACAGACATCTCCGGCACATGGCCGCGCAGTCCTGGGTCCCCTCAAGCTCATGGGAGAGCAAGAGCTCATCTCTAGAACACATGCGAGGGCCAGGGGTACCGGCGCTGCAGAGAGCCACGGGCAGAGAAACAGGACTCCTTTTCCTTAATTCCAAGCCAATTCAGTCCAGGACACAGCGTGAAGTCCTGAAGGTCTTAAATAACGCAGGCCGCCTTCACCGAGAGCCCCCAGGCTGAACCCGACACCGGGACCCAGCCAGGATCCCAGGAAGCATGAAAGCAGGGGCATCACCCTCCGCTCCAGGCGCCCCATGCCCCAAACACGGATCCAGTGCCAAAGACTGGCATCAGTTAAGTGCTTACAACACGTCTCCCCCCCCGCCCCCGAAGCAGGAGCGGCAAGGATGGTCACGACGCAGCTGTTTATACAAAAGGAAAGGAAACGGGGCCATTTGTCCAAAGAACAGAAGACGGGTTAAGCTACAGAGCCTCTGGACCACAGAATTCTGCGCGGCCAGGATAGAGGCTTTGTGAGTGTTTCTTCGCACGCCAAGGTATTAAACATTTTAGGTTAAAATGTCAGCTTCGCTCTTAACGTCTATTATCATCCCCTTCGTGTCGAATGAAATACAGAGGAGAAGGTTCAGGAGGTCACAGGGCAAGGCGGTCGCCGTGGCTGTCTGGGTAAGGAGATTAAAGGGGTTTCTCTCCTTTCGCTTATCTGCATTTCCTCATTTTCCCTTCCACGGACAGATAGTGCTTCATACAGTTTAACAACGACAAAAAAAAACCAGACGAAATAAGTACTTTAGCTTCTAAAACCAGGGCGCACTTCCACCGCATTATCTCTTGTAATCCTCAAACCAGGAGCAGATGCCGCAGCTCCGGTCCCGCCTCCTAAGCGCTGTGTCCGACCTGAACTGTGGGCATCGTCCATGGCGCCATCCACTCATCGTCCACGGCGCCATCCACGGTATCGTCCACGGCGCCGTCCACGGCACCATCCACGGCGTTTGGGCTGCTTCCTCCGATTGGTCCTGAAACTCTTCCCCTCTGGTGGTGGTGCCAGCTGGGGTCTCTGGGGGCCCAGGGGCGGGTTTTGGGGCGTGGGAAACACATGGCCCCAGAGTTGTACACCAAAGGTGTGTGTGTTCGTAATGTACATTCTTCTGGGGAGCAGTCTGGAAAACTTTATATTCGTAAAGATGGCTGTGACTCCTGAGAGGCATGACCTACTGTCCTGGGCCCTCCCGAACAGCCCTCTGCCCACCTCTTCTTTGTTCCAGCCAGCTCCTTCACGGGTGCCTGTTTTCCAGATCTTCCCCTCTCCCCGCCTTCTCTTGGGGCTTCCGGTGACCCGTCCTCTGTCCTAACAGTCCCGCCTGCCAGAGATGTGTCCTGCAAGAGTGCTGTGCCTTATCTTGGAGTCTCTGACGAATCAAAGCAAGCTATGTGTCTTTGCTGGGGAGGGGACATGGTGAGTTTTCTTACAGATCTGGATGGTTTGCTCCCTCCTGAAGCCCACCCATCAGTGGTCCCTGTAGTAGGCTGAATAGTGTACCCTAAAAACTCATGTCCATCCAGAACCTCAGAATATGACCTGATTTGGAAATGAGGTCTTTGTAGGTGTCATTCGTTAAGAATCTCAAGATGAAATCATCTCGGTTTCGGTTAGGGCCTAAATCTAATGACTTATAAGTTCCTGGTGTCCTAAGAGAAGAAGATGCAGAGCCGCACAGGAAGGAGGACAGAGGCAGAGAGCGGAGGGATGTGGCCACAAGCCAAAGAGCATCAGGAGGTGGCCAGGAGCGATCCCGCGCAGAGAGCCTTTGGTGGCAGCACGGCCCTGCCCGCGCCTTGATTTCAGTACGGTGACACGTTTCAGACTCCTGGCGTCTGGAACTATGAGGGGATCCACTTCTGTTGTTGGACGTTTGTGGCCATTTGCTACAGCACCCCCGGAAATAGGCACAGCCCCCAATCCCAGAAAGACTTGGAGGCACCAGGTTAGAAGCTCTGGTACGAGCAACGGTCCCCAGGTCTGCCTGTGCTCCCTGGATGCCCTACACCCCTCATCCTCAGGGCACTCCCACGCCTGCTCTCCTCCAACACTCCTGATTCAAGACCGGTTCCATCGAGCCAGGCTCGGCAGCAAGCCCCCTCCGCCACATCTCACACCCTCCTCCCACCTCCCACGTCCTATTAATAAAACAAAGTAAAAATTAAATTACTTCTAACACACCCCCGGTCTGCTTTCAAGAGGGCTGGATGGTTTGAAATTCTAATTTGCTTTCCAAGGTCTTAAAATAATTTCACAAGAGCCCCGGCGATGCCACCCCCACCCCCGCCTGCATCACAGAGCGGGATCAGACAGCGGGAATCCGGGCTACGGCATCAGAATGAGAAGGAAGGAAGGACAGTGCCCGGACAATGGGAGAAGTGGGGTCCACGTCCGGCCCCCCTGCAGACTGTAGGTGCCATTTCAAGGGAGACCCCGGCCCTCTCTGGACCTCTGTTCTTCCATTTGCAAAATGGGAGGCATTCCGAGGTCGGGCCAGACTAATGCCACCTCCTGGCCACAGCCAGTCTCGAAACCAGAGGTTCCAATCCTTTTTGATTCATGGACTGTGACAGAGTCCCTGTTGCTCACCCAGATCCAGGCCCCCCTCCCCGGCACATGGACGACTCACCTTCTGGCCCCACGTGGGGCCGTGAGACCAGTTCTGGCTTGTGAAGGTGAGCAGGTGAAGGTGAGCAGAAGAGATCACTTCCCGGCAAAGGAGTCTAAAAGGCACCAGGCCAGGGTGCCTGGGTGACTCAGTTGGTTAAGCATCCAGTTCTTTGTTTTGGCTCAGGTCACGATCTTAGGGTCGCGTGAGATGGAGTCCTGCATCCGGCTCCACACTCAGTGGGGAGTCAGCTTGAGATTCTCTCTGTGCCTCCCAGCCCCCCTCAAATAAATACATAAAATCTCTTAAAAACATTTAAAAATAAAAATAAAACAGGCACAGGGCCATCTCCATGGGCTGCCCCTCTAGCAGGGACCATGGAGGCCCCATGGAGATGGGGGGGCCACAGATCCACCCTGAAACACAGAGTTACAATATGGAATGGAGCCATCCAGGAGAGACCCCCAACTCATCTCACACTCCGCATGGGCAAGAGCTAGACTTGCTTGTTTGAAGCCACTGAGATTTCAAGACATATTCATTCCTGCGGCACGGCCCGGCCTAGCCTGACTAACACAGGTGTGCTTTCCTTTTAAGGATCTGGTGATGAGGAATCAGGGCAGAAAGCTGTGAACCATTCGGCGCGGCTGGAATCTCAGGGCGTGTTGGGGCTGGAGAGGCAGGGAAGGGAGCACTGGGGATGGGGAGCGACTGGAGGCTCTTCTGTGAGGCTACCGCACCTCCAAGCAAAACCAGCCCCGGGGAGAGGTGGGCCTATGGATGGGGCTGGAAACATGCCCAGCTTCTCCTGACCCTGAAGAGGCTGGTGTCAACAGTCCCTCTAACATCACTTCTTCCACGGAGGCCCCCGAGCCACCTCATGCAGGAGCAGGAGCACGCGGTCAGTGTCTGGGAGGGGGGCCCCAGGGGGCCCCGTCACTGCTAGCCTTCAACCCTCAGACACTCCCTGCCTGCGGTTCGTCAGACACAGGGTGGTGCCCAGGACAGCCCATTTCCACAGTTAGAGCAGAAAAGGCCCTTAGATCTCTGATCACCCCCTTTCCTTGTACCAAGATGAAAGATGGGCACAGAGTGGGGAAGCAACTTGCCTAAAGCCACACAGCAAATCCACGGCACAGCTTTATGACTAGGATACAGACCAGACCCCAAGCTTGTTATGCTTTCTTTTACTCCTCTGATCCATAAGATCCCAGAGTCCTTGGGATTTCTGTTTCACCAGACACTAGCCCTTCCCTGAATCGGCAGTCTCACCCAGCAATAAACCTTCAGCCAACCAGGTGTCACTTCTACTTTCCATGCAAGAAAGAAGGGAGAGGACCCAGGGTCTCGGTGGGAACGGCTGTGCTTGGTGCCTTTCATGGGTTCTGGTGAGCCCCCAGCCCTGTGTCCCCCCTCCCACCCACCCTCAGGAGCCTGAAAGGCATCCTAGGGCACAGACCAAAAACGCTGCAGCCTTGCAGCCCCTCTGCCCAGCGAGACTCCATCGAAGAAAGAACAAGCCCTTTGCAGCACAGCTAGCAGCATCTCAAGGCTCGGTGCCTGGATAAATCCTCCCTGCTCGTCCCCAACCTTCCAGAGCTGCCTCAGCCCACCGCGGCACAGGGGACACGGCCTGACTTGTTGTCGGCGAGGCACACGCCCTTGGATAAGCACGTATCTCAAGACAGAGCAATTCCTAACTGTTCGCCAAACCCGCTGGGACCAACTTGTCTCCCACTCAGTCCTCCAGGCCACCGATGGTCACCATACCCGCTCTGCCAGCTTCCAGAGCACGCGGCACGGCGAGCGAGGAAAAGGGGAGAGGCAAGTTCCCCAGCCTCGGATGGAACGCTCTAGCACATACACCACCCCTCTGCTCCCTCACCATCATGGCAGACATCACTAATCCATCATCAGAGTCTCTCCCACCAAGTCCAAGTGCAGCCTGGGATGTCTCCGCGCCCCGGTTAGCAGCGGTCATCTGTCAGAGCAGGTGCGCAGGGTGAAAGCATCTTCCCACACCTGCTATCGCCGGCCAAAGATCGCAGACACAGGGCTGCCTTCCACCTCTGGGCGCGCATTTATCTGGTGGCGTGAGTGAAAGAATCAGGACACACTGAGGAGCAGGAATGACGCATGCCGAGGGCCCAGGGGTAAAGGATTTCAGGAGGCACTCTACCGAGCAAGGGATGCTGGGCACGCAGAAGTCACTGGTGGGGAAGGTGGGGTTACGCTGTAACCAAGCGGCCGGCACACTGGAGGGGCTAAGAGGTTCCTCAAGAACCAGGACGCAGTAGCTTACATTTCCTGAAGGTTCTGACCCAGCGGGACATGCGCGTGATTTGCATTTTTGAGGAGCTGGGCTGCTTCTGCCGTGTAGAGTTCCTGGCTTAGGAACAGAAAGCAAAGCAAAGGGACAAATAGGTCCCTCTGGAAGCAAAAGCATAAGAAGTGAGGCCACCCTAGGGATCGGTGCTAGAGCCAGTCTTATTTAAAGCCCTTACAAGTGAGCTGAGCGGAAGAGCGTGCGTGAGATTGCCAAGCTTGCAGATGGCACTGGCTGCCGGGGAGGGAATATGAGGCCGTCAGGGACACATGGCAGGGAGAAGGGGAGAGAGCAGCGTGGAAGGGAAGCCGAGTCTGCTCCAGAGAGACGGGCTCCGGGAGAACACAGCTGCCCAAGCCCCCGGGCAGGCTGCAGGGAGCCTCCCTCCCACCTCCGGGAGCTGCCCCTGCACCCAGGGGAGAAGGGCCCGGAAGAGGAGGAAGGAGAGCTCAGCACCAGCACACAAGTGCCGGCTGCCTGCTCCAGGCACTAGGCAATCGGACTCGTCAACCCAGAGGATCCTTGCTGTCTTCCAGGTCCGAGGCGGTGCTGCTCAGAGAGGACAGCGCTTGCCAGAGCCCTGCGGAAGGGGCAGGGTGGAGGTCCCCTCCTGCCCCGGATCCTGGTGCTGTCCTCACCACGAGCTTCTGTCCACAGCTCTAAACCTTGCTATGGCTCCCTGTGGCCCTCAGGGGCAGGTCTCAAGTCTTGGTTGGGGAGAAGAGGCAAAGGGGTGCCAATCCTGTTCCGTCATTTACAGGCTGTGCGACCAGGGCCAGTGACCCCCACCTCTGTGCCTGGGCATCTCCATAGGGCAGACAATGCCACCTGCTCCCAGAGCTGCAGACAAGCGATGGCATATGACGAGCACTATTGTGTTATCGGCATCCCTAAGACCTTCAGTGCATGTCCTCCTCTCTGGGATGCCCCCCTCGGCCCTCAGAGATGAACAGCAGTCGTACAGAAGCTTCTGCCGTCTCTCGGGTATGCTGCACTCGTATCTATGTGCCCTTCTGCCTGCAGTGCCCTGCCCTCCACCCCACCTTAGCCTCCCATGTAACTGCTCCTCTTCCAGTCCTTTCACTGAGTGACGCCTCCTCCAGGGAGCCCTCCCCGACTCTCCCAGGAAGACCAGGCACTTCCCTACACTGCCCTGGAAATCTCCTCTCCTAGCTCTAAGACCTCCCCTCCGCACACCGTGCTGGGCCTGGTCTGTCCACCCACCAGACAGAGCACCTGGGGCAGACGAGTGTTGGGAGGGAAGGAGAAAGAGGGAGGAAAGGAGAAACCTCAAGGAGCTCCAGAAGAGAAGTTCTCAAACATTAAGAGGGACATGGAATTGAGGCAAGCCAGGATGGAGAGTGTACCTTTGGTGTTGAATCAAGAGGAGAACCGAACTGGTCCATCAGATTTAGCTCCCCCTGGTGTGAGTGACCTTGGCAGGAAACAGCACATACCCCGGGTCCAGATCTGCGAAGATTTCCTTTTGGGTGTCACCTCTGGGTCCACCTGAACTTTTAATGCTGATGCCACGGCCCTGGCTGGCTGGACCTCCCGGCCTCTGGCCCCTGTCTATTGACTTCCTTCTAGAACCTTCCACCTCCCCATTGAAGGGCTTGTAATGAACTTCGGTCACTGCCATCCCCAGAGCCAACTCTTTCCTCCACTGCCAGGCAGAGCTCAGTCGGCCTCTGGAAGCCAATCCGGAGGGTGGGCAGGGTCAGCCTCTGCAGGCTTCTCCCAGGACCCCCATTCCTGCCTCGTTTACCTGACCCCTTGGGCCCCAGACTTCCTGCCCGATGTCAGTCCCAGGTCTCTAATTTCCTGGGGGGACTTCGCCAACCCCCATCTGGCCTCAGTGTGCCCCCCTGTATTTTGAGAGTCAGACTTAATTCTGCTCCAATCTGACAAGTCCTTTCTGAGGAGCCAGCAGGGCAGCCCTCCCGGACTTTTGTGGGGGAGCATTTCCCAGGAACCTCTAGGCCTCTTGGCTCAGCTCCAAGCTCCAGGGCCAGGCCCCCTGCATAAGAACAGATAAATGAAGAGGGCCACAGGCCATGTCAGAGGGGGCAGATGCGTCCAAGAAGGTGAGAGGGGACACCTATCACCAGATATGGGACACGGATACTGGCACCAAGACTCCAAAGAAGGTGCTCTCCAGCCTTCTTCCAGCTGCCTCCATCCGGCCTAGTGTCTGGTACCCGCAGCTGAGGTCAGAGCAGAATGGCCCCGCCCTCACCCTCTACCCCCCTTGCTCACTGTACTCCTGGATCTCTAGCTCCCTTCTGTTCCTCAAACACTCCAGGCATGGGCCTACCTCAGGGCCTTTGCACTTGCTGTTCCTGCTGCTGGAACACCCTTCCCCCAGACAGCAGCACGGCTTGCTCCTTTACCACTTCAGAGTCTCTACTCAGATGGCACTTTTCCATGGGCCTTCCTCGGCCCCCGGGGAGTTAAAACTGCAAACCCCCCAAAATATTCTCCAGTACCCCTTCCCCCATTCCCTGCTTTATTTTTCCCCATTGCACTTAGCACCATCTACGTACCATAAGCTCCATGCAGGCAGGGGTGTTGGTCTGATATTTATTGAGCACCTACTATATGCCAGGTGCTGAAAACACAGCAGTGGACAAGGCAGCCCAACCCTTACCCTCGGCTCTGCCATTTGAGCCAGCGATCAGCCAAGATGCCCAGAGTGACTGAAAACTTGCCCTTCGGAGTGCCCTTGTCTGTGAGAGGGAGTGAAGAGACACCTCTCAGGTCAGGGTCATGGGTAGAGCCAGAAGTCCAAGACAATGACACATAAACACAATCCCACCGCTCCCTCTAAATGACCCTGGAGAGGCGGCAGCATGTCCCCCATTTTATAAAGCAGAAAACAGAAACTCAGATTCCCTGTCCACTTCACAATAATGAGGCACTATCCTACACACTTTGCAGGGATCACCTCCCTTAATCTTCTCACTAACCCTATGAGAGAGATCCTCTTATCCCCATTTTACAGACAGGAAAGCTTGAGCACAGAGAGGTCAAGCATGGTGCCAAAGTCACACAGCCAAGAGGAGAGCAGAAATTTTAGCCCTTGTGATCCCATCTCTTCTCCTTCAGGCGAGACTGCCCCCCACACTCTGTAAGGTAAGGCAGAGCCTGGCACTCCAGAAACGCTCCTTCCAGGTGGGAAACTTCTGGACTCCACAGCACAATAAATGCCTATGAGGAGGCAGAGCCCGGCCGCCACCACACCCCGATTTGGCCATTTCTGACACCGCCCGCGTTGAACACTTGCTCCGTGCAAAGAAAGCGCTTCCTGGGCATTCTCGCTGGGCCGACATGACTCGTGGCCCCTCATTTCACACAGGAGGGACCAGAGAGATGAGGCGGCTTGCCAGAGCTCACACAGCAAGGCCTGGTGGAGGTGAGCACGTGACTGCCAGCCCAGCACACTCCTGACTTCCGGGCGGGGCAGGGGCTCCACTGGGGGCCGGGAGCCACCCGAACAGAGAAAATCTCGGCTTCTCCTAAACACATAAAACAAGTCCCTAATCCTTGTTATTAATGTAAATACTATTCCAGCAAAGCAAGCAAGCTCCCTGCCTCCCCAAGGGGATTACGTCTACAGTGTCCAACGCAGCGAGGACAATAACCAATTGACTCTTATTAAAACTCCAATAATGTTGGTGTGATTGCGGCTTTGATAAGAGCCCTGCTGTGAGCGGGGGTCAACCACATTAGGAAAATGTAATTAGACTAATACATTCCAGGCAATCCTTTCCCTCTCTCTCTCTTTGCACCAAGGAGGACCACTCACAAGACCTCATTACTCACAGGGAGGCCCCACCGTGGGCTCTACTGCAAAGGAAAGCGGGTTCGTAGACCCGCCTTGTTCTGACCACAGGAAGACCCCCGGGGCTCCCAGAGCGCCAGAGCATTTGGGACTTACTGGCCCAAACGGCAGGAAGCTCAGGGAGCAGCAGACGCATGGGAGGGACGGGGTTTTACCATAGAACCCAAGGTGGTGCCTTGAGATTCCAAAAGGCCAGCTTCGGGGGGCAGCGAGGGGACAGACTGGAGAGAAGGAGCAGCTTCACCCAAGTCCCTGAGGCCGTCCTAGCCCCACACTGCAGGGTACCAGCCCATCTTCCAGGCGGAGGCCCTGTTTGGAAAAGACCCCGCCCCTCCTCCTAACTCCTGACCTTCCAACACTGAGTCGATTCTGCTGTCAGACTTGTTCTGAAAACGCAACCATGTTCTGCTGCGGCCCACGGATTACGGAACGGTGTGAGCACTGCACGAATGTCTCATTGGTTTATGCATCGTTTTGTCCACAGCAAACACCGGGTGAACAGAAAACCACACCGCCTGAGCCGAGGACGACAGGAAACACACACACCTTCCCCGACAAGGGCCCCGCCCACCTGCCCCTGCGGCTACAAGGTTCCACTCCGTTTCCCATGACTTTTCCTTCTGCGCCTTCACCAGCAACCTGACGCCCCCTCCTTATCCACCCCCCAACCTATTTTATATTTTTTTCTCCACCCACCGGGCTTTTACTCTCTTTACCTCTCACCTCTTCCCCTTGCACACAGGGCGGCAGGTGTGGGAACTGGGCGGGCAGCCGGCAGGGGGAGTAGGCATAACTGCCACCTGCGAACGTCAGGTCTTTTACAAGATGCAATGCCACGTGTATTTAGTAGGTGTGTGTCTCTTAACCTGAAACACGGATAGAGCTCAGCCGCCTTTTCATGAGATTCCTGCCCTTCGCTGTTGTCACTGATGATGTGCCTGTGTGTTGTGCCTAGCCCCGTGTTCCGCTTAAACCCCGTGGGGCTGTATTGTTCAGTTCTGCATTGCACAGTGATTTGGAGGCACGCGTCTGTCAGGTTATAGCGGAAGGGGCTGTTCTTCGCACACACAAACCACGCTTCGAGGCGAGGGTGGTGGAGAATCATGGGCCCATTGCACAGAAGTGGACGTGAAGTCCAGGGTGACTCACCTGTTTCCTCACTAGCTCATGCTGGCCCCCTGGTCTTGGATTCTTACGTTTATCGCACATCTCTTCTGTGTCTGATACTATGCCGTGCACTTTATAGTCAAGTTCGAGGCAAGAGGACAAAAGGAGAACAGGCTTCAGAGTTAAGAGTCCCTGAGTTCAAATCCCAGCTCTGCAGTTTAGCTTTGTGACCTCAAGGAAGTTTCACAACCTCTCTGTGCTTCGTTTTCTTGTCTGTGAAATGGGAATCGTTCACAGAGAGGTTGTAAAGATGACAAAATTAAAAACTGGGGCAAGAGGGCATTTACTGTTTTATGCTGTGACCTGAACCAGGGTCTGGGACAGAGACACCACCTCAAAAATGTTGGCTACTCTCATTATCAGGGCTTACCCTACACACTGTGGCCTCCAGTGCTAGCTGAAAGGTGACAGGGGACGGGGATGCTGGGTTGGGGGGTGAGGCTCTTGCAGTCAGACCCAGCTGCCAACTTCCTCCTTTGTGGCCCCGGACAGGTGACCTGGGCTCTCAGCCTCAGTCTGCTCATCCATAAGGTGGGGTAACAGTTGCTTGCCCCTCATGGGGTGGCCATGAGGATTCAGGGGATCCCCTGTGCAAGTCACTCACACGGAGGGCCCAGCACGTGAAGCAGAGGCAAGGCAGGAGGTATGACCCTGGGCTGCGTCCACCCGTGGGCGCGGGGCTGCCTCAGCTGAGCACACCTGTTCTCCCAGTTAGTTTCCCCAGCAATGTCCCTCCCCCAGGCCCCAGACTATAAGAGCCCCACAGGTGCAGGAAGAGAATCCGCTCTGGCTTTTTGGGCCTTCTGGAGGTCATCCTCAGGACCACTGACTCCTTGCCCAGAGTGGATGTCTCTGTGTCTCATTGGAGAAGATCCCTAGCCCGTGGGCAGCCCAGACTCTGCCGCCTAATGCCCATCCCTCCCCGAAGATGCTGGCACCACAGGTTTGGGGGAAGGCTCCCCTATGGCAAATTGCCAGTGGACTGGCCACGTCCCAGACAACAGGCTCCTCCATGACCTTCCCAGGCCACACACTAGCCCTGGGACAGGAGGCCAGGAATAGAGTGGACATGAATGAGCGCTGCTTGAAAACCTATTGTCCACCAGGTATCACGCTAGGCATTTTATATACAGTAACAACTACTTTGTCAGGGAGATCCTCTCCCTCCATTTTACAGATGGGGAAACTGAGGCTTAGAGAGGTTAAATAAGCTTTCTACCCTGGAGCACAAAGGTAGGAGGCAGCAGAGCTGGGATGGGAACCTGATCCAGGACCACAGTCCACATGTTTCCACCAAGCACAACTCCCTGCCCAGCCAGCGGGTCTATCCGGGTGTTCTGCTCGTCCTCTATCCCCCAGCTCACCCACTGGTTCAATGGGGGCCATGCTGGCCCCGTGCATATCGCTGGATTATTCGAGAATCAAGGAAGAAGGCAAGGGGCTTGGAGTATTAGGAAAAGGGACCGTGGGAAAATAGGAAACCCCCCCCCATACACACAGCACGCACACCCACCCTCTCCCCAGTGACCAGAGCTGCAGGAACCCAGCTCGGACCGCGGCAGCGTCTGTTCACCTGGGAGCCAGGCCCCCCCGCCCCAGCAGTGTGTCAGCGGCATCTGGCCTCTGCCTGACACTTCTAGGGACAGGCGCTCATGATGCCCAAGGCTGCCTGTTCCAACGTGCTGCTAGAGGCCTCAGAGCCAGAAATCCATCTCCCTGTCAGTTCTGCCTGCAGATCCCGGAGGATACCCCCGCTGGGATAACATCTTCCCTTCCTGAGCAGGGATATTATGCTCGATTCCTCCCCCCGCCCAAATCGTCTCTTTCAGGGCCAAATATTTTACTGCCTCCAACCCACCCTCCTAGGATGAAAAGAATAATGGCTGACGATAAAGGCTGTATCAGTGACTAACAACGAGCACATCATCGGCCTTATCCTACATCAGGAGTCAGCAAACCATGGCCCATGGGCCAAATTCAGCTCACTGCCAGCTTTTACATGGCCTCTGAGCCAAGAGTGGCTTTTGCACTTTTAAAGGGTTCGGGAAAAAAAATCAGAAAAAGAAGACTCTTGGGTGACACATGAAAAGTATATGAAATTCAAATTCCAGGATCTATAAATAAAGTTTTATTGGAACACAGCCACATCTCTCATTTACATTTTGTCTACGGCTGCCTTCAAGTCCCCACAGCAGACTTGATGAGTTTGGCAAGCGACATGGCCCGCAAAGCCTAAAATGTTTCCTAGCTGGTCCTTTACAGAAAAAGTTTGCCCAAAAAGTTTGCTGACTTATATTCTATGTGTTTTACATATAGCATTTCAATCTTACAATAGCTATGAGGAAGTTAGTACTGTAGTCTTCATTTTACAGACAAAGGTGCAGAAGCTCAGAGATGTTATGTAAGTTGCCCGTGTCCCACAGCCTCATGTGGTAGAGCCAGGATTCGAACTCAGGCAGTTGGACTCCAGTGTCTGTGCCTTACCCACTCCCCTATTCCTCCTGGTCACTGCCTGGGGCTGACAGCACACACCCCAGCCCCAGGGCAGCCATCCTCCTCCCCTGTCTATGGGCCCTCTTGGCTTCACTCTGCATGGGGGGAATGACCGGAGCACCTGCTCGGCCCATTGGCCACTATGACCCCCATACCCTCTTCTAACCCTGTTGGCTCTTTGAGGTCTTTCCCAAGCTCACCCTAAAAAGGACCAGGGAACCCATCGCTCTCTGGATACTACGGAACTGATTCACGAGCACCCTCCAAACCAGGAACAGTAGCAGATGTGATATAAAGTCAATAGCTCTAGCCAGAGGTCTCTAAAAATTCATGAGAGCCAATAAATCTTGCTCTCGGGCTGCCCACTGGCTTCCAATAAAGCTGTCCCGCCCACGATCTTGCAAAGGCAGAAAGGAGAAGTCTCTGGGTCTGCGGTCCAGGTTAGAGAAATCTCAAGGCCACCAGCCCTGCTTTTCTCTCTCCAAATCTTCGAGGGGAGAAGGTAGCATGCTCTGTTGCTATGGAAACTAGGCTAGGCTGTGTCTGCACCAGGAAGGATTAAAGACAGACATAAGAGGCAGAAGTAGACCAGAGGGACAGAGAGACAGGCATGGGGATTCCTAATCTGTGATTAAACTTTCTCAAAGAGGTTTCTACCCCATCATTATTTCGGAGCTCAGATGCACATTATAAACCCCAGGCTCATCAATAAATACAAATCGATAGATCTAGAAGGCAAATATTTGACTTTTACTTACATGCATATGAAATCTGCATCTCATCCAGCTGGAAGACACCCAATGATCCAGCCCTGACCTTACCGGCTGGTGACCCACAGGCCGATTTCAGCCCAGGAAGCTGCTTTCCTCGGCCTGCACAATGTTTTTTTCCAAAAATTTCTAAATGAATCGCTAACATTTAAATTTTGAAATATTTAAGAGCGCAACTCAGATCTCTGGCTTTTCTTAAAATAATTCCGAGATCTGGCCATAGCAGCCCTACGCGGTGACAACCGGTTAGCCCTAAGCAGAAACAGCCCCTACAGGCAGGGCAGGGGCCCACCGCGCCCCTGCACCCCCAGCATCCTCTTCCCTCGCCCGTTTCACACCGTTGTCTTTCCTGCAGGGCGGAGAGCCCCCCGCAGGCGTTTGCATTCATGACAGCCCACCCTGAGTACCACCACTCCCATTTTACTGGTAGAAACACTGAGGCCTGTGGAGAAGAAACATCTTGCCTAAAAATGCGACCGTGAATTCATGACGGGGCTGGCCTCCCAATGTCCAAGGTAGGACTCAGCTCAGACCTGTCTGGAAGGGAAGTCTAGAGGCAGGGTTAGTATCTGTTGGCTACAAACGTGTCTAAGGTGAAAATTAGATTTTTTTGCTGACTCCAGTTCTGCCCACTGTGTTCTAGCACTTTGCAGGGGGGAGGGAAGGGGGAGAAAAAGGAGAAAGTCTCCTCGGACCGGGACCCGCTGCAACCCCCCTGCGCTGGCCGTGCCCGCCTGCCCACAGCCATGCTCCACGGTGCCCAAGAATACGGAGGAAGAAAAAGAAGTGGGCAGAAGCCCAGAGTAGGTCAGCAGGCTACTCGGCTTCACCGCTGATGCTTCTGGAACCCGGACGAGGAGAAAATGTTAGCCAGGCCTGGAATCAAACCCCCTCCTGGCTACTTGCTGGCTGTGTGACCTTGACCAAGTTACCTAACCTCTCTGAGCCCCTGTCTTTCTCTGTGTAGCAAGGGTTAGCAGCAGGCCTATCAAGTCAGGTCCCTGTGCAGGTTAAATAAGACCACAACAAAGCGCTCAGTGGAGTGTGGGTATACAGCAGGCACTCTATCGAAGCACTCCTCCCACCCCGCTTCTGCCCCAGCCAGACGCAGCCACCCTCCTGAATCTGACCTCGTCAGACGAGGGTTCAATTTCATGCGTGGCCTGTAGCTCCAGCAGCACTCCCACTGCCTCCCAGTGACTCACCAGCGGCTCTCCCCCTCCACGAAAGCCAGCAGGCTCGCCCCCCCTCACTCAGAGCACCCCTCCCCTCCCTCTCAAGACCACCCGGCCCTCAAGGCCCAGGTGGACCCAGCGTGGCTGCAACCTCCCCCAGACCCAGAAACCTCTGTCCACTCCGAACTCTGCTCCACCAATCATTCAAAGGAATCTGGCCCTACTCTCTAACACTCTGTGTGGGATAGGCTCGGCCCTTGGCATCTCAAACGTCAGGATAGCTCACACATCTTTGAGATCCTTGCTGGGGACAGGGGGCATTTGTAGCAGCCAAGCGCCTGTCCCCTCTTCTTTGGACACCGACACACCCAAATGCCTTTCCGGGACTGACCTCCCCTCCAAAATGCACTGTTGGCAGGACACCGCCAAACCAGGACTGGTCCCATGGCCCAAACCCCATCCATGAGATGCCTTCTCTCCCGGGACCTGGAATTCCCAGTCCCGCAGAATCATTGCAAGCTGGCTGGGGCCACCCAGCCCCGTGAGATCTCAGAAGGCTTTTGGTTCCTGGTCTTTCCCAACCGGTTCTTCTACTAAGCCTCTGATTCTGTCAGCTGCCTCCCGATCACCTCCTCTCCTGCTGATGCTGGCGGAGCCCACTCCCATGGTTTGCCCAAAACAGAGCCCTACCTGAATCTCTACAGCTCACATCACATAGACACACGCACACCCAGCTGCCGGAACCGACCCCACAGACACCCAGTCTTGTTAGAGGGACCGGGGCACAGCCAGACATGCCGCGACCCTCACGCTTTCGGGAAAAGGCCAAGCTGCCGATCGCCTAAGTAACACGGCTTAACATCACCCGGTGTCAGCCCACGGACTCCAAGGGAGCCGAGAAGCCACGCCGGGGGTTGTGGCGCTTGTTTGAAGAAATAAATAAATAAAGATAACAACAAGATGGAACTGAGCAAATTACATATAAAGCAGGTATTTCTGCAGACACCAAAAATAGATATTGAGCATGTAAGTAGGGTAAACACAGCGTGCACAGATCTTCATTCAATATCCAAAGAGCAAAGGGCTCCCGAGCACCCAGGGGCTAATGAGCAAGGCAGCCCCACGGGCTCCGCAGGTACCGCCCAGGGGCCGTGGCACAGAAGCAGCCAAACCCACCCCCAGCACAAGAGCAGGGAAGGTCCTAGCTGCCAGGGAAGGTCACGTGGAAGTCAGCCAGACAAGGAAGGGTCAAGAGGAGAGATTTCTAAGAGACTCCTTAGAACCATCCTGGTCTAAGAAGCCAGTATCATCTCTCGCCTGTACCACCAGCTTCCATGCTGTTCCTCTGCCTTTGCCACACCCCCCATGGCCTGTCTTCCACAGTGGGAGCCAGATCATGTCATTCCCTCTGGGGGAAGGGGGTTCAAATGCACCCCCCACCAGCATCTCGGCACTCAGCTTTCCAACTTTACCTCCTACCACCTTCCTCACAGGTCCTCAAGCATGCCTCGCACAGACCTACCACAGGGCCTTTGCACATACTCTCCCTGTGCCTGGAATCTCTTCCCCGTGTTGTTCTCATGCTTCCCTCCAGTCTCTGCTTAGCCCATCCCTGACCACACCGGCTAGTCTTCCCATTCCATTGCTCCACATCCCCTTCCCATTCATTTTCCTCCATAGCTCCCCCAATCTGAAGCTGCGTCTTTTGTCTGCTTGTGATTCGTCTCCCTCAACTGGAATGGAAACTCTACGGGGGTGGGAAATTTGTTCTGTTCAGGACTGAATCCCTAACACTTAGCACAATGCTCGGCAATTACAGGGACCCATAAATAAGCCCGAATGAGTGAATGAATAAGGAATGAACAAATGGACAAGAGGACTAATGAGCTCTCTGAACAAGAAACATTACACATCCCGGAATGTCGACTTTCTGCCATTCGCATGGCGGGATGGTTAGAAGCTCAGCACTGGAGACTGCCTGGGCTCCAGTCCGGCTCTATCACCTCCCAGCTCCCTGCCCTCAGGTCGGCACACCCTCTCTGAGCTTCAGATCCCTCATCGGTAAATTAGGGACCATCACCGCGGCGGGCTACCAGGAAGGAAAATACATTCCCACTTGCGAGGCGGGGAGGACAGTGCCTGCTGAGCCCTCAGAGCCCAAGGTCACGCTCTTTACTTTTATTACTGCTCTTCTGTAACAAACTTGAACCAGGTGGTAGAACCGTCAGGGGTCCTCGTTCACATCTGAGCAGAGGGGATGGGGACGGCGAGAGAACACGCACTGTGGGCGCAGGAGACGCGGGATCCAGCCCAGCCCTGCCGCTCCCACGCTGCACAATGTCCCAGCTCGCGCAACTTCTCTACCCCACCGGGTCGGGGCCACGCGCCACCCCCGGTTCACGGGGTTGCCACGGGGCTGCCACGGGGCTCCAGATTGGGCCAGAGATGTGAACACGACCCCGGGGAGACAGGGAATCAATGCATCCCACTCATGAATCATTACTGGATCCGCAGAGCCGCCACAGAGTCAAAAAGCCAGAGTTCAAAGGTGACGCCTCCGACACACACCACGAAGCCCCAGCTCCCTTTGGAGATGTCAGTGGGGCCTCCGAACCCTCAATTACAAGGGCAGGGAGTGTTCCCGCTACTCACATTTCGGTCACAATATCACCCAAGAGCTGAGGGTTGTGCAGGGGAAATTACAGTAATTACTCGGCAGGAGGGCTGGCTGCGCGAACTCCGGCTCATCTCCAACCTGGGGTGAGCTCTAGCTCCCTGGGAGCTGGGGGAGCCTTTGCCTCACCTCGGGGCCCCCAGGAACGATGCCGATGTCACTTCATGAACTCACAGCAGTTGTCAAGCCAAGCGGGCAGGATAGCCTCGCGGCTGAGAACACGGGCATTGGGTTGGGGCAGCTGGGCCCACCATGCCCGCCAAGACCAGAATGTACCTCGCAGGGCAGTGGGGACAGGACATGCTGTGAAGGAAGCAGGGATGGTGGCGTGTGTATAACTGGCCCCGGGCTCAGGGCAGACCCTCCGAAGAGGTTAACCTGAGCTGGTGGTGGGGAGCCAGCCGTGGAGAGGGACTGGTCCATAGCGCTCAAGCAGACGTTGTGGTCTGAAGGCAACGAGGGGCTGTCCTGCCTGATGAGGTTCACGCCTGTAAAAGTGTGAGCCCCTCCTCGTGCCAGCCCCTGTCCTAGTCACTGGGAGATCCCCAGGCACTGGGGACCAGGACCGACCAGGACGGGAGGAAGCCGCCTGCCACTCCCTCCACAGAGCCCCAGGCTCACTGCCCCATGCCTGCTGCTTTTCACGCAGTGGGAGAAGCGTCCAGCACCTCCAGTTGGCCCCCTCTCCCCACCGACTCCGGATCCCAACGGCACCCCTCCCACCTGCCCTCTGGCTGGGGCCCCCCAGCGGCTGCACAGCTGCCCACTGAGAGTTAGGAGTCCCCAGTTCCTGAATCTGGGTCTCAGCCACGATCCCCTGGGGGAGCTTGTGACAAACTGCAGATGCTCAGACCCAACCCCGGGTGATGGACTCTTTGATCTGAGCAAGGCCAGGATTTCATTCTGATGCTTGGGAACCACAGGCAAAGCCCTCCTCCATCCAATACACTCGACCATGAGCTCACCGAGGGCAGAAACCACCTCCCCTGAGCCCCGTGTCCCCAGGGCCTGGCACACAGTAGGTACTCAGGGGAAGGTATGTGCTTAGCAGAGTGAATGGAGAAATATTTAACTAGATCAAAGCCCCCCCTTCCCGCCCCCAAGGTCACCAATGGTCCACTGTGCTACCACCAATTAAGACACAGGGGTGACCTGCTCTGAACCTGGCCACCCGGGGTAAGTGGAAGAAAGGGGAGGGGCCGGAGACCCAGGCACAGAAATGCCTGCTTCTGAGCCTCAGTTCCTCATCTGGAGAATGGGAGCACGGACTCCATCTCCTATAAGGAGCGGAGAATTCAAGGCTCAGGGGGTTGTGATCCTGATAGGCGGAGGCCTCTCAGAGGCCTCCCAGCCCAGGCCTTCCCACCTGAGAACGGTCCTCTCTGTCCACCTGAACAACGGCCATTGGCCTCTGCTTGAATACTCCCAGCAATGAAATGCTCACCACTCACTAGAAAACCCATCGCACCATGAGGCAGGCTGGCCCACTGCTGGAAAGTTCTCACTTGGGAAGCCAGTCCTGTCTTCACTCACAGGGATGGAAACTGAGTTCCCCTGAGGTCAGGGTCCTGCCCAACAGAACAGCCGGAAGCCAGATGGTCCCCTCCGCAGCTGATGGAGTGACCAGGCCATCAGGGAGGACCCAGGGGCTGGGGACGCTCAGGGAGAAGGCCTCCCCCATGGTGCAACCAGGCCACAGGGCTCAGCTCCTCATGCCAACCCAGCCCCCTTGCTCGGCCGGCCCCTGCCCTCCCCCCGTCAGCCCCAGGTCCATGGCTGCAGAGTCAGACACCAGGGGCTTCCAGGCCCAGTGCAAACTGCTGCTGAGTGGTCATGCTCGAACCACCGGGCAGAGAGAAAGGGACCCGGGGAGAGTTACCTGCCCCGAGCAGAGCCATCCCCGGAAGGACTGAATTCTGATGGCTGCCGGCCACATGTGTGGGCTTTTCTACAGCTGACTCTGAGGCATGAAAGCGTGGCCAGCTGTGCGGACCTAGGCGTGGGCCTATGGCTTCAAAGGGCCCAAGGGGTGGGGGCGCTGCTTGTGCTCGACGGGCAGGTGGGCAGGGGAGGCGAGGAGGGACAGAGTGGCCGTGAGAAGACCCCCAACCCAGCAGGCAGGAGACTGTGTGCCTTCAGACCCTCGGGCCACAGAGCCCCACATTTGAGGGTTTGGACCCTGTGAACCCCTCTCTCCGGGGAGGGGCAGTTCACCTCCACTCTGGGGTGGACTTGGTTATGTCTGAGTCCCAGCAAGACCCACCTCACTGGCCCTCTGAAGCCACCAGAGCCCCAGTTACCCCCGAAGTACGGTCTTGTGTTAAGCATCAGAAATAGGATGAAGAGGGGCGCCTGGATGGTTCAGTCGGTTAAGCGTCTGCCTTCGGCTCAGGTCATGACCCCAGCGTCCCAGGGTCCCAGGATCGAACCCCACATCAGGCTCTCCACACAGTGGTGAGTCTGCTACTTCCTCTCTCTCTGCCCTTCCCCCTGCTCATGCACGCTCTCTCTCCAAATAAATAAATAAAATCTTAAAAAAGAAAGAAAGAAAGAAAGAAAGAAAGAAAGAAAGAGAAAGAAAGAAAGAAAGAGAAAGAAAGAAAGAAAGAAAGAAAGAAAGAAAGAAAGAAAGAAAGAAAGAAAGATGAAAAAGGGGGTAAAGTTCTAAAACTCTGTTCCCCCCAAGAAACCAGGAGCACCTGGGATTCAAGTGACCTCAGATGAGCCCCCTCAGCCCCCCAAACCCTCCTGCCCACAATGTCACCTCCATCCCCAGAGGCTGAGGGGGTTAAAACAAGCCAAGCACTTGAGGAAAGCCATATATTAGTAGCAGAACAATGCTGGGCCCCCATTTCCAAAACTCTTCCTGCCCAGTGTTCCTTTGGGATGGACGCCTGGTAATTAACTGTCCCATTTTAAAGATGAAATGATAAGAGGCTCAGACCTTACACGAACTGGTCCCACAGTCTGGGACAGCAAGAACCTGGCCCAGAGAGACTGCTGCTCTGTGTGGGAGCCTGGCTCAGTCCCCAGGGGAAGAAGAGAGGGAAGCAGGGAAAGCAGAAACATGCAGCCATTAAGCCCCTGCTGTGTGCCACACACTGTTCAAGGCCCTTCACATCCAGGATCTTTCTAAATGCCACAAGGACCCCCCAGGTTCAAATAAAGCGCCCCTCTTCTTCCGCCCTCTGCAGAGAAGAACCCACTCGCCAGTGGCTCAACCCCCTCCGGCCCAGACCGCGATGGGGATCTGGCTCACTCAGGTAAGGACATCTGCAATCTTATTTAAAAGTCACTACTCCACATAATTAGAGCCACTTACCCCCTCAGATCCATCCTTCTCCTCCGATCGCTTTTATAGCCGGTAATAACTCTCGAAAATTCCTCAACAGATGGAAATTTTATTTGACTAATCATGGCTGTTTGACTAGCTGGGGTGCGGCAGCTCAGGGCTCAGTCTGGCAGGCTGCCCACTGAGGTAACTGTCAGGGGGTTGGGCAGAGAGCCGAGAACCCAAGGCCACCTTGAGGGTCCACTCCTCAGAGGGAAGGCCCAGCAGGCATGGGAAAATGCCAGGCCCTGGGCAGCATTGGACAGCTGGGCCCCTAGCTTTTCTGGGTCCAGAGGCGCCTCTGGACTGAGCACCGAGTCACTTCCCCACCCTTCTAGGCTCTTGGTCTCTAGATCCACGATGGTTAGTGCCAGGGAGGAAGTGGGACAACCTAGCTTAAGCACCTGATAATAACGGCACTGATAATAACCTGATAATAAACTACTCCATGCTAGCCCTGGGCCCAGTGCCCACAGGCATTACCCCATTCAGTCCTGCCCACAGTCCTACGGATACACGAGAACATTCCCATTTCACAGATTCCCAGCGAGATGATGGAGCAAAGTCACAGGCCCGGAGTCACTAGGCCGAGCTGCCCCCTTCCAGCTGGGGAGTTAAGAGTTGGTGCCCCTCCCCCCACTCACACAGGACCAAGAGAACCTTCTAGAACCCACACTGAATTCCCTCACTGCTATAAAAAAAAAAAAATAGGCCCCCAAAACTCCCAGTAAGCCCGCAGCACCCTCTAGACAAGAGGAGAGCCCCTTAGCCAGGCCTTCACAGAGGAACCCCATTTGAAGTACCTATCTGAGAGATAACAAACATATTACACAGAAAGCCTGGTCCAGTGGAGAATATGCAGAGCAAATTACTCATAACAGCCCCAAATTGGAAATATCAACGTGAAAATGGATGAACAAACGATGATTTATCACACGCAATGTGAATCCCTCCGCCACCAATCAGGAGGGAGGATCCACACAGTAATTTGAATGGGAGAAGTTCCACAGAAGGAAGGATTAACTATAATAGACGACTGGATTCACGAGAGACTGGCTAGAAAGAATTACAGAGAACTCCAGAGAATAGTATCAAGGAGGACTCTCTCTAGGGCTGACGCCGAGCCCCTAAGGAGCAGCTTCCCCCCCTCAACTTGGGCTGAAGAAGCCCCCAAGGAAGCACCCCGTGCCCCAGGCGGAGAGGTGTCCCTCCAAGGCTGAGCTAGAACCCCCAGGCAGTACACACACACACACACACACACACACAGGGCCGCCATCCAGACTTTGGTGAACAAGACATGGCTGGGGCCCACCACATGGCAATCACTTGGCCTGGTGCCACACCAGTGGAACTTGCTAGAAATCCACCCTGGGGGAACTTACCAGAAATCTGCCCTGGCAGGGGTGGGGGTACCACAAAAGCCGCCTCTGGTGAGACACCTCACGTCAAAACTGCCTCAGAAGTGGTGCTGGGGGAGCTGCAGGAGCCTGGGAGCCTTGAAGCAGGAAGCAGGGCCCCGTGCAGCCACATGGGCTCCCCAGCGCCCTCTACTGACGCAGCTTAGCTGGCCAGCAGGGAAGAAATTTAAAGGGCCCAGCTCCATTTCCCCCCAGCAGGCAGGAAGGATGGGGTCTGGAGCAGCGAAGGCAATCAGGGCTAAGCCGCACACTCCATCCCTTTGACTCCTCAGTTTCCATAGGAACCCTCCTCACGCAACTGAACTCCTGTAAACACGAGTCTGTATTTCTACCCAAGGAGACGCAGCTATCATTCTTGTGCTTTCCATAAAACGGAACTAACAGCCCCAGAAGTCACCGCGGACTATATTTATTACTCCTCAAACTCAGTCACAGTTCCACAGGATATTCGGTCACCTAAAGACAAATCTGTAAAGTTCGCTTCCCGCAACTTGCGTGTAAAATAAAAATGGAAGGGCGCCTGGGTGGCTCGGTCAGTGAAGCATCTGCCTTCAGCTCGGGCCATGATCCCGGGGTCCTGGGATCGAGCCCCACGTTGGGCTCCTTACTCAGCGGCAAGTCTGCTTCTCCCCTCTCTCCCCTGCTCATGCTCTATCTCTCACTCTCACTCTCTCTCTCAAATAAATAAAATCTTTAAAATAAATAAATAAATAAATAAATAAATAAATAAATAAATAAAATGGAAAGGGGAGAGAATAGTTCATGGCTAAGTATGTTTACGTCTTGTAATTACTCATTCAGGAACTGGGAGGGGGGGATGATCTGGGGATGGGTCCGTGGGCCAAGTGGACCCTTTGTGCATCAGGCCCCACTATCTATCACCTGACCTCCATAAGCCCCCACTTGGACTTCAGGGCCAGAGTGGCACTGTGGGTCCCCAGGAATCAGTGTTGATCCCTGACCCACCTATTTCCTATTGCCCAGTCCACATCACTCTGATAAATGGCCCAGGTCCCTCTGGGGAGGTTCGGAGGGATATTTACAGTAAGTACTTGCAGTAATGATAAGACTTCTTCCTCAAGGGGACCTCGCCTCCCAAGGGCTTTCTAGGTTTGTGAGCTGCCAGGTATGGAAACTGGAAGAGAGGCAGAGACTCTCTGTCATGGTGATGCATGTCAGGTTTTGGCCACCAGACCCAGAGCTCTTTATGTCACATATATCAAGTAGTACTCTCGTAAGCTGCAATTCATTCCATTCCCAGGGACACTGTGATCCACCAGCCACCACCAAAGATCCCTATGGGCCAAGGTGTTCTGGTTGCCCATACATCCCTGCTGCCTGGCAGTGGCTATGCCCACCTTGTCCTCGGCAGTGACGTACTGCCCCTTGTATGCACTTATGTCTACCTCAATCAGGGAGCCAGTCTCCGCGGAGGCAGCCTCTACAGTCACACTCAGCGTACCAAAGAGAGAAGCCACGGGGCATTTCAAGGATGCTCCCCTTGCTCGCGTATCTCTCGAGGCCTCTGTCCTCTGCTACTTCTTATGGAAGTTGGGGGGGGGGGGCAGGCGCAGATCACACGTCATACCTCCAGTCCAGCATTCCTGTCTCCCCACACCTTTGGACTCCCTCTTCCCATGATGACGTCGCAGTTTCATTAACCTTAGGCCACTATTGGGCCCAGATGTCAGTCAATCCACCACGTAAGCGGTTAGAGCCCCCGCCAGCAGCACATGCTAATAACCAAATCCAGAATCTCCAGGAAGTGCGTCCATGACAATGAATTCTGCCCAACCTAGTGTTATATCCTGCCCTTTTTGGTCTAAAATCCTTAAAATCCGGGCGCCTGGGTGGCTCCGTCAGGGAAGCCTCTGCCTTCGGCTCAGGTCGTGATCCCAGGGTCCTGGGATCGAGTCCCGAATCAGGCTCCCTGCTCAGTGGGGAGTCTGCTTCTCCCTCTTCCTCTGCCCCTCCCCCCTTGCTCATGTGTGTGCACACACACGAGCTCTTGCGCGCACGCTCTCTCTCTCAAATAAATAAATGAAATCTTTTTAAAAAAAAGATAAAATCCTTAAAATCCACTCCTACACGTGGCCCCCAAAATTCTGTTGATATGTATTAGCAAAGCCTTGAAATTCTTGGGTGCTTCCTCTCGTGTCCTAGTGAGTCACCGCTGAGATTTCACCCTTGGTAGAGGCTAGTGACCACAGGAGTAGTCTTGGTAAGTCTTGAGAAGAATGAGGAGCCGCTCTCAAGATATCGGCCCCCACTGAGGGAATCACAGTGTTTTTAAACAGAGGCGGAATAGCATCCTCAGACATGGGCGGGAAGGCTACCACCAGCGATAAGGGGGGGCTTGGAGCCACGTGGGGTTTAAGATCACTGGTTTCATCGGGGGCCAACAGATGTCCCCCTTCCATGTTTCAGGGCCCCTTACTTTCCAATCAGTGCCCTAATTTTCGCATGAGAAACCTGTCAAGATGTGAATTCCATGGTGGTTGTAATTCGGCAACCAACACAATTAAATTTCATGTTTGACTTCCAGCAAATACCAGCCCTGCCGCTGTAAAAATAAATAAATAAATAAATAAACAAACAAATAAATAAATAAATAAATAAGAGCTCCTATAAAGGCTGTCATGACGGCTCTCTGGTCCTCGGACCGTGACTGGAGCTGAGCCAGTGGACCCGTGCTTGTCATCTCCTCTCTCTAAGCTCTAGAGCCCTCAAAAGAATCCATCCCACCCTCTGTGGTCCTTAGAATCAGCACCACTGCCATTAACGGGCAAAGGCAGCATCACTCTGGTTCCCAAGGGACTGCCTTGGTGGCACTTCATCTCATTCAACCATGGGTGATAGCTTGGTTAATTGCAGGGCCACTCAACGCCTTGGTGACTAGCACCCCATCTCCTATCAGCAAGGAGCTCAGCACCACGCTCCAGCCCGTGAGAAAACCAGTCTGCAAATCTCATCTCTGCAGACGCATCTCCTGGTATCGCTGCTGACACCGATTCTAAGTTGGTTTGGGTCTAATCAAGAAAAAAGAAACCACCCAGTAATTCCAACAGGGAAAGTTCCACATGAAGAATTATTAACTTCTAATAGGGGATTGAATGTATGTGGCATTGGCTAATAAAGACTAAAGAGAACTATAATTAATGTAAGAATAGCAGCTAAAGGAGCAGCCACAACCCACAGAGCTGAGACAGAGCCCCTGAGGAAGAAACCCCACTCAGGGCTGAGATAGAGCCCCTAAGAATGCCGCCACCCCAAGAACAGCCCCCTTGAGGGGCTTTGGTAAGACCCTCAAGGATGAGTCCCCCACACACACACAGAAATGACATAAATTCCCCAAGAAAGAGTCCCCTAGGGCTGAGGTAGAGCTCCCAAGAAAGAGCCCCCCCACTCAGGGGCCGAGATAGACCCCCCCAAAGCAGAGCCTCCCAGGAAGAGACCCCTCCAACATCAGGCTGAGGTAAAGCCCGCAAGGAAGAGCCCCCACTCTGAGCTGATATGGAACATAAAACCAGCCCCCCCAAAAGAAACCCCCACCAGGCTGAGGTAGACCCCCCAAAGAGGAGCTTCCCCCAGAGCTGAGGAAGAGCCCCCAAGAAAGAGCCCCCACTCCCACCCAGCACTGATACAGAGCCTCAAAGAAGAGAACCCTAGGGCTGATATAGGACCCCCCCCCAAAAGAGACCCCCACCATGAGGCTGAGATAGCCTCCTCCCAAGGAGAAACTCCCACCTGGGGCTGAGCTAAGGCCCCCAGCGAAGAGCCCCCTCCTAAGGCTGAAAAAAACTCCTCAAGAAAAACCCCTGAGCTGGGGAAGGGTCCCCCAAAGCACACCCCCCCCCACACACACACACACAGGGCCGCCATCCAGACTTTGGTGAACAAGACATGGCTGGGGCCCACCACATGGCAATCACTTGGCCTGGTGCCACACCAGTGGAACTTGCTAGAAATCCCCCCTGGGGGAACTTACCAGAAATCTGCCCTGGGGGGGGGGGTTGCTGCAAAAGCCGCCTCTGGTGAGACACCTCACGTCAAAACTACCTCAGAAGTGGTGCTGGGGCAAGAGCCAGGCGCTGGAGAGGCTGCCCGAGCTGCAGGAGCCTGGGAGCCTTGAAGCAGGAAGCAGGGCCCCGTGCGGCCACATGGGCTCCCCAGCGCCCTCTACTGACGCAGCTTAGCTGGCCGGTAGGGAAGAAATTTAAAGGGCCCAGCTCCATTTCCCCCCAGCAGGCAGGAAGGATGGGGTCTGGAGCAGCGAAGGTGATCAGGGCTAAGCAGCACCCAGTGGAATATTACTTGGCAATGAAAAAGAAGGAACTATTGATACATGGATTAATCATAGATAATTAGGTTGAGTGAAAGAAAGCCAGACTCAAAACCAGCACATTCTGTAAGTTCCCATTCACAGGAAGGTCAAAAACAGGCAAACTGGTGTACAATGACAGAAATTTAAAAACAGGGTGGCGAGGGAGGCGTTTTACTGGAAAGCGGCACAACGGGACTTTCTGGGGGGTGAGGGACACATTTTCCATTGTGAGGGGGACAGTGGTAACACAGGTGCAACATTTGTGAAAACCCTTCACACGGAACATTTAAGGTCTGTGCGTCTCATGGCAGATCCGTTAGAACTCAGTTCTCAGAAACGAGCCCCCCAAAGTCTGGTTTCTAATCCAGTCACTGTGTCCTACCTCCACGCACAGGGAGACAAATACATTGGAGTAAACACAGGCGTGAATCCGACACTCTTCGCTTTCCTCACATCAAACAACCTGACAGTACCCCCAAATCACTAAGCTGTGGGGTCCCCCCATCTGCAATCTCACTTTTGGTGGTTTCGGTTACCCACAGGCAGGCCCAGTCCAGAGGCAGGGGACCTTCTGGACACAGTACGTCAGAAGGTCAATAGTAGCCTCACGCTCCATCACGGTGCCCCCGACATGCACCCCGCGTCCTCTCCTCGTGTGGGCATTTTCTCACCTCACGTCACCAGAGAAGAAGGGTGAATTCAGCACCATCAGGGATTCTGAGAGAAAGACAAAGACCACGTTCACATAAGTTTTATTACAGTATATTGTTATAATTGTTCTATTTATTACTAGTTGTTGTTAATCTCTTATGGTGCCTAATTTATAAAATTTGTCGTATGTATGTACGAGGCTGTTTGGTACTATCCACAGTTCCAGGCAGCCACTGGGGGTCTTGGGAGGGATCCCCCCTGGATCAGGGGAGACTACCGTCCTGGCCTGCTTTTCCAGGTTCCCATAGCCCTCTGCTCCGAGTTCAAGAGCAGCTTTTATTATACCGATGTGAGCTTCAGAAAGGCAAAAAAATACTCCCAGGGTGACCAGCATGTCTCGAGTGCTCTGTGCCTAAGCCTGTTTTCGATGCTCTAATATTCAAAACAAACTGTGCAGTAGTTTCTTCTATCAATCCCATTTTACAGATGGGGAAACTGAGATACAGCTCGGCTCAGTGTTTTGCACTCTTCACCACTTTGTCTCTGGAGTCAGACTGTGCACGGTTCAAATCCCGACTCTGCCACCTGCTGACCGTGGGTCTCAAGCAAGACAGCATGTCACCCTGGGCCTCGCTCTACCCGTCTCTGAAACGGGAAGAGCCGTATTTTCCCCTTACTGTCAGGAGGTGCAAGCGAGTTGACCCACGGAGAACGTTTAGCCCCGAGTCCAGCCCAGAGCAGGGGCTCACCGTGAGAAAACAACGGGTGTCATCAATTCTAAAAATCAAAACACGTTATCACGTGTTAACATCTCCGAAACCCGAACATACCAATGACATCTCAGCATCTCCTCGGACCGCATCAGTCATGACACAGATATCAGCGCCCGAGCGAGAGCAAACCCGGTCAAAACTGTTCATACTGTTGTCACTCCCACGTCTTAGGAAATATCAAATCGCTTTCAGGAAGACTGAAATGAAACTATGATGAGCTGAGAAAGCATCGTGGCCCCCTTTGGCTGGCAGCTGCTTTTCTTTCCCAACAGCATGCAAAATTAATGGTATGACTCCAGTTGGTTTCTTGGATTTGATGAAATGCACCACAGTATTATCATCGCTGTCTGTCTTCCCTGCTGCGGACAATTGGATTATTGTACCCTACTCTTCCTGCCTCCCCGTCAGACAGTTAGACAGCCGTGCCTTTGTCACGTGACCACAGTGCTGCCCACCACCGGTGTGGGGCTTGGCCATGCGAGCCACGGGACAGTGCGCCAGTCCCAAAATGCAGCCTTCGGGGACATGGTATGTGTCTGTCCAGCCACAGAAGTGGGGTGCTGAGTAGCCACCGGTGCGAGAAGAGCAAGAGACAAGTGTGGCCCAACCTGGCGCCTGAAGCCTAGCCCTCCAGCGGCCCCAGCCATGGTGAGCACAAGGAGTAACTGCTTGTGAGCCACTGAGATGTGGGGGCGCTGTTCGCTATGCAGGACTGACAGCGGCAATCGGGAATTCAACCGCGAGACTATGTGCGCTTTGAGGACAAGGCCCATCGCTCATTTATCTCTGTATCTCCGTCTGCGGACCAATCCCTGGGCATAGTGGGTGTGGAAGGCACTCAGAGAGATGCTCAGAAATGGAAAAAGCAGCCCTGGGAGTCAGACAGACCTGGATTCACATCTCAGCTCTGCCACTTCCCAAGCCTCAGTCTTCTTCCCTGTGAAATGGGCTCTGTAATCACAGGAGAGACAGGAGGTGCCGCGATGGGGGTCAGGGGCTTCACTCGGAGCCTTGCACTACCGGGCATTGAGGACACACACTGCTCCCCCTTCCTGAGGAGGCGCTGCTGAGTGAATACATGACCAAGTCCCCCGTAACCCATTTCTGCACTCCATAACCTGCCAGAAAACTCTCTCCCAGATGTTCCTGGCACATGGCAGGCAGGATCTGGCGGGATAGACGGTCTGGCAGGAGCCGGGAGAGGCAGTTGCCAAGCTGTTCCAGGGGTTTGCACCCCCCCTCCAGAGACCCCTTTTACCAATTCTATTTCCAACCTGTTTGGCAGCCAGGTGCCTGGCTGGTGCCAGGCTCAAACTTGGCAGACTTGGTGCTCCCCCAGGATTTTCTGCCCCAGTTATTCCCTGTGGTACAGGCAAGAGTGGGAAACACGAGGGGTGAAGGGCTGCCCATCTGGTCCATGCAGAGGGACGTGGTGGTCTGGCTCTCCCAGCAGACAATCTGTCAGTCAAAGGCCCCCACACACACAGGACCCTTCTGGACCAGCGTGTCCCAGGTTACCCACCATGGGCCCCACCCTGGGACAGAGTGTTCGGAAAGGAGTCCCAGATCCCTGCCCTGACTCTGTCACAGCCTGCTGGTGACCCGAGGCAGGTCCCTTAACCTCTCTGTATCTCCATTTCTCTTGTCTATACAGTGAGTGTAGCTGGAAAGTCTCTGCGGTTCAGGTCAGACTCCCTGGAACCTGGGAGACCTGTGGAGAGCCCCCCAGAAATGGTGTACAGTCCAGACCCTCAGAGCAGCGTCTACAGTCCAGAAATTGTGTACAGTCCAGACCCTCAGAGCAGCGTCTACAGTCCAGACCCTCAGAGCAGATGACGCTGAAGGAGCTGACTGGTGGGCACTTGAGCCCCTGCTTCCTGGCAGGTGGGGGCTGGAGGGTCAGGGGCTTCTCTCCCAGCCAGACCCTCTCTGATATCTCGCCACCAAAGAAGCCCCACCTGGCCATGGCCAGGGAAACAGGCCGCAGTGGACCTTCCCCCTGGACTTCTCTTTCTGTGGCCTCAGAGATGCCCAGGTTCTGGCCTCCTCTAGCCCTGCTTATTAGCCCTTTGTTGCCATGGTTTTCCTGAGGCTTCGTCAGACAGCGAGCCCAGAAACAAGCAGCAAATCTGACACTCAGCCAGTCTTGGGCTGAAGGGGCTACAGAGGCGACCTACACACGCACACACACACACCCTATACGCACATACACGTGCACATACGTACAAGTCTGCACAAACGCACATGCACACGTGTGTGCACCCATACGTGCATGCACACGTGTTGTACACCCCTGCACATGTACCACGTGTACATATTTGCAGGTACACGCATGCATACACATGTACATGTGCATACGTACACATGCGTGCACACACACACGCACACATACACAAACACACACACCGATCCTGTGTCTCAGCCTAACACCACCCCATGCAGGCCACGGCTGCTCCCTCTCCCAGAAGCCCAGGGGCTGTCACCACTACTATCACATTTTCTGCCCCTCCACCCTCTGTCCCTGCTGTTTCTTTCCCCTCCACCCTCTGCCCCTGCTGTTTCCTTTCTGGGAAAGCCTTCAGTGCCCAGCAAGGTCAGTAAGGCTCAGGGGGCACAAATGCTTACAACTGGGCATCTGGGAACCGCAGGATCATCAACTCTGTCACACCCTTGCTATGTGACCCTGGGGGTTGTCAATGATATGGTTATTTATGCTGTCACTGTTTTGTCACATTTCACACGGCCGTCAGCAAACGTCATGTACTATGTGGAGTGCTTACCTGAATTCAACCTCCCAACAAATCTACAACAGAGATATTGTCGTCCCTATACGTTATTTATCTGCTAGTGGGTTTCAACCCCAAAACTTAGCCACTTAAAACAACGAACGCTTGTCATCTCATGCGGCATCAGAGGCTCAGGAGCCCGGGACCGGCTTAGCCAGATGGCTCTGGGTCTCCCATGAGGTCTCAGCAGGCTGGCCGGCAGGGCTGCCGTGCCATCGTAAGGCCCGACTGGGGCTAGAGCATCCACTTCCAAGCTCGTCCACGTGGCTGCTGGGAGCCCTCTGTTCCTCACCACCCGAGCCTCTCCGTGGGCTACCTGAGTGGTCTCAGGACGTGGCAGCCAGCTTCCCCCAGAGCTGATCATCAAAGAGAGGGAGAGAGAGGTAGAGAGAGAGAGAACCCAAGACAGGAGCTGCAGCGTGTTTTATAACTGGTCTCCAAGCCTCGTGAGCAGATGCCACACCTTCTGCCTTACCCTGCTGGTCACACAGTCCGAGCCTGAAACAGTGTTGGAGGAGACAGACGAAGGGCGTAAACCCCAGGAGGTGGGGATCATTGGAGGCCATCGTGGAAACTGGCTCTCACACCCCATCGTACGGATGAGAAACAGATTCAGATGAAGAGACTTGCCTGAGGTCACACAACCAGCGAGTGATGGAGTGGCTATTATTTTAGACACGACTGTCCAGCTCCAACATCCACACCCTTCACTCTGTAGCTTCTCCTCCCTCTGGCATTAACGCTTCCCCAAATGCTAGAGGTGTTAGAAGTCAGATCGGATGATCTTTAAGGGCTCGTCCATTTGGAAAGTTCAAAGTCTTGATTCGTAAGGTACAGAGTGGGGCTTGAATCTGTCTCCTGACTTCCAACCACCAGGCTCTCATCTATGTCAAGATAGCAGCCCTCAGCCCCCGTCTCAAGCCACCTCCGGGTCTCAGTTGCCTCTTCTGGAAAATGGGAGGAAGGGGGCGCACAGACAAGACCTAATGAAGGTGCCAAGCACGATGCTGGTGAGGACATGGCTGATAACAAAGAGGGAGGTTGTCCCCCTGATAAAGACAAAGAGGACGACATGATGACGGTGATCGTGGGAGTGATGATGACTGGTGATGTGTCTGGAGCACTTCCTACGGAGCTAAGAGCTTACATTTCCCTGGTCCAGCAGCATGGGCAGCACGGGCACGCTCGCTAGAATTTCAGAGCCTGTCCCCCGCCCCCTCCCTGGGGGATGGGCATGCACAGTTGAGACTGAGAAGCATGCAAACTTCTCAGAACCAAGAGTTGGCACAAACATCCAGAAGGGGAAGTACCATCCTTGGCCCCACTTTGCAGGTGAGAAGAGGGGGAGTAGGACATTTTCCAGCCAACAGGAGCAGAGCCAGAATAAAGGTCTTGATCCTCACCCCAGACCCATCCTGCACCGGCCCCTTGGGCTAGAAATTCCGTCTGGCCCTGGGTGAGGTATGGGTATAGCCGGAAAGCCTGGTCCCATTGCCTCCTCCATCAAACCTGGTCCATCCCTCCTCCATCCATCGGCCTCCTGCTGCTCACGGCCCCCCAGCCTCGCAGGGTTGTCAGCAGGTATATCAGAGGCGAGGAAGCCTGCCTGGTGAACATTGACCTTGTTCCAAATTACTCCAGGGAAAGGACACTCAGAATCAAGAGACCACATTCGGCACAACCGCACACAAACAGTTCAGAAAGAGGGGGGAAAATTAAGTCTTTGAAATAACATTAATCATGATAATGCTTTGCCTGGTTCCCTCCCTTGGTGTTTGCGGATGTTCTTTCTCGAGGTAGGTTTAACCCTGGAGGATCCGGGCTCTCCCAGAGTCCCTAGTGCCACGTTCTCTCCCTCCCTCGGCCAAGAAGGTCTCCTGGTACCATCTTTGCCCACCTCATGCCAGCCTTCCTGGGCCCGGATGTCCCTCCAAGGCAAGGTCAGAACTCAGGGGCTAGGCAGAGAAAAATCACCGGAGGAAGCACCTGTCATTAGTACATGGGTGCCCAGCTCATCCTGGTTTGCCTCATATTACAACTGAAAACCTGGTGTCCCGGGCGCTGCCTCTGTCCCAGGCAGACCACCCAGGGTAGCCCGCCTCGGCCTGATTGCTAGCACATGGCATCACGGATGGGATTGTGCCCCGCACCCCGTTCACATGCTGTAGCCCTAACCCCGAAGGGACCGTGCTGGGAGACAGGGCTTTAAGGAGGTAATTAAGGCTAAATAAGGCCATAAGTATGGGGCCTTGATCCTATCGGATGGGTGTGCTTGCGAGAAGGGGAAGAGACAGCAGGAGTGCGCGTGCACACAGGAAAAGCCACGTGACAACACCGGGAGAAGGGGGCCCTCCCCAAGCCCGGGAGATGGAGCTGAGGAGAAATCAACCCTGAAGGCACCTTGACCTTGGACTTCCAGCCTCCAGAACTGAGAGAACACAAGTGTTGTCTTGTTGCGGCAGCCCGAGCACGCTAACATACACGGAGAAAACAATAACCGTAGCAAAAGCCGACACTGACCCAGCCCTCGCCGGGCTCCAGGCACGATTCTGAATCTCTACACATTTCCGCTTCTTTCACCTTCATAGAGACCCCATGAGGGAGGTACCAGTATCATCCCCATTTTATAGGTAAGAAAACTGAAGTAGAGAGTTTCAGGAACATTCCTCCCAAAGACTCACGGCTGGAAAAACTCAGCGCTGGGTTTTGAACCACTTTGGGCTCCGTGCAAAGCCCGACTCTTCCCCGCTAGGCTGGGGAAATTGAAAAATTGCCCGATTTTCAAATGCTGGCTGCTAATTAAGGAAAAAATAATATTTATGGGCATGAACAAAAGTGTCTAACTCTCAGCTGCCAGCTTGTCATTGCTGCTCGTGGGGAATTTCAGCAAAGTCGGAATTAAAATTTCGTCCGCCGCACAACTACCCCTGCTCTCTGGTGGGAGCGTGGATCTTAGGATGGCGTGGTCGAGAGACGTGGCAAAGCAGAGAACCCTGGGACCCCGTGGGAATTTGGGGGCTGTGGCATCCAAGCCCTCATTTCCCAGCTGGCACCACTGTGCTCAGAGAAGTTAAATGGATCGCTGAGGTCACACAGCAAGCTAATGACAGGGCCAAAAAGGCCTGCTCACGTGTCACCTGTCAAATTAAGGACAAAGGGAGCTTCTGAGATGCCTCTCTGTGTTGTTTTTCTCTGTCTCTGAATACGGCTTTCTATCCATTTGTCTTGTCTGTCCGTCTATCTGTCCATCCATCCATCCCCTCAGCTAGCCAGTCAGCCCGGGGCAAGGCCTGCCTGAGGCCTCCTTGAAATCAGGGGTTTTGCCTTCCCTGTCTTTGTATTCCCAGCCCAAGTTAACCCCTTCCTGGCTGTCTTCCTCGGACAAGGCAACTGGCATCTCCAAGCTTTAGTTTCTCCACCTAGAACATTGAGGGCGTAACAGCACCTACTTCCCAGCCTCATGAGGAAGAGGCAAAGTGGGCACGAGGCAGGTGCATGGGAAGAGCGGCTGTGACCAGCAGCCATCATGAGGGGCTGGCGCCCACGCCCGCTCCACACTACTGGCCCTGTGCTCCCCAAGCAATGGGATGCGCAGGTGGGAAGCCTTGCTTCGGAGGAGGGGCTGGGAGGGGAGGGGCTGCGCTGGGTCATGGAGAAAGGAGTGCAGGGCAAGGCTGCAGAGAGCTGACTGCGGGACTCGATCCCAGAATCCCGGGATCCTGACCTGAGCCGAAGGCAGGCACTTAACCGACTGAGCCTCCCAGGTGCCTCATGTTGTTATCGGTTTTTAGTTATACCTCCTTTTTAAAAATTTTTGTAACTTGGGGACCAAATCGGATCCAGCCGACCAGAAATTAATCTGCGGCGTAACTCGGTGGGATAGAAAACCTGGCCATCCGCTCTCAGACTGCCAAGGAAAGAGAGGCAAGAAGAGGCCAGAGGGGAGGCTGGGACTTGAGGTCACCGCTCAGTGTTTCTGCCTCTTCCCCCTCTGGGAAAAAGCACTTCCTTGGGCACCTTCGATACCTTCTTTCTTCCTGCCATTGCCTATGAGCTCCTCGTGGGCGCCGGGGCCCTGGCTGCGCAGTGGAGACACAAAGTACAAACCAGTCAGCTTCTTGTCCAGGGAGTTTGCCGTCTGACTTACTCATTGCGAATCTTTAGATTCTGGAGGAAAAAAATAAAAATAAAAAAAAGATGAAAACTGTTCATTGTTGGGGTTTTCGTCAGGCCCCTCAGCCCAAGATTTAGTGCCAGGTTATGCCAGTGTCCCTAATTACATTTTAGCAGAGGACTAAAAGACGAGATCCACAGCTTTCACCAGGGTGGGCACTTTACCAGGATCATCTCATATGATCTTTAGGGTGTTACTATTATACCCATTTTACAGATGAGAAAACTGAGGTTCAAAGGGACAAAAGTTGCCTATGGTGAGAAAGTGACAAGGCTGGGACTTGAACCCAGACCTGAATGATCCCCAAACCTGTTCTCCTCACCACCAAGCTGCTCTGCCTGTCACAGAGAACTGTAGTGCCCCGGACCCTTCCCCACGCCCGCATCAGACCTGAGCATGATCCCGGAATGCCAGGGACTGGGAATGAGTGAGTGAGGGCCACACGGGGATTGGTGGGCACGAGTCTGGCCTTGGCGGGGGCAGTGGCCCCCTGACTGCAAAGAGGGGGTGCACAGCTCGCCCAGTGGCACTTCGTTCCACATTTCTTCTCCCTCCTGTCCCTGTAGGGAAAGGACATTTTCTCTTCCGTGGAACTGAGGCTGAAGAAAGCCAGTGTTTGGCGACTTGGGCTCCTGTTTCAGAGCACAGACGGCATTAGGATCCACAAGCAGAGTCAGGGTCCCTGTCCCCCCAACCCCAGGGAGCAAGGGAGGCTTGCCACGGCAGCCGTTTTTCAAAACCAGACTTCTCTCTCCTTCCTTGTACTCTTTTCTTTCCCCATTTTTAAATGTATTTTTGCTCAAGGTGAAGGGTGGGGGAGGGTAAGGAATTCTTTTCCCTATATTTGAGGGTTTTTCTGGACAGGACATTCCTGCTCCTCGAAGTGGGCAGATGAAGCCACGTCCCAGGGTCCCATCTGGGAGAACCCTTTGGAGCAGTCAAAGAAGCTGAATCCTATATGGCCTATCATCAGGGGTGAGTAAGGGTCCCTGGGACACTGCTTGGGTCAGCAAGTTCTCCCTAGCGACTTCAGACCTCCCACTGGCCTGGCTCCCTCCTTTGATCCCCTCCACCCACCGGCCCTTCCCCCCTGACTCTGGCCCTTCCCCCCCCCCCCACCCTGGCACACAGCAGACATCGACAGACACCCGCTTCCCAGGAGGGAACATTCCCAGAAAGAAAAGTCCGCATGGTCCATTTCCTATCTCTCTGGTCTCATCTGCCAGAGGCCATCTCTGGTTTTCTTGTCAACACGAGTCAACCTGGGACTCAAAATATAACAAACTTGGTAAATACGGTCTGCACAAGATGACCTTTCAAAAGAATATAACGTTAAGTATAAAAATAGACACAGACACCAAACTGTGAACAGCGGCTGTTTTTGAGAAGGAAGAGGGTGACCAATGACGTTCACCCTCTAATATATTATATATTAGCTTTCACTGTAAGTAAACATTACTTTCTGGATCAGGAAAATGATCAGAAAAATGTTTCAAAAACAGACAAGAACCAGAAACCCCTCTGTTTGACAACTGAGTGGTCTAGAGAGGAGGCAGGCAGTCCCTACAGCAGGGGGACCAAATCCGGCCCGCCACCTGTTTTTATAAATAAAGTTTTATTGGAGCACAACGACACTCATTCGTTTCGTGTTGTCTGTGGCCGCTTTAGCCCTGCAACCTTAGAGATGGGTGGTCATGACAGAAATTGTATGGCCTGCAGACACAAAAATACTTACTATTTGGCCCCTCCCCCAAAAAAAGTTTGTCCTGGTCTAGAAAAACATAACTTTGTGAAGGAAAAGTTAGCGCCCAGTGCCAAGGCAGGAGTCGCTAACACATTTACAGGCTGGTAATCGGGACATCACAGAAAACTGGGTCTTTCAGGATTCAGAGCCGTTCAGTCCGTCCTCTGCCTCTTTTCCCCACAGATGAGTCTCCTCTGCTCCGACCAGTCACCTAGGGAGAGCAATACCACAATCATTCTCTGTCAAGGTAAGTTCTTCCTTAGGTCTAACCTAAATCTTACACCCCTAATCCTCCTGCCTCACAGCTCAGACCCTTGGCTCCACCCCGGGCACTTGGTTGGGTCTCCCGTTGTTACTGGCTGAGACTTGGATCTTCCGCAGCGCCCCATCACGTCAACAAGACCTCAAGGATAGGGAGGGAAGATGGACAACCAGCCTCGCCCCTTGCCTTCCTGGGGTCTAGGCCCCAGATGTGCACAGGCAGGGGCTGACTAGTGGGGTCCACTGCACCAGCGTTAAGGGGGAGCTGATGGCTTTGGAAGGAGTTGTTAGCACTTCTGGAAGAACGATTACTTTCACGCTGTATAAACACCCATCCAGACCCCTTCCAAGGGGGTAAGTGAAAGCACAGGAGCATCTGGGCTGATTTATCTCAGCCAGAGGATGCTACAGAAATTCATTTCCCCCTCTAAACGATCTGCTCCAGGTCCTAAATATTCAATAATTTCCTAGCTGGGAAATGGATGTCCTCCCCTTCCCCACGGCAGGCGGGTTTGCATTCTTATGACGACATCATCAAGGTAGTAAGGGGCACACTTTAGAGCAGGGTCTGGTCCCCAGCCCCTAATGCTTTCCCGGCTCAGGGAGACTTAGTAGCATGTCAAGACCACAGACCCCCTTTCCCACCCCCACTCCACCCTCCCTCCGGGCAGCTGGATCAGGGCAGCCCCACCCAGTGTCTGAGCCAGGCTTGTGGTGCTTGTCCCCACCCAGCCCACCTGGCTCACCACCTGATCTGACCACCCAGACCTGGAATCCGGTGAGAGCTCAGAGCCCCTTAACTGTCCATTTGCTTATCTGTCTTTCCCTCTGGGGGTGGGGGAGGGGGGTCTTGGAGGGCAAGGCCAGTCTCAGGTTCATTGCTATATCCCCTTGCACCTGTGCCACTGTGGGTGGTCAGTGGTTAGTGAATGAGTGAAGGGACAAGCGAATGAAGGAATGACAGAAGGACAGAAAGGTAGATGGATGGCACTTTAAACATTATTCACTTGAGTCCTTAGGGGAAGGACTGTGGTTTATTTATCTGCCCATCTCAGCGCCTGAAACATCATAAGCAGCCAATAAATGTTCACTGAATTGATGTATCAGAGAACGAGCCCGAAATACGGCCCTAACCAGACTGGAGGGCTGCGCTTCCTGACCCAACCAAGATCGGAACTGCACCCTGGGGACTCTGACCCTGGAGTAGCCCCTCCCCCACCCCAGGCCAGAGCTGAGGGGTTAAAGGCAGGGTTTCTGCACTGCCCTCTGCTCTGCATGTCCTGGGGGGGGGCTGGGGGGGGTTGTCTGCAGCCAATGGCAGGAGGGAAACAAGGTGCCCAGGGTCCGGAGTTTGGGGCTTAGAGTATGTTCATCAGGGAAAGGATGGAACCAGAGAGGAGAGGTCCAATCAGGCCAGATGCTTCCCAGTGTCCTCCGGGGGCCAGGGGTCTAACTGCCTGGAGGGATGGAGACAGGCAAATGGAGAAGAAATGCAAAGAGAACAACAGAAAGAAGGGGTCAGGAATAAGAGGCTGAGACAGAGGGTAGAGAAGAAAGGGAAACAAAACCAAAGGAGGAGAACAAGGGGGCAGACAGGAGACAGAAGGGGCTCCCAGACCCAACCCCGGGAAGACCTGCTGCCGTCTTTGCTGGAGGCGAATGTACACACCCGATGGCCCTGAGGTGCCTGTAATCTAGAAGCCGAACCAAGGTGTGCCAAGAGGAGTCGGAACCCAGGAAACAGTTTGACACACACACACACACACACACACACACACACACACCACCCCCCCCCCGCTTGGCCAGGTTTTGGAGAATCTACCCAGAGGGTGTGCTGGGAGCACCCCTACTGCCCCTGTGCCCAGCCCCCACCCCACCGCCTGGCCCAATCTTAAGGTCCCGTCACTTTGCCCAGCTGTGAGTGTGAACAGAGACGTTCAGGTGCCAAGGCACTTTTGGACCACACTGTGCAGCACTGGCGCTATGAACTGCGACGTGAGCTTCATGAAGGCAGGGATCTCGGTCTGTTTCATCCACACTGTATGCCCCCGGGGTCTAAACAGGGCTCCTTGTAGGCGCCCAATGCGTGTCGATTGAATATGGGTGAATGAATGAACAGACAGCTGTGCCAGATCCAGGAGAAGTCATCCCAGTAGCTCCAAGAGGAAGGTCAGGGGCTTACTGGGCCCTGAGTCTGGGTTGGCCCCCCAGTGGAAGCCAAGCCCAAGGATCGCCCCCAAAGCCCCAGGTTGTGTCTTGGTCTCCCCCATCTCAGAACGTTTACTAGAATGCAGCTGCTGGGGCGCCTGGGTGGCACAGCGGTTAAGCATCTGCCTTCAGCTCAGGGCGTGATCCCGGCGTTATGAGATCGAGCCCCACATCAGGTTCCTCTGCTATGAGCCTACTTCCTCCTCTCCCACTCCCCCTGCTTGTGTTCCCTCTCTCGCTGGCTATCTCTATCTCTGTCAAATAAATAAATAAAATCTTTAAAAAAAAAAAAAAAAAGAATGCAGCTGCTGCTTACTCGCTCTGTCCCAAGCTTGGCTGAGACCAGTGGTTCTCCTCTCGTGATCACACATGAGAATCACCTAGAGAACTTTAAAAATTACCTGCCCCATCCCAGATCAACTAAATCTATTCCTCACAGTGGGGGCCCTGGACCTTGGCAGCAGTTTAAACTCTCATAGGCGACTCTAGGTGCAACCAGGGTCAAGGACCTGGCACCTAAATTCTGGAACAGTGGTGTTCACAGTGCAATCCCTGGACCAGTAACATCAGTGTCCCCTGGGAACTTGTTAGGAAGGTAAATTCTGGGGCCTGGAGACCTGCTGATTCTGAAACTCTGGGGGTGCCCAGCTGTGTGCTTTAGGAAGCACTCGGGGTGACTGTGACCCAGCCCGGGGAGAGGGTCATGCTCTAGAAGTATTTCTCCAAAAGCCATCCGGGGAGACCACTCACGGGGACGCCAGCAAGCCTGGAATGGGCTCCCAGGAAAGCCTGGTTGCTGAGAGCCTGGGCGTGAGAAAGGAATATTTCTGCGGCGTCCACACCTCAGTGAATTAATACGCTGGGAAGATAGGCTTTCTGGAACGGGAGTCTCAGCAGTTCCTGAATAGGGGTGTTCTTGGACGACTAACATGGCTACAGTCACAGTCCCCAGAGATAGGGGTTCCAGCGATCCTTAAATATCAGTATTCCCAGGACACGAAGCTTCTAGGGTATCAATAATCCAGTATCCACAGGGAACTAATAGGAATGGAACATCCGTCTCCCGGGATGGGATTCCAGTCCCTTCTTCGGTATCAGGTCTGGCGGGGCGTCATTTATTCCAGGATATTTCTGTCTACTTCCTGTGGGATTCCTTGCCATATTTCCCATCCCATTTGCCAAATGGAACCTGTTCCACAGGCCTTTCCTCAAGCCCCTGAGATTTGGGGAGAGGGCGAGGGGGTTCTGCAGTCTCCAAAAATGCTTCCTCCTTTGCCCCCACTTTGCTGACGGATGGGCTCCTGATGCAGCAGGGGAGTGGGTGGTCGCCCAGTGAAGCTGCAAGTCTCCCGCCCGGTTGGTCCGCCTCGTTCATGATGATCTGATCAGAACATTGGGGGAGGGGTGTCCATTCCAGCTCTGGGTGGAGATGGGGAAGGCGAGGGGGAAGGCGCTGGAACCCCAGCCCTCCACAGAAAGGCACAGTCTCTAACTGGCGAGGCCCACTTTTAGAGACCAAAGTTGGGGGGGAGGCAAGAAGCAGGGAGCCTGCAGCTGGGCAGGGCAGGGCGGGGGGGAGGGATGGTTACACACCTGCCATCCAGGACAGACCCGGAGCTCTCGGCAGGAGGGAGGGCCACCTGGTATCGTCTTTTGGGTTCTTGCCCTGGAAGGTGGAAAGCTCTGGTTCCGGCTCTACCCCCAGTGCTGTGCAACTCTGGGAATGCTGCGCTTCTCCGGGCTTCAGTGACCACAAAGAACAGAATGACACTGGATTGTTTCTTCCAGTCTAATCCATCCCATCAAATCCAGCCGACTGCCTTCATTCAGCAAAAGGAATAAGACCATCTTAAAGATGGAACAACCGAGACCCCAAGAGGTGAAGGGACTTGGCCAAGGTCACGGGATGAGTCGGAGACAAAGGGGAGAGCCGGACAGCCCTGGGCCCCGGCCCTCCAGACAGACAGCCCCGGCCAGGGTGCTAGGGTTCGGAGCTCTCTCCGGACATCGGTGTGACCTGGACAAATTGCTCCCTGTCTCTGATCCTCAATTTCCCAGGGACTTCTTGAAGGGTGCTCGCGTGAAGATCAAATAAAAGAATTACACAAACGCTTAACGGGCCGACTTTGGCCCCGGGCTGTTAGAGGTCCTGACACGACGGAGTCATTCCCTCTCCGGCGACTCACGATGTCTGTACTCCTGCCGGAGGCCGCGGTTCACAGAGGAGGACAGAGGAGGACAGGAGCTCAACAAAGGCAAATCCCTTGTCCACAGACACTGGCTTCAAGTGGCAGAGGCAGTGTTCCACAGGTCCGGCGACTCTGGGCTCTACACTCTGTACTGCCTCCAGCCACAGAAAAGAACGCCTTGGGCTTTAAGCCGGTTACAGGGTCCCGCTGTTTTTCTCCCCTCGGCATCAGGGCCAATCCGATCTGGTTCCTTTCACAAGGAAAAGGGTCCCCCCGGACACACTCGCACTGAGGCAGACCCTCCTCGCCACCACGGCCAGGAGGAAAATACACCAGACACCAAAGAGGATCCTGGGCCATTCTGTCTTTCCCTTAGCTAACGATGTCCTGCTCCGGGTCCCACACGGGCCCCTGCCTCTGCAGGGGGAGCTCACAGACTAGCAGGGGATCGCACAAGAACTCACAGCCACCCCCCTAAACACGGCCGGACAGAGTGCCATCCGTTCCACGCAACGTGGCCAGTCCCGGGGCGGGGGGAGGGGGGGACTGAGGAATGCCCCCAGTGACCCTGGAGCCAATCCAGCCCTGAGATTTCAGACCAGCAACTCCGAGGGCATTCCTGAAGAGAAGCCCCAGGCTTTGGGGAAATCCCAGGCCACAGTCAGCCACTAGCAGTGCATCTGGGGACAGAGATGCCCGCAGGCGAGATCATTGCGTCCTCTTCTCTAAGAGGAAAAACCCGAGAGCTGCCCTGATAAAGCAGCAGACTGATAAAGAAGGCTTCTGTCGCCCCAGGCTAGGGGCGCTGTGGCCCCAGGGTTGGCTGGAATGAGATAAGGTTATTAATTTGCCTGTGGAGCCCTATTCAGCGGTGCTTATCCTTAATTGCAATTAAGCGGGCAGAGGCTGCGAGAAGCAGAGCGGGGAGGGAAACACCCACAGCACCTGAGGTTGCCCCGATGAAGGGCTTTGGGACTGTCCCCAGACCCTTCCTGGGTGTAGGAAGGGTGGGGTTTCACCCAAGCGGGGTCAGGTCCCCACTATGCTTATGGACCCACTGTCAGAGACGTGGGGCTCCGGTCCCAGCGCTGCCCCTTGGGCGAGCTTCCGCATCAGCCTAAGCTTCCATGCCTTCGTCCACAAGGGGTCATGAGGACACATCTCAAATCATCATCGAGAGATTAAATGAGATAATCCACGGGAAGCAGCAAGCACCGCGCTGCCCTGCGCCCAGGGTCAATCCACGAGAGCCTGCGGGATTTCTGAGTCAAGAACAAAATGAAAGGTGCTGTATTTCTAAATAACCACCTCCACGAAATGTCCAGTTGATGGCTGTGAAGCGAGGCTGGTGCCTTTAAGACAGGAATCGATCCGGCCCTTGGCCAGGCCAAGAAAAGAATATCAATCCTCGGGCACATTAGAAGCAGGGTGGATGGGGAGCTCAAGGGTGTGATGAACGGAGGCCAGAGGGACCAGGCCTTGACCCCGGCTTGGCCCCCATGGACTCTTCCCTGCCGGGGGTTTGGAAGAGGAACCTATAGGACCATCAGACCTGAACCATGACTCCTGGGCCTTTTGCCAAAGAAGCAGCTGGGATGATTGGGCCCTATACACACACACACACACACACACACACACACACACACACACACCTGCAACCTCGCACACTCACACAGCCATGCCCATGTCCCACAGACAGCTGCCGGCGGAGGGGTGGTAACTCAGCGGAGTTACCCTCATGCTTACGGAGCACCTGCTGTATGCCAGGCCCTGGAGCCGCAGACGTGAACAGACCCCCAAGGGGCGCAGGGTCCAGCCCAGGAGACACAGAGTAGGGCATCACTGCCCAGGTGATGAGGGCTCCGAGAGAAGTCAGCCTGGGGGCTGCAGGAGCCCAGAGGAGCGGCCCAGGCTCAGGATAAGGGCCAAGGAGGAGGCAGCCCTTATGCTGAGCTCTGAGGCAGGCCTTAGGCAGGGAGGGAGGGAGGGAGACATTCCAGTCAGAGGGATCAGCATGAGAAAGAGCGGGGGCGGGAAGAAGCAGGATGCGTGTGCAGGGACCGGCAGCTGCCCTTCAGGGGCAAGGGGGGATCCCCCCCACCCCACCCCACCCTGCCATGTTCTCCTATGAGCAATGAAGAAGCAGTTGAAGTCAGTTCTAGACTTTTCTGTCTGGAATGGGTCACAGAGGGGAGAGCGGGTGAGATGGGCCCCAGGTGGCACTGCTCACCCCCCCAAGCTCTGGGGGTCGTGGGGCCTAGCCCTCGGGCAGCCGCATGCCCTCTGCTGGGAACCCACGGTGCAGAACAACACTCCGGACCCCCAGCACTGTCCCCACAGCTCACTCGTGTCTGCAGGACTTGTGTGTATGAAAGGGAGACTCGGCATAACCCGACTCCTCCCTGGGGCAGCTGGGTGACCCAGAGGCTCTCTCCACCTCGTGACTTTTCTCTCCCGTCGGGTAATTCCCCCTCCTTCCCTTGGCCTTGGCTACAGAAAGGAGGAAGAAGGGGAGGGAGAGAGCGAAGGAAATGGACTTCCACAAAACGGAAATCCACAAAGTGCCAACCATGGGCCAACGGCTCCACTTCCTTTCTCTGCTGACTCCCAGAAATTTCTCTACCAAACTGGCCATGTGACCTTGGGCAAGTCACATTCCCCATCTGGGCCTCTGTTTCCCCGCCGCGACATGCTGTGGTTGGTACTGCTTGCTTTCGCGAGGCCGTCCAGGGCTAGTGCTCCGAGGAGAACAGAGAGCCAGCTCCCTGGCTCCTGGCTTCCTGGGCTGCGTGACCTCAGGCGAGTCCCCACACCCTCTGGGCTTCTCATGCGTCCGCAGTAGGACGGCGGTAACTCCCACCAGGCCGCAGGTGGTGGGCGTGCAAGGAGATGGCGTATGCAGAGCCCCTCGCTGGTCCTGGGCACACCGAGGCCCCCCCAGGCCCTGCCGTGGGTTCTTGCCCTGGCCAGGAGGGGGGAGGGGGGCTGCAGCGAAGAAGGGGGAGGCGGAAAGGCACACAGGCCCCCGCTGTTTGTTCAGCCATTCCGTTTGGAATGAATCTCCTTTTATCCCTGCGAGTGAAGTCTCCGTTCGTCCAAAGTGAGTGTCTACAGTGGCTCGGGCCCCCATTTATCACGCGGCGTTTGATGGAATATTCCTCCTCGAGGGATTGCACTCCCAGACACTACTCACGCTCGGCCAGGGTCTTTGAAACTGAACAGCAGGTTCTTTAAAGGGACAGCAGAGGCGCCCTGCATCCCAACATGCAGCTTTTGAACACGTCAACATTAATAGAGGTCACCGTTCCAGGGGACGCAGGGCCCTTCCCAAGAATAAATCAGCAGCGAGTGCCGCCGGCCAACCGACCGTTCTGTTTTGCTCACGTTTCCTTTTTGATCGTCTGCTGCCGCCGGGGGTTACAGGGGTGGGGGAGGCAGGCCCGTCTGCACCCGCTTTGCTGGGCCTTGCGGGGAGACTCCTGTCTGAAGGAGACCTGGAGAGGTCGTCGGTCATCCTGTCCCTTCCGCCATTGCCAGGTAGGATCTCGGAGTTTCAATGCAGGATGCCAGCGGGCTTTACAGAGTTTCCCAGGAGCCAGGCATCGGGCTCAGGGCTCACCGTGCACCCTCTCATTTCATCCTTACAGCTGTCTGGGGAAACTGAGGCCCAGAGACCTTAAGGTCCTTACCCCAAGTCCCATAGCTGATAAGGGACTTAGCCCAATCCAATGTCTGACCTTAACCACCCACCAGACTGCTGGTCAGAAGGGCTTTGGGGTCAAAGATGCAATTAACTGGGACTTCCTGACCCGTAGACCCACGGGGTGTGGTCCCTGGCGGCCTCATATCAGAGAGGAGAGGCAGAAGGCTGGTGCCCACCTGAACACCGATAGTCTGCCCTGATCCAGCCTCCTGGGGAAAGGCAGTGATAGTATGAAGCCCAAAGGCAGCGTGGCTCGACAAGTACGCCCTGGGCTTTGCAACCGGACAGTCCTGGTTCGAATCCCTGCTCGGCCATGTCCTAGCTATGTGGCTTTGGGCAAGTGACTTGACCCCTCTGAGCCTCAGTTTGAAAACACAGCCCCTCCAGCAAGGCACCTACACAGTCACAGAAGGGGGCTAGTGTCTGTGTGACGGTCACCCCCCGCGTGCCCCAGGCCCCCCTGACTTTTTTCCCAACACTTCACCATTTACAATAATGCAAGTACAGAGTGGCTGGCCCCAGTGCTGGTCCTGCGTGGCTGGCCCCTGTGCTGGTCCTGCCCCATTTAAAATCCTTAACAAATGCTCCGATGGATGATGTTTTATGTTTCTGTCGTTTCCGATTGCTTTATCAATAGTGCTGCTTATGTGAGTTCCAGGATTTATCTGCTTCTGCCCCCCACCTCCCTGTGTGGCCCTGGGCAAGTCATTCATCCTCCCGGGTGGTGGGAGGGACCTCAGAGATCATCAATCCAGGCCTTTCACTCTATCTATAAGGATCACAGCAACAACCCAGACCACCCCCAAGCCGGTGGTAGACCAGTACACCGGCAGCCCCCAGTGATCACGGTTCCTGGTGTTCCCGCCTCATATTCCTGTCCCTCCTGCACCAACTCTGGGTTAGGCCGTGTGACTCGCTTTGGCCAACGGGAAGTGAGCAACCACGAGCAAGGAGAAGCTCTACAGGTCCCTGCTCTTTGGGGCTTTTTGTCTTGGAGCACCCCCTCTTAGAAGGCTACCTTGAGACTCCCAGACTAAAAGGAAGCCCGGGCTACTGAGAAGAACCTAGAAGCCCCAGCAAGGAACCCCAGCGGAGCTCCCAGCCCCCGGCCAGCAGCCAGTGCCAGCCGTGTGAGTGAAACCACCCTGGACGTCCCGGCCAGTCAAACCCACCGCTGGCTGCAGCTGCGTGAGTGACCCGGACAGCAACAGTGACCTGCTCGTCTCAGTTTGCCTGGGACCCTCCCAGCTTCAGCCCAGAGAAGTCCCACTCCCAGGAACATGTCCCCTGCTGTGGTCACCCTGCCAGAAACAGAGCAGAAAAACCAACCCATCAGCTCACAGGGTCAAGGGAAATAGTAAATAATTGTTTTAACCTCTAAGTTGGACGTGTTTTCTGAAGTCGCAGCAGGTAACCAGAGCTGGTCCCTCGTGTGTGCCAAGCACCTCATATAAGTCCAGCCCCGATACATACATGTTCTCATCGTCACAACAGTCCTTTTGAGATGAGCTTTTTTTTAAGTTTATTTACCCACGCAATCTGTCCATCCAGCGTGGGGCTTGAACTCAAGACTCCCAGATCAGGAGTCATACACTCTTCAGACTGAGCCAGCCAGGCGCCCCCTGAGATGGGTTTTTACTCAACACAGAAAGAGCCTGAGGCTCAGACGGGTCAAGGGAGCTTTCAAGGTCAGGGGTTAAGAAAGTGGAAGAGTAGGGGCGCCTGGGTGGCACAGCGGTTAAGCGTCTGCCTTCGGCTCAGGGCGTGATCCCGGTGTTATGGGATCGAGCCCCATGTCAGACTCCTCCGCTATGAGCCTGCTTCTTCCTCTCCCACTCCCCCTGCTTGTGTTCCCTCTCTCGCTGGCTGTCTCTATCTCTGTCGAATAAATAAATAAAATCTTAAAAAAAAAAAAAAGTGGGAGAGTGAAGATCCCTGTGGCAAATAACCCTGCGAAGACTTTTTAAAAAGGGAAGGGAAAAGAAGGAAAGGGAAGGGAAGGGGAGGGGAGGGGAGGGGAGGGGAAGAAAAGAGAAAAGAGAAGAAAGAAGAGAAGAGAAGAGGAGAGGAGAGGAGAGGAGAGGAGAGGAGAGGAGAGGAGAGGAGAGGAGAAGAGAGAGGAGAGGAGAGGAGAGGAGAGGAGAGGAGAGGAGAGGAGAAGAGAAAGAAGAGAAGAGAAGAGAGAGAAGAGAAGAGAAGAGAAGAGAAGAGAAGAAGAGAAGAGAAAAGAGAAAAGCAGAGGAGCTAGTTTTCAAACCTCAGCCCAAGTCTTGCATCTAAGCCACAGCTGCCACCACAAAAACACCGTGGGTGTTTTTGCTACCATCTAGCAAACAGGAATGCACAGTTCATGTAACTTCCCCAAAGCCCCACAGCAAGTGAGTCCAGAGGGCTGCCTCTGACACCCTCAGTGTAATCACCCACACACCGGCATCAGGAAGGTCTAGTGTCACGCTGATGCCGTGTAACAAACCATCCCCAAACTGAGCGCCTTAAAACAAGCATTTATTTAGCTCATAAGCCTGGGGGTCAGTCGAGTGGCTCTGAGCTGGCCTGGGCTCCTATGTCTGGGCTTGGCTGGATGTTGGCTAAGCAAGGAGGCCAGCCCAGCCCCCTCTCCGCGGGTCTCCCACCCTCCAGCAGGCTAGCCTGGGGGATGCTCTTCGGACAAAGCCAGAAGCGTGGGAGCAACGTGCAAGATCTAGACTTGGAACCGGAGCCGAGTCGCTCCCCTTTGGCCAAAGCAGATCACAAAGCCAGACCAGGAACAGGGGAGGGAGTTACAGACTCTGCCTTTTGGGACAGCTGCAAGGTCTCCTTGCAAAGGACGGAGGTACAAGAAAGACTGAAAAAGTCGGAGTTGATAATGATTTATCACAACCGAGTCTTTACTATGTGTCAGGCAATGTGCTGAATATTTTATACGTGTTATTTATTTCTTCAACCATTCCTATCACTTAATGAGGCACTGTTTTCGGCCCCCATGATCCAGTTAGGGAAGCTAAGTCCTACAATAAAGCAACTAGCCCAACGTCACACAGCAATTAAGTGGCAAGAGCCAGAATTCAAGGCCAGGTCTGTTTTGCTCCTAAGTCCGTGCCCTTAACCACTGAGCCACGCCAGCGTGCCAGCTCCCAGCAGTCGGCTCCAGCCTTGATATTCCAGAGGACGAGAGGCTGGGATCCCCGAAACCTCTCATCAGAGCAGGAGCCAGTTTCTTCCCCGGCCAGAAGTTTCTGCTGATGCGGCAGGAAGTCCTGCTCATAAAGATAAAAGTCCCTTTGCCAGGCGAGGTAGCTCTGCTGACAAAGGACCCGCTTCCTTTAGAGTCGGTCCTCCAGGAGGGGAACAGGTGTGCGGCGTGGGAGGCAGAGGGACGCAGATGGGGCCCGGCGGGGAGCCCACGGATTCACCTGCATGCGAGGTGGCGGGCAGCAGCCCAAGGCAGCCTGGGGTTTAGAAGACAGAGACTGCCTAAGCGACTAAGGCACTAGGGATGATCCAGGCCAGCCGCTTATGTACAGGTGGGGAAACTGAGGCCCATAGGGGTACAGAGACTTAAGAACACATCGCCAGATGGGGCTGATTGGACACTGGGTACGCTCCCCACCTGCTGGTGACCCAGCTCCTCCTGGAGTTGCTGGGGGCCCCTTACAGGCTCCCACTGAGAAGGGGGCCCCGTAATGGCAGGGGTCGGCCACAGCCTCACATCTCCAGGGAAAGGCAGGTCTCGGGCTTCCAGGGCCCGCTGAGCTATTTCTGTGTCTTTTCTTCAAGGAGATTCAGCCAAACACGGTGCTGATCAGCAAACACCATTTATTACCTCTGCTGCTCCTGGAGTTCCTTTCTCGGAGGCAGATAATGCCCCTTATCTCAGCCTGGAGAGCAGGGTGGGGGAAGGCCCAGAAGACGATCCCGCTTTAGCTTTAGCGATAAGGGTTTGCCAGCACCAGCCTCCGTAGCCGCAAGCAAACACAGCGCCAGGGGCGCGCGTGGCATTTGCATAGGGAATTTTACAAAGTGCGGCTGGGGGAGGCTCTGGGGAGCCCCCGGCAGTGCAGAGGACGCACAGGACACACACCGTGGACGCCACGCAGTCCAGGCCTCGCCTCTGCCACGGACTCCGCGAGTGACCTTGAGCGAGTCAGGTGACTTCCCCGGGCCTCCTTCACCCCCTCTGCTCAAGAAGGGTATGGTTGAGATTTGGGGTTTTCAAAGTGCACTTCTTGGGACCCCAATGTTCCCTGGAGGGGCCTCAGAGGCATTCCTGAAGGGAAGGAAGAGAAAGTGGGGTCCTAGCCCAGACCCCCAACTGCCACCAGACCACTCGCTCTTCTCTGCTGGGAGTGCTGGAGTACATGCGTGATGTCATTTCAGCAAAGGGTCTCACTACTTCCAAGGCATCTGTTGAAAGCCTAGACCAGATGAGCCGTGAAGCCCCTTCTGGGAGATTAAGGCGGTGAGGGTGGGGGGAAGGGGAGATGGGATTGAGGGCCTCATAACGGGGCGGGGGTCAGGATGAAGCGAGGATGTGGTCCCACCTAGCAGAGCTTCTCACTCCACCCACTTCACCTCCTTCCAACCCAGTGTCTGCCCCCTTGGCTTCCTCCCTTGAAAAATCCATTATCTGACTCCCACGGGGAGGTCTGGCCCAGCCACAGGGAGGAAGGGGACAAGTGGGGAGGAGTGGACCCAGAAGGCTGAGCTGCAGGGGCAGGGAGTGGGCACCAACTGATGGGTGGGGGCAGCAGGAAAGAGGTCCAGCTGCCAATCCCCTCCCCACTCTTCCCAGCTGTGTGATCTGGAGCATGTGCCTTCACCTCTCTGAGCCTGTTGGGGGGGACGGGGGGTGGGTACCGCGCCTCCCCGTAGAACTGTGAAGACCAAATAAGATGTTAAAGTACTTAGCTCGGAGCCGAGAACAGAACAGGTGCACATGAAGAGAGACACAAAATAACAGAAGCTTGGCCCTGGTCTCTGACTCCAGACCATTGGCAGAGCAGGGTACCCCTCGGTACGCCAGGGAATGGCAAGGTGGGGCAGAGATGGCAGTACCGAACATGGAACCCTCCAGGCCCCCCAACCCCCACCCTCTCCAGCCACTGCTGCTTCCAGAAGCTTCCTGCAGAGTCCTACATCCCAGCACTGAGGACGCGGACCCCTCACTCCGTGCCCCTTCTGTGAGGCTACAGCAGGACTCACAGGCATAGTCAGAAGTCGGGGGGAGCTAACACCCCTGGGAATGGAGTCCGGCACAGTAAGTGCTAGTACAGATTAGCTGTTCCTTTTTGTTTTTTAGAGGAGGGGAGGGGCAGAAGGGGAGAGAGAAAGAATCTCGAGCAGGCTCAGTGCGGGGCTTGATCTCACGACCCTGAGATCATGACCTGAACTGAAATCAAGAGTCAGACGCTTCACCACATGAGCCCCCCAGGCGCCCCCCATGTAGCTGTTCTTATTTGGGGTTCTAACCAAGGTTTCCCCCACAGTCCTCTTTCATGCACCAGCACCTGCCCAAACCCCACATCCAGTCCAGGCAACGGTGCTAATTGTCTGGGCTTCTGACATAAGGTGAAGATGGGGAAGAAAGCAGGAGGGTAGCAGAGCAAGGATTCCTACCGAGAGTAGCTAAGGCATCTCTGAGCTAAGCGCCGGGGCATCAGAGAGGACAGGAAGATGCTTAGATTCTGCTCCGTCGTCCACCAAAGCATGGGGGTCTAAGACAGAGACGGCCCGTGTTGCCCGTCTCCGGAGTTACCTACATCGACACAGATTGGGAGTGACAGAAATGTCCGCCTGCAGGGTCCAGGCAGAAAGCCTGAGCCTACTGTCTACCAGGCTGCCTCATCTCAGGGGGAGAACATCCCCACCCATAAAGGCCACCAGCCAGGAGAGCTTGTAGGATCAGGAATGGGGGACAGAGGGGCACCTGGCTGGCTCAGTCGTTAGAGTATGTGACTCTTGATCTCAAGGTTGTGGGTTTGAGCCCCAGGCTGGGTGTAGAGATGACATAAAAATAAAATCTTAAAGAAAAAAAAAAGGAATGGGGGGCAGGGAGGGGACAGGCAGTGACAAATGGATCATGAACTAACAACCACACCAGACCAAGAACATCCCAAGGAAGGAAAGAGGTGGGGGGGGGGGCGGGGGACACAGGGAGCCTGAGCCAACAGAGACTAGGCTTCTGCCTCTGGTTGGAAGGGAAAGTTGAAATCGAAATTAAAGCTCAGTTTTAGAACAATAAAGAAGGTTGTATTTTTTGCACCCTGCCGTTGGTGGACAAGAGATCTACCAACAAAGACGAACAGGTGTAAAAATCTGAGATTACAGGGTTGCCAGGGCTCCCCTGCTGTGAGAAACCACTTCATACATCATTATTGAAGAGGCCCATCTCCCATCGTGCAAGGATGGGTCTCGGAAGTACAATTGCTGGGAGTCAAAATGTACCAACCGCTCAAGGCTCTGAGCACGATATAGAAGCACTTGCTTCCAGAAAGCTCGGGCCATTTGCTCCTCCACCAGCCGAGGCTACACAGCCTGCCTCACTCCTCACTCTGCATCTTCAAGGAACATCATCTTGTCCACCTTTGCCAATGTGATGGGCCAAAGACTAGAGTCTCTCTGTCTCCATCTGCATTCTCTGGATATCAGAGTGAGGTCCCCCCTCCCCGACCCTGGGCGCTTTTGGAAAGCCAGAGGGTTTGGGTTACACGACCCTTGTTAAGCACATGCATGTGCACAGGATTTTTGACATGAGACACCCTGGGAACACTCCCTCCCCAGTCAGAGAGCACCATCCTGTCGCTGGGCCGCTTGGATCCTCAGTTTCTGAATCCATTAAGTGGGGAGAATGACATCTGTCCTGTAGGAAGGAAGTATTTATTACAGTCCGCTTCCTTGGCCTTCTCTTTCCTCTTCCCTCTCCGGCCCATTGGCCTAATTTCCTGGCAATGTGGTTTGATCACGGGAGGGTTTGACTGGCTTAGACCGATCGACGTCTTCCGTCTCCCTGGGCACAGTGATTAGAGCAGGAGTGGGCACCTGACCCAAGGACCCATAGGCCCAATTCTGGGACTTGGATTGAGCTGTTGGGTGACAAAGCCTCTTGTTTACTCACAGATGTGAAGGAGGAAGTTGCTGGCAGCCATCCTAGAGGCCGAGAGAGAGGCTGGAGGTGAATGATGAGACACCGAGGACGTGGAACCAAGAAAGGGATAAAGGGAAAATGCATTGGTCCTATGCCTACCAATCAGCGTGTAGAGGATGGATCAATCCTTGCCTGAAGCAGGTCCCATCTCTTTTTCAGTTTTGTAAGCCCATGAATTCCCTTTATTATTTAAGCTCACTTGCAATGCTAATTACGGTACTGAAGATGTGCATTACTGCAGGGACAGTGCCTGCTTTGGCACATAGCGGGCACTCAGGAGACCACCTCATACACAGAAGCTCGTACACAGAGCCAGAGAACAGACCCACAGGGTTTCAATCACAGCTCCACCTCCTCTGAGCTCTGTTGTGTGACCCAAGCAGCTTCACCTCCCTGACGGTGGTAATCACTGCCTTCTCAGGTCGTTGTGAGAATTAAAATAAAAATCCATGAAAACACTTCACCATCCCCAACCCACAGTAAGTACTCAACAAACTATTATCATTTATTCACAGTATTATTGGAATAGCAATGTGCATTACTACCTGCCCCCCAGGCTTGACGGTGAGCTCCTTGGGGGCAGGACCAAGACTGTGTTGTCCTGTGTGCCTCTTGCAACAACCTGAATCATCCCTTGCTTGTTGGTTACACGTGGCCACCCACCCCGCCCACAGCACCTGCACCGACTCTGCCGCTCTTTGGTCCCCACGTTTGTCTCCGCGGCCCAAGACGGAGATCCTGCTCCCTCAGCAAGGCTGCGGCAGGCCCGAGAGGCCCCAGATATCTGCTGTACGGATGAGGACACTGAGGTTCAGAGAGGACCACAGCCTGTCCTGGCCACCCAGCTAGCAGGAGGCAGCGTAGATGTTAGAACCCATTCTGTCCCCACCTCTGGTCCCTCCTGGGTGACCCCAGACTCTGACCTCCCACTGCAAAGAGGAGACTGCGGGCACCACCCTGCATGGGCCCAAGTGTCTGTCAAGGTCAAGAGGGCCCTGAGCTTCCCTGGATGTGGAAGCACGTGGTGGGGGGAGATAAGGCCAGACACTCCCCTTCTCGGAGGCTGACAGAGGTCATTTACAAGCACTGGGGACACAGGCGACCATCCCTGCAGACGCCCACACCTCTAAAAGCAGTTTGACCGTATGCTCCTTCCTATCTCAGGTTTCCTGCACCCCGCCACGTGGGTGCACCCCGGTGCCCTCTGTCCTGCCAGCACCATACCCAGTGGCCGGCTCAGCTTCCAGCCAGCTGCGCTGCCCGGGGCACCACCTCCATCCCCTGGAACCCCATTCCCTCATCTGGAACTGCAGAGACGAAGCAACACCCACAGGACTGTTTTGAGAATGGCTCCTGGCACCAAAAAAAAAAAAAAAAAAAAAAAAAGCAGCCAAAGGCTCTGTGTCCCCTCCACATACCAAGCCTGTGAGTCCCTCCCTGTCTTCAAGGTAAGGCTCCAGAGACATTCTCGCTGCCCCTTTGCCTCTCGTCCTCCCCAACGTCCACCTTCCCAGAACCCAGAATCAGGAACATCTGTTTCCTGGAGGGTCATTTTCCAAGCACTGTTCTCTGCTGTCCGCCCCCCAACCCAGGGGCCTCAGGAAGGACCTGGCATGTTCTCAGATCTCCATGAATAATTGTTGAATGACTGACCCACCAACAGGGAAAACCGGGGTCCAGGAAGTTACTACCTGGAACCCCGACCCCAGGAAGATTTCTCTGACCCTCCACCCAGGCTGAGTTCAAGGCTCCTCATAGGAGCTTCCTGGAAGCCTAGAAATGTCCAGGAAAAGGCGTGGGCTCTGGGGTTCAAGCCTTGGCTCGACAATGACTAGCTGTTTGTCTTTGGGCAAGTGACATAACCTCTCTGTGCATCCATGTCCTCACCTGTAAAATGAGGGTGACCGTGTCTGCCATGAAGAAGGTCTGTGAGGTGTCATGAGCCGGGCACCGCACACAGCCTGCGCCAGGAACGTTCTGGGTGGTTTTTATTAACAGCCACCAGTGTCTCGCGATACTGTCTTGGCTACCTATCTTTCTCCGCCTGCCCGTGAACCCCACAGCCCCTGTAGGGAGGCCTGTCAGGTGTTTTCCCAGAAGCCCTGCAGGGACCTTTTACTGCTTCTGCGAGCCGGCCGGACCCTGGCCTCCCTGCACCTGCGGCTCTTCTCGGGGTGTGGAGGGTGGGGGGCAGGGAGGTAGCGCTTAGTCCTCATCTATGGGGAGCTGAGCTGTCTGCAGGTCTACAGCCCCAAGGCTGGTCCTCGGCCAGCGACAGACGGGTCGCCAGTCAGGACCAACTCCGAGGTGTAACATATACTCCAGAGCCCCCGTGGAATCAGGCTGAGGCCACTTTCTGTGGAGCTTTGCCTGAAATCACACGCCAGCCTCAATGCCCAACCCCCACCCCGGCCCCCCCTCACTCTGCCCTGCACCGAAATCCTCGTCTCCAGCAGCCACCCAAGACAGTGGCAGATGCCATGCTTCCCCCAGCCCCACGCTCAGCACGGTACCCAGACATGGGCCGCTCAGTCGATGTGGGTCCCTGCCATCAAGAAAAAGATTTAGTGAGTCAGCCAAGGGATGACTTCTGAGAGGGAGCAGCCGAGACTGAGAGCCGGCGGGTCTCCCCCAGACCCCCAGCCCCCTCCCTTGCCCACGCCGGGAGCCACTTGTGGCCATAAATGTTCAGTGGAGCATGTGGTCTTTACTGCACGGGCCTTGAGCTGCGTAAACAAGATTGTAAAATTTAAAGGCAAATCAGGCTGGGATCCCAGGGGCTGCCACCCTGACATCATAGCTGGGGGCGGGGCTTGCACGGAACAGGTAGGAGGAGGCTCGTGGCAGCCTTGAGTCTGGGCTGGAAAGAAGGGGTGATCTGGCCCCAGCAGATGGTGGCTTCTGTTTTGTTTGCAATCATTCGCTCTGAAATGATCAGATGGAAGCAGGTCCACATCTAGACCGTACCCTGGTCAAGGGGGTTGGAGATTTTGTCTCCTTCAAAGAAAATACATCCTGGGGCGCCTGGATGGCTCAGTCAGTTAAGCGTCCAACTCTTGATTTCGGCTCAGGTCATGATCTCAGTGTCGTGGGATCGAGCCCCGTGTCAGGGGCTGCGTTCAGCATAGAGTCTGCTGGAGATTCTCTTTCTTTTTTTTTTTTTAAGATTTTATTTATTTATTTGACAGAGACAGCCAGCGAGAGAGGGAACACAAGCAGGGGGAGTGGGAGAGGAAGAAGCAGGCTCCTAGTGGAGGAGCCTGATGTGGGGCTCGATCCCAGAACGCTGGGATCACACCCTGAGCCGAAGGCAGACGCTTAACAACTGTGCCATCCAGGCGCCCCTGGAGATTCTCTTTCACTTTCCCTCTGCCCCTCGCCCTGCACTCTCTCTCTCCCTAAAATAAATAAATAAACCTTTTTTTTAAAAAAAAATAGAAAATACATCCTCCTCTGTGCAGGTAGGAACCCAACACAGGATCAAAGGTGCTGGGGATTCAGCCAACAAGAGGAGAGCCTTGCCCTCCTAGAGCTTATATTCTAGAGGGAGAAAAAACAAGCAAACAAGTCATGGCAATTTTAAATATGCTCAGCGCTGTAAAAATCAATGGCAGGGGGGTTGCCTGGGGGATGCAGTCAGTTAAGCAACCGACTCTCGGTTTCAGGTCAGGATGTGGTTGCAGGGTCGTGAGATCGAGCTCCATGTCAGGCTCTGCACTCAGCATGGAGCCTGCTTGAGATTCTCTCTCCCTCTCTCTCTCTTTTAAAAAATTCAACGGGAAGGAAGCCTGCATTAGCTCGGGGGAGCCCAATGGATGACACCCCGACAGTATCTGTCTGAGGAGGTGGCACTGGCCACAGTCCGCAGCTGACACAAGGCAGGCTGCTCTGTCGGCAGGCCTCCCTAGCCTTCTCCCCGCCCCCACCTCCCGACACTGCAGACGGAGCAGGTGTTTGCCAATCAGGGTCCTGTTGCCCAGCCTCACCCCTGGGGATCTCTCACCCAGCCTCCTGACTGTTCAACGTTGGTTAAGGGTGTGGGCTCTGGAGTCCCAGCCCTGGGTATAAATCCCAGCTCTGCCACTCACTAGCTGGTTGTCCCTGCACCTCGTTTCCAGATCTGTAGAATGCGAATAAGGGCAGGACCCAGCTGGGGGAGTCACTGGTAGGAGTAAATGAGGTGGGCGTGCACAGAGTCAGCCCACAGTAAGGGCTGGTCATTATGGTTGTGTTTGTCACAACGGGAGTGCCCGCTACAAGAATCTGGCTGAGACAGGAAGAGAAGCAGCCCACCAGCTGGAGGCCGGGAAGGTGCGGTGGCTAGGAAGGGGGGTGAGCAGGGGAGGAGGGGCCTGAGGGCTCAAGGATCAGGCCAAGGATGTACGGGGAACCGAGTGGGGCTGCACAGTTTCACAGAGGGGCTCGGAATGGCACGCAGGATGCTCTGGGATGCTCGAGGACGTCTGTGCAAGTTCCCACCATTGGTCAGACGAGCGAGACAGCAGAGGAGGGAGAGGGGTCTGATAGGCCTGGGCTGATCCTGGCCTCAGCCTCTTAGGGGCAACATCAAAAAACGGGGTGCTCCAGGAGCCTCACCGGCGCCGTCTGCTAACGTGGCGATAACCCTGGAACCCACCTCTCCGGGGCGCGGCAAGGACCGAGTGAGATCTTGCATGAAGTCAGCACTCGCTTCATGGATGTTAATAAAATTGCACTGAGGAGTCTCTGATTTTAAGACTCAGTGAGCCCAAGGCTCAAGATTTTAAGATTCTAAATGTTCACGAGGTTAAGACCACAGGGTAGAACGTCAGCTCTGTGAGGACAGGGATTTGGTCTACTTTGTTCATGGTGTTGTCCCCAGTACCTAGCAGCTGGGGGTTGGCATGTGGGTAAGGAGTGTGTGTGTGCGTGTGTCGGATGAATGAGTAAATGAAGGAATGACCGGATGGGCAGGCTGGCCAGGCTGGCCCCTTGCCCAAACCAGAAAGGAGGATTCGGTCCCTGACTCTCTCCCCCATGCATCCCGCCTCCTGCCGAGCAGCTCTCCAGCCAGCGCCCCCACCCCTGCAGCAGCCCCTCGCTCACCTGGAGCCCCCGACAGCCTCCTCACCAGCTCACCCATCCCTCCCATGTCAAAAATCTCATTTACAGAAAGAAAAGAAGTTCATTAACCAAATCCGGGGCATTCCGCCGCACTGCTGACCCATTATCAGGCACAAAAGAAAGTCTTATCTTCGTCACTTACACAATTAACCACGAAGAATGCGGCCACTGCAGGCCACAGCACGCCCTCCTTCCCAAGGAGAGCTGGCGTGCAGTGCGGGCACGGTGGCGGGGGGATGGCCGGAATGACTGGTGGGAGTCACCCACAGCCCTGGACCGTGCGGAGCAGGAACCCACCGCGGTCAGGTCACGCTCTGACACCTCCTCCCCTCCTCACCCAGGACACTGTGAACCTGAGTCCAGCCGCTCCCGCCTCATTAAGCAGCCGGCACAGGGCCCTGGGAAACGTCTTCGTTAGGTGGCCACACTGGCTTGTGTAAATTAATTTGATAAAGATAATGAAGTTCAGCAGAGCAGAGCTGACCATGGTTCTGAGAGCAGCTGCCCTGAGGCCTGAGCTCTAGGAATCAGGATCTGGGGAGGGGTGAAGGGGTTTGCAGGCGGCGCTGCGGGGCTCACTGTTCCTTCCCTGCCCCCCCCAACCCATTGCATTTCAGCCTCAGGGAGGCTGAAGAACCCTGGGTGAGGGGGAAGGGTTCCTATCTTGTCCTAAAGGTCTCTGGAAACAAGCTGGATTTCAGTCCTAGCTTTGCCATGTGCCGTAGGAATCAAACCACTTGACCTCTGAGAGCCTCAGCTTCCTCAGCTGCAAAATGTGCCTGACGATCCTGCCTCCTAGCGCTGATTAAATGAGGTAATACCGTGAAGCATTTCTCACAAGCCTGGAGTTCACGGCGGGTCCTCGGTAAACAATAACAAGTTATTTCTATTACCAGAATAAAATAACAGAAGCCTCCCCTCACTGACCTTGTGTGTCCACCTGGAAAATGGTTCTTTTAGATAGATCATTAGTTCCTGCTTTCATGAGCCCCCTTCTCACGCTGGGCTTTCTCTTTCCCGTGGGGTTCAAAGGGTTGAAGAATTTGGTCAAGGTTACGCAGCAGGTAAGTGGTGAGCACAAGATTTGAACCCAAAGCAAAGGAAGGGGATCTGTGCAGACGTACGAGCCTGCAGACAAACGGGCTGGCCCCGCACCTGAACACATCTGGTGCTTCTATGTTCCCTCTGAGCCAGCTTTGCTTGCCGACCCAGGCAGCGACATAGGAGACACACACTGAGCGCACACAGGCCGTAGGCTGTGTTAGATCAAGGATCAGGAGACCCGAGGCTCAGCACGGCTCCGCCACGACTCCTTAGCCAAGCCACGCCCCTCCCGGAAACTCTTTCCCATCTGTAAAGGGCAAGGAAGGTTTGACTCTCGACACCTTTTCAGCCCAGTTCATTCCACGGATCCTCCTCTGAGCCACCTGCATTTTGGTTTGAGGCTGCCTGAAACCCCACACGTTCTGCCTCCTGGCCCAGTGCCAGCCCCTGGGGGCTGAGAACCCCCTGCACTCCATCCCCACAGAGAGCAGCAAGAAGGACTAAGTGCAGAGAGGGGGGTTCCCTGGGGCACAGGATCCTGAACACAGAAGTTCTCCCCGGGATGCAAAATCCCCAAGCTGGGGTACATGATAACCGCGGATCAGCAAAGAAGAATAACAATGATAGTGTGAAGGATTTTTTTTTCCCTCGCTGTAAACGAGAGAGATGCATTGGGTGTCTAATTAGCAAAATATTAGGTAATTGGTGTAATCTGGGACTATTCCCTTTTTGACAGCCTCTACTGTGCTGGCCCATTTCAAGCCCGAGCTGCCGGTAATATCAGCTGATAATTGTAATACTGAAAATGAAAAATCAAATCAGAGCCATCGGAGGCTCCCATTAAATTGATTTAGGACTGGAAAAATTAATGGGATTCCCTTGCCTCCCTCCTCCTCCCCACCTGGTCTCTGCCTCGCTCTGCCACATGGAGAGAGGATTCGTGGGGCTCTGCCACTCGGCTTCTGGCCTGCCCCCCACCCTGCAAGATGGTGAGGAGCCGCCACCCCCCCCAAAGCCAGGGGCGGGGGGTTTCTTAAGAGAGGAATGCACCCAGCGCCGCAGCCTCGGACAGAGCTGGTGCATTTTTCCTTTCCTCTCCCAGGAGAACTGAACCTCTGGGATGAGGCGCAGAGCAGCCCGGGCTATTTCTAAGTTTGAGGAAGCAAGGAGATAGAGTCAGTGTGATGTGTGTCCCATCAGTTCAAGTGACAGAAATGAACTCTAACCAGCTTAAAGCGAAGAGAACATGTGTTGGCTCATGAAACCGGGAAGTCCGGAGGGAGAGCTTGCCCAGAGACACCAAGAACCCACAGCTGTCACCGCACCACCCCCTCTGTCCCTGCTCACCTCCTTCCCTCCCGCTGTGGCGAGGGGCGCTCCACACTGAGCTGACATCGGGACGGGGGCAGGGAACGGGACCACAGACAGCTTCCAGGCTGACGTCCCCCCGGCTTAGCAACCCCAGAAGAAACAGAGCCTCTCTCCCCCAGCATCAATATATAAAGCCAGGGAAGGGCCCCGATTGGTCTGTCTGGAGACATATGCTCTTCTCCGGTCCAGTCACTATTGCCAGGGGTGAGACAGTATACAGACCAGGCCTGGGTCCCAGCCCACTCCTGTGACTGCGGGAACAAGGTATGATGATGACTGGCACCCCACCAGGTGAGCAGGCAAGGCAGCATCCGAAAAGCATGTTTTTCCTACCGGGAGAGGCAGGGGCATGTGCTTACATGAAATACCCCACCCCCAAACTTAGCATCTTAAAGCAATGCGCTTTGCTACGGTCTCTCATGATTCTTTGGGTTGCCGGGAGCAGGTGGGTCTGCTGGTGGACAAGACACGATCCAGATCCGTAGTTACCTGGGGACACGACCGGACGGCGCATCCAAGATGGCTCAGTGGCGTGCATGGCACCCGTGGCCGGGACTCTCAGGCCCTGTCTGTCTCCATGGGTATGTCCCCATGGTCTCTCCATCAGCGTAGCTGGACTTCTCACGTGGCAACTCAGGACTCCCAAATGAAGAAAAACCCGGCCTCAAGAGCAAGCTAAACATATTCCACTTCTCAATGGAGAAAGTGTCAAAGAGTCTTCACCACCTTTAACCGCCACCCCCATCCCCCCATCAGAGGGTGGCACGAACAACGGCAGCAGGAGTGCCCCCTAACGTCCACCCATCTGTGAATGAACTCAAGAAGCACTCTTGGGACTCTGCTCAGTGCCAGGTCTGTGCGGGGGGGCTGAAGTTCCTTCCCTCCAAGGGAGATGCCCCACCACCCGCTCCCTGGGGGTGGCCTGTGACTCGGCAGGTATACCTCTGTTATGGAAACCAAGCCATTCTGGAGGCACAGGTGCCCTCGGGCTCCCTCCTCAGGAGAAAGTCCAGTGAAACACAGGAAAGAGGAGAGAGCCTTTGTCTGGGAGAGAGAGAGATGCTCTTGGAGCTGCCAAAGAGTTTCTCACTCTCCTTAACCTGGGCAGGAAGGTTCTAGAAATAAACCGGCCTGTATTTGAGTCCAGGACCTCCAAAAACCAGTCACGGAGGCTTGAATGGGTCACCTCGGCTCTCCGAATCTCCATTTCCTCATCTCTAAGAAGGGGTCGGTAACAACCCACCTCGTAAGGCTCTAAGGAGAAAACGGGCCAACCCGAGTGAGAGGTCCGGCACGGTGCCTGGTACAGAGCAGCTACTGAATAACGAGGATGCAGTGGAAGGGTTTCCGTCGCTCCCCACTGCATGCACCTGTTCGAGGGGCCGCTCCAGGCCGAGGAGGACACTCTGCCCTGCGGTGTCATCTCAGCTCCTTTAGCTTCTTTGTATCCAGGTGCCCTAAGCTCTCCTTCCCCCACAGTCCCGCGCATCCCTGGAGAGAGCTAGCCCGAGTCCTTCCCTGGCCTGACCAGCTCCAGGAGACCAGTGGCCGTCTGAGCTCCTTCGTCTCAGCCTGTGGGGTTCAGGCCAGCTTAGAGGAGTCCAAGAGCCAGACTCGACCTACCTGTTTCATTTTACGCACATTGAGTTTGGGCTTCTTGAATCTCACATCAGAGAAGCATGCAAATAGATGCAAATGATTCCCTGATTTATGCAAAACAGCATGCAAATACATGTCCCCGGATTTGCCAAAGAAAAGGGCCTGGTCACCTAATTTAACAGAAACAACAGGGGAAGAAGACTGTGTCTGTCCGTTGTGTCTGAGTTAGGTTTGGGCTGGAAAGAACTCAGGAGACCTTCCGGAATGGAGTTCAGGCATCTGGGGCCACCCTGGGCCACAGGCATCCCAACCCCTGGAACCGGGAGCCCCCAGGCCTGGGTTTGCCAACACGGTCTAGCTTCATCGTGCTGCCCCTGTGGAGCGGTGTTTGCGTGTTTGTTTTTAAAGCTGGGCCTTTGAATCACACTTACCTTCTGAGGAGAGGTCCGCAGCTCTCATAGAACTTGGCGCAGTGTGCTTGAAGATCTCGGCTCCTCGTCTTTCCACATTTCCCTCTGATCCGAGTAGGGGGACCGACAGCACCAGGCTGTGGAGAGTCACGGCCACGGTGGAACGGCTGGTATCACGCAGGCCCAGCCACACCTGCGGCAAGGTGACTTCTCCAGCTGCTCCTGAGGGAAGTGCCCCATGGAGGCCTCGACGGAGACCACCTAGTTCCCCCGCAGTTGAGCCCCCTGAATCTCCCTTCCCCCCAGATGGGGCCCTGGGAGAGGATGCTCCCCTGCCAGCCCCGCGCACCTGGAGCCCACCTGCTCAGGGCCGGTCAGGTCCAACATCGATGTCACTACTAAGAGGAGCTCACACTTGGGGGCGCCTGGGTGGCTTAGTCGGTTAAGCATCCAACCCTTGATTTCGGCTCAGGCCGTGATCTCAGGGTCGTGGGATCAAACCCCACGTCGGGCTCTGTGCTGAGCATGGAGACTGATTCAGATTCTCTCTCTCTCCCTCTCCCTCTGCCTTCCCCTCTACTCATGTGCGCTCTCTCTCTGTTTCTTAAAAGAAAAAAAAAAAAAAGCACTCACACCAAGTGAGCAGACCCTGGGCTGAGCACTTTACACACACCGCTCCTTGTCTGGGAACAGCAGCCTGGGACGGGACTGTCAGTATTACAACCAGAGAAACCGAGGCCAGCGAGTGGGAGACTCCACATCTGTGAGACCCCCAAGACCAGTTTTCTCTTCCCTACACGTTGGACCTCCAAGAACCTCATCTTTTTTTTTTTAATACTTATTTATTTATTTTTAGAGAGAGACAGAGACAGAGCGCAAGCAGGGGAAGGGGCAGAGGGAGAGGGAGAGAGAATCTCAAGCAGACTCCCCTAACACGGGGCTCGATCCCCGGATCCCGAGATTATGACCCGAACCAAACAAGAGTCAGATGCTCAACCCACTGAGCCATGGAACCTCATCTTTTCAAACCTCTGTTGCCCAAGAGACTGGGGGCTCAGCTCCAGGAAGGCAGGGACCATGTCCACTCATTCGCTGCCCAGGCCCCAGACCCCCCGCCCCCCCCCCTCAGGAAGCTGGCACCCAGCAGCCAGCAGTAGACACCTGCTGAAGGACCGCTGGCTCAAACTAGAGCACGTTTTCTGCAAACGTACGTGATCTGCTTTCTGGACCCACTACAGGGCCCACAGCGGGACGTCTGTTCGTCAGTGCGGCGTTCACTGCCCTTTGCCATTCTTCTCCACAGAAGCTTGGTGAGCGGCACTGGCGCTTGTGCGCCCTCAGCCAGCAGAGCTGATAGAAGTTTCTGCACAAACTGCTGGGTTCTCCAAGCCGGCTGAAGCAGCTATGCCTCTCTCCAGAAGGTACAAAGGGCTTCCCGGCATGCCTGGGCGTCTGACACTCTAAAAAGGGGCATCTCAGATCCAGACTCCTGGCGGAGCTCTGGGGTGAGCTGATCACCACGGAGTGGCTGAGGCCTCACTACGGGCCGCGAGCTGCCCTGAGTATTTTACCTGAATTAACTCCTTTCATCCTCAAAACAGCCCGTGCACACAATGCTGTTTACATCCCCACGTTCTAGAAGAGAAGACCAAGGCTAAGGGTTTGCAAACATTTGTGGCTTGGAGGCATCTGTCCTTGCACGGCATCCTCAGGGGGCGAAGTGGAGGGGCGGAGCCAGGAAACAGGCCCCATTTACCACCAAGGTTGGGGGGCAGGTAGTACAGGGTTAAGGGTATAGGCATGGAGGCTGTAGGCTGGGGTCCTGTTCTACACTGTGTGACCCTTGGCAAGTGCCTTCCCCTCCCTGAGCCTCGGTTTCCTCGTCTATAAAGTGAGGGTAATAAAGCCGTCTGGGCATGATTGGGATGATTCATTGGGATGGAGGGTACCACACAGTTGACACAGTGCCCGGACCCAATAGTGGGATTAGCACCCTTGGACTAGCAGCCGGCAGGACGTGAGCTCCCAGAGGTGCAGGGACCTGCGGATCCCACACAAACCAGTGGCAGAACCAAAACTCGAACCGCGTCTCCCGATTCAAGGCCCAGAGCCCTCTCCACCACGGAGCCTGGCGCATCTGTCAGGGCCGACTTGCAGGTGCGCGGGGCACCTGTAAGCACCTGGTCCCTGCGGTGGGGGGAGCCAGCTGTCTGCCGCCAGGAGAGAGCCTGTAACGGCCACGCTTCTCACCAGGAAAGGTTTGTGGTTTCTGTTGATATGAAAAGATGACAAGAAATAGCTCGGGTAATTATATTAATTTTCCTCAATTTACACATTCTTGCTATTTGCCATTTCCCCAGGAATGTGTAAATGAGGAGTTTGAGTGGTTCAGCAGCGCTGTAATTAGGTCGGCATTGTTAAAAAAAGTTTCTGTTGTGTGTCTCATTATTAGGTCTCTTCGCGGTTGAGGGTCCTGTCTCCCCTCTTGGACTGGGTTCTCACCAAAGGCAAGGGATTTATCTCCCACTTCAGCTCGGGAGTCTCCACCATCTGATTGGAGAACCCTCTGAAAACAGGAATGCAACTCCCCCATCAGACAAGGGTCTCCTCCTGAGCAGACACTATGTCTTCTCCATCAAACGGGCAGGTCCCTGAGAATAGGGCTAGGTCTCCCCCATCAGACTAGCAGCTTCCTTATCAGCCTAGGTGATGGGGGCTTTGAGTCCTCCATCAGACTGAGAGTTCCCTGAGAACCACCACCTCTCCCCCATCAGACTTAGAACGTTCCAGTTTAGTGGCTCTGTCTCACCCATCAGACTAGCACGGTCAGTGCTGTTTATACCCCACCGTGTGTGGCTGAAGCTCAGGTCTGACCCCGTGTAACCACCAGCCATGCGAACACACACGCACATGCTTTGCAATCCGAAGAAAGCAGGTATCAGCCCACAGAAGTCAGGCTGCAGAGGCTGTTACCCCACAGAACAAGGGCACGGGTCCTCATCTTGTCGGTGTGTGTACTGGCTTTCATGGGGCGGGGGCCACACGGGGGTCACACAAATCACGTTAGTGGCAGGAGGACAAGTCCCTCTCAGACAGGGCAAGAAGCCTGTCCCCAGGAGCCTGACATTGCTCTGGCCGCAGGGAGGGACAGCTGGGCTTCTCCTCTTGAGTCCGGGGTTTGGAAACCAGCCAGGCCCACCCCAGTCCCTCCCAGAGCCAGAGCTCCCCGCAAATTGCAGAGCTCACCCCACCACCCTCTTCCCCCTCCCCAGGCTGTGCGCACCCTGGCAAGTTATACACCCTCTGAGCCCCCGTTCCTTCATCTGCCTCCCTTTCTGGCTCATTTCTCAGAGCAGAGGCAGGACCAGAGGCTGTAGCAGAGTAGTCATGGGCCTGGCTGGCCCCTCACGGCTGGGAGCCCATAGCTGCCCTGCTGAGGACACGGAGTCACAGAAGGCTGTCACTGATCTAAGGCCACACAGTAAGTATGTGACAGAACCAAGTTACAAACCCAAGTCTGTATCACTCCAAAGCCACACGTCACTGCCTCCAGGAAGGCCTCCAGCATCCTGCTTACTGGACCAGACATTCCATGGGACAGAGACAGTCTCATCTCCCCAGTGACTCTAGCCTAGATTGAGCCAGTGAAGGTGTATGTAGGGGGGTGATCTGTTTGCAAGATAAACCTGAGGTTTATTTTCATCCCCTATAGATCTTGATGAGTGGATGTCTCCCTGGTCCCCACCCCATTGAGCCAAGGCCAGGTAACGTGCATGTGTCTGTGTGTGCGTGCACGTACACGTGCGTATGCACGTCATGGTCCAAATGTTCATGCCCCCGCCCAAAGTTCACGTGTGGAAGCCCTAACCCCCACTGTGATGGCATTTGGAGGTGGGGATTCGGGAGGTGATGAAGTCATGAGGACAGGGCCCCGCGATGGGATCAGTGCCCCTGTAAGAAAGGAAAGAGAGACCAGAGCTTCCTCTCTCTATCGTGGGAGGACACAGCAAGATGGTAGTCATCTGCAAGCCAGGAGGAGGGCTCTCACCAGCCGCTGAGTCAGCCGGCACCTTGACCTTGGACTCCCCCACATGCAGAACGGGGAGAAACAAATGGTTGAAGCCCCAGCCCATGGGAAGTTGTTACCGCTGCCGGAATGGCTGAGACAGGGGGTACAACCCAGAACAGACAACCAGCTTTGAGTCCAAATGTAATATTTTTGTATCCATAGCAAGACTACCTCCTTTAAGCCTGGCCTCACTGAGAAGAAAACAGTTTGAAGTTATCAAAGCCAGTTCTCCCATACACGTCCCCCGGCAGCGCACTCAGCCCTGGGGGCCACAGGGTCTCTCTCTCTGGCCCACCCAGGAGGCGGGCTGGAGCACCAGGAACTAATGCTTCTGGCTGAAGCCTCAGCTGGAGACACCCTGACGGTAGCTGGGGGACATGTGGCCCCTTGTCCTCACCCCGCGGCCGGGGTGACTCTGAGGCATGCTCTGCGCTGTCTCCGGAGCCCCCACTTCGGGTTGCCCGCTCACAACACGCCCCGTTCTGGCTGCCTTCCCTTCCCTGTCCCACAGGCCTCCCCTCCTGCCAGGCCCTGCCCTCACCTCCCTAAGAAATGGTTCCAATCAAAATCCTTCTCTCCGCGTCTGCTTCTGGGGGAACACAAGCCAAGCTACTTCCTTTTACAAAGCAAGAGTGTCTGAGCACAGAGATGCCCACGGGTGGCTGAGCCACTTTCCCCGGCAAGAAATCCCAGTTCATACAGCAAGTCGGAAACCGAACAGACTTGAGCGGACCGGCCTGAAGTTGGACGCTACCAGGGCTCCTGGGCAGGGACACGGCGCCCCCACCCCACACCCGAGGCCCTCACCAGTCCAGGAGAAAGTCAGGAACCCTGAAGGGGGACAGAGCACCGTGGGCAGGGCGCGGTGTCCCCTGCATGCCCACCAGGGTGGGAAAGTGGGGTTAGAGGCGGGGCTGGGCCTGCAGGTCCCAGATGCCCCAGCTGGTGAGAGCCCAGGCGCTGGGGGTGCAGAAGGGTGGCAGGGGGGGGGGCAGCTGAGTTACCCACGAGCGGGGTAATCAACCTGCCCTCAGCTGAGATTCCCCATCAGCGGCTGCGCAGAATCCCAGCTGCAGGGTGGGCCCGGCGCACCTGCCTCCTGACAACGGGCCCCCACTTGTGCCTGCTCATTGGGGGTGAAACAAGAGCGCTTCTCCCTCTCAGGCAGGGGCAGGGGATGAAGGCACACAGCCCGCCTCGGCCTCAGACCCCACCCAGGCCCCTGCTGCTCCCAAGGTCAGTTCCGTCCACAGCACCGGACCCGGAAGCTGGCTCCCTCCTCCTTCTGACTCGCTATGTGGCTTCTAGGACGTCAAGCCCCCGCCTCCTCTGCTCGCTGGAGAGCTGGTCCCACTCACACCTGTCTCTCACCTGGCCCTCCCTGTCAAGCTCCAAACTCACAGTCACTGTCCTGCCTGCACGAGGCGATCAGTGGCAACTCAGTACAACACGCCCCAAACCCAATTCCCAGTCTCCCCCACCTCCCGCCCCAGGAAATGGCAACTCTGTCCTTCCAGCTGCTCAGGCCAGATACCTCGGGGTCATCCTGGACTCCCCTTCTCCCTCTTCCTGCCCCCCATCCACAAAGCCTGCGGGCGCTGGCCTCAGAATCCAGCACGTCCGCCGTGGCCGCCATGGTCCCGCCAGCAGCAGCCTGCCCCAGGACATTGCATCCGCTTCCTCAGTGGCCTCCCGGCTCCCATGCCTCTACCCTTGCTCCCCGCAGAGCAGCCTCCACTTAGCAGCCGAAAGTGATCGTGAAGACAAATGGCAGATGGTCACCGAGGAAAAGGCAAAGTCCCTCCTCTATCCGACCTGGTAACTCGCGGCCAGCCCCGTGCTCCCGCCGCCCCAGCCACACTCCCGCCTCGGCAACTTGCCCATGCTGTTCCCTCTGTCCAGAATGTTCTACGACCTGATGTCTGCTCTTCGTCCAGGTCTTGGCTCAGATGTCACCGCCTCAGTGTGGCCTCCCCGGACACATCACCAGCCCCCTCTCCGACATTTCTCCCTCCCCTCCTTGGTGTTCTCCCTCCAGAACAGTCTACCCTGGCACATAGCAGGCTTTCCATAAATGCAGAATGAATGATACTCAGTTCCCATGGCCTAGACTGTTGTTCTGTCCTCTCTGAGACACAGAAAGGTTAAGGTGCTTGCCTGACCTCACGCAGCTAGTAAGTGGGGACAGCATACTGGGCACTCTGGTCTGTCTGTCTCCAAAGTTTTGCTCTTGGAGGCTGGGTGGTCTGGGTGGGGGGGGGGAGAGTCTGGCCATGATGCTTCCTCGGGAAGTTACTTAACTTCCAGAGCTTCGGGTCCCCCACCTGCAGAACAAGGGGAGCACGGCAGGGGAGCGGCTGTGAGGACGAAGGAGCACTCCCAAAGTGCTACGGTTACTGTTGCTCTGATCGATACCTAAAGCCAGGGCCTCCCTCCCTCCCGTGCCCGGCACGTCCTCCACGCATCTTCACGTCTCCGGAGCCGCTTCCGATGCCCCCGGCCCGTCCTCACCTTGTTGGCAGAGACTCAGCACAGGGGCTGTTGACTGGTACGATGATTTCATGATCGTTGCTAAGTCCCCCAGTTTCTCGGTGACGGATCTCCCAGGTCCCATTCAGCTGAGTGATCTGAGGGTCTAGGATCTAATGGACCGCAGAGTTCTCAGACGCCCACTCCTGCACACACGGGGGACTTCTTAACCAGACAGTCTGCCTCAAGTCGTTTGGAACGAGGCGCTAAGAGAATTGGCACTTGTCCTCGGCAATTCACTGAGGGAGGCACCATCGTCCCCGTTCTAGAGATGGGGAGACTGAGGCCTGATGGCAAAGGGACGCCCTGGAAGACACACGGTGGGTGTTCCATGGACACAGACCTGCCAGATCCCAGCCCCCAGGCTCGCTCGCAACTTCCCAGTGACTGTCCTAGGAAAAGTCTCACCCAGCATTGGACTCAGGGGAGAAAGCACCTCCTGGGGGCCCGACCCAGACAGTGTTGGGTAATGAGCTTGAGTGCAGTACGCTTTAGTTCCTCTCCCCCAAGCAGGTCCCTGTTGAATCTCCCTTTGATACTAAAACAGGAAAGGAGGTTCAGAGAAGATGGGCGCATTTTGGAACGGAATGTCCAGTGTCCGGTAGGGTCAGTGTCAAGGGTCATGGTTCCCCCAGACACAGCTCCCCGCTCCCTTTCCCGGGGACCCGTGCTGGACCACTTGCCTGTGGGCAGAAATCAACTTCTGCACAGCCCACATTGGCACAGGCTGTTCCCTCCTGGAGGCCCTTCCCCTTTCTCTGCAGCACCCTTGACGTCCCCCAAGCCCTCAGCCGCTGGCCCTTACGCCTGCCCTCTGCTCTACCTGCACCTGGGGTGCGGTGGCCGCTGCCTTGCTCACCTCCACAGCCCCACCAGCTAACAGGGGGCCCAGGAGAACAGGAGCCCAAGGGGTTTGCGAAGGAGATGAATGAGCCCGTGAATGAGACCCCACCAGTCAGTGAGGACCTGGCTGAAGAGGTCTCCCCCGCCATGGTGGCTCTCCCCGCAGGGTCCCCAGAGTGTCCACGGAAGCCCACGGAGCTGCCCAGCAGGGTCTCGTGGACAGGGCTGCCTCCCACCCCGCTGATCTCGGCTTTCCTTCCCCCGCCACCTGGCGCCGCGGCCAGGGAGTGTGAAAGGGAGGCCCCACAGGTGGGCGGGAGGTGGGTGGACAGACACGGGGACAGATGCCAGCAAGGTGGTGGGTGGGAAGATGGAGAAAACACTTCCCTCTTGGATGGTGGGTATTGGCGTTGTTTTTTTTCCCTTCAGGCAGTTCCAGAAATCTAAGGGTGGAGACTGAGCCAGAAAAGGAAGCCGGGGCCCCAAGCAGCCCCAGCCGCCAGCCCCACTCACAGCCCGGGCTCTGCCGCCCCCATCTGGAACTCATCCCCTCGTCCCTCGTCCCCTCCCCGTCACGCCTCGTTGCCCACAGCAATAGCCCCCGACCCCCATCCTCCACACAGTGAAACTCTTCAGCTCTCCTCCCTCCCAAGTGGGCAGGGACAGGCGTCAAGCCCGCCTGCCTCCATCCCATTCCAGAGCAGGGAGGGCAGCCTTCTCTTCAAAAATTATTCAGAAAAGAAGCTCCCAAGAGCCCCTTCTCGAGCCAAAGAGAACTTTCTGGAATGATGGAAATAGATCTGTATTGTCCAGTACGGTAGGCACACACCCCGTGGGGCTCTTCGAGACACACTGGAAAAGTGTGAACTGAATTTGTGACTTTATTTTGCTTTAATTAATTACAAAAGTAGAAAGCTACCCGTGGCCAATGGCGAGGGCATCAGACAGCTCATTCTAGGGCCTGTGCTCTGTGGCGGGGCCTCCCTGGGGCTGGGAGCCATGTCGCTCCTGCTTCCAGAACAGCCCTATCTCGTGACAGCTGTCTCTTCTTCCCCATCACGTCTCAAAAAAAAGTCCATCCAAGTACTCACGTTATTCTTGACTTTTATTCCAGCATCTCCCAGAGCTCCGATATGTACAGACTTCATTTATACACATAATATACACCATATATACGTATTTATATATATTCACACACCAGCCCACGCGCTCTCAGACACTCACACGCACACGCCCTTCCAGGAGACGCGCGTGGCCGCCTCTGAGCCCCGCTCGCTCGGCCGGACGAGAGGCGCTGGGCTTGCCCCGCAGTTGTGAGGTTTTGTGTTTTTTCTTTTCTTTTCTTTTCTTTTTTTTTGCTTTTAAAAAGAAGGCCATTTCCTCCAGAGGTAACCTCTCCCCAAAGCCAGACTCCTCCCCCAAACACTCTGAAATATTTTTTTTTTTAAAAAAGGAAGCAGTTCTCCTCTGCTCTGCCAGGGTAGTTCAGGGAGATCCAGGCCCATCCTCGCGGTCCTGGAAGGCCGGTCTACCCAGTGCTCCCGGGGTGGGGGGGACCCCGGATGGCGGGAGGGGCCCCCGGCAGGCCAAGAGCCCCGCACGACTGCCGACCGCCCGCAGGGCCTGCGGCTGTGCGCCTGGGCGGGGGCTATAGCGTCAAGGGCACCTGCCAGATGAGGAGGGCGCTGTCCGTCTCCCCGCATGGGGCCGGCCTCCCACTGCCCCCCGGGGCGCTGCCAAAGTTGCGGTAGCCCTGCCCCCCGGAGATGATGGCCACGGAGCAGATCTCCTTGCGGTGGGCGTCGCGAGTGCAGGGCCGGCTGCGCACCCAGACATCAGGGTCGTCGGCCATCTCGTAGATGGAGCCGTCCTCCTCGCTGTGCTCCAGGGCCGAGCCATCGGCGGGGGGCTCCCGCACGGACAGCAGCGGGCCCGGCAGGTGGGCGGTGGAGCGCAGGCGGTACTGCAGGAGGATGCCCTTCTTGCGGGTCAGCTCGCGGCCCACGTGGCTCACGGGCGCGGGCGCTGGCTCGGGCGCCTGCCCGTCCGCCTTGTCCTCCTCGGCCCGCGGCCCCTCGGCCTCCTCCTGGTCGCTCCGCAGGATGTCGGGGGCCAAGATGCTGGTAGCCACGGCCAGGAAGGCCACAGGCCCGCAGTGACCGTTGAGCGAGACCATGCCTTTCCCTGTAAGAAAGGGACAGGGAGAAGGGGCCCGAAGGCCCAGGGCTTTAGGGGAGGCACCCACACTTCTCTCTCGGAGAACTTTCTGGGTGGCAGTTATTGTTTTGGTAACTGCAATCTATGTTGGAACCTTCCAGAAGGCCTTGGGTCTGGGGGAGGGCTCTCCCACACTCTAGGGCTACTTTCTGTGGAGGAGTGGGACAGGGAACAGGAGTGACCTTATGAACCACTTGGGGGACTGTCAGTGTGAAAGCACCAGCAGCCCCCCCCCCTCCCCACCTGAGCCAGCCGCAGGTCTTCCTGACTTTGCTCGAGACATCGGCCTTGCCCGGAGAGCCTTCCCCATCTACCTGGTGCTACGCCCCGTCCCCTAAAGCCCAGTTCAGGCTCCTCCATGGCACGTCCTGTCCTTGACTCCACCCACAGACTGCCAAGCACCCCTGTCTCGGTGCCCCTCGGTCCCAGAACACCTGCCGTCACAGCACCTGCCCCCCCACCCGGCCTCAGCCGCCTCCACGAGACTGTCAGCACTGGGGGGCAGGGTCTCTGCCCGATGCACCCCTACAACCCAAGGACCAACACCGCAGGGAACAAAATGACCTCAGGGAACAAAATGACCTATGTGATGAAAACAGGAGACTCTGGAATTTAGGAAGGGGGGGCTCCCGTTCCGGCTGGGCTGGTCTGCCCTCAGGGCCTCCACCTCCCACCCCACCTACCCCGGCCCTCCAGCCGCAGCTGGAGACCACTTGCTCATCACTCTCGGGGCAGAGGCAGAAAGGGGCCCGGGGTTCTGGGGTCCTCCCTGACCCCGGCCTTGTTCTCCTGGCCCTTAGTGCCACCCGACAGGAAAGACCTCCCACTACTCCACTGGAACACATTTGCACGCGGACCCCATCCCCAGGAGCCCTCGGTTACGTCGGTCTCTGGAGCCCAGACATTTTGAAGCTGCTATGGGGAGGGAACAGGAGGGGCCCGGCCATTTGTCAAGAGTCTCCACCAATCCTGAAGCCACTTGACCAACACACACCATTGTGCCCATTGGCCAGATTAGGAAACTGAGACCCAAAAAGCCGCTGGGAGACTTCCGGGTGGGGTGACGTAACTCCACTGTGCCACAGGCCCACCTGTGGTTTCAGGGGGCATCGGAGAATGAGCCCCCACGTCAGAGGAGAGCGGAAAGCCCCTGGCACAAGGCTCACCCTCCCAGGCCATCTGCAGCTGACTCCCGGGCCCTGCTGAGACCGGTTCCCAGAGCCCCACCTGTGATCTTGGGGATGCCTTCCAGCCGAGGCACGGGCAGCAGGACGATGACACCCTGGTCAGTGCCCACCCAGAGCAGACCCTGGCAGATCAGGAGGCTGGTGACACACAGGTGCTTCTGGCCTGTGGAGAGAGAAGCCAGCATGAGCAGTACCCCTCCTGGGGGGACAGCAGCCAGTTCTGGTGAGGAAGGGGCATGGTCCGGCTCCGCCCGTGAGACAAGCAGGAAGCTAGATAGGGCTGTGGTTAGGACCTGGGTTTGGGAGGCTGGCCTGGCTGAGGTACAGTGGGGCTGTGGGAGGACGGGAGGGGGTAGTGCCACAGAGCACGGTGCTGGCCCCCGGGGGCCCTCCGTGGGGTGGGGGGGCTGAAGCAGACGCTGGTGCACGCAGAGGCACGGGGCGGGGGCCGCTGCGGATACAAGGAGCAGGGGGCTGGCAGTCTATAGCAGCCCCTCGGTTTCCAGCACAGGCTGGCCGTCCTGCCCACGTAGGCCTGTCCCCCAGGTGAAGGCCGAGCGCACCCAGCAGCCCCCGGCCCTCCAGGGAGGCGGACGACTCCGTGCCAGGAACAGCGCGCTGCTGATGTCAGCCCGCATTCGTTCTTGTCTGGCTGTCCCCCTGGTGCTGTCTCTTCATTTTAGCGAGACTGGCGGTGGCAGGGAGAGCACTGGGGTCCCTCCGCTCTTTACAGGAGGGGACATACAGTGTGGGCTCCAGGGCCCGGCGCCAGGCTCAAACCCGGGCCCCCTGCCACTTCCCAGCTACACGACCCAGGCCAGTCCCTAAGCCTCTCTGTGCCGTTTCCTCTCCAGCAAAACCGCCTCGTCCCGAGGACTAAATGAGTCAACGAAGGCACGCAAATCACTGAAGCCAGTGCCTGGCCCACGGCACACACAGAAAGGCCCCGTCGGCCGCTACTACTGTTGTTCCGTTGCTAAAACTGCCGGCCAACGGGAAGGGGCACGAGGGAGGGCCTGCGCACGGACTGCTGCCTTCCTAAAGGGCTGAACCCTCCTGCCCCACCGAGAGGGGCTCACGCTTCCCCGAAAGCAAGTTCACATTCACCCCACGGGATGTGTGAACTGCTGCCTGGAGCGGTGGCCATCAAGCCGGGCGTGCACCCCGGAGGTGAGCCCCAGACTCTATTTCTGGCAAGGGCACAGGTGACACAGCTGCTGTGCGTCCAGGGACCATACTGAGAGAAAGGCTGCTTTGGGGGTGTCTAAACCACACATAAGCCTGCTCTGGTCTGACGGAAGCCTCGCGACAGCTGGGAGAAATGCAAGACACGGATGTTGCGCCCCTTTTCCAGAGGAGGATACTAAGGTCCAAAGAGGTCACCCAGCTGGTGGGTGCAGGGTGGGAGCCGAGCTCCGGTGTGCTGAGTACCGTCTACACTGCGGCCGCCACTCCACTCTTGAGCAAATGACTGCGGTTCCACACGGGTAGGGGCATGGGCTTCCTCCGAGCAGAACGGGGAGGCTCCCCGGGGCTACCGTGTTGGGGTTCACGCAGCACTAACACGGTGTGCTCTACCATCACTGACCCATTCGCCCAGCACCCCGGGACATCCCAGGCGCCTACTGTGCACAGGGCTCTGCACTCAGTGCTGGACACACGGATGGGAGCCGCACACACACAGTTCTGCTCCTGGGGAGCAAACACTCTAGGACTTTCCATGATGATGGAAATGTTACCCAGCACGCTGTTCAATTCCGCAGCCATTAGCCACATGTGCTGGTGAGCACAGGAAATGTGGCTGGTGGGACGGAGGCACTGAACGTTTCATTTCATTCAGTGTTCACTGTAAGAGTGCCTACCGTATGTGCCACCCAGAGAGGGGAAAGGGGAAGTGAAAACATAAACAAGGCACATAAATACCAGGCAGAAGATTCAAATGGGGGAGGGGGCAGGGAGTGGGCAGGAGGATTCCCGAGTTTCCTGCCTCACCCTGCTTTCTGGAAGGATGGGGAAGCAGGTGTGGGGATGTGAAGTCTGGAGGACAAGGACAAGGCAGCCACGCCAAGTCCCAAGCTAAGGACTGGGGGCACAGCACATGCAAAGGCCCTGTGGCAAGAATGGGTGGGTGGCAGGAGAGACTACAGCCAGTGCAGCTCAGGGATGGGGGAAAACTCAAGACAGCTGGAGAGCAGGCAGACCAGGGTAAGGACCAGACTTTTCACTCTGTGACAGGTGAGAAGCTACTAGAAGGTCTGAGCAGAGGAGCGGGTGACCCGGTTTGGAGGAGCGCGTTAGCCGCAGAGTGGCAGAGGACAGGAGGGAGGGAGCAAGCAGACCAGCCAGGCAGAGACGGTGGCGGCGAGACGCCATGGTGGCCTGGAAGATGATGAGAAGCAGTGCATTCGAGATCCGCTTTGAAGCAGGTGGACAGACCCATTGACAGACTCGAGTGGGTAGGGAGAGAGGACGGGAATCAAGGACAACTCCCGGGTGTTTTGTCTCCAGCAGCTGGGTGCACGGCAGTGCCTCGGACTCAGATGGGGGAGCAGGCCTGGGGTGGAAGGCCACGCTGTTTCCCAGAAGTGCAGCTCGAGACGCCCGTGCAACTGTCCGCAGGCAAAGGGACAGATGCGCCTGGCGACGGGATCCAAACTCGGTCCTCTTCGCGGTCCTGATTCAGCGTCGGGAGGCAAACCCCAGCAAGAAAAGCCAGCTCATCTCTGGACAACAAGGGCAATTTCACAAGCGGGTCTGGGTGTCTGTGGAACTGGGACTCTTCCCCACGCCTGGATCGGTTCACAAAGTGTAGCCGCCAAACCATTAGGTGAGTGCTCCCCGCCCTCCCGGAGTCCATGCAGGCTGCCACTCCCCCTACTGACCGCCTGGCTCCTGTTTGACCCCAAGATCAAGGTCTCTGTGGCCCCATCGCTCTCTTACTGCTTGCTTCGCAGATGGAAGACTCAGGAGGGCAGCCGCTTATCTGCACACCCCGACTTGATTCCCCAGCTCCCGGCCCAGCGCCCTGGCTCACGAGGGTCCGCGAGTGCACAAGGGAATGCGTACCAGGACAAGCGAATGCAAGCAGAAAAGTGAAAAAGGACACAGGCGTTGATGTCACATACCAGATGTGCAAACTGACAAGTCGCTTTCTTTCTCCCATCTATCAGGGAGGATTATAAACCGACCCCGCTCCATGATTATTAGAATTATACAGGTATGTGTAATACAGACACACAGCGGGCCCAGCTCTGAGCCCGGAGAGTACGATCAATAAAAGGAGGCCATTGGGATAACGTCTGTGATGATGGAAAGGGCCTGGACTCGTGGCTTGCGATCGACTCCATCAGAGCCACAAACCCACAAAAATAATTAAGCCAAGAGAGCGAACAGGGGCACATTTTTCATCTTGCCACCTCAACTTCTCTTCCAGGGCCCCTGGGCCGTGAGCCCAGGGAGAGACCCTTCCCTGATGCCCCTGCATCTTCCCTGCCCCCACTGGACAACCGAGACCCAGTCGACAAGAGGAAGGCAGCAGGTGCCAGAATTGAGAAATGACTTCATCTGCAGACCTCATTCGGAAGCCCTTCCTCCTCCCCGTCTGCCTCAAGGAAAAGAGCAAGACACTTCACAAACAGTCCGATAGGAAAAAAAAAAAAAAATTCTAATGGTGGATAAATATTTTATCACAGAGACTTAATGCAGCAGTGTTCAACTCACCCAAGCCATCTATCTGGAGATATACAACTTTAAAAAGCTCAGGCTCTCGGAGAACATTTTATTAATGACCTGTCTAGTTAAGAGGAGGGGGGAGTTTAGGTTCAAAAATGCATTAATACCGGTCAGGTACATGAGTGGAAGAAAGGGGTCGGGGGAAGGAAGCGTGATAAATTTTTAACACGCCTTTAAAAAAAATCCACACTTAGAAGAGGAACAAATTTATTACTAATTACGCAATTATTTCATTTGGTGGTGTGGGGGAAGAAAAAAATACTTAAAAGCCTTTTAAAAATATCTCTAATAAAGAAGCGAAGAATCCTGCTCTGTTGTCCTTCCGCCGGGACATGATGCGAGGTGGGCGGAAAGACGCCCTCCCCCTGCGGCAGCTCTGGCCCGGCTCCTCTCCGGGTTGGGGGGTCCTGGCCAGGCAGGTGTGGCAGACCAGGAACAGCCAGGCTTGGGGAAGGGGGGCCTAGGGCAGAAACCCCTGGGGACCTTTGGGGAGGCCCTGCGCCCGGGAACCTCAGCCTCCGCCCCCGATGTGCCAGGCCCAGCCCCAGGGAGGTCTGGCGAGCGAGAGGGGACTTCTCTGCTGGAGGTAGCAGGTGCAGCTGGAAGGACACGGACAGGACAGTGGGGCCGAGCAGCAAGGATCCCAGATGTGTGGCCCGCGGAGCTGGTGCAGTGAGGGGCAGGGATGGCCCCGAGGACGAGAATGAAGGTGATGCTGGTGGGTGGCACTGCCAGGGACTGGGCCGCCTCCAGCCAGGGACTGTGGGGCGCTGTCCTTGCACTGCCAGACGAGGCCCAACCTCCCTGGGAGGTGGGGACCGGGGATCCCCCAAGGTTCCCTGCTCGCTGCCTGTCACGGGGCTGGAGGGTGGCAGAGCCAGCCTGACTCCAGCTCTGGTCTGATTACGCCATACAATCAAGCTCCCACTCGGATCTCGGCCCCTCCCTGTGCAGATGGGGAAACTGAGGCCCAGGACCGGGGTTGCTGTACAGTAGGTCTGTGAGGGGCGGCGATTAGGGTCCTGGCTCGGGCCTCCTCGGCAGTGTGACCTTCGGTCATTTTACCTCCCGGGTCTCTGTTTCCCTGGCTCTGATATCATAAGGACAGCGAATGCCCTTCCTTCCTTAAAGGGGAACAGCCAAGGACAAGGGAGCCCGCGGACCAGCAGGTGCACTTTAAGCTGACACAGTGAAGCCACGGCTGTGCGGAGGGGCCGCGATGGTCGACCTGCAGCCGGTCTGCCCGTCAGTCCCGCCTCGGACCTCTGACCGCACCGCAAGCTGACCCTTCCTCTCCCCTCCCCCGCCCCAGAGGAGGCCGAGATGATTTAAAAGGCCCACTTTTTTGTTGTTCTGCTAGCCTGAAATAATTTAGCTACCAGCATAAATGTGGAAATATTTCTGTGATATAAAGAAATTTTTATCGTAGTTAAAATGGATTTACCTTGTATAATGGCTAAATACTGTGAAATACAATGAAACCGAAGGGAGAGGGAGGGAGGGGGCAGGGAAGGAAGGAAGGAAGGAAGGAAGGGAGGAAGGGAGGAAGGGAGGAAGGGAGGAAGGGAGGAAGGAAGGAAGGAAGGAAGGAAGGAAGGAAGGAAGGAAGGAAGGAAGGGAGGGAGGAAGGAAGGGAGGAAGGAAGGAAGAGAGGAAGGGAGGGATGAAGGTTAGGAAGGGAAAAGAAGAAAGGGACGACAGCCACAACCCAGAAAGCGCATTTATTCTCGTCACTCGCCTCCCATGCTCCCAGCCTGGGCAAGGCGTCTTCCATGCCTGAGGCATTTATCCGGAGCCAGGAACCACCGCTGGTCCCACAGAGGGACCACAGGTTCCAGGAGGCAGAGACACCTGCCCGAGCCCCCCAGTGGCCAAGCCAGGACCTGGGCCACCTCTGAAGCCATCTCTCCCCCATTCCCCATGGTGGGACGCTCAGGCGACTCCCGGCCCTGCCTCCGGCCCACTGCAGGACCACACACGAGCCACATCTTCGTGCTGAGCAAACCTCAGCTTCTGCGTGTGTGCACTGGGGACAACACCCGCTCTGGGCGTTACCGTGAAGTGAGACCCTGTATCTAAAACCCTCGGAACCTGGCTCAGTGCAGGGCTGGGGCAGGGTGCACGGCGGGTGGCTGTTACACGCTGTCACTGCCACCGCTGATCTTGGGCTTAGCAAACGCCACCCCGTCACCACCAGTCCAGACTCGGGGACGGCTACTGTGACCGGCTGGGAGGAAGCAGGAGCCAGGGTGATCTCCGGGTCCCCCAGCTGGAGTTAGGGACCAGGCCTCTGTCTCATAGCCCCTTAGGTTCTGGCTAAGGTGCCTGCCTGAGGCCCGGCCTCCCAGGACAGGGAGATCAGTCCCCCAGCTCAGCACGTGGCCACTCGGGCCTCCACATGGCCCATCTGCTGAGTCCTTGTAACAATTAGCTCCCCACCTGCCAGGCCGGCCCCGTGTCCCTGGCCGCAGGGCCCCTCAGCTCTCCCAGCTGCTGAACCCGGCCCAGCTTGGACAGGATGGAGCCTCTGTGTCCTCCCAGACCAGGCTGCTTGTCTGGTGGAAGCTGGGCCAAGCTCTAAAGCCAGCTGGGGGTGGGAATGGGCCCTGAGCAGGTGTCTGCCCTGGCTCCCTCCAGCACAGCCGGCAGGGTCTGGGCAGCGTCGTGGGCGGCAGATGGGAAGGGGGCTGCCTGGAGCCGACTCCACGGAGGCCTCGGACAGATGCGGGGAGGAGCGGGGGTTAGGTGAGCTCCAATCTTCCTCCACCCCACGGAGGGTCACCAACAGCTCCACAGGAGGAAGCAAGGCCCCCGGGGGATGACATCCAAGCTCTTCGCTCTCCCCCTGCCTCCAAACCCCAACCGGCACAACAAGACAGCTGCCTTTCTTAGAAAAAACCTCTAAAGAGCGAGATCTCAGGTCAGCCTTCCCTCTTGTCCCTCGCCTCACATTCTGTACGTGACGTGAGTCAGAACTGGGACTCTGGTCAACTTGAGGAGTGGCAGGTGCGGACGGGCCTGGGTTCCCACCCAGCATGACTTTTCAGCAGCTGCCCGACTTGGGAGAGTCTGCTGAGCTTGAAGCCTCACTTCCCACGAGAAGTGAGAGGGAAGAGTGATGACAGCAAGAGAGGTTCGGGAAGGACAGCCCTGCCCTCGAATCCAAGCCCTGCTGCCTCCCCTCTTGGAGGCCCGGTTGTCGAAGCCGGCCAAACACTGCTTCGAGGGTTAACGACATGGACTGGCCAGGGCACACTGGCCACGGAAGGTGGTCCACGAGGGTCAGCGCCTCCCCCTGCACAGCTCCGGGACAGCGGGGCACGAGGCCCAGCAGCAGACTCACCCGGCAGGAGGAAGGTGGTCCTGGTGGCAATGTTGATCTCCTGGAGATGCTCCAGCGTCTCGGTGTGGAAGAGGCGGATGGAGGAGCCGGAGGAGAAGGCCATCCAGACGCCGCTGCCCGCCTTCACCATGTGCGCCACGCTCACGGTCTCGTCCTGGTGCGCCTCGAAGCTTTGCTGTGGCACAGAGAGCAGGGCGTCGGTGCCGGGCTGGGCCTGCCGGCTGATAACCCAGGCTTGGCCGGAACCAGACTCGGGGCCGGAAGGGAACCTCAGGAGCCTGGCGGTGGCGTGCTGATAGATGCTTAACGACGGGTAGGGAAACCCGGTTTGTCATGTGGGCCGATTCCCGTGGTGTAAATACTTCTCACGTGGCCCATCGCAAGCTCCCCCCAGGACACCACTGCATGAGGAGCTAGGAAGGAGATAACACATGTGGCCAGCTCTCGGGAGGTGACAGACCAGCTCTAGTAAGCCCCATGACACAAGGGAAAGTCAGGGCCAAAGTCAATGCAAGAGGAGCTGACAGCTTACGTATATTACTGAGAGTTACAAACGCAACCAACAGGACGATCGGGGGAGGAAGGTGGGTAGCGTGAGTCAAATCCTCATCTTTTACAGCAGGGTGTCACACGTAATGTCCAAAAACTGATAAACCAAGAAACGGTAGGGAACTGGGCTCAAGAGGGTGGAGTAGCAAGATCCCGAACTCCCCTCCCCCCATGGACACGACAGTCTACCACTGCTCGTGGAATAACTCCCTCTGAAAGGGACCTGAAAATGGAACGAACAGAGCCTCCACAACAGAAGATAAAAGGACAGCATCGAGACGAGAGGGGAGGTGGAGACACAGACTCACCAGGGAAAAAGCCCCGCCATGGCACGTCACAGTCGGAAGGGACAGCAAAGGCACGGAGCCTCCCTGAGGAATGAGGAATTCGAGCTCCAGCTCAGGCACCCTTATGGCCTGCCCAGGAGAGATGAGCCCCCAAAACAGCAGGTTTTGAAAATCAATGGCGATTACATTCAGGAAAACTAGGAAACTGAAGGGAACAGAAAACTCACTCTTAAGGGGCTTGCCTACACTCACTCAACCTGGAAACCAGTCAAAAACACCAATTTGACAAAAGCATACACCACTGATAAAGCAGATCCGTTTACTAACAACCTTAAAGGGTCTGCCAGAGTGGCAGAAAACATTAGGGGCTCTCCCCATGGACTGAGGCATTGGTAGGAGCCATTGGTAGGAGCATCTCAGTCTACCCTACTAACAATGGTACTGGTGGGCACCATTTTGGAATTCTCCCTGTAACCTGCTGGTGTCAGTGGATATACTCCACTGAGAGTCTTGTCCACCAATGTACCCCAGCAGCCATGGACATGCCCCCAGCCAGGCCAGGAGCCAGCCCCACCCACCAATGTGCCACAGCCATAGCCCCGCCACCATAGGAGGGCACCACACAGCCCACGAGGGGGACACCCCTTGAGCCCCTGGCTCTGGTGACCAAGGAGATGGCACTTCTGGGCCCCACAGGTCATCCCCTACATAAGGCCGCTCATTTAAGACTGGGAGAGGTTGGTGACTCACCTGAGACATAGAAACACACACAGTGTAAGGCAAAATGAAGAGACAGAGGAACGTGTTCTGAATTTTAAAAAAACAAGACAAAGCCTTAAAGAAAGAATTAAATGAAACAGAGATAAGCAAACTACCTGATAAAGAGTTCAAAGTGATGGTCACAAAGATGTTCCCCAAATGCGGGAGAAGAATGGGTGAGCACAGTACAAACAGCAACAAAGAGATAGAAAATATTAGAAAATACCAAATGGAAGTTATAACTGGACTGAAAAAGACACGAGGAGTCCAACGGCAGACTGGATGAAGTAGAACAAATCAGTGAGCTGGAAAACAGAGCAACGAAACGCCCAGACAGAGCAGCAAAACGAAAAAGAATTAAGAAAAGTAAAGACATCCGAGGGGACCTTTGGAACAACACCTAGTGAAGTGACTTTCGTGTTATAGGGATCCCAGTAGGAGAAGAGAGAGAGAAAGGGCCAGAAAAAAAGAAGTAATGACTAAAAACATCCCGAATCTGGGAAAGGAATCAGACATCTGGGTCCAAAAAACCCAGAGGGTTCTAAGCAAGACAAACCCAAAGAGTTCCACACCAAGACATGTTGTAATTCAGATGGTGAAAGATAAGGGAAAAACTTGTTCTGTACAAGGGAAACCCCACAAGGCTATCGGCAGATTTCTCAGCAGAAACTTTCCAGGCCAAAAAGGAGAGGCATGACACATTTAAAGTGCTGAAAGGAAAAATCTTCCAACCAAGATTATTATTCAGAACTGAAGGAGAGATTAAGAACTTTCCAGACAAGCAAATGCTAAAGGAGTTCATCACCACCAAACCAGCCTTACCAGAACTGTTAAAGGGACTCCTTCAAGCTTAAAAGAAATGGCACTAATTACTAGTACAAAAACATACAAAAGTAAAAATCTCACTGAAAAAAGGTAAATGTATAGCAAAGAGAGTGAATCAATCACTTATAAAGCAATTGTAAAGATGAAAAGACATAACTGGTAAAATTAACTAAAATCATAGTAATTAGTTAAGGGAAGCACAAAATTAAAAAATGTAAAACATGTCATCAAAAATATAAAACATCAGGGGTGAGGAGTAAAAGGGTGAAGCTTTAGAATGTGTTTAAAATTACACTGCTGCCAACGTAAAACAGACCGCGATTATCACAGCAGATTTAATGTGAACCTCAAGGTAACCACAAGGGAAAACTTAGAGTAAATACAAAAAAGAAAATGAGAAAGGGATCTAAACCTAACAGGAGAAAGCCGTCAAACCGCCAGGGAAGAGAACAAGAGAAGAAAGGACCAGAGAGCAACTACAGAAACAGCCAGAACACAATTAACAAAATGGCAATAGATAGTATATACTCATCGATACTTTAAATGTGAATGGACTAAATGCTCCAATCAAAAGCCACAGAGCGGCTGAGTGGATACACAGCAAGACCATCTATACGCTGCCTACGAAAAACTGACGTGGAAGTAAGGACACCCACAGGCTGAAAGCAAAGGGTTGGAAAAAGATATGCCATGCAAATGGCAATGAAAAGAAAGCTGGGGTAGCGATACTTACACAAAATAGACTTGCAGACGAAGACTGTAACAGAAGGTAAACAGGAGCCCTACACAATGATAAAGAGGTCAATCCAGAAGATACAACTTTTACTAATACATATGCATCCAACAGAGAGCACCAAGTCTAGAAAACCAGTCTTAACAGACCAAAAGGGAAAAACGCAATACTACTAGGAGACTTTAATACCCCACTTTCATCGATGGATAGGTCGTCCAGACAACAACAAGGAATAAGGAAACATCGGCCTTAAACGACACATTAGACCAGGTGGACTCAACAGATATTTACAGAACATTCCACCCCAAAGCGGCAGAAAACACATTCTTCTCAAGGGCACACGGAACATTCTCCAGGATAGATCACATGCCGGGCACAGAAGTCTCCACAAATCCAAGAAAATGGACACTTTAGCAAGCATCTTTTCCAACCACGATGGTATAAAACCACAGATGAATTATAAGAAGAAAATGGGAAAAATCACAAAAATAGGAAGATTACAAAAAACAATAAAACAAAAAAATAGGAAGATTAAAAAAACATGCTACTGGAAAACCAATAGGTTGAAAAAGAAATCAAAGAGGAAATACAAAGCAATACCTAGAGACAAATGAAAACGAAAATAAAACACATCAAAATCGGGGGGGGAGGCGGTAGAGGTGGTTCTAAGAGGGAAGTCTGTAGCAATGCAAGCCGACCTCAAGAAACAGAAAAAATCTCAAATAAATGATATGACTTTACACCCAAAGGAGCTGGGGGGGGGGGAGAACAGAAACAAACCTCAAAATTAGTAGATGGAAGAAAACATTAAAGATTGGAGCAGAAATAAGTGAAATGGGGACTAAAAAGACAATATACAATGAGACTAAGAGCTGGTTCTTTGAAAAAATAAACCAAATTGACAAAGCCTTAGCCAGACTAACCAAGAAAAAAAAAAAAAAGGAAACTCAAATAAATAAAATCAGAAATGAGGGGGGAGAGGTGGGGTTCATACCACAGAAACGCAAAGGATCATCAGGGACTCCTATGAACAGTGAATGCCAACACCCCAGTCAACCTGGAAAAAACAGGTTTCCTATCCTAGAAAAAAAAAAAGGGGGATCAATTCCTAGAACCATATAAACTTCCAGGATTGAATCACAAAGAAAAAGAAAATCTGAACAGAATGGTACTAATGCAAGGAGATTTTAACAGCAACCAGAAACCTCCCGACCACAAAAGGCCAGAACAAGGTGGCTTCGCTGGTGAATTCTACCAACATCCAAAGAAGATTTAATACCTGCCTTTTTCAAACTCCTCCCAAAAATTAAGGGACGGGAAGCTTCCAAACATATTTTATAAAGCCAGCGTCACCCCCAATACCAAAACCAGCCCTGATACCTTTTACAGGCCAGTACCCTGGATGAACAGAGACACAAAAATCCTCAACAAAGTATCAGCAAACTGAACCCAACAATACATTAAAAGGTTCATACACCGTGACCGAGTGGGATTTACTCCAGGGATACAAGGATATTTGACATCTGCCAATCAATTAACGTGATACAGCACATTAATAAAATGAAAGACAAAGATCCTATGATCATCTCACCAGAGGCAGAAAAAGCATTTGACAAAATTCAATGTCCATTTGTGATGTCGAAAAACTCTCAAAACAAAGTGGGTATAGAGGGAATGTACCTCAACATAATACAGGCCGTATATATGACAATCCCACAGCAAACATCATCCTCAACAGTGGAAAGCTAAAAGCTTCTCCTGTAAGAACAGGAACAAGACAAGGATGCCCACTCTCGCCACTTTTATCCGACATAGTACTGGAAGTCCTCGCCACAACGATTAGGCAACGAAAGAAATAAAAGGCATCCAAATCAGAAAGGAAGAAGTAGGGGCGCCTGGGTGGCACAGCGGTTAAGCATCTGCCTTCGGCTCAGGGCGTGATCCCGGCGTTCCGGGATCGAGCCCCACATCAGGCTCCTCCGCTATGAGCCTGCTTCTTCCTCTCCCACTCCCCCTGCTTGTGTTCCCCCTCTCGCTGGCTGTCTCTATCTCTGTCAAATAAATAAAATCTTTAAAAAAAAAAAAAGAAAGGAAGAAGTAAAACTGTCACTATTTGTAGAGAACATGATACTATAGGTAGAAAACCGTAAAGAATACACCAGAAAACCACCACACCTAATAAATGAATTCAGTAAAGTTGCAAGATACGAAATCAATATACAGACATCCGTGGCATTTCTGCGCACTAATAACGATTCATCAGAGAAAGAAAATAAGAAAACGATCCCATTTACAATTGTATCAAGAAGAATAAAACACCTAGGAATAAATTTAACCAGGGAAGTGAAAGACTTGCACACTGAAAACTATAGACATTGATTAAAGAAATTGAAGAAGACACGAATCAGTGGAAAGATATTCCATGCTCATGGATTGGAAGAATATCATAAAAATGTCCATCTGGGGTGCCTGGGTGGCTCAGTCCATTAAGGGTCTGCCTTCAGCTCAGGTCATGATCTCAGGGTCCTGGGACTGAGCCCCACATCAGGGTCCCTTCTCATCATGGAGCCTGCTTCTTCCTCTCTTCCCCACTCGTGCTCTCACTTGCTATCTCTCTTGCTATCTCTGTCTCTCTCTCTCAAAATAAATAAATAAAAATCTTTAAAAAATGTCTCTCTTACCCAAAGCAATCTACAGATTTAATGCATCCCTATCAAAGTTTCAACCCACACTTCGCAGGACTATAACAAATAATTCTAAAATTTGTACAGAACCACAAAAGATCCCAAATAGTCAAAGCAATCTTGAGACAAAGAAACAAAGCTGGAGGTATCATGCTCCCCGATTTCAAATTGTACTAGAAAGCTATAGTAATCAAGACAGTACGATTTTGGTACAAAAAGAGACGCACAGGTCAACAGAACAAAACTGAGAGCCCAGAAATAAACCTGCACACATATGGACAATGAATCTACACCAAAGGAGCCAAGAACACACAATGGAGAAAGGACCACCTCTTCAATACATGATGCTGGCAAAACTAGACAGCCACATGCTAAAGAGACAAACTGGACCCCTATTTTGCACCAGACACAAAAATGAACTCAAAATGGATTAAAGACTTGAATAATAAGTCCTGAAGCCATAAAATTCCCAGAAGAAAACAGAGGTGGTAAGCTCCCTGGCATGGGTCTTAGTGGCATCTTTGTGGATCTGACCCCAAAGGAAAGGGAAACAAAAGTAAAAATAAACAAGGGGGACTAACAAGCTTCTGACAGCAAAGAAACCCACCAGCAAAACAGAAAGGCAACCTGCTGAACAGGAGAGGGATTAGTATCCAACATACATAAAGAACACATGCAGCTCAACAGTAACAACAACAAAATCCCCAACAACCCAATTTTAAAGTGGTCGGAGGATCTGAATAGATTCAAAGAAGACTTCCAGGTGGCCAGCAGACACATGACAACATGCTCACTTATCAGGGAAGTGCACATCAAAACCACACAAATCATCTCACACCTATTAGAACGGCATCATCGAAAACACAAGAAATAACGGGTGTTGGCGAGGATGTAGAGACAAGGGAACCCTGGTTCCACTTTGGTGGGAATGCACACGGGTGCAGCCACTGTGGAAACCAGTACGGAGGTTCCTCAAAAAATTAAGAACAGAACTACCCTATGACTCAGCCGTTCCACTTCTGGCTATTTATTCAAAGAACACAAGAGCGCTGATTCAAACAGATACGTGCACCCCTTTGCTCACTGAAGTATCATTTATAATAACCAAGATACGGTAACAACCTAAGTGTCCCTCGGTTGCTGGGTGGATAAAGAAGATGTGGTGTATTGATACCATGGAATGTCACTCAGCCGTAAAAAGAATGACATACGCCATCTGTGACATGGATGGACCTAGAAGGAATTAAGCCACGTGAAATAAGTCAGGGACAGACAAATACTGCAGTATTTCACTCCTATGTGGTGGAATCTAAAAAACAAAAACTCACAGATGCAGAGACCAGACTAGCGCTTACCAGAGGGGAAGGGGGCTTGGGGCGCGAGCGGAAGGGGTGAGGAGGGGTCAGCTGTATGGTGACGGATGATAACTAGACTTGGTAGCATATACAGATGTCAAATTATAAAACTGTGCACCGGAAACTTACAGAATAAAAACAATTATGGGATGTCGGACACTTACGATGTAGAAGGCCTCTCACTTTGACTTTGGGATTGAATTTAAAAAAAAAAAAAAAAGGAAAAAGAAACCACAGAGCAGACAGATTGGAGTCGGAGGAAAGTTCCTGGAGATTAGGGACAGAACAGGTGCATTCCGTCCCAGGAGCAGGGCTGGGGTGGGGGAGTGCAAAGGCCCCGCAGGACTGAGCACAGTGTGTGTGAGAGAAACAGAGAGGCGTCAGGGTGGGGACCGTGGTTAGATGGAGGGGGAGAGGTGGGCAGGGCCATTGCGCCCAGGCCGCTGCCATCTGCTGACGGAGGGGCTGGGCTGGTAAGTGAGTGACATGATCAGGTTAACCTCCGAGGACGTTCGCTTCGACAGCGGTGTGGCAGGGGCTGGAGGTGCGGGCTTCGGACAGTGGTGTGGCAGGGCTGGAGGTGTGGGCCTCGGACAGCGGTGTGGCAGGGCTGGAGGTGTGGGCCTCGGACAGCGGCGTGGCAGGGGCTGGAGGTGCGGGCCTCGGACAGCGGTGTGGCAGGGCTGGAGGTGTGGGCCTCGGACAGCGGTGTGGCAGGGGCTGGAGGTGCGGGCCTCGGACAGCGGTGTGGCAGGGGCTGGAGGTGTGGGCCTCGGACAGCGGTGTGGCAGGGCTGGAGGTGTGGGCCTCGGACAGCGGTGTGGCAGGGCTGGAGGTGTGGGCCTCGGACAGCGGTGTGGCAGGGCTGGAGGTGTGGGCCTCGGACAGCGGTGTGGCAGGGGCTGGAGGTGTGGGCCTCGGACAGCGGTGTGGCAGGGGCTGGAGGTGTGGGCCTCGCACGGGCCTAGGGAGTGAGGGGTGGCCCCAACACCACCCAGCTCAGATCACCAAGAAGTTTCCCACGGAGATAAGGAAGCTGGCTGGTAGGGGGATGGGGGTCTCCATGGGGAGCCGAGCCCATGAGGGCACAACTGTGACGAACACAATTGCTTTCCCGAGCCAGTCCCTGGTGGCTGAGCTCTGCATGTGGCCCAGGGGTGGCCCTGTCGATGGGGACAGGAAACTCAGAGCCCCAGATTAGGGGAGGGGAGAGGCCGAGCAACATCCTCTCCTCCCCACAGGCCAGGCTGCTCTCGGGAGGCAGGGTCTGTAGCACAGCTCACCCCGCACTGGGGGGACCCTGAGAGCAGAAGCCCCAGCTCCTTCTCAGCCAGGAAGTTCACCAAGGGCAGAGGCATGTTGTCTCCACCAAAGTGGGGGTCCCCAGGGCGAGGAGGGGGGTCTCATATGAGGCGTGGCACACTCAGAGGACGGGGAGCCACCTTCTCCCTCAGACTGGGGGCTCACATGAGGGGCTGGCCAGTGGTGGGGGGGGTGGTCTCTGTTCCTCTTTCTTCAGCACTACCCGCACCCCAGGGAAGGCCCAGGGACTGGAGGCTCAGCCAGCGAGCCTCTGGGATTTAAAGGGAGGCCAAGCCCCTCACAGCCTCCACAGGCTGGGCCCAGTGCGTGCAGCACAGGGGAAAGGAGCAACTTCCATCCCTCTGGGCCTTCTCCCCAAGTCTGCGCCCACAGCCCTGGCGGTGCTGGATTTTGGTTCTCCTTAGTCCTTCCAGGAAACCCTGGGGGGTGGGGGGCTTATCCTCCCAAACCAGCCTGCACTCAAGACAACGTTCCTGAAGGCCCAGACCCAGGCGGAACACCGGGTGCACACAGGACGCCTCCCGACGGGCCTTGCCAGGAAAGGCCAGCAGAGGAACCACCAAGCCCAATCACAGATGAGCCACTGAGGCTGGACCTGACTTCCCACGGGGCCCGCCGTCAACGAGCCGACCGATGAACGGAGGGGCAGCAGGGTGGAAGGGGGCAGCTGGCAGGCCTCGTCTGCAGGCTTTCCCCCCACACGGCACACACCCGCTTGCATACAAGGCACAAACGCTCGCACGCCATCAGGAAGGCACGTGCGTGCTCGGCCCTGCACAGCAGGACACCTGCCCCGCTCCTGTGGAAGGGTCAGAAGCACTTTCTGCCTCTGAGAAAGCCAGACCGCGCTGGAACCAAGAGGCCCAGGGCCGTGGAAAGCCGCACCTGAGTCTGCAGTCGCTCAGCCCCGTGTGCTGCTGTCAGAATCCAATTAAAAGAGAAGTCAGCAGTGGAAATCCAGCCTCATTTCTCCAGAGGCACAACAAGTCTGCCCCCAGGCCTGAAGGGCTTTACAGAGGCCTGTGCAAACCTGCCAAGCCCTGTGGTATGCGGGTGGCGGAAAGGGCAGGATGCACGAACAACAGTACAGCAGCTCCAGCCCCTCACTCCTCCATGATCTCCCAGCTCCCTGGGACCCCTCTCCACGCCAGGAGCCCGCTCACGGAGCCAGGTCCTGGGAGTCCTGGCTGGGCATCCCAGGGACACAGGTCAGAGTAGATGGCATGCTGGCAGCATGGGTCCCAGTACTCCTGGGGGCCGGGGGGGGGGGCGGAAGAGAAGGAAGCAGTGAGCCCAGCCCTTGCTGCCCACTGGGCTCAGAGCTGGCTTCCCATTTCTCACCTCAGGACCCCTCCTCTACTCCCTGGCCAGTCTTGGAGCCCAGGAGTGGCGGGCCACCTTCCCTCTCAGAGGCTTCTATCCCCCTTGTCTCTGAAGAAGGCCCCCTGCCCAGCGGCCACCAGCACAGTCCTGTCCCTCCTCTGAGCTCCAGGAGGCCCGGCACCCTGTCTACACAGCCCCCACGGTCCAGGCCGGGCAATTTGCTGGCTGCTCGTGCCCCCTGCTCCCCGGGAGCGGCTCTGTTAGAATGATATTCTAGACCAGTGGTCTGCAAACAGTGGCCCTCAGACTACACCTGCCTGCCACCTGCTTGGGTTAAGTTACCTTTTACTGGAACATGGCCACACCCACATAGAACTCAGCACTCTTGACCACACACCCCGGGTCCTTAAGGATGGAAAGATCTGCAAAGAAGTCCTGAACTTGAATTAGTAGGCTTGGTGTGGGTGATGGGACGGGCCCAGCGATTCGGACACCACGTGGCATGGCTGAAGTTCACTGAGGTTATTCTCGGGAGCCAGGGTTTTCACAGTGAGAAGAGTCGAAGACGGAGTGAGAGAAGGTGAGGGTGGAGGTCTGCAGTCTCGGATCAGAATCAGAGCTGTCCGTATGAACCTAAGTTCTTTTTCCTGGCCCTGTGCCCTGCAAGGGTCTGGAAGCAATGACACCCAGGACTAGGGAGCACCCAGGATCCCATGCTCCACGAGAGAGAACCAGCCCAGGCACCCCAGAGAAAGGGCCCATAAGGGCAGGGGGAGGGACAGGGGAGCCCAGAACTTCTCCCAGTGCAGAAGAGCAGGGAAGCGCCCCACGAATAATGGGGAAGTAAGTGCCCAAGGGACCCAGGAGCCAACACGAAGCTCCTACTGGCCAAATTTGAGACAATTTGAGTATCAAGAGGAACGATGGCCCTGGATCATAGCAACTGCATTTGAAAGCAGAGTCTAGGGGCGCCTGGGTGGCACAGCGGTTAAGCGTCTGCCTTCGGCTCAGGGTGTGATCCCGGCGATCCGGGATCGAGCCCCACATCAGGCTCTTCCCCTATGAGCCTGCTTCTTCCTCTCCCACTCCCCCTGCTTGTGTTCCCTCTCTCGCTGGCTGTCTCTATCTCTGTCAAATAAATAAATAAAATCTTAAAAAAAAAAAAAGAAAGAGTCTATAAATGTGTAGCAGTGGTAGTGGGAGAGGGGTTGAGTCGGGGTAAGGAGAACTCCTCTTGAAATGAGGAAAGTTTGGGGTGAAAGTCTGCCGAGGAACAGGATAGGTGCGCCTTGTGTAAGAATCCCCTGCAGGAGACCGAGGAAGTACAAAGGGAAACCAATCCCTTTAGGATGGGCACCCCTGAAGGACCCGCCTGGCCTGAACCAAGTGATCGAGGATGAGGATGGGACCAGCCTGCATGTCCTGCCCCCTCCTGCCATGCCCCGAGACGCACGCAGCCCCCCCCCCCCGCCCCCGCTGAATCTGCCACACACTCAAAGCCCATCCGAGAAAACTCGAAGTCAATTCCTGGTTGTGACATTTTTATGAGACCCTGGCTTGGATTCCTCAAAAAAGTCAGTATCATGGAGACAAAAAAAAATAAAGGCAGAGGGCTTGTTCTAGATTAAAAGGAGTCTAAAGAGGCATGAAAACTAAATGCAACATTCAATCCCAGCTCGATCCTGCAGGGGGTCAGGAGAGAAGCGATACAAGATACTTGCAGGACGACTGGGGAAAATGCACTTAGGGACAAAATTCCGCATTGAATTCCCGGCTACGATGACGCTGTGGAAGTCACGTCGGACAGCCACGCCCTCCTCCCCTCTTTAGGGGTGAAGAGTAATAATGTCTGTACCCATTTAAAAATGGTGTAGCCAACAACGGGAGTGTATGATAATATGGGGGGGAAACTACAGCAGAAGGTTAACAGTCGGTTAACTAGGTAAAGAATATTTGTGTGTTTTACTGTACTATTGTTTCAACTTGACTGTAGTTTGAAATTTCTTTAAATAAAAAGTTGGGGGGGGGGAGAGACGAAGTTTAAAAAAAAAGCTGGCAGCCAGAGGGAAGGGCCTGGGTCTGACCCCTGGCTGCCGGCTCACCTCTGGCCAGGGAACCGGCTCTCCTCTCTCACCCGTCAATGGGGCCAGGAGGAGAACCCGCCCTCTGGGGTCCCGGGAGTTCTCCGCGGGCAGGGCTGGCCTCCGCCAGTGCTCCGTGCACGCCACCTGCAGTGAGGAGCTGGTCGGGGAGCTGGGAAGGGACCAGGGGTCCTACACGGGCCCACAACGGCCTGTCCCCCTCGCCCGGCTGCGGACGCGGGCACTGAGGGCTTCAGGTGAGTAACGCTGCTCCAAATATTGCCGACACAGCCCAAACTCCATCGTACAATATTTATGTGCCTCCAGGTGACGCTTCTGTGCTCGGTTTCTATAAATTCCCCGGGTGCACAGCTCAGCGCTCAAAGTCATTAGAGCTGAGAGGATGCCAAGGAGCAGGGAAGGAGCGCTGGGGTGGTCGGGGCTGCCTGGGGGCTGCCGAAGAAACGGCAGAAGGCTGGCACAGCTCCGGCCTGCTGGGCACCTATGTGTGCCAGGCCCTCCCCACACCACAGTATTGCCTCCTCGCAGAGACCTTTACCAGAGAAGAGGGGCCGAACCTGGAGAGGGGAATGCGAGCCCACGTGGTCCCGCGGGGCAGGGGCAGAGCTGGGCATGGGCCTGACTGCTGGACTCCAAGCTCGAGATACTCCCCCGGGCATCTCCTGCCGGACACCCCAGCAGAGCGTGGGCACACAGGGGCTCTCCGTCCTGCTCCCTGCTCGGTCACCAGGGCGGGTGCCTGCCCAGAGATCGCCCACGGGGCATGTGCCAGCCCCTCGGCCAGCCCTGCCTCCGTGTCACGCCCCAGCCACCTGGGATGAGAGCACCGCCCTGCCATCCTCACCGAACAGGCAGGCTTCGAGAGAGATCCACGGTGCGGGCTCGCTCTGCCAGCCAGGGGACGGGCTGGGGGCGGACAGGCGGAGGGCCCGCTCGGAGGGGCTGCTCCGGGCGGGTGGGCAGGCGCTGTCTGTGGTTTAAAGGCAGTCAGCACGACAACTCCCTTCCCTTTATCTATCTGACTCTTATCAACATTTCGCAGCTGAGGAAACAAATAGAGAGGCTGAATGACACTCATGAAGTCACAGTGCAGGAAATGGGGGGGGACGCCAGGATTCCAGCTCAGGGTGGCCAGCCGCCCCAGTTGGTGGGGGGAGGCACAGTGTAGTACCAGAAGCCGGACACCCCATCCTGGGCAAGCAGGATGGATGGTCACCCTGGTGGGACTCCACAGCCCACGCCCGGTCTCCGAGCCACGGCACAGACACCTTTGCGTGGGCTCCGTCTGACGCCTCCGCACGCTACCTTCAGAGTCCGACCTGGTCACGGCCAGGGGATCATGTGCCGGAAGCAGAGGGGTCCTTCCAGGGCATTTCTCGGGGGAGGGGAGGCTTCAGATATGACACCCACCTCCCACCAGCAAGTCAGTCAGCACCTTGGGGGCTCAGCTGACTCATCTCTAAGGGGGGGGTGGTTACAAGAGACCTGACCCGGTCCTGGACTCTTCCAGCTCAGGGCCACCATGGGAACCGAAAAGGGACGGACAGATGGACAGCCCTGCCCGCTCCAAGACTGACAGCCTGTTCCAAACTTGAACAACCCATTTTGCAATTGACTGTGAAATATTTGGCAACTTTGGTATATTTTCCTAGAAAGATGGTCAACCACTTTTGCCAACATCTCTAAAGAGTCTGCAAACCACTCTTGGCCCCTCAAAAGTTAAGAATCCCTACACTACACCTGCTTGTCACTAAGCACATACGACCTAGCCCCACTGTTCTGGACTCCCCTCGGCCACAGCAGCAGGAGCGAGCAGGCTCGGCCAAGGGGGCTGTGCCGCCGTCCTGCTGAGGCTTAGAGAGAGGCACCAGGAAGGGTCGCGTCTCAGTTCCAGGCACAGATCTGCACCCGAGACTGCTGGGCAGGGGTCAGGGGAACCACGGGGATGAGGTGAATGATTCCAGGCTTGACCCAGATCCCCAGAGCCCAACTGGGTGCTTTCAACAGGATTCAAGCTACAGTCAAGGACTAAACGACATGAATATAATCGACGAATTTCCCCCTCTCACCTGCACACACACACACAAGGTGCACACACTTGTGTTTATACACACAGGTGCACACACTCGTGTTCACACACACAAGCTGTCCTCACCCCCGTGTGTCTGCTCACACGGCTCAGGAGCCCCTTCCTACATACCCATTGTCACTGAACCCGCTCCAGGAAGCCTGGTTCCCACACGGCCACACCGTCACTCCTCTCCTGGGCTCCCGGGCTCGGTGGAAGGCGTGTCTGCCCCATAGCAGAGCACAGGCGCAGGGCTAAGGCCCCAGCATCCGCGGCGCCTACTCTGGGTCAGGACTTGTGCTGGCCACTGTCTCACCCCACTGCCTTCTCTCCCCAGGTATCTGGGGGAGCCGACGCCTGGCCCTCTGCCTCTGGCTATCCGAGCCAGACACCCTGGTGGGACTCGGGACTGGGACTAGTCAGAAGGAGCTGGAGATCCTGGCTCCACCACTGGGTGTCCCACACAATCCTGACCAAGTCCTGTCCCTGTAAAACAGCTGTGACACGTCGTGCTTCACATACACCGAGCTGCTTAGCCCTGGGGTAGGGCCTATAATTATCCCCATTTTACAGGTGGGGAAATGGAGGGATGCGGTGGTAGAGCCAGGGGCTGAAGACAGCCAGCCCCGCTCCCAAGCCCACACTGACCACCATGCGAGCCCACTCAGACCTGGCAGCAGGACTGCCCCCTTAGAGCTTCAGGCCCGGCAGACCCTCCCCCAGCCCGGCTGCCCGGCGTGAAATGACCATCATGTAACGGTTTGAGCGCACCGGGCACTGGCCTAAGCCCCTCCCTGTGCGATTCCACTCGATCTGTGATGACACCCAAAGTCTGGTCCTGGGCTCAGGCTCCCAGCCTCCACTTAGGAAGGCCCAGCCCAGGGCCCAGCATTCAGGGGTCCATGTGTGGCTCTGTGTATCTTTGCCAGGTTCTAGGGGGCTGGACCCCTGCTCCTATGGTGTCCGTCCTCCCCTCCCCCCGCAGCGGGGCTCAGAGGGGAGAGTGCCGCAGAGAGGTGGGGGGACATGGGAGAACTACATGGATGGGAGGACAGACTGACAGCCAGGGACGCTGGGGGGCAGGGGCTCAGAGGCGGAGGACTGCCACCTGCCACTGTCGTCTACCTCCTCCCTCACCTCCAGTCCCCCATCTGTTCTCTCCATAATATTTTCTTCCATCTGCCTTCCCCCCTCCTCACCTCCCTTGGCTCCACCATGGCTTCCCAGAACCTGCTCCCTGAGCCGACAGCTTCAAACCACTTGTTTTTACACCATGAAATCCTTTACCAACCTGAATCTTCCAGGACAGGGTGAGACCAGATATGGGATACAGGAAAGCTCTGAGCTCTTCCCCATGGAGAGTGGGGGCCTGGAGCCCTGCCCCTTAGCCAGCCCCACAGGACATCCCTGGAGATAGCTCCTCACAACCCCCAGACCCCTGGAGCAGAGTTGGCCCTGAGCCATGCCTGGCCCTTTGACACCCCCCCCAGAAGGGGGCCCCACAGGATGCCCCAAACCCACCCCCACCCCCTATCCTTCACAAGCTTCCTGAAAGGAAGTTCTTCTGAAAGTCTAACCTCAATTCTTCCTGCTGCTGGAACGCTCTCACTGTCTGAGCCTCCTGGGAAGTCTCCACAACCAATGTCTCAAGTTTCACCTGCCAACTCTTCATTTTAAAAACACAACAGGATGATGACAACAGCAACGACTCACACACCTACAAAAATTAATACACAACTGTGGAGCAGAGAGGACTCCCTGCGGTGACACAGGCCCTGCCGCACAGGCTCAGGCGGCCCACACACCGGGGCTCGGGCACCCCGAGGACTGGGTGAATCTTTCCGCCCTCACGCCAATTTGCATCCCATTACCCAGGAAGCCCTGCGCCTAGATTTCGCTTTTGCAAATTCCCACCCGTTTCGTGTCATAAATAAGACAGGAGACAGAAAACTAATACAGCCCAGTGATGCATTATTCATGCCACGTCACACTGTTATGATAAATTTACAACAGCTAATACATGCAAACTAAGTTTGGGCACTCAACGTGAAAATTAAGGGTGGGGAAGGCGGCTCTACGTGGGGGCGGGCAGGGGGACATCTGGGGGCTGTTGGTGTTCAGGAATCCAGAGAAGTTTCTTTTCGGGCATGCCTGAGGACAAAAAGCACCAGCGCCCATACCAGAGGCCAGCGCCCAGGCGCTGAGGGTGTGGCGACAGCAGGAGGGGCGGGAGCCCGAGCAAGGTGGGATTACTGACAGCACGCGCTCTGGGAAGCGCCCTTCACGTGCTCAGCACTGAGCTGGGCAGCAGGTTAACAGCACCCCCCCCCCCCCCCGCCGCACAAATCCTTGCTTAGTGGGCCCACCACAGCCAGAGCCCATTCCCTTAAGGGAAACGCCCCTCACAGCCCCGCACGGAGCACCTGCTACTCGCCAGCCTGCTCCCAGCCCCCGGGATGCGATGGGAGCCAACCAGGCGTGGTCGTGCCCTACACAGCCTCGGTTTGGTTAATCCGGTAATTGTCCCCAAAACACCAACATGCAGCTGTGGCCAGTGCTGTGAAGAAGCATGGCGCTGCTGGGGCGGGTCACAGGGAGGTGACCCAGTGCTTGTGGAGGAGGGGAGGTGGTCCAGACAGACTTCTCGATCGGCGGGGGGCTGGGGTCTCATGAGAGGGAGGTTGCCCCAATTAACCCCCACAACAGCCCAGCAGGACAGGAGCCAGGCCCCGTGCCCAAACACTGACAAAACCTGCCCTGCGTTCCGGCACTTTCCAGGCGACCTGTCCCCAAGAAGTTTATTCTTTAATTAAGATGCAACAATCATCCCACAGCCGGCTTCCCCTCCAGCGATCGGTTAAAATGAACTCCGTACGACTGGATTAGACCTTGAAGGTGCCGATCTAGGTAATGAACACGAGGACGCGGTGTTGACACAGGCCCTGGCGAGCTACATTATTATTTAACAGGTCTCGCGGCAGCTCCGCTGGGATCAAGGAGCCGAACAAGCAGCTGGTGGGCAAGCGTCAAACCCAGAGACACACGGTGGGCGCTGGCGCCACAGGGGGCAGACTCAGCAAGGTCAGGGGCGGCCGCCGGGGCCAAGTGGACCTAAATGGAGACAGCTGGTGGGGGCAGGGGTGCAGTCAGAGGCCTGTCCCCAGGGAGCCCTCGAAACCGTGTCTGCACTTCGCAGGGCTACCTGCCCAGCCCAGCTCAGGGGCCCCGACCCTCAGGAACCTCGCCAGCTCCTGTGCCTCCTCCGACTGGATCTGGCACCCCTCGTGCCTCCTCTGGGTTCCCCACTGGGCCTGGTCTTGCCCCCTCGCAGTCTCCTCACCCTGGGCTGACACCGAGCATCCCAGGTCTGCTCCCCACACTGGACTCCGAGCTCCTGAGGAGCTGAGACCAGGTCTTACTCGTGTCCAGCCCTCCAGCACCCCACACAGAGGGCCTGGGGATCAGGGCCCCCATCTGTCCATCCACCATGACTACTGACTCAGAGCACTGCTATGGAAGGTGGACACTGGGGAAAGGAAAATGAACAGGCAGCAATCGTTGGCCCGGAAGACGTGTTGGTGGAGAAAGCACGAGCATAAACAAATCAGAGTTCCCAAGAGTGACATATAACAGGACAGAAACTGCGGGGGACAAATGCAGCCCAAAGGACACAGCCTTCCACCTACCCAGGCAGCCGACACGGAGATTAAGAGAAGACTCAGGAGTCAGACAGACGTGTTCAGATCCTAGCTCTGCCTCCTTCTAGCTGTGTGACCTTGGACAAATCACTTAACCTCTCTGTACCTCTGTTTGCTCATCCATAAAGTGGGACTACTAATAATACTCATCTCATAGGCTGATTTGAGGATTAAACACGTTAATTCCTGCAAAGTACTTAAAACCCATACCGGATCCATAGATGTTGGTTAGTATTATTTTCCTGGGGGAGGCAGAAATCAGGGAAAACTCCTTGGAGTTAACACAATCCCTAGATTAACTCCCTATGTCTCCACATTTGGGCCAGAGCCCCGCTAGACACACCTTCAGCCACCGGCACACTCCCGGGCTTCCCAGCTCAGAGCACTGAGCAGTTCATTCTAAGCATCTCAAATCCCTGCCGAGGGTTTTCTCCAGCCTGGGGGAGGATGGATGTCGCTGCTAATAAGCAATGCCCTTCCTCTGAAATGGAGCATTCTTCAGAGATGCGTGCCAAGCCCTGGGACGGCAGCCGGCTCTCCAGCCTGCTCCCCCAGGCCTGGCAGACCACGAGCCGGGCCGCACAGCCAGCATCATTAGGCTGCAGCCAGACCATGCTGTTTCCAGAGCCCCGGCGCTTCCTCTCTATTCCAAGCAGCAGCGGAGTGCAGTTTCATCAAATATGCATGGCAATCACCTCGTTACCGCGCCGAAGGGCTGTGTACACTGAAGGTGAGCCGCCCGTACCGTGCAGCACACAAACTTTTCAATTTCCTCAGCTGCACACGGGGCGCGTGCTCCCTCCGACCCAACACCCCTTCCTCCGGCCCGCCTCCCCGCACCCAACGCCCTCCTGACGCCCTCTGTGGAGTGCAAAGCAGGTAAAAGGCCATATTGATCCCTCCTTGAGAGCAGCTGGTCCAGAACTAATCTTAAATCATCGCAGCCTCGAGCTGGAGCCTGGTGGCTGCTCGGCCCCAGGGACGGTCGAGCCAGAGCTGAGCTTCGGGGCCCCAGGCAGGACTGCACTGCGGCTGGCGAGCGGCAAAATCGGGTGAAAGATAGCCAGGGCCCGGCCTCATGCCTGTCCTGTCCTTCGTCCATCTGTCTCACGCCGCCCGGGACAGCTGCCGGCAAAGCCAGGATGGCACCCCCGCGATGCGGACCCACACCCCACACCCACCAGCAACAACTCGAAGGGAGCTTGAATCTCCAAATATGCCCTATATATGGCAACAAGGACTTAAAGTAAGGCCAATAATCACAATGATAACCAATGTTCATGGAGCACATGCTGTGTGCTGGGCCCTGCGTGAAACAGCCCTTCCACACCTGAGTGTTCTCATTCAACCCTCTACAGAGTCCTATCAGCATCGCATTCTCCAGATGAAGCCACTGAGGCCCTCAGGGCGCACAGCTTGGCAGGACAGAGCCAGGGCCATCTGAAGCAGTCAGTCGGCCAGCCACACACCTCCAAGGGAGTGGGCGCCCAGGGAACCCAAGGCGGGACATGGTCAGGACAGAGATGGGGGCCACTGCCCTGGGGGACGCCTCCCAATCCCCCCCAAAAGTCTCAGGGCCCTGGGTGGGGGGGCGGGACACAGGGGGGCCCAGCTTTCACCTGGGCTCAGGCCCCACGGCCCCCACCTCCTCCCCAGCAACCATCAGCCCCTGACTCCCACATGGTGTCCAGGTCCTCTGGACCCTTCCTTGGAAGAGTCTTTAGAGACACCTGTTAGTTCACAGCCTGCCACCTCCCAGTGTCCCCAGCGGCCTCCTCCCTCTGCCTCCATTGTCCCTGATGGCAATGCTGAGAGCGTCCTTTGGCTAACAGGGCACTCAGAGGGCCTGCTCCTTCCCTTCTTATCCTCTCTCTGCTCTTGGCTTCTTTATGTCTCTGGGCTCACTCTTCCCACATGGAAAATAGAGGTGGTGTCTCTCCATCAGACTGCAGAGCCCCCAGGGATAGGGGTCTGTCTCCCCCATTTGACTGGAGGCCTCCCAAGGGCAGGCCTGGGTCTCTCCCATCAGATTGGAAGCCCCCCCAAAGGCATTGCTGGGTCTCCCCCATCAGACCGGAGATCCTCAAGGGCAGGCTGTGTCTCCCCCTTCAGATTAGAGTCCCCCAAGGTCAGGGCCGTGTCTTCCACTCCTCCCATCAGACTGGAGGCTGCCATGTGCAGGACTGGGACCCCTCCCCACTTCCCCGGCTGCCCTCAACTGGGCCCCAGTGCTCAGCTGCTGGCAGAGCGCCCCCCACCACGGCTCTCCTCCACACGAGTCAGACCCCGCACAGGTTGCTAGCAGGAGAAAGCCGACAGGGCTCCTGGGCCTGTTGTAAGGACAATGCAGTGGCACTGGGGGAGGGGCTGCAGGGGGAAGGCCAAAGAGTCAGATGGGCCGGGCCTCGTCCTTTCTTCTGCCAAGTGGCTTGAGACCCAGGAGCTTCAGGGACCCTGAAGACCCCAGGGGAACCAGCTATCCCTGCTCTCCTTCCTCTCAGAAGGTGGAGGAGGTGAGAGGCCCTTGGGACAGGTGGGGGGGGGGGGGTGTGGCAGGCAAGCCCCTCAAAGCAAACCAGGGGCTGGGAAAGGAGTCTGTGGCTACAGCTGCTCGGGGCTCCCCTCCCCACTCTGGCTTCCCCTCAGGAAAAAGAAGACCAGAGCAGGAGGCAGCAGCCTCCTTCCTGTTGAGGCCTCCCTGGCCCCTCCCCGGTCCCCGCACCTGGCCCAGCCCAGCAGCACCATTGACGTCACTGGGCCCCAACACACGATGTTCCCAGCACTCGAGGAGGCTGCTGCCCGAGCAGCTCCAGAGCAGGGCCCAGGAGTCACCATCAGCCCCCAACACCCTTCTCCTCTAAAGGATGATGAGAACTCAAAGCCTCAACCCTCTGGTTCTGCCCAGAGCACCGCTCCCACCCCCGGCTGACGGGCTGGGATGGAATCCCTCCTCCTCCCTCCCCAGCACCGGGTTGGCACTGACCAGGACTGCGGCTCCCAAGCCTTATCTTGGTGAGTGAGAGGACCCCCGGGAAGGGACACTGAGCCCCCTTTCCCGAGTGGGGAACTAGGGTTCACAACTGGGGCCCGAACAGGGTGCCAGCAGGTGAGTGGCAGCGTTGGGACACAGAGCCGGGTGCACACAGCTCCAGAGACCACTTGTCGGGCTCCAAGAAAAACAGGGAAGTGAGCACCGTGACTCTGAGACTCAAGCCAGGGTCCCAGGGCATGCCCACAGCTCCCTGGGCCTCAGTTTCCCCTCCTGATCCAGTCCCTAACACCTGTGATCTTACAACGGCAGGACTCCCTCAGTGTGCTTGGCTGGCTATTAAGTCGCCAACTTTCAGCCAGTTTATAGAGATGAACCAGTGGGTAAAGGGCAATTGCCCCCTCACAGAAGCTCGCCTGGGGCACCTGTCTATTCCCACCCGAGCCTGCACCCAGACCTCTACTCGGGCCTGATTACCAAGGCCCACTCCAAGCTGACAATCCAAAAAAATCAAACGACAGCAAACATCACCGAAATACCTCTGGGGAGCCACACCCAAGTCCACGCCTGCGGCCCAGGGTTGGCCCCGGGGTGGGGAAGACACGGTGGGCAATGCTGTGGGTCAGTGACAGGCACGGGCCCAGGCTGAGTCAGGACGGAGCCCTGGGACCAGGCCCTCATCCCGGCGGCCAAGGTGCAGGCCGTGCTCAGCTTGCGGCAGGGCAAGGGGGACCCAGCAGCCCCCACCTCCACACTGTGTAAAGAGCCCAGGGTCACCTGGGGTCAGTTGGTTAAGCATCCGCCTCTTGATCTCGTCTCAGGTCATGATCTCAGAGTCGTGAGATCGAGCCCCACGTCGGGCTCCATGCTCAGCGGTGAGTCTGCTTGAAGATTTCCCTCTCTCCTTCTGCCCGCTCTCATTCCCTCTCCCTCCTCTCTCTCGCTCTCAAATAAATAAATAAATCTTTAAAAAAATAAATTAAATAAAGAGCCCATCCTCCAGGATGGCTGCATCTACCCAGCCTCCCCTTAGCACAGCCGGGTCCTGGGTACGGTGTGAGGCAGGGCTCCTAATTCCTCCTCCCCAGACAGCAAAAGACACAGCCCAGGGGCCAGGTCACAGCTCAGCCCAATGGTCGGGACCCTTCCCTTCCAGACAGCCCCAGGGATGCATGCTGGGGTAGAGGGAGGGGCCCAGCAGCGATTTGGGGCCCACTGTGCTTCTCGACAAACTCTCTCGGATCCCTGAGACACAGCAAAGGCTGAGCACCGTGCCAGGTAGAGCGTGAGAAGGGACCACAAGGGGGAGCCCAACAGATGGCCTGGAGGCCGGCGGCCTTGACCCACAAGGTAGGGCCAGTACCTGAGTCTGCAAGCTGGTGGCATCCACCACAGTGACCCGAGGCCCACAGCTGGCCCACACAGCGTCCTCCAGGCTCAGCAGGGTGCGGATGGGTCCTGGCCCCACAGTCAGGCACACGGGAGGGCTCTCCAGGTCCCAGGGGACACCTCCTGCAGGGAGAGGAAAGAAGCAGGTCAGGAGGGGGATGGGGGAGGGAATGGCACACAGGTCAGGAGCCCAGGGCTCCTCGTCCCTTGGGAATCATCAGGAGTCCTCAGCAGTGGGCCCAGCCAGGCCCCACAACACCTACTAGCCCCTCTCTATGGCCTCTCTCCCTCCTCCAAAGGGACAGGGCTGTTCCTATCTGCCTCCATGATGCCTCACACCCCTGGGGGCTGTACCTCCCAATTCACACTCCTTCCATCTTCTGTCCCCCTATCTCTTTCCCGCGTGGATTCCCTGCCCCCTTCCCGTTTGTTCATCCCACACACACTTAGTAAGCACCAACCCGAGGCCAGGCCAGGTGCTGGGTACTGGGAAGGCAGGAATGAGCCTGGTACAGACGTTGCCCTCCAAGAAAACCCTGCTGGCCGGAGAGACTATGGGGTTACTCAGCGGTCCCCACACCAGGTACCAAGCACAGATGAGCAGCTGAGCACAGGGGGCCTCGAGAAGTGCTGAAAACTCTGCCCCAGGAGCAATCCAGAGAGGCTTCCCAGAAGAAGCGGCATCTGCACAGCCCTGCCAAGCAGGCAGCTCAACGTGGTGGGAAGTGCCCTGAGCGGGGCCCGGTTCTGCTAGAAACTCAATTAGGACTTTAAGCATATGTCTCCCCTCTCTCAAGGCCTCAGTCTCCCCATCTGTAAAATGGGGAAACCACCCAGACTGTCTCTGAGGATTTTTACTATATGTTTCTGGCTGACTCTCGCCAGCTCAGAGATCTTGCCGCCTCCGGGGCACTCTGCCACCTTGACCAAGATCTTTGATGACCTTCCTCCACCAGAGACACTGCCACCTCCAGGGACAGAAGAGGACGTCTGAGAGGCAACCAGTTGCCCAGTCTACTGCCCCTGAGGACAGAACACACCAAGGGACCTGGCCTGGCTCTGAGCAAAATTCTCCCCTGCCCACCCTGGGATGTTCAGCTCACCCAAGAACGTGCCCAGAATGTTCCCTGGCATATGAGCAGTGCCCATGGAGGGTGGTGTTTCTCCCAGGTCACACCCGACGTCACACAGAACCCCAGTGTCACCCTGTCTTGCCCACGTGCCGGGTGAGAAGGGGGTTGAGAGGGAACGTGGGGCACACTCTGGAGACAGGCAGCAGTGGCTGGGGCCTAGGAGGGGGACAGAGCCTGCTGCTGGCTTGTCAGTGCCTGGCCACCCTCACACGCTCCCCACTAGGCCCCTGGAAGGAGTCCGAGGGAACCTTATTCACAGACGGTCCCTGTGAGCCAGGTGCTAGGGGGCATGGCGGGGCGCCACTGGCTGCAGAGCAGGATAGTGACGGAAGCCGCGGCTTGGGGTGTTTCGGGAGGAGCCCTCAGAGGACAGACCAGACCCCTACCACCCCCCCAGCCCACCAGCTTTCCCTCTTCTACCCTCCCCACCTGTGAAACAGGGTCTCCCTCGCCCTTCCGTCCTACTGACTCTGGGCAGACTCTCAGCTCAGCTAGGAGCCGGGGAATAGGGTCTTCCCGGCCTGTGACCATGAACACCCGGGAAGCAGGCTGGGCCAGAATAAACGTCTGCCAGACCTCAGACCGGCGGCTTCACCTCTCTGAGGCTCATCTGTCCAATGGGCGCGCCCATGCTGCGGGGGCCAGGGAAACGGGGGGAGCGCTGAGCACGGGGTCGGCACGCAGTAAGGGCCGCTGGCAGCCGTTGCTAGCGCTGAACGCTGGCACACCAGGCTCTCTTTTCCTGAATTACTTCCTTAACTCCTGGCAAGTCTATGTGGAAGATTCTATTCTTATCCCTGTTTTACGCTGAGAAAACAGACGCAGAGTTTAAATAACCAGGTGACAGGGCCAGAAAGTATCCGGTGCCCGTTAGCTCCTGTTTGGTGTCATTTGCCACAATGCAGCGTCTGCGGGAGCAGGTGTTGACTCCACCTGACTGATGTGACAACGGAGACCCGGGGAGTGAGGTTGCACAAAGCCACCCAAGGGGTGACAGGCCGAGCAGGATTTGAACCATGCTGACTAGCCCCCACCTCCTTCCCCAGCCCCTGCTGTCCTCTCAGCTTCCCGGAGTTTCCAAAGGGCTCTGAGACCAGGATGGTGACTGACCACATGGCAGCCAGGCCTCCACGGGGGACATTGACCCCCACCAGGACACCAGAGCCATAAAATGCAAGGCTTCGGACGCCCCCCAGTGGCCAGAAGTGAGTAGTGCGTGTGTGGCCCAAGCGGGCGCCAAGAGCGATGGCTCAGGTGGGGCTGTGACCTCTCCCAGTCTCCCAGCGAGGAAGCAGCTGGGGATGCTGGGACCACACCCGAAAACAGGGACGTGGGGGCTCTGCCCCATGGGCATAGCAGTTTTGACCACCAGAGCCCTTGTACTGTCTCCCCTGTACTTTTCCGACACAGGGCATGGTCACAGCTGTCAGGGGTCGGGGCTAGGGTCTGACACCCCTGAGGGTCACATGTGCGCTGACCACCGCTCCTCCCCCTGCTGGCGTCTCCAGACATCCCCCCAAAAAGTCCTGACTCCAGGACAGAATGACAAACTGGTAAAATTTAATACTAGTGATATTTTTATATCAAAAAATATATCAGGTGTCCCCGATTAGAGGACAAAGCTCCAACAGGCTTCCCCTTTCTGAGGCTCGGGTTCCCCAAGTGCACCATGAGGGGCCGGAACTCAAGGTTCCTCCCAGCCCTCATGAGCCACAGCCCTAGGATTTTCAACGCAACCACTGTGAGCTCTGGGCGGGGCTGACCCACGCCCCACCTTGCCCTTCAGTGGCTCTGGGTAAGCACGCACACGTCCGGGCACACGCATGCACACTCACACACACACACCCGCTCTGGGTGACACTAAATCCGTCTGAGCCCAGCACCGGCTCTCATGCCAGGCAAAGGGAGATGAAGACCCCATCGCGCTCAGCAAAGGCACCTTCGGGAGGCAGGAGCCCCTCCTCCCCCAGCCGTGGCCCTTGGGGATGACACCCAGCAGGAACCAGGAGGCAGGGCACAGAGTGAAAGTCCTCGAAGCCGAGACAGTCCCAAAGCGCAGCCCAAGCCCGGTCATAACGACGGGAATGACAATGGCGCTGAGTCTCTCTCCCTCCCAGGCTCCATCTGGGCCCCTGTGTGCCTCATCACATCCGGTCACCCTGTGAGGTGGGGCTGTCGTCAGGCCTGCTTCACAGGTGAGGAAACAGGCAAGGAGAGCCGGAGCAACAGGCCGGATCTCTCGCAGCTGGGACTCCAGCCCGGCAGCCTGGCTCCTCAGTCCGTCCCCCTGCACATTCCATCATCAGCCTCCTCGAGGGGGTGACCCTGGCCCTCGTCACCAGCACCTAACCAGGGACGTTCCCCTGCCCCCATCGTGGCCTGGCCACGCTCCCATGTCAGCTGAGAGAGGGGGCGGCGGAGGGTCCCAGGAGGTCTGCTCAAGCCCATGACCGGACAGGCAGCCGCCCGGCTCATCTTGGGGTCCCGGTGTCCTGCTCAGTGCTCCCCTCTCAGGGGCACTGAGCACATACTCGCTGAGTTAGTGAATGGCTGAACTCAGTGAATGAATGAAGGAATGCAGGTAAACAGAGGCTCCCAGGGCCACCAGGCTGACCGCCGTGGCCACACAGGCTCTTGGCCCTGGACTCTGAGGCCCCTCCAGCTCTGATGTGATGGGACTCCGGGTGGCCTGGTGGCCTGGGAGTCCGGTCACCTCTCAGCTGCTGGTTCCACAGCAGTTCCCCGGGACTTGGGCAAGCTCCCAGGTTGGCTCTGCACATCTTAATACTTCTGGTCCTTCCCTTCTGCCACGAGCCAAAGCGTGGGCCAGGAATGCCATTTTTACTGGGTCTTGGTCTCAGCCAAACCCAGGCAGGACAGTAAACTTCTGCCTACAAACACTGACTATACTTCATCCAGTATTGGCTCCAAGCCCGTGTAAGGGTTCGTGTCCAAATTTCCCCTTTCTATAAAGACATCCACCGACTGGATTAGGGGCCCACCCTACTCTACTGTGACCTCATCTTAACTAAGTACATCCCCAACAACCCTATTTCCAAATAAGGTCATGTTCTGAGGTCCCAGGGATGAAGACTCCAACACATGAATTTTGAGGGGACATAATCCATAATAGGGGGCTTGGGGTCTAACTATTGGCTTTCAGCCCAAGGTGGGAGCCTGGTACTTTGTCAGAACCAGAAGGGCTCCTGGGGACCCCTGGACTCCATACCCTCATTTTCCAGGGGGGAAGGGACTTCCCACAATCCCATGGGTGAGCCAGGACCCGAACCCAGGTGTCCTCAAGTGGAAAACTCACAGTTCCCAGACTCCCCAGGCCACCCAAGCACCAGAGGGGTTCCACCAGCACAGGCCCAGGGAGGGTGGCCCAGGAGCTCCGGGGCTGGCCTGGGGTGTAGGTGGGGGAGTAGTATCTGAGGCCTCAGTGAGTCTGGAGCGGGCCGCACAGCTAGGTCATGCGACAGGATGATGGTTCCAGACCCAGCCACAGGCAGCCTAAGTGAAAGGTGCCCCACACTGTGGGACAGGTCCTGAGAGGCCCCCCTTTCTGCTAGGCCACCTCCGGAGGATACCACAGAAGGAGGAAGGGGGGGTGCCGGGTGAGGCAAGGCCTCTCCAGAGGCCTCCTGGGGCAAAGCCAAACCAAAGCCCCAGAGGGTGGGCTCCAGAGAGAAAGAGTGACCCCGGACTCACCTGCCCCACTGGCTGTGACAGCCTCCCAGCCAGCCTCCCTGCCTCCTCTCCTGTCCACCAGCCAGACGGCATAGTGGTCAGCCACTTCCAAAACCTCCCTCTACTTCCCATCAACGGAGACGAACCCAAGGCCCACAGCATCCAGCCGTCTGCTCCCAGACCTTGCCTCCTGCCACCGGCCCCTCTGGCTGCTGTCCAGCACAATGGCCTCCTCTCTGGGCTCCCCACCAGACCAACCCCTCTCCTGCCTCTAGGCCTCGCACATGCTGTTCCCTCTGCAAGAACACCATTCCCTTAACTGTTCACTTGCCTGGTGCCTAAGCTGCTTCAGGTCTCAGCTTTAGGATCCTGTGCCTTTGAGAGATCTTTGCCGACCAACCCACCCCAAGCCCAGGGGCTCAGGCGCTCACGTGCCTCCCTGTTCCCCCCTTAGGCCCCTCAGCATAATGTACAAGCATAAGGTCCCTGCTTGTCCACTTGACTACCTCTGTCTCCCACTATAAACTGCGAGGGCAGGGTCACGTCTCCATGGCACACAGTAGGTGCTCAGTAAATACCGGGTAGACAAACGTCTGCAAGGCCGGAGAGCTGGTAGAGCACCTCAACCTTCTCTTCCTGCCAGATGACCTCCAGCTCTGCCCAGAGAAGCCAAAATCCCCTTACGCCTGGAGAGGGTCCTAGCCCTGGAAAGAGGACACCTGGGTTCGGGTCCCGGCTCACTCATGGGACTTTGGGAATCCCTTCCCACCTGGAAAATGAGGCTGTGGAGTCCAGGGGTCCCCAGGGGCCCTTCTAGTTCTGACAAAGTACCAGGCTCCCACCCCAGGCTGAAAGCCAATGGTTAGACCCCAAGCCCCTATTATGGGTTATGTCCCCTCAAAATTCATGTGTTGGAGTCCCCATCCCCGGCACCTCAGAAGAGGACCTTATGTGGAAGGAGGGCTGCTGTCGATGTAATTAGTTGAGTCACGCTGGAGTAGGGTGGGCCCCTCGTCCACTAGGACACAGGGAGACCGCCACGTGAGGACCGGGCTCCGCTGCCACAAGCCAAGGAGGCACGAGAAGCTGGAACAGAGGCCTGGAGCGCAGAGCAGAGCCTCCTTCACGGCCCTGGCCACACCTTGACCTTGGGCGTCCGGCCTCCAGAACGCGAGACAATAGAACCATATTACTTAAACTCAGTTGGTGGGACACCTGGGTGGCTCAGTCAGTTAAGCGTCTGCCTTCGGCTCAGGTCATGATCCCAGGGTCCTGGGATCCGGTCCTGCGTTGGGCTCCCCGTTCAGTGGGGAGTCTGCTTCTCCCTCTGCCTGCTGCTCCCCCTGCTTGTGTGCGCACTCTCTCTCTTTCTCCCTCTCCCTCTGACAAATAAAGAAATAAAATCAGTCGGTGGCATTTTGTTCTGGTGACCCAGCCATCTGACACACCCCCTCACCCCCTCACCGCCCCCCCAGCGCCCAAACTGGTAAGTCAGGAACCAAGGGGCAAAGGGTGCAGAGCAGCCCACCGTGGGGACCAGGGGGCTAGAGCGGGCAAGGCAGGGCTCACAGGATTCAGTGGGAGCCAGAGGGTGGGGGGTCCCTTTGGAGCCCACACCTAAACCTCCAAAAATCGGAGCCCATATTTACATTTTCACGCATGCAGTGTCTGTCGGTGAGAGGGATTTTTTTCCCTCCCTCTTCCCCCTTTAATTAAAAACTATAAATGCCTTATCAAAAGCTAATTAAAAATACCAACACAGTGCCAAGTGGCAAAAAAATAGCTCAGTACAAATATCCGTTTATAACACTGCAACAGGCTGCAATGACGCAGCAATTAGAGGCTCGTGGGAGGGAGGGAGGAAGGGTGAAGGGAAGGGGAGGGAGGGGCTAGGGAGAGGAGGAGACGGAGAGTAAGGGAGGGAGGGGGAGGAGAGGGAGGGGGGAGGAGGGGGGAGGGAAGGAAGGATGGAGGGGGGGAAGGAGGTGGAAGGAAGGGAGGGAAGAGGAGGGAGAGGAGGGGGAGAGGGGGGAGAGGGAGGAGAGGGAGGAGAGGGAGGGGAGGGAAGGGCCCTCTCTGGGTGCACTGGGGGTGGCTGCCCTCCCCCAGCACTCATCTTGGAACTGGGAGCTGAGCAAGCCACAAGGGGACAGGGACCGCAGCCCTCTGTGTGGCTGTGCACAGGCCGTGTCCCCTCCCTCGGTCTCAGCTTCCGCAGTTCTCGTGGGTTGTGGTGAGAACT